>NW_027122214.1:0-2400000 GCF_030686945.1 Centruroides vittatus
GTGGCAGCTCACTCGGTGCTTTTTCGGCTTTTGGGGGAATGATACCGACTTTCTCAGGAGAAAGTGGACGCGTCTCAGATTTCTTCGATACTTTGGAAGAAATTTCGAGTTTGGCAGGTTGGACCTCACGACAATGTTTAAGTATTGCAAAATGCAAGCTCTCAGGAATAGCTAGAGAATTTGCTTGGCAAGATCTTAGGATGAAAGCAGTCTTAGATTATGCAAATTTTAAACGCGCCATGATTGAAAGGTTCGATCGAGAACCGTATTCTATCCGAGTACAGAAGTTCCATGCATGCACTCAAAAACGCGATGAGTCAGTGCAGGAATTTGCGGTTCGCCTTCAGACGCTGGCAGACGCGACTAAGATTGAACAGACGGGTGCTACAGAACAGGAAAGTGCGATTATAAGGAGGTATCAACAAAAAGAATTGGACGAGAAACTTAGAGTTCAGTTCTTGCATGGCCTAAATGAACGCATAAAACGAAATGTAATGTCTCATGACCCTGCTACATTTTCGGAAGCACTACAGATTGCCATTAGGGAAGAGACAATAGAGCAGTTAACAGGAAAGACACGCAACGTTATTGCAAGCATAGGAGAAACAGAGGAGTCTCATTCAACTAGGTTCAATAAGGAAAAGTCTTACCAAAACCACACACTAGATGCGAAAATAAATAAAATTACCCAGCAGTTAGAGATGCTACACAAAAATTTAGGAAGTAAAACCACCCCTGGATTAGCAAATAGTCCTAGAAAAAGTGAAAGGTCTCAATTTAAGCATACACCTCAGAGGGTAGAAAGAGCAAGTCTCAGCATAGGGAATTACCGTCCCTATCAGAATTCACAGCACTCCTTACCCCCTCCAAATCACCCGCAAATACCACCAGCTGTTAGGCAAAGACAACCCCTCTCAAGATATTCCTGTGATAGATATGTTCAGTTTCCCTCTTGGTTGGGAAATGGAGGTGAGCTGACAAGGTATTCCCCAACAGATCCAGCTTGGATAGGAAGTAGCTATTACGCTGGACCATTAACGGAGTGGCAGGGGAGAAATGTTCCTCCACAATTTAGAGAGGAAGGAGGCTTAAGAACGAATGCCCCTGAATGGCAGGTCCCAATTGTAGGTTCGACAGTTTCACCACGATATAATTGTATAGAACAGATACCATTTTATCAAGCACGTTATGGTCCTTGTGGACGAGGAGTTGATCAGAATAGCGAACAGTTGACATTTTCTCAAGCGCGTTATGGTCAATTCGGTCCAGAAAGTAGTTTTAATAGTGAACGAACCCCAGTTAACATGTCCTCTCCTAGACATTTAGCGTTACCAGCTCCTGAAGATTTTAGGCAAACAGAAAGCCAATCGCAGAGAAAGAATGGTAATGATGTTGATGTTAAGAGAAATAGAAATAAGATAACATCAGTAAAAACAAATGAACGACCTGACCTAAGATGTGATGAAAATAGTATGCGCAAAGAAATGCGCTTAAATAGTATAAGTAAATCGAAAGGTGGAGAATTACCTCCATGTACCATAATTTGCGAAGTAGAAAATAAAACAGCAAGATTGACGATCGACACAGGTGCTGCTGTGTCCTTGTTATCAAGGTCCTTTTTCCAAAACTTAGATGAGTTAACTAAAGTGGAAATTGGGACTTTGGATTTAGTCGGTGTCACTGGACACACAATTGAGACAATAGGAAAGTATAGGGTCAAGTTTAGACTAGGTCGATTGACATTTTATCATGACTGTTATCTTGTAGACTCCAAGATTACGGAGCCAAATGATGGAATTATGGGTATCGATATCATTGCAGAATATGATCTAACTATCTCTATTAAAAACGCAAAAATGATTTTCCCCACGGGTGACGAAATAACTTTCAGGGAACTAGCAGAGATATGCCATAACACCAATCTTCCTGCTGAGAGAGAAGCAGCACAAGCAAACAATACCCAAAATAGTGACAATAGTAAAAATAATGAGCAGAAGAAAAGAAAAGATAATCGAGCACGAACGAGGAAACAAAGTAAATCTCGGAAATGTGTAAAACGAAACGTAACGAAATTCGAACAGCTAGAAAACACTATCCCTAAAGGAAGTGACACTTCAGATGATGTCACACTTGTTGATGACTGCGTCATACCCCCTCGATCAGAGGTAATTCTAGAAGGGCGAGTAAGAGGAAGTAGATATAGAAAAGTAGGTGTTGTTGAACCTTTACCTCTGAAGACCAAGGGTTTATATAGTGCAAGTGTGTTAGTAACAACTCAAAAACGTGGGAATATACCCGTTAGAATAGTGAATACAAATACGCAACCAATTAAATTAAATAAGGGAACAAAGATAGGAGCATTTTTCAAGGCAGAAGAAGAAACTAAAGAAGAAGCAAATCAATACAAAATACCACACTTTGATAACAATGATCTGACTAGAGCCCAATTAGCGAATTTGTTTGATCTGAGCGAAGTGGAAAAGGATAAACTGATCCCTTTGTTAGACCTATTATACAAATATAGAAGTGTGTTTGCAAAAAACGACTTTGACTTGGGATATTGCGATTTGATACAACATAGGATAGATACAGGAAACAGTTCCCCGATCCGTCGTGCTCCTTATCGCATCCCTTATGCCCAACGCGAAAAAATGGATAAGTTAGTAGATGACTTGGTACAACACGGTATAGTTGAGCCTTCAAGCAGTCCATGGGCTTCGCCTGCACTCTTGGTAAAGAAGAAAGATGAAAATTATCGATTTGTTGTGGATTATAGGCAATTAAATAGGGTTACAAAATTTGACCCTTATCCTTTGCCATTGGTTCAGGAGTCGTTGAGCCTGTTGGGAAAGGCAAAGTATTTCTCTACGATGGATACGTTGAGTGGATTTTGGCAACTGGGTTTAGAGCCAGATTCAAAGGAAAAAACTGGATTTAGCACTCCATCAGGACATTATCATTTCAATCGCATGGCAATGGGTTTAGTAAATGCACCTGCAACATTTTCTCGCTGCGCAGATTTAATTTTGAGCGGATTAAAGACCAAAATCTGCCTAGTCTATATGGATGACATTTTAGTTTTCAGTTCCGACTTTGAAACGCACCTGGAACGTTTGGAGCTTGTCTTCCAGAGACTAGCTGCAGCCGGACTAAAGTTAAAGCCAAAAAAATGTCACTTCTTAAGACAAGAAATAAAATTTTTAGGGCATGAAATATCAGATGAAGGCATTAAACCAGATTCGGAAAAGGTCAAAGCTGTCCGAGATTTCCCAAGACCTCAAAATGAACGTGATGTCAGAGCATTTCTGGGTTTAACGGGATATTATCGCAGACATATTCCCCAATATGCAAAAATTTCAAGACCTCTTTCAGATTTATTAAAGCAAGATGTAAAGTTTCAATGGACTGAGGAACATGAAGCCGTCTTTACTAGGCTGAAGGAGATATTAATAACTGCTCCTCTATTGCGATCCCCAGATTTTAGCAAGCCCTTTATTTTGGCAACCGATGCATCAAATTTTGCAATTGGTGCAGTGTTGTCTCAGGAGGACGAACATGGAGAAAGGCCAATAGCCTATGCTAGCCGCTTATTAAAAAAAGCAGAACAGAATTATAGCACCACAGAAAAAGAATGCCTAGCCCTAATTTGGGGGACAAAGCATTTTAGGCCTTATCTGTATGGAAGACCCTTTAAAATTATCACGGATCACAGGCCACTTAGATGGCTTATAAATGTTAAAGATGAAAGTTCAAGATTGAGTCGTTGGAACTTAGCACTGCAGGAGTATCAGTTTGAAATAGTGCACAAACCAGGAAAGATCCATTCTAATGCAGATGCATTAAGTCGTGCACCAGTAGCACCCATCCGTGAGATTCATCCAATATTTAGTAAAACGCAGATTAGAGAGCAACAACAAAAAGACCACTTTTGCAATCAGATTAGAAAACAGTTGTTAGATGACACACCCTTGCAGGAATTAAATACAAACTCTAACACAAATTATTATTTAGATGCAGATCAGACACTTTATCACAGGAAATTAATCCCTGAACGAAATGAGATTTGGGATAGATTAGTAATCCCTAAAATAATGGTAGATTATATCCTTAAATTATTTCATGACATTCCAAGTTCGGGACATTTGGGCGCAAAGAAAATGAAGAAAAAATTACGCATGCAATTTTATTGGCCTGACATGAACAAAGACATAGCCCATTACTGCGACAGTTGTCAGGAATGTGCTGTTAGACGACGTCCACTTCCTGGACATCAAGCGCCATTACAGATATTTCCTAAGGTATCAAAATTATTCGAACGAACAGCCATGGATATACAGGGCCCATTACCAACAACGCAAAATGGAAATAAATATTTATTAGTCTTCATAGACCACTTTTCTAGATGGGCTGAAGCCATCCCAATACCTGATGTAACTACTAAAACAGTTGCAAAGGCTTTTGTTACACAAATTATCTTACGGCACTCGGTTCCTAAACAACTACTTACGGACCGAGGTACAAACTTTACTTCAAAAATGATGACCGAAGTATGTAAATTATTGCGCATAGAAAGACTTCTCACTACGGCTTATCACCCTGAATGTAACGGAGTTGTTGAAAGGCTCAATAAAACACTAACTGATATCTTGACATGTTATGTCGATAGGGATCAAAGAAATTGGGACATTATGGTCCCTTACGCACTTTTTGCCTACAACACAACGGTACACGTCAGTACTAACGAAACTCCGTTTTTTCTATTATATGGGAGAGATCCTGTTTATCCTTTTGATATAGCTACCGAACCGAATACAATCAGATACGATGCCGATGAAAATTACGTAAGTGAATTACGGTTACGACTCTCATCAGCTCACAGATTAGCCCAAGAATACTCGGAAAAAGCTGCTAATGACAGAAAAACGTATCATCAACGCAAAAATAAACCATATGCTTTTTCCATAGGCGATAGGGTATTTGTTAACGCGACCACTGTTACGCCAGGCCTAAAACGAAAATTAGCGCCAAGATGGTCTGGTCCATATCGCATTATAGCCGAAACCAGCCCAGTAGATTTTAAGGTGCAACATATACATTCAGGAAAACAATTACATGTACACTCTAATAGATTAAAACACGCAATCGCACGGATGGAATTTGGAACCTCTACTTTGGGAAGTGACGTTCCCGAAGGAAGAGATCTAAATAACCAAGCAACTCACGTAGAACAATTGACAGAACTTTTAGACCCCTGGGATGAAATTATACTGACTTCTATTCCTTCTGGTCAAGTAGATGATCCGGAAGAGGAAATTGGAATTCCACAAGTAACCAATCAATCGCAAACCTCGTCTAGGTATGCTCTTAGGAGTCAGGGTCCCGTGGAAGAATACCCTTGGGTCCTTCCAACGCCTACGTGGTCCAGGTCACTGGACACGGAAACAAATTCAAGGGCGGAAGTAGATCAAGGTTCTTCAGTTCAGGGCCAAGACCCCGAGCAAGAGCAACCACCTGTGCCCATCGGTCTCTTTGGAGCTTGTAAATGGTGACCTTTCCCTCTTTTACAACAGAAAGGACACCATCACAAAAAAAAGAGAGAGAGAGAGAGACGAATGGTATAGAATTCGCGTATTAGTTAAATATTAGATTATCGGAAATCGAAAATTATATTAATGTGAACTCTTTTGTAGATCACAATGGGAAACCTCGTACTACTTTACTTTTATATGATAATTATGACCTTTAATTACAAGGCATATACGATTGCACCGGCACTGACAAAAGGGATTATCTTCCTACCGCAAGGAAATTTCTTGATGACTACAAGTCAATGGACAATAGCAATAGAAATTTCATTTAACGACTATGATAGATATCTCAACGATCTACGCTATCACCTAAGTTCATTAGTTCCTGTTATTAAAAGAGCTAAGCAAAACAAGGACGATCCTATGGGATCTTTATGGTCACTGGCAGATACCGAACTGGCTACGATAAAACAAGAATTAGCTGACTATGAATTAGAGTATAAAGAATTAAAGTCCACGGTTACGACTGGTAAAACTACAAGAACCAAACGAGGCCTTATAAATGTGGGAGGAAAAATATTAAAATTTTTGTTCGGGACAGCAACCTCAGATGAGATCGAAGCCACTAATAACGAGATTGACAAACTGAACAAAAACAATCAACGAATAATACACATCTTAGAAGCCCAAACGACGGTATTAAACCAAACACTTCGAGCCGTCAAGGACAACCGGAAGTACATCGACATGTTATTACGTAGACAAGAATATTTGGATAAAGTCCTACAAACGTTTAGCTACACATTTTTCATAAGTACTGTCTTACGATACGCCGAGAGCGCTATCGCCGAATTCCGATCAAGTATCACCGACCTACGACAAGCAATTGAAATGTTGGAGCGCAACCGACTTAGCTCTTATTTCTTATCAAAATCCCAGTTATTGAAGATGCTAGCAGAAATAAACGGATACTTACCTAGTGGAGTGTCCTTAATAGAACCAGTATCAGAAGATAACGTATTTAAGTACTACCAATGGATCACGACGACGGCAGTCGCGCTTCCCGGTATACTTCGGATTTTCGCTAAGTTTCCGTTAATCACTCCGGAAGGGTATTTCGACCTCTTTGAAATAATAAAATTCCCCGCTTATTTTTCGCACACGAAAGTATTCGCTTTTTATCAAGTTGAATATCCATACATTGCTCTGTCGCGAGATCGGCAGTTATATATGTTATTGGAGGCCCACGACCTTCAGAAGTGCAGAGCGAGTGTAGTAACCGTATGCGCACCGGAAGTAGCAGTATGGAAATTACCTTATCATTCGTGTGAATATGCATTATTTATGGCCGACGAACCATCGGTTAATAGAATGTGCAAACGGAGGGTTACAAGTTATCCAAAACCGATGTTCCGCCGAATAGATGAGGAAGGAACTTGGATCTATTCGACTCCTTCCCCCACTGAATTTGGTGGTCGAATGTCGTCAGTTAAGCAACTTACCAAAACCCGAAATTAAAATGATAAAATTAAATAATACCGGCATTTTTAAATTACCAATGACATGTACTGGACATGTGCCGGGAGTTCGTCTGACATCACACTTTCAATCGAGAGCAACCTTCACACTCGCAGCTCGCAGTCATTACGTCATACCAGCAATATCCGATATACTTAATACTACGGAAACCAAAATTCTCCAAGAGTACATCCACGGAAACTCGTCCCCGAGTTTTCTCCGAGAACGAAAGGATGACTGGTCTTTAGAGATCGCTGGACGTGCATTACGCGATATTTCTAGGGATATCGCGACAGTGAAAACCGATGTCTTTCAAAATTCGTTGGAGGCTTACAATCATCCGTTATTAAATTGGAATATAGTCGTTATCGTTACTATAATAGCAGTTATTATAGGTCTCGTAACCGTTTGGCGTTGTCGAAATCGCATACGCCGAATAAAGAGATGGAAAGAGAGAAAAGCGACCTCTTTTTCCAGACCGAGAGAACGTCAAGAAGCAACGCCAACTGAGTTGGTAGAATTGACTTTGATTCCGAGCAGAACCGATCAATTACAGGTAAACAACACATCAGTGGAAAAGATCTTCGTTCCGGCCGTACGAGAGGGAAATATGATACCCCTCCCCGGAATAGAAACTTTGCCGATACAAACGAGACGATTATAATCAAGAAGCTGAGAGATATCTGTGTCACCCAGCAAAATAAGGGACTTAATCTCCTCAAACTTTACACTATCCAGAATATTATATTAATAACTTATTCCCTTTCTTTTCTGTTTTTTTTTAGAAAAATAAATAAATAAAAGAATGGAGGGACAGGAATCAACCGAATGTCGGGAGGTGTCTGGAGTCACTCAGGCTATTCCTCCATCTTCGTCAACAGATCCGGCGTTGATGACCCTCTTCCAATGCCCGGTTTGTTATGAATACATTAGACCTCCGGTCTATCAATGCTCCACGGGACACGTTGTATGTGCAGAATGCAGGACACGGGTTCAAAGATGCCCCACCTGCAGGGGATGGATGAGGGACAACAGGAATTTCCTACTGGATCAGGTGGCGGAGATGCTGGCGCTCCCTTGTAAATTTAGAGACAATGGTTGTCAAGAGATTTTGGCTCTCAGGGATAGACGAAAGCATGAGAGACGGTGCGCTTTTCGAACTTGCGCCTGTCCGTCGCTCAGCTCAGGCTGCCATTGGGAGGGAACCCATCACCAGGTTATCCCTCACGTAGTAGACAAGCACCCCCGAGTGATTCATTTGAACAATCATACCGTTTACATGGCATTACTCGGTCTGGACTTGCCTCAACGTTTGGCTTGGACTACCAGAACGACCTGCTACCGACATCATTTTATAATCCAAATCATCAAAACCGAAACAGAGGATGATTTTTACCTACTTCATCTCCTCGTCCGATTGGTAGGACACCGGGATGAAGCAACTCATTTCAAAGGACGGATAGAGGTGAATGGAAGAGGAAAGACATTGATTTGGGAGTCTATTCCCAGAGACGTCGCAGGAGACATAAACCAAATCACAAAAAACGGGGATTGTATGACTATCCGCGCACCCACAGTTAAACAGCTTTTAGTGAATCGCATCTTGTCGATGGCAGTATTTATACGCCCAACACAGACGGAAAGGAACAGTTTGACTGTGAATCAGGAGGAAGAAGATATTTAATGATACAGATCGGTCCACTATAAAACAAAAACAAAAGGGAGGAAAAAGGTTTCCTATGAGAAAATGATTATGGTCATAGTCCTTGAAATGTATATGTATATATCGGTAATCATGATTCCCTCAAGTTTATTTTGACTGTCTCTTTCTGTATTTTACCCAGACCGAATGGCGACGGGACCAATCCAGATCCATAGTTCAATCGGAGAAGGAGACGGCCCCGATAATTGGGATGATGAGTGGGAGCCGTTTGTTTCTACTTCGACATCCCATGAATCGGTGAAAAGAGAAGTGGATACAGAAACGGTCCGATATGCGATCGAAAGAACCCGCAGAAAATTGAACTCTCCGAGAGCTGAAATTCTCGTCCTACCGGAGGGAGTCGTGTTAACTGAGGAACTTCAAAGGGATTTGGATAGGGTAAACTCACTCGTCCAGGTTAAAGCGGACGAGAGGGGCGCTACGATACAGGAAGAAAAGAGCACAAAAGAAAGAAAAACTTCGACGGATCTAACCGAAGAAATTACACAGAAATCTCCATTATCCGAATCCCAAGGTCAAGGTCGGAGAGCGGCATTTTACCTGGCTTGCCTGGAGCGAGCGGGTGCGATAGGATCTACTGATGTAGGAGGAAGAGGAAGAACACTAGAGCGATGTAATTCCAACGACATCAATCCACAAGGAGGTAGATCAGTAAGAGGAGCGTCCGTTTCAAATACTTCCAATTTTAGAGGAAGAGGAAAAGGACGAAGAGCTTCCGCTTTAAATACCACTAACGTTGGAGGAAGAGGAAGAGGGCATGGACAACCGATCTTAGACTCCCAGTAGAAAGGAAAGAAAAACAAAAGAAAAAAAAATAGGGAGAGAAAAAAAAACCCTCCTATTGTATACACTGTTTCTATAGAAAAAAAAAACATTTAAGATAATCCACCAAATAAATATATACTACGTATATGTATATGCAATATATGCTTTGTTGTAAGAAAATATATTCTTAAGAGATAATTATTATTACTATTGAAAAATTTAATAAAGCCAAATACAGTACGATGCTATTATGTCACCTATTTTAGAAAAATCATTTGTCAAAAACAGAATTTATGTTATTGACATTTTATTTCGATAAACGCGATTGTTAAGACATAAATACGACGTTACTCTGTCATATTAATTATTGTACCTACCCCGTTTTTGTTATCCGTGTGATTATACCTTGAAAAACTGTTAAGTATCATAAACTTTATATGTATCCCAAGCACTGAAGAACGTTATTCTGGGTGCGACCGGAAACACCTGATATTCATGATTGTAACGCGAAACCAATCTCGCGCGCGCGCAAAGTAAACTTCGTCTCCTTGTCGCGTATCGCAAGATGTGTAATAACCGATTTAAAGAAAAATGTTTTTTCCGTGCGGTCGTACCTATGGAAAAATGTTGCATTCCATTTTGTAGCAACATTTTCAAAAGCGCCGGAGCCCTGTGAAGCCCGAGCGATACTCGAGCTCATGTGTTTTTGATATCATAAAAATGTCAAATCAGGGGAACAAGCTTTTGATTCTGATGCTCGTAGAAATTGGAAGGATACTTTAAATCGGGAAATATTAAAGCTATTAATCGAGAGAAAAATGTTCTTTTTTTAACCTTAAAAGGAGATGCAGCGCTGATATTATGTATCAGACTTATAAGAATTCGAAACAATTGAATACGAGCAGAGGTTTCAAGTTGCGATTAAATTCCCTTGATCGGAAAAACACAGTGTGTAAAACACAGTGTCGAATTTAAACCTTTGATAGCTCGAAATGGTCGGTCGTCTGCCTAGAGACAGGAAACCGACCAATCAGGAGCTGGAGATCCAGGGGAGAAAGATCTTATAAAAACCTGGATCTCAAGGGCAAAGCAGACTTTTCTCTGCCTTCCCTTGTGAAGACTTCTCCCAGCTTCTGTCCGTGTCAACCACTGTTCAGACTTTCCCCAGCTAACAACTATAATCAACTGTCCAGACTTTTCCCTGCCTCTACAAGTGGACACCATCCGATTGAACTTCGGGCTTTCACCATTCGTCACAACCTCCCACGGTCGAGCATCAACTGTCTGCCCCGGGGCCAACAACCGAACCATCAAGAGCCACCAGAAGACAAGACATGCAAGACACACTAGATTGTAAGACTTAGTGTAAATAAACGGGTTTGTTTGTCACTGCAGCTATTTGCCTCACTTTCCTTCACTCCACATACGATAAGTCCTGACATTTGGAAATCTCGAATTCGGCAACCTCACAGAGCCTATAATGAGAGATTAGTCATATAGGGATAGATAGCTGCGCAGTGTCTTTTCTAAACTGCTTATTTAGCCGTCACCACAGTTTTTTTTTTTTTTTTTTTTTTTTTTTGTAAAGGAACGATCGTATTTAATTGTTTAAAAATTTCAATTTAATCTATAGACGTTGTTTTACATACATATGTATAACATGTGGTAAGTTAATTGTTTGTTTAATTAATAATGTTATAGGTGAAACGGTTGTACGGTTTCATGTTTTAACTTAAAATTAAGATCTAAAGTTGTGCAGTCATTACATTTAAGAGATTCTTTTGGTTTATTTTGTGTGTATAAATTTAAAAGTGTTTATATCAGTTCTTTTCTATTTCTTTCTAATAAACGATTCTTTCTTTAATTTGACTGATTAATATTTCATTTTCTGTGTTTCCTAAATTTACTGTCGGAAGCGAAGTTTTCTTTAATTTAGGTTTTGCCAATAAACCTGATAATTTAGCTTTTAAATTTGTGTCAAAAGCATTTTTTTTGTGAAATGATCATAGCAAATATGTCAAGAATCAGGTTTGAATTCGTCTTTTTTTTATAATTATGTATCTATTTTTTTCTGTGTTTGGATGTTTAGAAAATGTAAAATAACTGACTTTCATGTTTAATAACTTTGTTTAATAATAGCTGTTATTACAAGTTACAACAACAGGTAATGCTTCTGGCAACTAAAATTAAAAATAGGGTAGTTGCACCAGTAAGTGACCGATTAAGCATCTTGATAATAAGATTTGAATATAATCACTTAGCAAACAGACATTTCACATAAGTAATGGTCATTGCTAGTTACCAAGAACTCGCACTACTCATTCGTAATGTGAATTTTTAATTTCTTGTAATATTGATTAAGTTAATGACACAATATTTTTTAAATTTATAAATCACAAGAGAGTGATCATATGGCTCTAGTTGTTGACCAGCCGAGGGCTATTGAATCATCGCAAGTGACTAATAATGAATAACTAGAGTTTTTGGATACTATAAACAATTTTATACCATTCTATACTATATATGTGTTGGCAATTTTGTGATTCAGTGATGTAATTTTATATTAAGTAATTGGAATAACAACATTAATTTTTTGTAAAGGTGTTAATTCAAAAATGCCATATATACAATGTTACAAATTTTTGTATGAATTATCAGTTTGATAATTCATACTAAACTTTATTTTCTGGATAGGAAACATTGCAATAATAATTTTCTAAATTTATCTGATTGTTATCAGATGCAATGGTTTCCTTAAAATCCGATAACAAATTAAGTGAAATTATATTTTCTATCATTTGCAGTTTATAAATTTATATGGTTCTCTATAATTAATTGATAAATCAAATTCATTTTCGGAAAACAATTCTTTACGCCCAGCAGAAATACATTTTATATAATCCACCCTATCCTGATTAAAAGGAAACAAACCAGATATTTCAAACCCATGTTAAATTGTTTCCAATTTCAAAACTTTTTTGTAAGTAATAACACATAGAAAACAAACTATTAATTTAGTATATATAAAAGTATTAACTGTTTTAAATGTGTATTTCGTAATTTTCGAAACAAGTTTAATTAATTAAATTTAAGAAAAGAAAATCTAACTAAAGAAGTATTTAGTTTAATACCGCCCGGAAGCTTTGCCAGGAACTATGTTTTATACTGTGTGAAATCACCGTCGCTGATAGCAATTACAGCCGGAGTCGGCTGCCGGACTTTTTAGCTTGAAACTGGATACCACACGATCCGACGCATACGCAAACAATCATTTGCATATCTCTGTCACCTCTACCGGTCCTGCAATATGCATGTGGCTACGCGCATTCCTTTGTGGTATTGCTATTTCGCTTTTGAGGAATGTAATTATAAACGGTTGCAATGTTTCTCTAGGCCATCATCTGGGATTATTTAAGATGGTGCCCAAATTTTTGACGAATTTCGCTACAAATGCGTTTGAGTAGATTTCACGCAGTTCCTGCTGATACACGACCCCCGCGTAAAACAAGACTGTAGGCCTACAGTATATAAAAATATGTTTTATATGTTCTCTATTAAATATCCTACTTTCACAAAAAAATTGTTGAAGAAGATCTGATTGATCTAAGTATAATTTATTTTAGGCCTTATTATCTTAAATCAGTTAAATTTTAAAAATTAGAGGGGAAAAAAATGAAACTAAAAGCCTTAATTTTCAGATGAAATACAAACAAAAATTTAAAAATTCAATAACATTTTTTGTTATAAATTGTTAATGGTATGAAATACTATAAAAACATAAACACTAGAAAATGTAATATGACTTTTCAAACATCACTTTAATAGAAATTTATTATTATTTTCTTACATTAGAAACGTTATTTATCATTTATTTAAAATTTTGAGAAATGACGGTAATTTCATTTATTTATTTAAAATCTGTATATTTTGAAACCAAACACAATAATTAATAGACTGAGTTCATATTTTTTGACAGTAGATTCGAAATTTTTTTAATAAAATTGGTCCAATAAAAAAGAATAAAAACAATGTAAATATGATTTTTGAGTAAAAAAATAATGTAACGATATCACATTTCTTTTATTTGTTAATGCTAGAAAAATGTTTTAATTTCAATTATTCTGATATTTAAATATCAAGGGAATAACTGTATTTTTTATTGGGCTAATCTAAGGCTAATTAAGTATTAAGAAATTAAGAAATTTGGCTAAAAGTAGGCGGTTAAGCCGCCATCTCGTGTTAAATTTAATAATTAGAAGTAAATAAATTTAATTTAAAATACCCTAGAAGGACTCACACCCAATATAAAATTTACAGTTTTTTTAATATTTAAAAAACTGTAAATTTTTATATTGAAATAACTGCGAATTACGAAAGTCAGTAGTAATTCATTTTAGTAAAATGATTTTACTAATTCATATATAAAAAAAAATTACAAATTTTAGTACTTTTCTTCAATAACAGATGGCGGTAATTACAAAATTGTAATTTGGTATAAAGCACCAAAAACTGATTTTTCTTTTTATTTTGTTTTTTTTTAATTAAAAAATAATATTAAATAGAAGAATTAATAATATAATAACCTTTAATTATTTTTAATAACAAAACATTGTATATTTATTTATAATCTTATTTAAAACGAATAAATGAATTATATATGATGTATGAATGAATATATACATACATACATAAAATATATAATTTATCTATAAAATATCTCAGAACATTTATAATAAATTCTGGAAAAGAATCACAATAAAATTCAAATAGATTTTACTGTAGATTTAAGTTTTACATATAAGATAAAATTAAATTCGATATGTCATACGTATAAATAAACATTTAAAATTAATTATTTATGAAATATCAGTAGAATTAAAAAATTATTAAGAATTATATAATCGTATACGTCCTTTACTTTCATGCGATAATTACTTTACTATTTAGCCCCAACATGTATTTTGTCCCGGATCCACGATATCCTCTGGGCGGCCCTATATATAAGAAATACTTGTTAGAAATAAAAGGGCGTAGACCCCTAAAAACTAAGGCGCCCGATATCTTATGGCATGACACTGGATTTATCTCATTTTCCCCTTCTCTCTCCTTCAACACTTGAAATTATTTGATATTAATTGACTTTTTAGATATACAGATTATTATGGCTCTGTCTCTACATAACTCGTTCTTCAAATATATAAAGATATTCGGACCGACTCCTCCCTCGTCAATACGAAAATTATTACACTATAACTTAATAATTACTAGGAATTTTCTGAGGTTAAAAGTTACTAGAATTGAAGATGATATACTAAAATTTAATGAAATTTTATATATTGGTTTATATACTTATTTTTATCGTTTATTATTATCTCTAAATATCATTAAAATGTACAAATTATTTTTCTTCAACAGTTCCTTATTAATCTGAAATGATTACATCAAATTTTACCATTTATTCTTTTAAAATAGAACATATTTTATTGACTAGATAAAATTTAAAAAAAAATATTGCATAATAGTAGGGATTTTTGTATTTAATAATTTCATTTATAACACTTTGACACGTATCTATTTGGTTAAAATAAAACATAAACTTGATTTTCTTTAATGTTTTCAAATAATACATTACTCTATTTTTTTTTTCTTTGCATTATTTTATTAGACACATGCTTCTATTTATTCCAAAATGTGAATTTCATTTAAAACAAAAAATTTCGTTGAATTTTCGTAACGTAATTGTATCGAATCATATGATACGCTCTTCCTCCTCTTTCTATACAAATTAAATTGAAGCATGTTTGCCACTTTCACAAAATATGGTAACTTTTTCTTACGCGATGAGAATTAGAAACTTACTTTGCTACAGTATACAAATTAAATGAATATTATTTAGGCTTTGTTTATATTTGGTTTTAGTAAATGTTTAACTCTCTAACCGCACAATGCACTTATCTTTATTAAGTATACATTGAACGGGCAATATCGCAAATAAAACTTGAATTAAATAAACTTTCATTCTGTGTCTTGTTAGCTTATTTTTCAGGCTTTTAAAAATTGTTTAATATTATATTATAATATATTAGTTTTACATTTAAAAAAAACATGTTTAATTTTGATAATTGTGTGAAAAAAATTAGACTCTTACACTCAAAATATAAACATTATAAATAAATCACACACAGCCAAGGGAAACAATCAAACCTTGACAGGGAAAAAAGTAAAATAAAATATTTTCTTTTCTGTCTGGATTTTAAATCACAAGAGATAAGAAAGGTCTACGATTCGCCTGTCAACAGGTGACATTCATTTTTACGAGTGATCTTGCGGTTCATATACTACATCTCATTGGTTTGGCGATATTTTAATGTTATATATCTCCTTTATAAGCTGAATATCATTATGTTGTATCTTTATTGTATAGTTTATACGATAAATTAGGATAGAAAAATATGGTGAATTTTATATTAACAGTTAAACATTGCTTTCATAATTATAAATTTCGTATTCCGAAATAGCATGTAAACTTAATAAAGAAGGAATATTTTCTATAATACTTAATAGAAATACATTTTGATTATTTCAGCCTTAATTAAAAAATACATCTTACTGTTAAAGCATACTCAACACATATTAAAAATAACTTATAAAAATACATGAAATAAAAATATTTGAAATGTTTTATCAAATAAATATCTTGTATCAAAGGACAAAATATTCTGATAAAACTTATTCTTTTTGTAGAGATTTTTTTCTCGTCAATTTTCCTATTTTCTGTCAATTTAACTTATAGTAATTTGTATTTTGTTGACAAAGCCTTGGTAGAACAATTGTGTGCCACGTTGACATTTTCATTAATCTGACGACAAATTGACAGAATATTTTATTTGAATTTCTTTGTAAACATTATAAATAACTTATTCGTTGATTGTAAAAGAATCTTAAAATATAATTACTTAAAATTCAACAAGAAAAAATAATAATAATAATAGTGTAGTTGTTAATTTTCGAGTTTATAATTACAGTTTCTACAAAAATGTTTTCAAAAATTATTAAACTTGTTTGAAAAGGATACTTCTCTTTACGTTGGAGCATACTTCGATATTTTTACTATAATTGCATTTGAAACTTCGATGGATATTTTAAGTTGCATTACGCCATTTTGAGAATAATCCAAAATTCAATTACTTGGCTACAAACCATTTATATTGATTTAAAAGTTTCGAATTTCTTTTAAAATAAAGGGTGAGATGTTTTGTAGATACGGAAAACTGGCTTCTGATGTGATTTGTTTTATAGAATGATCCCTGTAATGTTATATTGTGAAAAATATAATTATAATCAGATGAGCGGAATCATTATCCCTTAAAATGATTTCTGAAAAATTGATATTCAAGTTAAGATTATTTAATTTTCTCAAATGAACTGAAATGTGATTATAATCTATCTCCCATCAATAGAAAAATTATGAATAACTTTAAAATGGCCCATCTGCGACCGAATGAATGTCATCACTGTGACACTAGTCGTGGGTTCGCGCCTCACCAAAGTGCCGGCCGCGTAAAGTTTTTCGAGTTTTTTCACGTGTCTAACATCTATATAGGGTCCAGTTTCCTATATAAGTCTTCCCGAGTGGCACCCCTCCTTGGCATATCGCCCATGTGTTGCGTTTCCATCAATTCAATCCAGTAACTTCACAATATTGGTATATCTTAAAAGATTGGTGTTTCGGTTCTAAAACATTATCCAGCATATGAAATTTCGGTTGTAAAAAAATATTTATAGTATATGAAAATACTATAAATATTAAACTATAATGTAAGTATTATTTCTACGTTACGGAAATGACATTGATATCAGAATTTCCATTTCCTTACGATAATTTCTGCTGCTGACAATTTAATAAACAACTGATAATATGCTGATTATAAGATTAAATTTTAATTAATATAGGAAAGAGAGAAAAAGGTTTATTCCGGAGAATCGTGTAAATCTTCCCGCCATTCAAATACATTTAGTGATTGTATTTGATGAAATTCATGAATTATACGAAATAAATAATATTTAGTGTCATAAAGATGTTGATGGAGAAAAAAGATTACAATTCTCGTGGAATGGAGCTGTTTGAAGCTACAAATTATAACTGAATAATGCCGAAATAAATTTAAAGTTACGTCAAATGCATAGCTGACATTAATACTAAATTTTTGACTTTGCTCTTCCTACACCAATAATAAGTTCAAGAACAGACAGTTATTTACTCAAAAATTATACTATTTTTAAAATACAGTATAAAGAAATGAAATATAATTTACTTTCTCACTTAATTATTATATTAATGTCTACGTAATTTTATTTATTTATGTAATTAAAAATAATTTCTTGATAAGCATAATGGCATAATAAAAAAACGTAATAAATTCTTTTTACTTTAATTCCTGAAGTTTAATGGAGATAACCGTTCATAGAAATTCTACGTGAGAAGGTTCTTCATGTGTTATTTTTATAACCCATGTCGCTAGCATATCATAACTATATCGAATTTGTATAGTCATCAGATTACGTCACTTTCGTGGAAGAAAAATGTACTTTTCCATACATTGAATGAATTACTTTACGCACGTGGTAACATTTTGATATGAATCGATCTATCACACAGCAGAAACCAAAGCTTTTATAAATTACAAAGATTTAAATTATGGATTAAAAGTGAATACCGTGTGTCAAAGTTGAAGATTCAATTAAAATAATTAATAAAAATTGGAAATAAGCCTATTAGATTTGTCTATTTATCTTTCTTTGTAGTTTTATCTGAATAATTTCGCTGAATTTCGAAAAATTTATAAGATTTTAGACATTTAAATAATAATAATAATCTTTCGTTAGATATTCCAGTTAAAGAAAAGTATTTTTAGAGACTGGAGTGTTATATTTGTTGACTTAGATTACAACTTGCGTAACAAGAAATAAAAAATTAATTAACTTAAAAGCAACATGAAGTGCTATTTGAGGCTATAGTTATCAAATTTCTTATCCAACTTTATTACGTAAGTCGTCATAGAAGCCTATATATTGATCTTATAAGATTGAATATAAGACAACACTTGTTCATATTATTAATGAATTAATAATATGAATGAGTGTAGACATATAAATTTCCACTGTCCTCCGTCTGTTGCGTGCCTGTCTTTCTTTAATCTCGAAAACGGTTTTAGATAAATGAAATTCAAGACCAGATATGGAAACCTGAGGTAGGAGGTAACGATTAACTATATACGAATTTCCGAAGCAAACCGGAAGTTACGTTATTTCAATTCAAAATTTTCCCCTGAAAGGAGTTAGATAACGATTGTTGCTAACAGGAAAAGTATGATATACAAGGGCAAGACACTACTGATTTGAGGTGGAGAAAGTATATTTAAATTAAATTTTCAGCCTGGCATTGTGTCGATGTCATTGTTGAGGGGTTAGTTTCGGAGAAGATGCTATTTGGAAAATAGGTTGTTTAACGACTATTAATGAGATTTGGCTGAAGGTACATCATTCCTAAAAAACAATTTTTCTTAGATTTTCACAAAAGACTAGTAAGGAAAAAATTTCATAAGGCTCGGTAGAGGCAAGCCATCAAGTAAGCGAGCGAACGAACGAACGAACTGCTTAACGAAGCGAACATTATTAGAATTACAACTTTTTGTCTATCTGAATTCACATTTTATTAAAAAAAACTAAAGATATACGCGTCATCCGAACAAAATATGAACATCGTCGTCATCTGCTGTTTTTTCCCGACCTACGAATTAAATTTCATCGAGTTCCGTCCATTCATTCCCGAAATATCGATTTTTATCGTTATTTTTCATTTTATTTAAAAATTCTTTCTCTTTCAGTCAAAAAAGCTACGTTTCGCAAAATGTCCACTCGTCATTATGTCCGTCATTTTAATTTTAATTTTATTTTTTTGGACAGAATTTTAAATTCTTAAATAACACAATATTGAACTTATTTAAATCGTACTAATTTATATTAATTAATATAATATACGCACTCTGAATTAAAGATTGGTAAAATCCAGTTCGTCCTCTGGAACTGGTACTGTTGGAACTGATCCAAGTACGAAACTATTCCGACCGAACGGTTTCTCGGAACTGTTTAATCTTTTGGACTAGACGGTTCCACGGAATCATTATGTTCTGTCGGAATTGCTGTTAGACTCAACGGTTTCTCATCGGTTTTATATATGTATATACATATATATTTAGTGTATATATCAATATATACACTGAATATTTGTCCATTATTAGATACGTAATAGAATTTTGAGAAAGTTGATAAGATCTAACTTCATCATTCTAGTTTTATTAAATTATGGATCATTTATTTACCGAGCTGTCTGTTAGTGATAAAACAACTATAATACGTAAGGGAAACTAGACTTGTTTTGCCCATATTCTACAATACTGTACTCATTATTCGATGTTACCACCAAATTATACCGAAAATCCTGCAATTATTTTTCCTGTCGAATCCGATATCGATCATATACAAATTCTG
Organism: Centruroides vittatus; assembly: GCF_030686945.1. Lineage (NCBI taxonomy): Eukaryota > Metazoa > Arthropoda > Arachnida > Scorpiones > Buthidae > Centruroides > Centruroides vittatus. Next base: position 20,086 of record NW_027122214.1, read on the forward strand.
CATAGCAATGTTTATTGGATTTGCTCTCATTACAACTTATTATTGTTTTCTTATTATCTATGCTCTTATTACACAAAAAGTATTCGTATATACGGTTCTATAAATTACGGTAAAATATCTATAGAACACAAAGCATCCTCATATTAATACTGACATCTCTGTTTGTTACTGAATATTCCGATATTACAGCAACAACCAAATAGAGTCGAGTGCGGTGTATATAGAATGGCTTTTGCTGTTTCCTCAGCATTTGGTGTCAAACCCAATACAATTCGACAAGATCATAGATAAATACGTTTCTCTTAGCAAAACAGAAAGTCGAATGTGGTTCATATACGTATAATTAAATTTATCAAACATTATTAAACACTTGTATTTGTCGAAATTACAACTTAAAAATAAATTTATTATTTTATTTTGTTTTCGATCCGGGTTACCAATTCTAATTCTAGCTTTAATACCGTAAGGTATATTACACTTCAAACGGAATTTTGATTAAATTCTCTTATAAAGGAAATTAGCTTTAAAACGGTTTTCATGAAAATATTCAATTTTAAAGCTATGTGGGAATTATCTCAAAAAGAATAATTGAAACTAGATCTCGTTTTATAACATTGGTTATTTTGAGTTAAAAAGTTTCTTTTGTGATTATACTAGTGTATAAATAGCAATATTTGTTATTTACGACGCGAAATAATAATTATTCTTTATTAACTTTGATAAAATAGATTTAAATTGGATTACGGTATTTATCTACTCAATGAAACTGTCATTTAAAAAAAAAAACCTATATATATAGCAACTGTTAGGTGTTTAATTTATGGTTAGGTGTTCAAATAAATCTGTAGAATAAAAAAAGAAATTGTTACACATTGTTTGACGAATGTGACATGTGAATTAACTGTTGCTTTATTTGGTTTCAGCTAAAAATATCTGTTGATGTAACGATACTTTATATAAAATAAAAATTAATTTTCACGAATAAATGTAAAAAAAATATATATACAAATAAATAATCTAAAGTAAAATTTTAATTCATTTTTTTAACAAATGTTATATACAATAATTTAGCTTTCTGATAATTATTAATTTTTACACAGAAAATATCTTTCTATGTAAAAAAACAGAAGATATTAAAATTGATAAAAATGGTAATAATATAAAACGATTTTCGTGTCATTACTTTTTATTTGTATTAGATTAAATAGAAACACTTGAGTAAATTGTAATTGACTTGTTTATTATTTCTAATAATGTAATTACTTCCATATAATGTGATTTATTGTCATTTATTTGTTAAATCATTTAAATATTAATATTGTTGTTTTATAAAAGATTATATCAATCTTCTTTTCTCATTATGCTCTTAACTGACTTGATAGTGATTAATTGTAATTGTTTACCAGTTTTGTTTGCAGTTTGATATAACTTTGTCATTTAGAAGTGAATTTTTTAACAATAAATTGAATAATAATTAATTTATATGCTAATTTAAAAAAAATGAAGAAAAATTCGATAAATTCGCAAAATTTTGCGTTACTTTTCTGCTTGTTATTAGATATAACATAGAGAAAAATCCAGCAACGAGTTGCTTAACTTTCCCGCAACATATGGTAGCGCCATCTGTTATATTTTATAAAAACACTCTTATGACACAAAGCTTAACAGTTTAACAAAATTACTCATCGTATGCTTTTGTTATTATTTAAATTTTACCGTAGTATAATTGAAAATTATCGGATTTCCTAATGGGCCCCTTAACCTCCTATTTGAGTGGCCGGAAAGTCAAGCAATAACCCTTACTAGCTTTTTTTTTTTAATACGAAAACTAGCAGATACGCACGGCGCTTCCTGGGCCAAGTGACAAAACTTTAATATTAAACAAGTAATGTTTTTTATTTTAATATTTGTCCTTTCTACATTTCCTGAGAAAGGCCAGTATTGCTGCTAGCAAATTGTTAAAAAATGGACAGAAAAAGGAAATTTTGATAGTCAGCATCTGTTCTTCTTGAGAATAAAAACCCAAGTAAAAAATAAAGAATGTCAAACGGGTTCAAAAAACTCGCACGGTTTGTTAGTTGGTGACTTTATATATTCATTGAACAATTGCTTCCATCGCAGTGTTTACAAATTTTGTCATTGATTTTCTTTCAACTCTCTCTTAATAAAACATTTTTTTTATTTATGTATCTTTGTATACATTTGTTCCATCGTATTTTACAAAAATATTTGCGAAAGTTAAAAATTCCTCTCAAACGACGAAGAAAGAAATTCTTAGTAAAGAAATCTTTAGTAAAACAATTTAGCCAGTTGCACATTGTTTAGGCTACGTGTTCACATTACTTAGCTCACCTAATAAATTGTTGTATTAATTTACTATGGAGACGTATTGGTCAATATGCAGTGATGTCACCGATTCGTTTGCTATAATGAACTTTTACTCTCATTGGAATAAAACTTGTCAACTTTCGCGAATATTTATATAAAATACGATGGAACAAATTTGTTGAAAAAATTAAAAAAGTAAAAATAAAAATGAATTTATCGAAAAGATTGAGAGAAGAGAAGAAGATTCAACGAGAAGGATAAGAGTGTACAATAAAGGGTCAACTCCACCGTAACACAATCTGTTCTCAAGGTTTGATATGGACGAAAGTTGAAGACTATATTTCTTCAAATATATATATATTAGGGTTTTTTTTAACCCGGAAAATCTCGCAAATTTTTTAAAAATTCAGTTTTTTCTTATTTTATTGTTAAGGTTGAGGAAATTTTGCAAATAGAAAGTATAATTAACTCATAAACTGTCAGAATACATTTGTATTTATTAATTTTAAACCTACTTATTAGATTTTTTAATTTTTGTTCGTTATGGCACGTCACAAATGGTCAATAATCAACACGTAGCTTATTTGTAGCAGGACTCTCAAAATTCTTTACCAGTAATATCTGGAATAATTGTACTTATGTTGTCTTAATTTTTAACCATGCCCAGTAGCTTCAATGACTGCGTAACGCCAAGTTGTGCAAATTGGGCAAGGATACAAACGAGTACGAAGTCTGCGAGTATGAAGTTTTTCTTCATAACCTGATTATTAAAGACAAACGAACTGCCGAATTATTAGACTATGATGTTTCTATTAAAGCAGTCGAGGTAGACAAATCAAAAATACTCTGTATTCTGTATATCATAAAAATGATATTCTGTATATCATAAAAATAATTAATTTTGTTTCGGGAATTTTCCGGGATCCCGGGAAACAGTTCACTTTTATCCCGGAATCCCGGACAAACACAAAACCGGGAAATGAGAAACCCTAATATATATATATATATATATTGAAATTTTAAAATTTTTATTTAATTATTTAATTTTTGAAGATTTTTTTCACAATTAGATTATTGAATACATATTCTATCAAAGCAGCCCATGATCGAAGGTTACATATTTCAATCACTTTTACGATTATAATTTGTGGAATTTTTTACTCGATCTTAGGGAGGGAAAGTGCTCTGTTTGTTCTCTGCGGATCACATAGGATTCAAACTGTCGCGACTACAAATGGGTCGCGTAATAGAATTTGGAGATGGCGAAAACACTGACAATTGTTGGCGAAGGATTCACTTCAACCCGAAATGTTCCTCTGTCAAATTCTCCAACACCGGTTACAAAAATAATTTCGAAAATCATTTTAATTTAAAATATTTAATTAAAATTAAAATCACGTTATGAATACTTAATAGATAAATAAAACGTTCGTACAACATTTCTCGTTGTAATTTGCTATTACTTTTCAATTAAATCTACTCCCCTATTCAATCTCATTCTACTACCGTTCACCTTTTCCAGACTTTGCCATCTTGCACATGCAATCATGCCAGGTAATGCCAGCAAAGATTTGTGTGCTCTTACAGAAGTAAGAGCACACAAATCTTTGAAGGCGTGATAGAAACATGATAATTTAATTAACGAAAATAAAAATGTTAATTAAATTTTCTTGCTGTCATTTTTCAGGATGTAAGTACTGTATAAAATTTATACGTCCTTCGGTCATATATTATGGCTAAGGATTGTGTTTTCCCGAACTTTTTTGATTCTCGAGAATGAAGACCCACTTTTTAAATTCTCGAAAATCTCGAGATTTAAAAATGGAAAAGTTTCTTTCATTTCGCGCTGATATTGGTTTTATGCAGAGCATTTTATGGCACTTAGAATATACAGCATTTTTGAGCATTTTTACCTGAGGTTTCATAAATGTTTATTTCTTGAGATAAAGAACTTAAACCACTGTCGTTTTGATTGGCGCCAAGCTTTGTAGAATAGACTCTTACAACTTCTCAAAGAAAATTCATACCTAAACTAAGATCTTTACTCTTATCGTTGTGTGTTTGAAGTGGACAGAACAGTATTATTTAAATTCTTTTCAATCTGTTCATTATGCTTCTGGCTGTATTTGATATAACCTTTTTCGTTTTCATCAATGACGATTGTAAAATTAAAATATCCATCAACTCTGAAAAACATTGAAAATGTGTCCTGTAGTATCAAATATTCAGCCAAGATATTCAGCATCTACACAAAAATAAACAAACACATCCATCTCATTAGTATGCAAACATTTATGTCCAAATAAACGGCAACAAAAAATTGTTTTAAATTAGATGTCTTTGATTTATTATCAGTTAATGTTTTATTTATATATTTATTTTAAATACCTGTGTATGCATACGACGGGCTTGCAAATGGCAAAATTTTAAGAAGCCCTGTTACTAAACAATTCTTAATTTTATTCCAGTATACAAAAGTAAATATTTATTAATTACTATTAATAATTTATTACCTTAAACTTGATATCAGAATTAGATGACAATGTTAAACATGAATTGCTCTGTAGAAAACACTTGTTACTTCTTAGTTCTGACCATTAATTAATCTTTTAAACTCATAATCTGAATAAATATACAATTAAGCACAATTATTTTAAGTTATAAACGTAATTGTTAGTAAGGTTTTGCAATACTAAACCACTTTTAAATTATGAATAATGAAAGTACAGTATTAAAAATTGTTTATAAATTCTTCCATTTTCCTAAATTGAAACTTCCTCCATACTTCTGTTCATTTTTTTCAAAGGATATGGAAGAAATTTCCGGATTTCTATTAAGCTAAGGTTTCTTAAATCTCTATCTTATAAGTTTCTATTTAAAAGGTTATATTTTTCTCTCGTTCAACTTATCCTGCGTGTGTAAATCTGTATTTTTCAATTACACGATAGAAGTTTAATCCAGAATTGAGAAATTGCAAAAATATTGAAAGATGTAAGAATAAGTCAAATGGAAAAGTGGAAAATAGATTTTTACCTTCCAAGCATCGAGTCTAATAGTTGAAGAAAGACTTGGGGCTCGATGATATACTCTTAGCTGAAGATAAGATTTATCTTTCGAGATTTTCGAATATTCTTTTTTCCTATTTACAGAGATAAATAATTCTAGTTTATAAATCTGTTATTCTACATTTGAATTTTTACTCCCCGGCTGTTGTATATGAAGAGGAAAAGTCAAGCTTTCAACATTTTTTTATCGTAATGTAGTTTTCAAGTTGAAGATATTAATTTCGAAATATAACGTAAGATAACTTGTGAGATCAGCAATTTAATTGTGTTGATAGAATATTCTTTATATAAACTATAATTCTAATCGAGAGTTATAATGGAACACATTTTTTCAACTTCTATTATGTTCTAACGTAAGGGTTATCCATAAATTATGTAACGCTGATATGGATGATAGGTATGCTGGCAATTGTTACAAGGGGATGTGTTGTTTACAAAAACATTTAATACTAACGTCTCAACTCTTAGGTAATGAAACCAGAACCGTAGCAACGTTTTTAGCGCCCTTGGCAAACAGCTATATTGATGCCCCTCTTTTAACTTATTTTAAGTAGCAGAATGATGACGATGAATAATTTCAATTTTTAAGAAATAATTTTATTGGGCTGCAATTTGAAAAAAATTGTAGACCTGTAAATTCCCACTGTCCCCTCCTGCTGCCTGTCTTTCCTATATCTCGAGAGTGGAGTTAGTTAGATGAAAGCCGAGACAAGATATAGAAAGAATAGGACAGGGGGTCCCGATTAACTATATATTAACGTCCAGTGCAAACCGGAAGTCACGTTACTTCAATTCAAAATTTCCCCTGAAAAACATTAGATAGATGACTGGCACATCTGTATTGCTAGAAAAGTGTGATGTACAGGGACAAGACACTACCAATTTGAGATGGAGTTCCTATATTTTAAATTGAACAAATTAAGAGTACGATTTAAAATTACAGCCCGGCATTGCGTCGATGCCACAATAAATAATTGCTCGTAAATACGAATTTATTACAGAAAAACAAAACATAACTTCAAAATAAAATATTCAATATGTACAGGGTGGGCCTGAATTATATACCTACAACTCCAACGACTCCAATGTTCAAATATAGATAAAGCCACAAATTTTTAGTTAAATATTCGTAAGAGTGCTGACCATTGTAACATTACATAATACTATATATTTTAACATTGTTACATTACATAACTTATGTATATGTAACACACACACACAACTGATTAATATATAAATGTTTTGCTCATCTGCTGCCATTTTAACTGTTGGTTTAAAAGGGGAATCGCCATGCACTGACGAGAAATTACAGGGGCGCATTCAAGTGGCACAAATTATGGCACACGAATTATGGCACCCGAATTATATTTTTATTTTTTTAGTTCACGGCATATAAATGTTTTGCGAAGCGTGAGGAGCGTTCGGCACCCTTCATGTCTCGCGCCCTTGGTACTTGCCCCGCTGCCAATGCATTGTTACGGCTCTGAATAGAACGATTCATAGAAAACCGTATTGTAATGTTCGGCCCCATGTACTGTATATTATTCCTTTGTTGGGTTTCTGGTACGGGAATTCCAGGAACCCGATTTCCAAAACTTTTGGCAAATTCTGAAGATCAATTTCCCAGAAAATTAAACAGGTTCCCAGAGAAGTTTTTTAAGCTTTTAAAACTTGATAAAATGTTACACACGTTTGCAACTAATAGATATTTTCATTCTTGATGAACTAACAATTTTCAACAAAAACTACTGTGCAAGCAAAAAGAAATTTTTGGGATGATAATCGATAACAATCTTTACAATCTTTTAATATAAATGTTCTTCATTTACATTAAATTTTTTATACTAACCCATGAAATTTATAATAGCTTTACGAAAATAAAAAATATTTTTCGATAATTTTTGCTAAATTTTACTAACAGGTATTGATGTTATTTAAACAAAGACAAACATGGCGGCTAGACACGTGGAAATATTGTTAGAGCTGTTTTTTGCCGTTTATTGCTAAACTCACTTTTTTTTCTTTAAAAATATTTAATAGGATTTAACTTTTTTATAATTGTTTTGAAAATTCTTAACAGAGTATGATTTTACGTTCACGGTTTATGGTTTTTCCCACTCGTTCAAAAATTCTGTAACGATTTAGTGCCGCCGTTTCTTGTTATTTTCCTCTCGTAGTGGAAAAATGTCAATGACTATTTTAAGCTAAGTGTTTTATACACGTAGAGTAGTCATTTCACTTTACAGATTCTTTTAAAATTAAAACAATTCCCGAATTTCGGTATTTTCCAGGAAATATACAATGACGAAAATATGAAATCGAAAAATTTCGAAAACACTATTTTTCAGTACAATCGAGAATATATTTTACGTAATTTTGGGATATTTGTGTGCGAGAGCGTTATAGAGGGGATTGTAGTTGAAAAGGTATAAAACTAACGTTACGTAATTTATAGACGATCTAAGTATTTGTGCTTTATTTCTGCTAGGTATTCTTATATCAGTTAATCAAATTTTCATCTGGAAAAATTTTATAGCACGTTATAATTGAAGATATTTAAAAATTACGAAACTAGATAGAAACTTAAATAAATTAAATCAACCAATTTCAACTTTGTGTGGAGATTTTTTATAATTTATCATGTGTTCCTATGAAGTTTATTCAAGCCAATATACTGTTACTTCTGTGGTGTGTAAAAAAGGATGAAAGATAGACTCGAAAATTTTATAATTTTTGTAAATGGTCATAATTCAATTCTAATTAAATAAAGTAATTATTTAAGTTTATGATTGAAAAGCTTTATATAGAAATTATAAATTGTATATATACATATATAACGATGTCAGATTCATAGATAAAATTTCAAAAGCATTTTAAAATTTCCTTTCAGATAAAAATTTATATCTCTATAGCAACGATAAAACTGCTTATCTGTAAAAGGAAAAAGTTATATATATATATAAACCATAGAAAGTCATTTTTGTGATATACGAAGTATTTATTTAATCTTTATATCAACCTTTTATCATTAAATATTTCATTTTCGACAATATCTTTCTTTCTGAAAATTATGAAATGTTACAGAAGTTATTAAATCACCAGAAAGAACTGTTGTACATGTATTTATATACACAAACAACATAACAAATTCCTTTTTGAGATATATATTTTAAGCTGAACATTGTTAATTTACGCTTTATATTATATACGCCTATAGCTTTCGCTACGAAATTTTATAGTGAGTACGATTAACAATTTAACGATTCACAGACTTAAATTCCATTATGAAATAAAAGAAAATTCAGTGTGACATGAGAAATGTTCTTTCTTGAATCTTTCAAGTGTCTTCTTTTGAAAGAAAAATGAAACTCTATATATATCTGAAGCTAAAAAAAACAGAGAAAAAGTATATAAAAAATGAACATTTAAAATAATAGAACTTTTATAGTTGAATATAATCGATTATAAAGTATTATAATTACAATTTTTAGTATTAAATGATACAGAAAAATAATTATAAACAATATAAAAAATTAATTTTAAAAATGCCTACAAATTGACTGTTAAAATAATTATAAGTGTTATAATAAAATATCATATACTCGAGACTACTTTAAATAAAACAATTATCTAAAAATTCGTTAATTTGTTTAATAGTATTCTTAAAACTAAGAAATATAATTTTTGAATTATTGTCATTTAAAACGTGTCTTTTCGTTATAAAACTTAAATTAAATACATACAAGTAAAAACTTTTTTCTTTAAAAGAGGAATCGTAAGAAAACATTGAAAATTCCTGGTTTGAAAGCAAAGATTTCTAACCATTTGCTATTCGATGACCCACTTCTAAGTATTGCAATACGGAGAAATCACGTAGAAATCGAATCCGCAATCTCTAAAGAATCGCGACTCACTCGTTGAGAAGCATTATTCAAGCAGATAGTTTTTTTTAAAGCCGTTCCACAAGCACTCGAAAGTTTAAAATGCTCCACAAGAAATATTTGTATCTGTAAATCTATTTGCGGTATAAAAAATAATGTCTTGTTTTTTTTGGTGCATAGTTTTCAAATAGCATCGTTTCCAGTTGTATGATTCCTCGATGTATTTCTATATTTCGTTAGTTACAATTGTCAGATGTCCAGTGACTTAATCACACACTTTTACACTTATTGTTCTGTGATACAATTAACGTTAAAATAATCTACCAGTTTCATATTTATTTTAAAACATCCCTGAAGTTCTCTTATTGAATTTACGTTGTATGACTTCTACAGGTAACTTAATGTGCCAAAATACGAATAATATTAAAAGGAATTTTAATCAGAATATATATTAATTTCTTACAGCATTTAAAGATGTAATAATTTACAGTTAATCTCTTATAAAATCCTGGATTTTCGGTTTCAAAATAAAAGTTATAAAAATGTAGCATTACATTAATAGTGTATAAATCTGTTGATAGAAATTAAATAAATAATTAAGTTTAATTGTAGTAATTTATTAATTTTTAATAATAAGTTATATATATTTTTAAATGTTTTATTATAAGTTATATGTTTTACAAATTACAATTTAATTTATATAAATCTATAAACTTTTAAATAAACTGTTAAAACTCATTATTATTTTAATCTATTCGTGTTATTTTTTTTCTATTAACTGATTTATAATTTTATTAACTAATTTTTACCCACAACAGTGAACGAAGAGATATCTTATGCAGCTATAGCCTATGCTTCAACATTTAATGCGCTTGAATGCGCGTAAATTTTGAAGCGTATAAATTTTATAATCGTGCGTAATTGTGATTTATGTATGGTTATAAATTGAAGCATCAATTTATTCTAACAACCGATAAATTTTTTAAAATGAGGTAAAAATATAAAATTTATGAGAAATTCAGCGAGATCTGTTGAAATAAAAAATATTGAAAGTCTTTTCAATATTTTTTATTTCAACAGATTACTTTATCAAAGTGGGTTATTGATAAATATCTGATATATTATGTTGGCTTTTGTGAATATTATGAGTTTTATAAGTATATATATTATTAATAATCATAAAGAATAGTAATCATAATAAAGCTGGCATTTTTGGATGTCAGTAATGATTTCTCTCAAAATAAACTTATTTCGTACAGAAAATAAAACTAAATATTTTATTTTTTGCGATATTCTTTCTTCAAAAGTACTTCAACACATAAATATTATATAAACTTATTATATTTTAAGTTCAAATTAAGTATATTCAATTCAAATAACACCGTATAACAATAATTTTTTAAAAAATAAATAACAATTAAATTGTAAATAATAATATATAAATATTTTCACTTTTAAATAATACTCGTATTATTAATACAGTAGCCTCTCGTTATATCGCGGATTCGGATATATCGAGCATTTTTTTGGTTCCCAAATTTTAAAACCACTCGAGTCAATAAATTGTAAAATATCTTGAATGTCATTGAATTTCTTTTTGCAACAAAATACGATATTTTATTCCTACCATTGTCCTTGAAGTTATCACTGCAGGTGAAACAAGATCTACGTCAAGATCTACGAGTGAATAAGCAAAATAGGTGGACAGTTCAATTATCATTTGTTTTCTTTTGAAATTAAAAGCTATTTATTTATTGGTTTTGTGTAAGGAAAAGGTTCCTCACACTAAACCAATAAGGTCACTGATGAAAGAATAGAGAATAGAGATTCCATAGCGTGTATAATCTGTTTAGTATAAGTTCAGAATTTTTAGTACTCGATATATCGCGCTTTTTGTTTGTCTTCCAACACGATATAACGAGGGGCTACTGTATTTGTATAAACACATTATAAATCATGCTATTAAATTGATAAAATTAACATGTTTTAAACGATTTACTTTGGGAGAATGTTGGCATTTCTGTTTAGGAAAATAAAGAATGTCGTCATCGTCTTTAGATTATTTTATGATATGGGATACTTTATGTAAATATGAATGCTCACTGTAAATATAGATGTGTAGGATTAAGTACATAAAACGCTAATAATTACCGCTTCCGATATTGATTGTTCGGAAAATCAATACATGTTGAATTCGCTACGTTAAGCTGATATTAACTTACCGTAAATGCATTTGTAGAAAAATTGTTCACATACTTATCATTTTTTCATTCAGAAAATAATCCAAATGCCTTTAGAATGTATCAAAAATAATTTTAAATAAAAAATTTCTATATAGATTTTTATAAAAATAAGAATACTTGAAATTATAATTAAAGCTTGAAATATCTACAGAATATGAAACTACAAAGAATTTTCTTTCTTGTAATATTTAATATATATTAAAATATGTCATATTTAAAAAAAGGCATGGGTGAATCTCTAGCAGTAAGGATTATATCACACAAAAATGCATTATCAATATATTTGCATTGAATAATGGTAATAAATATACTGACAATCGCTATTATCAATATATCTATTACAGTTAAAATTTATATGATTTATATTATACATTCTCTTAAGTTTATAGCAAAAATATACTTTATACAGGTTAAAAATTAATATTAATATTTAATTTTAGATATTTGTAATTTCAATATAAAAAGTTTAAAAATATATTTTTCCTTTCTAAATATATAATTTATATGTATAAGAAAAGAATATATTAAATAATAGAAATGACTTGGCGATATGTAAATGTAACTTTTACTTTTCGAAATCATATTTTCATGCATTTATAAGTAATTCTAAAGAAAGGAAAACTTATATACAATATAATATAATATAATATGTAAATATAAATAGAAATAATAATAAAATTGATTTTAAAAATAGTTTAAATGTTGAAATGCATTATGTTAATGAAGTAGAGTAGAGTTTGCTTTAATTTCTTTCAAAGTAAGGTTTTTAAAGCTTCACTAAAACTTGAAATAGTTCAGAGTCATTATAACGATACTTCTACTGCCTTTTATTTCTTTAATAATGGCAAAAAGTACATCTTTCCTACTGTAATAACACTATTATTATATTTATTTTTACTATTAAAAAATCACTAAAACATACGCTTTAAAGTTGCTTCCATTTTGTTATTCGATTTTTCGTAATTTTTTTTCTATTATCACTTGTATTACTTTACAATGATCTTGCTTTAATATCCTTTAATAACAAAAATCAATAAAAATGGCAGTTTTGTAAGCTGAAAATTTTTCATAGAATGTGAAGTAGAATTTTGTAAATTCTATCTCTTTAAAAATAAAATAAAAGTTTTGTAGATTATATAACCTCACAATAACGATCACAAAATGTTTTATAATAGCCAATTTTTATAGAAATAATTTTTTATTTCTATAATGAAATATACAAAGAAATGTAAAAGAAAGATATAATATAAAAATTTTTATTGCTCTGCCAACAATATACAATAAATACAATTTTTAGAAATGATTCTAACTTTGTTTTTATTTTTAACTTAATAATAGAGTTAAATGATTTCTAATTTTATCTTACAGACCCTCAAAAATAACTGCCAAAAATTTATGACGTACAGTACATAGTACTGTATATCCACTACTATTATATTTCATATTTTTATACAGTAGACCCCTATAACACGGGTTCATATAACACGGAACGTATCTACCGTGTTATAGGGGGTCTACTGTATATTCTGGTTATTATTTTGTCTTGATTCTTTTTATGTTTTATCACTCTTTGACTCGGCATAGCATAACCCTCAAAGCCTTTGTGCTCAAAAATTACACTATTTAGCCTAAAATGTATATTTTCGAATTTGTTCAAACCTAAAAATACAATAAATAAATATAACTTTATCTTAATATATATACTTTTTAAACAAACGATTGACACATAACAGTACTTTATAATTATTCGAAATGAAATATTTCAAATTATGTATCATTTCAAACTGATTTTTGAAAGTATTTGTTTCTTGACGTTTCTTGCCCTAATGTTGCTTTGCCTCATACTATCAATCAAATCCAATTATTTCGTCCTTAAGTCCAATATATCAAACTTAAATCAACTTGTCCTCAAGTTTAACTCTACTTCTCAAACCACTGTTTTTCTGGTTATCTTCATTATTAAGGAGTATTGGACCTGGCAGCCGAAAAGACTAAGAATCCCCTTTTGTTGATCAATTGCTACTCGTTCTCTAGATAGATCTTTAGTGATAGGCATAAATTTTTTTGAAGAGAACAAATCATACAAGGAACACGTCAGTAATTGGCAATTGCAACTTTATTATGATTTATTCTCTTCAGCAAAATTTTTGCTTATTACTCAAGGATTACTTAATCGATGAAACCCTAAAGAAACTCTTAACTTAATACAGTGTTGAAATTTCTTATTAAGAAAAATTACTTTTATGATTTCACGTTCTTCATTTGAGAAAGCCGAAAGCTTTATATGAATATTTGTTTTGATTATAGTTATACTATGACGAATAACAGAGATTCTTATTACTGTAGAAGAAAGGCGTACCCTTGCGTATATACAAATAATTTTAATATATATAAATATTTTTGAAGATAATATATTGCTTTAATACATAAAATGAAAAATATATTTGATATTTTAACGTAAAAAATTAACGAATTCTATTTTTAACATTCTGAACCGTACATTGATAGAAGAATTAAACAAGATTCTGCAAAGTATTGTTTAGATCTATCTGCTTCGATTTTTGAGAATTTTTGGAAAAGGATTTTCGAGTAAAAAAAGCATTATTTTTTAACGTCATCTGCAGGAGATAGCGTGCATAACCAAAAGGATTATAATCAGCCTTAAAGGTCTTTTGTTATTGAAGTTTACTAGGAAATTTTATTAAAACTTTCCGTGGTAAATTCGAAAATGTAGAGAAAGAAGGGAACAAAATTATTTGTTCAACTTTTAACGAACAAACATTGAAGCCAAGAAAAAAGAAAGCTGCTTTTAATGAAAGAAAGCGTGAAGAATCCTGATTTTCTTTCAGGGAAAATTTTATTTTCAATACTTTATTTGTGTCAGCAAGATAACATCTTTTTAAAAGACATAAAATACATTCACATAGAAGACACGTACAATGAAACTAAAATATATTTTAAAATATAATCTAAAAGATGATGTGGAAAATTATATGTTAAATAATTTAGAGATTATCTTAAAAGTAACGTAGATATTAACTTTTTTGATGACAAATTGGGTGAATCTTTTTTATCTTTGAAGAAAAAAAAGAGCAAACGTAATAGGCTACTGTATTATATCTGAAGTCTACATTCGACTTTTAATCACGTGTATATTGAGTTTTGTGTTTCCTTCAAGCAGAAATTAAATTATATATTTTATATTTATCTAACGGATTAATTCAATTAATTCGTTCTGGGATTTATTGATAGAAATTCATTGGTTACAGATGATAAAGTATATTCGATCATAGTATAAAACTTGGTAGGAAAACCTACAGAAAAATCTTGTACCCAGAAGCCAAACGTCTTAAAGCACAATCCCCTTTTTATTATAAAATATTAAATTATGTATTTAACATACATTTTGTAAAAACAATATAAAAATTTATAAATAATTGTTTTTACTAATTATTTTAGAAAAAAAAATTGTAGTTTTATTACGCATTGAGAATTCATCAAGAAAGCAAAGAGTATATGGTAAGTAGACAAATATCATTGAGAACAATCTTTAATGTTTCCAATATAAAAAATTTGTTTTTTTACATACATGTATGTATATATTCTCATACGTATGTTAATTTAGGCATACAGGTTTCCCTACAATTACAATTAAAATTTTCCTGTTTAACTTTAAAGCTTACGGTAACGTTAATAAGTGAAATGACACAAAAATTTATACTTATACTACTCAAAATATGGTGTTGTACAACAGAAAATACATGGAAAAAAGTAAATAAATAATATAGATACATCTAAAATAAAATATTGACTTTTTATTTTTGTTCCTTGCAAAAATTGAGAAAGGAACTGAATTTTAAAATAAGAAAGAAAAGAAGACACTCAAAAGATTATAGAAAATTGCATAAATTGCCTTTTGTCAGCAGAGGAGGATAAAAGCGAGTATTCTTTAAGTTTATTGTAAAAAGTGCATCTCACTCTGCTTTAATTGTTAAATTATTTTACATTAACAGATGTAATGCAACAGCCTCTAAGCATGAATCTACGCGATTAAAAATATTCCTACATATTCTTTATCATTACCTGGAACGAAAAATGATTAAACTTTTGAGGGGACTGGATTGCTTTTCGTTAAGACTAGAAAAGGAAGGAAGTCGAGTAACGGAGGAAGTTTCTACTACTATAATAGACCCATTCATGAATAATGTAGTTGGACTAAGCAGTGCACGGAAAGTAGCGAAGCATTTGGATATTTTTTATTCCTCTGTGAGAAAAATTCTTCTCAAAATAATCCTTTTATCCTTATAAAATCATCTGCCAGCAGCAGCTGTAAAGATATAATCCCGAAAAAACTGACATTTGCTCTAACATTTTTAGCCAGAATGAAAATGGACACTACATTTCCATGGAACACTCTTTAGGGAGATGAAGCCCATTTTTATTTCGATGGTACAATCGATAGTCAAAACTACCGAATATGGAGTACAAAGACTCAAATTCTATTCAGGAAATCCCCCTATAATAGCCGAAATCACAGTTTAGGGTGGTTTTACATCAAATTTCATCCTTGGTTCATTCGTTTCGAGGAATTACAGCCATCAAGTGCTGTTACGAAAGAAAGGTATCTTCACATACTACATAACTTTGTAATTTCACAACTGTAGCAAAGAGAATGCTTGAATGAGGCACTTTTCATGCAAGATGAAGCGCTTTCTCTTTTTTTTCACGACCAAAATGAAAAAAAACAGCATTTTACTGAGTAAAAAGTAATTAGTCGCCCTTTTCTCGTGATACGGCCACCATGATTATCTGATCTTACGTCGTGTGACTTTTTGCTGGATATATATATTAGCCTGGAAGCCAATATCTAGCGAGGAAGTGTTCCTAACTTGGCTGTTTCAAAACACATCACAATGCATTGTTGAATGTTTTCTGCAAAGAACAAAAATACAAATTTAAACTTTCATTTTAAATTTGTCTTAGATATTATTATTTTTGTTTTATCTTCTCGTATATTTCCTATTATAGTATCCTATTCTATTAGATTAGAGCAACAGAAACATCTAAGAAAGAAAACCTTAATTATTCTTTTAGGTCATACAAAACCCCTAGAAAGAGGGCAATTTACTAAAAATCTTACAGAAGAATTTTTATCAAATAAACTTCCGATTTACAAAATGGAAACTGTTGCCGTTGCTTATTTAATCCGATTTCTATAAAACTTTTTTTCATATTAAAATAGACAGAACTAGTATAAATTATTGTAGAATCATAAATTTTCATTTGTAGACTGTGTAATTCACAAATATTTTCAAAATTACTCGGCGATAAAATGAGATTATAATTATTTTCATTATACCATTCATTTTTATATCCAACAAATTTCAAACATATCTAATCCATTATTTGTTTTACAATTCACGTCACGTATTAAGTAATAATTAAAAAGATTATATTTGCTACTCGTGTTTGACAATTCAGCCATTGTAGGAGTGTCACCAAGAGTTAAAGGTCACAGACAAAAGGTTAACTCGGCTCATAATTGCAAAATTTGTTATTCGTTCGTATAATCAATATTAAATTGGATCGATATTTTATTATATTTAATTGTGTTTCAAATAAATACATATTTATGTCATCAGAAATTCATTTTTAATACTTTTTATAATGGGAGTGTTTTAGAATTTACTTCATAACGAATTTTTTTTTTTTAATGTTTTATAGTTAAATAGTAAATTATTCGACGAATATATGAGAGCAGAAGGCGAAGATATAGAATATTTTAAATACTTAACGTTAAATATTTAAAATATTCTATAGAACAGTAGATATTGAGGTAAAACTTCAATTTTTACAATTATAAAATTCATTTCACAATTTCAGTTATAATTTAAAAAATGAATTTAACAAAAAACTGTAATGCTTATTCTCCATAAAAATATAATTTCAATATTTTATTCATAAAAATTAACGATAATATTCGTGAAATATATTAATTATTTAATGCTGAGTGATCGAAATTGAGCGATAAAACTAAGAAATCCATAAGCACAGAGACATGTTTTAATAAAATCTTTAAATTTCGAAGAATTAAATTTATTTTTTTGTATTAAAAATTACGTTGTGGTAATTTTTTTTAAATTCAACTACCAGTTAAATTATCTTCTAAAAAAACATTTTTTTTTTCATTTTTTCTACATTTTAAAGATAGTTTTCTCTTAATTGCAAACTATACTCAAATAATAAACAGGAATTTGCTTGTAATTTTATTTTTTTTTTTTTTAACATTTTCTATCTTTAAATTGCTATAAATTTAATAAATTTATTCTATTACTCTATGTATTAAACATATTTTTCTAGCTTAAGTTATTTATTTATCCTATATAAAAATTTTAAAAACAGTGTACTTAATAAATTAAAACTTAATCAATTTACACTATAAAATTATTTTAAGTAGGGATTTATATCAGGAAGATAGATAAAATATTAAAATCATAATTACTTTTTGATGTTTTTGGTAGTAAAGATATTTGCAGAAACGAAGCAATATCTTAGAACTTAAGAAGATTGATGCCAAAGTAAGGATATCTTGTACTTAAAAGACGAACACAAACACTTAATTAAATCTTGGATAAATTATTGATTTAACCTGAACTTGAACAGTATCAGATTATGTGATTTACATTACAATAGAAAGCTTCTTGTTTAAGATTAGAAAGTTTAATTATTATAACAACAATTTTTAAGTTTATTTTTGTTAATAAAATTTGAATATATTCGCAAATAATTTTTTAAAGTTAAGTATTAAAATATATATATATATAATAAATATTTTATATATTATATATCAATAATATACAGTGAATCCTGTGTAAACCGTACTTGTACGGTACCAAATGTTTTTTCCGTGTTTTACTGTATTATAATGTATATATTATAAAAAGTAAATGTGTTTATTGTAATTTATTCAGATATTTTAATAAACATTACTAAATTTATGTATACATTTCTGTTAATTATTTAATAAAAATAGAATAAACTTTATGTTATTTCATAAATAAGTTGATTTTTTTTCAAATAAAATTCCTCAAAACTTAAGAAAAATAATTTGATAAAACGGAAAAACGATTTTATGACATTTGAAAAGAATAAACATTCTCTACTTTAGCATAAATCATCATTGTTAGGCTGTTTAAATCGGTTTTAAGAAATTTATGTTTAAGAAATTTGTACATAATGTTTTAAATTTCATTGAGTTATTTTTATCTCTCGGTTTAAATTATCTGAAAAATAAGAGAATACATAAATGGTCAGACATTCAAGAAAGTGCAAATCTAGAAGTATTTGTAAGAGAACACGCTACATCAGCAGATTTATCTGAAGCCAAAGTGCTGAATACAAAAAACATTTTCACTCCTCGCCTGTACAACAAACATAGAAAAAAAATGATTTATCGTCTGTGATAGAATCTCCCAATTCTTTATTATTTAAAAAAATATGTTAGTTATTTTATTAAAACATAAATCTATCAACGAAAATATGTACAGTACACAAGACTTCATTTGTATCTTTATCCCGTTGATTATATATTATAATCATGAATGAGTTGATAATAACAAAAAATAAACAGCATTTTTTTACATTATTTTGGCAAAATGTCACTTCTAGTACTTTGCTTATTTCTCATTTTTAAATTTAGAAATGATAATATGCATTCCAACGAGTTATCGATCTTGCAGTTCTTAATTCTTTCTGATTCTTGTTATCTTCTTTTTAAATATTCTAATTTTCACAATGTTAAAAATAGTTTGATGTTTTTAAAATATATTCTTACAGGTAACAGAATGTGTAACGATGAGAAATGAAATTTGAAGATCTCACTTCAACTTTTAAAAAATGGTTATAAATATTAATATAAAAATATTAAAAAATCGTTATATTCTAAATATAATTATTAATATTCGTGTAGTAATTTATAAATTTAAAGATTATATACTACAAGATCCTATAGCTCTATCTTGATTAAAGCTTAATACAATACGAGCTATATTATCTAAAAATAACTGTTCTAAAAGAATCAAAAAAGGATAGAATTTAAAGAGATATTTAGTAGTTCTATGCATTTTCAAAGACTAGGATGTCATTACACCAAATTTCCTTGTATTTGGACAGCTAAATAGCTGTTTAGACAGCGTTAAGTAAGGGAGTACTGTAATCACGATCACTCGGTATAAGAAAATCCATTCAATTATATATAACGATGTGTAAAAAATTAACTTTTTAAAGAAATAAATATATCAAAATTTCGAAATAATACCGATTTAAAAAGAAATTACAGAAACTAGAAAAATTTAAAAGCGCATCTAAACATTTTTAATGCAAATTTATTCAAGTTTTACACGTTTCTATCTATAATACATAATAAATAAGAAAATTTAAAATGACTAACAGAAGTTTTTTTTTTTTTAAGTAAAATTTATATTTACTTTAAAAAATAAATATTTCCCAAAATTTCTATATTTTTGTGAAATATTTAAAACATTACATTGAATATAGCTTATGAATATTTAAATTTGAATTTACATAAGGTAAATCTTATTATAATTTTATCTTATAAATTTTAACTGATATCAAACATATCGCAAAATAATTCATACTTTGGTAACAAAGCTTTTAATAAATTAATATATTATATATATATATATATATATTTTACTCGGGAAATCATAAATTACGAAATTCTATTAATTTTTCTAAAATTTATCTCGAGAGCAAAAGAACTTCTGCCCCATTACAGTTTATATAATCTTTGTTAATGATGTTCAACGTCACTTTTACTAATGACAATGAACGTTTAATAATGTTAAATTTATGATATAATTAAAATTAATAGTCGCACCGAATAGTCGAGTTATTAAGGCATCAGCGTACCGCTCTGGGGGATCCAGGATCGAATGAGAGCGAGTAGCCTCAGAAATTATTTATGGGCAATTTCGGATAAGTTAGGCCTCATTCTCACTATTCGATCGACCCAATGTGGGCCTGGACGAATCCTGGGCTGAAAAAAAAGGTATCCATAGCGAGAAAATAAGAAATATTTATATTATTTCTACCCTGTGGGTACCAAGAGCGCCTTTATTATATATATATATATATTGTATATCAATTAGTTAAAATATAAGGTCAAGTAATGGGAAAATATATTTATATATTTATAAATCCTTACGTTGAGAAATTATAACGAAAATTAGTGAATGGTAATAAATAGGATTACAACTTTGCAAAGAAGCCAAATCCGTGATAAGATTATTACATTAAAGATATTAAACTTTGACTTAAGAAGATTTGATGAAATTCGTCTTTTGGGAAATTACTTCAAGGATCAAGATCACATTTAATTTACTTTGGTAAGTTCAGAAAATATTAATTACTCGACTTAACATTTTTATATAAAAATAAACCCACTATTTTTATAAATGAAATTTTACCGAGTATAAATAGCGTAATAGTAACTTTGTAATTGATTTTAAAACTGAAGTTATCGACACTTCTGAAATTTAATAGTAAAAGTTTCATAAAAATACAACTTTTGTACTGTTTTAATTTAAAATATAATACATTTAGTTATAATTACAGTTTAAAAAATATTTCTTTAGCTAATTTAAGTAAACTAAAGATTTTTATATAATCATTTGAAATTTAAAGAATTTCTTTAAATTTAATTGAGGAGGTAATCAACTCATAAGGGTTTCTCAATGCTCACGCTCGAATATGATATAATAATAGATACATATCTTATTTAAAGAACTTTAATCGTATTTAAAATACAGTATATACGTCACATGACGTAATAAAACATATTGTTTGAATTTTCAAAGTTTTTATTGTGTTTTGCTTAACTACACATTCAAGATGAATTTACAGCACATCAGCTCCATACTTATTATAGGAAAGTACTATAATTATAATTATGTTTATTATTACATTAAAATCAAAAAATAAATTTCTAATTCAGTCAGATTGTATTATATATACAGAATGTTCTGATGATACAAGATTAATCTATTGAAGATACTCAATATAAAAACATTAAGTGACTTCTGAAGATTAAGCTTGAGATGTTTTGTCTTATCACTTTTAATTGTGTAGTAATTCTGCAGTAAGATTTTATTTCAATATAATACCATCTAAATGAATTAGAAATTTAATATTTATTTATTTAAATTTTGTATAAATAGAAAGAAAATTTTTTCAGTTACATTTATAATTATTCCTAACATAATTTATGAAATTTATTTACAGTATGCTTATATTGTTTTTGGATAAATTGAAAAAATTTATTTATAGTATTAAAATGCATACAAATTGCTAATAAAGCAGCGAAATTTAGTATATTTACACGACTTTTAAACTAGAATAAAGTAAAAATTGTTTAATTAAAGTTCAACGTGTTTCAATTTTAATGATAATGAAATAACTGGGAATTAATAAAATTATTTTTATTTTTATTTTTTATTTTTGTCGTTTATCGTGTAAAATGCTTAGAATTTGTAATAAACTAAGTATATTTGCTGAATTTACCTATGCTCAATTATATATTCTAAATATTTTTACGTGTTTTTATATTATATTTTAAAAATTATTTAAAGATATTTTTACATTTATACAAATTATTTTTAAAAAAATATAACTTAAATAAAAATTATAATAAAAATAAAATATATGTATTTGCGTTGTCTTTCCTTATAAAAATATTATTAAAATTTAAATCGAAAATAAAGAAATAATTTGTGTGTTTTTAAATTTTTACTGATTATTTCTTTATTTACAAAATAAATCTACAATTGTCAATGTTTTATATAAAAATTTTTTATTATTTATAAATTTGTGATGAAAATTTTTTATAAATGTAAATTATTTTTGAAGAAAATATAAATATTTTCCATAAAATTAAAGAATAAAGCGAATTATTACCTAAAAAAACTTTACGTTTTGAAATAAACTATAATTTTAAATACGTAATTTTATATTGTTAAGTGCATATGGAGAGTGGCAAATTATTTATTTTTCGTTGCTGCTTAATTTACTCTTCACAAATATCCATTTATTATTTAACAAAAGTATACTTTTGCCAATTTCTGTTAGAAAAATTTCTGCTCGAATAAACAATATTTCTTTTTTTCTCAACTTGATAATGGTGAAAAATGATTTTCCATTTATTGAATAATCTTTGTTATTTACGCAAAGAAGATAAAAATAAATAAAAATTTTAATTTAATTTATATAAAAGAAACGAAAATATATTTTACATAAAGGTTTGACACATTTTAAATTAATATTATTATACAATTAATGTAATTTTTATTATAATAATAAACTTTACTATAACTCAAAAATCTTTATGTAAGACTATAAAAATATAAATAATTATTATAACACTTTTTAAATTATTGAAAATTATAAAAGCAGTTGACGTTTTTGAAAAGATCGAATTGAAAAGGTGATGATGATGATTAGAAATTTAAAAAATTTTAAAAAGTATGAAAGAAGAAAAACTGTTAATTATAAACTATCATTAGAAGAAAAAAACATCATAAAGCCAATTATTACTTCTTGAAAATTGCCACTTCGTAGAGTTAATGGATACGAATGAAAGGAATTCTGCTAAATGACACGGTGAATGTTTAACCTTTTATTTAATGGATTATAGCATTCATTATGCACCAAACTTAGAAGGTAAAAGCTATTATTTTCTGTAAAATAGTTTAAAAATTACTGATGATTTGTTAAGTAATATTCGGACATCATTTGGTATCGTTTACAGTAATAATTTATAATTTATTTTAAGAGTTTTAGAAGACAAAAAGCCGTACCAACACAAACTATCATTATGAAACTGTACAATAAATGGTATTATGATGAAAGAGCGTGTGTTTCCTGAAAATTTTCATGTTTCAAGATTGTTTAAAACTCGTTATTAATTTTAAAATAAGTTATTTTTGGATAGAGATAGGTTATATAGATGATACGACCAGGACCGCGATCGGCTGCAATTTCATCTTTAATTATATCAATTCCCGGTAATCTTCAGCTTTATAGTGGTGAAGTTTGGTCTGGACCCGTCTTCTATCGCATTCGTGGATCCATCCTTCGTTTTCCAACCACTCTCACAAAGTTTTTGATTAAGCTAGTACCAAAATCTCTTAATCGGTCTAACACATCGATATTGCTTGAGGTCTTCGAAACTTCATTACGCAGCTCTCGCAGAAAGATTTTTTGATGAGCAAGTTGCTTCATCCTGTATTTTGGAACAGACTTTCGCTTCTTTACAGTCATTTTACGTTCGTTCATTTGGGAAATTGTCAAATATAAAATTTTGAACTTTCTTCCAAATTTTTTACGTGTTTGTTCAACTTTTTCCAAGACTTCTTCCTCTAGTTGGTTTCTGTTCCTTTCGACCATTTTTCCTTATTTCGACCACCTCCCGATCTTCCGTCTTCAGCTTTTCTCGCTCTATCCTTGAAATGATTCTATAACCGTACGCCGTGGAAATCCCATTGCGGAGAAATGTTTAACTGTATAAGATTTTTCATTTCGATAAATGGAAACAATAACATTCTACAACATGTATGCTGTCTCATGTGCCTGTGCGATTATTCGAAATTATCAAAAAATGCTATTGAAATTTGTTAGAACGATGATGAGGCAGTCCTTTAACTTAGAATTAAAATTTATTCTAAGACTATACATGCACTTGTTCTCCCATCCATAACTTGGAGCGCAATTGAAAACATATCTCTTCTTGTTCTAACAACGGTTATGGACCCAGAAACGGAAAATTAAATATCGAAGACTAGAATTACAGAAATTAAAAGAAAAATAGAATAATGGCCGGTCAGCTAGCTATACAAATAGAACCACTGTGCAAAAAAAACTTCGATACGTGGAAAATACAGATGAAGGCACTTCTGATCAAAAACGATTCCTGGGAATGGAAAAAGAAAAAAACCAGAAATTATACTTGGAGATGAAAGTACTGAACAATGAAAGCGGCAGAACAATGGGACACAGTAGACGAAGGCAATGCGTGACATAATTCTCGTCATAAGCCTAGCAGAATTAAAACAGACAAAAGGATGTGAAACCTCACATGAAATATGGAATAAGCTACATGAAATTTTCGAATCGAAAGGTCCTGCAAGAAAGGCTATGCTACTAAAAAAATAATTCTCAAGAAAATGAGGGAAGGAGACAACATGGCAGATCACGTAAGAGACTTTCTCGATATAGTAGATAAGTTAAAAGAAATGGAAATCTCCATAAACGAAGAACTATTAACAGTACTACTGCTATATAATACGAATCGCTATCGAAACACAAGAGAAACTTCTTTCGCTGGACACACTCAAAATAAAGCTAATAGAAGAGTATGAGGCGCGAAAATGAAATGACGATACCGATGATTCGAAGAATTCGGATGCGCTGTATATAAGCAAACAAAATTTTTGCAGATTTCTAGGATACATGTCTACGTTTAATACAATTGTCTTCAATTTATGAACATTCTTGTTCTCATTCTTGAAATATTATTTATTTTGTAGTAAAGTTTTAGATTACTTATAGACTTCACTAAAAAATTCAGTCATTGTATTAGATATATTAAAAACGTTTAATAATAACGAAAAAAAAAGAAAGATTACAAAAGTACTTGCTAAGATAGATACTGACAACAGACTATAGACACGTGGCAAACATCGGTAAGAGTTAGATCCACGTCACACTGACCAACTTCCTTCTTCAGATATTCCTCTTTCCATTACAAAAACAGTTTGAATGGTGTTGGTTAGCCAAAGTTTAAAACCTTACAATTAAATCTTAAACTCAATTTTAAAAGGTGTTGACTTTCAGCATTCACTGAGCAAGTATTATTATATTTATAAATTAGTTAGAGTTTATTTTTTAAAATCCAATTTGTATTGTTGAAAGATTATTTATTTTTGAGAAATTTTTATGATTATAAATTCATTTAAAAATTAATTTTGGACTCATAAAATACTATTAAGAGCGTGCTGTTATCAATTTGTATAAGCAATCCCCTATTGTTATACAGAATATTTTAAACAAAATTATATACAAAACATAACTTTTCATAGCATAAATTAATCAAAAATTTGTAAAATTCATAAACATAGAATAACTCATTAGTAAAAGTGCTTTAAAATGTGAGCAGATTAATTAAATTTATTAAATGACACTACCAAGAGCATAATGTCAAGCTAGCGAAAGGGTTACATTTTAACCTATGCGACAATTGAGATAAACAATGTTTTACAGTATAAATAAACATGAATGTGTTTAGATAATAATCTCGAGAGTTTCATAACGCTAAATTTTTAAGAATTTAAATATTCTACTATATGACCTCTGCTATAAAGACTAGCTAGAGTTAATGCATATGAACATTATCTTAATAATAAAAATATATCAGATGTCTTTTAATTTATTATATTGCAGGAGAAAATACTCTCGAGAATTAAGATAAGTCACACCCCTTCAAGAAACATAAATATTGTACATTATATCTGATATTTTTAGAGGAGGGAGGTCACAGTAAAACTACGCAACCTATAACATATTATTTATACGAAAACATATAGAATTATGATAAATAAATGATTACATTTAAATTAAATATTACTTTTTTTATATAATGAATTTATGTATGACTTTCATATTTTGAATAAATTTAAACAAGTTATGAGCTAAAATTCGTTTTTAAATTAATCTTTTTTGCTTAAAAACTTGCAAAGTGTTATATAATGTTAGAATAATTTTTAAATTTCTTTAAAAAAGACATTTATTATGTCAAGAAAAATTGAAAAATATATTCTGAGTATATACAGTATTTTAATAAAAATGTAGCAAAACATCGATTTAAAGAACCATTTTAAATATTTATTTTTTTTATCTTTTTAAACGAAGTACAAGGAATTCCGATTTCCTTTTCTTAATGAACATGACAGGAAATATTGACAGGACCTCTTACACTTTATACGATAAAATCCATATAAAGCTTTATTTTCGTCATATACAGTACATTACATGGAATAATCAAAGTAAGCTCGAGATTTTCACTTATAAACATTACCATGTCAACAGTTTTTGAAAGTTTTCTTTAACATAAAAGAAGAAAAAAATATTTAAAACATTTTAAATATTTAAAGTAATATTTATTTTAAAACTAAAAAGATGTAATAAGATATTATAAAATAAAAATTTTTACATGAAAATAATTTAATTACTGTGTTAATTAATGCACTTTAAGATCTTGTTTACCTTATCAAGAAAGAAATTTTCTGTCGATGACATAAACATTTTTGAATATATCTAATAAATTATAAAGTACTTTATAAGTTTAAAATATCAAAAAATACAAAATAAATAATGTAAAATAATAATTTTTAAATATAATAAATAAGCTAAATAAATCATTATTGCAAGAGCTAATCTTTGTTTTCATTTTAAAATAAATTATGAATCCTTTGAGAAAAATTAAAATCATTTAAACTAGATCTAAAATATATTTAAAAAGTGGAGAATTTTTACAAATTTTAAAAGCTGTTGTTGTTGTTATTCGGTGTTCGGCGGTAGACGAAATTTTGTGTTAGTGCCTTCAAGTCTTTAATGTCCCAATTCTCATGATTACTCGAGGCAAATTGGTGACTATTTAAGGGTTATAACTTTAATTCTAACTCTACTCGATTATAGCGAAAGGGTCAAGAACTACATATCGACTGAGACGTAGAGACAGGAAAGGAATTCAACAGGTTAAAGGTTACAAAAAATAGTAAACATAGGTTTGCTCCTCATCAGGCGGGAAATTCGTTGCATACCTTTTAACATTTATATTAAGTTATTCTTACTAAAGTAATATAGTTTATATTCTACTTTTATTTGTAAATTAAATAATAAATTCCTAATTTTAACAATTTTCTAAAAGCAAAAATCTAATTAAAGTTTGAATGACATATTTAATTAATTTTTTATTAATAAGGAAATATATATAAATTTTTAAATAAATTTCTAGCGAGACATGACTGGATGTTGACGTGACGTGATTTTGACATTAACTTGAGGAAGGAATTATAGTGTATGTAAGGATGATGTAATATCTTCATATATACAATATCCTTGAATAGATAGTGTGATAATTAAACAACAGTATAGTGAATTAATATTTTATTATAGCTCATTCCTCGATTTATTCACAATAATGGAAAGTGTCAGATATAAGACAAATCATAACAAACCTTAAGGAAACTACAAGAGAGATGCTTACAAGAGAATGTAAGATGCTTAAGGATTATCCACTTATCAAATGTAATTAAGGTATGTTTATTTAATGAACAAATTTGATCTTTTTAATAAAATGGCTGTTCGTTTGTTATCTCATTATCATAATAAACGTTATCATCAATTGATTTAATAATGTAATTATACAGAATAAAGATCTAAATGTCAAAAATGTTATTTTATTTTACATTATTTAATCTACGAATTTTTTCTAGTTAATTCGTTACAATAGTAATTACAGAACTTTATTAATTAATCTTTTAATTTCTATTATGATAAAATAACAAGACAAATATTTATTTTTATCATCAAAATAGAAATCATATCTAAAATTAGGTTTTATAACCGAAGGATCAATTACATTTTATTTATTTAAGAAATAACTCTCTTCATCTATAAATATAATATTTAATAAATATGATTTTTTATATTTATAGTTAATGTATTTTTAACAATTTTTATGTACAGTGTTTAATGAATTTATGCTTTTTACTATCAAATAACTTTCATTTTTTTAATTATATATTTTTAATATTTATATTAAAATTATAAAAGTTAAAGGTAAAGATATATAATAAAATTAAGACAAATCTAATTTCCATAGTCTACGTGAGTCAAGATATTTTTTACTGTGATTCAGGCTAGCTTAGTTTTTGGAAATATTTCCAATACTGTACATATATTAAGTTATAATCTAAACATGTAAAGATTTTCAATAAAATATCTATTAAGCTGCATAACTATTAACATTCCTACTGTATATAGTTATCCATAAAACAGAAAACACAAATTAATGTTAAACTTCACTAAATTTAACATTATTATCGCATAAAAGAGCTTTAAAAGTTTAAAATTTCGTTAAAGTACCCAATAATATTATTAAACAATGAATCTAATGTTAAATTTTAGTGTTAAATATTAAAATTCTGTAGCGGTAACTTCTACTATTAATCCAAATTTAAGATATGATTAATTTCGAAATTGCATAGTTTCGTTCGAAGTGATTAAAATCGAAAAAGACTTAGATATAATTTTGAAAATGCGATAATTGGTTAAATTCTTTTTAAATAATTATACAGCGATCGATATCGCTGACATCACTCCTAACAATATTCAATTTCAGTTGCAACCAATCAGCGAAAGATTCATAGAATTTTTGTGACTTAATTATAAAAACATTGTACATTGTACTTTTCTTGATAACAAGGGTCGTTTATGTAACTCCGTTCTAGGAAAAATTTTCGAATTAAAATCACATGACATCCGGTCTAGACTGGATATCTCTATATAGTTAATCGGGACTTTCTGCCCCTAAGGTTTCCGTATCTGTTCTCGACTGTAATCTATCTAACTCCGTTCTCGAGATTAAGGAAGGACAGACAGACAGATAGACGACAATGGGAATTTATAGGTCTACAGTTGTTTTCAAATTTCAGCCCAAATATTACAATTTTAATTTGAACCTTGTCTACCATTTTGGAAGACTCAGGAACAAATCCGGACAGACCACCCGAGGAATTTTTCGAGGATAATCCATTGGTCCATTCTGAAAGGGGCGAGCCTGTTTCTCACCATCCGGCTGCTCCATTGTGGACCTGGCCGAATCTACGATGATTATAGTACCCGCGGAGGAAAGTTCAATAAACAAAAAACGCTATGATATATTTAAAAGTTAATTATTTAAATGATGTAATTATACGTTTTAAATTTAAAATTTACACGAAATAAGAATTAACAAATAAAGGTAAACGATTAGAGATTTAAAAAGCAATAATTAAAATTTTAAGCTTAATATAAATGTTTAAAATTTCCGAAAAAATAAAAATTAAGTATTTTATATTAGAAAAATCAAATTATAAATTAGTTTCCTTTTAAAAATAATCATATTGAACGTTATGAAATTTTCCGTTTAAAAATAATTGAGATTAATGGCGGATGTCGAATTGTCGAGATAAAAATTATAATTCTAATTTTATAATGAACATTCCACTTCCTCTTTTAGAATAACAAGGAAATCTAGTATCAAAATGTGTTTCATCAGACTTTCCTGTAGCTCTTGAAAGAACTCCAGTTTCATTTCCTTATATGTAAAACTAACAAAAATTCAGATTCCAATCCACAAGAATTGTTAGATTATAATTTTTTGCACTATTTAAGATAGTAATAAATATGCTTTTAACATTTATATGTTTAAAGAAAAATTCAATTCAATAATTTAAATGTTTATTTAGTACAGTAGTTCTCAACCAGGAGTTTTCGCGGGTCCGTAGGATTGGAAGGAAAATCAATTTTTTTTATTAATTTTGTATTATTGTGTGGAATTGTTAATTATTGTGTTAAGAAAGAGGCCCACATATTACCATATCATGTGTTATTTTTTTATTTTAATAAATGTATTTCTATATAACCAGTTTCTTTTATTTTATGCATTTAAAATCATTATTCTGTGACTTTCATCTGACTAGAAAAAGGGGTTCCATGGAGCAAAACAAGATAAAAATCCCTGATTTAGTATGGTAGATAGTAAAATATAGAAAAAATGTTTAGAATAAACACATTGTAATTAGAACAAGATTATAAAAATAGTATCGAAATTATGGAAATTAGACATTGGTATTAAAATACAATTATATTAGGAGTTTTAGACAAAGTTATCTTGCTGTAAATAATTTTAAAGCATTAGCAAATTAGTATTAAATGCCATTGTAATATCCTACAATAGAAACAATCTCACTCAAATAATAAAGTATCATACGGTAAATGGTAATTCAGTTTATAACATCAAAACAGTAAAGCCTTATTGTCTATAACTGAAGTAATTTTTGTAAGTAAAATATTTAATGATCAAAGTGAAATTATCTTGAAAACCATACAATACAGGCTAATCAAACTGACAAATTATTAAAATTAATGTAAATATTAGCTAAAGTTTAAACATAGATAGAATATCATCATGACGATTAAATTAAATACTTTAAATTTAATAGAATGCAAATATAGTAATTAATTTATTAATTATCAAACTTCTCATTCGCGATAATTTTATGATCATTAATGATAATTTAGTGACGTCACGGCTATGTCTATTTGAATAACAAAGTATCTGTTCATTTTAAATTTAATTAATATATGTAAAAGTATATTACGCAATGAGTCAACAAAGAAAATTTTAAAATAATAATTTATACTTAAATTAAAAATGAATGAAATATCTACTTTGATAATAAATTAATTTTAAGATGAATTGATAAAAGTGAATTCAATTATGTTTTATACAGTATAAACAAAGTTTGTTTTATTAAAGTGTTCATATACTTTTAAGTAATATTATAGTATATAAAAATTTTTAACAACTTCTGTGCCTTTTGTCGAAACTTTCTGAAATTTTGCAGGGAGATTTATATATTAGGGTTTGATCCTATGAAATTTTGACATTACAGGTCGAGGAAGGCATGTGTCATATCTTGAGTGGCGTCGGATTTAATGAAGATTTTACTTGTTATTACATTTACAATTTTTTTTTATATAAAACTCATCTCTACTCTTTAAGCATTTTGCCATTTTATAATAATTAATATAAAAAATCTTTAAAATAAAATCTAATAAAAAATGACGCTACACAATTTTAACTCTTGCCAGGAAAGTTTTATGCAACTTGTTTCTGAACTTTTTAAAAATATCTTTAACTTCAGTAATGAAATATCGTTTAAAAAATGTTGTTAACTTAAATTTTGTTTAATTACATTGAATATAAATCTTTAATATTATTTATACATGATACCAAACAGTTTACTTTCTGTACTGTCTTTACTAGTCCACCAGTGGCCGAGTGGATAACGCCACTGAATACATGAGTTCACGCCTCTGGTTTCTTCACATTTGAAACAACTTAAATAAGGATAAGACCTCCCAGGAGGTAGATCACCCCGTGTGGCGTTGCTGTAAACAAATAAACCAAACTGTCTTTTCTAATGCAATTAATTTTCAATGTTTACCATCGCAAATATGATAGAATATTCTGTCGTTTTTAAGATGAACCGTTGTTTCCAGTCTCCGATTATTCTTTTTCATTATCAGTGGCACACAGGACCGTCGAGAGGAGGAATTGAAATTTTTCCCGGATGTGGAGATATAACTTACGGGTCGTAGTGATTCCTATCCTTATAAAATTAATCTTATTTTTACTAACAGAAAATAAAATCTTTAAGATTGTTTCTTATTAATAAGGAAACACTATGCGTATTTCATTTCTTCAAAAAAGAAAAATGGCTACAGGGATCGACCCCAGGCCCAATACAAACTCGACGGTTCTGGTGGCACAAGATGGATGTATCCCATATGCTAAATACTCTACTTTTCTGTTACGTTTCTCCAAATCCATCTCTACGTTTGACTTGACGATATATACTAAAGCCAAAATCGAAACGAAAACTATTCATACTTTTCTAGGGTGGACACATGACATCCATTGTATAGTGACCGCCGGGACACTTTAATACCTGAGCTCTTTAACGGGTTACACGGCAATATATTGATTTTATTAGACAATAAAATTAGCATTTTTTAATATATACTGTATATATATAAAGGGGAAGGCCAAGCAAAATGGATATAGGAAAAAAGTGGATCATACGATACTTTCTAATAACGACGTTAGGCTATATTGAATCGACATTTGAGGTCAAACAGTGCTGAAAAGCAGCTCGAATGTCTGTACTTTTCGTTAGGTAAAAAAAAAAACAAATTAGCAGACTATATAACCAAAGTGAACTTACTCTTTAATGCTGTGTATAGAGTAATGTCATTCATCCTGCAAAGGTCAAAAAAGTAAAAAAAAAACTACTGAGTGTTCTGTAGATTTTTCATTAAGGCGATCCTCTTTTTACTAAGATAAAGTGGATCGTCTGCATGCTCGAGATTAATGTTATTTATTTCTTGTATTACATACTTAACGAAAAAGTAATAGGATCAAAGTAAGTGCAAGAAGACTCATAATATAAATCGCAACATACAAATAAGTATTGCTCAATTTAGTGCTTTATTTAATTACTTAAAGTTAAGTGATCCATCCATATTAGCATCAACATCAGATTTCTTCCAGAAAATATCTTGTCTAAGATTGATTTCACACCAAGCCAGTCCAGTCACATCAGTCGTATTAGTGGGAGGCACGGATTTTTGCACTAGTCAAGTAGTCAAGAGCGATAATGTGTTTTTAAATCACAGAAATGATTCCTAACTGATTTCCTAATATCAGTTATATTAATTAATACCTGATATGACCACAGTTTTCTGATGGAAATGCAAATATTCTATTGCCAGTTAATGGCACGAATAATTTAACATTATAATAATATTACGTCACAATTCTAACATAAATATTATAATAATAGAATGATATTTAAAAATATGTTTCTAGCACAGGCAAAAGACTGGTATAAACTGATGAAACTTCCAACATGTAAAGTCCATTCCAGTCTCGTCGAGACTGGAATGGACTGCGCTAGTTTGGTGTGAAATCAAGCCTAAAGCAGAACTTGTGAGAAGTAAACAGAAAGCTGTATGTGTTACACTTCTGTTATTAGTTAAAACTTGTAAAAGACGGAAAATTAAACAAGTATTGAATAGAAAAATCCGGTACAAAAATGGTAGAGATGAAATCAAATCTATGGGCATTTATTTTATTTGTGTGATAATGGATTTTAGGAAATAGTTTAATTAAATATTATCATAGTCGATATTAAGGAGTTAAATTATTTTGAATACATAAGAATAAGATACGTGATTTGGACCTAGCAACATTCCTGTATACAAAGTACTATACAGTACAATTAATATGATGCACTTTACCTCCTAGCTAAAACAAACAAACAAAAAAAAATCTAACAAAGAAAGTTTCGTAACTTTCCCAGCTGTTATGAGTTTTTATTTAAAAAACTTTTACATTATTAAGCAAAAATTAAAACTGTGCGTGGTGCCATCTGTTATCAGATTTTATTATAATTTTTTAAAAATATTTTTAATTACTATAAAATGGCAAAAAACTTAATTTTGAGGGTAGGGGTCAGTTTTATAAAAAAAAGGTGTAAATATTAATAATGAATGAAACCTTTATTAAGTCCTAACTTTCTCGAGATCATGACCCCTTTATCTCTACACCCTCTTGACCTTTCATCACCAAAATTTAATAACATCAATAACCCTCATATACAAGCCACCATGCCAAATACTCGGAGGGTCAAATTTGAGACGATACTTTCTCTTCTTATGTATACAACGGGAAAAGAAAGAAAAAAGAATAGAATATAACAGAAATTCTGTTTTATTCATAAATGTATAAATCAATCTTTATCGTCTTGAAAAGTTTCGTTAGTTTTCCGTAACTAATACGGTACTATAATTAATTCTAATCATTTCGTTCGATTAATCCATTCTGCACCGATGCACTTCTCTGAAATAAATTTTGCATGCGCTACTGACGAGGAAGTGAAATATGTTTAAAAAAAAACTAGTAAAATTTAATAAGTAATTTCGAATATCTACAATAAATTTAAATATATTTTGTTCTTACTCGGGCAAGTGGCGAAGAGTATCCGAATTTTCGAATTGAAATAGGTATTCGTGACTAGAGCGAGATCGAAAGAGATGTCCTAATGGCTATATTTTGATATACAAATTTTCAGTGTGCAAAAAAAAAAAGAAACTTGATAAGATTAATTTTATGTTTGATTTTAGGAGAAACTTCTGAATATATTGTGACGTTTTCTGTTTCCGTTCGAATTTTTGCTACACATTAGGCGTGTTTGTTCTTGTTCGAAGTCCATTTCTGTCATAACAGCAGAAAAATTGCTCTGTTTTCCCAATAATGACACGTTTTTAAAATAACATATTACCGAAATTTTAATTATCACACCATTAATTATGAATAAGAAAAATACAGAGAGCTTGAAACTATCGAGCTAGAGCGAGTAAATCAACCAAGATGGCGTCTCTGGTCTATATTTTCAATGAAAAGTTTCACTTTGAACACGTCTGTTTAACGCACAATTCTTTTTTTCTTGTTCAGAATGTATATTTTACATTCGGAGTCTGTTTCCTTTTATTTTTAAGCCATTTCAGTAAATATTATAAATACTATGCCTAAAAATGACTATTTTTTTGTTTCATTTAAGCCAGAAAGTTTAGAGTCTTGTGCTGTTTCGGCTTTCGCAAGTTTTACTTGTGTAAAGTTTATGTTTCTTAATAAATTCAAATTCAAATTTCAACATTTACTTAAAATATCATTAAACATTAAATATTTATTTTTAATTAAAACTAGTATGTAATTTCTTTTATACGTTTTTCCGAAATTTTTTTTACAAATTTTACAGATGAATACAAAAGTTTCTATTTAAAATATGTATCAACATTTAGAGAATATCTCAGAAATTTTCTGTAAGAATTTACAATTTTAGGATGAACATTTTATTATCAGATATTGCTTTTCCTCTCTGAGTAGTTATAATGCTGTGTAATGTATAATTTCTAAAAAAAACCTGCAATAAAAAAAGATTGTTCTTAAAGACTTTCTTATGTAGTAACTTTACCTTTAGGGATTTACTTGAATGTCGACTACAAACGTTTATCTGAAACTGGAAAAAATAACTCAGAAGAATTTATTTGCACTGCTTAGGGTTCGACCACCTGAAAAGGATCATATAAGACACTAAATTGTTTTCTTTATTACTACAAAAAAGGGATTTAAAATACTCGCAACAAATTCTCACTCATTTGACAGTTTAATTAAGTTATTATCAAGCGAGAATTTATATGATTTTTTTTTAATTTAAATTGTTTAAGATTATTATATTAAATTTAAAAATAAAAGTATTTTTGGACTGTTTGAACTAAAAACATAAACATGTTTAAACTGCATAAAGATGTAAGTTGACATCTTGTCACTTGAAGTGTTTATCGAATATGTCTTTTGACAAAAGCACGTGTCTTTGTGTAATATATCAAATTTTTAAAAAAATCATCATTATTATTTAAAAAGTCTCTTTTTAATTGTAAAATTCTTAAAACTTCTCGGTTCAATAAAGTAATTAATAATATTTTTACTTTAATTAGCTTCATGATATTGGAACTTTTACATTATTTCATACCTAGAACACACGAAAATTTACTTCTAAATGAACAAGACTTCAAATATATTATATAAAATAATAGAGGTATTACTGTAAGTTAATAATATATACGATTAATATTAATAAAAATAAATTAAAATCGTGTACAATTTCATTTCGATATCTGTTTTCTACAGTTTTTTTTCATTCATATTTCAACAAAAATATATTTTTTCGTGATGATAATTTTTATATCTCTGATAATTTGAAAAAGAGGAAAATGAAGCGAAAGAATTTGTAATGTAGAAAGTAGAATAATGTCAGCAACTTTGACATTTGTGCTCATTAAGGTGATTTATTAAGGGACAATGCTCTTATCTTAAGTGCCACCTGTTTGTGAATGGAAAGTCATTTAGGGTATTGTCATTGGACACTTATTGTCATTTTACTGATAAAGAATAATTCTAAAAATGAGAATTTTATGCTTACTAAAATATAAACACATTGAAAAATATAACACACGGATATAAATTTATAACTTACACGTTTACAATTTTCTACATCAATACAACAGTTGAAGTATGCAGACATTACCTATAATCCTCGTAATTATAAAGTTTTCAATGAATATTTAAATAAGAAAATTAGTAAGCTTTAGTTTTATGAAAAATTTCTTTTAAAAGTGTTAATTATTTTAAATGAAATCAAAATTTAAAAATATATTTTGCTTGAAAAATACTGACTATTTATGAAATCTTCAAGTTTATGTTGCACATCTGAACGAAAAGTTTACCATTTCAAATACAATTCATGAGACTTGTAACCTATTTACATTTTTTTAGAGAAAAAAAGTATCAGACAAGAGATTTGTTTAATATTTAATGAATAATTTTACTCAAAACATCTTCCCTTGGGACAGAAATTGAATTCTTTCTTCGTTTGATCCGAATCGATTTTGCCATTGCCATTGGAATTCTTCACGTATTTATTGAAGGAATGAAATCCACATTTGTTTGAAATGTTTCGAAAATATTTTATCGTAGTTGAACCATTGTTTCATTTCAGTGACTTTTCATCTTTTCAAAAAACAAAAAGCGATTTTATTTTTTATTTTTAAATATTGATACTTACGTAACTTTAAATCTACACTTACAATGCTAATTATAAATTTCAAAAAATTATTTATCTCAATTTTATAATATATTTTAATAATATTTAAAAGTAAATTGTTGTTTAACATTTCTTATTATTGCACGTAGAAAAATTCACAATATAGCATTGATTTTCAAAAATCTAAATACTTTCAATGCTCTAAGTACTCATAACTCGATAAATTTTCAAATAATTATAATATTAATTAGTTAATTTTTAATGTCTCAATATAATTGAAGCTATTACTAAATATATAAATACTGAACCCCTTATTTATGGCAAAAATTTTATTGTGAAAAAATACTTTCGGTCTAATTTTTAATTGCTTCATTTTAATTTAATTCAATTGATTCTCGATATAACGCTAATTCGATATAATGTTCGGTTACATCGAGGATCCGCTAATACAGGCTACATAATTCTAATGTAGCAACAGATTAACGGCAAATAAAAGCCTAAATTAGAATAGTATTTAAGATAAACATGAAAAAATCCTAATATAGCGAAGAGAAACAGCGACAAAGGCCACTAACTGCTCCCACATATAATTTGGAATATATCAGGGTATACAATAAGCCACATTTTATATTTTTCATATTATAAATATAAAAAAACTCTATTAAATTTTTATGAGTATAGTATACTATTTCTAATATAAAATGCAAAAATAATTTTTAACTAAGAGAATTTTGTGTTTATATGATCCATCAATTATTTATTTCTTTACTTATCTGTTGGTATGTCTATTCACACGATTTTTCAAAACTTAAAATAAAAGTATGAAAATTACCATAAAATTTCCTCCAAAATTAACTCGCAATAATCATTTGTGCTATATTATTTATTAGAGTAACTAAATCATAATAAAATTTTATGATATAATAATTATAAACTGCATAGTATTATAAGTGATGTATCTTATTACATCGGTCATAAAGAGATCTGTGAGTATATTATGACAGAATTTTCGGGCAGACATACACACGCGTGAAAGCATAAGAGCGTATGAACTTTCCATTATATATATAACATCAGGTTTATATTTTTATAATAGAAATAAAAATTCGTATAAAATTATATTATAAGAAGGAAATCGATCTCAAAAATTTGCCATATCATTCAATATTTTAGTTCAAATTTTCTATTTTTGCTTACATGCCATATTGAACAGATGTACTGTACGGTACTGTAGAACACATACCGTACAAACAATTGCAAATTATGAGAATATATAAAATGTATTCCATTCTTACTGATTTATAAATGATGTTCACTACGGCAGAGCTGTCATTAGTTATTACATTCTCAATGTCGAAGTGTAAAATAATAAAATAAAAATTTTGTAGAATATTAATCAATTTAATACTTTGAAAATTCTTTTTATAAAAATAAATTATCCGCAAATATCTAAATTCCAAACTTCTACACAAGAATTCTAACGACGTTTTGGAATGCAAAAAAATAATAAAATAAATAAATAAATAAATGCGAATTTCGTTCATAAAGTTGGGGAAAAAATAAAATATTTTCCATTGCTCAAAATCAAAAGAGCAAACAGCAAATTACCAATTCAATTTCTATTTATTTTTATTCATTTACAAAAAAACAAAGCATAAATATTTTATGTAATAATAAATGTAGAGCCCATATATTTTATCAAGTCACAAAGCCAATTTATATCAAATATAATTTATTAATTTATAAACAAAAATCTATTTGAACGTAATTAAAATATAAACAACTTTCTTAAGACAGTCGCATAATAATACTCGCGCATATCTTGACGCGAATAATCTTATTTCCTTTCATTGGCAGAGGAGCAGGAATCAGTCAGGATAATTAACGTGTCTATACCAAAGGTGTTAATCCAGAAACAATTTGAGCGTAAGGAATAGTCAGGTGGCAAAATGTAATTATTCTTCGTCACAACAATAACAAGTCCTAAAGACGGCAAATGCTGACACCAAACAAAGCACTCGACCCGAACACGATTATTTAACTTCATTATCTTATTTTCTCAGATTTGTTTTATTTTCAACTTCACAATATTCTAGACAAAGAGCGTATATCTCGTTTTTTTTGTCTATTCGCCAACATTTCTATGTTTTAAAAAATATTATTGACATTTCTGCTAGGACGAGTGAGGATTTTCTTATCTACTTAACCATTAATTTAGAAATATTTTAGTGATATTATTTGGAGAATAGCGGTTAATTAGAATTTCCTTGTTTTGGCATCGACTTTAATTATATTTCTAATTTTACCTTTGGCATGGTTAAGCGATTCATATTTTAGGTTTTCTTGTTTAAAAGAGAAAAGATTAAGATCTTAAATATTTAAGAATAACGAAGATTGGAAATTTTATATAAAAAATTAAAAATCCTTCTATAAATGTAAGTTTCTTATTTTTTAAAAATTAACTTATCCCCTGGAAAAAAATACATCTATATATTAAAAAAGGGATTAATGAAAGCAGACAAATCATTCCAGACTTGTATCTTTAAATATTGGATTTTTAAAAGCAGAAAATTGTTTTCTTCCTTAAAAATCCAATATTTAGTTTAATTTTTAATAAAATTCATTTTCTATACTGTACTATATTTCTATATTTCTATATTTCTATAATCAGTAGTTATAGTAGATAATCATTTTATTAGTAAAAACTTTCAGTATTTTTTCAACACTTTTGCAATTATCTATTACCACAAAAACTTTCTAATAGGATATTTTGTTGTTTTAGTTTAATGTGCTTTCTGTTAAATATTTACGCCCAGAAAATTGTTTTTACTTTATAACATACAATGTGTATGTGACGAAAGGATGTAATATTAATATTATAAATTAGAAAAAATAATTAGATACATTTTTTCTAATTTATAATATTTATTTTTCTAAAAACGTATCTTAAAATATATAAAATTACGTCTTTAGAAGTTTTTAAACTTCAAAATGTTTATATTTTGTATATTGAAAATAAATATATCTATTTTTAATGAGCAATTATTTATTGTGACGTTGTCACAATGCCGGGCTGCAATTTTTTAATCATATTTTTAATTTATTTAATTTAAAATATATGCTCTCCACCTCAAATTTGTAGCTGCTTGCCCCTGTACATCATACTTTTCCTTTAACACTAGAGTCGTGCTGGTCTTTTATCTTTTCAGGGGAAAAGTTTTGAATTTAAATAACGTTAATCGGGGCTCCTGATCCCAAGCTTTCCATATATGGTCTCGGTTTTCATCTGTGTAACTCCGTTTTCTAGATTTAATGAAAGACAGACAGGCGACAGTGGTAATTTATAGGTCTGCAATTTTTTCAAATTGCAGCCCAAAAAATAATAATAAAATTAAAGCATTATAACTTATACTATATTCAGTTTCGGTTTTTTTGAATATATGATGTACTATACATACCATTATGTAAATAAAATCTATTATACTGTATATATTACTTTATTATTAATTAAAATATATTAATTTTCTTTAATAAAATCTTGTCGAATGGCGTCGATTCCATAGACAGAAAAAGAATTGATACGTTGCGAATTGTTTTTAGAAGTGATATAAATTTAATAATATCCATTTATTGCTCTTATGTACTTGTTTCCTTTAATAGACATTTTATTTTTGGAGACGGAAAGATAAAAATAAGCTTTTATACAAGCTCTGTTTGTCTAGATCCACAAGATTTCTAGACATTTATGAACAAAAATAACTTTTTTAAATTACTTTTATCCGTCTGTATGTTTGTCCACGATGTTTTTAAATATTTAACACAGAAAAAATAAAACAAATAGAAATTTTTATTCTCTCTTGTGTTAATTTTGATGCCCTAAAGACTTCCTCCAATTCTAAATTTTACATTAAATAATATTTTACTTTGAAACTTATTATTCGTTTTTCTATCTTTAAAAGTTTTTATAAACTAAACGAACTAGAACTTCGAAATCTTATTTAAAATATGCTTTATGTTCATTTGTCTGTTTTAAAAGTTAAAAAAAAACACGAATTATTATCGATAGAATAGGAAAACTAGAGACTTTTTTTATAGTGAATTAGAAAAAAGATTGAAGTTTCACTGGAATATAAATTTAAATATTTCCAAAACACACGTATTTTTTTCTATATTTTGATTTAAAATAAGATAGAATATAGTAAATATTATATTTTTTGTAATGAAAACGGCTTTTAATTTTAAAAAAAACGTTTAAAAAATAACGATATTCATTAAAAATGAAAGATTTTAATTAATTATCAATGAACTGAACATTGAATAAAATCAAGTAATGTGTTATAGTAAACAAACTCTTTAATTAAAGTAGCACTTCCAATATTTAAACCGATGCTGGCCAAGTTTTGTTTATTTTGATTTTTCTTCAATTATTTAAATGCATCTAAATAGGGTAAGTAGCTCTTATCTAACACAGTATAATGCTCGCCACGTATCACCACAATTAACAAGTTCAACTTATATAACTTTAATTAAATAAAAATATTATTAGGTTTTTAATTAAATAAAAACAACTGTTTTTTTTAATAAAATATATGAAATGATTGCTATTTTCATAACTGAAAATATTTAATTTATATTTTGCAGTGTAAATAAATGCAAGTTATTACAATATAATGCTCTAAAAAGTCTATAAAAGTAAATAAAAATAATTTTTTACTGCTAAAAAATACATATGAAATAATTTTAAATATTAATTTTATTTTTGTTTTTACATTTTCTTCTTTAATTTTTATAAGATAAAAATCCTCATTGTTTACTGAGATCGTAATGAAAAATATTTTATTTCGTTTACATTAATTTAATTAAGTTATATACAGTTTTAATGGTAAGTATTCATATAACTATTTATTTTAATGTAAAAACATATAATAAATATAGTAAAAATTAAAACAAAAATGTAATAATAATAATAATAATAATAAATGATATTTAATAAATATTATTAAATATATATTAGTATTATCTATATATATATATATAAGTTAACTGATAAATTTTTATATATGACTGAAATTTTTTTGACTTTAAAAAATTCATTCAAAATTTAAATTAAATCACTTTTTTAACTTTTTAACAATAATACAAATAATTTACATTAATTGTGATTAACGACAAAAGATCAACTATCGCATGCAATTATTTTATTGTCTTTACAGTTAATAAAATAATTGCATGCGATAGTTGATCTTTGATCTTAAAGAAATAAGTAAATTACTTCTAACTTCTAAAAAAATATTTTTTATAAATAATCAGTTTTGCATTTTTATTTATTACTTCTAAAATAGAGAAAGCTTAAAATCACAACTAAAATACAATTTCAAGTTTTGTAATGTCACCCCGCTCGAAAAGAATTACAAATTTCGATTTTTTTTTTCTATAGCAGATTGAAAATTTCCACACAACAAATACAAAATAAATTTTTTTTTTTACTTTTTTTTTCTACGGACACTTAGATGGCCTTGTTTTTCCTTGTCTTTTGTTATTCCACAACAGAGAATTACGATATCATTAATAATATGATTTTAATAATCTTTTAATTTTCGTGTATAAAACAGGGAAACGAATGCTTACCAATGTTGTGGATTAACGCCTGACCAACAATGGGCTGTTTTCCAGATTTTCTTCGCCTCTCTAGCATCTAAATAGGGGCTAATTTCCTATAGAAAGTCATCCCATTTTGGTAGATCGTCCTCAAGTTGGGTTGTCGTTTCACATCAAAAGAAAAAACAAATAAAATAAACTAAATTTAAAATTTAAATTTTCTTTTCTATTTGTAAGAATTTTAGTTCAACATTTTATGTTTTTTAATACTTTTTTTTAAACTCTGTTTTATTTAAAAAGTTTTAAAAATTGTTCAAAAGTACATTAAAATGTTTTTGCGTAGATTGATCTTAAGTAGTTGTTTTAAAGTCTTATTTGCAATGTAAATTATTTCCTTAATGTTTAATGGTGAAAACATAAACAAGAAAAATTTTATTAAAATAATAAGTATTTAAACTGGAATTTAATTTCACTTCAGTGGTGGGTTTGGTCTATACCTAATTTTCGGGTTATTCCTCATTTAAAGTATGTCCAAAATGGTTTTAAACGAAGACAATTCCTTTTAAGTTTCGTATTTCTGCTATCATTAAGTTAATCTTCGTTTCTGCTGACCAAATAAATGATAATGAGGAGCAAAGTCTGATGTTGCTCTAAGCTACTTGGAATTTTAATGAGAAATAATCAAATGAGAATTGTTAATTTTTTGACATTTGAATAAGGAAAATAAACTTGTAAATTTTTATTAAATTAATTTAATTTTAGAAATTTTTTAATAGAATATCATGGACGTTATTTTGTAATTTTCAACAATAAACGTGAATTATGCAAATATAATTTATATTTATATTTAACAAATGTACTTTATTTTAAATAAGAATAGTAACATTTCATAGTCTAAAATCTGTTATTTAATTCAATAATTGTTTGTAAAAATAAAATTAGACAATTATTCTCACGAATTTATCTATGTATATGTTAGTCAAAACCCGTTTTTAGTTAGAACGCGTTTTAACTAGTTGAAACTAGTTTATACTGGATGTCTTTGTTAAAACCCGTTTTGTCTAGTTAAAACTAGAATTTACTGCTAGTCAAAAATGAATTTGAGTTAAAACTAGTTTTAAC
This sequence comes from Centruroides vittatus, assembly GCF_030686945.1. NCBI lineage: Eukaryota > Metazoa > Arthropoda > Arachnida > Scorpiones > Buthidae > Centruroides > Centruroides vittatus. The sequence goes on from NW_027122214.1 coordinate 63,891, forward strand.
TAGACAAAACTGGTTTTAACAAAGACATCCAGTATAAACTAGTTTCAACTAGTTAAAACGCGTTCTAACTAAAAACGGGTTTTGACTGTAACATATATACTGATACTGTGTATTCTAATCTCCTAAACATTAAAATGGATTTAAAAGTATATTAAATTTAACAGCTGAATATTTCAGGTTTAAACCTTTAATTTATAGAAGCAAAGAAATCGCACAAATATAATTTCAAGTCTCAAGAAAACTAATTTTAACATTTTATAGCCCGTTTTTAATAAAAGAATTTAACTAAGTATTTATTATTGTTGTTCTTATTAGGGGTAGAGCCTATTCAAAGGTCTACACAAAGGAAAAATCAAGGGAATGAGAAAGAGAATGATAAAAGTTTTGTATCATATTATCACTCAACATACAATATTATGATAATAGTACCATTATCAAACAAATCTTCAAAATTTATGAAAAATATAAATTAATTTTTTATATATTTTAAAACGAATCAACTAACTAACCTTGAATTCTTTATATTCTTTATATTAAAATTTTTAACATAATATTTTAATATATTGTGAGATTTAATTTTTATAGAAGAAAATGTTTATTTCTTAAAAATATTAATTTATAATTTTTAGAAAACTTTTACATTGTATTAATTCAAATGTTTTATTATACAGCGATAAAATATTTTAGAAAATGATATGCAATGTTTCTATACTTTGACTCTATATATAGAAATGCATTAGATCTATGTAGATTATACTGAGAATAAAGAATATTACTTTTGCAAATGATAAATATATTATACTATAAATAAATAATATTATTTATGTAAAAAAAAGCCAGTTCTCCAACAAATACAGAACAAATAAAGTATCAGAATCTAGAGATTTGATAACAAATTTATCATATTTTCTTATAGTTTACTTTCTGAATTTTCTTGCATATAAAATTACAGCATTCTAAAGTTTATGCAAAATTTATAGCAATTTTTAGCTTTAACGTAATAGAAGGCAATGAACAATAATAAAAATAAAGCGGCATTAAAATAAAATAGAAAGTGCTTTATTAAACTATTAGGGCAAACCCTATTGAAGAAGAAATACAATTTAAATTGACAATTGTAGATGAGATATGAACAGTTAATAAACAATATAATTTGTTACATAAACGAAAACAAACTGACTCGAACATTGAACATTTTAATTAAGATTCAGGAGACTGCCCGAAGGCGACATATCGAGTATCGTATTTTTAACTTTCCAAATAGACGGAGTAGAGTTATTATGGGAATTATTACAAAATATGTCTGTGGACTTCACTAGGAATTTCAAGTAATGTTTATTAGACATAAATTGAGAATTTCCACGTTCGGATCGTATATGATATAGACTATAAAGTTTCAAGTCGCAGATGAGTAATGGTAACTTTGTAATAACAACATTTTAGACGAATAACAAAGGAATTTGCTGCATAAACTGGAGATTGATAGGAATTGAAGAAGTCCAATTTTAGATCAAGAAAGCATGCGTATAGTTTGTGCTGTTTTATTGAAATTTGAAAATGTATAAAGCGCATTAAACACATTAGAGTTTCCGCTCTTCCACTGTCAGGCATGAAAAACTGTAAGGTTATTTTAAATATTATTTTCTTCCATCTAATTTTTAAATTTTAGTGCTAGAAGGCTTGAAATAGTTTGCGTAGATTGACAGAAGGGCAATCGATCTATAATTTTTTGGATTCAGAGAAGCCTGTTGCTCTAAATTATTCTGAAATTGATGAAATTCTAGACAAGAGCTACAAATTCAGTTTGAAAGGAACCGTTAAATATTTTAGGAGTTGATTATGAAATTATGAAGAAGCCAATTTAAACAGAACTGTAAAAGTAAAATTACTTCCTAGTCATGGAGTCATAGTTTTATTTTTTATCTTGGCAAGAATTTTTGTATAGTCATTCATTGAAGATGAAAAACAAGGATAGAAATAAGAAACTTTGTGAAATCTAAATACTTTTCTCCAAAAAATTTGCACCAAATGTCTAAGCTAATATAATTGTTGACTTTTCTGTTATGATTTTTAACTTGCTAATTGTTGATCAGAAAGTAGATTGATTTTAACATATGTTGTGCTGAGTTTGATTGAAATGCCTTTTTAAGAAGCCATTTCTATAGGAGCGTTTACATAACTTGAAAAAAATCACTTTTGAAGTTGATTTGATGATATTTACAGAGATGAAATCTGACTTTTTGTTTTATTTTATTACAGTCACACATTTGTATTTGTATATGCACTGGTACAAGGCTATGAATACACTTAACTTGTGTTTTGCGATTTTGAATAGGTGAAGATTGAAATAATTGGTTATGTCGACAGGAGGAGGAGAGACAGGTGCGAAGACATTTATCATAAAAAGGAAATCCCGGTAATATATTATTTAAGTGCTAAATATAAACCATATTTTCAATAACTATGGGTAAAGTTTCGCATAGTTATTTTCAATAATTACGTGAACATAGCAATTGATCATATAGTTATTGAAAATAACAATGTTATCAGTGTAAAGTTTCAATGCTTCCAAGTTCAACTTGGAAACATTGAAACTTCTCTCTAGTATAAAAGGATACGGATTCTTTTTCTGTTTCCCTATAACCAACAGAGGTCTGGAGTAATTATTATTAGTTTTTCCTTGTACTATTTTGTTAGTGTTTTCTCCAGAAATTTTTTAAGAGAAGATCTTGTAGCTTTGGAATAAGGGTACGGTAGAATAGCAAACACTTAAACATTATAAAACAATATTGCTAATGCAAGAACTGGAATACGTATAATACAGAATTAACACAGTTAATTCTGTAGAAGTTATTATTCATTGATCTTGAATAAACTTGGACTTTCATAGTCCTTAAATAGGTCTAGGTCATCAATAGTCTTAATACGATTCTATATTATTAATAACTCTAGAATAATTCTAATATTAAATCCTATATCAGCCGAATTAGACTTGTTCTATACTATTTATAATTTTACAAATATTATACTATTATCACTATACTATAATATAATAGGCTTATACAGTATCCCAGTTGTACTTGTAATCCTAAAATAATACAAATTTAGAATAGCTATAACCATTGCCAATTTTGTAATTCTATATTATACAAGAATACGATAAAATAATAATTTATAAAAATTCTTTAGACATAAAATAAGTAATAAATAATTTTTGCATAAATAGAAAATTATATAAGAATATTATTCTAAATTGTTTTGAAAAATGATGGTTTTTAAATCAATAATTTTCAAAGCAATTTAGAATATTATAAAAATTATATTCAATAAAATATATGCGGTAATTTAATCGTGTTTGTATTTATTTATGTAATAAAAATAATTTTTTCTTTTACGTTTATTATTTCTTCTAAGATACACAATTCTATTCAACGGAGAATACAACAGAAATAAACATTCAGCAAGGAACATAACAGTAATATGGATAATGAAGAAGGATCGAATGTCACAATCCATTTCATAATGCAAGTTCTTGTTGCTGGCCAGAAGACTGTACAGTTGGTAAATTAACAAGATTACGTCTCATTCCGGCTCTGCTATTAAAATAAAACATTATTTCTTTATTTCCATATTAGTTCGGATGCAATGTGAGAAAGAGCATTTATAAATCCGTATTCTTGTCACTCTTGCAAAATTCTCTTAATTATAGAGTTATTCAAAATATAATTTAATAAAAATCTTCAGTAATCTATATAACTGTTTCAACTCATTGGTAAATGAGTTGAAACAAACAAAACAAACAAAACTCATTCTAGAGTAAATCCAACGATAAATTACATCTAAAAGATCGATTGTAAATAATCTTAGATATATCTCTTAGAATCAGATTTCTTGGTTTGATTGAATGTAAACAGATTTATACATTATTTATCATAAGAAAACATTCTATATACGTTTTCCGAGTATTAAAGAAAGTTGCTATTCTTATAATTTCATCATATCTTGATTTTGTTAAAGATTTGTTCGAAGAAATTCAATTTTTCTTAATAATAAACTTAATCTACATACCATTAAGGTATGAACTCTTTTAAAAGTATTTTTATTAAATTTGTACTTTTTTTAACTAAACAAATTTAAACCTTTGTAATTCTTTTATCCACAACTAAATTGAATATTTACGTTTTAAAATCTTATTATAACTCAATTATTATTTATAATATTCTAATTGAAGCTACAGCTGAATATACTTCATACAGCAGCTGCATTTTTCTAAATTTTACACGGATTATATATTTATGACAAAATATACGAAATCTATTATTTTTTAATCATTATACATATTTAAGATTATCAATATCTCGAATCAGCAAGCTCTCTAGCATTTTAATTCTAGCTTTTGATTTTTTCATGAACTTAATTTATAATTATAACCATTGCTCGATCATTATAAACAAAAGAATTTGCTCAAGCTGATTCTTTTGTTTATAATGCTTATTTTCTTGATTAGAACTATTTGAAAAATTATCGATATTCATATCATGAAAATATTAATGTGTAGGTCAATAATTATACTGATTTTCAGGCAGCAGTACTAGTTAAAAAAAAAAAAAACTTATTAAAATTATTAGTTCAGTACATAATTGCAAATTTTGAAATTTTATGCAATATTTTAATATTTATACAGAACATCAAATATGTTCTTTAAATATAAATTGTCAATATGGAATCAAATACACTTTCTGATATTTTATGTCACTAAAGACTGGGTTATGAATCAAATTTTGTTTCTCCTATTTTATTTCCACAATACTATAAACCAAATTGTTTTTATTAATTTCTAATTTATCATAAATTAGTTTAAAAATTAACAACTGAAAATATTTTATTTATAAGCGTAATTTTTGATTGTTTTATTTTTCGTTAGTCCTGAATGTGATTTAAATTTATTACAAATTTTTAAAATATTTTATGAAGAAGCTATAATATAGAAAAGTACATAACATAAAATTGTCTTTGTATTTTATAGAAAACAAAACTCTGGCAATGAAATAGAAAGTATTTTGAATAATTGAAAAACTAAAGTTATTTTTTCATAAAATTCTTAATAAATTTTTGAGTAAATGTATACTTTTCAATACATTTTTAATTATTGCAGTTTTATTTTTATTGTTATTCCGTCGATCAGATCGCCACGTTGTAAGATCCTCCAAATTCGAACCTAGTCTAAACCCTTAATTTAACAATAGCATTACGCTACAGGCAATTATTCTCTATTCCAGTCTACTAATTGTAGGTCAAGCTTACTCGTAATAGGTGTAATTGTGTTCGGTCACATAACCCAAAATGTAGAGTTGACTGGGATAATCGCAGACACAAGTTAAATTTCAGCCTGTATCGCGAGTCCCATTAGAGAAAACAATTTTTTTTTTTTTAAATATCAGTTGATAGTCCAATCTAATGGCTCTCATATGGTTTTATCATATTAAAAATCTACCTGTTATTTTGTCCTGTTAATACTGTAATGATGCAACATAACAGTGATGCCAACTTTTTAATTTATGTATTATTTCATATGTACCTTTTCCTCGTGTTCGGATTGCCCCGTTAATTAACCAATCATTACTATTCCTCGTATAAAAATATTGTTAATATCTCATTAACATATTTTAAATTAATTTTTCTCCATAAAACTCTTGTAATTAAACAAATTATAAATTTGTTTACATCCTCAGACATACAAATTAATTATTAATAACAGGTGAACTGTATTTACTTAATTAACATTATATTAAAATTAATAAATAAAATTAACATTACTCTGCTGAAAGATTATTTACTTTTAAAACTACACGTAATTACACTCTCTTCCTTTATGAATTTATATCCGTTTCATACAGGAAGTGAACCGAAAATGTAATTATCTTTAAATAGCTTTGATTATAAAATTAAATTGACTTATATTAGTGTTAAAATTGTCTGCTCATCTAAAATACGTGATTTGCAAATTTATATTGATGTTTATATACTTTACATAAGCTTATATACATATATAAACTTTAGGTGAGACAAGAGCACTTCCTTTGATGATTCACAGGATCAGAAAATAGCAATTTGAAGCTACCGGATTGCTCTTTTAGAATTACAAGTAGATTAACATCGCATAATTTTGCATAAATGATCATTTCAATGACTTTACACAACTAAAATTTGTTTGCTAGAATCTTAAATTTCTATTAGTTTTCTTATTGATTTTTTTCGTTACAAAATTTATTTTAAAACGAGCTATTAGTTTTAATATAACTTAATTTACATTTTTTAAAAATAATTTTTATATAAATTGACTTGGACTTTGTTATAATTATATTAAACGAGATGTTGTTTTTCATATTAATTTTTGACTTGTTTAATCTTGTCATGATATTGAATTAATTTTCTAAAATACACTTGTATAGTCGGTTCAAAAATTAAAAATTTTATAGGAAAAGATTTTAAAAAACAATCTTCACAAATTTTTTAAGAAATTTATAAAATTTCCAGTAATTTTTTCTAAAAATATTGTAAATTTAACTGTAAATCCGTAATATTATTTGAAGTGTTTTTTTAAATAAAAAACTGGTAATTATTTTTAGAAAAATAAAAGTTAGAGTATTTTCTTCTTCCTCCGAAATTTTAAATAGTTCTTGTATGTTTGTAATTTTTAAAATAATTTCAGGTAAACTTTATAAATTTTCAGAAATATTTCTATTGACAGAGATAGAATGGCCAACGCCTCTTTCAACTGTCGTTCTAAGAAAAGGAAAAGAAAAGAAATATTAACCTTCTAAATTTTCTTATAAATCTCTCTCATATTATTATTAGAAAATTCACAAAAAACTTTTTAAAAAATATATTAGAATGTATTTCAAAATTGCATAAAATTATAGAAAATTATCAAAAAAAATAATGCTTATTAATACATTTAAATTTAATGTGTACTTTTTATTGATTTTCAGATATAAAATGATATTTATTAACTTAATTCTAAATTAAAGACTTAAAATGTTAATAAAATTATTTAAAATGTTTTAAACTATTATTAACCTTTGAAAACTTTTGATTATACTGTATTAAGTATAAGTTATTATTTTAAATATATAAAACTACACTAGACTATTTTAAAATTCGTGTAAAGATTATTCGTCATTTAATGTCCATTAAGAAAAATGAGGATGGTTTAGGAATTAATTCTGCGAATAAAATGGCGAAATAATTTTTAAAACTTTAATTCTCTTAATGATTCCATCAAAATAATGATTTTACTTTATTTTACTTTCTTTTCTGTAATCCCAAAACGCTTTAAGTCTTTTACTAAATTAAAATTTGAGCACTTCTTAGTAAGAAAAACGAAGTTTAAGCTCAAATAAATCGAGAAAACGTCGCCTGATTGTTTACCTAAAATAAAAACTTCTTTAGAAAAATCGTAATTTTAAGAAGTTTTGATGCTTAAATACGAATAAATTTGATATGTAAATTTTAAAATTTATAGCAAATATTAACAACAAATTTGTAAATAATATTAAATTAATATTTGAGCCTGGAAGTGGAAAGCTGTAGTAAGGCTAGAGATTTTCATTTCCAGTAGGTATGGGGGGGAAAGAGCAATAAGAAGAATATAAACTGTTAGTATGTCGTCTATATTTTTCTGGTCTGTCAAATTCGTCACAGTAGATTAAATCTGATGTTTTTCTGGATCCGAAATATATAGATTTCTAGAAATGATTGCATTATCTTTTATGATGACCAACGAAAAGTTTCAGCATTTATTGAAAAATATTGTATTCAGTATCACATGTCAATAGTTTCTATAGCGAGAATGTATATCTTGCATAGATAAACAACTTTAGAAAAATTGTCTATCTCTCCTCTCGATCCTCTAGATTTCACAACTTCGAAGAATATGACGCAAATGCCATAGAGAATGCTCTCGAATATAAGAAGCATTGCTCGGGACAGCCATGCGAAATAGTTGTAGAAAATACAGTGAACACCTGACAAAACATGATCACCTTATTACAGAAGATTTATAGAGCAGCAAAACCATCATACAAATATTAAAGAGCGCTTATCTCCAGGAAACAGGAGTCAGTGAACCATTTGAAATGTATATCTATAAAGTTTGTTCGATCTTTTGCGCATCTATCGGCATATAGCTAAAGTGAAAAAAAGCCACAATAAGATATGATCTATAGTTTTTACAGAAATATTTGAGAAAGATGTTCAAAATTTTTCTTTAATCTTCGAAAAATACATTAGATAGAAGATTCATGTAAAGAAGAAAAATCAAAATCTTAATAAAGTGCAGAATTGAGTCAATACATTTCTTGTCATAACTCTGGAGACTAGAAAGAAAAATGGCAGGTTATATTCTGTGGTCAATTTGGATACACTCGTTTAAACTATCTCTCTGATAAAGTTTCTACCGCTTCATCGATAGTAGAAACTTTGAATTGCGGAGTATTTCATCAGTATGCTTCGAATCAACTTCACTTCTGACTTGTTACGAATATCAACGTGTTGTATGTTTATCTCCTCGATACAGCTTCGAAGATTAAAGTAGTTTTACAATTTTTACATAAGGACCAAAGTTTAGTGGATACAATAATAAATACTCTCTAAATTAATTATATGCTCCCTTTTTTCAACTGCACACAAATGTTTTTAATTCGAACATCAAGTTTTAAGCTAAAAATGAACCTGTACATGTTCCATACTTAGATATTGTAAAAAATAGCTAAACAACTTGTTTACTTCACAGTATTAAAGACTAAAAAGTCTGTAATACTGTGACAATTTCACTCACGCTTCATGTTTACATAATACTGTAAGTGAATAATCAGAGAATCCCTAAATACATTTTCACCTTTCGACTTTTAATTTTTTAAATATAAGATATATTAGCTTTAATTATCCAAATTTCTACTAATACATTCAGATGAATTGAATGTTTAAACACTAATTTAAATGCGAATTGCAAAGAAATAATAGCGTGTTCGAATTGATCGGGTGCGGCTGTGTTTTTATTAATTAGTGTTGATGTCTATAACTCTAATACAATGAATATAAAGTCTATTACGATGTGTTTTCAGAAAAATCATTCTGCTAGGAATCGATTTTGTTGAAAATTTAGGTAAGTATAGCTACAGATGCAGTTTGTCGAATGCTCTACATGTTGTTATAAACTACGTTTCAAAAATAAACTAAATAAATAACTCGCTAGAAAACGCTACTCATTAACTGCTGATAACCTTAAATCAGAAAAATCATGGTATATAATAAAAGAGGAACAGTTTTAGTCGAGTACTTGAAGCTAATTTTCGAAATATTGAATCAATGTTGTTTACCAGACGTGCCATAAACACAGGAAATCACCAATCCAAAGTCATGTTCAAATATAGAATAACTCTATCAGTTTAGGATAGAGCCATTTTATATTTAAAACTGAACGATTGGTATTTGTATTCTGGAGGAAATGGATACGAATCATTCATCGTGTCAACTTTAAAGTCGGTTATTATCAAGTGAATACGAAGGATAAAAATAAGGATAAAGATGCCGTCGCCATACTTTTTGAGACATTTCTTTTTATACATGTAAATTTTTATTTTAAAGTACTTTTGCAACGTTTTAGAACAATGAGAATTACTTATCATATAAGAGCCACTAATTTAGAATATACACGTGTTAATTTCTAAAAGTGTCATCCTTTAAGGGGTACGTCATACAGATAACTAAGAATAATACTGGCTATTTTTCTCCTGTATTATCAGGCCGGACCTTAGCTAGACTAAGATCTGACAGGAGTTTATAATTAACGTGTAAATTCATATACCGGTATAACTTAAATAAATAAATCTTAAGTGTATGGTAGACAATGTAGACATAATATTCGCAGCATTTCCAAGAAGATTCAATGATAAACATAACAAATAAAACGATTAACTCATTTTGGGACCTCTATCGCAGGTTTTACTTAAAACCCGAAAGTTTTTTAATCCGACACATTCTACACTGCTGGCCATTAAAATTGCTACATCAGGAAGGAAAGCAAATAGCAGAATCATGTTTATTGTACACATAAGTTACAGTATAATGGGAGGAAGACTTGATTAAATTTCCAGTTGAAAACTTTTATACTAGAAACGAAGCAAGGTAAAATTTCATTGTAGAACATTTTAAATGTAGGCCTATGGGCATTCCAAGAAGGACGATATATGATATAATTAAGAGAATGAAAGCGAAAAAAACACTACGTCTAAGACATAATTCCTATGTGTTGGGCGTTGTAAATTCATTTCCATATTCCGGATGTTAGTTTACTAATCTCTATGCAATAAATTGGTCGTTCCTTATTTATACCTCAAGCAATACCGTATAACTGGAACCGTATCAATTTGGTAGAACATAAAAATCTTGATCTAAAATTCATATAGTAAGGAAAGCTTACGTATTATAATGGGACATTTCCCTATTATCCTCAGTACTATAAATGCTTTCGTGAGTAAAACAATAGACTTCGTATATCACTTTTAACAGAGATTTAAAGTTTGGTTTGTGAGATTGAGATATTAGTTTCTTCAAAGTTAGTACCTAATATTTGTAAATACGAATTTTTCAAGAGATATTTCCAAACGAGAGTACAGCAAATTTAATGCAAAACGTGATGAATCCTATAAAATCTTTATTACTGGAATGATTCCTCGGAATTTATCATTTGAGTGCGTTAGCTTCGTTTTCCAATGCACACAAGTTCTTGCCATATATAAAAATGGATCGTATAAATGATTTTTTCTCTTCATTTATCACGAATCTTAGAAAGGGAGGGGATTGTAAAGTAAAAAATTTGTCTACCTCCAAGAGAAAAGGAAAACACAGTGAGAAGGATATGAATTGTCAATATCATCGCTTTTCATAAAATCTCTTAATTTCAATAAACAGACTGGCAACTACTCCACAAAATAGAATTTAAATTCCAAATAACATATTTTATGTGGATTCTATAGTTAAAATAATACGCTACTTACAGTACGTGACAAACAGAATGATTTATAGTAATATAATTTTATATTGTACAGTACATATAATTTATGGTTAATAAATAATATATAATGATATCAAAGTCGATATAATATTTACAATTTTGTTTTATAGTTTAGATTTTGGTAATTCTTGTGATATGATCAAGATGATTTATATTTTTGATGAACTCGACAAGAAAACTAACATTTTTTTGGAAAAATTGATGTGGAGATATCGATTGAAACATTTTTTAAAGTTCTGAATATATGAATCATTTTAGATCTTATCCATGATAGATGTGTATAGTTGTATCCACACTCTGTATACATGGACATATGTCTATCTATGTTTAGGTGAATGAGTGAGTGTTTCTGAATAGATGCGGGTGTACGTTTGTATGTGTATATGTATAATGTATTTACAGTATATATACATGCATAAGTGTGTGTATATAATAAAACGAAAACTATTTAACCTAACAAAATTATTTTTGCATTGATAGCATTTAGTTTCTCGGCGAATATAATTTCATAATTTTAAGCATTTTTCTGTAATAGAAAATTAAATTATATTATATTATATATATATATATATATTGTTCAAAAGAAATTTATGCAAATTTATATGTTAAATAACCGAATTAATCTTTAGAAAATGACGGAAATAAACTGTAAGTTTATTCATATATAAGTTTAATAAAATTCACGTAAATTAATAGATACTGTATATAATATAGAAGAATAATTACGTGTACAGTACATTCAAAGATTAAATGAAGTTTTAATTTTAATAGTGTAAAATTACATATAAATTAAAGAATTATAATTTTATTTTGAATCTCAGCATTATAATACGCATCTAAAGTTTATTTATTTATTTATTTTTTATTCTTCTAATGAAAAAAGCATAAAATATTAGGATATTTCATTAAGAAAAATTAAATTCAAGCGATTTTTCAAATAAACAAATGAATGTTATTCTGTTTTATTGACAAGTATCCAAATTTTTTTTATTATTTAATGACAAATTCTTAATGAAGTATACTTGTAGAACCATTATAGATCCATTTAATTACAGAAAAATCCCTAATGATTTACAGAAACTAAACAAAATTGATGTTGTTTCCAACATCAATAAAAACTTTTCCAATATTCTTTAATTTGTAAACAAATTTTTAGATAATTTTCTCTAATTATCATAAAAACAATAAATTAATTGTATTGTCAATACCGTTTTATTGATCGTAATTTATAAATTGATATCTAATTACATTTAACGAGAGTCATTTAACGTAATAAATGAACAATTTTATTAGTTAATAAATTTATAACTTTATTGTAATTAAAAAAAAACATTTAAACCTTAAAACAGAAACCCAATTTTTAAAATTAAAAATAAAATAAATAAAGTTAATTTAAAAAGTTTCCTTGCGACACTCAATAATGCAGAAACCAGAAAAAATTACCAAGAAGTCCACTTATAGTATGTCCCTGGTGAATCTTGAACTTATTTTTGGTTATTTGTTAAAATGTTAGGACAATAGCATTGGGAATTACAGCATCTCGTAAAGAACTTAAATAGATTTTTGATGTTTTCTCAGTAAAAAAATACGTCGATATACGGTAAAACTTTTTTATTTATTTCTAGTTTATTCAATTAATTATTCATATATATTGATTATCATAAAACACTTACACATTTATGTATATTATTACTTTAATGATAATATATTTCAATCACGAACATTATTATTGCTAAGAAATCTTGTTTAGTTAGAAATATCTTACATATTTTATATTATATACTTATGTTATTTGGTTATTTATTTATAAATTTTATTTAAATCCACAATACTGAGAAATATACGAGGAGTAAAGGTGCACAAATATAGTAGCATGTTGTATTGACTACTACTTGTTGTAGTGCTGTTATACAGATACTAAAATATAAATTATTAATAAAATTGAAAGCTTAATTATATCAGGAAAGAAGAAAAATCATGTTGAAGTATTTACAACAAAAACAGAAATATTTTTTAAAATATTTTTCTATTATAAATTATAAAAATTAAACCTTGAAAGCACTTATTACAAGCAAATACTTATCTTTTTCCTTTGAGAAATTTGTTCAATAAAGAAATTTTTGTGTATAACAACTTCAATCTACTTTTATACACTCACGTAACAGAATAATGTTTTTATAAGGTCGAACACATCTTGAAAATTTCAAGAGTTGATGATATGGAGGAAAAATTCTATCAGAATTTTGTTCAAATATTCGAAAATTCTTATATATCATTCTATGGAAAAAAAATGCTTATTTTTTCGAAAATATTTTAAATTTTTTAAATTTATACACTTGTTTACGTAGCAGAATAGTGTTATTTAATATAATAACGTTTTCAAATATAATTCATCGATATGCTAAAACTATATTAATTAATTATCTTCCATCATTTAATGATATACAATTGAGTTAAATTTAAAAAAAATATAGACAATTTAACATTGTATATAATAAAAGTTAAACTGGAATCTGGATTAAATCATTGAGGATTTTTGTGTAATTTTTGGAAATTTTTTAATCGAATTTACGTTATCTTTTTATTTTTCATTTTTTTTTCGCTTGATTAAAATTAAATTAAAATACTGTTAAACATATTGAATGGTTTCTTATTAAAACACACTTTCATTTATTTCTTAATTTGTTCGTATTCTAGTTTTTTAAATCGATTTATTTTTTTAAAAAATTAGCGTAGTTAATTGCTTTTAAGTAATTAAAAAGTCGAATAAATATTTTTAAAAAAATTTCGGAAATCAAAATAATTTCAAAAGAAAGGCAATTAAATTCAACTGATTTTTTCCCCCTCAAATTTAATGGGATTTATCAATATCGAAAATACACAAATTGACTTATTTATTTTTTCAAATCGTGGATATTAATTATATTTAGAATTTAGTATATTATATATTAAATATGTCTAAAAAACCGTCATTATTTTTTGTATTATGTAACTCTTTTTATCATCTGTTGAAGAATAGTTAGTTGTTAGATTGTTTAACAACTGTTTTTAATGAAATTTTCGGTTGTTTTCGATATTCTGTTATTTATATAATAATGTAACCAAAAACTTTTGTTACAACACATTGCTTTAATTGCTGTAACTAGTCTTTCAAAGACAACGCTATTCTGTTACATCCTGTATAGCTCGTAACAGGAACTTAAGTCAACTTTTAGAGTACAGATAGTAATTGTAGAGTAATATTGATACTTTTATTTGATGATTCGCTTTAAATTTGAGGCGTTTTCTTGTCGCTAATTGGACGGAAAGAAAACAAAAACCTACCGATCAAAGACTAATATTTGTGTCTCTTTCAGGCACGCTTTTCATTTTCAGGGCCATTTCTAAATATGTGAGTGTGCCACGGTTACGATTACACGAGAAAAAATAAATATAGCAAAGTAATAAGAGTGTTGAATGGTGTCATTTGTATGTAATAAAACTGCATTAACTCGAAGACAAGTTTATTTTATCGTGTCATAAATTCGTTACAATGGGAAAAATAAATTAGAAAAGCGAATGAACGTAACACGAGCACTTAACAATGCTGTGATTGAAGGAAAGGATTACGTGACGAAAGCACAAGACGAGAAAGAATGACGGCTATTGGGAGAGAGCTACATTCTTAGATTTTCCTGATATTGATTGTTATAAAAATTTTTCTTGAACATATCTTTATAACAATTGTAGTTCGTTATCTTTTTCAAGTTAAGAGCGAAAAGATGCTCTTTCTGATTTGTCGCCGCAGGCAACCGTTCGTATTGCCCGCTCCTAGCGTAGACACTGCTCACTTTCAACTGATAAAAAGATAATACGTATCATTTTTAAATGTAATTTGATGCGATTTAACAAACTGGTACATAATACATGGTATACATAATGTATATTATATTGAAAAATAACAAAAAATTCACATCAAAAATTTGTTGATAAAGTTATTTAAGAAATTTAGATATTAAAGAAAGTGATAATTATCAAGCGAGATCTCTCTATTAAAACGTGATGAAATGTGTTTTGCCATTTTAAAAAATAGCCTTTAAGTATCCAATATTTTATTTATTAAATTACAATGAATACCACTTTACAAGTTTGATATTTACGACCGATCTAAATTTTTTATTCTTATTTTTGTAATGATTGTATAAGATATAACATTTAAGTCCTATAGTTTTTGTCGGTTTTCTCTTCTGTTATATTGTTAAAGCAGTATTTTCAAGAATGAAATCGCAACTTATAATACTGAATTTAAGAGAAATACAACGTTTCGCTTTCGATAACTCCCTTAACAACGATTTTCTAAGAATTAATTAGGTCGTTGTACAGTTCTTAATGTAAATTCCATATAAATCTTTCTCTTTTTTTATGAAGTTTTTGAAGTTGAAAGTAAATGAATTTCAGAATAACTGGTAAGCATTGATTTTTACCATTTATTTTTCTTTTATCAACAATTATATCTATAATTTTAAAACTGCTATTGAAAATGTTTAGATATTATAACTTTTTCTATCTCAAATATAATCGTTAATACGTGCATTTATTAAAATGATTATGTTTACTGTTAAATATTAGAGTATTTTTCTTAAAATTCTATAACGTGAAGTAAAAAAATTACTACAAACATTAGCCACTTGCATTTATTACAACATAATGAACACATACACATTTGGGTGCTTAAACGAACGATATGTTAAATCAGAAAAATATACATATATGTATGTATGTATGTATATATATATATATATATATTAGTACTATAAGCAAATAATTTTTAATAGAATGTTAGAGATTGCAGTCCGATTCTCTTGGCGGCATTCCACCGCGGAAAACCGCCTGCTGAGGATTTTTTCCTTTCCACGATCCAGAATATTCGCTCAAATTGGCTTCTTGGTCCATCAAAATTTTACCGTTCTCTTCTTTCAGAGATAGAGTCTTGTGTGAAACTCGAGGGCTATCTCGACCGTTTGAAGTATACAAGGTATTTTGGTACACAGAATGAAGATGATAAATTCTACCTTTTAAACAAGGGCAAAATGTCTGTAGAAAGGTAGTTCGATATTTTTGACTCAGGACACAGTACAATACGAAATTTCCAGCCGCGTTGATCCCCATTAAAAAATTAAATACGTTGCCCAAAATCTCAAATATTATGTCTTCGTTACTGTTGCGTGGTACTTCGTGAAACGTTTGATATATAAGTACGGTTGCTGTGGGTAGTTGACAAATGAAAAACAATATAACAACTGATACTAACATAATAGTAATTTTGCGTTCTTGTCTTGAAGAATCTCTGTTATCGTTTCTTCTTGTCATTGTCTTCCTACGAACTTTTGAAGTGTGAAGGGAACGTATGAGAAAGGAGTTAAATATCGCCAATAAAATTAGTGGTAGGAATATGAACAAGATAGTCGTCAACCAGTAGAAGATTCTTCTGTATAAGGGATTTTTTCCCAAATCTGAATAGGTTAAATCCAAAAATGGTATATTTGATTCGTCGATCTTGTGTTCGAATGGTGTGGGTACTGTAAACGTCAAACATATGAGAAAAATACTGAAAATTGCCTTCTTAGCTCTTGATTCTGTACATAATATTTTCCCTTTTATGGGATGACATACTGCAATGTAGCGCTCAACAGTGAAAGTTACAGTTAACCATACTGAAGTATTACTGCATGTATCAACCAACATTAATACGAATGGTCTAAACCTCCAATAACTGTAAAATTTAATATCATGGAAATCTGGATAATGTGATAAAGATAGAATAAAACTGAATATCAAATACAACATATCGACTGCGCCTAAAGCTGCTAGATAGTGATTAGTTGACGAACGCATGCGACGTCGTGACATGATCATGATGGTTATACTGTTACCCACTACACCTATAACTGTTATAATTGGTACCAGGACTCTTTGGATCCAAAATCTGGTCTGGTTACGAAATGCTATGTATTCTTCATCTGGTCCTTGTGAGCAATTTATGTATACTGTGCAATTCCAATCAGCCATGATTTCTTCTTCAATTAATGTCTTTTTTTATTCAATAAAGGCATCCTGACTGTAAAAATGTGTATAAACAAATTATAAAATTTGAAAAAATTTTTGAAATATATATTTTTACCTCTACACATCAAAGTTCACTCATTGGTAGCATGATCTGGAAAAAGAAACAAAGAATTCTATTTATTTTCATAATAATGATAAACTTATTCTAATTTTGCGTACTTTTTAGCTGTAATATATTTAAATAAATTAAATTATCGCTACAGATATGCAGCGCTTTATTATAATACAGTATATTAACTTTAATTTCATTTTTAATTACTCCATCTCTAATACTGATATATATTACAAAGTATTTATATATCGCTTATAGAAGTTCAGTGAAGTAGCAATTCAGTACTTAATGCCGGCATTTTGTCTTAAATCTTGTAAAATTAACTTGTTTAAATGTTAAATAAAACTTTTCTACTTAACATTTAGATATTTGATCTTTATTTGCAGCGACGTGTTTCACTTTATTATATTAATATTAATTCTGTAATAATCCTGAAAAATATCCAGATTTTAATTAGTTGCCATTAAAATTCCATTCTTATCAGTTTGTAACAAAATTTAATTATTATATTGAAGTTGGAGATGGAAATCGCGCGAAAACAATCACTCGTTCTCAATGAAAAGTTGATCAGGATCATTTCCATATAAAATGTTTTCAGTTATAAATTAATATTCATTACAGTAAAACCTACCCAAAACGGAACCTGAATAATATGCCTAATTGTTTGCAACGAGTTAATAATTAAGAAATTGACTGAAATTTTCATAAAGATTGTTGTAAACAAACTACAAATTTGTAATTATAAAAGAGGATATGACATAAATAAGATGCCCATAATTTATTATCATTAGTTTTTAATATTAAGAAAGTGTATTCAGTTCGTGATAACTACATAATCTCTTGTATGCATATTATATTAAGCTACAATACATCAAAATTCAGGTAAAAAATACTGTAAAATAATTTATTTATTAATTTTTTTTCATAAATTTATAAACTTGCTAAAATATAAGTTTTTTTATCAGTATATTGCGACTTTCAGTCGATTTGAAAAATGATCATTAATCAATAACATCATCAATAACGTATACAATACAACTTTTCAAGTAAAAATATAAAATAAGCTATATTCAAATGAGTTTACTTTCTTCATTTAATAAATTAATTTTTTAAATTTAAAATAATAAAAAATAATAAATTATAAAATTAGAAACTCCTTAAATTAAATCTGATACAAAATTTATATTATTTATAACTGTAAATGACATTGGAACTTAAAGGCTTCAAGTATCAGAATCTTTTGCTCTTTATTAAAACTCATTAAATCCTTTCTTATTTTTCACATTTAGAAATTTTGTGAATAACGTATTTTCAGTTGAAGGAATGAAATGTTATCTTTTCTAGAAAATAATTGGAGTAGAGAACTGACATTATAAAAATAATTATTGAAATAAACTCAGCTGGAAACCTTAACCAAATTATTGAATCAAGAAAAAACTTCATTAACTTTTAGTTGGAAATTATAATGATGCTCCTAAATCAATTTTTTTATTAATATAATAGATCACTTTCTCGTGTTTCTTCATGACAATTAATTAAAATTTAACAAAACAAAACAATTTAAAATTTTTTATTATTACAACAGTTTTTTTTATTAATGATTGAACAATCTAACACTGAATAATTATTATTATGTAACCTGTTCTGTAACTTAGACTATTTTAAAGTTATTTTTTATTTCTCCAGGATAAAGCATAGTAATTGAGGGTATATTTGTTAGATGTATAATAGTGATTGCAAATTTATTGACTTTTCTATTAGCGGTTCAATACAGTAAATTTTCAAAATGTAAAATTACTGGTTATTTACCGGTAATTTTAAAATTTTAACTTCAAATGCAAAAATTACCGCAACAGTCATTTATCTGTTAAACTTAAACTTAATCTTAAACTGCGCTTACGATTTAAATAAAAACATTTTATGCTTTTTGTCTTTAATATATGAAAATGTATTAAAGGCAAAATATATAAACAGAAATATATAAATGTATTTATAAATGTACGTGAAAGTATACACAAATAAATATTTGGTTTCAAAAAATTACTATCGATTTACCGATGCATTTTACTTTCCTGGGAGTTATACACAACAGGAGTTGGTACGGCGATTGGTCAAAAAATCACCCCCCCCCAAAATTTTTACATTTTTGGATTTAAAAGACCTCGAAACGTCGAGAAATGCAGAAAAAATTCGGGTTTTTTCCCTTTATGTATGGATGTTAGTATGTATTTGAGGTCACGATTTTGTTCATCATATAGAAGCTTAATAACTCCCGTGTCTTTCGTCGAAAATTTCTGAAATTTTGTATGGAGGTTTGTATATTAAGATATTGATTGTTAATAAATTTTGGTCGTTAAAGGTCGAAGGATGGGAGATAGAAAAGATCGTGTGTCATATCTCAAATGGGGATTTTTTACAATTTTTTTTAATTATAAAACTCAACTCTTTCTCCAAAATGAAACATTTTGCCATTTTACAACAATATAAAAAATTTTTAATAAAACCTCATAACAGATAGTGCCATACACAATTTTAACTCTTTTGCCGGGAAAGTTACGCAATTTATCGCTAAAGTTTTTACCTTTTTTTACTCTGAATGCAATCCCTAATATATAGTACATATATATGCTCTATTTAGCTACTCTACACGCGAAAATGTATTTCTTAACATATGTTATTAAATATACGTAATGATTCGTGATAATACATGATAATACCCAATGTAAATGTACTATCATGCTTTAATCATTATGATCGATATATATTTAATATACACGTTTTTCTTTAATATACATCTATAATAATGCATTTTCTATAGAATTCTTGAAGTATTCTTACCAAGTTAATACAGAATGGGGCATAAACAACTGAAGGTATTTAGAAAATCTTTACACCCACGTGTTTCATCACAAACAGATGATTTTATTGCAACAAAAAAGATGCAAAATGGAAAGGAGGTTAAGATAGTCTCTCGGTTATACCTAATCAGTACACGAGATGGCCACCTGATTCTCCAAACACTATTCCATTCCGGTTCGAAGGGAACCCACCACCCGGTAAAGAATGTTCTTTAGAATGTCATGAATCACGCACTGAATTTTCTTTCCGCCACTTCCTAACCCACAACAACACAGTGTTTCTTGAAAGGGCATGTCGTTCGTTAAAATAACGCCGAAACTCTCGCTGTGTAACTGTGACAGAGTTGCTTCTACCGTGGCAACACGGTCCTGTACAGACCGGCTGTCGATAATCACTGCTCCAAGTGGATTTAGTGTATTCCACTAACATCACCAGTGCCGCCTTGCGGTGAAATTTGTAGTAATAAAACAAAAACTGTCAGGTGTTTATGCCCCATTGTATATTATTCTTGATTTTTAAGATGTATGCAAAGTTTTATTCGGATTTTTATACTACATAATTATCATGCGGTATAATACATTAATCTGTATTCGTTAGCTCAAGAATTAGTATTAGTTTATTAGTATATCGATCACATTATAAATAATGCGTGTATACAATACATTTGTTATGACAAAATCGGAGTATTTCTCTCTCTCAGTTGGAGCATAATTTAAATGACATTTTGATTGGGTTGATTAGAGCATAAAAATATCTTTGTATTGAGTTAACTCTTAGAAACTATTAAGATATGGTGGGTCAGACTGCTCGGAGCATAATGGCACATTTAATTATCAATTAGATCTACATTAATTAAAAATAAATACACTATCTTATATTAGTTAAATTGGTTGGAATATATAATATGTTTTATATTGACCAGATTTGTTGTAGCATAATGTTACAATATACATTGAAACTATTTAGTATTTTAATCCAAAACAGCGACGAATAAATAAATAAAAATTTTTGTTTTATAATAAAAATATTGCATTTTACATTGTAATAAAATCTGAAAAAAAATTCTAATTAATTAATAAAATAATTTAAAAAATTATTAATTATTATATACATACTTTTACGTTATTAATTTCACGTAAATTAAAAATTTTTCAATCAGACATCTTAGTTTGTTTACGTCTAAAAGTTATATTTTAAACATTAAATCTATTGCCAAAAATTTTCGAAATTTTTTAAACTTCGACGTAATTAATAATTTTTGCCAAAATAGTAACACAATTCCGAAAGTATTAAGGTAAAAAAATCACAGTTGCACATTTAACTTTCGACACATAAATCAGTTTGACATGTAATTCATCCAGAAATTCGATACGAAAAAATAGCATCCTACGTATCAAGTAACAATTTTTATTGTTTAAATTGTCTTTTTTTCCTTCACGATAATTGTGTAATAGGAAAAAATATCAAGATTATACAGTTTAATGTTCGTCAGATTTATTAAGATGCTTAGTCGGATGCACTGTAAAATGCAAGATTATAAAGCACTAAACAATAAAGTTGAAAATAATTTCAATGTTTTTCTGAGTTTTCCTTACGATAATGCAATTTTAAATTATGTTAAAAGTTTTTTATGGCGTTACTGATATTAAAAAAATAACAACTTTCAAGATATATTCATAAAACTAATTTTAGTTTGATAATCATTTTTGGAGAGAAATTAGTTCTGAGCGAGGTTGGAAATAGGCAATTTCTAAGTTAATAATTTTATTGCATCAAGAGATTAATCAGTTATATTCGATTATTTATTTTAAAGAACAATCTTTTATGGGCTTACAGGCTTTTATATATAATTTATAAGTTTGTTGCATAATGCTATTTTAACAGCTTTTATGCTATGTTATAGATTTGTAACGTATTCTTGTTTCATAGAATTTGTTATTAATTGGACCATTTTTATGTTTATTGTCAATCAACAATTGTTTTTGTGTTTATAAACAAATAGATACTTATATTCACAAGCTTGCATAATTATGCTAATATGTGTGATTTATAAAACATGCCAATGTTAGTTTACTCGTTCGTATTTTTGTCCATGCTTGAGTATTTTTATACCAACTTACCTTCGTTTTATTAATATTAATATAAATCGTAGTCGTATAACATGTAATTGCAATGTAGGTGAGTAGATATTAATATATGAAAATCTGAAAGATATTAATATATGAAAATATATATTGGCTATTTCTGTAATTTGTATGAAGTATCAGTACGATTTTTAATACGTTACTCGTGATTTATATGTATTTTCTTAGACTTAAACGTGTATAATGACGAGTTACAGCACATTTTTATTAAAAAAGAGTACTGTTGTTGATGTATACATTGATTTATACAGTTGTATCTCTGTTTGCAGTATTTTGAAGAAAAATAATGATGGCAGCTTGTTAACGATGTAGTAATAAAATAAATTTAAGTATTTTTAAATAGCTACTTACGTAGCTATTTAAAAGTACTGTTTGAAGTTTACTACAAATGTCTGCTTGTATCTACCAAGAAATTGGATTTAAGATATCCATTATATATGTAATATTTTCAAGTGTTTTTCCCTCTGGAAATTTTGTAATAAATTAATTATAAGATTATTCGCTAATTTACCTAAATAAAAAGTAAATTTAGTGATATATTTTACTATCTTTTTTGTATAGAAAACTTTAAAATAGCGTAGAAATGAAAGCTTGAGAAAGCTTTAAATTAATCCTGAAATTTCAAAATATATTTTATTAAAAACTATAAAAATAAGTTAATTTTATATATTTTAAAATATTAAGCTACTAATGATATCTCGAACCAAACATTTAATAACAATGATATTTCCAAGTCTTACTAACCTGTACATAAATGAAAGCTGCAGCTGTTCATGACAGCAAAGTAACGCCTTTCATGCCTGGAATGATAATAAATATAATTTTTTACCTATAAAAATGGACTAATAATGTAAAAAATGATTTCAATAATAAAATAATATAATAATTTTAAGTATAAAATTGAAGAAAAATTTGTATTTAGATAAATAAATAAACTGTAAATAATAGCTTTCTGTGTACGATTTTGAGATTATGAACCGTGAGAAAATTGACTTTGTCAACTGCAATAAGTAGTTTTAATCATTAAAACAATAGAATTTGGCTTCTAACTGGAAATGAGCAAGAGCCAAGTTAATCAAGGCGATTAATATATTGCTAACGAGGATTGGAGTCGACACCCAAATAACAAAATTAAGAACATTGTTTCAACTACTTAAAACATAAAAAGAAAGATCATCATATCGGATTTCTTAACATAAACAGGTGGAAAAACTGTCCAAAAATCTAAAATCGAACATATTCTTTAAAATTATAAGCTTCTTTACTTTTCAAAATACCCTAAAAAAGTAAAAGATCGTATATGATCGAAGAATTCAGTTGTGTTTAAATTTCTCGCTTCAGTAAATAGAATTTATATAAAAGATGGTAAAATATTCGATATTAAAATGATAAAATCGATTTTAAATTTTTGTATATTTTAGTAAGTGGAGCCGTTATGGGAATAGTATTACTGTCTAGTCTCATGACAAACGTTCAGAAACTAGAAAATAGTAGTTGAGTATCAACAACAAACATAGAAAGGAGGACAGAAATATAAGAAAAAGTATATAAAGTTTAAAATCTTTTGGTTTAAAAAATTTATATATAAATAAAATTTTATTTTTAAAGCTTTTATTTAACTTGTTTTTGTAAATCAGAAATTAATTTTAAATCTTATTTTAATTAATTTAACGTATGATTAAAAAAAGTGCGTTTAAGACCTATAAAACTCTACTTATAAAAAAGATAAGTAAAATAGTCGCGTTTTAAATTAAATTTATATTTATAAAGGTGCTTTCTAAATCAGTAAACAATGAAATTAATCAGAGGATTAAAATTTTTTTATGAGAATATAGCAACCATCACTCAATAAACTAGATAAAAAAATTATAATTAATTTAACAATATAATTAGATAATAAATTGAATGTTGATTATATTTTTGTTTTTAAAATTAGAAAATTAATTTTAATTTACAAATACCAAAAAATATTTGGATCATCCGACGTGGAAACTGTTAAAATTCTGATAAATTCCACGTAACAAAAATTATATTATTAATTAAAGTCTTAAATTTATTAAGCCCAGAAGATGTTTATATATGTTTTAAACTTATATTTATTCGATTTAAATTCATTTTATGATGTTTTACAGAACTTTAATATCTCGTTACTCACTTCATACAAAGTCAGTTTGTGTTATACACAATGTTTAACTTTCATAAATAAACTGTGAGTGTTGTCTGTTATAAAATTTTTGAGACATTTATTCCTGAATTATTTACACAACTTAAAATTTTATTTAGTAAAGTATATGTAAATATATTTCATACAACTTTGATCTACTTATCCTGTAGCCTAGAAAATTCAACACAACGTAGAAATGGATTACACAAGTGGAATACATTTACCCAAGAAAAAAGGAAATCGTGTAAAAGCAAGGAGAAATAAATGAAAATCTATATAAATTATATTTTGATAGTAAATAAAACTATCAGGTAAATAAATATAAAAGAATTAAAGTATATAAGATGTAACACTCTTTGGTTTTCCTAGAAAATTTTGTTTAAATTTAATTGAGAAGATGTCTTACCGCATCCTTGAAGCTGATGATGAATGATGCTGAACGAGAATGTGTTGATAAGTTTCGAATGACGTCTTTCAATAAAGAGATCGGTTGACAGAAATGGAGATGAGAAAACTTCTAGATTTAGAAACTCTGTTTACATTAAACTTATTCGATTATAACTTTATAAAAGTATTCTAATGTATTTCTGTCAGTTTATGAAGAAATTAACATGATAAAGAGCTTGAATAAAATATATTCTTGATTCTAAATCGTTAAAAGAAATCATTTTTTCAACTAATTTTGTACCGGGATAACTTACTTATAAGGTTAGTTACAGAAAACTGTATCATAAATAAAGTTAACTTTTTATTATTTTTCTCTTAATACATTGCTATAAATCACATCTGTAATACGTTTAATTGTATTTAAGTTATAATTTTAAGTCAAAATTGACTCAATACATTAATATTCTGTCGAGAATACAACTCAAAAAGTTTAAAATATCAAGAGATTGGTTGGAAGTAGGCCTACTTACATATTTATTATGTGAACTTAGATAAATTTTTATGTGATGAAATTACAATTTTTCATATATAAAACAGTCTTTTTTATTGAGTTTTTATAGTTTTCATAGAGCTTACTTTATATATCAAACGTAGACAGGAGGGGGTGACAACGTAGCGCTAACACTTTATGAACTATCCAAATAACTATTCGAAAAATTGCTCTTCAGAAAATATGTAATCAAAGAAATCCTATCCAAAAGTATTTTTATTAAATTTTGTTATAAATTTCATCAAAAACTTTCAGGTGTTTCAATCAATATGTGTTATTTTTATATATAAAGTTTAAATACTGTTAAAATTTTTTCAATATTATTAAATAATTAAAATAATTTCATTTATTTTGGATTAAAAATATTTTTAAAAAATCTATTCTATTTTAAATGTACAGTATATATTTTTTCTTATTTGATTGACCCGATCGTTTAAATTTGACATCAATTCTTTTCATAAACATTGCTGACAATTGAATGACGTTTTCGTTCATTTTTCACGTCTGTGACAGTGCAAAATACAGGCATTTTTTACTCGATTTGCAGAGATTTTGATTCTTAAGCAATTGAAAATGCCAGTGATCCACTTAACTTCGAATTGCGATACGGTCAGTCTCATCAAAGGCACAAAATAGAATAAATACACTTTATATTCCGTGCTACACTCTCATATTATTCGAGTAAAGCAAACTTGTTTTCTTTGTAAAAATATAAACTATTACCACAGTATAATTTCGAATTTATTTAAAATTAATATAACTTTACTGTTAAATATATTATGCTGTTTCGTTATATTTGTTGATATTTGTTGATTATTAACCTTGTAACATACAAAAAGAGGTAGGAATTTAAAATGGAGAGATATTTGTTCGTGAATTTTGTTTACTGTTTATGGAGTAAGCCAACAACTTTTAAATAAAGATTATTTTTAAACTTTAAAATGTAACTATTTTTAGTGTGAACGATAAGATTATTATTGTTTCTATATGAATAAAATATACAACTAATGAACATTTTAATTTAATTTAAGTAATTAAGTTCATATAATGATTTTTCTAAGTTGATAGTTTGCACAGTTTTTATGAATAAATTATGAGTGTTAATAAATCTAAAATCATGTTGATATATATTTTATATATAAAATATTCTTTAAAATTTTACGATATTTCTAATTTATATAATAGATTTTGGTTATATAATATCTAATCGTAATAACTTAATAAAAATTCTAGTTTCTCTTTGTCATGTTCTCCAATTAGTAGGTCGCGATCTACTAATTGAAATTTATTAAATAATATCGCATTTTTTGTAAATTCTGGTTATAAATCATGATCTACCGATTGAAATCCATGTTTTGTAACTAAATTATAATTTTCCACCTAATTGAGAAAATTAAAATGAGTAAATATTGATATAATTTACACGACTCTTAACTATCAATTTACATTAGTTACGAAGCTATTTAAGTTTTTAACTAAATTCAAACTGCATTTTTTTAACAGAAAATGAGAAATTTATACGTCAATTTTTCAAAATGAAAGATCAATTCTATAGAATATCACTTCAATCAAACACAATTTTATAAATTAGTACAGACCGTATTCATCCGAGAAGATCAATATTTTATGATCTAAACTTTATTTAATTTTGTAAAAAAAAAAACATAATATTACATAAATATATAATGGATGCAATTATATTTTAGAATTTGCTAAATAGTTTTAACATATGAAACAATTAAAAACTAATAATTTAAAGGTAAATTTTAATGCTTTATCACGCTAAATTTTGTGAAAAATAATTTCCTTTGAATCTTTGAATTGTTTAAATAAATTAAAATGTAATTTTTTTTTCAAAAATCTAATATTAAGTTACATAAAAATAATGAAATTTTAAAACTATTAAATCTTTGAATAATTTAAATAACTTTTCCTATATCCCAAATAAAAATTTCTGATTAAAAACATTATTTAAAAAAATCTTGAAAACGTCTAAAAATAAATTATTTTAAAATATTTTACTTGTTTACAAGTGTCAAAACTTATGATAAACATATCAAAACATCATCATCATCGAGATAAATGATGCTGAAAGTGTATACACGTATCACTTTCACTTTATAGAATTTTATTTAGATTTTTGTCTTTTTTTTAATTTTAATATCTGTCTAAAAAATGATCATGTAAGACAAGAGCAATAAATGTATTATGGAAAAGCAAAGTCAGCTTGTTACAAGAGTGACCTTCGCTAAGAATGCAATTGGTGTCACATAAAGTGATTCATTGCACCAACTTTGCTACTAACTGTTACATGGGTTCAAGGTAACTCCTAATTAACGCTAGATTTGTATTATATTTTCGTTCTTACCATTAAAAATACAAAAGGAACAGATTGAAAACATAGAAAAGAAAATTATATACCGTAGAAAAGTAATTTAACAGTAAAGTATCGCATGTAATTTACGTCAGAAGTAACAGTAATTTTTGTTCTTAAGTAAGTTTGTAATACAATAGAAATATTTAATCTTTAAATAATTAAATTAATTTTTTAAACAAATAGTCGAGATTTAATTATATAAATAGAATCAAATCCGAATAACGACTGGAGATCTATTGTTATATTGACTCGTACAAGATTTATCGAATTTTAAAGTATTTTTTAGTTAAATATATTTTAAAAGCGTTAAAATATATGAACAAAAATTCACTTATACGTTTAAGATTTTAAGAATTATTTATATAAACAAAATTCAAAGCACGTAACAAGTAACGCCGACACCATTTTCTCGTAGATTCACACATTATATTTCTTAATTAAAAAATACCCAATTAAAATTATATTAATTTTTATTTACTTTCTAAATTTTAGTCTTGAAAATTCATTTTAAATAATTTCCTTTTACATAATAATGTTTACAAAAGCATTTAAGTATGAAAATCTTGTACCGCATAAAAAAATTTTTAATTAAATACTTAAACATTATTCCTCTTTAAAAAACACTTGAGTATTTTCATTAAGGATAATTTAAATCGATGAAAGTTTGAAAGGTTTTCTTACATGACTATTTTTTAAAGCATTATCTTCAGTACATTGATGCAAATGATATCTTGCAGCATGAACCATTTTCATGATACTTTAGATCTTGCAACGTGTCGTCTCATTCAAATTTCTTTAATGACCACCTTTCACTCGTGTACCAAGTGCAATTAAGAAGCTGTCATTAGAAATCTTTCTTCGTCATTAGCGATCAATGTACAGTACTTAAAGCATTTTTTAAAACACAGAATTACTTATCTCGCATCCAAAATTTTTCTATATTGTTTGAAAAGTATGCATTTTTTGTTGGTAATTTAAATCATAATTCATACGTGACATATTGTTACTAATTTCTGTTAATTGTCGTGGTTTTTATCAGTTGATACACTGTTTTTGAGTTGAAAAACATGAATCGTGCTTTTATAAAGTATTTCTATGAGTTGAACCAACAAACATCCGGTATAATTCTTTAATTTTTTGTTAAGATCTTACAAATTCCTAATAGTGTTACTGTTTTAAATATCGTATGGTTACAAGACTTATAACAACTGTTAGAAGAAGAAACAGTAGTTGCTTATGTTTAATGTTATTTTTAGCATGAAATGTTATTTTATACGTCTCGTGACGATGATTTGTTGTATATATATTGCTTACAAAACGAACGGACCTTTAAATTATAACGTGCCATCTTTTTTTGGAACATTTACATACGAATAAAGTATCATGCAGAAAGTGTTTTCTTTGTATTTGAATAGGCATTAATACTTAGGGCGGTATAACATCATCGTCTTTAACAAAATTAGATGATTTTGTCTTAAAATGCTCATTTAATCGGCTTATAAAATTTACTTCCAGCAAAAAACAAAATATGTTAATGTTGCTTATTTAAATATCTTAAGCTTGTTATGATATATAAATATAATTAAATTTAACAAAAATTAACATCTACGTAAGAGTTGAGACTAGAAAAAGTAGATTAAATGTATTATAGATTGAAGCTACATTAGCTGGACTTTATCAAAATTATTCATATATAAATATTTAAAACTAAAATTACAGAATTTAAATTGTGTAATTATCATATTTTAGAAACTACAATATTCAATTTTCTTACATAAGAAAAAAGAAAAAAAGAAAAACTTCTTGCAAGTTTTGAGTTAAAGTATAAAAGTTAACAATGAGGAAAAATGGAGGAAAAGCAATAAATTTTTGCGAAAGTCGATAAGAATGTGGATTTTTTTCCTTTCATCCTTGTATGGAATCATTGGTTCTCTTTATTACTTTTTATCCACAAAGGAAGGCCAAAAAATTCCTTTACCGCTATTCTATAGGCAAATAAAAATGTGATGCGAGCTGAACTTGGCATATTTTCAAAATTATATTTATTAATATACAAGAAGTGGAACATTTTAATGTTTTAAAAAGATATTCGCTATTTTTCCGAGAATATTATCTCTAAAAATTAATATTTGTTTTGTTCTTAATTTAGAGAAACTTTGGATAATTTTCAGAAGCCAAGTCCTTGACCCGAATTGAACTTTTTCTGTCAAAGTTTCGTTGACATAGGAGCCATTACATGTTTATTTTAACTCCATTTTTTAAATCTTTTTATTATTGTCATATATCAAAATTCTTTTATCAAATTCTAGATTAATGGATTCTTAATCTACTTTTAGTATCTCGATAATGTTTTTTCTTAAGAATGGAAGGATACGGAAAACATTTTTAGCGAAATTAATAAATTTTAATCAGCCGGAAGATGGAACAAGAACATCTTCATCTTAATTTTCCTTTAGAGAATCAAGATATATGTTAAAAATAAACACGAAAATGTTTTTAAACAAAGCTCATAACTTCTGACTTTCAGTTTTAAAATATAAATAAATCCCTTTATAGCCTAACTTTTTTTTTTAATTTTTTATCTTTAGCTTTTTCGGTAAAAAGAATATATAATAAATTTTGTTAAAAATAAATTTTAAAATTTATATACACAACGCAGTCCATAAATTTTAGGACAAGAATTATAAAATAAAAATCAAAAACACACGAAAGAAGAATAATATATATATATATATTTCATTCAGAGCACGATCCATTAGCTTGTATGAAAGCTTTAGCACAATTTTCGGAGAGCCACAAGAAATTCTCCTTTTCCGATTATCTGGAGGTCGTGGGTCACCGTTTTTTTGGATGGTAGGAACATCCTCAAATTTCCTTTAAAATTCAATTCTAACTTTGGAAATAGAAAATAGTCTGAGAGGGATCAAATCTTCCGAGTGGTAAAGGGTGGTGATTCTTCTTTGTGTCAAAAGTCAACGCACGCTCGCAGCTTTGTGACGAGTGCATTATCGTGCAACGGGAAAAATTCTGAGGACTGGAATGTGGCGGAAGTAAAACGCTGAATGCGGTTGGGAGACGATCAACTACTTCTTTATAAAACTCCGCATCAGATCTTTTCCCTTCCGGTACGAATTCTTTATGAACCACGCTTTGTAAGCCAAAAAAAAATCAACATGATTTACATGTGCGCATTTTTCAAATTTCTATTTCTTTGGGCTAGGAAATGTCTCGCCCACTCATTCAGAAATCTGTCGCTCGGTTTCAGAATCGTAAGCGAAACACTCTCATCTATCGTAATGATTTTATTACAAAAATTTTTCTCTCCGTCCTTCATCGTGATAATTTACAATACGTGACTAAATCTTCTCTTCGCTCGGCTATCGAGGCGCGTGGAACAAAAAGACAGACAAATTTATCTTCCTCTAATCTTCGCTGGAAATGTGAAGAGCGACGGCTTTGGGATGTTAAAAATCTTGGATATCATCCGTGATGTTATTCGATGATTGTTCTTCACCAACTCGGCGACTGCAGCAACGTTTCGTTTTGTTCCAGTCGGTGTAGACGGCCACTTCTCTCCTCCCTTTCGTTTGAACACGTTAGACCGGTTCGCAGCTTCGTTACCATGAGTTTTTATACTACTTTTTGAATTTCTGTAGAAGAAAGATTCGTTTTAAATAATAATTCAGTTTTAATTCTCTGTTCACTTTCTAATTCGGGACGAACAGAAACACAGTTAACACTATGCATTATAATTCGCAAGTTTACGAACGTACAGTACTACATATCGATGACACTTGCGGATGAACATACAATACTTGCTATTAATTAGTACGTCGGCCGATACATCGCTATGTTACTCTTCTAGCAAAAAATTCGAATACACTGTATATAAATATATTAACAAATAATTATCTGTAAAGAAGAAGAAAAAATACACTTTGTTCATTAATTATGATTTTGTATAAAAGTTTTATGAAGAGAAAATAAGGATTAGTTTAATAGCAGATTAAAAAAACAGCAATTTTTGTATATTATATCTTTAAAAATTAATTTATTTCACATTACATATTTATATTTTCGCTCGTAAAGAATAAACATGTTACAAGAAAAATATCGCTTAAAATACGTATATATAATCTTATTACTTAAAGAGCTATAAAAAAATTCTGCTTAATCATCAACATAATAAAAAAATGATATTAATATGTTATGAGTTTTCATACTAAATAAACTTCTAAAAGTTGTAATTGCTTTCTGAACTTATCTAAAATTTGCTAAATTTTTCGATATTTAAAGGAAGATTGTAATTAATGACCATTACAGATGATTAAGTTTGATTAAAATGCGATAAGGATTCCAAATATATTCACAATATAGAAGTAAAGAAGTCAACATTTATTGCGAATCTATAAAAGTATCTTGGCAAATTCCAAATACAATTTAACAATAAGGTCTTATTTAACAATGAAGACAATACGTAAGAGAACAAAGAATAATTGGAAAGGTAACTGCAGGTGGTATCTTCTCTAAGCTAAATTATCGTCATTTAACTTAATTTTTTAAACAGAATCTATTCAATAAACGAATTTTCGTAATAGAACATTCTTTCATTAATAACATTTGAAGTTTTTTTCGTTTATTAATATGTGAACACCTATTAAATAAATTCATTTTAATGTTTAGTTCGTTTCCTTTTGATGCGATATATACATTTAGATATATATATATATATATATTTTTTTTTTAATTGAGTAAAGTATTGTATTTCTCAGCAGGTGACATGGCACACAGTTCATAAGAGATGTGAAGAATTGGAACTTTCAGATAAAGAATAGAACATTCAAAAGGTCGGGATAAGAAAGGAAAAGATAAAGGAAACAATTCAAACCCCTGGATACTATAGGTTTTATATTCGGTAAGAATGATGAAAATATCTTCTTTCAAGTATTTTTTTAAAAATAAAATTGCATTTTATGATGTAAAAATGTGACATTGAGTTTTTAAATTTATTTTTTTATTGCGGTATTCTTTTAAATGTTTATCCGTGTAAACTTTATATATTTTTAAATTCCAAAAATAAACTAATTACCTTAAAAATCTGTTTAAAATTCTTATTAATATTTTATATTTTATACGAAGGATTTTTTAGATAGTTTACGCTTCATCGAATAGAAAAGATTTCTTAATAACTTTTTACAATTTATATTAAAATTGAATATAATTTTCTAATTTTTAAAAATTTAATTAACCAATAAATATACATTTTTAAAGGATTTTTTCTTAATGGAAATATATTGAATATTTTATAAAAGATTTATTAAAATGATTCAAATAAACATTTATATCGATAAAAGGAAAGAATAAAAGCAATTTATTAAACAGTTTTTATGTATGAAAATGTAAACAATAAATATCGAAATCGAATAAGGTTAAATGCTTTACACAATCGATGTCACTATATCAGACCACATCAACATCATAATTTTCGTATTAATTTGTATAAAAAATTAAAAATAAATGTACAGTTTCTAAGAATAAAGCATCAGAATCATGTAGCCCTTAACATATATTTGCAATGTTTTTGTATAAATTTTAAAAATTATTTTAGAAAAGCAGCTTGATGTATCAAATCTATGTGACTGCAGAACATGTCTTTCTAGCGATACTAAATTATGATAAAGAGAACGAAAATAAGAATATTTCAAGTTGGAATAATATATGTCAATGTTTTAATGTAATATCTGTCAATAAAGTAGAGAGCAGTAGAGGGATGGGTTAGTGTGTTGTGCATCTGCCGCCAGGGACATGGTAAATCGATTGGCAATCCAAGCAGCACATATTACAGAATTACATAGCAAGTAAAATCTGTCACCAACAACTCTTTCCTGTTAGGAGAACATTAATAATTTACGGTATATCACCTCATCAACATCAGCTAACATATTCGAAATCTAAATTAAAAATAAGTGTTTAGTTATATCGCTTCATCAAAGTCCAGTTTCTGGAATTAATATAGTATAAATTATATTTTCTGACTTAGTTAAACGATTTTAAATACTTTATAATGTAGGTAATTAATAAGGAAAGTCGTAGAAAAAGTTTGATCGCTAGTTTTATAAATTGAGCTATTAATAATCTCTAAAATTTCTACTGTCTTTGTTTGCATTTAAAATAGATAATATCTGTAAAAATAAACGAATTTATAGCTCATATTTCATATATATATATAATTTGTAGTGGTAAAAATTCCTGAAAATGACTAATAATGCTAATAATAATGGCTGGCTACACTAAAGATCAAATAAATTCGTTCAGTATGGCGACTATAGATCATTAGTTTGTTATTTAAAGTCATTAAATTGAACTAATTTAAAATTTAGAGCAATTAAAAATAAACCCAGCTATTAAAATTTGTTACTGATAATAATAATAATTATTTTTTACAGTTTTCATTTTAGAAACGGCAATTCTTATGAACTTATTGATTTTTTACAAACTAAATAGAGATCCACCTGTTTGATACTGTGGCATAAAAATAATTTTTATATTTGTATAAAATAAATTAACGTTGTATAGATTTTAATTTATGATTAAAGTACCGAAAGAAATAAAAATTCAGATAAAAATAGATATTTTTTAATGAAAATGCAACTAAAATTTTTTAATATTCAAAATGTGTGTATTAAAATGTTATTAAGAAAGTAGACTATTTAAATAATGTTTTTTAATATAAATTCTAGCTTATTGCAGTTATTTTTAATGTTAAATTATCAAAAATATGATACCCGACTTCACTTTTTAATTAAGATGTTTTTCAAATTAATTTTTTAACGGCACTTAAAAAATATTCTGTCTTATAAAAAAGACATTTTAAATTAATTAAAATCTAATTAATCTATTTTTAAAAAATTATGTTCATATTATTGAAAAATATAAATTTTCTTTATATATATATTGCTGTTTGGAACTGTGCCTTTATGTTTTTTAAATACACTTGAATGTTAACTGAAAATACCAGACTATTTAATATCCTTCATTCAATTCTTTATTTAATTGTGTTTAAAAAGCATATAAAATATAAGCATATAAAGCTTAAAAACAGATAAAGTAAAGAAAATTAGGAATGGCTAACATCCTTAGTATTAAACGTCAAGTTCTACCACGAATACTGTATAAGTGGTGGAGGACTGGAAAAGGAGCGAGAACAAACTATCAGAGACAAACTCCAAGGTGAGGTCCAATACAGTGGCGTAGCGAACATAACTGGCGCCCGACACTTTATTGGCGCCCCTCTCCCCCCTCCAGAAACACATATAGTATAGTTTGTCTTGGAGACCATTTGGGCGCTCCTCTGCGAGTGGCGACCGGTGCATGATACATCCCCTTGCACCCCCCTCGCTACGCCACTAGTTCAATAATTCTTAATAAATATATTTTCAAAAGTTTATATCTAAGTGAAAAAAATCGACCAAGGTAAAGAATTGAATAAAGGATGTCGAACAGACTAGTGCCTTCAGTTAACACTTCATTGAGTTCGAAACAACTCTTCATAAAGTATTATATTTCACCGCATACAACAATTTTAAAGAAAATTTGTGTAGTTTGTAAGACGAGCAACCAAATTTCGTTAAGCTAATTTAATCGATAATTAAAGAAAATAATCAAATTACCACGGAATGCATTTAATCCATAATTATTATAAATTACAAAAAATTATTTTATCATATGACACTCAATTCTTACTCAGATTTTGATACATAAGTAAGGATCTTGAATTTATATCCTTATAGTATTTTTCCGATAAAAAGTCAATACTTAATTGAATTTTATTATGAAATTCTTTGTATTTTTTTTCATTTAATTCTTAAGTAATAATGTCATATTTCTTTATTATATATCAAACTTTAATCCAAGTTAAGTAAAAAAATATATATATACATATATATTTCTTTATTAGAAAATAAATATTTTTATTATTAACGTTTCTTCGTAACAAAACTGAATTTTTAATGGAAAAAAATAATTAAAAAACTTCTATATGTTCTTTGGTAAGTTGGTCATGTGTAACCAATAATCATTTTGCAGCAGATGGTTTCTCATTACGCTCTAAGTATTTTTGGATTCACATCTTTCTTTTGTTTCCTCCATCCTTTTATCTTAATGAACTCCTATATAAGAATAAGTCCAACACCTGCTTTGAAGTATGCTAAATTTATCGATATAATCTCATTAAAATTGACACTTTAACGATAACTTAACAAAAATATTATACTTTTTATAAATTTTTATAGAATTCTGCTGATTTTAAATTTCATATAATTGTATATAAAAGTCAACATAGTTCTGAGTTACAGAAACATTTAAATTTTCAATTATCTTCAATTTTTTTTAATAATTTAAAATTTAACTATATAAAATTATTTTTTAATTAATTAATTAGTATTTTTTAGCTAAATTTGTTAGAATTTATTATAAAAATTTGCTTTAAAAAATTGATAATCAATCAAATTAAATCGAATTTATTATGAAAATTATATTTTAAAGTTTATTTGCTGAAAATATATTATTGAAATTAATGGTGTTTTCCGTTGGTTTAAACGCTGCAATGTCTTAATTTAGCATTATTTAAATAGATTATTTAACTAATTTTAATTGAGCTGTAAATGAGACAATAATTTAATTTAATTTGAATATTTTAAATGATAATTTTTACTTTAAAATTATCAAAAATAAATTATTACTCGACATTGACCAATTAACTCAATTTGAAGTTTTTAGTAGTTTTGTTAGAACGGAATTTATGAATTATTAATTTATATTATTTAAATAATTATAAAATATTTAATTAATTGCAATTAAAATATTCAAATATCTTTAAATTTAATAATGGTATCTAAATTTAGAATTGCTACAATTTTAATATAAATTGATAAATTATGAATTAAAATATAAATTAAATTTATTTAAATTTACCCATTCAGTAATTTTCGATATAGTAACCCTTTTTGATTTTTTTGTATGTCAAATAATCTATTTTAATCTTTTCATGCGCTTAATAACTAAAATTATGAGTTATATTTTCAAACATTGGCTTTAAAGGTTTAGAAATTAATTTAAAAAAGAAAAGATTAAGTAAAAAATGGCGAAAAAATTGCTAAAATTCTTGAAAAATCTTAAAGTACACACGAGTGATAAATTCCAAACTAACCAATTAGCGTAAAAAATTATCTTCACTAAACTCCGCCTTCTTTTCATTTATTGGTTAATCAAATTTAAATTAATTTCAAATACTTTTCTAATTAGTTTAAATTTTCGTGACGTCTAATAAATACGTAAATTAACAAATTTTATTGGTTCGTATTTGAAATTTTTAAAAACATAAAAATTAACGTAATTTACGTAAAATTTTGAAATTTTAACTGCTTGAACTTGTCATAATTATATAAAATTACATTTTTAGTGTCGAAACAATTTTAATTAATTGAACCCTGAGCAAGATTAAAAGAATTTCTGTATGTGTAAAGTTTCTGTATAGAAATTCCTGGAATTAATTTACGACTAATTTATTTTTATGATATAATCACGCATCAAGACACGCGTCACTTTTAATTTAGACGTAACTTATTATCTTGTTTGTTATATTGTATATTATTTTTTTACTGTTTTAAATTTTTTTCGTATATATTATTTTTGAACCAAGTTTTCTAACTATTGAATCTTTAGTTGAATCGATTCTTTCTCATCTATCAATGTAACCTTCCTTAAGTCAAGCTAACAAACATTCTTTTAATGAAAATTTTTTTATAGCTCAACCTCCATCTAATCTTTGTTAAATCAAAGAAGACTAAAGAAACTGAAGCTTTAAAACTTCTAAAAAAAAAATGTTTTGTTTTATGTGATAGTACGCACTTATAATCAATAAAAGTATATTAAAATTTACTTATCTAAAAGTGCAGTTAAATTAGGAGAAATTTTTAGGATATTTTAAATCGTTTATTAAATTACTTAGATATTTATAATATAACCAAATATTAAATTTAGTATGTTTTTCACTGAATTATTTGCTTATTTAGGATATATTACTCTTGGGAAAACTATTTTTCTGCTTCTAGATTATTTCATTAAGACACACATAAACTTAGCACGTCTAGAAATAGATTTACAATCAGCTGTTTCGTATGTAGAAAAAATGAAAATTCGGTCAATAAATTATAATATTAATTAAAGTTTGTAAATTTATTAAGAAAATCTGATTCGTACTCATATCGTTATATTTTTATCCAATTATTTTGTGGATAAAGGCAAATTTTTCGTAAATATAAAAGCTGATTTTATACAAAAGTTTTATTATTTTTTTAAAAATATATACTTTTAAAGCGCATTGTTTCAATATTAAAAATTACTACACAAACAAATTTAAATGCTGTAATAAAATGTATGAAATATAAAATAGTCAACAAGTATTTTATTTTTAGAAATTAAATTTTAGATTACATATAGAATAATATATAACTAAAATAAATTTTTAAAATTTAATCTATTTTTTTAATTAAATGCTTATAAGATGAAAGTTGAGTTTTGAATTACATATGTTAGAACATGAAGAAATAAGAAAAGAAAATAATAAAGTTAGTAGATAATAATTTAATTTTCGATTAATAAATTATTACTATAGATCAGGGCTGTCCAACTGGCGGCCCGTGGGCCGTATACGGCCCGCCAAATTATTTTTACGGCCCGCGAGTACATTTTACTATGAATAAATTTATGTTACTAAATTATTATTATTAATATTAAAATTATTTTACTATGTGAAAATTACGGCCACAATGTTCTCATTAATATATTACGAATATTTTAAAGTTTCTTTTTAGTATAAATAAAATATTTTCTTAATTAACATAAACTGACTTTTCATTTATCAATCTTCTTGGCCCCCGAAATGCTTGGTGAAGAAAATATGGCCCGCGGGGCTATGATAAGTTGGACAGCGCTGCTATAGATTGTTCTATTTCTAATAAAAGAATTATAATTAATAAAATACATAAAAATCACTTTCATTAATGCATAACCTACAATATCAAATATAAGTAAGGTCATGTTTAGCAGGATTTGCAAACAGCTCTTCCGATGTCAAACATGATAAAAATATTAAAGTTCATTCACTATTTAGCAAACAATACTGCAGTTGAATCAATAACTTCCTCACTTTGCATCACTGTTTGCTTTCAAGAATGAGCACTCGTCACGTATTATTCTAATTACAACGATAATTTTATACAGAATATTAATATTTTGTTTAATTCTACTTTACAAAGTGATTAAGGTATGTTTATTTAATTAAGCTCAAATTTATAGACAGATTGAAATAGTAATTCCGTTAATTTATTAGAGTAGATAAGTCGTTGACGGGTGCTTCATTTCATTATTATAACTACCTAAGTTTTTCTCTAGACATTTTAAGTTAGTAACTAGAAGATGATAGGGCACGTTTATATTCATTAGAAAGTATTTTTATAACGTAAAATATATTGTTTATTATTTATACTCATATTTATTTTTGGCTTTTAAGCAGGTCTTTAATTACCTTAATATCGTTAATCTTAAAAAATATTTTTAAGGAATAAGTACTTTATATAATGCCAATTGCAAAAAAATATGTCGTATTTATTTTCATTTAACTTAAAGTCAATTTCAAGTAAATTATTTTGAAATATAATAATAATAAAATAACAAAGTCGTCTTCGGCGTTGTGTTGAATATAAAATGTAAAAGATTTAAACGAAGATTTGTTACAGATTTGTTTGTTGTTTTAACAAGATTGGTTAGAGATACGAAAATGGGTGTGGTCGCTCCTCCTCCTCCTTACTATTTTTATTTCGTCAACCAATAATCATTGAACATTCTCATCTTTGATTTTTTTTTTAAAATTTTTATGCTATCTCACAAATATTGAAGAGGACGATATATATTTGTTAGAAATTTTTAATTTTAAATAACAATTTTTTTACGAGTAAAATAAATATTGTTTCTATAGTTTAAAAATAAATTTTATGAATTAAATTTATGTACAGTATATACAAGTGTAATAAGACTCACATGTTTATATTATTTTGATTAAAAATTGAATGAAAATATATTTATGAATACACGAAGGTTCGTCTCAGTAGAAAGACTGAAGTATTATTATATACTTATAAAATCAGAGTCGACATTAAAGTAAAACAAGAAAATTCTTGAAAACTACGGATATTAAAAGAGTTATTAGAAAAATATTTCAAGTCAACCAAAGCATTTAATAATGAACTTTTGAAATTCGATAAACTTTTATGTCTCATTTGAGAATTGGAGTTGCAATATTTAAAATATCTAAAATAGTAATTTTATCGATTAAAAAGTCGCATCAAATAAGTTTAAAAAATATATAATTGAAATTTAATAAAACAACATAATTAAATTATTAAATCTTAACAATTTCTACTTCATTTTACATTATTAATATTTCAAACTTTCACACTACATTAATGAATATTTCCATTTGAACTCTCATAGAACTTGACTATCCAATAATAGAGAAGAGTTTGGCTCGACTTGATTAAATTTTGGCAGCAACTTCGTTGCTAAAATAAGTGTAAACGGTGACTACTTTTATTAACATTTGACAAGAGAAAACTTGGAAATAGAATGCTAGCTGGCATGGCATACATTGCATAATGATGCGAACATGTCACATGTTGGGTGTGGTTTAGCCCCGAAAAATTAAAAAAAAGACCACAAAGATCTTAACAATATGGATATTTATACAGTGAAACCTCAATTAAAATACTATCGTTCTATGGTTTTTAAACACGCTACTCTATTAGAAAGGTATATATTTTATTCATATATTCGATTTCTTTATGATTGTTGGTTGAAGCAAAGTAACGATTTAAATGCTTTTCCCTATTTGCATATATATTAGATAGATTTAAAAAATCTTACGAATGTAATTTCTTTACAGCCCATTGCTCCAATGCAATTTGATCAATCGCTGAAAACATATTCTCTCTATTTATGTATTGCATTCTATGTTAATTTCATGAACTATAACAATTAATATATTCTTATAAAATGAAATGTTAACTGTCTCAAGTTTTTGAATGAAACGTTTTTTATAAGTCCTAAAGAGATCGTTGTTCTAATCTATACATTTTATGTTATTGCAGACAGTGTAGTTTAATTCGCTTGGATAAAAGCGGGATTATTTTAATTCCTTCATAAAATCCTCGTATGTAACGCCCAAAAAACTTTTCGACTGATCAAATTATGTTAATCTGAGACGATTATTAATCATAGATTATGTTAATCCGGAGAATTCGAGCGTGAAAGTGACAAATGAGACTTTCAAATCCTTCTTAATTACATTTTCTTAAACGTAATTAAAAGAGAAGAATTTGTTTAAAGGTAAAATCTGTTATCTAAATTGATTTTTACTTTAAGTAAGATTCTTGTTTACTAAACAGACAACTTGGGAGATGTAAATGAGATATATACAAGGTTTATAAAATATCTAGTGGCAGACTTAATTGTCTGTAAACGGATACAGTTGCAAATATTTATCTAAATATAGATTTCTAGGAATAGAAATCATGTGGATCTCTCTTCAGGCTATCTACATTAGCGATCTCATCTCCACCTTCATCATGGCTCCGAATGGTTACATCAACAAAGAAGTGTGACAGTTTGTGTGACAATTTGTTCAAAACAACGTTATTCCACACAATTTTCAATTGAATTGATTATTTTAAAAATAAAGTTTCGAATATTTGTTAAGCTATAGCGTCATTTTACTGAAGATTTTCCAATTAGAAATCACAACAACGTACATTTTTGAGATTGTTATTGAGCATTTATCAATATAAGAAAGTGAGAAATCTGATAAAGAAATTCTTTCTAAGTGTTAAAAGTTTTAAACATTACTTTTATCAGAATGCGTTAATGATTATAATTTGAAACATAATTAAAATATAAACAAAAATTTCTATTCTGAACACGAATCAGGGAAAGAAAACTGTTTTCTAAAAGTGGACATTAAACAGTTTGTAGCAATAGACGTCGATATTATTTTTTTTAACAGAAACAATGTTCAATACAACGTTTCGAGCAGAAGGAACGATTTTTCCGAAAGAAAAAAATCCGATAACAAACGATTTATTTTATTTTATTTTTAATTTTTGATAAACAATATTCTCATAAAACTCTACTTTAAAGAAGCTATTGATAATAATCTTTAAATTGTTTGAATAAATAAATTTTTATTTAAGAATAATAATTGATTTTCGCTTCGAAAGCAAACATTTTCTTAATAAGTAAACAACTTAAAAATTTACTTTGAAAATATTAAATAAAACCTATATAAAATTCTTAATATAAATATAAATATTATTCATACAAAATTAAAAAGCTATTTAAAAAAATAAGAATAAGAGTTAAAGAGTGGAGGGACAAATATTATATTTATAAAAATCTAGCTTCTATATAAGTGTAATTATATAAAAATAATCTTTGATTAGTTCGATAATTTAAAAATTCTTAAATTATATTATAGATATTATTGTATTAAAACATAGTTTTTTAAAACCTTAATAATATTTTAAACATAATGAATAAATATAATTTTATACAAAATTCTGAATTAACTTTCATTTTATACAGAAGATAGGAACAATTTGAAAGTATAAAACACTCAAGAAAAAATTTTAAGTAAGTTTATAACAAATTTTTTAAACACATTTTATCACTTCATAACTTTTTAGACATAAAAAATATTTTTGTGTTGAGTAAAATAATGTATTTATGTATATTAATACTCACCTGTTTGTTGCACAGAACAGGAAAAGTCGGTTGTGCTTGCTTCAGTTAGGAATGAATTGCGACGGTACTAATCCCGTACTGCGCCACTTTTGGCACCAACTAAAGTCTTTTTCGTCTACAAATAATTTAGAAAAAATGCAAAATAAGGTCACGGGCATATTTTGCGCTTTCCTATTTTGATAAATATACTTTATACACAATTTTACAATCACTTGTTGATACATCAAATACTTAGTTGTAACATCACTGTTCCATAGTTAATAAAATACTTTTACATATTTAAAATTTATTATGAATTTTCTTCTTGGTTTTCTTTTTATAAATTATGATTTCAAAAATTTTTTCTGTAGTTTTGTTATCGATAAACATATGTGTAACTTTGTTTGCGACTTTTAAAGTTACAAAATGATTTATTTGTTGTTTTTCGTATGTAAAATAGTTATGTTTGACGATACAAAGCTGTAAAACTTCGACTTACCTTTACTACTGTGAGTCAGCAGCACATACAAGCAACAACAGATGTATCAGTGCCACACTCCATCCTTGATTCTTTCTACGAAACTGTGTTATGCCCTCTGTCGGCTGACGATAGTAACATTGTTAACCCCATTTGTAGCTTAAATAAAGGGTTAATATATTTTACTTTAAAAAGATTCTATGAATAGATGCTTACAAAATTTTTTCCTCGTTTCTTCTTTATGAAGGCTTTTAGTTGATATATATGACATAAAAATGCACATATTCCTCTTAGAAAATTGTATCTGCTTTATGAGATAAATAATCCTCTACACGGATGCACGGATGCTGATGAAGAAATTGCTTTTTTTTTTAATTATTTTTTTCTGTGTATGTTGTTAAATTTAATAAATATACTTTTTCAATTTAAACATAAATTGTCTTTAAAGCTTAATGTATAATTTTAATTAATATTAAAATGTTCTTAGACCGTAAAATAAAATGTAAAAAAAAAACGTTGTATCTGATTGTTTCAAATATTAACATTTTCTTACAATTTAATTATTCAAATTAAAATTTTAAATTTTATATTATTAAATAATTATTTCAGATTTATCATAATATATTTATATATAACTTTATATAAATAAAATTTTGCATAACTTTTTTAAAACTTTATAATGAGGTGTATTGCAAAAAAGAAGACAGATTTACAGTAGTAACAAGTAAAATGTTTAAACAATTGAAAAATGTTTTTGTATTAAAAAGTAAAAATTTTACGCGCGTTTGTTATTACAATAATATATAAAAGATACTTTTTACATAGAATATATTTTCTTCAAATACTTTCTTTTTGACAAATGCTGCGAGCTACAAAATGTCAGGTTTTGCTATTTTGAACATTTTAAGTAGTTTTATTTGATCGAAAATGTGTCAACCGTCAGAGATCTGTTTAATAAATTTTATATTTCTATTATAATACATTTTAAACTTTAAACATATTTTGTATCTGTACATATTTATCTCAAAATTTTTATTTTAAAACCAATAAATAAATGCGACTTCTATGTTCTATAAACTACACATATAGATTTATACATATAATAAAATTCTGAAAAAATATTTTATTTAGAATATTTTAAACATTATTTTTAACAAGAGAATGTAAAATTTATTCCGAATAATAGCAATTTATTAAAGAAAAATTTTTTAAATAGTTTCAAGAGCATCATTTATAGAAACGCATCATCGAATCAATTTTGTATTACTATAAAAAGATTAATTAGCTTAGCAATATATTAAAAAAAAAAACAAATTTCGATTAAATTAATCAGCTGAATAAATATAAATTTGTACGGTCAGAAAAATTATATTGTTTTATCATTAAATAATAAAGATTTCAATCTTTTTTTCATTCATGAATTTTTTCTTTTAATTATCGTCTAAAATTT
This sequence comes from Centruroides vittatus, assembly GCF_030686945.1. NCBI lineage: Eukaryota > Metazoa > Arthropoda > Arachnida > Scorpiones > Buthidae > Centruroides > Centruroides vittatus. The sequence continues at coordinate 108,366 of NW_027122214.1, forward strand.
AAAAAATTGTAAATTTTTACTACAATAAAATTAATTGATAAAAGTTAATTACATCTAACATAATTTTGAGAATTAATATATGTTATTTTTTAGCTAAATAACAAGTTAATATATAAATTTTTTAGGATATGTGTTTAAGAATTCAATTTTTATATCCTTTTTTTAAAGGATTATGAAGATTTTAGTTAATATAAAAATGATTTAAAGAAATACAAGAAGGCACTAATATATTATAGAATTATTATAATTATGTTTTTATCATAAAGATTAACATATATATTAATAAATTTTTGCTAATTTTGCATTTAAAAGTTAGTTTTTTAAAATAATCTTTACCTCTTAAAACCTGATTATTCACGAATATTTATGACAGGAGCTCATATTCTTAGATGAAAGATAAATAGACCTTTCTCGTTTTTCATTTTTAATCGATGATTATCAAATAAATTGTCGAAAATATCTGTTTATTCTCAGAAAATATTGATATATTCAATTTTATTTTGTGTTTATTATAAATAATCACATATTATAAGTCTTGGATTAATTTATCGTTTGTCATGAGGATTAAGAGAGATGAATAAACAAAACATTGCTTTTCTTTTGAACATTATTCCCGAATAAGACAAACGTCCACTTTGATTTATAATCTCTCCAGAAATTTCTGTTGTCGCGATAAACCTAGAAAATAAGTAAAAACAAAAATAGTAAAATTTCTGGTTGGCTTCATTCCAATTTTTCTACTCTTTCTCTCTTCCCTTGTCTGTTGAACTGAAGTGATCTGATAGGAACTTACAATGTTTACATTTAAACTTATGAGAGTGTAGACTCTACGAGAAACTCTGTAAGAATGTTAGCATTGTAGACAATGTTTGAAGCTTCTTCTTGAAATAATTTTACACAAAAAGTATATAATTCTTATTTAAAAGCATCGAAAAAACCATTTTAAAATTGTCTTTTGTTTTAATATTTTTTATTCAGAAACTATCCTAAACATTTCTATTACAGAATTTGTACTATACGAAAGATTTTATGAATATATGTTTGAAAAATTATACGTTACAACAAATAAGAATCCATTAGGATAGCATTAAAAACTGATAAGATTTTATCGTACAGGAGATACATTTAAAGAAATATTTTACTTTAATAGAAGAGAAAAAAGGTAAATAAATGTATTTTTCGCCTTTTTTTTAATACAATAAAATTTGTTTGTTTTTATCCGGAAAAATTTGAAAAATTGCTTCTAAAATCTATACATTAAGCCTATATTTTTTTAATATATTATCTTAATTTTAATTCATTAGAGATTCCACAATTTTTATAAATTTTTAATGTACTGAATTGTGTAGTGCAGTACATAGGCTTTGTTGATCATAAATTTAATTAACTTAGTTTTTACTTAATCATTATTAAACAAGATTTTTATTAAATTACTACAAGGGTTTTATACAGTTTCACTTTTTAAGTTTATTTAATTGCTTCAACACTTTATTCCACTTCATTTAATGTTATAATTTCACATTAGCTAACAACATAACTGAAAACGTGTGTTTACACAAAAAGAGGAAAATATGAAAAAAAATATATTATATAAACATTAATAAGAAAATATTTTAATTTATATTAAATTATATTTTGGATAAAGTCTTACTAATATATTGATTTAAAAATATAAACCTAAGACGATAAGTACAGTAGAAATTTCATAAATTTAGAGGACACACTAAAAAAATCCTAACTCGTCCTCTTTCACATCTCTAAATCAATAAACTAATATTAAGAGGACGACTCCTCTGTGGCCCTCTTAATACCCCTGTAACTTTTATTTTGAGACTTCGCTGAAGGAGAATTCAGATTAAGATAATCTGAAGATGGTCGAGGCAGAGTCGATCATCTTCAGATTATTTTATCCTATCTCAAGTTGTGAAAGAGGACAAATTATAAAGAGACTTATTCCCTTTTTATTGTTTCTTTTCAACTTATAAAATTTTAATTGAAGTTATCAATATAATCGTTTAAATGCAATCAAAATTTTTTAAAAAAGTAAGAAACTGTCCACTTATCTTGACAGTTAAGAATTTGCTTTTATAGAGAAAAAATATGTATTAAAATTTAAAGTTTCTACAATATTATTGTTGTATAAACTAAAACTTGTTCATGTCATTAACAGGCCTAATTAATGTCAAGAACAGTTGGAACTTTGTTTATTCTTTAATCACTTAAACGATACCGAATTCGTGTCATATTCATGTAATTCTATTCATATAATTACTACATGACATATACAGGTGCTTAGAAATATTGTGATAGTCTATAAGGGATCATATAGAGGATAATTTTGTTCAAATTTAATTCATATTGTAAACAAATATTCTTATCTATTCATAAATTCTTTTCGTTTAATTAGGCTGCAATTTGAAAAAAATTGTAGACCTGTAAATTATCACTGTCTGTCCTTTCTTAATTTCGAGAGCTGAGTTAGATAGATGAAAATAGAGAAAAATATGAAAAGCTTAAGGCAGGAGGCCCCTGTCATTATGTTCAAATTCTTATATAAATATCAATATTACGATTTCTATGAAATAAATAAAATTTATAAATTACTGAAGAAATGTATTTTAAACTTTTAAAATAACATTTGGTATATTTTATTTTTTAAGTAAGAAATTTACTAAATTAGGCCGAAATACATATTTTAGATTATTATTGGTATAACGTAATTCTTGAGTATCCATTTATTAATAACTATATGTTAACTAACCTGGCGTTTAATGTCAAAAGATTTTTCATACAACTTAGAATAAATAAGGAATTAATATTAATCAATAATAATTTCATTGAGTTTTCCAAGAGTATCTGCCCTAGATGTCATACAATAATTTCAAAATTTCATATGTTTTGTGGCTGTAAAGATGCAAAGAAACTAGCACATAATCTTGACTTGCATATGTTAACAAGGTGCACTGATGAAAGAGCAATGTATGAAATATTCCATTCAGCCAAGATAGACATAATTTATAGATTATATAAATATGCTCACAAATTTTTTAACGTAACAATTCATTAAAGACATAAGTAGCATTAATTAATGCTATTTTATGTTTAAGAACCAAGTGTGTGGAGAAAGTTACAAGTTGCAGTATGAGTTGGAAGGTCTTTAAATTGATGGTATTAAATACTTACAATCGGCAACCAATGTGTTGTATAATGCTTGGTTTGATTTGTATTATTGGAGTATTTTTTAGTATTAATAACAAGAATTGTTGTCAAAACATCCTTTGTAACTGGCTCCTGCCTTATTACGAATAAATTTTGGATTTTGGATTTTTTTTGGATTTTAGATTATTATTGTAATTAGATTTTTTAATGTTTATTTTATAACAAATTTTAAAGACGAATTTAAAAAAAATCTATTTAAAATTTATAATAAATTTAATTTTAAATACAAAATTTAAACTCGGTATTTTATTTATTTATTTATTTATTTATTTATTCTGTTTAGAAGATTCCCCGTTTTTATTATTTAATTATCATCTTTCTTTTGTTTAAAGATTTGTTATTTTTTACTTAAAATCTTCTTTTCTTAAGGTTTAAAAATGCTTTTAAATCTTTTGTTCTTGGGCTAATTAAATTTTTAATAGGAAATAAAGGTCGAAATAGAATTTAATTTCGATTTATTTATCTTTTCCATTTTTCTGCAGTAATGAATTCATCACAGAAAATCGAACACTTTAATGTAGAAAAATGTTTAATTTAATTTTTTTATCGAATAATTTTTTAAAGAATAAAACAGGAAATAAGAAAATATAAATAATTTAAATATTCTATTTATTTTAAAATTATTATTTTTATTATTGTAGCTTTTATAAACTAAAAACATGGTAAACTTGAAATTAGAATTTTAAAAAATTTAAATTATTTTCTAAGCTCTCAAATACGAATCTAGAAAACATATTTTAATAAAAAAAAAAAAAGATCGAATTTTTATTAAGATAAAAACAGAATTGCATATCGAGTTACCCAACTCTGATTTTCCTACTTTCTACAGCTTTTTCAATTATATAAAGTATTTTTGTTTTTTTTCTATTTAAATATTTATTTATAAATTTATTTTATTTTTAAAATATTTCTTTCATAAATTTTCTAATGTTTGAAATAGTTTTCAGTACTTCATAATTTAAACTTTGTATCGAATTCATGATTAGTTTCAAACGTCGTTTGCTTATTATAAGCATGTAAAGGATGAAGATTGTTAAGGAAATGATTGAATGGAGAGCTGCTGAAAAGTTAAAAAGTATAGAAAGTATTGCTAGAAGGCATTTGAAAGGATGGTTGTTAAAATGTGATAGAAAGTAAATGATAGTTGAAGGATTGTTAAATATAAAGCTATTACACTGTGAATGGTAGTGTTAAAATCTAAGTACTTATCATTATTTAGTCGAATGTTTTATATATATTTTTATCCTACTTTATAATAGTATGTTGATACAATTTTGCTTTTAAGTTAATAGCATTAAAAAAAACATTAAAAATGACTATTTAATAAAAATTTAAATTTGGTATAAGCTTCTAATCTGTATTATCAATTGAATAACAATAGATAACTATAAGCTTCGTTGGCCTATTGTTATAAGTACAGATTTATCACACACCTAAATAAAAAATCGAAAAGGTTTGTAATAAATCTGTACTTATAACAATAAGGTCAAGGAAGCTCATACTTGTTTATTATTAATTAATAATTTACATCTTATATTTAAATTTTTCACGATTTAAATAGCCTTCTTGTAGAAATTATTTTAGGTTTTTCGTTACTCACCGCAATCAAATTTGCTCGGTGATTGTACGTATATTAAAACCTTGAAACTATCTTAAACAGTTCAACCTTCTATCCCTATATATTTTCCAGATGTTAATTGAAAACGAATAGACAGATGAACGGACTACGCGTTAATTTAATTCCATTACTTTTCATTAATAAATAATTAAAATAAATAATTAAATATTTATTTATTCAATAATTAAAGTTTTATCTTAACAATTTTTGACTGTTATTTTTTAAAAATAAAAGTGCTAATTGATTTTACTTTCAAAAACTATCAGTATGAGTTATCTAATAAAAATAAAATAAGGCAAGTAATAAAATGAAACAAGTTATTTTTTAAAAATTTATTGTAAACAGAAAATTTCATTTTATGAATTTGCGATGTTTTTTATACGAATATTTTTTCTAAAAATGAAGGAAATAAGTTAAAGCTTTTAAAAGAAAAAAAATTGATAAAATTTCTACAAAAATCTAGAATCGTAATTGTTAAATATTGTGTCAAACTTTTCTGTATAATGTTAAGAAGTGTCGACTTTTTCCTGTCTCAGAAATCAAGTTTTTTCCTTACAAAAAAGGACAGATTTCTTGGAAAGATGACGAATTCAAGACTTAAATGCTTTAAACATTATAGTGTTATATTCAATGAGATTTTTATGAATAAATTCACTGTTAAGTTCATTTAAGAAATAAAATTTTAATATTAGATAAGTATGACTCGAATCGTGTTAATCTATTTAATATAAACTAATTGAAATCCTAGTTATAATATGTATTTAATTATGATATTGGTGAACTGGAGAATATATTTCTGATTTTGTCAAACAGGAAATCAAATACAAGACAACTCTGGAGAGAATTAAAGTGAAAAATTTGACATTTTATTTTTTACGCCTATCTCCGAGATATGTTACATTTGAAAAGTGACATGGGGCCTAAAATGATAAGTGACAGCGGAATATAAAAGACGATTACAGTTATATATAGGCAAACATTCTTCTGTTGTGAGTAATAATTATGACATCTTATTAACTATTATTACTAGAGTATAATAACACTTGTATTTTAACAAAAAAAGAACGTGTTCCACGATTAATTACTGTCTAATTATTGTTATCATTTATATTATTAATGTCAAATTTAATTTAAAATTATAATTAACTTAATTTTCTAAATCGATTTTAACATATATAATTTGTAAGAAATTAAAAAGAAAACTATTTTAGCATATTTAAATTAGATGAAATAAAACTAAAAGTTATTTTTGCTTAATTTAAAATATTGTTATACAAACTTTTAAGTTTACCGGCAATAAAATAAATATTTAAGAAATTAAAATTGTATTATTACATATAAAAATGAAATTAAGAACATTATAAATTTGTAAGGCATTTAGTTATGTTGCACTGATGATAATTTATTTTAATATCTTTTACGATATTCCTTTTAAAATTAAATTTGAATGTGTAATATATCAATAACGTATCGCGAAACACATCTGTGTGTTATTCGATTTACTAAAAAAATATATTGATAAAGGAATGCAGCAAATCGTAAATTCATTTTTTTAAGAATCTATTCGAACGTCTGCACTTATACTTAGTCTATAATGAACGGCATTATTATAACGTAACTATACTGTAACTATATAGTACTTATACAGAAACAATTGTAGATTATATCAATAGAATACTTTAACTTCACTAAATCAGACGAGAACGTATTGAAATTTATGTATTAATAATTCGATTTAATTAAACATTTCAAAATTACGTAAAGCGTATCGAAACCTGTTGATACACATAACAAGAATGACTTGTTGTAAAGTATCGTAACATCACATACCTGTAATTTCTGCAATTAAACATTAAATTAATCCGGTTGTAATTCAAAATCGAACTTCAAAATAAACTCCAAACTTATTATTTGTTAAGGAGAAACAGGAGAATTGTTTATCTCCAACTAAATAGAGTAGTAATGGTGATATTTAGTCATAAAAATTCATTGTTATCCGAGAAGATTTCATAGTGAGAAAATCGATATTGTAGATGTTCAAACGTGAATATTTGAAATGACAAGAATTGCTGATAATGTAAATTTAAACGAAATTGTTCATGTTTATATACTTTATGTTTGAATATTATAAGATTATTCATAAATGGTAATTTGCCAAGAATATTAAAACATTATTAATGACGTGGCTGAAAGTTATAATAACTTAACAACTGAGAGTAACTTAACTTGGTTTAAGTAATTAAAAGGTGAAAGTATCTGGAGAGTTATGTCATTATCCAGCATGTGACATTGTCCAGACAAATCGAAGACTAAATCTGATAAAATACAATCTTTAGATTAAACGTGAAATGAATATGAATCAATAATTATAATTTACGATTATGTTTTGTAAGATAAGTCATACTATGAATGTTGCTGAATAAATTTCGTCAGTTAGCGTAGAATTGAAAATAAAAATAAGTATAATATATTCTTATTTTTAAATTCTAATTAACACTAAACAGATAATTTTTAGCATTTAATTATTAAATAACTACTAATTAACTATCGTTCGATTCAAATTTTCATCAACCAATATCGTTCGTAATACTCAGAATATATGAATTTATAGACTGATATTTTAATAATATATGTCAGCGGATACAAATGACGTTATTCAAAATTAACCAATTAGATAAAAGGTAAATGAATTTTAAAAGTTCAAATTTTGTATTTCGTTCATTTATACGCAAATTTAGTTGATTTTTAATTGTATATTGTACATTTGAAAATATTGCAGTTAATCTATAGATTAATTTATTTAAAATTAGAAAATTTGAGAATATTTTTTTAATTTTTAAATATAATTAATTATTCACCTAGTTTATATACAGTTGTTGTATGCAGAAAATGGAAGATTTAACCTACTTTCATACTGAAGTACTTTAGAATATTCTTCATCGTTACTCAATTCACGTTATCTACTTGTAATTACTTGAAATACCTCGACAACTTTATCAATCGAAAAAAAAATAAAGTTGTTATTTCATGACCTTAAAGCATTCGAAGAAGTCCAACAAGTTGTTTTCGTAAAAATTGAAATATTTACTTTAATAAAGTTAAGAATTATTCTCAATTGCATGAAAACATTATATAACATTTCTGGTACAAAGCAAGCTTCGTTATTTTTATGCTTAAAAGTTATTAAATTTATGGAATAATTTCATTAAGTTAAACAAATTTTAAATTATAATTTAATTTATCTAAATTATGACAATATAACAAGTTTACATTAAAGTTTGTTTTAATTTAATTTTGCTTATTATGGAATCAGAATGCCTAATAAATTAAACATTTTATATTATATATACATTACTTTAAAATTTAAAAAAATATATATTAATTGAAATTATTTTAATTAAAAAGTTGAAAAAAATATATAATGTATTTTTTTTTAATCATATTATTGGTTAATTTGAATTTGAATTTATCCATTGACCGTGAAAAACGAAAGAAACTTTCCGCCTGTAATTGATTAATTGGATAATCTAAATTTAAATAATCCAATTAACGAGAACGGATTTAAATTTTCACAAATTCCTCCCTCTAATTTGTTTATTCAAATTTAAATTAACAAATAACGAACTTACCTTAAAAAATAATTTATAAGTATAAAAATAAACAAGTAGAGACGTAAATTTCAAATATTTTATATCTTTTACCATTACATAAAACTTTATTTTATTGAAATATATTTAAAACTTTGTTTTAATTCATTTAAAATCTAACTTAATAGAAAGTATTAAATATAATTTACTAATGAATGAAATTATATCCTTAAGATTATTTTTCATAAATGTAAAATTATGCTTATTTTAATGAAAATAAGAATTAAATTTTATTTTATTATTAACATAGCCTACACAATCGTAAATATACTATACACGGTACGTACATTCTGAATTTAATTTTCACAATTTTTATAAGGAGATTTTTCTAGAAATATAAGAATACAACAAAGATCATACATAATAATACTGTATATATAAAATCATATTTACATATATCAGCTTAGGTTTCCTGTCTCTGTGTAACGCTCTCCTCCTCCTTGTTGCGTTTTATAATTATTCTTTACAAAAGTAAGATTATGTACAGTATGTATAGTTTAAATAAGAGTAAATAATAGTAAATTTAATCAAAAATAATCATGGCAAGAAAAAATAAAACGTTGACATTCAAATTTAGTTGGAAAATAATAGCCAAAAACTTTTTATAAAATAAGTAGATTATGCCTAAATTCGGATGATTCTGTAAGGTATAAGCTCGAACTTTAACATTTCGTAGAGCCTAAAATATTAGACTTTCTTGAAATTTTCTGGTAATTCTCTTTCGATTGTATTAGTTTGAGAATTCTTCTATTCAAGCATTTTATGTCAGTGAATGGGTAACTTAAATGACGAGGCAATGTAATTTTGTTATATAGGTATGTGCTTATTGTGCTGCAACTCCTCTTGATACAAAAATAATCAGCTTTCTTACTTTTAAATAAAAATAAATACAATAACGTCTAAAGCGTGACTTCAATTAAGTAATTGAAGTAAGGTGATTGAGTAGTATTCTCCGAAAAAGACAGGTAGCACGTGCCTTGGTCCAAGAATCTTCCTCGAGCAGTATTTTCTCAAAATTCTGGATACGTCACTGATACTATTTACTGTTCTAAAGAGTAAAATCTAAACAACGAAAAATATTTATCCATTATAATATTCTGATAAAGTATTAATGGTGGAATGATTAAAATTGGGTTGATTGGATTTAAATGAAGAATAATTTTCTTGTCAAACTGTTACTTTTCTTGTCAAAATCATGTACGACATAACAATAAAACTTTAATTTGACGAACATTTAAATTAAGACATAAGCATTAAAAATATATAAACCATCATCAAATGCTAAATAAAAAGTGATTTATTATGTTTAATAATAAAATATGTATTACAAAAATAATTTTTTTTTAAATTTTACTATCCTCGTATTAGGCCTATATACCAACACAATTACTTCAAGTATATTTTAATGATAAAATTAGATACTTTTAAGTTCAGTAATCATTTAATTTATATTTTAATATATTATTGTTTAAACTTACATATTATAAATAAAAAAGTAAAAAAAATTTAGAAAATTCCTTCAGCTTATAATAAACAATGGCGTCTGATTGCAATTCAATACAATCTAGATAAAATAAAGCAAGAAAGACATTATAAAGAGAAGACAAAATAAATTTTAATGAAAAAAAAAAGAGTTTAAAAAATATTTAATTATAAATTTTATATATTTCCTAATATTTAAAAATGTAAACTAATATATTTATTATGAATAGGAAACAGTTCAAAAATATACTGTACAGTGCATTTGGCATAGAAAAAGCATTGTAAGCTGCAAAATTCTATGCTTTTTATTACGTTTCTCGGTATATCTTTCTACAAAACAATTTTAAGGCTTCTAAATTAAATTAATATATAAATTTTTACAATATTTTAAGCAAAGATACAACATTCTACTTTAAAAATATAATCTTTAAATGTTTAGATATTATTGTTATTAGTATATGCTATTAGTTTCATGAGATCGAAACTAGAAAAAAAAATAATTAAATTTTAGAGAGAGGTTTAACGACAAAAATAAAAAAATTAAATTCTGTGAAGAAAAATAGAAACTTTGTACAGAAGACAAGTAGTGAATTTGTTATAAGAGATCGAAGTAAAATAAAAATAAAATAAAAGAATTCTACTTTAGTTTTATTTCTTTAATTACTTCATATATAAATTAAACTTACGAGATATTAGATTTATATAAACAATTTTTCAACAGATTAATTTAAGATTTGAATTTTTCATAAGATTCTAATAGGAGGTTATAAAAAATGTACTTTTTTCTTTTAAAAAAAGTAAGTAAAAAAGTGATAAACATTGTAATGAAAGTAAACGGAGCTAATGGAAAATTTTTATCATCATAAACCTTTTAATGATCCTTAAAATGTTGTACTTTTAAAAATTGTAAAACGTAAAATTAGAATTTTGACAAGAAAAGAAAATTTAATAGGATTTTTTAAAGGCTGTCTAAGATTTTCTAATAAAATTCGAGTAGCTTCTAATGAGTTTAACAGAAACACATACTTTTGCGTGATTAAACACTATTAGCCATTTATTGAATATTAACTTAACTTTATGATCTAAAATAAGGTGAAGTTGTTTACTAGATTTTTATTGATTTTAATAAATTATTTAATTAAATAATTATTATATTTTTATATTGTGAATATAAAATGTTCAGATTTGTCCAGTTCATATAAAATGTTCAGTAGAATATGATTTTTTTAAAAATGCCTTTATACACCGTAAGTATAGTTTTCATTTATTTTATTTGTGTATTATTTGTATTGTAAACATATATTATTTCGTGGCATGCTTTTTCTAAATTATTTTTTACTGTAAGTACAGGGTTTTCATCACATACTTTTTAACAAGGTGATCCTCTTCTCAAATTGTTACTACAAGCTTTGTGATTACCTCATTCTTTTCGGTTGTCTTCCATTCTTTCTAATCATCTGTTCCATTTACCTTGTTAGATACTTTCAAACGTTCTCTTACATCGTTGTTTTTCTGATGGTATAATCTTGTCACCTTCAATAAAGAAGTCAGGAGCCCCTCGCCGTACTTTCTAATCTTTAACTGTTGTTTAAGGATAAGAGGCAACGTGAATAAGAATGATGACCATCATTCTCATTCAGGTAACACGCACTTTCAAACGTATTTTATTACATCCGACGTGATCTTAAATTCGTGACTATAATGTCTAATTATCCGATTTGTTTACTGATATTTATTTTATATTGCATCAATGTTTTCTTATTATCATTCTTATTATCAAGATATTTTCTTCCGTTAATTTTGTTCAGAAATAAATATCATCTATCATTTATGAGAGATATTAGAAGTTTCTTGACAGATCTTTGGATATTCTGACAGACGTTAATCGCATGGATATATTCTGAGGAGTATTTGCTATATTTACTGAAATGTTTTCTGTGAACCATCATAATTCTCAAGTTTAACTTTTAGAAGAACATATTAAGCTATATCTCATGATTTGAGTTATAAATTCTGCTAAAAACATGTATTTCTCTCAGTAATAAATATAATGAATAGTATGTAATCGTGTCATTTATAACTTTTCTTTGAAAAATTTTGAAAAATTGACTCGAGACTTTAAAAAATTTCTTGCATTTGATTTATATTACATGCAAGAAATTTTATAGTTTTAAACTATATCCATTTCATATATACCATTGAATTGGTACACGTACTGTAGATTATTTTTGTTAGAAAATAAACTCAATTAGATAATATTATATATAATTTTTACTGAAAAAGTAAAGCTGCATAATATTTTCCAAGAGTTTTTTTATTCAGCATGTTTAAAAATAGCGTATCCATAATAATATATGGATACGCTGTATAATCTGTATAATAACATTATACAGATCTATTTGTATAATAATCGTGATATGTTTTGAAAATATTTCTCTATATTTTATTGTTTATTATTAAAAACTGCCGATATTTTAAATTAGAAAGCATTTTTTAATGTTTGTAAATTTATAAGTGAATAGAATAAAGTTCATTTTTGAGTTTTTCTATAGTTACAGGAGATTTAACAAGCTAAATGTATCTACCTCGTTTCTTCGTTACTTACTGTCATGTACAGTTTGTTAGAAAAGTATAACAACTGTTTTCTATTGGGCTCCTACAATATTATAAAGTTTTCAGAATAAAATAAAATTCACTCAATACCCTTTAAAGATAGACTTGATTACGATAAGATCCTTTTTATGTGAATGGAAGTAGTAGTATCTATAATACAGTAGACTAAACGAACTCCTGAAATTTTCAGTAGAATTCTGAGTATCGTAAAAAAAATACACAAAAATAATAATTTCAGTGTTTAAGTATCGTTTACTTATTCAAATTATGAATCAATCATTTAATATTACGTAAATTAATTTTAAAAAAAGTCTAATATGAAATAATATGTTGTAGGTCTATTTCTTAAATATATTAATCTTCAATTATATAATCGTATAGGATACTAAATAATTACTATTATCTCACGAGATTGAATACATATATCTATATATAATGTATTAAGTATTACTGTAAATGGCTTCTATTTTTATACAGTAAGTCAATATTTTATTGTAATTCTATTTTAATAGAATGTTTATTAATGATGTAATAATATTAAAATCTATTTTCTCAATTTATAAAACTGTTTTTTAAAGCTTAATTTACGTTTAAATTTAACTTTTTTTGGGGGGGGGGCTTTGTTATTTGTTACGCTGTGGAAATTAGAAAGTGCTCATATACATTTCCTAACTTAATTTTTGAAAAATAAACGACGAAACTTTTTTACTCGAAGCATTACCGAATTGTTTAAATTGAACCTGTCGAATCTATTTTTAAAACTAACTTTTAGCCTGGCTCTCGAACAACATATAAACGTTGCAAACTCGATCAAAAATGTATGAAGCGAACTCCTAATAGAGGTCGAAAGGTTAGCTGAAATTGAAGTCGAGTAATCAACTCAGATACTTCTTTTTTTAACTTTAAAGAATACTAAAATATCTTCGAAATTGCGCTAAATCTCGTATTCAAAAATTGATCTCGGAATAAGTCTTTTTCATTCTTTATTAAGCCCTGTAGTATTTTCAGAAATCCTTTACTTCCTAACCTTAGAAGATCTACTTTAGCTTAGAGCACTTGAAAAACTACTCGAGCTAGATATTTATTTTTTTAAAACACTTTAGAAACTACTGTGGTTATCTTGCAGAAAAACATCACTTTTATCTACTTACCTTTGCCTCCCCAAAAAGGAAAAAAGCAGTGAAGTTTTAATTAGGAATGAAACAAACGTCCATGTTTGTTTCGGAGACATTGAAAAACTCAAGTAGTGCCAATGGTTGGTAAAATGATATATTTCTTTCCTTTTAAACGGATTACTTACTTTACAGATCACTTTTCCACAAGAAAGAAAAAGATAATTATAGTGTAAGATGTATCTAGAGAAACTAACTTGTAATTGAAGATAACAAATTAAAGTTTATCATACGCAACACTAGAAGAAGAAAAGGCGCTGTAAGTGTTTTATAATGCATTTTATTTTTTGTTAAAAAAACAAGAAAAACTATCGGCTGTTTGCTTTTTTCTACATTAAATACTGGTTAAGACGAGAATACAAAGCTGAATTAATTCAATTTAATGTATTTAATTTTCATAGTTCATTTATATTTAATAAATTAACTAATAAGAAAATTATGCATCGATTTTATTCGCTGTTTTTTCTAAAATCTCTCCGTCAATAATCAAATTTTAAGGGCATTACAAAAATAAAATAGACGTAGCTGACACAAATTAGAGTTAAAAGATATCATTAAGTAGTGGAAACGTCTCTTTACCTCGGTAACTTAGCAACAGCACGGGAGTGAAGTGCAACAATTTGGAAGCTATAAATGGTTCTTGTTGGATATCATTGGTTTTATTTATGAGGAAATTATCTTTAATAATTGAGTTTTTTGTCTTAACGAATTTAGTTTGTTAGAGTTGTTAGTTGTCCACAAATAGAAGTGAAAGATTGAGACAATTTCTTCGTAAAATAATACAATTTTCTATGGCCAATTTACAATTTAAATGGCGATTTACACAGAAAGTTAAGATATTAAACCTTAAAACTTCCTCTGAAATTATAACATTTAGCATTTATTATAGTGATTAAGCATTAAATTTTATGTTAGAGAATGAATTTTAAAAACAATCTACAAATATAACTCAAATAATATATTCCCAGTTCAATTTTTTTAATTAAAAAAATTGAGACTTTTAATTATTAATTTATTTTTCGAGGTATAATTTTGCTTTTAAACAACTTAATTTTCTTAATGAATTATCTGAAAGTTGATAAACTCGATAAATTAACATAAAAAAATTATACTTAGAAATACATAGAAAAATTATATTAATTTACATTAATAATATATATTAATCATTACTCAAGTTATAAACTTGAGATTAAAAATATTGAAGATAGACGGAATTTGCGTAATTTTGAATTTTTCTATTAAATTTTAGACGAATAAAAAGGCACAATATTTAAAAATATATTCTATATAAAGTATCCTCTGTATTCATATAAACTTTTTGATTTTTTCCATTTATTATCTTATAATGTTATTACATTTAATACCGGTAATAGTTTATTTAATGATGTTTAGTTCCTTATGAATTCACAATTAACTTTTTAAAAGCTTTTATTAGGTTAAAGTAATATATTTAGCAATAACATAAAATTAATTTTAATATACTTATATATTGAGAATTTCATTAATCTTGATAACATATTATACTATTGTAGCGTATGAGAAACCGTTCATAAAGATACCAATTCAATTAAAATTAATGTGTAATAAATAAATCAACTGCAATCGTGTAACATAAATTTTGACAGTATATTTATGTGTAACTTTTGAAAATGAATGTAAATTACTGAAATTTCCTAACAATCTATCGAGATCCTACTCAAGTATCGTATCAGTAATTTGTAAATCAAACTGTTATCACCATGATAGATGATAACGCTAAAGGATATACAGCAGATGTAGAGCAAATAAGATCTTATGTCGATTATTGCTGTCTAGTAATTAGCAATACTGTCACTCTACTAATTACCACCATTATGTTTACGTTCACTCCAATATCTTCCACCACTTTGCAGTAAACAGCGAATATATGCCAAATTATAATCTTCAAACATAATATTAAGTTTATTATTATAGTAGCGCATGTTGCTTTTACATTGTTTACGTGTCTTACTATGTTATTTTTCGATAAACTACCTCACTTCTATATTTGTTATCTCTCATATGTAATCAATTTACATAAGAAGCCCGGATAAATCTGAGAAATAATGTGTAAAATACGTATAAAGTAAAATAATTTTAGATCTTTGAAACAAGCTTAATTTTCTTATCTATTAGAAATTTTTAACCACGGTGTCCTTGTTAAAATGTGAAAAATATCAATAAAGCAGATTGTTTATAATTGCATGAAGGTGATAGAATTTTACAATGTAAATATTTGCCTGTTATTCTTACTTATTATAAAATAATAAAATAAATGAGTAATTTATTATAACTTTTATTAGTATTATTATATTTTTATTGTCAATTTTCAATATACAATCGAACCTCCCATTACGCCCACCTGGCCATTTTTTATACTCCCATCAGTGGTCGTTGTTTACAGGTTTGACTGTATTAGCTCTTTATAATCAACTTTAATAAATAATAAATAATAAATAACAAAAAAGTATTAATATTTTCTTAAAAAATAAATTATTCGTGACCAAAATTCTTCTTCTCATTATTATTTATTATAAAATTACAAAATGAAAAGAAATTTTTAATTATTCAAATCTTAAGAGAATTGTGAAAAATTTACTTTATATAATTCTTGTATTAATATCATTATCACGAAGATAATTCGTAGGCAAGAGAATTAATAATATGCATTTGAATACATTTCTCCTTCTGGGATTTATGTATTATTGATTGAAAGATAATCCTCAATTATATAATTCAGTTATCCTCAATTGAACAAGTGGAGCATCGTCATTAACATTGAACAAGTAAATTATTAGAAACGTTATCTAAGCAATTACATCATTTATCACTAGAATTAATTGTTCGGATACGGATTATGATTATCTTCACTTCATAATTGATGATTCATAACTGTAAAATAACCATCATCATTTTTCTATATATCTTACTTTAAATATGTAAAATATATATTTTATACTCGTTAGATTATATTATAAATATAAATTATCTCGATATTTAAATTGAATTATATATTAGTAACATATTGAATGCGGCAAGCATTTTATGTCTATAAATAACTATTCTATAATTATTTACGATTATATTATTCACAAAATTACTGGAATATTGTTTAAATTTGATTGAAATAAATATTTATATTACACATTTATACAAAGCAAGCAAGCAAGAAAGATGTTTGAAAATTTAATAAAATAGTTGAATTATGAAAATGGATAATTTCTACAAGATTTGTTAATATCATTTATATTAAAACATTTTAATTATTTATATAAAGAAATAAACTTTTAGACGTAGAATATACTTTAATAGAGTTTTAAATAGACTTTTTATTCAAAATGTCGTTGTTTTTTTTTAATTTCAACTAAATTATTTATTTACTAATATAAATTGGCCATAAATGTATACAAAGATCATTGTAATGTAAATAATAATTTATTTAAATTAGTTATTGAAAACATAACATTAACTTTATTTTGTAAAATATAATAATTAATTTATGCAATATTGCATACTATTTTTCTCTTGACTTAAGATTTACTTAATAAACATTTAAAGTATGTTTTCTTTAATTAATTATGTCAAAAAGTTAGATTTTGACATAAATAAAAGATTAAAATAATTTTTACGATTTTTTCGAACGATTGAGATGAATATTTTAATGAATTTGCTTCTATCAATTTCACGTAGCCTTATCTCTGTCAGTACATTTTGAAAACAAAACCTTTAAAATTTGAATGTTATCTATCAACAGAATATTTGAATTGTTTCAAATAATCACCAGTAAAAAAATCCCGTAATAATTCTTAAAATTTTATATCTTCTACATTAATAAGAAATTTCTTAATAAATTGAAAATTTACTCACCTGCTTAATAAAAATCCTATATTAGCGATATAAATTGAGCATCTTTAACATGAAAATATCTTTATTGGCAATAATAATTGACCTTCACTTTTAAATTTTTATTAATTTCACGTGTTAAATACTTCGTTTCAATCAACATATGTTCCACGCACTCTCATTCTCTCGGTCAATTAGAATGAACGTATTACTATAGTAATAGTCCTGTTTTATCCTTATATAAAGCAATATATATACCTGAAATTTAGATGATAATCACACCAATCACTCGATTATAAATTCTGTTACATAAAGATTAACAGCATATCTATGTCAATAAACAGAGCATAGTACGAAGACATTTGTATATACATGAACTTATACTGATTATATTGTATATGATATTTTATACATGGCATAACTATAAGCTAAATTTTAAAAAAGAATTACATTTAAATTTCTTATTTATTCCTTTTAAAATCTTAATAATTTGTACACAATCTTTATAAATTAATAAATGCATTTAAGAATATTAAGTGGCAATTTATTATAGTTACATAAGAAAAATTTTCTAAAGTCGAAGAACGTTTATGGTAAGTTATTCAAATCAATAAGAGTTTGAAATATTCAATTATTTGAAGTAAATTATATGAAGTTTAATCATTAGTGGCTTGTACTTCAAATTTTCCAACTACTTAATGAGTTTAATTAATGATAATTATGGCAACCATTCAATCATCTTCAGAGAAATCATCTAATTTTTATAAAATAATCTATAGTTTTATTATTAAATATCGTCGATGAGAACAACTTAAGTTTTTTTTTATCTTTATATTTTTTTAAAAAAGTATAAAAAATTAAATTTTTTAAAATATATTTTAAAATATAAAAATTTAATATCAATATAAAATTAAATGATTTAACATACTAATTATATGTTGTTCATTATGCTGTTTTATATAATGCATAACGTGACATTGTTAATATATAATAACATGTTATATAGGGCAGAACTACTCGGTTTATCTATACAAAACATAATAAATGTACGAGATGTAATTTTAAATATTTTATCAATTTATTCAAAACTTAAATTTATTTTACAATAAATAATTAAAACTTTTATTAAAATCGAACCAAAATCGAAATATAGAAATCAACACTTATGAAAATGAATAAAAGCGTCATAAATAAAACCACTGAACAACGGGAAATGATAAAAACATAAAATATGAGAGTTTTTTGGAAATTATTTTATATGCAATTTTGTTCAACATTCCCGAAACCTGCCGCCGTTTAGTGGTGACCGTCGTTGAGAGGTGTCCGTTATCGGAGGTTCGACTGTATATCAAAATGTTATACAATTATACGAAAGATTGATAAGTAAATATATTTAATATTTTGTACTAATATAAGTGAGAATTTGCTCATCTTATATTATTTAATATAAAATAATTACAGTATGGTCAATTAACTTTTAAACTTTAAAACTAACATATATAAAGAGAGACATGTATATAAGTAGAAATATAGAAATTTTTTCTTAAAAATTTTAGAAATTCAATAAAAGTAGTAATAATAAAAAAAAGGGAGCTACAAAAATACAATATTTATAAACCATAAATACAGTATGATGAATTAATCGGATTAAGACACAAAAAATAAAATATATTTTAAATCATAGTAAATTTCAAGTTTAAATGAAAAATATTACACAAATTAAGCATAATTTTAATGTTTTATCACTAAGTTGTTTTTAGAATTCGACAAATCGACTACAGAGATACACACACAGACACAGACAGAGAGAAAAAAAAAACTATTTTCTCTTTTAATCCATTCTTAACGTAATCCTTGTTTCAAACACTATTATCCAAACTTTATCTGCCTTATACTAGATTTATAAACTTCTATATATACAATATAAATATAAAAGTAAAAGAAAAAATCTGTTTATTTATAAATATTTTATATTGTTAAAGATGTAGTGATAAACTTCTTGAAACTTATAAAGAATGCAAAAAGGAAATGAAAATTTTTATAATAGATGAGCTTCTGTATCGAAAACAAAAGAAAACTGAAAAAAAGGAACCGATTAGTTATTTTTCCCTTATTTTTTTGTGAGTTTATAACAGTTTAAAACACAAAAGGCGAAACATTTTGTTGGTTTGCAAATTATTTTTTTTTAGACGATCGCCTACAAGAAATCGATTGCAGCTAATTAGGCCACTGGATTTAGTAGTAAATAACCACAAAATAAACATAAAAACAAGCTTCTTAAACAGATATTATTATCTTGGATTACTGTCTTTCTACATAGGATATACATACATAGACCTGTATACAATATATATCATATTGTATTATATGTAATCAACTGAATAATTAATTATCCGTAATTCATTACTCATTAAAAGCGTAATTAATTTTAATAAGTCTATTCGAATTACCAAAGTCAATTTTATAATTAATTTGTACCATTCTAACTCCATTTTGTAATCATTTCGTTTGATTAAGCACAGAATAATTGATTATTATTATTTTAGAAAAATCCATTAGATTTAAAAAATAAATTAATTTTTCTAAATAAAATTTAAACATTTAATCAACAAAAATAATTAAAGTAAATTATCTGTTTAAATAAATAATTTTAATAAAAACAATTAAACAATTTTCATGTTTAATAATTTAAAATTACAATTTTTTAACTTTTATTTATTTATGTTTTTAACTAGAATTATTTACTTTTAGATTAAATTTTATTTATTTTGATTATAATCAACATAAATTTTTCTTTAATATAAATAAATAAATAAATAAATATATTTATATTTATTATTATTTTTTTAAATTTATCTTGTGAAATTTTAATAATTCATGACTTTAATTGTTTATTTATTCATTTTTTTAAAATTTAACAATTATAATATTAAAACTATAGTTTACGTAGAATAAATTTACAAATTTTTCTACTTAAAAAATTACAAGTATTTATGAATAAATATAATCTAAAAATGAAAAATAAATAAATATAAAAATAATTTCAGTTAAGTGTAATGAGAGAGAACATGAACTAAAAGGAATACATTAAAAGTAACGAGTATATAATCATTAAAATTCGTATATAAAACAATTTAGTTATAAATTTAATTAGTTTTATATTTTAATAATTTTGGTAAAAATAATTAAAAATCTTTTTAAATTCTAAAATTTGTTTTTGTCTTAATTCTTACTTGAATAAAACTTTATACATAATTGAACGAGAGGAAAAACATGCAGCCAAAGTATACAAAAATTAAAAAAATAATAAAAAAATAGTAATTCTTCGATTGATTTTATTTAAAAAAATTTTTTTAAAAAATTCAAAAAGCAACTTGTGTAGAAAAATATCGGATTATATACATATATTTAACCCAGTTTGAGTTGTTGTATAAGAAAAAGAAACTTGAATAGAAGCAGTACAGTACAGTATATAGTCATAAACATTATCAGAGGAAAACTATGTACTGTACTTGTTTGAGTTTTACTTATAGGCGAAGAGCATCGAAGTGAGTTGATTTGAATGTTATGCTATATAAACAATAGGTTATTGGTTTTTTGGATACAACTCATGATTGGTTTGCGAGTTATTCGCTCGATATCTCTGAGAATATGACATTATTATTTTGGTTTACTTGAAAAATAAGTGTACAGTATTATATTCATAGACGATTTTTATTATATATAAATATTAGCTCAGATTCAAAAAATTTTATTAATTTATTGAAATTTATAAAATAGAAAATTTTTCTTTAATTTTATTCTCGAGTTCTCAATTTTTGAATTATCAAAAATTGATGATATTTGAATTGTAATATAAAGTTTCTATCGTTTATGAATGTAATTTATTGAAATAAATAAAAATTCTTAATTTAATTAACGATTATTAGGCTTAATTTTAATTGTAATTAATAATCTTAGATATTGATTAAATTTAATAAAAGTAATTTTAATGGCAATTTTGTATTTGTTCTTGAACTATAAACTGTTGAATACATTTAAAAATTCGCAATTTGAATTAAAAATTTTATTTTAAAACTGTAAATCGAATAAATTATCTTAAAATCGAAATATAAGTATTAAAAAATGAGAATTTTAAAAATTATAATTATTCTTTTGTTGGTATATTAATATATACCGATTTCTTAGCATTTTTGTTAGTATTCAACAAATGTTTGTATACAATTTACGCTAATATTTTCCTTAAAATTTTTGTAATATTAATATGTTAAAAACGACAAGTGAATTACAAAAAATTGTAAAGAATTCGTGAATTATTGTATAACTAGCAGGTAGGCCCGGCGTTGCTCGGGCAAAAGTAACGATAGCGAAGATTACGTTATAGTCACAAAAGAAAAAGAGTAATTTCATCAACAAACTAAGTATTTCTAAAGAAAGGTCGAATTTGAAAATCGAATGTTCTAATATTGTTCGATTTTCACGACGTGTTCTGATTATATCGTTCGATTTTCATCGAATGTTCTAAAGAAGAAAGGACGAGAAAAACCGAACTAATCTGTTTAAATTTGAAAATCGAATGTGTTTCTAACGAAAGGTCGATTTTCAAATTCGACCTTTCTTTAGAAATACTTAGTTTGTTGATGAAATTACTCTTTTTCTTCTTTTTTTTCCAGAGCCCGTAAATCTTGCACGGCAAACCTTGCTCTTGTTCTCCATTGTTACTTAACACTTCCATTGTTGACACTTCCATTGTTACTTAACACTTTGGTACTTAAATTTGGTACCCTAACTGTACCAAATTTCAACTTTCAACTCCTAACCGTTTTTAGCGAAAATTAAGATTATTACATTACAGTCAACCTTACCCATTTTCACAGAATGCAAAAATTGGGTCCTCCTGTTTCCAGACTAATTACAGAATTTTTAAATGAGTCTAAATTTTCAGCAAAAACGAAAAAACTGCATCTGCGTCTTGCACGTCGCTTTCTCTTAACAATTCCATTGTTACGTAACATTTTATTGTTACGTAACATTTTTTGTTGACAATTCCATTGTTACGTAACACTTCTATTGTTACGTAACACTTCCATTGTTGATGGAAGTGTTAAGCCTTATTCCTGTCCCTCTCTCCCGTGGGGAGGAATTTCGAAAAATCCCTTCTTAGTGTGCGTTCTCGTGACGTACCCTAACTGTGTACCAAATTTCAACTTTCAACTCCTAACCGTTTGGGCTCTGTGCTGATTATTATTATTATTATTATTATTATCAACTCGTATCGATTATATATATAGATAAACAATGGTTTCTAATTTCCAAGTTAATTAGTAATTTAAAGTTCCGAAAATTGGAATTATTATATCTAAATTTTAGATTGTTTACGGATTATATAACAAATAATTTTCGAATTATTTTTATAAAGATCTGGTTAATATAGTAAGCTGCGTATACAGTGTAAAATATATATATATATATATATCAACTTTTTCTATTTGCCTTAAACAATATGACACTTTCTAAAATTATTTTTTAACTTTCAGAATGATTAATGATTTTCTAAATTTATTTATTAGTTTTTAACTAAAATTTTAACGTAAATGATTCGAAGTCGTCTTAAATTTTATTAAAATTATTTTTATATTACAATTCGAGAAACCATTATGAAAATTGATTGAGAATCAAACTACTGTACACGATTTTAACACGATTTTTTTCTTTAATAACTTATAATTTTTAAAATACGAAATAATATCAACAGATATTTGTTTAGCTTAAAAATTAAAAATACATAAATAATTATAATCAATAATATATTTTTTCATATGTTAAACATAAGTTTCTTAGGTTTTCAAAATATTTAAAAGTATTAAATGTATTAATCTGTAAAAATGAGACATAAAACCAAGTTATTGTACTTAGCATTAATCTGAAATGACTATAGGAATGCAGCAGAAAACTACTAGATTACGAGCTTAGTATCAACAGCAGTAACATTACAATAATACTATACAAAAGCGGTGACTTACAGGCTTACTGTTAACGTCTATACGTTATAACAATATTAAACTTATAAGTCTGTTAACAGGAACAATATTGTGGCATAATACAGCGTATGCTAAATTACTGTATTAATCTACAGTTCGAAGTATAAAGATGTTTACGTATACATATTAACATTTAAAATTTATCTATATGTAAATTAAATCAACGGTTTAAACTGTCTACATAATTATTACGCCCATCCTTTGCTCATAAAATATTCTTTATGGTTACTTCAATAGTAATAAAATTCTTCAATATATTTTATTATCGGATTCTATCAATCTTGCTTTTACATAACTTTAACTGCATAAAATCTAGAGATATTTTTAAATTGTTTTTTGCTCCCGTAAGAGGATAGAATTTAAATAGAATGCTCTAAAATGGGCGATCTTATCTTAAAGAAATTGAACATTACATCATATTTATTGAACAATAAATTTTTCTTTTTCTTTGGCATTATAAGTTAATACTATCGATAAAGAATTTTTCCTACGTTTACTATCATCGATCCACAACGTGTGTATTTACTCCCTAACCTTTAGTTTTAAATAAACAAGTTATATAAATACAGCTGCAAAAATCTCTTTCGCCTAATTAAAGAAAGGTTTTATCATAAGAAAATATTTTAAAAAGTTCTTATCAACAGTCTAGAAAATAAGATTTCACTTACGATATCATTAAGCTAACTTTTACTCAATATTCCTGAATATATAACGTGTTGGTTGTAATCTCATTATAAACGGAGAGAAGAAACATTTTCCAATTATTTTTTACTTGAAAACAGACCGTAGCATTATTCACTCTAAATAAAATCTTTATGCAAGCGGTTAGAAAATCTTTCTGCTGCAGTCAGCGTGCATAATTACAATGTCACATAATTGTTCACATGAACAAATTAGCGCGATAGACTTTATTAAATGACAACAAGTATTTGTCATAGACTTATAACAGAAACTTGTTAAATTATAAAAATTTCCCAACTTCCAATCAACTGTTGAAAATAATATAAGGCAGTTAAAATATATAAAATTTTCTAACAGTTGAGAAACAGTTTATAATCATAAAATTCCATTATTTTAAAGGTGAGCGGTAACAATAACTTTTTCTAGTCTATTTATTTACACAAGAAACTCGAGACACTAATCGCATGTTCATAATGTCGTGCTGTTGTCAACAATTGTAATAATTATCTTAAATATGTCGAGATGATGATTACTTTGTTACTACTTAACTACTGTAACATAAACTTGTTTAATAACTGTTACATTATCTTAGAAAAGTTGAAAAATTATATTATACTTTACACCTCGCCCTTCTCTAGTACTCCATTATAACTTTGACATTAGAGAACTTTCCATTTTCATCTTTTTTTATCAGGTACAGTACAAGCTGTGTTATTTCTGGAAAATCATATTTTTAACCAAACTATCGATCGATGAGATCTAACTTAATAAAAAATATCTTTACTACACAATAAGAATATTTTTTTTTTATATTATGTTTCTCGTATGATGACAAAGTAAAGCAGATGACTTTTTCTACAGAAAACATGTCTTATTTTTTTAAAGAGAGAAAAAATATTCTTTATCAATCACATTCTGTCAAATGATTGCATCTGAAAGAGGATTTCCTACCAATTTCAACATCCAATATCAAAATGGATAACATTATTTCTATTTTACTTTCTATGAGTATATGGAAATGTATAAAGAAACCAAATCTGAACGATTCCTCTCCCTTTTTTACATTCCATTTTAATTTAAATAATAAGTGTTATATTATAATTTTTGTAAAATATAATTCAATATAATTCTACTTAAAATATATATAAATTTGTAAATATTTAAAATTACAAATTAAATATATACCTTTTATTTTTCTATCAAAGTGAAAATGTTCTTATATCTTACATCGTAGTTTTTATATTTTAAAAGACGGAAAAAACTAAAAATAATTGAATAAATGTTTATTCATTAGCTCTATTTCATATTTTTATTATTTAATATTTAAAAACAATATTTATTTAATCTTTTTATCTTCAGTAAAAATGAAAAAATATTGGAATTTTCTAATAATTTTTATAAATATGTGATGTTACAAATGGCATTTAGAATTTTATTATAATAAAATTATACAAAATTACAAAAAAATGGTTTTAATAAAATATTTAACGACTTATTTTGTTTACTATATCGCTATTTTTACTTATTTTTTTAAATGAATAAAACTGAAAATAAGTCACTAAATATATTTTAAATTATATATAACAAATTTAAATTTATAAATGTATATAAATAAAAATAATAATATATTTTTTATAATTATATAAAATTAAAAATGTGTTTTTAATGTTAAAATATAATTGCAAAACCTACGCCATTACAAATTATAAATACAGTATCTTTTTATTCATTCTTGAAGTAAAAGTAATATATTAACATTTTTTATACGTAGGCCTATATATTTTTACCTCAATTTATCATATTTTCGTCATTACCATATTTATATTCATCACTATAATTTTTTTAAAAAGAAATTTAAATTTAAAATCTCGTTTTTATTTCGTTTAAATCACTAGAAAATGTAACACGCTTCTGTAAAGACAAGCAGTACTTAGAAGTAATCTCATCATCTTAAAAAAATAAAACCCTTGCTATTTATCAAACCTGTGATGAACTTAGAATTTTAATTTAGTTTTTTTCCTCAGATGTACACATTTATTCATTTATTTTTACGTATTTCTAGTATTCACACGTTCTCTCTTTACTGATATTTTTAGTTTATTCACGCTTACCATTAATCTAAAATTATATATTTCTTATAGAAAATATTTTCAGAAAAAATTTAAATTAGTGTAAAATTCTTCTTTGATGTAAATATCGTAAAAATAAATTATTTTATGCTGTTTATTAATTTTCATTGAGAAAATAATTTCCCTATGAAGTAGTGGTACAAAGTAAAATATTTATTATCTTTTAATTTGTAGTGTTTATGAAACCGTGCCGGTGCTTATTCTGCAACTTGAACACAAACTATATGGTGTATTTTCTCGGACACATGGCAAATTTCATCACTAAGTTTTCTTAGTGATGAAATTTGCCATGTGTCCGAGAAAATACACCATATAGTTTGTGTTCAAGTTGCAAAATCTTTTAATTTATTAATATAGCTTATTAGAATATAATTTAATTAACAATATATGTATTTATTAAACAAATAAAAACCGTTATGGTTATTCCAATGTATTTTTTTTTAATTTTTCAATATAAATTAATACATTTTAGTGATTTTTAAGTGTTTTCATCGTGAATTTATATCCTTACCTTTTCTTTAACGAGTAAATGACTTCTATAAAAAATTAATTATATATAAAATAAAATAAATTACTTTAAAATAGTTATAAGAAAAATATTTTACCTTCTTCAACAGCCATAAATGAATTAATTCCATTGGATTTGTGGTGTATATAGAATATATATATATTTTTTCACCAATAGTAAACTCGATAGATGAATTTTTGACCCTTTTGTGCATTATAATCAGATATTAAAAAAAATTGCATTTTCTTAGAACTTTTAAAGCTTTTTATCTCTAAAGACACTTCTTAAATATAAAACAGGTTGAAAGTGAAAAATATTCTCTCGAAGGAAAATATTATTTGATTTTCGTTGGGTCTTTTTAAATACAAGATTTCACAACTTCTATCGTGATTTTTTTTATTTAATCAAAAGAAGAAAGAGAAATTTTATACATATACATATACATATATAAAACTTGAAATTAAATTTTTAAAATGATATAAAAATATTTTAATTTAAATCATTTTTAATTTGTTAAAAATAAACTAAACGTAGTGTTTCGAATATAAATTATTAACAATATGTAAATAATTTATTTAGAAATTCTTAGCATGTACACACGAACGTATCTCATTAAATTGCGAAGAACTTCAAAATATCATCGTTAATAAGCTTTAGTGAGAAGTGCTCTTATGCTAATTTATACGTAAGCATTTGAAATTTTTTAAAATATAACACCTTTTCCTTAGTTTCTTAATTAACAATGTTTATGAATGAATGATTAACGGAACCGAAAAATAACCCAATTAATTAGCTTTTATTGACAATTAGCAAGAGGAGAAATGAATTAATTGTAATAATTAAAATCGAAGAAATTTTATGAAATTTTTATTCTGCTAATTGCCTTACAAATTGCTTGTTGAATTGATTTACTTTTGTGACGTGATTTATCAGTTTTGTTGATCTTTTCGGTGCTTTCTATCTTCGTCTTTTCTCAGCCAATAATATCAATAACGTCACGTGTACAATAAGAGATTGCACAATATCTATGCTCCACATTCTTGTAACAATTGTTTGTAACCAATATTAACAAATACTTCATACGTTTATAAGAAACTTTGGAGATTTAATTAGTGATGTGTATGTATATTTAATAATTTACAGAATACGAAAATATTTAATGTAAATATGATATTAAAAAATTCAATTATAGAAAAAATATATTTTACATAAAAAGTTTTTTTGTTAAAAATAACAAAGTTTTAGTTATAATAAATAAATAAATCATTTTTTTTTTGTAAATGAATTTATTGTTTTTGTAAATAAAACATTCATTTACATGATTTTGTTAAAAATGAAACACTTCGTTTAATACAAATAAAATCTTTTACATTTACAATAAATAACATTATGTATAAAAATTTTATTGTAGTTTATAGTAATTTAAACATTCATATTTACTGAAAATATTAAGCAAAATTTTTAATATAATTTACTAATTTGTTTTCTATAAATCGTGTTTGAAACTTAACTGGTTTATCCATTAAAAATAAGAAAATTTATTAAAATATTTCTAGTTTCTTTTCGGAAAAAAGAAATGTTATGATTGAAGGTGAGACTTATTCTAGTAATCTGAGTTTCTTCATTCTCCTCTAGTTGGTCTTCACCTGTTACAACCCCTGCTGACATCATGTTGAAAATAACCTTCATCCTTTAGCACATCTAATCCAATTTTTTCATTCTTTTTCCAACTTGTGCAATTAGTGTTTTCTTTTCTTCTAATATTTTTTTATTAGTCATTTAATCGGTTAATATTTCTTTTCTTCACTTCACTTTCTTATTAAAATCTCCTAGACTTTTATCCTGTTTACCTTAATGTTTACTTCTTTGTAAATATATTTTAACTAGTCTTTTCCACCTTTTAAACTTCATTAACTCAACTTATTACCTAATTAACATTTATGCAGTTTTAATTAATGAATTAAAACGCGATTAACTTTAACATTCAACGTTTATACATTATTTAATGATATTTAGTGCTGAGGTAAATGACACAAATGTAATGCTATGTTTCAACAAATCATTTCATAAATTTGATATTTTCTGTTGATATTTTTAATCAAAATTTTTTTATTTTCTAAAATGTTTATAAAATAACGAATAACATTAAACACAAATTTAATATATTTTGTAATCACAAGAAAAAAATTTTTAATATATATTTAACTGTAAAATTTATTAAGAAAAGAATAAAATCTAGTAAGAATGTTAAAAATATGAATAACTCGAGAAATAAATATAAATATTCTGTTATTTTTAACTCGAAAATGTAAAATTTAAAAATAAAACAAGTCATAAATCGAGATGAGAAGAATAAACAAATAAATATTTTTAAAATTGTCTTTTAATATTAATGTAATAAATAAAAATATGGTTTATTATTTAGAGTGTTTAGAATTATTATTAATTTATTAAAAAATGAATAAAATATTTTTATACAATTCTAATTTTTATAAGAAAGCTAAAGGTGATAAATATTCAATAAAACTTAGTTGAAATAAAAATATAAGAAATAAATTTATAAATATTTTTTTATTTAACAAAAAGTTTGAAATATTATTTTAAAAAATATAGCTTAAAATTTAAGAAACAATTTTTTGTTATATGCATACTTATATGTAAGACTATGAAAAAGTATATCTTTAAAAGTAATTTTTGTACAAGTGCTTTTCATATAAGGAAGGCACATCATGAAGTGCATCAAATATAAAAGTTTATAATCATTTTAGAGGAATTTTCTTTAATTTCAAATAAAATAAATCATTCAGCTGTGTAAAGAAAAAAAATTATGAAAATACTTCAAATTTGTAAAGCTCAAGATGATTGATACACGATTCTGACATTCAATTGCAGTTTTCTTTTGAATGGCTTTTACGCTTTTTTAATTTAATCTAAAGTAATATTATTAAATTCAAAAGTTTTAACATTGATGTAAGATTAACTAAGTTGAAGCCTGACTATTCAGGAACAAAAATAATGTATTATATTCAACATTACTTCTCAAGTTACATGAATATAATACAAATTATTATTTTTTAAATAAAAAAAAATATATATATATATATATATATATTAAAAATTCAATACATAAAATGCATTAGAATTAAACATTTATTCTATAACATATAAAATTTATTATTTTTTAAAAATTTTAGTAAGTTTAAAATAAATTACAACTTATTACAAATTTGCTAAAAATATTTTTAAGAAAATGTTTTTAAATGTTTTCTAATTTAAAAAAATTTATCTCAAACTTTTAATGATTTTTTAAGAATTATATAAAATATTTTTATTGAATTTTATAAATATAACAACATTTTTTTTTGTGAACGTCTTATTTATAAATATGAAATTTTATATTAAACTTTCAAGCATATATGTGTTTAAAATGAGTACTATATATAATAATATATTAAAATTTTTTATAAATAGTAATAAAAATTGTTAAAATATAAAATTAAATATTATAAGAATTCTATTAGTTAAGATTATATAAAAATGTAAATTTCTTAATGGCAGATGAAGTTTGTAGGCTAAAAACATTATTTTTATAAACTTTTAAGAATATTAAGAATATTTTATGATTCATTATAATTGGAAAATAATAATAATAATAATTCAATATAAAATTTATTGTAGTAAATAATTTAAAATATTATGTAAGATAATAAAAGCAAGGGGGTTGTTAATTAATTAATTAAGAACAAGACAACTTTCTGAAGAATAATGTATCACACAGTAAAACTTGTCCAAAACGAAACCTGAATAAAACGGAAACCTGCCCAAAGAAAAAGTCTTCTGAATGGAATAATTTTCTATTAAAAAACTGGACAGAAATATTCATTACCATTTGATTCCATTTTACACAGGTTTTAGTGTATCTAATAAATTTATAATAAATAATGGTTTAAAATAATTTATATAAAAATTTCTTGGTTTTAGATGATTAGGGATTGATTAGAAAATTTTAATTGAGTACGATACACCTAATTTTGCTTTTTCGTCAAATCATCATTAAGAAAACTGAAACTCCGCCTGAATTGAGTGAAATTCATTAAATATTTTATTGTTGTATCTTACACATATAACAGTGGTCTACTCATAGTTACATTAATAGGAAAACTTCATTTTCTGTATTCGTTTATAAGTTTATTACATTTTTAAAAGTCTGTTCGTCCTATTATTACACTTTCTCCAACGATGTTAAAGATTTTTGAAATCTGTATACATCGTAGAATTTATTGTTCATTATCAAGTAAGCTTTCACTTTTTCAACATTGCGGAATTCGACATCACTCGACAACTACGAATTTGAAATAAACTTTATATTATATAATAAACGATATCGAGAGTAAGCGTCTATATTATGTAATATACATCGACTAAGCAGCACTTTCGATTCCGTCTTACCTAATAATATTTTCAACATACTTCGTGAATATGACATTAGCCCAGCACTTCGTTCATTGCTTAATAATTATTTATTGTTGAGAACGGGCAAAATTAGGATAAGTGACTTTTTTCCTCTATGCGGCATTCAACATGGTTCCATTCTAAGCGGCATTTTCATTATACCTTAATTACCTCCTTTGTCACCTTAAATCTCATATTGTAGCTTATGCCGATGACAAAACTGATTGATTTTTTCTGATTTATCGAATTTGCAATATGACACCCTTTTTATTAAGAAAAAAAACCTATTTTAATCCGCTAATCTGAAAATTAACGTGGAAAAACTAGTTAGGTGTTTTGTTCTGATCCGCAATCCTCCTTTATCTGTTTTTACATCGATTTTGTTTCTATTAATTATGCTACATCTTTTAACGATTTGGGTGTATTTTTTATAACAAGCTTATTTTTCAAAACCACATTGATAAGTTGGTTAAATCTTTAAGTATGGGTGGCGAAATTTTATGGCTTTTTTAATGCAAATCTTTTGTAAAAGTGCATTAAAGGTTTTTTTAAACCAACTTTTAGTCTTGTATTGATTATGGAATGCCCATTTAGACTACGGCAGCACCTCCTTTTTGGACAAAGTTGCTCATGCTCTGGATAAGATTTATCTTTCTTTTATCAAATTATGCAACTTACCTTATACTTAAAACCCTAGCTTTGCTAAGGTTAGACTGGTTTTCCCATTATTTTTCTAGCGTATTAAATATTTTGATCGTTTGTTATATTATTAACAGAACTTTTTTTTAATGGTCTCGTTTATTTAGATTGGCTTTCTTTACGAATATTCCAAGAAATCTACGTCCTTTGACTTGTGTTTTTACTTCTTTTTTTCCCCTCCCGAGCTTATCTCAGTGATCGAAAGATTGTAGAGATAAGCTATCGTATTTCTCACAATCTATATAATTTTGAACGATCTCTTATTTATTAATTCATCTAGTTTTAAACTGAAGTGTAAAAGAAAAAAAACGCTGTATAATTTTTAATAATTTGTAATTGTTACTAATATGAGATATACAATTTTTAATTTTTAACTATAAAGTTTATTTTTTATGTATGCTTGTTGATTAATTTTATTTGTTCTTTTATTTTTGAGGGCGGATATCATTTGTCTTTCGGGTCTTTTCTATTATTTTAAAATTAAATTGTTTACATTTTATTATATACATATTTCCTTCGATAGTTATTAATGAATTACATTAATATATTATTAAACCAAAAAAAATACAAAAGTTAGTTTTGTAACATACTTTCCAAACAACAGAGTATAATAAGATAACATCGAAAATCAATTAGTCACTAAATTAGATACTATATCAACAATTTCACTTATTAATAATCAAATTTCAGTTATTTTTCCATTGAGAATTGACCGTGTTTCGGAAGAACAATTTTATAATTATCCAACACTTTCACAAGATCATTTTTTTCCAATCTTTTAATAACAAAGTTATATAGAACATAAATATCTACCTTTGTAAGGTTAATTAATTGTTTTCTACACTCCTAAGTAATTCCAGTTAAAAATTTCTCATATAATAGATCTGTTATATTCTTGAATTAGTTTTGTACAATCCTTCAACAAGGATAAGGAGAAATTTACAGTGCAACACCAAAAAACTTTTACTTTAAAAATTAATGTAACATGTCGATAATTATTATTAACTG
Source organism: Centruroides vittatus (assembly GCF_030686945.1). Classification (NCBI taxonomy): domain Eukaryota; kingdom Metazoa; phylum Arthropoda; class Arachnida; order Scorpiones; family Buthidae; genus Centruroides; species Centruroides vittatus. Next base: position 141,496 of record NW_027122214.1, read on the forward strand.
AATATTTCGAAAAGAAATACATACAAAAAGTAATAGAAAATAAGTTTTATATAGAAAATTGTTCTAATATTAATAAGAGTAATTTAAAATGTAATGTAATAGTAAAGAACACAAAGTTTAGGTTTGTCATATGATATAAATTTTAGAAATAACGTTAAAAAAATAAAATGTAAATATTTGCTTAAAGCATTTGAATTTGCATATTTTATTTTAATAGTAAATTCGTAGCTTTAAATACAGTCATTCATAAACAAAATAATGTATAAAATAGTTTCTATGAAAGAAAATTTCGATTTTATTAATAGAAATTCTTCAAATATAAAATTCCTTTTACTTCTATAATACTATGATTTAATATTTCTTTTAAATATAAAAATGGCAAGTAAAATTTAAATAAGATTTATAGTATAAAATTATATCCACTTGTGTAACCTATCTCTTACGTTAATAAATATCTGAGGAATGTCGTAAAGCGAAGCTTTATATTGACACAATTAATTTCATTAAAATTCTTTAAGAATAATTTTTAAAATAATAAATAAATAAATACTGAAAGTTTTAAACTTTTTGCAGTAAATACAAATTCACTAATGGCACATTTCCCTTTATTTATGTTATACATTCGACAACAAGCTAATGTTAAAATTACCAACTGAATCGAAATTTAGTGAATTCATGCTTTGAAAGCACTTTACAATGTTTAAAATTGAACATTTATGTGCAAACATCATTCACTTTCACTGAAAACTCGAATAAGTAAGCCAGAATTGAATTGATTGCATATGTTAAAATAGGGGAAAATTACTCGAATAAATTATTTAAAATACGATTTTCTTATATAGTTACATTTTAAATTAAATTTATCATTTGAAATATTTAGGTTATTTAAATATTTTTATTATCATTTTTTATCATCTTAAATATAATATTATAAGTAAGATTTTTATTATGTTACATAAAACTCTTAAAGTTTACTTAACATAAGTTTTAACAAGTGCCTAAAAATAGTAATTGACGGATATATGGCCGTTTATTATAATTTAATGATTAAACTTTGCTAGAAAATTTCTTATTTTTTAAAGTTATTTAATTACACGTTAAGGCTATAGGAAAATCCATAAGTACAGTACTAGTAAATATGAATTAGGCCTACTATGTTTAGAGAAAGTTATTCGTTTTACAATATTTACATATAAATTACTCAATTTTTTAAAAATATTTATTAATATTTTAGTAGTTACTCAATTTATTTTTTCCAATTACAAAAAAAATAATTTCTAATATTTTTTCTATTAATTGATATTTTTCGAGAATAAAAAAATAAAAAAATAATTATCGCTTTTCTATATTTTTATTATTAATCATTAACTAAATAAACTATTTTTAAACCATTAAAATCTTAAAAAATCATACAAATGGTTTCAACTACCTTGAAAATAATAAATATATATTTTTGTAAAGTGCTTATTAGTATCAAAAATCTTTAAAAAATCAGCTAATAATTTAATTTTTAAGAAATTAAAACATATATTTGCGTTGAGAAAACAAATTTGAATTTAAATACAGCAAAAATAAAGGTTTGAAGCGATAAATATATTCTTCCACGTATAAATATATGCTAAACTATTATTGGACTAGCGCGTGTCTTCGTGATGTTGCCACAGGAAGAAAATATTCAATAAAACATTGAATTTTCAATATTCTTCAATTTCACTTTAGTTTTTTTCTTCTTGTTTTTTTAAATCTGAATTTTTAAAATTGCTCTTGAAATAGTATATTTTATCTTGATTTTTCTTTCTTTGCTATTATTATTCGTGAAAGATGCCTCTGGCATTGACTAGTTTCGCATGGTTTCAACAAGACGTCAGTTTAATACTAAAATTGAGAAGAAAAAATATATATATAGAAATTTTTTTCTTTTTCTTTTGCACGTAATACTGCAGTTAAAGATAGCATCTAACAAAATTGAAACAAAAAAAATATCTTAGATTTGTTTTAGATACTTAAAAACTTTTTCTGGTTATCTCTTTAAATGGTCAAACAGTTAGACAATCTTCTATTATATCTACATCGATAGTTTGATTTCCTGAATTTTCTTTAATCCTATTGTTTCTCTTATTCTAAGAATTTCACAAAAAAACCTTCAAGAACATTTTTGTTATTATTTTAATGAATTAAAGCTGAAATTTAATTGAAAGATGAATTAAATTTTAATGAATTTTAGAATTTAATCATCAATTAATGAGGAAATCTTTCAAGTTAGTGAAGAAATATATAATTTTAACTGCAAATTTTATGTAAACTATTAAAATTTTGATCTGTAAATGTTAAATAATTCTTTATACATTAAAATTTGTTTGGTTGATTGATTTATTTATAAATTTTGTCAGAAATAAAGAAAATTAGAAAAAATATTTACAATTTTTTTGTATTTTTGTTTAAATTTATCATCATTATATAGTAATTAATTAAAGATTAAAATTAAATAAAATGTCTCTAATGTTTTTTTTTTTTGTATTTTAATTTTCTTCTTATAAGAATATGATTTGTCTATGTTTAAGAAATTCAAATATTTTAATATATTTTATATTAGTTGATGCCTCTGGTCAAGACATTTTCTGAAAATCATGTCTTTTGTAAAAGTTTTATTGATTTTTATTCGAAAACAACTACAAATTTATTTTTCATTCTGCATAAAAAAATAAGGAAGGAAAAAATTTTGATAAACATTATTATAAAATTTTATTTATTTAATATATTTATTTTCCAAACAATAAAATGTTTCCGAGTTATTTCGTAGCTAATTTATACATTTTGTTTTATATAAATAAAAATATTTTAAACATTTATAAAGCAAATTTTTTTCCTCTTGATAAATCTTATTTAATAATTTTAAACAATAATAATTTTTCTATAAAATGTTTTTCTTTATATATATATATATATATATATATATATATATATATATATATTATATAATATATTTTAAAATTTATATATACAGTATATATTTTTAATTATATTAAGTTTTACTTAAATTAAGAAAAAAAAATTAAAGAGTAATCATGCTGTAGAAACTTATATATTGTTAAAGGATGGACTTTATATATTAGTCTCATACCAAATGTTACTCTTCCTGTTAATTTTATTTTATATAAATTATTAACTTTAATGCAAATTTCTTCAATAGAGTTTTAATTATATTTACTAACAAGTTCTATGTATTAATTTATAAATATTTTACCATTTTTTTTATTATGGTGCGCAATAAACTAGCTTGAACTATAATTTTTGTTAGATGCAACATTAATAATAAAGTAAATGACAATAACGATAAGCAGAATAAATAGAGCTATATAAAGGAAATTGTTGTATATATCAAGGGAATAGTCACATTATATAAGATTGTAATAAAAGATAATGAACATTTTTATAGTGTTAGACATATATCTTACATGTATCTTTCTGTTTGAAATATTTAATGAGAAATTTTTGTTTTTGGCAGAAATTTTTACAACTATCGACCTTATATACATTTATGTAATCAATATAAACATTAACTTATTCATTTTAGGCAAATTTTTACTCGAAATTTTATATAAATTTCACTGCTATAACATTTATATAATCAGTTCTTACAGTAAAAAACTAAGCTAAAATTCTATTATATATAAATGTCTACAAATATACGCTATATATAAACCTTCAAAATATTAATCTGATGTAAAATTATTTACAAATTTTATTTAGTATTATTAATTTTATATATATTTTATTATTATAGAACTTAGTTATATTATTGTTAGCTCATAACATATATTATTAAAATAAGTTAAAATTTGATGCTTAACAACAAAATTAATGGTAAAATAATACCTTCAAACTGGTTTAATCATTTTATAAATTATTTTGTATAAAAATGTAATACAAAATTTAAAAGTTCTTACAAAAAGATCAATTTTATGTTGAATGTATAAATTATTTATAGTTTATATTATGATAGATTGAAGTCGCTTTGTTTATAAGTCAAGCTGTTATTTTAGTGAAATTTAATTATTTTACCGACTTTTTTTTAATGAAAAATTTCTCTTTTTTTATCTTAACTTAATTATATTTAATATGCAACGACTTTAAAAGTTAAACGTGATTAAATAGATGTAATGTAGAGTACATTAGTACTTAATTTTTTCAAAGTAAAGCACTTCGCTACTCTCCAAAAATAGCTTATTTTTTAGAAAAATTCAAAAGAAAAACTTTAAAAATTTTGTTAAATTATTATCGAACATTTTTGAAAATGCTTTTTTTATATTTTAAATTTGGAATTTTATACATTCCGTGTTTTGTAGTTAATTAAATTCTTCTATTCGTAATAAGATCGTGATTTATTTTTTAAATAAAAGAATCTAATAATAATAATTAAAAAAATCGTGATTAATAATATTTAGTTTTAATAATTAATCAAAAAATACATTAAAAGAATGTCAAATATTTTTAATTAAATGACATTAAATTAATAAAATAAAATGCTGATAGCGCAACGAATAATTGAGTCGTTTAATTTATTCTTTTGCTAATTGAATAAAAAAGTAAATTTGATATTTATTATAGCAGCAATTAACATAATTTTTTTGCTTGTATTTTTTTAAATTAATGACGTTCTGATGTCAATGACCCGTAAAAAATCAAATTTATCAAACTTGTATGATGTGAAATGTTAGATATTTTAGTACAACTCACTCCATGTAAAAATGTTAAAGGTTTAATTTATAAAATAAAAAATAGGCTACAGAATAAGATAAAAAGATAAAATAAGAACGGACATTTTAACGCTAGTTTTATATGATTTATCGATCTATTAATCTTGGTTAAAAGTTTTTTGTGTTCTTTGATAATAAGTGTGTTCGAAAGCCACAACGTTCCACAGCTCAGTTCTACCAACTTTCTACAATATCTATGATCTATATTTTTTTCCTTTTATTCACTTACTTTTTATTTTTCTTGCAGATTTTAAGTGTACCTGCGTTTAAAACTTGAAAAAATAGTATTTTTTGCATTTCTTTTTTACTTTCTCTATAATTTTTATTGTAAAATATACCAGAAAGAAATTGCTTCAGTATCTCTATCCTGATTAATATACATACTTTGAGGTGTTCTAAACATCTTTTTATTCATTTTAGATGACATTTTATGACATTTTCGATAAATTTAATTCATTTATCTAGACTTAAAATACATATATTATTGGAATTCTTTATTTTTTGCTATGGAATTACTATCGATAATGAAAAAAATCGTTTTTCTATTTAACATTTAAATTTATTTAAATGTTAAACAGAAAAACAAAATTTAATAATATTCTTGTAGAAAATAAAAAGTAAAAATAAATCATAAAAATTACAAATAATGTTCGACATTTTAATATTTTTAATTACGCAAAAAAATAATAATAATATTAAATTGATGTTATTAAAAAATAAATACTTAAAAAACATTATTTGATTTTTATAAGAGTATAAAGCGCTTTTTTTACTTAGAATTTTAAAATAAAATTTTAATAAAATTGTCTTTAAACTTCGTAAGAAGTTTCATCTTATATACTTTTGAAGTAGGCCTATAGCAAAGGTTATTGAATTAGTCATTACGATGTCACCTGATTATCTCCATTGTTACAAACGTCACACGTAAATGAAATAGACTATAATACGGTTGACAGAATGACAGATGATCTGCGTTTATAGAAAACGTTTCAATTACGTCCGTTAAGGGCTTACATTTCACTTCTCGTGACGTAAGCTTAAAAATTTCAAAAGTTTAGCAGTAATTTTTGATAAAATAATTTTAAAACGCGATAGAACAATCAATAATTATCCATTGAGACTAATTTACTTTCAATGGTAATGGTATATAGCGAGATGAACTTGTTAAGCGTAATGTATTGATAAAAATGGATAAATTTGATACAATTTCTCGTATCGTGTGAAATTTGAGTGTTATAGATTGGCATTTAGATATAGTGATATGGCGATCGTATCTATAATACACCTAAACGATCATTTATTATATTTATAAGGTACAATAAATATATTTATGTGTTTATCATACTTTAACACATTGTTACTTCGTGGTGATATATCATGATACACTTCAATAGAAGAGAAAACAAAAGGATTCCTTCTGTTGGAGTTATTCTAGAAGGAAAAATAAACTATAAATTAGGTCCTAAAATTGTTTTTTTTTTTTAAATATTTTTTACATAATTTTTTGAGAACTGGTCGAGTGTAAAATTAAAGAATACATTATTAAATTTGATTTTATTGCTTTAATATTTTAAAATATAAATTTAAAAATTATAAAAAGGAATTACATTATTAAAATTACTTTATTTTATTTTTCAAATAAAATGTATATTTATAAACTATTTATTATAGCGCCATCTTTTGTTAATATTTAAAAACATTTTACAGAAAAAACAAATTTTATTCAACATTAATTATAATAATTTGAATATATAAAAAATAAATTATAACTAAACTCTATCAATTACACAACTAATTTTAATAAAAGTAATCAATAATCATGTTTTTTATTTTTTTAAATTCTGAAATAAAAATTAAAATTTTTATAAAAAGTTGCAATGTTTAATTTAAAATTTTTTTCCTAATTTTCTTTTACTATTCCGAAGTCATATTAAAACGTTAATGGAAGTTGATAGCTTAATTACATTTTAATATCATTTTTTACATTTTCTATTTTCGTATTAAAAATGAATAATTAAGAATAACATCAATGTCTTTAGAGAAAAACGATACTCTTTACCTTATTGTAAATAATTTTTTTAAAAATATTTTATAATGTAAGTAATTTTAAGTAAATTTTTTTATTTTATAACTTTACTTAAAATATTATTTTAGCAATAATTAAATATTAATATTAATGCAATAAAATTATTTGGGATATTTTTAAATATAGAAAGTTTAGTAAAGTTTTAAGTCAGTTTCGTCAATTTTTCTTTTATATTTCTTTATAAACAATTCATATAAATCTCTGAAATAAGATTAAATATTTTACTTACATGTAAGTTACTATAATTTATTAATTTATTGTTATATATTTTGTTTTGGTAATGCAATTTGTTCATAGAATTTATAATTAAATTTATTTATATTAATCGTTTAATTTCATATTTAGTTTACATCTTACAATTTTTGTAATAATTATTTTATTTGTTACATAAATTATTCAATATGTTTCTAGGCAAATTAACGAATTTTACTCGTAAATTGCTAACACTTAAATTCTTACAGCTTGTTTGTACACTTGTACTGTAGTTTGTTTTAAAAATTAAAATACAGCTTGTTCAAATATTTATTTACTATTTTTCCTGTCTTTTTTTATGTTTTTGTTCGTATAAATTATTACAATTCGTGCGTATCAATTATTTAATTACGCGGATGAAAATTATGAATTTATTTACGTTTTATTCCACACAATAAAAGTATATTTAAAACTACAATTATGAGAAAGGGGGGAAAAAAACAAAAATTGAACTTATAATTTTATTTTATTTCTTCCATATTTATTCAATTATTATTTAAAAAATTATTTAAATAGCTAGGAAATCGTATGAGCATTATTTTCTGTGTAAGATAAAATTCAATTCACTTATTATGTAATATAATAGTGTGCTTTTATTAATGGTTTATTTGGATGATAAAATTATATAAAATAAATTGGAAAAGTTTTTTTTCATTTAAATTGAAGATTCCAGGTTATATTTTATGATAATTTAAATAAAAAGATTAGAGAAATACTTTATTCAGGTTATTAATTTACTGTATAGAAATGTCGATATATTTTTCTATATTGTATACCAATAATAATATTATTACAGTATTAAAAATAAAATAAAATTGTGTTAATTTAACAAATATGCATTATATATATATATACGATATTATATTAAAGAAATAAATTATTTTTATAGTTTTCTTATGTTATTTCTTTCATCAATTTTGTAAGTCCTTTTCCAACCGGTAGTTTGCGATTCCCTTTAAGTAATGAACTGTATGATTTATTTTTATGTCAAATATACAGTAAGCCTATTATATTACACTTTCGCTCCATTTAGTAATATTACTTTTAAATTTTTTAAACAATTTTTTGCTATTAAAAAAATACAATATAAGCAGAGTCAAATAAATAATAATAATACAGTAGAGCGTCGATAAGTGGAACGTCGGTAAGTGGAATGGCCGGAAAGTGGAACGATTTTCAGTCGGACTGTGTCGTGCTGAATCGAATGTTTTTGATACTAAATTTACTTCTACAGTATAATTTTCATGTTTTTTATATTCTTTAATATATTTATTTTGTTTGTACAAAATGCAGAAATAATTTTTAACGATACGATAGCCTCGATGATTATTATAAAAATTTTCGTTAGGCTTAAAATCGACGAAAATTCAACACGAAGCGACACACAACGGAGAAAAATTCAACAGGAAGCGATACGCAACGGAGAAAAATTTGAACATCGGACAGGTTAATGTATTTTTTCGTACAAAGTCGGAAACTGGAACAAATCATTAACTGGAAGGACCCCAGTCCCCAATTGGTTTCACTTATCGACGCTCTACTGTAATAATAATTTAATAAACAAAGTAAATATTAAAGTTTATTTAAAATATAAACGTAAAAATAGGAAAGTTTAATTCTATAAAATTTAAATATAATTTAAATCATGTTATGGGCTAATTTTTATTATTTACGACATTAATTTTTCCAAATTTTCAACTGTACATAATTTTCGTACATAAATAAACAATTTATGTACGAAAGTTTACTTTATTTGTATTTACAACATATAAATATATTTTATAAATTTAATATACTAATATTTTTATTTACATTAAACGAATTATGCCTTGGTAACCATCAAATTACTAGCATAAAATTGTTAGACAACCATTAAATATTATTGACTTATCTTAAACATGTAAATCTAAGTTAATATTTTCCGAGTATTTTAACAAACACCAAATAGTGCCAGAGTCAATAATCTGTCATTTATGTTATTCTTTGTCCATTGAGAATTTTCAAACTTGCCTAAGACAAAGTAGATTTACACAAGTCTCCAAACACATTAAGAGATGTGAAGATTATCGAAGGAGTCATTTCACTTAACTTTTCAGGTTTGTCTCTTAATGGATTCCTTCTTCTCTAATTCAAGATGCGCTTTCCAACTGTTTTCGTTGGAAATCTGTGAAATTGTTTGGTTTGCTCTCTAGCATATTCCATTTTATTGAATATTTTGTAAAATGAGCTCTTCACTCTGACGTAGATAATCGGTACACGTGTACAGTATTTCTCCCTTAACTATAGGAAAAATAACAGCTCATTTTTAAATTAATAAATATATTAATCAATTCTCTCTATAATTTTAAATTACTTATAAGGTGTGTTTATTCTAGAAAGTATATTGATAAAATAAACACCGTTTAAGTGCACCGAATATCTCATTTTCTCGGCGCATATACTAAAATATTATGATAAATATTTTTGGAATAATTTGTAGAAAAGTCGTGATTAATTATTTTATATATTTTTTCTTTATATTTAAAAAATTTGGCCTTATTTTGTATGGTAATTTTAAACTCTACAATAAGATAAAACGATAAAATTACAACGTCTTCAACTGGAAATTGGTAGGGTTTTTCTTACTTTTAAATCAATTTCGTGTAATATTATCTTCTCGTATAACTTTAACTATATTTGAAGTTATATAAGAAGCTAATAAATTTCCAAGAGATAGTGATTTGCATTCTGAAGGATTTTACAATAAATTCTTCTGAACTAAGTTGCTCTCGGCATCTTAATTTAGGAAAGGACGTTAGAAAGGAAGAAAAATTGTAATTTTTAAAACTTCAAATTTAACTTTTATTATTTTGAGTTTATAAAAAACTGAAATAATAATAAAAATATTTTTTATTTATTAAATAATAACTATATAATTTTAAAAGCGCGCGTAAAGATTTCTGATTAATGGCTTTTGATGTTCATTGAATTGAATAAATTTTACTTTAAATATATTTTTATATTATTATATTTTAAATTTATATTATATCTTATTATAATCTAAATTATAATTAAGATTGTGTTATAAAGACTAATTGATTGATTTTCAGAATAAACAACTATAAATGATTATTATAATACAATTTAAAGATGAATTGTTAAAGAAAAAGTTATATTTTAATCAAATTTAAAAATGTATGTGCTCTACGTACTTATTTATATACGAAAAAATTATTTTATTGATTTTTAAGAAATATTTTCTGGCATCTTTGATGAATTTTTCTTTCGTGTATCGAAGCTTGGCAATCTTCCCTTCAAGAAAGAGACTCATTGAGAGAAATTCCTTATATAAATAAATGATATAAAGTTCAAGAAATTGAACAACTAATTGTTAAAATTAATACTGTAATATTTAGAATAACTTATTTGCTAAAACACGAGAAGTTATATAAGACTCAAAGTTGAATAAAGTATTATTAGTTAATGCTGTTTAAAGATTGGTTTATACAGGGATTATTGTTGATAAATTCTAGGGATTAATCATTATCTTCAACATTCGACATCATTAACCATTTCAGATTATTACTTTAATATTGTTTGTTGTTAAAGTTTCGATTTTCGATTGTTTAGTGAAGATTTTGATGTTCCAAACTCGAAGAAAATATTTCAAAATTAAGTATAATTGTTACTTTATATTCAAATATATTTTAGATAATAAAATAAATTACAGTTTTATTAGAAATAAATTTTAAAAAATCTCTCTTTTAGTAATTTTATATAATAAGACTAAAAATATCCAATTTTTTTCCCAATTTAAAGGAAGAAAGTAGCTATTTTAGTTCTTATTTAAGATATTCATACAAAATTTCTTATACTTATTAAAATATTATACGTTTAAAAACACATAAAAAATATACAAATTATGCAAATAAAATTAATTTTAAGAAGTATAAAAATAGCCAAATTATTAAATAATTTTCATTTAAAATTAACTTTTAAAATGAAAAAAAGTTCGAAAGTTCTCTTTAATTATATATTTTCAATATCTTATAAAAGAAGTAATTCAATATTCATAATGCTGAAGAGTTACAGTTCTTGATAACCAGTTGAAAAATTATTCTTTTGTCGCTTAAAAGATCTTATTATATTCATTAAATATCTTTTCAAGTCACTAAAGAATTTAACTTTATCCAATTTACAATTAATGATTATTTTTATTCTTACTAAACTGTGACAATTTGAAGTGAATGTAAAAATCTAGTTTTCTGAATCGATAATATATTAAAAAAGAAGATAAGTATAATTGTTAAAATTCAAAATTCATGTGAAATAATTATTAATTTAAGTCAAATTTACCTTTTCTTTATTATTTTATAAATTTAGGCATTCCAGATGCTGGAATTGAAATAATTTTACAATGTTTCTATACAAATGCAGCGAATAGCGATTATCATATGTGTGAATTTAAATTATAATTTATTAAAATTAATTGAAATTTATTTTTTTTACCCTAAATTTTATCAATAAAAATGGGTCAATTATTTAGTTTTAAGTACATTTTGTTTTAATTTTATGGTATAACTAAGTGTTGTTTTTATTGCAAAAGTATGAAATTCTCATTAATTTAATGAGTATTTCTTTTCTGAAAACAAATTCCAATAGATAATAGGGATATAAATGATCTAACCATGAGACACCAAATATGCCAAAGATTTGTACTGAAAAAGGATTAGATCAAATTGCTACTACTTGATATTTTACCTTGTCAATATCCTGAAAGATCTTCACTTTCCGTTCGAATGATCTTAATATAAAACTGCACAAAAATTCGCTGCTCTTTTATATTTTTAACTGTATTCCGCAGCACGATATATTTAAATAGGATAATATATCAAATTGACGGCCGATCGCCCAGGCGATTGGAGCATCTGCCTATCGCTTTGGGGATTCAAAATCGAATTTGAGCGAGTACCCCGTAGAATTTTTGGGAGATGGTCTGTCTCGGATATATTGGGGGTCTGGGCAATGGCTAATGGTTAAAAATACCTTATTATTGACCAAAGCGTGAATACACAGATATTAATAGAAAATTCAGATAAATAAATATATATATGCATAAAGTTTTCAAATTTGTTTTGGGAAAGAAAATTGTTTGTAATTTAAATTGTATTCTAAATACTGATGAAGCCACAAAATAATATTGGTCTGAATGAATCCTTCCAACGTTCGGAAAAGCGAAAGTATTTTTAAAAAATTTATATAAATTTGTTTTATGTAATTATATAAAAATGTAAATTTATTTTTATAAATAAAATTTAATATTTTATCATCGAATCTGTTCAATGTTTATTTGAACTTTATTGTTAAAATTTGAAAATTTTTGATTGAATTTAGTAAAAAAATAAATCAAATTTTCGAATTATTCGGGCGTTTAAATTCGAATTTCAAAGGGATTTTCTAAAAAGAAGTTTTTATTCTTTTGTTCTATAATTCGATAAGCAAAATGGATATTTCTTTACCCGAAATTTTTCTGAATTCAGATTTGGATCGACTTTTAAGTAAAAAGCGTGTAATCTTGTTAGGCGATTCTAACGTAAGAACAATTTACAAAGATCTAATAGCTCTGTCTCAAGATAATTTATTAAGTAATGAATCAGGATTGAAAGCGAAAATGGAAGATTCTTTTATGGGCGATAAATTAATCTATTGCGATAAATTAACGATTGAAAGGATTTATAAAGAAGAAAGATTATATCAGTTTAATGATTATGAGATAAGATTCTTTTTCATAACAAGAGTTTACGATGAATATATGGAAAATATTTTAAAAATCTTACAACGAAATACAGTGGATGTAGTGCTTATTAATTCCTGCTTATGGGACATTACACGATGGGGTCCAAAAGGAGTGGAAAACTATAAGAAAAATCTGAAAATCATAGCCAACAAATTTCGTGAAATTCTTCCAAAAGATTGCTTAGTTGTCTGGTTAACCACATTACCGATATCGCAAGATGTGAAAGGAGGATTCCTAGTGCCAGAGTTGGAATTCCTGAAGTTTTCACTTAGATTTCATGTAATGGAAGCCAACAGGTACGCTCGAAAGGTATTCAACAAGTATGGTTTGGACATATTAGATCTTCATTATCGTTTACAAACGCACATACATCTGAGAAGAAAAGACGGAATTCATTGGGAAGCTAAAGCAGTTAGACACATGACCAATTCTATTCTAACGCACATTTCTTTAGCTTGGAATGTAAAGTTACCTTCTACATTTAACAAGAGCATGAACATAAAAGATGAAAAGAACGTAGAAAAAACAGATAATGAGAAAAGCATTATAGAATATAATATAATAAGTAAGGTGAGTATCGATTCAAAATTGGTTCAATGATTTGTTGTGCATTTTATGTTAATAACATGTTTATACAAGATTAAAATGTATTATTTCAGTACAAAATTGACAGAAGAAAGATTCCTGGTAACAATTAACACGAAATTTTGATTAAGAATTTATTTTTCATATGAAAAATACATTTATCTTGAAGTACCATTACATTATTAAACGTATACTCTCTAACAATTTGTTAACATCTTCATATTTAAAGTTTGTTTAATCAATGTTCCATTATTGCCAGAACTGTATTTCAATGTGATTTATGTAAAATTCATTACAGATCAATACTAAATTTTAACATTGTTGTTTTTCAATTAAGGAAAGAATTTACGATGCTACTTTTAACTTTCATAAATAAATACTTTTAAGATTTCTTCGTTTTCAGTTATCTATATATATAATCGAGACGAGTTGATAATAATAATAATAATCAGCGCAGAGCCCAAACGGTTAGGAGTTGAAAGTTGAAATTTGGTACACAGTTAGGGTACGTCACGAGAACGCACATTATGAAGGGATTTTTCGAAATTCCTCCCCACGGGGGAGAGGGACAGGATTAAGTCTTAACACTTCCATTAACAATGGAAGTGTTAAGTAACAATGGAGAACAAGAGAAAGCGACGTGCAAGATTTACGGGCGCTGGAGAAAAAAAAAGAAAAAAAAAGAAAAAGAGTAATGTGTTAGAACATATTCGATTTTCAAATTTAAACAGATTAGTTCGGTTTTTCTCGACTTTTCTTCTTTAGAACATTCGATGAAAATCGAACGATATAATCAGAACACGTCGTGAGAATCGAACAATATTACAATATTCGATTTTCAAATTCGACCTTTCTTTAGAAATATTTAGTTTGTTGATGAAATTACTCTCTTTCTTTTGTGACTATAACGTAATAATCTTAATCTTCGCTATCGTTACTTTTGCCCGAACAACGCCGGGCCTATCTGCTAGTTGTTTTAATAAAATTGAAATATACGAGACGTTTGAAATTTTGAATTTCCAAATGAGACGTAATTTTTTCGAATGTATTAATAATTGTTTTTGTTATTTGAAACTAAGTGAAATAATATAAGAAAATTATAATTGCCTTACAGTCCTTATTTCTAAAGTCCTAGTAATGAGTAATGTCCATGTACACAATTAAAAATAAATATAAGAAAATCTTTAATACTTTTTCCTTTGAAAATGAAAGCTAATTTCTTAACTTAAACTGCTTCTTGAAGTTATTTAAATAATATAAACAGATTGCACCAACTTTCTTTCCATAGATTTATTACTTTTTAATCTGTCATATACAATTTTAATTATTTCAAATCACTAAATCATATTGTAATCATCGTGTACAGTACAGTACATAGATGTAAGTCTACTTGAATATACGATTATTTCAACTCGATTTATACTTTCATATGATTATTTTAGCACGAAATTAGATACACTCAGCTATGAAAAATAATTTTGAAACGTACAAGTAACACAAAGCATAATTTTACAAATTATAATATAAAAAAGTTAAATATAATCAAGTACATCATTGTATATGAGAGCGATCTACGTGAAAATTGTTCTTAATCTGTGGTTCTTACCACTGTTCTGGCTGTTAAATATGAAAGAGGGAAAGTATGGCTATCGGTCAAAATAAAAAAAAAACTCAAAATAAAATTTCTGAGTTTTTTCTATATGTATGAATGTTTGTGTGTGGGGGCACGATTTTGTTTACCTTGTTTGATGCTTAATAACTGCTGTGATTTTTATCGAAATTTCCTGAAATTTTGCAAGGAGGTTTCTGTATTAGGGGTATTGATTCTATTAAATTTTGGTGATTAAAAGTCGAGGGGATGGGGAGATAAAAGGGATCGTATGTATCTCCAATAGGATCTGATTTAATGACGATTTTACTTGTTATTAGCATTTACAATTTTATATAAAACCCATTCCTACCCTCAAAATTAAGCTTTTTGCCATTTTATAATAGTTAAAAATATGATATTTTACACATCCACAAGAGCCGAATTATCGGGCTAGAGTTGGCTATAATAAATAAATAATTAATAAGACAATTTGGCACTAGAGCTCGGCGTTAGGCGCCATCTCTTACTAAACTTAATAATTATAATTAAATTAAATAAATAATTTTTAATAATTTGGAACTGGAGGAAAAGAAATCGGCCCGAAGCGGAACTCGAACCCGCAACTTCTGCTATCCGTGCAGACACGTTACCAGTTACGCTACCCGGACCTTCGGTCCGATCGCCTCCTCCAGTATATATAAGCTAACACGACGACCATCGATGGTCATTCTTTTCCTCCAGTTCCAAATTATTAAAAATTATTTATTTAATTTAATTATAATTATTAAGTTTAGTAAGAGATGGCGCCTAACGCCGAGCTCTAGTGCCAAATTGTCTTATTAATTATTTATTTATTATAGCCAACTCTAGCCCGATAATTCGGCTCTTGTGGATGTGTAGCTTTGTAACGGGTTAGTCGTTATTTATTTATATGATATTTTATTTTAAAACTTTTTATAACAGATGGCGCCGCTAAATGTTGCCGGAAAAGTTAAGCAACTCGTTGCTGGAATTTTTTTACTAATGCTTTAAACTTTTTCTTTTCCCAAAATTTTGTACTCAAGACATTGTGTGCTACAATATTAATTTGTTTTCGATTTAATTTGGATAAGTTTTAATATAATACAACTAAAATAAAAATTAAAATATTTAACTTTGTACTCATTATAATTATAATTACACAGCTTCATCCATTTTTTCTTTTGTTATTTGGTATATAAATTGAAATTTCTATAAAAAGAAACGTTCTAAAAAAAACAAGCTATTAGCCTAATTTTAGAATTTTGATTTTTGTTTTTTATTATATGAATGATTTATTATAATTTTAAAAGAATAAAGTATAATTAGAGACTTTGAAAAAAAGTTATTTAAAGTAATTACTACGATAAGGATTCCGAAAAAAGCGATTATTATAATAATCATATTCTCGATTTTGATAACTTTCTAAGATCATATCTGCAGCTTTTTCGGCTATCATAATAATAGGTATATTGATATGCCCTCCTATCTGAGTTGGAATAACTGAAGCATCAACTACTCTTAATCCATCAATACCTTTAACTCTGTTAGAAAAATAAATATTTTACGTTAAATATAAAATATATTAAATTATTATATAGAGAATTTTAAGGAACTTGCCTGAGAGCAGGATCTACCACTGTTGTTGGATCATGGAATGCACCCATTTTGCAAGTTCCTGCAAAGTGATGTAAAGCAAAAGGAAATGCTTTTGCCATGCATTCTAAATATTTATCGCTAAACTTTTTATGTTTTTCACAACCCGGCATTGTATATGGAAGTGGTTTGGCATCGAATTTTTTCATAGCTTTGGTAGATGTCAAATTTAAACAAAACTTCATTCCTGAACAGTTAGTTTTAATATTATTCATCATTTATATCTACATTTTAAAATCTATTTTTACAATTAAAAATTATTACCTTCTACCATAATTTTTATATCGTATTGATCAGAATAATAGTTAAAATCAATTACTGGAGCGGCATATGGATCAGTGGATTCGATAGTTACGGTTCCTTTGCTCTTTGGACGAGTCGGAAAAGGGGAACAAATTACTGTGTCCAGAGATCGGAATTTTTCAAATATCTTCGCTAACTGAAACGACAAATTACCGTTTCATAATAAAAAAAAATTAAATTAATATTATTTTTTAAAATATAAATTATTAAAATTAAAGACTGCATTAAATTTACATAAAATGACACCTCTCCTTTAAGCCAACCACCTCTTTAGATGACCAGATTTTCCTAAAACAGAATTTTTAATCCTTCTTTACCCAACCGATTATCACTTAGACTCATAATTCTTTCGTGTGAATATCCTCTTTGAAGCTCTAATTTCATCGTCCCATTCGGAATGATGAAATCTAAACTATGGGCATGTTACACTGTGTCATTAAATGTAAAACTTTATCTTAATATTTTTTTCAACTGTTAAAAATGAAAGCTTTACTTTTTACGAATTTCAGATATTTAATTGATTAATTTTTCAAAAGTATTTACTGAATTAAATATTTTATTAATAAAGCAGAAAAATACCTCATCAGTAATACCCGAATTAGCTCTCCATAATGAATCAGACGCAAGACTCTTCGAAGTCCAATATATTTCAATATCTGGCCAATTTAGATTTTTATTATATTTTGAATTCACAAATCCTAGCGTTTCTATACCACCTAAAGACGATAATGGTCCTACAATAATAAGAAATATGCTGTTATTTTCTATATTATAATTTTCGTCCAGATATGAATTTTTAATTATTTTAACAATTTATATTTTAATATTTCTTATAATTAAAATCATATTTACCAGTTCCATTAACTGAAAACTGTACATAATTTTCTTTTGTAATTCTATTTTCATTAAATGTATAAGAATTAACGCTAAAATGAAGTCCTCCAGTTGATAAGTGATTTATTAAGTTTTCTCCTACAGGAAGATCAGCTATAATTGGTATCTGAAAAATCAATTTTTTATATTATTATATCAATTTTTGGTTATTTATTTATTTAAGAAGAAAAAATATATATAAAAATTAATACATTAAATTTTATCAAAACTTCTTTCCTTCCAATTCCAGATAAAAGTAAAAGTTTTGGAGAATTGAATGCGCCTGCAGATAAAATCACTTCTTGCTTAGCTATGGCTTTAAATCCTCTTCCTTTAATTTCAAAAATAACACCATAGGCACGTTTATTTTCATTTATAAGTATCTAAAATTTTAAAATATTTCATATTAATTACGATAATTGCTATTTATCGTTATACAAATTATAGTTATTACCTTTGTAACATATGCTAATGTAATTATTCGAATATTTCTTCTCCCTCTTATTGGTTCAATATATCCATGAAATGTAGTCCATCTTCTTCCTTTGAATAATGTTCCTTGTGGTGGCATAAAAACTAAAATTTGTGACAAATTTCATTATTAGATAATTTTATATATCGATACATTTAACAGTAATTAATTACTTACAGTTAATTCAAACTCGATAACTAAATGATTAATCCCAAATATTTGTTATTAAAATTTTCGTTAAATATTTTAAAACAAATACAATAAATATTTGATAAAATTAAATAATAATTCTTGCAGATGATGAAAACACTAAAAATAAAGGAAAATATTCATTTTTACAAATACTATCCACTGCGAATGGCATAAGATATACATCAAGGGTGGGCAATCATTGGCAAGAGTGCCAAAGGTGGCACGCCAACGACTTGTTCCGGCACGCAAAACCCAGGGCTTATCTAAGAAAACAAATATCCGACATCATTTTATATATTTTTTTCGTGTTTCTAAAGTGTTCACGCACACTGAAAAAGATTGCTCACCCCTAATATAGATTATAAGTTTTGAGTAGTTGAAATAAGATTATATTAAGAGTAATTGTAAATTTTAAATATTTTGCATTTAAGTTCATTTTATCGAGCTCCGGCACAAAAATATAAATAAAATTCACCAGTTTGAGGCCAAGCGTTGAAGTCTCCTATAGGATAACCAATAGAGGCAGCCGCTTCTACATAACCTTTAGTTACAGGTGCATGAAAAGTAGGAAATTCCATAACTATAGGTCCACCAACACCATGATAACCTACAAGTAGTGTAAAATTAAGAAATTAATCATAAATAAAAAATTTATTTTAAAAAGAATGCAATTACTTACCATTTGCAACAATTCCTGGGTTATGATTATCCTCCAGTTTAATAAAATAAGGAAGTACGTTATCCCAATCCCACCCAGCTGCACCATTTCGAGCCCAATCATCATAATCGTATTTATTTCCACGAGCAAAGACATTTTGATTTATCATAGCTGTTCCACCCAAAATTTTTCCCGCATCGATACCAAATACCTGAAAAAATGCAAATACTTATTTAAGGCTTCTGCAGCGCATGATCTTAAGTTACTTAAGTAAAATCATACTTTTTTTTAGTTTCAGACAGAACTTACTCTATTTTTTATTGCTTGAGCTATTGTATCACTGGGTACAGAAGTATAATTCCAATTGAATTTTGTGGTGAGAAGATTGAGATATGAAGAAGGAATGTCTGCAACTAGAGGTGGCGATTCTCCAGCTTCCAAAAGAAGTACTTTAATAGAAGGATTTTGCGATAATCTATAAGCCAAGACTGCTCCAGCTGATCCAGAACCAACTTAAAGTCAATAATTTAAAAGAATTTTAAAATATTTTAAGTCAGAAAGAAACGTATCGAATAAAATTCTAAAATGCTTTATATAAGAACAGGATTTATTTTAAATTAATTCACGGTATTTTCCTTTACTTATAATTATTATTACAATTGAATAATTCTATATAAAATTACTTTAATATATAACAAACATCAGGATAAAAGATATTTATGATATACTCCAAGAAATTTCGATCCAAATATTAGATAAAATAAATAATCTAAAACATTAAAAAGTATAGGAGATGTAAAAAATTTACGTTCTACATAACATATGCCAGATATTTAACTTATAAATTAAATTTATATTACATAAACATCATTATTTATTTTGTCATAAAAATGGATTTATATAAAATAATTTAAATCTACTTCATCACATTTCTCCAGGGAAATATATTAGAAAAATATTATTTATTAAATATAAAATATAAGACTAAATCTACTATTTAAAAAGCTTAAAACATTAATTACCAACTTAAATAATTATTTATGACTTATAATACAATTTTGAATTTTTAATAGTTTCTATGATAAAATGCATCATATAATTCAACGATTATCTACTGAAATATTAAAAATTGTATTTACAAAGTAGCTTATAGCATCATCCATCTTACTTTTTATCATATTTAAAATCTTAAAATATTCTTAAAGTTTTAAATATTGATAAAATTCATAACAGAAGAATTTTTTAAAAAAAGTATTTTATAAAAAGTCGATAAAAATTGACATTTTTTTTTATATGAAATATTTAATACTTTTTTACATTTTACTTCAAAAAGTAATTTAAAAAGAAAAAAAGTATTTATTTATTTTAAAATTATTATTTTATAAATTACACATTTTAATTTAATTAATATATTTTTAAATATATATAAGGTGTTTGACATACCTATAATATAGTCAAAATATCCAATATGAATACATTTAATAGAAGCCAAAAACATAAAAAGTATCGAAAATATAAAGGACCTCATAGTGCTAACAACTAACTGATAAGTTTAAATAACATTTAATTAAACATGATTTATATATTTAAGAGGTTAATTACTTTTCAATATGAACGTAAATTAAACTGATAAATAGGTCAAAAATAAAGAAATTTGTATTTATTTTTTATCCTTTACATAATTTTAAATAATTTCACATGTAAATGGATGCCTATAGTGTGACTGTAAATTATATAATAAGCTATCTTTCACTGCTAAAATATATAATATATTATCTATTTAATTAATATTTCATAAAGTTTACATTTTAAAATAATTAGAATGTGTTTAAATAAGTTAATTTTAGTTTAAAGATAAATATTGAAACTTTTTGTATAATTTATAACAGTTTTTTTAAATAAAAACGTTCAATAAATTCATAAATATTATAATTGTTATTTTATAAATTTAAAGTAAATATATAAAAATTTAAATTAATAAATTTATGTCTGAATAAAATTCCTAATACATAAAATTATTATATAGAAAATTAATTTTAATTTTTTTTATATTTAATTGTTAATTAATTTATAATTACTTTAAATAAGTAATTAGTTTAAAAATAAATTCAATAATTTTATTTAAGAAAATCTATTTGAATTTTTAAATTATTTTATAATAAATTGTATTTGTATTATTACACGCAAATTCGAATTTACTCTTATATTTAATTTATTTTCTAAGTACCTTATATTATTTGAATTTATAACATAAAATTAATGTATATAGTTTAAAATAGGAACGAATAGAAAAAAAATAATAATTATTATTATAAAATAGGCAGATTATTTTAGAACAAGAAAATTTAAATGAACAATAATTCTCCATAAATTGAAGAAAATTATCATTATTATATTCGCTACAAGCTGCCTATTTATTATTGTATGAGTCACTGTTTTACTTATATAGGTCATTTATTTTTTGTCATTCGTATTGACAGAGCAAACGGGAAAGAAATAAGAAAAGGCATTTTTCTCATATTAGGGATGAATATAAATTAAGTTAATCTCATCTTATGATGTTCAATTTCCCAACAAAAACGAATATTTCTTAGCAAGGTTCGGTTTGATTCTGTTGAGTATTTTATTAACCCATCCTCCAGGAGACAAGAATGCACAATTTAATATAATATTTAACTGTAGCCTAAATAAATAAAATTTTTATGCTATTCTAGATAAATTTTTAAATTTATTTAAGAAAATATCATAAATTCTTTTCTATAAACAATAAATAAATAAATCTTTTGTAACGGAATTAGAATCACGTTTACGAAGATTTTGTAATTTTTAATTTTCTAAAAACATATTTTACTTTTACGCGTATTTTTCCGTTTTTACACTTAAATGTTTATTTATTATTACGTTTTAAAAATAAAATGTTTTAACTTCAATAATTTTTATATATATAATTAAATATTCTATAATTTTGACGCGACAGAAAAACTAAAATTCCCTTATAAATTTTCTCGGTAAATTAATAAATAAGTCTTTAATTTAAATAATAAAATTTACATGATTAGAAATGTTAATACAAGGAACTTCTTCATTCAAAAATTTCACTCGGAAATACGAATTTGAACCGTAATTACTAAACTTGACGTATGAATTTTTGAACATTTCAGATGCAGTTTTAAAATTAATTAACGGAAAAAAAGATGCAAAATCACAGGAAAAAACATTAAAACTTTTATATTTTACTGAGATAAAAGTGTGGATGCTTCTGTTAAAAACAAAATTGATGCGTTGCTCGAAAGAATCAATCATCTGTAATGAAAAATGGATTATCTAGTGACAACTTAAGTGATCAAAATAATAGTTTAACAAGGACGAGTAAAGAAAATGCTAGGTAAAGTCGAATGTCATCCAATGATGATGATGGACAAAAATCAATAGCAGAAAATTATAAATAAGACATATAATTAACAAATGAGGTGTGATACTCATTATTCATTCATTCAAACTAGGTGCTATAAATATTAAAAATTAACGTTAATGACTGTGATATCCGAAACGGAATAATATTCATTAGAATGAGATCTTGTTAACGTGAAAGAACAGATTGGAATTTCTTAATGGACAAAAGACTTGCACTTATATTAAGAAAAAAGTGTATAAGAAAAAAATTAATCAAAAATACTTTTATTGAAGTTTGTTATTCGAATAATTTTTACGCATATTTTCGAATTGAGCAGCTTGTCATACTATTTACATTTATACATTTTCAATGTTCTATCTCTTTGTAACATATTACGTTTTTCAAAAGTGATTGTCCCTTCAAAATTTGCATTCAAATTTATTAATTTATACGAAGATTACAAAAATTTGTGTCTATTTTAAATTCTTAAAAAGCTGGTTATTGGTATATCTGGAAGTTAATATTTTAATAAGCCTCTCAGACAAATATTCATAATTCTTCTAAATTCAAAATATTTTATAAGTAAGTTTATTTGAAGAAAGAGAACGGACTTCTCGGATTTCAATTTCTTCCTCTGCATTGACGACTCATTGACATTGCGGAAAAAAATGACACCAATAGAAACTTTTATAATAATGTTTTTTAAATGGTTTAAAGGTTCAAAGAAATCTTTAGATCATTTTGTGGACTTTTCGATCCTTGGTTCTTTCTCAGATTATAATTAATTAATTGAATTATTATAGTGACAACTTATAACTTGTAACGATACTGTCTTTGATAAAATTAGAATAAATTATATTTATTTTAAGACAATTTTGTCAATTACTTTAGCGATTTTCAGATAATTTATTAGTAAATATTTTCAATAATTACAAACCTGTATTGTGATCCAGTTCCTTAAATTTACAAATTGTTAACGTTTTTGTCTTGAGATTTGAGGGAATGCAATAGTTCACGGTTTCTATGAGTGTTTTTGTAAGATACCTATCGAATAGTATTATATCCATAATTACAAATTTTTCATAAAAATTTCTAAAAATAATTTTAGCATTTTAATCTTTATAATTCTATGTAATAAATACTCGCTTTTAAATCTAACTAATTCGTGGAATGACGTTGTAAAGCAAATCGTCTTATTTCCCGCAAACTTAGCATATTAAGTTGAAATTACGTTCCTGGAAATAGTTTTAATTATATAATATTACATAAAGATATATGGGGTCTTATATCGAATCGAAATCGCTCCTTTGTTTACAATAAACTAACAACTAACATACTGTTTACATCAAACTAAGTGTTAATTTTGCGAAGAACTTTTAAACTTGATTCGCGTATGTGTATTTTCATTCCTTCTTCCGGAAGTAATTGGAGATAAATGTTATTCGTTAAAAGGTAAGGGAAGTTATCTAATCGTGTAATTTCATACGCAAGTCTCCGAATAATGCGTTTTAAGAGATTGCAATTACATGTATTATGGATTCAGAGAGATATAATTCAGAGCTGGTATATCCAGACGTCTCCGGATTTAAATATTTATGTAATTTAAATACAAGTTCCCCAATTCGACGGGAAACGAATAGACTTGCAACTGATGAGGACGAAGTGTTTTCACTTGGTTTGATCTCAACTGTTTGAATCGATGCAGCAAGATAATGTTTTCAGACTGCAAAGTCTGAGACGTTCCAAGTACGAATATTAGATTATTTGACAAATTATATGCAGTTTCACAAGGTATTATTTGTTCTGTTTTCTAATAACACAAACTTTTAGTCCGAAGTTCGTTATTTGTCGAATATCGCACTGCTGGCAAAGTAAAATGCACCAACATCAGCTTAGTGCAGAAATTAGGAATAGAGTATAATACAGAAGTCTATAGACTCATGTAAACAAGTCTCAAAGGTGTGCTTCTGTACAATGGCAATAAATATGCATACCTGTAGCACATTCCGTGCATGTGAAGGAAACATACGAAAACTTGGAAACTCTTCTGAAAAAAGTTAATTACGATATGCATCATTGGCTTATCTGTGGAGATTTGAAAGTACTGTGCATGTTATTAGCTCAGTAGTCAGGTTATACCAAGTTTTCATGTTTACTTTGTGAATGAGATAGTAGAGCCAGGAATTTGCATTGGTTTGAATTGCAATGGCATCTAGAAAACAATTACAACCTGGCATAAAGAATATTGTGAAGAGCAGCTTGGTGAACCCAGAGAAAGTGCTGCTGCAACCCCTGCATATTCAGCTGGGATTAATATCAAACAGTTCATAAAGGTACAATAAAGAAAAAATATATTTCTCTTTGCAGACAAAACCGCTGTCACCGCTAGAGGGAAGTTTGGGACTATTTTACATTTGAAGGCGGAAGAGAAGCCTCAAATAAAAGGTCGACTACGCCGTGGAATTGTCTTATCCCTCAACTGCGTGAGAAAGGACGTATAGTGTAAAGACACATCATGTATGTATTGTCTGCAAAGAGAAATATATATTTTATTTATTGTATCACATTGTCCTGGCTTATTTTTTAAAAATAGTTCATAAAGGCTTTACCAAAGGATGGAGACTGCTTTTTGTATTTATGCAAAAAGTTTTCAGCCTTGTCCACAACACTAAAAGAAGATGTATTTACAGGACCTGATATAAGGAAATTAATATCAGACACAGAACTTCTTTCTGCAATGAACGACAAAAAACGAGATACCAGAATTGCATTTAAGGCAATAGTTTCAAAGTGTCTAGGAAACAATAAAAATCCCAATTATAAAGAAATATTAGAGAACTTGTTAATTATGTACCATAAACTGGGCTGCAATATAAGCCTTAAGATACACTTTCTGAACTCGCACTTGGATTACTTTCCTGAAAATCTGGGGGCTGTAAGTGAAGAACAGGGCGAAAGATTACATCAGGACAGAAAAGATACCAGGGACAATGGAATGTCAGTATAATGGCGGGTTACTGTTGGATGATGCATAGGGACATTCCAGATGCAGAACATAACAGAAGGGCCACAAAGGTTTTAGGACAAAAAAAAAAAAAAAACTCCGAAGTGATAAGGACCAAAGTTAATTAATGGCTTATGTTGCATTTTTGTACCCATACACGTTAATAATTAACTGAAATTGGTTATTTTTTCCGCGTTAAAATAAATTAAAACCAAATTCATAAAAGCATGTGTATATAATATGCTTTTATGAATTTTTGACAAAACTTTGTAAAGCCTTTGTATCAAAACGTTACGTGATGGAAACATTTGAAAGATCGTTTTTAGTTGTATCCATAGTTGTTAGTAAAAATCACATTTCAAAGTCCAAACAGTTAGTCTAGTCTCAAAGTCCAATAGTTTTTTTATTAGTTGAAATTTGTAGACCTGTGTAATTTATTTATTCTTGCAAACATTATTAGAAAATTAATATCCATAAATATAAAATCGCATAAAATTTTCTTTATAATACAAAAATCTATTTTTTTTAAAATAATGTAATATACAGGGGGGCTGCAAAAATAGGTATAGGCCCTACAGTTGAGAAGCTGAGAAATACAAATGTTTGGTGTTCATTATTATTATATTTATTATCTTTTATTAGTTCGTATTCCTTATTTGTGATTTAATTTATATATAAAAATTAATGTTTTTTTTCCCTATTTCTCTGTGTACAACTGTATACCTACTTTTGCATCCCCCTGTATTATATGATTCTGACATTCTCATATTTCACTTAACATTAAATATGCGATAATAGATGTATGAAAATGAATTTATTTTTCATCGTAGATAAAGTCCAAATAATCTAAAATATACATATAATTTTTTATATATTACAAAGATATTAAATTTACATTCCTAGCAACAAAGTCTAAGAAAAGTGAAATGGGCTCGGGCAGTCACAAATATGTGACGTCTCTTAAAATCATAAAATATAAATTGAAGGGATTTTTTTCAAAAATAACACGTTGGAAATAATGAATTTTCAGTAGACGAATTTTTGTCAATATCTTTGGTATTATTTAACAGATGTATGTTAATTTTTATCCCAACGTTCATTATATTTTATATGTATATCATTTCTAAAAAGATAAGTTTGTGTTTATTATAAGGGTTTTAAGTGTTTTTGCATGAAATTACCAATTTTTGACTTAAACTGGAGTCACGCTTACAGAAAAAAAAACCGTAACCGTAATGGCAATTTTCCGTTCAGTGTGAATTCCGTGTTTCGCACGTAAAATCTTGAGAGAAAAGATAAAGAGAATAAAAAGAATAACAAACTTTTCGCCATCTGGAGTGTCAATTCACATTACTAGCAGCGATGCAACTACCAGCGGAGGTGTCAAAATGGCAGCTGGGCAGCTCACGCGGTTTCTCCTTTTCAGCCTCGAGCAGCACAACAGCGATGTCAGTAACTTTGTAAACACGTCATCCCTCCCAGGGATCTGATTGATCAACATCTACATTTTACGTGACCAGAAAAAATTTTCCTCTGAGCACTTCTCGAGTTGATTTTCCAGAAATTTTACGTAAAATTGTTCTGGATTTGGCTTTCAGTTTACGTTTTCAGTGGTGTTTTTCTGTAGGTGTGACTCCAGCTTTACACGTAACTTATGTATAAATTTGTAAAATCCAGTAAAATGAAGACTGAAATGAAAATAATTTTTTACATTTGTTAGTCGATCTGTATGAAATTTCAGCGTATATTTCTTTCAAACATTCAAATATGTTAAGAAATATTCAATGTTGTAAATTACTTTTTAAATGTTGTATTATAGTATTACGATTCTAATTCACTATATAATTCAAACAGTAAAATTTCGAGAACAGTAAAAAAACGAGAATTTCTATACTGAAATTTGAAATAAAACATTTTAAAATCATTTGTCATGTAGGCTGAAGTAAATAATTTACTATTTACGTAAATGAGACCTATCTAAATTTAATTAGAATTTTTACAGTTTTTAAGATAAAAATTTATATATTTTAAATAAAAAAAATATAAGGTAACCAAATAAATAATTCCGTTTTTGAAATGTGAATAAAAATGCTTGTATTTTTTGTTTAAGATAATTATATTCATTGAAACATTCATTGGGAAAGTGTAATTGAATGTGAAGGTGACTTTTACACTTTTCCCATGGGAGGACTGTTTGAAAATACCATTTTTAGCATCCTCTTTTAAAGTTGCATGATTTGTAAATTGTTTTCCATGCGTATGATCATTCAAAGATTTAAAAAAGAAAGTTGTAATCTGATGGAGATAAGTCAGCAGAATAGGAAGTATGAGGTAAAAGTTTACATTCCAATTGCATTTCATTTTGCTTCTTGTAATTTCTGCAATGTGTGGGTGAGCGTTATCTTGTAAAAAACAAAAACATCTCGACGATTCGCGAAGAGGGATTTTTTAGCTTTAATTTGTCACGTACTCTTTGTAGCTGCTCACTGTACTAATCTTCTGTGAAGGTTTGAGCAAAGTTCAAATACTCGTGATTAACAATACTCCTCAAAGTCAACCAAACACAAAGGAAGATTTTTTCAGGAGTCATTCAAATAATTTTATAAAAATGCTATTTTGAAACTGCCCTCCTGTTGAGAAAGTGTAAAAGAATGTAAAAGTGAATATTTTTATCAATAAAATGATTTTATTCATCAAAATAAAAAACGACGTTATTTATTTGATTACCTAATATTTTATATATGAATATTTATGCAGTATATTGTCGGGGTGGAATCGTGTAAACATGATTCCCGCCATTTCCTTTGGTCTGGTAACGATCAACGTGACAAGAAGACGGTGGAGGGAGAGACTGATGAATGTGGACGGGTAAACACCGGGTGGTCATCCGACCCGTTGCCGACGAGTGTGGAGAGCAAAGGTCGAGGCGGGAAGAGGGGAGTGGACGCTCGGAATGTGGGAAAAAGGAGAGAGAGACGCAGGTGGTGGACAGTTCGCCACGTTACGCCATTCGGACAGGAGTTCGCCCTTGTTACGCTATTCGGACGGTTGGCGAGAGAAGATTCTCCGATCGTTTTGGACCCGAGTATGGACCCTTCAAGTGCCGTAATATTCGCAAGGTGTCTTCCCGACGGATCTGAGCAACGGTGTTTTCCAACAGGACTCACAGAACTTTATCTGATGTTACTGGCGCACCGGGTCGGTCGCCAATAGTGAACACATCGAACCTCTGTGAACTTTACTTATATTTTCTTTAAAATATGTAACACACTTTCATATGAAATTAAAAGTTTTTAAAGGTAATTATTTTTAACTTAACAAACTTTTAAATGCTTTATTATAAAGTAGGTAAATTACATTATAATAAAGTAAGTACTGTATTAATTAAAATAATAGTGCCTCCATCTGTTGACAAAATTATATATAAATAATAGCTTTAGAAAACGGAGTTTTATAAATAAATACATTTAAAATTAAAAGACATATGAAAAATTTAAAAAAATTAAATAAATACAAATACATTGAAAATGTTTTTATTTTTATTCATGTATCGTAAACGTAGAAAACTATAATTTTATTAATAGTATACAGCATAATTGACCGTTTTTATTATAAGAAAAAAGTTCAGGGACTATGAAGACTTGAATATCTCTTTTCAAAAGGAAATTTTGTCAAATTAACTTTTCTTTTTTTTATTTTCATAGTCATTTTCGGCATCGATCGAGTTACGATCTAATGATGGGCAAATTCATTAATGCACAGTTCATAATCTGTTTACAGAGAGTTAACTTGTCATGATACTCTGATTTATCTTTGTGTAGAATTATCCCAATTTCAACCAACGAATTAAGGATGAACAGTCGTACGAAAACTTAAACATATGTAAAAGTAATTTTGGAAAAATTAGATACTAAATCTCAACACCTGTTTTCCAAAACTCAAACATTGGTTTATATATATATATGTACATAATTAAATAAATGAAATTGTTAATATCTTCCTTTGGTTATGGCAACGCGACACGTGGGTAATCTGTTGAGGAGGGATCCCTCCCAGGACGATTTTTATGAGAACTGGCTCCTATTTATTACAAACACGGAGAAAACCCGGAAAACTCCACGTGGCCAGCCCATTGAGGAGGTGCAAACCCTCGTCAATGGGCTGGCCACGTGGAGTTTTCCGGGAATAAAAAATCATACCATCTTTTGAAAAATGTTATTTAGTAAACTAATTGGAAACAAAGAGTTTATAATCTATTTTTCAACTACTGTAAACGGCTTGAATATTTTTAAATTAAATTAGTTGTAATGCTGTCACGAGAAAGATAAAGATAGAATTGGATTTCATTTACCCTAATACAAAATGTTTAATAAGAAAGGTTTTATTTATTTTAAAATATAAATAAGCTTTTATAAAGAAAAAATTGTTTAAATGTAAAATATGCTGTATATTACATTTTATAGTTAATCCGTGCTATACAGCAAATCTGGCTTTAAGATCATTGGCTTTACAGCCATCAGTTTATCACCACATCTATTTATATATCACTTTTCTATTACGATTATATAAAATTCTATTTAACTACAAAATGACTAACAAAACCACAGTATGATATTATTTACTTCAACATTTATTTTCTGGGATAGAAAATTTATACACATAATCTATGAGAATTACGATTCGATTTATGGTTGTTCGCTTAATGACGGTTTTCTAGAAAACAAATAAGCCATAAAATGGGAATTTTATTATATTAAAACTATGTACAAAAGTAACTACGAATTTTTACATCAATTTTGAAGCTAGACATTTAAAAGTTACTTTTATTCCCATTGTGAAGAAAGAAAAAACACGAGAAAAAAATTATTATAGTGTAAAACCGGTTTGCGTTTTAGAAATTATTTAGATTAAAAATTTATTTATTTAGTATATAAAAATTAAAAACTTTATGTGTATATATTTAATAATAAATGCATTTTTAATGCTAGAAGATTAAACCTATGGGAATTAAGTTTTTCGAATGTTATGATTTGTTTTTATCTGTTTTTAAAAATGTTGTTTAGAAATTATAATCTGCAACATAAAGAGAAATCTACCATAGGGAATTCTTTAATGCTTTAGTTGTTTTTCATGGAAAAAGTTCTGATATTGCTTTGGAAATTTCTATAAATTTTAAAGTATTGCAATCATTTCGTTTTTTTCAATGATTTTTGTATTAAAAAGTGTTTCGTTATGAAAATCGTAAATTCTTCGTGTTTCACAAAGTTTTGAAATTTCTCCCTTTTTAACCTAATAATATAATATTTTGATAATCTCTAAAATATAAAGCTCTTTTTTGAACTAGTTAAAAAGGCTCCTCGAGTTTGGAAAAAGGCGATATAATTCAAAAAGTTCATAACAAATATACGAAAATATAGAGAAAGAAGATAAAATCTGATGCATGTCATGCTATAAAGTTTTACCATATAAGAAAGGAAGATGTAATTAATAATAATGTTCACGTGTAGTAAAATTGTTGTCGTCATATCTCATAAAAAATCTGATGAAACCGGATTGAAAACGTAAAGCTCAACAAAAACATCTAAGTAAAGGAAACTTTTCAAAGTTATGACATAAGAATAGTGGAAGCAGATTTGACAGTAAGACTCAACATGCGAATAAACTGCACAATACACAGACTACAACTATAGCAAGTTTTGAATGAAGCAGTGTTACCATGATAATAAATCAGGAAAACAAGCATCGTTACAGAAAAAGGCTTCGAGCTGTACATTGTATCTCAAACTTTCTTCACTGATATTTCTTAAGATGTTCTAATGTTTAGCCAAAGTAATTTACGTGTAACGACTTTAAGGCACAAAGAAAGACTTGAAGCCTTTTTCCAACCTGGTTTCATCAGTATTTTTATTTATTTTTTTTAAATGGAATTTAAAGTATTTTTCAGTGATCAATAACTCCATAATATAATAGTTTTCGTGATAATTCTATATTCATCTGACAGTCACATGATAGCCTGAAGATTGCCCTCGGGTTCCCAGAGATTAAATATGAAAAATTTGGTGCAGATCGACCAAAAAGCTAAGGACAGAGAGACAGAAACATTATATTATCATCCGTAGAGACAAAATCTATATCTATATACAGTGGTGGATAAAAGGTACCAAAATACAAAGGGTAAAATTTGACGCGATTTCAATACTTTCCTTTTTTATGTATACATAACAGTCGGGAAGGTAAAATTAAACATTATTTTATAAATATTCTATTTTTAAATCATTAGGCTTGTATTAATTAAGAGAATCAGAGAGTGGTGATCAGCTCTCGAAAGAGCTATTAATTAATCATATGCAGACTCCTAGATTCTTCAGTAGCTTAGTATCGTATACTATTTCGTTGTAAATCTAGGTGAAAAAAGCGACTAAGTGCGTATTGTGTATGTCCAAAACAATTCAACGAATTTATTCAAAATTTAAGACGCCCATCGTGGACACTAAACATCAATATTTTAAATTTAAAACAAAACAGAACGTTAGTCTTGGATATACTAACGATCAAAGTTAGCACTTCAACATTACACGTGTGGCTGAGCTCTATGATCAAATTGTTACAGATTTACAGTACAATCTCAGGTTTTGAGCTCGTGCATTTTTGAGGTACTGTCACGTGGGTCCAAATTCCTTTATGTATAAAAAAAATCTCGAATATGATTTTTTCAACGTTGTTATATTTCATTTCAGATTTCTTTCCTTATCTTCTACTATTTCGAAAGCCACGTTATGACAAATATATAGCCTAATAATTATTCTTAATCTATAATAGTTTATTTATTTTAATAATAATGTTTAAACTTATATTTAAATAAATAATTTAATTTATTATATAGAATATTTATTGATTTAAAAATATATATTTACAGAAATTTACTTTCCAAATAATCGAGTAATCCCACTCTTTTCTTATCCACAGGCTCTCTAGTTTCGTAAATAAATTTCCATCACCCTCTAACCTACGCCGCGTAAACTTTTTAGAATATCAATTTGCATGACTCACCGAGAAAATCCATTAAATTAAAAACAGTAACAATTAACTGCATATTTAAGTTATATCCAATTAAAACTTCGTATGTTATGTACTTAATAAAACTGGCAAGTTCAATAGTTTCAGCTTGTAAAAGCTTGTAAGCTTTAAATAAGAATCTTCAATTACAAGTTACAATTATTATACCTATATTATATTTTATATTGCTTTTTTTATCTTTTGATTGAGAGCTTTACAATAAATATTATAATGTATAAATTGAATTTCCGTTTTAATTAAATAATTGACCTGTACTCTCACACGTACTAGTTAGATACAACATAAATTACTTGTGAATTTTTAACTTATTCTAATAATTTTGCATTTTAATTAATAATAAAAAAAAGGTCTAGTTTAAATTCATTATTAAATAATTAATAAATAATGTATTCATATTAAGTAAAATTGATATACAATTTAAACGATTTAATATTAATTAAGAATTTTATGAACACAAAATTTATATTAATCTACATAAAACTTTTATAAATTCAAACGCAAGATTAATTTAAAATTATTAGATTTAAGATTTATTGCAAATTAATTCATATACAGTGTATTTATACATTTTCTACTAAAAATAAAATGGAAATGCTAATAAATATAGTAACATACATACACACAATATACAGTATATATAGGCTACATTATGAATTTAATACAATCTCAAAGTTACATTTTCTGAAATAGGAATAAAACAAGTTCGTAAGAAGATATTTTTATCGTTCTACCTGGACATAATCTTATCCGATTCTGGGATTCTAACTGACTTCTTTTGCTATTATAACTAACATGTAGTTTATTCTATATATATATAGAAGATATATAGAGTAATAGTAGAAAAATAGAGTATATATATATATATATATATTTATTTATTTATATATATACATACTCTATTTTTATCCTTTACATTGTATAGTATATTATTCTCCTGCTGTAAATTATATGATTTTTAAATAAAATTCGGAAAATAAGTGCATATTACTCTAAAAATCAATAGAATACAATACTGAAGTAATTTTCAGATATAAGTAAATAATAAAATAGGAATATTATTACCTAAAAATACTATGTAACTATTTTTTATATAATAGAATCAGTTTAAAAAAATTAAAGTTAAATGGTGATAATTTAGCTTATAGAAATTAATATTTGCAGGCTGGGCGCTGTCCGTTAATTTTATGTACTGTACATTACAGTTTAAGGGGAGGGAGGCCGCGTAAAGTACTGTACACTACATCATTGTATACAATGAGAGAGTAGAGGTGAAAGCATTGTGTATGCGTTATTAGTGGTATTAGTAACATATGACTTTGTACAGTACTTGTAAACATACTTGCTATCATGTGAATTAAACTATCACTTAGAAAATATTTGCAACACTTTTTAATTTCTTCCATGTCGGTTGGTCTATGGACTATTATACACGTAATTAAAGTGGTTTTGAAAAAAAATTCATTATTGTATACAACAGGAAGAGAGTCAAAAGTAACTGTAAAACTTTACACGTAAATAATGGACGGCCCTTTTCTTGCATTGACTTCATTGTCAAGGGCCTTATTTTCTATGTGTTGAAATCGTGTTCTTCTTTAATTTATATTTTGAGACACCACGAAGTGTTTTTAATATACACTAGAAAAAGTCCAGTGTCTAGTATCAACACTTTATGCTGTTTTAAAATATAATATAAGGGCCTTATTGTTAGATTGTATTTGGAATTTTCCAAGATACTTTTATAGATTCACAATAAATGCTGGCTTTTTTACTTCTATATTATGAATACATCAAAAATCCTTATCGCATGTTAATTATACTTAATTATCTGTAATGGACATTAATTACGATCTTCCTTTAAAGGTTAAAAAGTGTAACAATTTGGGTTACGTTTAGAAAGTAATTACAGTAAAGCCTGTGTAAACCGGTGTCGCACGGCTCCGAATATTTTTTCCGGTTTGGCAGGTTTTCGTTTTATTCTGATTAGGTTTTGGACGTGTTTTACTGTACAACTTTTAAACATTTATTTAGGCCTACTATAAAAACTCCTACTAATTTACAAACGTTTTAAATATGTTAATTAATTATACTATTTAGCGAATAACATTTAGGTAAAGCGTTTAACAATATTTTATACAATAATTATATTCTAAATTTATTTTAGACATATAAATTTATTTACGTATATACATTTTTATTAAGTAGAATTTAAAAATACTTTTATATTTATTTTTTCCATACATTATAATTCTAAAAGGAAAATAAAGTTGACTTATTAATTTTACTACAAAATAAGTCAATATCCTTCCCGTATCAACCTGAAAGATCGTGCTAATATTGTAAGAACATTAATAAGCACTTTATCTAGACTTTAAAAAAATATATGACATAATAATCACGAAAATTTTAAAAAAGCAAACATATAATAGCACTTACATCAATGAAACTTTAACAGAAAAGTTCAATTAGGAACAAGGGCTTGACTTCTGGAAAATATCCAAAATAAAAATTAATTTTTAGAGAGAGTTTCTTCGAAAAACTAGAGAATATATTCTTAAAATATCAAAATATTATACTTATATATTAAAATAAACATAATTTTGAAAATATGCCAAGTATTGTGCATCCACTCTTCGTATCTTGTGTAAAGAATGACAATAACGAAATTTATTTCCTCCTATTGTGAAATTAATAAAAAGAAGAATGATTTCGCATAAGAATAAAAGAAAATTCCGCTTATATTATTGCTTATTTATCATCTTTTCCTATTGTTAACTTTTATACTTCAACTCAAAACTTACATTAAGGTTATTCAGCTGATACAATTTAATATTTTTATATTAATATTAGATTTAAAAATTTAAAAATTACATAATTCAAATTCTATAAATTACTTTTAAAAATATTCTTTCAACAAGAATATAGCTAATGACTTATCAACTAACTTCTTACTTTAACTATCAGAATTACTTTTTATATAATTTCTAATCCTCTTTACTCAAATCTGATTTATTCTGATTTATTCAGAGAAAGAGGATTTATATAATTCAAAAAATAAACTACATTACACTTTATTTTTTTTTTAATTTTCTTGTATTATTTCTATGCTAACAATGCATTTTTATAGGAATTGTTTGCATATTTATGATTTATTCTTAACTTCGACATTATTCTTCATTAAATCGGTTAATGGACAAGATAAAACTGGATTATTTAGTATTATTATAATTAAAAATTATTATAACATATGTAGAATATAAATATACCATTTAATTTATATTAATTTCTTTGTAAAATTCTTACTAATTTTATTTTTAAAAAATCTTATAAACTAAGTAAAAATGTACAGTACTTGGGATTTGATAGAATTTGCTAGTTTTTCAGAAAAATTAAATTATGATTATCTCAGATCAATAGATCGATAATTGTAATTAAATTAATCACCTAAATTTTAAAGTTACTTGTCGGAATATAAGATTAAAAAATGTAATAATAAATTAATTTAAGTTAACAAGAAAGTCATAAGTTCTAGACATATAATTACGTTGTCTGTAGAAAGTGTTTATGATGAATTATTAATGACAAAAAATAAAATTTATAAAGAGATATTCTTAATTTTACATGATTTATGGATGTATTAAAATCGCAGAAAAAATTTGAAAGAAATTACATTTTTTTTTAATTAAAGTAAAATGTAATGTCTCAGATAGTAAAATAACATTTTCATCAATGTATAATAATGTTTGTAAAAATGATGAGGAATAAAACTTTATAATGTTTTATCGATTTTAAAAATCCCTTAACGACAGAACAGGACTAGAACATATGATTATTTAATAACATTTTATACGAGATTTTCGAAAATAATATTTAAAATAATTATTTATAAATATCTTCAACTTTGTAAATTTATCAAAAACTATATTTTCTCTTCAGCAATAAACTAAAGTAAGAAAAAGTTTTCTGATGTGAAATTTGATAATTGAATATAACAGGATTTATCATTTGTAATTCTTTTTCCTAATAAAAGTTTTATATTCGTAGTTATTGAAATGTGAAAACTAAATTAGAAAATGTTAATAGAACCGTGTTTAAACTATTTATTCACATTACAAATTATAAAATCTAGTTTTAATCTTTTTTCTTGGATATTTAAGATCTGTAATTAAAATTATCCAATAAAGATTTGAACACTATATAATTTTAATTTGCAGTGGTTCGCTACTAATCGTTTATATTCAAGTGGAAAAGACTAACACCCAATATATCTACGCTTGATATGAATTCGTGAGCAAACGTGAGCCTCTTGTAGCTATTTCATAGCGAACCTTAGATACTTTCGAAAGTAGTTAAGACTCTGGTTTTATTGCAGTGGTTCCCAACTTGTGATCCTATGGTTTTGTCGATAAAATTTGGGGTTCCGTAAAAAAAGTTTTTGGGCATTTTTGAGAGTTTTTGAATTAATATGACTTGCTTTTCCATCATTAATCTATTTCTTGTTTACAGTAATTCATTGTCAGGTTTCAAAATCAACTGGTTTCGCGATTAAAATAAATTGGAAACTACTGTTTACTAGATGTAGAAGAGAAACAGAGTAGAAACGGAAACGGATTTTTACGGTTATTCTGTTTCTGGTATCTCTGGTTTCTGTTGATGCAGAAATGAAACATTTCTGTGTCCATAAGATCGAAAAAACTTTTAAAAAAATAAAATAAAATATTTCAATATTTTATCATTTTTAAAACTAGTATTTTAAAACAATTTTATGTTTTATGTTTAAGTCTTAGTGTTATAATTTATAAGATTATATTAAAAAATTTATATTAGTAATCAAATATCTGTCTTCTTTCTTTGATGCCCCGTAAAAATTATAATATTAATTTATTGTAGGAGTATATTCTAGCTACATAATAATATTATATTATATAATTTATTTAAATAATCAAATAATATATAATTTAAATTAAAGTAACACTTATGATTATACTTCTTCGATTATCGTATGATGCTGAATTATAAGACAAATACCCATCTTACAGGTAATAAATTAAATATTCATTTGTAAGTCTGTATTTATTCTTTTACTTTGTGAATTTTCGCAATAAAATAATAAAATAATAACTTACTGTACAGATGTACCGTACGTTGAACCAAATCAAAAGTTTATTGTTAGCGCTATATTTATTAACAAAAGAAACTTATTTTTGCTAACTACATTCCGGAAATTGTTATATTTTCTATATGATTGTCAAACAGTATCATTTTGGAAGCAACAATTTCTGTTTTAGTTTCTGTAATATCTGTCTAAATAACTTTCTAATTTATATTGAGATCTCAGAAATATCCATCACGTTAAAGAGATTAACAAAATATTTCACAATTAATTCGATTTTCTTAATATCTTGAAAACTAAATGATTCCACGATTGTTTTATATTAGGTATAGTATTAATAATAACGAAAAAAAAACAAAGATTACATAAATATACTTTGCTAAGGTAACTCGTTGCAAATACTGGTAACAATTAAACCACACATTAGACTAGCCCCATTACCTATGCTCCTTTAGTATTACAAAAAAGGGACAAGTGGTGTTGCTTCAACAGAACTCTACAGTCAAAGCTTAGAATTAAAACTTAAATTTATCATAAAAGATGTCTTTTGATAAAAACCTTATCTGAATTCTTGCTTTAAATCAACGTTTAAGTTAATTTTCAAAAAGCAAAATATTAACACTGTTTTCGGCGGTAGTTTCGATAATAAACTTTTTCAATATACACTTTATTCTTATATCAGATTATTTATATCGGTTTAGTTTATCTTCGAATGAAAAATTTCAGTAATATTCTTGTATTTCCTGTAATTCAATATTTAATTCAACTAGAGACGGCCATTGAGTTGATTCATTTTTGCGTTTTTAAGGGGTGCTACAATTGTTTACAAATGCACATGTACTGTACTTAGGGTAGACTGTCCATAACGCGCTTGATCCTTTTTCAAGACTAAATGAAGCCCGACGGAGTAATGTGCATTCGTAAACAATTCTATTACCTCTTAAAGACGCAAAAATAAACCAATCCAAGGGCCAACTCTAACTGCAAGGTAATTTAACCTGACTTCACTCGATACTTCATATTGAGCTGTAAAGTTTTACCAACGCTTTGTATCGTTGCAATTAATTTTGCAAATCATATACTATTAATCTACTGTGGTTTATCCGAATTATAGAAAAAGGCATGTTAAATATTTGAAATTTTACGGCAACAGAATTTTTAATGCGGAATTTCGAATTTTAAATATCGAAGTTAGAATTTCTGTCTAATAATAAATGTTACTGTTAATTTCCAAAATTGAAATTAAAAATGTTTGAACTAAAGAATTATTAATATTTTATGAACAATTCAGACTTAGAACTGGACAGTAATAAATACAAAACCCACATATGAAAACGTTTCAACTTTGCATTATTTTCAATGCTGGACTGACCTTGAGGTTCGCACGTGGTTTTCTACAATAAAAGCTCGATATGACGGATGGCTGCTGATGTCGGTCTGACCAAAAGTAGAAGAAAATTATAAAAAAGAACTCATACCTTGTAACTGACTCCTGCTACTTCGGATTATTTTTTAGTCCTCGTTGGACGTTTTAGCCGCCGTTTCATTTAGTCCAGTCATTGTTTTACAGTCACTTCTCGAGTTACGACCATTTCGACTTACGTCTGAAGTTGCGGAAACGAGCCCCGTCGTAAGTCGAGAAGTGACTGTATTTATTTTACCATAGTCGTAGTTTTATTCACTTTATTTGACAAAAGTAAACACAAAATTAATATGAAGTTCATTTTAATCATTTTTTTCGGTGTAGATTTTCACCTTACATTCAGTTTTGGTTTCGTTTTCTGATCGACTTGTTTTTTGAGCTGCAATTTGAAAAATTTGGAGATCTATAAATTCTCACTATCTTTCCTTAAACTAGGGGCAGGAGGCCCCAATTGACTATTTTCGAACTTCCGGTTCAAAACCGAAATCACGTTATTTCAATTCAAAAATTTTCCTTTGAAAGGAGTTGGATAAATGACCGCCACGACTCTATTGCTAATAGGAAAAGTATGCTGTACGGAGGAAAGTCACTACTAACTTGAGGTGGAGAGCATATATCTTAAATTAGATTAATTTAAAAATGATTAAAAATTGCAGCTCAGCATTGTTGAGTTTTGGTTTCATTTCGCCTTGAGTGATGCGTCGTGGATTTGTTTGTAAAGCGAAGATATGGATCATAAAAGAAGATGATAAGCTTTAAATTTAATATAAAAAAATATATATATTATATATATATTTTTATAAAAAAAAATATATATATATATATATATATAAGATATATTTCGTTGATTGAAGATGGAAAATATCAAGCTGAAGTTGGTAAAGAAACGTTTCCTAATAAATAAAACAACTTCAGACATTTCGATAGTGAGAGAAAAACAACAACAGACTTTTCTTAAATATGACAGTTCTAGTAAAATTAAAAAGTCTTTTACTTAGTCTTATATAATTTAGGCTGCGTAATAGAGTAAAATTTTAAATTAAGAAAAGTACAGCAGTAGCAGCCGTTTTTACTCTTCGTTTTTCGCTTTAATCTAACAATAATTTGTTTTTTTTTTTTCGTGTAAGCAATTTTGATACAGGTGGTACTTAGTCTAAAGTTGAAAATCAATGCGATCAAGATCCCGTTCTAATGTGATTCTACTGTATAATAATATATTGTTTGATATAACGGACGAGTCCGTAATAACGAGTAATCGCGATAAAATGAACTTTCATTGTGATGAACCAATATCTTCAATTCAATAGTAGTTCGTTACATCGAACTTTTACTATATTTATTAGTGCAGTATTTTATTCATTTTATTTATCCTCAATTTATAGATGTCAACAAGAAAGAAATCTAATTTATAATGAATCGTGGAAATATGATTACTTTTTCATTCATTATGAAAAAAAAAAAACTTTGTTTGTTTAATTTGTTTAGAAAGTATTGGAGTTTTTAAGGAATATAACGTTAAAATGCATTACACCACTAAACATTCCAATAAATGACCAGTTTACTGGAAACTTAAGAAAACAGGTGGAAAAACTGATAAAACCTCCTAGCAAGCGTTCTTAATGAAAACGAATAATGAATCTGTTACAAAAGCCAGTTATAAAATTTGTAATCTATTAGCAAAAAATCTTCATTGTTATTCTGATGGAATGTTTGTAAAGGAATGTATTGAAAAAGCAGTTGAAATTGTCCTGATTAGAGGAAGCGTTTTCCCAATATAGTTTATCTCGACAAACAGTAGCGAGAAGAATCGACGAAATGGCAAATAATGTTGACGAATCATTAAAAAACGAATAAAAGCCTTGGAATATTTTTCCATTTGTTTGGATGAATCCGCCGACATAACAGATACAGTTCAATTTGCAATTTTTATTCGAGGCGTTGATTCGGGAATTAAACATTATTGAAGAATTTTTAGATTTAGTTGGGCTAAAAGGAAATACTACAGGAGAAATTATGTACGGGGCTTTTGAAAAAATCTTACAAAAAAAATGAACTCTTACTATTAAAACTGAGTGGTATTACAACTGATGGCACTCAGTCTTTCAGAGGAAAGCGACGCGGTTTAATTGGTATTCTCTCGAATAAATTAGCACAAAATGAAAATTTAAATTATTTATTTATTTGCCATTGTGTTTAGCACATGAAGAATTTATGTGCTAAGAAAATTAATATGGAACATGTTATGGATATAGTAGTATCCACAGTGAACTTTCTGAGAGGTCGTGCATTGAACCATCGTCAGTTTAAAGAATTTTTGTCTGATATTGATGCTGAATATAATGATGTTGTTTATTTTACCGACGTCAGATGGTTAAGCAAATCTTCAGTTTTACAAAGATTTTACAATGTCTTACTAGAAATAAAATTATTTATGGAAATGAAAAAAAAATCTGTTAAAGAACTTTCAGACAGTGAATGGATGACAGATCTTGCGTTTTTTGTCGATATTACAATGCATTTGTCAGAATTAAAAATTTAAAAATGCAAGGAAAAAATCTTATCATATCTGAATTTATAACGTTTATAAAAGCGTTTATATCCAAGCTCAAATTATGGAGCACGCAATTGCGTAACAAAAATTGTCACTTTTTTCCCACTATATTACAAAGCACCGAATCTAAAAGTTATTTTAAATATGCAGAGAAAGTCGAAGAATTAGAATAAGAATTTAAAAACAGATTCGAAAAATTTCTTAGCCGAAAAAACGAAATACGGATAATTACAGCACCTTTTTCAGTAAACATAGAAAACGCACCAAATGAACTTCAATTGGGGATAATAGAATTGCAAAGTAATTTAGATTTGAAAGATACTTTTAAAGAAAAAACTTGGTAGACTTTTATAAAACTTTTATCAAATAAAATTAATTTCCTAACTTAAGAAAGCATGCGGCAAAAGTTCTATCCTTATTTTCTACAACTTACGTATGCGAACAGTTTTTTCCTCAATGAATTTAGTGAAAAGTAAAACAAAAAACCAGCTAACAGATTCTCATCTAAAAAATAATTTAAAACTAGCGATGACAAACATTCAGCCAAATATATCTGATATATTACATTCGCATCAATTCCAGCAGTCACATTAAGTACAGTATACCCAGTGGTGATATTCGGCGGGTTCGCACAGGTTCGGCCGAACCCGTTGTTAAAATTTTCAGTTTTCCGAGCGGGTTCGCCCGAACCCGTTGTTAAAATTTTCAGTTTCCCGAACCTTGTTAAACACACGGAACATTTCTCAGTGGGGTTTTTTTTAATATATTAAAATATGCGTATTATACTCTGTAATACTACTAAACTAGGGCCTTATACCCCGTTTGCACCGAGCATTTCAATCTAGATTGTGAGCAAGGTTAGGGTGTATGTCTTGGTGCGATCTCTCTCGACCGTTTCAATCTCGACCGAAACGAGGTTTAATCGCAATCGATTCAAGAGTGTTCTTGAAAGTAGATCCAGTCATAAGAGAGATCCCAGAATGCCATGCGCGCGAGACAATACAAGATGGCTGTGGAACACGTGTTGGGCTATGGACAGGGAAAGAAAAAGTATAATGTATCTCGAGAGATGATGACATGTGCCTATTTCTAGAAGCGCCATATTGCGGTAAAGAATTTCTCTGCCTTGAAAAAAAAAAAAAAGGTCAACAGCTCTAAAATACTATTGTTACCTGGCCTTCTCCCATGGCTCGTTACGTTCTAAATACGCCACTGATTGTTAGATATATGGTTGCAAGAAAAGGTATTGTATTTCTAGCCAAAACTTCCATTTCGTTTGTCGGTGATTGTCAGGGAAAAATTTTCTGCTAGCGAACCCCTTGTTAAATATTTCG
Source organism: Centruroides vittatus (assembly GCF_030686945.1). Lineage (NCBI taxonomy): Eukaryota > Metazoa > Arthropoda > Arachnida > Scorpiones > Buthidae > Centruroides > Centruroides vittatus. The sequence goes on from NW_027122214.1 coordinate 184,608, forward strand.
AATATCACCACTGAGTATACCTCTGTTAATTTATGAATATATGAATAAATATTTGTGATTTACCCGTACTTTTTATCTTTTTCGTGATTCCACAACCACAGCAGTAATGTTTCAAACCTGAAAAATTAACTTAAGTAAACTTGGCTGATTTTGAAACTATACGGCTCAATTAGTGCCAGAAATGAAGTATCTTTCTTGCGCAGACTAATGAAACAGATTCTTGACACCAATCAACACAGGTACAATATGAATATCACAGATACTGGAGAGGAATTTGGTTTCCGGAAGCGTAATCTTTAATTATTTAATAAATAATTTTGCATTTCAATGCTTTTCAGAAACTTTTTTCTATCAAATTATCGTGTTATGTGAATTGCAATCGTTATTTTCTCTGTATCTGACATGTTTATGGACTCGTCAAACTTTAATGAATAGCAGACACAGATGTAAATGTCAGCCATCAATTAAAACTTTAAATTTTTAAAAATTTTCTTTAGTTTCTCTTTTATAATGTTAACAAATAGTTAAAAATTCTCAATCTACAAAACAATAATTGTTTTATTGAAGAGATATTAAAAAAAAAAAAAAAACATCCAGCAGACAATATTGGTACCTTAACGAGTTCTCTATCGTCAATTAGCCTTTTCCTCTTGAGAATACGTGCAATTTTAAAAAATAATATAATTGCATTTAAAGACTCCTTAATGGATTAGTAAAAACTTCTATTGAATTGAAATTCCTCATTTTAAATATACTGTACGTACCGTACTTTGGGTTTGTTTTTACGTTATATCAGAGCTCTGCCTGCACCAAAAGTTTTGATTTGTTTTAAAATGTCTTTTAATGTATACTTCATGTTAACTTATTGCTACAGAATTTCGACACAATAAGCAAACACATTTTCTATTATAGGCTAAATGACAAAACAGAAAACCAATTTTGCGTTTTCTTTGTCTACTCATATTAAATTAGTATTTGTTAATGTTCTTATTGTTTTCAAGTCTGTAGAGCTTCTAAGTTTATTTTAAACCATTATAAAGTATTTTCAGTACAGAATTTTAAACTAATACCCACTACGTTCGGTTTATCCGGGTTTCTGTTAATTCAAATCGGGTTTGGTCCCGTTTCATCCGAATAAACGGGATTTGGGTGTAATATCAAACCCAAAAATCCATTGTGCTAGAATCATATAAATCTGACGTAATCTGGTTTATGGACTGTGTTTTTGATTGTCTGCTGTATAGAGTATAAGTGTTCCTTCTGTATTTATTTTTAAATGAACGTATTAACTAAGGTAAATCCAAAATAATTTCTGATAAGGGCTTTTCTCACTTAGCAGCAGACAATGTTAGATTTGCTCGAAGCTTCTTGATAATATAAAGACTTTATACCTTACTCATTTATGTCGTTAATTAATATATTCAAACAACATAGAGAACGTAAACACTTTCATAAGGTAATCATAGTGACACATCAGGTATTTGATTATGACAGGAAAAATTTAAGAGCCAAAATTTTCTGTTAGTGGGAATCATCCTATACTTTGCTCTTTGCTCGAGACATTCTGGATATATCGCTTGCTTCAAAAGCAAGATTCGTGCTTACACATTTTTAAAATTCTCATTGAAAAATTTATTTGTATAAGAACGTTTTATGTAATTGTAAATTCATAATTCTGATCTCGAGGAATAACGTAATTTCCAGATTGATTACTTTCCCGGCTCTGCTATATATAACAGAGGAAAAGTATGGCGATCAGTCAAAAAAATGACCCTCTAAGATTTTTACATTTTTGGACTTAGGACACTTTAAAATGTCGAGAAATGCAAAGAAAAAAAATCGGGGCTTCTGTATGTATGGATGTTAGTGTGTGTTTGAGAAGACACGGTTTTGTTTACCCTCTTTGAAGGTTAATTCCCGTGCTTTATGTCGAAAATTTCTGAAATTTCGTAGGGAGGTTTGTGTATTAGAGGAATTGATGCTACTAAATTTTGGTTGTTAAAGGTTGACGAAATGGGGAAAATAAAAGAATCATGTGTCATATCTTTGGTAGGATAAATGGTTAATGTTACATTATGGTAGCGAACATGGCGGCTCGTCTACCCCTATTCTAATAATTTGGTTGGCAATAATTATGGTAATTTATTAGAATACGTTAGGTTAGGTTAGAATGTGCGTCCCCACTGTTTCAGAGACGAGCCGCCATGTTCGCTACTATAGGTAACCGGATAAATTTTAGTCATTAGCATTTCCAATTCTTTTTTTTTTTTTTTTTTTTTTTTTTTGATAAATTCTACTCCTACTCTCAAAAATTAAGTTTTTTACCATTTAATAATAATTAAAAATCTAAACAGTTTTTCCATAAAATTTCATAACAGATGGTGCCACATGTAGTTTTAAATGTTGCCGAGAAAGTTAAGCAACTCACTGCTGGAATAATTATATATATATATATATATATATATATATATATATATATATATATATAAATGTAAGATTACCCGCGGAGAAATGGTCCAGAATCAAAAATTATTTCATGATTCATTATTTTGCGTTGTGGAAATTTTCAGGCAATCTTAGCATTGCTACCTCATCAGGCAATAGAGAGGTTGCGGCCGAAGTTTTAATCTCTAAAACGTGAACGTCGAACGTTGAGCGCCGCCATCTTGTAAGCCTAAAGTTTGACAATGGCGTTTGGAACGTCGAGTATGATTCCAATGATGATAACTTCGGCCGCAACCTCTCTATTGACCATAACATAAATAATAAAATGTCTTATTTTAAACTTTTAACAATTTGGTGATTTAGAGAAAATGAAATATTCCGAGTGTTCGGAAAATAACACACCATAAGCACGAATGCCACTCAGCAAAGCACTAATCACGTCGATGTTTTGGAGTCATAATGTCGTCAGGCGCGCTACGGTGTACTTGATGACATTAATCTGACCGATGGTCTCATCTGTGAGAAGTTTGCAGATTGAATTTTTGCAAAGTACTTTCGAAAACTGCCGATGTAATTCCTGATATCGATTTTCAATAATTAGTAACAAAAGATTTTCTGTATAACGTAAACATCAGTTGTCGTGGCATTACTGTGTCTGCCGCGGTAGTATTTTGTTAGTCCAGATAGGTATTTAAAGTTTATTCAGCAAAATGCAAATAGTGTGTTACAGAATGAGATGTTACAACTTTACTTTTAGGAATGCAGTACAACAGATGCATTGCATTCCAATCGATCCTATCCTCAACATACTACATTCATAATAATGGTAGCTAAATTTCGGCGCACGAATGACTTGGATGATGCACCAAGACCTGGGAAGCCCGGGAGTTGTACGACGGACGACGCAGCTACATCATAGTCACATTCACAGTAAATCCAACTACTTCTATTCGCTGTGAAGCTCTAGAGGCAGGAATTGGGTCAACCTTTGTCATACGATTCTCGAGAGGTTATGTTTTCATCCGTACAAGTCTCAATGTCATCAACAGCTTCCTGATGACTACAATTCAAGGATAAACTTTATAGAAATGTTTATGGATCCTGGCAAACAAGACCCTCCCATTCCCAAAGGAACGCTTCATCCGCTTAACGGATGAAGCGTTTCTTTTTGTTGCTGAGAAATAAACTCAGAAAAATCCGCATCGCTTGTGAAATAGGCTACATTCAATTTCATCAGTGTTAACCGAATTACTTGAATGGCAAGTTCTTGGACCATTTGCTATCGAGGGCATCCTTACCTCCATAAAGTATTTAGAGCCTTAATAGAGCATATTGGACCACTGCTTGCAGATTCAGTTCTTGATAATGCCATTTTTCCGCCAAACGATGGAGCCTCCTCCACCATTGGGGTCTTCCAGTTAAAGACTGGTTACTTGCCACTTTTCCAGGAATGTAGATTAATTGGAAGAGGTTCAAATCCATATCCTCTCTGCTCTCGTAATTTGACGCCATTAGATTTTCTATTGGGCTATATACAGGACTGGCTCACGAACAGCAATTGAAAATATCGCAGATTTACGACAACAAATAGTTGACATTTCGACACATAACGGCTAACCAGCTTAGGAAGATCGAGGAAGATTTTATGAGTCGCCTTGCATACTGTCAGGTAACGCAGAAGTCCATTTCGAATACCTCATGAAATAGGTTAAATATCCTTGCCAATACTTTCATTTTTCTTGAAATTTTCAAGACAACTTTTTTTTCTCATTTCAGCAAAGAAGCATGAAATTGATATTTAATTTTATTTCCGATTTAAAACAATCTTAGTATAATTCCGCGTACCGACAGAATACTGCATATCACGTATGCTCGGTTGCATTTTACTTCGTCAAGCGCTTCTATGTTGCTTTTCTTTCTCGTGTTGCCAGTTTAGAGACTCATCCTAGAATATTATATTTTCATTTATTTTTTTTACAATTGTTTTATTACAGTCTTATTTATTATGTTATATTGCTGCTGTTACTTTTTCTATTATAATTAACGAATGTTAAGTTCTTACGATGGCGTGCACACTCCACACACGTTTTACAAAGTTATGGTAAAACTTTACTTGATTATGCCCTAATTAATGATGTTACGTGAGAGTTTGCTGTATAATACTGTTATTTTTTGTAATTTATTTAAAATGTCACTGTAAGTGTTTATATACTACCTTTCTCCTTTAAATTAAAAACAATGCTGTAAATATTATTTGTTTTATAATAGTATTAAATGTATTTTAAGGCTTTTCCTTTCTATATTTATATTATTAATATTCTTCAAAGATTAAAATAAAACAGTTATCTTATATTTACTTTCTATATAATTTAATGTCAATTACTATTTAATTTATTTTCCTTGAAGAGTAATTAAGCAATATAACTTAATTACTCTTTAATTAATTACTTAATTTAAACATTTTGTTGAATTCTAAGAAAGCAATTTTATAACAAAGCAAGTTTAAAACATGTTTTAATTAATTTTGCACCTAAATTATTTGTGCAAATCAAATTATTTCGAATGCATGACACAGTTCAGCCTAATAAACTCTTGTGCCAAAATAATTAATTAACAAAGTGTATTATTTTGTCTAAATTAACAATATTCTACAGAAATTTTAAATATATTAGGTAAGTATTATAAATTTTAATTTTAACATCACTTGAAATCTTCAAATGTATATAAAATATTCATTGTAGTATTTATTAGAATAGTGTATTAAACAATTTATTTTTACTTTATATTAAAAATGGCGATGTGTCTTTATAAACCAAGATAAGACTGACATTTTAACACTGTAATAGATATATTTTATTTATTAAAAATAAAGAAGTTTGGCTTATAGCTACAGTGAAGCGAAAGCCAAGTTTTAATCAAGATAAATTATCTGTTACTAACAAAAATTGATGTCGACATCCAAACAATAATTTTTAACTTATGCAGGTCGCTAGTAAAAAGGCTTTAATATAGCTGGATAAGCAAACCAATGGCATAGTCTGTCTCAAGTGTTCAAAAGAAATGGTCCATGTTATTGGTTTGCTTATCCAGCTGTATTAAAGCTGCTTTACCAGGTAGAGCGCTCTAAGTAAAAGTTATAATAAGGAATTACACGTATAATCCCAAAAGCCACCTACGAACACAAAATGAAAATTATTTAATATATTTTAACTTAAATTTTTAAACAAAACTTTGTTTTAAATACCTGAAAATAAAGTATCACACGTGAAAAACATATTAATATACTTGAACTTTCGTGTTTTTAATAAATAGGATCTATGAAAAAAATTTTAAAGTTGAAATATTTAATATTAAAATTAAAAATTAAAAATGTAGTTTATATACTTTTAATGTTAGTAGAATGACTATTTATCTCATAATAGACATTGTGAAACTTAAGGAAATTGTTGAACTTAAACAGTAGAAATAAAAAGAAAGGTGAACAGAAAGAGTTTTGTGTTTACTATAGAACCAAGAAGAAAATAATTTCCTATAAATATTTTTATACACTTTTTTCTCCTTCAACCTTACAAGATTAGACAAAATTTTTTTAGTACCTTTCGAATTAATTATAAATATTCTACAAAGTAATTTTTCAATTAAACAATTTCTTTTGCTTGCATATAACTATTATAAGAAAAAATAATTGCTTCTTATACTCACTTTATAAATTTTTTTATTGTTTGCTTCCTTATTGATTTTTTTAATCAATAAAATAAGTAAAGCAGCAAAAAATAAAATTATCTAGAAAGAAAAAACGTAATTAATAGTAATTAAGCTATATTATAATTAAATAAAATCATTTTATTAATATTTAGTTTCACAATTGTCTTAGTTTATAATCAAGATTACATATTTGAAAAGGTTAAAAAATCCAGCAACGAATTGCTTAACTTTTCTGGCAACATTTAGTGGAACCATTTGTTATCCTATTTTATTTTTAAAACTTTTTATATTTTTAACTATTATAAAATGAAAAAAAAAAAACTTTATTTTGAGGGTAGGGATGGGTTTTATAAAAAATTGTAAATGCTAATAAAGTAAAATTATTAAGTCCCATCTTACTCGAGATATGACACCCCTTTATCATCCCACTCCGTCATCTTCAACCGCCAAAATTTAATAGCATCAATCCTTCTAATACACAAATCTCCTTGCAAAATTTCAGAAATTTTTGACAAAAAGCACAGGAGTTATTAAGCTTCGAAGAAGATGAACAAAATCGTGCCCCCACAAACACACTAACATCCATATATATAGAAAAATCCCGAATTTTTTTGCATTTTTCGGCGTTTCAAGGTGTTTTGAGGACAAAAGTGTAAAAACCTTGGGGGTTATTCTTTGAGCGATAGCCATACTTTCATTCTGTTACATATAACAGCCGGAAAAGTAAAAATGTCATTTATACACTGAATTATATATCTCTTCATTTTTAGCTCTTTCCTCCTCGTAGACACTAACAGTTTCATATTAAAAGAAAATCATTAATTAAATTGATAGAACTTAAAATAAAATGGTTTAAAAAGTTTTCTTAATTTAAAACATTTATATTGATTTAAATGTTAAAGTAATATCAATGTTATAAAATTCTTACGAAAGTAATTATAATCTGAAAACCATTCCTCATAGATGAAATTTTGTTATTTAGTTTTCCTTAAACTTTCATAAATAATCATGAAGATGTATCTGTAGAAAATTATGTTTTTAATATAAAATTATTTATGTAAATTTCACTTTCATTTCTTTAGTAAATATCTTCAAAGAAGGAAATAAATCGAGTAAAAATAGATAAAAGTGGATGACGATCTATGTAAAGTATATTTAATAATAAATAAACCCTCTTAAGTTAAGTATATGATATATAACATCTCTAAATTCTTAGAATGTTTTGTTAAAATTTAATTGAAAAGTGTCATAAGTCCTTCAAATAGATGATAAATGATATCGAACGAGAGGTTGAGATCTCGAATGACGTCTTTCAATAAAGTGATCTGTTGACAAAAATGAGATAAAATACCTTCTTTTATATTTAAAAACTATGTTTATATTTAATTTACTCGAGTTTAAATAAATGCAAAATAATTTTCCCGTATAAAAAATACAATAAAAATTAGAGATAATGTTAAACATCGGCTTTTACTATAATTGCACTTTGAATACCGTATACATTCTATCATAAATTTTAATAAAACGAGCTATTATTATTATATTTCTTATATATTTATTGTTGTAAATTGAATTTGCTCCTGAAAATATAAATTTAATACCAAACACTTTGGCCCTTAATTTGAATTGTATTTGAATTGTATTAGAAAATTTATTAAAAATGTGGAGTCTGTTATATATAATCACGAGCATCCATACGGTTACAATTACAATATAAAATATAAATAAATAATAGTTGAGATATCAAATATTCGTAAGAAGCACTTTTGAGTTAAAATAAATCAATACATCACGAAATAAAAAGTGCATATTGTTTCTGCATCAAATATATCTAATAAAGCATATTTAAAAGCTTTCCAATGCAATTTACATTTATTTGTTTTTAAATTACTATATTTACAGTATAATAAGCAAAGTTTTGAAATTCCTAAAAAAATTAATTATATTAGAAGTGTTTCAAACTACGCCATCGAATAGCTCACACCCGATTACTGCGCTTCCGCAAATACATAGCAGAAGCAATGGCCTGGTGTATTGTTTTTTTCTACACCTTGGACAGTACATATAGTGAATCTTCGCTTTACGACTGGCATAAATTTCCCGTCATGTTTCATTTTGACCATCTCGGTATAGTAAGGATATTATACCGTTCAAATTTTAATCTCCGAGAGTAGAACCTTAATTTATGATACTCTAAATGTATGAAAAATCAAAGTTTAATTTATTACGGTTCGGTTTTCAGGAACAATTAAATTATGAAACCGGGAGACTTCGATATGCATTCTGTTATTTGAAAAAACTAGAACAGTTTATACATTTAAATACACTATTTTTTTAAACATCGATAACAATTAATTTTCACTTTTTGCAATACAGTACTATCTATGATATCGCGTAATACCGAACATTTTTTTATCTGTTTTTAACGAGTTTTGGTATTTTCTCTTTAGATTATATTAGATAAATGTCTCACAGTTGCGTTCATTCGTGAAATAAAATTACTTTTTTATACGCAAGATAAATTTTATTACTAGGCTCTATCCAAATTAATCCAATTAAAAACGGTATTATTCAAATACAAAAATCTAGAATTACTCGAGTGAGGAAAGTTCTCGTTGTTCCCGAGTTGTGCTAAGTATTCGCATACTAACAGATTTCATTCTTATAAGCTCACACGACAGCCAACAAACTAATTCAAAGACTAAAAACTAGTGGACTCGCTTCCCGGACTGATTAGTCGTCAACTTTCTGTTCTGGACAACCTGGAATCAAATCCGTATGATTGAAAAATTGCGGATTTGAATTCAGGTGTCTGTTTCAGATTTGTCAGCTCTTGATTTCCACTACTCAGCACTCATTATTGATGCCTGGCCGAATACACGATAAGCGTGAAAAAGAATCCTTGGTGCTCATAGGACGAAAAGAGTTTAATAAAAGCTGAAAAAAATGTCTCACTCTGCCGTCGAGAATTTTGATCGCATTACAATAATACAGTGGCCAAGTTATTCTGTGATCTAACTTCTCGAGGAATTTTCATACTCTAATTAATTGTTTGCTTCAATCTCTGTAATTATCAATAATGTTAATCAAGTTCTTCTCGAATAATTGGTACGAGTTAGTTACTAACTCTGTTGACAAATTGACAACAAGTGTTACCTTATTCTCATTGATTTCAACAAATTACATTCTCTGCTTGTTCCCGAGAACTCGGTTCTCAAAAACTCATTCGATTCTGATCTTAATTGATTTCAACAAAGGCCTCGTACCCATGTATGCTTGTTACGTAATTTTCGTTTCTCTGAAAGGGTTCGAATTCGTTTATGGAGTACAACTTCTCAAGCTCTACAGCAGGGCCGTCGCAGTATATCTGATGCACCTAAACAAAAAGTTTATAATTCCCCTATACATTTTCTATATATGTATATTATCATATTCACGCAAGCACTCATAAACACCACAAATGTAGATATTTATAAAAATAATATAATTATGAACGTTTAAAAAAAGTTTTATTAATTAACGCTAATGGTTACTCCTGATATCTGTATAGGATAAAAATTATTACATCCTAAATACAAAAATTATGAAAAATTAATTTTTCGGGCTTTTTCTTCGGCGAAGTTTTGCATTAATTCGTGTATATCGATTATAGATGCAATTTCATGCTCTATAGGTTTTATTGTTAGACAAAGGCTCACGCTTGCACGTTCTCAAATCCTTAATCTGGATTTGGCGAGATTTGAGGATAGAAATTCGAATTTGAAGGGCTGCGAGCATGCGATGTTGCTACAAAATTCGACGGCCTTAAATTTAATTGTAATTTATTGGAATTTAAGACATTCATATTACCAAGGGCGTGTTTTGACAACTGAAACTTTGACGACTTGGCCATTGGCAAGGGGCAGATATAATTGCTGACCAAAAGGCAAATTATTCAGCGAAGCGTACAACTCATTTGCAAACATTTTTCATATTTTATTATGATTTTTGAGTATCGCGAACCGTTAAACTCTTAAGATCTTGACATTTCAGTTCTTTGTCTTTTTTACTCTTATTTCTGAGAATGTTTAAATGAAATTAAAATACTAAGTATGTTTATTTATAATATTCAAATAACATTTATTTAATACACCCAAACCTGTTTTTGTGCGGTCTTTTTTTGGGCGATTTTTTATACGTGTAATGTGTTTTGTGCAATTATTTTTGTGCAGTATACCAATTTGATTGAAATTCATATACCGCACACAAAAAAAAATCACACAAAACAAATCGCACAAAAATAGACAGCACAAAAACACGTTTGAGTGTATTAAATTAAACAATATTTTGCTAGAATTACAAAATCGAAAATATTTACCACCTATCATTTCTTTATTTACTAGTAAGGCTAACACCCTCGTAACTTTGCGCTCGTAGGTTATAGCTTAGGTTCGCCTAATAGTAAAATCGTCCCTGCTCTGTGGTGACAATAACACTTGGAAACATTTCCATCTACGAGTGGAATCGTAACTTTCCGCTTTACTCGGGTTAAATTACGTTCTTCGTATCTAAAAACCTCTTCCGTTTCCGCCTTAGACAGGTTTACAGTTTATAATAAAATATAACAAAGAAAATCGCTCTGTTCCAAAGTTTTTTCTGTTTAGACAGGTTTCCGTTTTTGACAGATTTATATATATATATATACCTGGATCTATAAAGTATTCTATTCCTTAACCAATTGGAAGAGTAAGTGATCCACTTAGATTTGATTGTGATACGATAGACTTTACTTTTCGTCTCTTGACAGACACAAAAAGTTGAATAAATACAATTTAGATTCCACTATATTTCTTTTTATACAACTTTAAGAAGAGTAAACTTATTTAGAAAGAAGTTTTCTTCTTTATCTAAGTATATTTTTTCATCACAACAAATAATCCGAAAAATGTCAAATTTCCAGTAGAGTTAATACGATTGTAAGATTAATAATTCATGTGATTTTTTTTATAATACTTCATACAATAAAAGTTTATTTTAACAGTTTTAAAAATTATAGTTTAAAAACACATTTTGAACTTTATAATTTAATAACTAAAGAAATTAATACTAATGGAAACTAGCAAGCAGCTTATATGACTCCACAAAAGAATAGAAGAAATTTTAACTTTGACATATCAAGTGTTGTAATATAGCCTATACTTGTGCGTGTACAAAAAATTACTACAACATTTGATTTGAAAAACTTCTATTCTGCATTCATATATGTGTGTGTGTGTGTGTGTGCATATATAATAAATGTGATATCTATGAACTTACAATGGCTCAAACTAAAATTACTACATAAATATAAGGACTGGAGTAGCTTTTCTTAAAAATCATTGAAATTTAATATCTCTCAAATGTTTTTAACGAGATAATTCATGATTTCATTACTATCCTTTAATTCAATTTATAGTTATCCTCGATGTATATTTAAAATTACATTTGCAAATTTTCTGAATGAGTATAAATAAAAGCGATTGTATTTACCACTAAGATATAATATTCATCTAATAGAACATATTAGTATTTTTAAAAAGTTTTAAAGCAGATTTCAGAAAATTTTAGCAGAAATTATTTAAATATATACATTATTTAATTTTTCTTAGTATTTAAAATAAAGTTTCTTATATAAAAATGTTAAAATTAATTTAAATTTTAAATTAATTTTTACAAAGCTTAATTAGTTTTGCAAAAAACAGTAAAAAGGTTATATTTTTAACTATTTAATTTATATACTAAGATAGAATGTTTTTTTCATTAATTCAATTTCAATTAATTTTTTTCTTTTTTTTTCTTTTGAAATTTTATACTTAAATGATTCATTTAATTTATTCAATTTAACTTCTAACTTACGTTTAATTCTTTTTAGTTTTATTTTATTTAAATTGTATATATGGAAGTGTTTAAATATAATTAGTTTCATTTTTTCAATCTTAAGATTTAGGCTAATTAAGATTCAAGAAACAAGAAAATTTAAAACATTTATGAAATCTTTTTTTCATATTTTTTATATTAAAAATTGGTTACTGTTACCTATGGTTCCAAAATGGCGGCTCGTCTCTGATTCCAGCAAATAGAAGAAAGGAAACAGTAGAGACGCACGTTCTAACCTAACCTAACCTATTCTAATAATTTTGTTGGTAATAATTATGGTAATTTATTAGAATAGGTTAGGTTAGGTTAGAACGTGCGTCCCCTCTGTTTCCTTTCTTCTATTTGCTGGAATCAGAGACGAGCCGCCATTTTGGAACCATAGGTAACATTAACCTAAAAATTAATAAGTTAATAAAAAAAAAATACGCTTGTTATCATGAATACGTCTTTTCTTTATTTTTTTAGATTGAAAATTATGATTTACTTCATAAAAAGTACGTTATATTCTATTAAGTTATATTACAAAGTTTTCCATTAAAATGTCATTCGTGAACATTGGAAAGCTTAAGTGTTTTTAAATGTCACCTGAACTCTTGATCACTGGAATAGATGCATCATTTACATAGTAATATCGGAACGTATCCTATTGCAATGCTGATAAAAATTAAAATATATAATCTAAAATATAACATAACATTGTAATTCTTGATTTTGATCTTATGTAGTTTAAACTATCGTTTCCAGGAACGAAGACATTGAGTTTCTTACTTATAATAATTCTGCAAGGATAAATTAAATTGTGCAGGAGACTACTGTGGTAACTTAGTCAAATCAAATCAATAAAAAATTAAAAATAGGTATTTATAAACATTTTTAAAATATATAAAAATTAAATATTCATCAGTTTTTTAAATTAAGATAAGTATTCTAAATTAAATTTATAAAATGTTAGTGAATTACGTATTTTTAAATTCAGTATTACATATTAAAAAGCGGTAAATGAATTTTAAAAGTCTAATTCATTAAATTAATTTTATGTAAATTACATCTACATAAATTAAAGTTTTTTTAAAATAACTATAATTTAATTTCGAATATAATTTTATCAATGATTTTGTAGAAAATAGTAAGCGTACTTCGCGCGCGAAATGCAATTAGCACTTTGAAGAAAGTATTATAAAAATTGATAATGTAATATTACTTAATTCAATATTCGGTATTATTAGAAGCAATTGTATGTGACTTAATTTTTATATCATTTTGTTCTCTTTGCTGAAAATTGTGTAGAAAAGAAAGTAAAGCTTAAATTTATAATAATTAAATTAAATTTTAGATAATTTAATAAAACGTTATCATTACTCAGGCGTTAGAAAGTTAACAATTCGCATTCGATTATTTTTCACTAATATTCTGTGGCAATATCAAACTCGGTTTCTCATTATCATTTGTTAGAAATGAAAATAATCTTAATGATAGCAAAAATACGAAACTCAATAGGAACTGTCTTCATGTAAAATCATTTCTAAACAATATAGTTTAAATGAGAATCTAACTCAATATAAAATTAATTTTAAATTAAATATATATATATAATATGTGTGTGTGTGTGTGTGTGTGAATTAAATTTACATTTTTCTTGATTGAAATAAGTGTTTATAAGAAATTATTTACCATAAGATATTAAAATAATCAAGAAAGAATTGCAATTATCTTAGATAATAATAAAAAATTAATATTTCGATTTAAAATTTAATAAAATGAAACAATTATTTCATTTTATTATCAGCATTAGTCAACTTAGGGATACATTATTGTATCTAGAAATCTAGGAAGAATTAAGCTAACGAAAACTTCCTTAGCATAATGTATATACAGACAGATAGATTACAACAATTATGAAAGCTGCAAACAAATTTTAAAGTATTTAAATTGCAGGTGTATTCCTATGGAAAAAAATAGCCTATATGTATTTATCTGTTAAGTCTCATCTATTTATGATATTTTCCATTGTTTTTATATTTTAGCATATATAAAATTCGCAGTTTTAAAATTGTTGTCTTTCCTAGAAAGTTGTTAATAAGTATCTAAAGGCGATATTCTAAACGAGCTTCTGTTCACAAACAGGTGGCACTTAAGATAAGAGCATTGTCCCTTAATAAATCACTTTAATGAGCGCAAATGTCAAAGTTGCTGACATTATTCTACTTTCTACATTACAAATTCGTTTCATTTTCCTCTTTTTCGTATTATCATCGTAGACATATTACAGGAAGAAGTAAACAGTTGATATAGAGAAATGTATTCAGTCGAGTAATTTAAATATTATTAAAAATTATACATTTAATAAAAGATAATAGCATAATAGTTTAATTATAACTGTTATATCATATTTGATATATCAGAGATTTTTAACTATAAAAACTTTATTATTTATAAAATTTAATTCATTCAATTTCGAAATTTCACTTTCTTTTTTATTTTAGCTAAAAAAACCTGTCTGTACTGTACTTTTTTATTAATTAGACCGATATGTTAACGCTTTTAATATAAAAAACAAGATTATTTTTAATAAAACTTTTGATCTTATCTTTTATAAAAGACACATGCTTTTGTCAAAGATAAACACTTCAAGTGACAAGATGTCAAGTAACGTGTTTACATAGTCTTTTTAAAAATTCTATATTTCTTTTCTAAACAGTCGAAAAGGACTTACTTTTCATATCAAATTATAATGTTTTCGCAGTAAAAATTTTAAATTCATTTTTAATACGATTTTATTGAATTGTTTTTGGCTTTATTGAATTGTCAACTAACGTTTGTAAACGTTGTTTTTCTTTTTATTTTTGTCTCTTTTTGTTAAGAAATAATCTTTTAAACGTATATATGCAATGGAAGATGAACACATACACACGTCACAACTGCATAGAGTCTAGAGCAAGACTAATTTTATTCACGAGAAAGAAAAACATACACGGGACCAATGGACAGGAAGTAAAAAAAGTCCACACAAGTAGATCGAAAACATGAGTTATTTAAAATTAAAATCCTTACAACCTAGTTAACTACATTTTTGTGAAAAGCATTGTAATTTTTTGTTTCACAAACAATTAAAAAATATTCTTTCCTCGTAATACGTTTCACATTTATTAAGAGCATTAAAACTTCGTCTACATCGTCGTAAACGCAAGTTCTACGACTTTTTTACGTCTTTCTCTTTTTTACGTTTTTTTTTCTCTCGTCATCGATTAATTTCGAACTTGATTCTCGATTTGTTTTTATGGTTAATAAACTACTCACAGGAATTCCAAACTTTGCTACAATATCTTTCTTTTTGAGCCTTTATCGATTTCCCGCAACACATTAATTTTTTTAGTAATGCATAACGCTATATTAACAGTTTTTCAAATTCCAACTCTACGACTTATTAAATTAAATAAAATCTCAACAATTAGTCAAAATTATCACCTTTCTAACATTTTCGACGTTCGTTAATTGTAAATCGTTTATCTGTCAACGACTGCATTTTGACCTAATCTCTCTCACAATCGGTAGTTACGTAGGGGCAGATTACACGATGGTTTAAAAGCTAACAACCACTATTTCTCACACCTGGGTCGCGGTTTTACAAAGAGTTTACAGATTGATACATAAAATTGAATCTAAATTCGAACTCAACCCAGAGGGAGAAATCGACTATTAATAATCGATAGTCCTTACAAATTAAAAAAATCGTTATACAGAAATTTAATATTGTTATTTAGAAGCAATTTTACATATATTGTATATTTTTGGCTGAAAGAGCTTGAGAAAAGTTTTAAATTATGATACGGAAAACATAATAGAATATTTACGTGGCATTGTATACAATTGTAATCTGAATTAATCAATTTAAAATAAAAAGTTTGTTTTGAATGTCATGTCTTTTCTTTTGTTTTAATGTATGTAACATGTATAAATATGTTCGTTAATTATAGAATCGTTTTAAAATCTTTAAAATTACAAAACATTTAACTTGTTTTAAAAATTTAAAAATATATATATTATTTAAATTTACCGGGTAGTAGATAAAAAGAATGATAATTTTTATAAAGAAAACAAAAAAATTTGTATTTTGTCTATTGTTCGTCTCGTGTTTTGTCGCCCAGTTGACGGTGCCCCTTTGCGGTTATGGTTCTTTCTTAAATATGATGTTGCTGTTGCCCTATATCTAAACACCATACAGTACATTTGAAAGAAAACGTTTAGTAATGAGAACCAATTGCTAAAGCAATTTCCGCTTCATTTCTGTCTTTATTTTCAGTTATATTTGTTGCTGCAACAGTTCTTTTTGAGTTCGTGGATCGACAGCTGCACTTTTGTGACCAGCTTTTTCCCATTACATTTAAAGCAAATAAAAGACGATTTTTTCCGTTATTTTTTCTTTCCTGCATTGTATCTTTGCTTTTTGCTATCTTGTATTGATAGTTTCAGTAAACATGGCTGTATCTTTGTTCCTTTCCTAAGAGTCATACTTGTTCTTGCAACAAACTATTTTTAACTACTACTGTCGAACTGGAATCAGATTCAAGTGCTGCTATCAAATAATTGTAACTTTCTGGACATAACATAGGGACAATATCTTCCTCAATAGCCAATTCAAGTTGTTCAGCGATTGTAATTAATGCAGTAATAAGTTCTTTCGTGCTTTCTGTTTCGTTTTATTGAACTTACATATTAAATATAGGAGTCTGACTGATCTCTTTCCTTCGTGTGCTTCCGTTAATTTATTCCATGCAGCCTTAGAAGTTGTATAGTCACGTACTGTACACAGTGGTGATATTCGAAATATTTAATAAAAGGTTCGCTAACAGAAAATTTTTCCCTGACAATCACCGACAAACAAAATGGAAGTTTTGGCTAGAAATAAATACAATACCTTTTCTTGCGATATATCTAATAATCAGTGGCGTATTTGGAACGTAAGGGGCCCTGGGCGAAGACCAGGTAACAATAGTATAATAGTGCTGTCAACCTTTTTTTTTTTTAGGCAGAGAAATTTTTCACCCCGAATGGCACTGCTGATAATAGACTGGCTCTCTCTTATGACTGGATCTAGTTTCAAGAACTCTCTTGAATCGGTCGCGATTAAACCTCGTTTCGGTCGAGACTGAAACGGTCGAGAGAGATCGCACCAAGACATAGTCCCCGACCTTGCTCACAATCTAGATTGAAATGCTCGGTGCGAACGGGGTATAAGGCTTTAGTTTAGTAGTATTACAGAGTGTAATACGTATATTTTAATATATTAAAAAAAAACAACAAAACCACTGAGAAATGTTCCGTGTGTTTAACAAGGTTCGGGAAACTGAAGATTTTACCAACGGGTTCGGCCGAACCTGTGCGAACCCGCTGAATATCACCACTGACTGTACATAATTTAGTTCTGTATTCCTGACTCCTGATAAGATCGTTGCTACAGCACATTGGGATTTTGCATCCCATCTAGCATGAACTTCTGGTTCTGTAGGCCCAACAACAGTTCTGTCTTCTACAGTTTAAAGCTCTTTTTTTATAAAGATCATCTTCATTCGTAGTTTCCATGAATGATAATTCGATGAATCAAGCCTCTCGATAGGATACGACACAAAAAGGTTAATCACTGGTAGGCCCTTTTAGTAAAAAATAAATTTAATTTTTACAGTGTTTATGTGTTTTTTTCAGGTGTTCAAATCCTAAGTAGTGCAAATTAATTGTTCTATGTTATTTTTTCAACTTCAGATAGATGTTTCCAGCCAATACTTAAGTAAATTTTAAAAGATAAAGTTGTGGAAAAAGAAATTTTGGAAGAATTGGAAATGTTTTTATTGTAGTTTAAAAGATTTATATATTAATTTGAATATTTTAGGAAAAAAATTCAATAGCTTTAAAACAAGATAAAATAAGTTATTGATTGTTTATGTAATAAAAATATATTAAAAATTGCTTCATTAACACTAGCAAAACATCAAAATCTATCATGGAAGAGCTCAAAAAATTGAATATTTATTATTATATAATATTTATATAAATTATACAAATCTTATATTATCAGATTACAAGTTATATATATATATATATATATAACTTGTAATCTGATAATATAAAATCTATAATAAAGATATGAATGAATTTTAATAAAAAATAAATTACTTAAATTATTCAATCAATCAATTTTTTATTGATATAGGAAATAATTTTCCTATCTAGGGAGGATACAAGTAAAGTATAAAACAAAAAATAATTATTCCAAAGTATATATAATTCCAAAAAATAGAATTAATAGGTTTTCTCAGTCTAAATACACGAAAACAGCTTTCACAAAGTTTACATATTGATATTTTTAGACCTATATAGTAGCTTTTATAACAGTCATTTACCAGATAATATCATACAAATCAAATAATTTTTCTCTTATTACTCTTGAATTACTCGTACCTTACATATTAAAAGAAGTCAATATCGAAAGATTGGAAAGAAAGAAATTATCTTATTTATATAATGGACATTCAATTTGGGTACATAATTTGAAGTACAAAAGTTATAGTTTGTAATGCAACTTAAAATGAAAAATGAGGTACAAAATCTCTCTTGATTTTGTATATTGTTTTGCATCTACCAACCGGCCAATAGAAATTAATAAGATTCATGTCATCCTTCACACGAGATTAAACCCGGATGAAGTTATAACGGAAGATAAGCTACGTAACCAACCGACGGCTTTATATTTTCCTTTTGAATTAATTTTTGAAGGATTTGAAATTTAAGAGAATTATATAATTAAATTAAATTTGTAAAAAGCTTTTGTAAATGTTAATAAGATTAACTTTTAATGGAAATTTATCCAATTCTAATTTATTAAATATTCGCGTAATTACTAACAGAATTAGCCAACTTAAAGGGCATATTTAAAATTTCAATTTGACCCTTCTTAACTTTTAAAATACTTTAAATAAAAATTCTAGATAATGTTTTCAATTTAATATTGAAGAAATTTATAAAATATTTTGGTAAAACTATTTTGGTGAACCAAAAGACTGTTTAGTATGTAATAATTTATAAATAAATGCAAATGTGAAAATTCATACATGTTTGTATAAACAAATTCAATAATAATATCTCTAGCTCTAGTTATAGATTTAATGTATGGAAATTAAATCGTTTAACTCTAATGACCAAAATAAAAATAAAAATTATAGAACGGAATTATTTATTTTAAAATCTGAGAAATGATCTGGTACTATTAAGTGTGATGCCTACGCGGCTGATGTATATAGAATATTGTTTCCAATAATACATTACATTTCTTATCATTGTCTAATGTTGCACAATTATTTGTCTTAAATTCAAAAATTACTTATGTTACATTTATAAGTAAAAATTTTAATTTATTATTTACAATAAATTACTTATTTTATTAAATTAACACTAGCAATACTTTTCCTCTTCACTTAAATAAACTAATCTTAAGGCAATTCTAACTTTATTTTTTCAGTTAGATAAATTATCCGTATTGTTATTGTATCGAGATAAAAAATAAAAGATTAATTAAAGGAATGTAATATCTACAATCGTTTAATAACTTGTAAAGAATACATATATATATACAGTGTAACCTCGTTTAACGAGCATAATTCTTTCCAGAGATTCTCTTACTCATAATGCAAAACACGCGTTAGGCGAAACAATTTTTCCCATGGAAATTAATGTAAAATACGATAATGCATTCCACGCCGAAAAAATGCTCAAATGTTTTATGTATAACGTTTATTCAAAAAAATTGTACAATATACACTGTTAAGGAGCGTGAATCATCATCTTTTCTTCTAGCGCGGAATGAACCACCCTGGAATGAGAATTCGATTTGCAGAAACAAAAAACAAATCACAGCTAATATGTTTGATAAACACTCCAAATGATATGGCAAATTCTTGAATTATGTAAATGCTATAATTAAATATTAGAAATTAATTAATTTGACTAAAGGTAGGCAGACTTATGTTTCCATCTCGTATTAAATTTAATAATTATAAATAGTTAATTTGTAATTCAGACATTTCTAAAATTTAATTTGGAATCTGTCATTAAATTTAATGACCCAAGAATTTGGCATATCGTTTGGCGTGTTTGTTATTTAACGGGTTATGGTTGTTGATGTTTATAAGTAATATGTGTGAACACGAGCGACACTAAAATGCTAGCGGAAGGAGCGCTAAACATAGACTGATGGAGCATGCCGCATGCGCACAATTCGGGACTTCCCCTCTCCTCATCACTCGTTATGCGAGGTAAATTTTACAATTTATTTTGCTCGTTATGCAAAATACTTGTTGTGTGAGGTTATCGTTAAGCGAGGTTCCGCTGTATATATATATATATATATATATATATATATATGGATATATATGGTGCCCGTCCCGCACGCTGACTTGATCGAGTCCGATGTGGTGCGCAGGCATCCTGCGCAGGACGGGAAAAAAAGACGAACCGTTAGAGTTTGAAAAAGAAGAAAGCAACGACGTAGCACGAACGACGTGTCCGCTTCAAGACGATTAATATCCGTTTAATAATTAGTATCAAGATGATTTTTTTAGTGTTCGAATAAAATTAATGTTTCCTGTATCGTATTAAAATATACGTCATTATATGTCATAAGAAGTTCTTTGTATTCTTTCTTAAACTGCGTTCTGCATATGCTTCTTAACGCCCAGCCCAGTCATCTATAGACACCATATATATATATGTTACAGTGAAAACACGTTTTAACTAGTTGAAACTAGTTTTTACTGGATGTCATTGTTATAACTACAATTTACTGCTAGTCAAAAATGAATTTGAGTTAAAACTAGTTTTAACTAGACAAAACGGGTTTTAACAAAATGGCTTAGTAAAAACTGTTTCGACCAAGGTCATTCAGCTAACACGTTCCTATAGTGCAGCGTTTCTCACAGTGGGCGATAACGCCCCCTTGTGGACGGTGAGTAAATCTAGGGGGGCGCTGGAGGCAGAGTACTGAACGATGATCAAAGGTAAAAGTTCCCTTTCCTCTGTCAAACAGATAAGAGGAAACATTGCATTTAATGGTTTCCAGATGTCGAGAACAATGTACGGTAAGGGCACAAAGTGTGAGATTCATAGAAAAGTTTTCCTACGAATATTTCCAATCTTTCCTCACACGGGGGGCGTTTGGTATAACTTTATGGAACAAAGGGGCGGTGGATCGAAAAAGTTTGAGAATCACTGCTATAGTGTATGATGAATTTCGTAATCGCTTTAACCCTTTTTCCCCGACATCTTGTTTACGTTTATTTTGCGATCCCTCCTAAGGCAATATAGGTCAGTCAGGCGATATTATTTTAAAAGTTCACCAAAAATCAAATTATCATTATATCTATATGAAAAAAATCACTTACATTTATTAATATCTTTAGTTTTAAATACGATATTTTTCAATGCATTTTATTAGAAAAATTTATAAGAAAAAAAAATAATATATATCAGAACTGACACACAAACTTGATAATTTGTAACATTTTGTGAAAATTAACATTGTCTAGTTACATAGTTGTTTGCTGGCACTGAGCCAGAAAGACGTAGAATATTGTTTTGTACAATTCGATATAACACTTATGCATGTATGTTTATTCGTTGTGAAATTATCGCACATTATATCAAACATTTGTTTGAAATCAAAATTTTATACTGCTATCAACTAATATAATGAATTATTATACTTTATTCACTTCATATCGAACGAGATTATATCTGTTGTTAATAAATTTTACAAAAATCGATATTTACCAAAGTAACGATGAATCGGTACCCTCGAAGTTTTGCTTAAAAAGCCAGGGTACCGATCGATCGGTGCCTTCGGGGACAAAGGGTTAATTAATGTTAATAACACAGATGTGTGACCAATATTTTCAATAAATATCGTATTAAATAATACAAATGTTTTAATCCCAATCATCACTTTATTTATTTCCCCCAAACATATTTACGTAGCTAAAATTAGTTTTAACTAATGTTAAAAGTTAAAACTAGTTTTATCTAAAATCAAAACATGTACAGCAGTAAATTCTAGTTTTAACTAGACAAAACGGGTTATAACAATGGCATCCAGTAAAAACTAGTTTCAACTAGTTAAAACGCGTTTTCACTAAAAACGGGCTTTTACTGTAACTGCTGACAAAATTGTTTCCTATACTATGAAATCAAGCAGTCACTATTATTGACTTATTTAATAATGTTTTATTATCTTATTTTTTAATAAAAAATAAACATTTATTTAAATAAATAAAGTTGTTTTAAATAGCGTACAATTCGTTAATTAGAACTGATAAATGGATAATTCCTAATCTTCTTACCTTCTTTTGTAAACTCCTCTTAAGATAAGTTAGTTTGTCTCTAACGTTGAAACTTTATATTAGAATAAATAGGTGACACGAATAAAATTAATCCAAATAAACTTTGAACTTTAATTATTAAGCGATCTTTACTTTGAATTACACATATTTATGTAAGAATCCTTTTCACTAATTAGTGAGAAAGAATTTGTATCATTAATAGAATAGAATAATAGTCTTTATAACGTCATCTGTCAACTTTGCAGGAGATATTAGAAAATGAAAATTATTAAGAAATACTGATAATATAAAATCATCTGTAATAATTTCATTTATAAACATTTATATAAGTAATTCTTTGGACCGGTGATTTTGACAATTTCTTTTGAAATTATCACTGCGATCAAATCGAAAAATCATTACACGAGCACACAAAAAAGGGTTATAGTTAATTATTTTATTATCAAACACTTTAATAAAAACAATAATTTAAAAGAGTAATAATATTTAGTGATAATGAGAAAAAATGACTAATTTCTTCGTTTCTATTTATGCAAAGATGGCTGAAAATACAATCTCATGGTATGAAATGGGCAACATCCTGCACAGGGACACGATTGATTTATTTATTTAGTAATAGATGAGCAAATCTATTTAGAGCTCTCTTCTAACCCCAAACAGCAAAATAATTCGACACAATATCTTTGTGTCATTGCTATAGGTTATTTAAAGTTCTGTTAAAGCAGTCATCTATCGATTGTGAAGTATAAGTTTAAATCCTATTAAGACATTTGGATCTTTCTTTCTCATCCATCATCGTGCTGATCGATGGTGATGCGGATCAGACTTTTCTAGGAAGGATTTGAACTTTATCATTGCCCCGATAAGGACACCATAAAATGTTATACACTCTAGATAAGTGTTTTTCAAATAATAGCGGCACCCCAACCCCACTGCTCTAGATCCTGGTGAAGAAAATGTCAATTCAATTCAACTTCAGATGAAATAAATAGATCTCTAGTAAATAAATATTTTAATTAATGTACATGGTGTACATTATGTACAATAATCCACAGAGTGTTCAGGAAATTTTAAATTTTTGTAAAATACTAATGAAAAACCAACTCTATGACGTTTGATATTTACACTGTATATTGTAAACCAAAAGTTTTTAACATATTTTTATGTTTCAGATATATAAGTGACATATAAATTGATAATTAGCGCTAAATGTTGACAATGCCATTCGAGAAAAGACACAACGTGTGGCTTGGTTCATTAAACACGTGAAGAAAATTCGAAAAACTTCACACGATTAACATTTTGAGAATTTCTTTCTTCTCGTATAATTGTCTAAATATTCCTTTGATGTCATTGGATATTTTATTTTTTTCCTGATTATAATAAAAATTATATATAATCTCTCTGTGTCGTTTATTTAACTTTTAATGCTTCCTAAATATTACATATTAATTAACCGCTTATATATACTATCGGGTTTAAGAAGTTTATACTTGCACTATAGAGTATTTTATTCGAGGAATAATTAAAAATACTTCTCTGATATATCATTAATTCATATTTAAAGATTATATACGACTAAATATACTTTTAATGAAAAGAAACTAACATAAATTACATTGTTACATTGTGTCTTACGTTTGCATTAATCAGATAGATTCCAACTTAAATATCACATATCAGTTAATACATTTTTCAATGATACATTGTGTTGTTGGTTAACCAAAAAATAAATTTGAGGTGATTTATTTTCTGAGGAGTAAGTCATAAATTTTGCGATTCTATTAATCTTCGTAAATTCTATTTTAAGTAGTAAACACTCGTGTCAGAATGTTAGGATAATTTTTGTTGATGGTGATACAAATCTCTTTATTGTTAGTGGCGAAAGAGAAATAATCGATTCTGTAATACAACTAGGATTAATATTTCAGATAACAGCTAATTTTTTTTACAAATAAACATATAATGCAATCGACAAAAAATTAAATATTTACGTACTTTTGATGCCTTAATTTCTGACACTATGAAAACAATGTTGTAAATAGACCTAAAAGACATAATAAACAAATTTGTCTATTTATATAAACGAAAGTGTTATGTTCTCTTGAACTAGTAAGAAATTACATTATTGCTCCTCAAGTTTTGTGTTAACAGATCTTTTCTTTATTCCGATCTCTGGGAGGCCAGAATTTTTGTGAAATTAAATAATAATAGTTATAAAACGGAGAGAATAGAGTTCAAAAAATTTCCTTATTTTACGTTTTGGACTGAATTAGTAGGAAAAGTACAATATATTACAGTTGTATAATTAAATCTATGTTCCATTTGTAAAATCAATTGATTTTCTTTCTATATGTCAGTATTTATTTAAATATTAATCAGAAAAGATATTTGTTAATAATATTTTCCTATTTTTATCAATTTGAATTATCGTAACTCATTTATTTTTTTATTTTTAATACATTAATAATTAAAATTTTTAAATTGAAATTACAGAAAAAAAATTAGAAAAAATTAATCAAACATTTTTATCTGTAAAACTTAAATTTATTTAGAAAATATTAATGAAATTTACAAGTTCAAATTAAATTATAAAGAAACAAAAATGGTTTGGAAAGTAATTTTATACAGTATATAATTTTTTTTATCGTAAAATGTTATTTATTTATTTTGAGTAAGATACCAAATAAAATTTTGTGAAGATTTTTATAGTAGTACACACCATACTGATTAAATGAGTTAGTAAACATAGGTCGAGAACTTAACCATTTCAGAAATATTAATGTATGTCAGTAGGGGAGAGCGGGGCTAAAAGTTCCCGGGGTAAGTTGTTCCGATTGAAATAGCTCCACAAGGAAAAAAATATATATATAATTAGTAAATATGTCATGAAATCGAACGTTTCTGCGCACCGACGGCAGCTATCTTAATCAGGCCAGTGACGTCCGGTACATTGGAAAGAGAGCCTGTACGTCGCTGATCCACATAAGTAAATATTTTTGTGTTTGATATTTTTGGTATATCTGGCGAATTTAAATAATTAGCGATTAGTTGTTTGGTATTTTTATTCAAAAATAATATCGAGTATCTTGATATACTACGCTAAAACTGTATATGTCTCGTAACCTAATCTAGTAGTTGCTGTTTTGAACCCATGTGTTATCGGGGCTAGATGTTCCCTTCTTTGGGGGCATGTTGTGACCTTGGAACAACTTGCCCCAGTTCATCTGTACCGGTAATGCAGTAAAAATAATGTTTTTTTCCTTTTGCAGTATGCGGACTTATATTCGAAAAACAACACGGGGTTCTGTATCTCAGGAGTTGATGCAAAGAGCTGCAGATGCAGTTATTAAAGATGGTTAAAAAATAAAAACTGTTGCCAGAGAATTAGATATTTGTCATATGACGTTATATAGATTTGTAAAGAAGTTGAAATCTGGAGTAGAAAACTCTGCGATTGGCTACAAAACAGTAAGATTGGTCTTTATAGAAGAACAGGAAAACAAGTTAGCAGAGTATTTGTTAAATGTAAGCTTTACTGACGAAAGACAAATCTTGGATCAGCCAGGGTCATCAGGAGTTGTAAATTTGCCTGCAACTTCTGGTGTTATACAAGAACTTGGAAAGGATGTTCCTTTCTCCCCTTTTCTTTAAGTAAAAGTTATAAATGTTGAAACGTAAAAATGTTTTCTTTATAATAAATTTAAGAAAACCAACTAGTTATTGATAAGATATTATTGATTAGTCTTTAAATACATACTTAGTTAAATAAATTATTGGTTTTTTTTTTACGTATTACACCTTCCATATATCTTGTAACAACTTGCTCTACCCTGTTAACAACTAGCCCCGAACCGGGGTAAGTTGTTACTTTCCGACTTTAGGTATTGTATTATTAATTATAAAAAAACTTACAAAAAATCAACCCCAAAAACTGTATTTATAGCAAAGTTAGATATATTAGTAAATTTTAATCTCTTAATACTTATGCTAGAATTATGTTTCCTTAACAAAATATAAGGTTGATTAAAAAACGGAACTTGTATCCCCTATCATGACTGACTTACTGTCTTTTACGTGTCGCAGACGACGTAAAAAAATGAGGATAATCTTTCGTTCTTTGTCTCGATATTTACAGATATTCCACATGTCCTGCTTCCATTTCCACGCACGCTTGGCATATTACAGTGGCGATCTCTCAAAAATTTCAGGTCTTTTTCAGGTTATTTTTCTCAGAAACGGTTGAATTTTCGACTTATAAACGTTTACTACGGTCTTTTATATTCGGTGTAGCGTATACTACCCACCATATAAATGCTGACTGCTTTTTTAACACTCTGTATAAATCTGAATATCATAAATCTAAAATATATCGGCTCATATTATAAAATCGTGTACAAAATGAAAAAATACAAATTATATTAACTTACAGCACAGGTTAACTTACAGGAGAAAAGCTTAACTTACAGCACAGGTTCTTAATTTTATTCATTATTTTTAAGTTTTTCACTTTTATTTTATTTATTTACTGTTTAACTCTTAATCATCAATTTAAGTGAACATTTTTCCAAAAGTGGACTAAATGCAATATTTAAAACTAGATTAATGTTTAATGTTTAATACGCAAAACGTGTTTTAATAAAAGTTTAATAAAATCTGAATTTAATTAATAAACACAACTCTGATTTTTTTTCTTTATCCATACTTTTATATCCATTAACAAATTAAACAAGTCAATGTATTTTCTATTTAGATAATATTACGTTTACACGCTAATTACAACTATTCGTAAATATGAATAATATATACTTAGCTTAATAATATTATTAACGAAAACTGCTATTCGAATGCCACCATACCGCTAATCCGATAGGAAGAAGGGATGTTGCGGAAGGGGGTTGAAGTAATTCGACCAAATTAAACTTGGTCGAATAGTACTCCAGATTAATGAGTAGTCGACAAAGACTATTCATTAATCTGGTGTACTATTAATATTTGAAAAGTGATCCATGACGCATAAGTTTTGATGGCCCCGCACGAGATCGAAGTTGCTAACCTTAACGTCCGAAAGACTTGATATAAAACTTGTTTAAATAAAAACACTCCTGTAAAAATTCGGGAATAATTGCTTTTATGTGATCCCATAAAAAACAAAAAGAGAAACTAGTGAAACCAGGTTGGAAAAGCAAAGTTTCCTTTACTCAGATGTTTTTGCTGAGGTTGTGACATAGGAATACTGGAAGCAGATTTAACAGTAAGACTCAATATGTGAATAAATGCACATTATACAGACTAAAAGACATTTTCAATGAAGCAATGTCGCCATGATAAATAGGAAAAATAAACATCGGCACGGAAAAAGACTTCGTGCTCTATTTTGTGACTTAAAATCGTTCCATGTACTGTACAGTACATTAAATTGGCTGAACAGTAGAACATCTTTAAGCAGTATCAGTG
Organism: Centruroides vittatus; assembly: GCF_030686945.1. Taxonomy (NCBI): domain Eukaryota; kingdom Metazoa; phylum Arthropoda; class Arachnida; order Scorpiones; family Buthidae; genus Centruroides; species Centruroides vittatus. The sequence goes on from NW_027122214.1 coordinate 212,492, forward strand.
AAGAAAGTTTGAGGCAATAGTTTTTGAGTCAATAAGGGAAGACAAAACCAGGGTTTGCCAAGAAGGATGCATTTCGAGAAGATTTTTATGTAAAGCTGGTCCATATTTAGGTATTACTAACGTGAAGAAAACCCAGAAAACTGCACATAGCCAGTACAAGGGCAAAACACCACGCAGAAATGCATATAATTATTTACTCTAGTTGATTTCATACAAGATCATAGTTGATTTCTATTGAATAGCCGATAGTATTTAATATACGTATAATCGGTGATCCCAACAGTAAAGTGCAGAAAATTCAATTTCTTTTTAAAAATAATTTTATACAAAATATACTGACAAGTAAGTTTTATATCAAAATAAGTAAATACGTTATCTCGATAGATTTTGATTTTATTACTGATTTCTTGTAGACATAATTGTTTCATTAATGAATAACTTTTATATCTCAGTTATCTATTTTACTAGTCAGTGCATTGCAATTTCAAAATTATTCAATGAAATAATTACGTTTTAATTTTACCATTAAAATATTTTTTAATTCAAATAGTTTTAAAGTATTCTCTATATTATTTTCTAATCATAAAGATGGATTATTAATTTCGTTGAAAAGTTTTAATGTATTTTTAATGAATATTGGGTTTGAATATGATGAAGTAAAAGTTAATGTAATTCGTTACTGAATATTTATTTTTATTAAAAGAAAAAAAAAACAAATTAATGATCAGACTGTAAACATGCTATTATAATATTCAATTAATATAATGCTTTATGGATAGTCTAAGAACTATATAAAAAATATAAATTTAATTAAATAGCAAATAAATAATATTTTAGGCAGTTATAAAATTAATGTTATTTCGTGTGCAGATTTTTATAGTGTAAAATAATTATATTAAATATGATTAATTTAAATTTAACGTATAATGACTTATAATAATAAGTTATTTTGATTTAAAAAAAATTTTACGGAATAAAAATTGTACAATATATATTATTAACATGTGTTTCTTTATTTAGAATACTAACTTATAATACATATGTTTTAATTGCGGGAAAAAAATGTATATTTAAAATATTTACATTCTCTAAAGCATTGTTTAAGTTTTAATTTTCTAAAAGTGTTTTGAGAAAGTTTTAATATTCTAAATATATCTAAAATCTTTCTTAATTATAAAGTGAAATATTTAAGTTTATAATTTGCATTGTTTGCACTTTATCGTTTGAATATTAACTCTTCCAAATATAAATTTCATAATATTTATCTTCTTTTACAGACATAATTAAGTTAAAACACGTGTTATGTATTCATTTTCATGTATAAAATTCGTTGTAACTCAATTAAATATCTCTGTAAAAAAAAAAAATATGAAACCGTTATATACTAATAATATACAAACTGAAAAATTCAGATAGTACAATCTTTTACTAAATAGAATTTAGTACCATTAAATCTACGAGTAGAATAATGACACTAAGTTCATAAGAAATGTTTGCATTGTTTGCAGCAATCGAACAATGTTTTGTTTCATTTCAATTGAAAATAGAATAAATACTTTTTTTATAATAATTTAATCTATGTTCGTAATTATTTAGCTTATTAACTATGAAATTAAAATATAAAAAATAAAAACCGATATTTAAAGCATAATATTATAAGTTCATTTACATTAATGCAAATGAAAGATGTAAATGATCCATAACATCTAATTGAAGATTGTTTCTTCGATTTCAAATTTTACTATAACCAAATAAAATTATTAAATGTTATTTTATGAAATAAAAAAATACAATTAAGATTTTACAGAAATGAAAATAAATATAGTCGATCCTGCTTTACAACTCTCCGTTTTTATAACTGATACAATCATAACAGGAAATTTATACTCGTATGAAATGCCATATTTAAATGCCGTCTCTGCGTGATATTATATAGTTACAACTGTTATTTCCAAGAGCTAATTTAAATTTATGATGCTGAACCTATTGAAAGTAAAAGCAGTTACTTTACGAGAGTTTTCTAAGTACCAATTAAGTTAATATCTGCTGCATCCCGAACAACACTTAAATGAATATATTGAATTAATTTAAAATATTATTTTAAAACATATTTTAAAATTATGCAGGAAATTTAATAAAAATATAAAAAGAAAATTAGACTGTTACTAAATTTTATATGAAATCTTAAATTTACATTCCATCTGATTAAAAATAATACTTTATTGTATGCAAATTAGCTGTCATTATTAAAAATATGTTACTTTTTCATTAAATTATATTACTGCAGTGCAAATAACGATAAAACGAGTTTTTGTATCGAGCATTTTTAATTAAATCTTCTAATTTATCATATTTTTCTAAAATCCTTCCATTATTTCTATATTAAAAGTTAAATAAATGTTAAAGCTAAAAAAATTAAACATTAAAGAGATTTTAAGTTAATACACTTAATAAATCAGATAAACCATACAATATTATTCTTATTGAAAGTAAAGACCGAAATCTCTTTAAAAGATTAATTTATACTTGCATATTATAATATTTTATTTAAGTTTTCAAGGAAAAAATTATAAGCAGTAAGTATAACATTAATTAATTTTTCCTCAATACAGCTTTTAAATAAATAAGTTTTTACATAATATCTAGGAGAACGTTTACGTATTACGTAGAAAAATACTGTATAGACTACATAACTTCATATAATTTACGCTCAGACAATTGAAAATTAAAGTTAACGAGCAACTATTGTGACATCGTCACAATGCCAGGCTGCAATTTTTAATCGTATTTTTAATTTATTTAATTTAAAATATATGCTCTCCATCTTAAATTAGAACTAGTGTCTTGTCCCTGTACATCTTACTTTCCGTTAGCAATGGAGTCGTGCCGGTCATCTATGAAACTCCTTTCAGGGAAAAATGTTTGAATTGAAATAATGCGACTTTCAGTTTGTATCGGAAGTTTGAATATAGTTAATCGGGACGTCCTGCCTCTAAGCTTTCCATATATGGTCATTCATTTATCTAACTCCGTTCTCGAGATTAAGGAAAGATAGGCAGACAGATGGACGGACAACAGTGAGAATGTATAGGGTGTACAATTTTTTTCAAATTGCATCCTAACAATAATGTTAATTTTATAAACACAGTCAAATCTCTGTACAACAGCCACCAATGGAAATACATTATTCTATAAGATACACAGTTCAAAGAATCCGATGTTTGCTCAATTTGGACCAACCTGGAGCGTAAGACGATCAGATGAATCAGATGATCAGAATGATAGATGAAAAATCATAAAACAATTAGATTTGAATCTGAAGATTATAATTACTTTACTCTTTTAATAGCAACGAGTTTATTTTATTATTTAACTATATCTAAATAAAGTCAGCAATGGAAATTGCACAAACCAACATTATCTGAAATTCTGCTTCAAAAAAAAATATTGCCAAGGGAATTCTGCTAATAAGTGTAATTTTATTTAAGTAAAATTCATTTTAAAAAATTGAATAATATTGAATGTAGTAATCTATTTTCAAATTTAAATTGTTAATTTTAGAAAAATTAATTAAACTTTAAACGAGGATAGTGAAATCTTATTAAAATATCTTGTTTTATTCTCTATGTTGCATTGTATTTAATATCTTAAAGTAATAATTGAAATATTATCTAATTAATAAAAATAACCTAATATTAATTAAAATTTCAAATATTTATTAATCATCTTGTTCATAAAGTTTAACAATTTGAAATATATTTAAATCTATAGACATAGCAGAGTGAAAAATAAATCAAAACTTTCGGTACAGTTTTAAGTAATTTTGTATTTATTTCTGTGTATTATATAATGCACAGAAGTTATTATATCACACTATCATCAAATTTTGCTCCTACACATTTCTGACAGGTCCACTTATCAAAATAGTTCTGGAAGTCAGTTTTTATTATGTTTTAAATGGCTGCAGCTTCCACTGTCCACTGTGTTATTAGAATTTATATTCGTTCAACTTCTCCTTCGTTTTAGGAAGCAGATAAAAGTCTTCAGGGACAAAATTAAAGGAGTAAAGAGATTGAAGAGCAATATTATATCCTTCGTCGACGGCAATAACCTGTTTTTGGGTAGTTTTTAAATAGTAATAAAATTTATATGTAAAATTTCTCAATCTCGGTAAATGATCAGAGTATTCGAAAGAAAAGTATCTCTATGCGATGGACCATCTAGTAAAAGGAAAATGCAATAAACCAGAGAGATAAAAAATTCGGCAAATGGAAGAAAAGACTGTCAGGCGGAAGTAAACCATTAAAAAATCTATAATATAATAACCTTGTATAAAATATATTGTTCGTTTATCTAAGGAACGTATCCGTAAAATGTCTGGAAAACTATCAAAAGATAAATCAAAACTTTCAAAAGTTTATTGAGATAATTCATTCATTTTTGAATAAAAAGGAAAATTCTAAGGAAAGTAACTTGCCACAGATCTCATCAAACAGGAAATAAATCAATGATTTTTATCTTGTGTCTGGTTAATTTGATATTCAGCATTTTATAAAAATACCATTTATTCATATGATCTAAAATAGGTTGAAAATGTAGAAAATTTTTCACACTATTCAAATTTTTACATTCAATTATTCATCAAAATGTATTTTAAAACATAATAATTATCTTTAATTTCTTTTCCATTTTGAAATGTCTTTCAACAAATTTTCGAATCAGTTTGCATCTATAATTACCGAAAATTATTAATTATAATTGCAACAATACGAGATCTTTTCAAATATCCTTTGATTTCAAATTATATTAAAGTTACTAAAGTTTTATTTCCTGTTTTGACAATGGAAAAAATTAAATATTTTATATGTAATAAAGTATACGATATTGGATACGACATGCCAATAATCATAATTATTATTGAAATGGTATACTTATTCGTTAATATTCTTGATATGATAAAAATCTTACAATTATATTTTAAATTTAACTTACATAAATTTTGCTATTTAAACTGCATTAATATGCTAAAGTAAACAGTAAAAAAGAACTTTTAACATACATAACAGGAACATTCAAATAAGATAAACATCTATATGAAAATTAATATAACATTTGAAAAGCATTTGAATAATAAATTCAGTATATATACATTTTTACCAACAAAATTATACTGTATATTCAATCGTGCTAAAAATAGTAACAACGCAAATCAAGAAATTTTTTAATGAATATAATGAATAAAGGACCTACACTTTTAAGACTCTATTCCTTAAAAGTGTAGGTCCTTCTCTCAAAAGTTGATAAAAATATATGAATTAAATAAGTAAAAAAATACTGTAATTAAATAATGTTCATTATTTGTTTTAAAAAACTGTAATTTTTATTATACTTTTTATATTTTTCGAGCCCTCTGTGTTTAGGACTTAGGCCAAATAATAACGCTGGCCCTCTCTATATAAATCTATTTGTATAGGCAAAAAGTTTATAAATATGTATATATTTACAATTTATTTGAATTTTAACTCTAATTTAATTATAAGTAGAGTAATCAATAATATTATGCATGTTATAAAATTTAATTTTAATACTGTATTTTATAAAATAGTTAATATACGACGAGCAATTATTTATTGTGACGTCGTCACAATGTCGAGCTGCAATTTTTAATCATATTTTAAATAACTTTTTAATTTAAAATATATGCTCTCCACCTCAAATTAGTAGTGGTTTGCCCCTGTACATCATACTTTTCCTTAAGAATAGAGACGTGTTGATCATCCATCTAACTCCTTTCAGGGGTAACTTTCCATTGAAATAACGTGACTTCCGGTTCTTATATAATTAATCGGGGCCTCCTGTCCCTAAGCTTTCCATATTTGTTATTTTTCTAACTTCATTCTCGTTATTAAGGAAAGACAGGCAGTGGGAATTTATAGCTCTACAAAGCTTTTAAAATGCAGCCCAATAAGAGATTGGATGATGACAAAATTTTTGATTGATATAATCTCCAGTTTCTTTAATATTTAAAATTTTTACTTTTATGATAAATTTGTTTTTCAAAAGAGTCAACGAGGTAGAAAAATAAAAATATATCCAAAAGTCAAATTTGTTCGATAAATAAATATTTTTACTTGTAGTCATTTCAAATAAAAATATTCCAATTTATTTATATTTTTCAAATTCAAATTTAATCTTTTAGATTTGAATGATATACTAAATTTTCTTATTCTGAATGTATAAATTATTAAAAATAATTTCGAAATTTAATGGTAGAGTAACGATAACATTAATTTTTTAATGTATTTTTTATATCTATAAACAGCAAAAATCAAGCGACTTAAAGTCTCAGTATCGATTAATTAAATTTATATAAACAAATTTATAAATGTCATATTAAATTCGAAAAATGTAAAAGTTAAAAAGGAAATAAATAAATAGTTTCAATTGAAAATGGCTGACAATATTTACACAGTTTGCTACCGGAGATTGGACATGACAAAATGTTAATCCATTTTAGTTTCTTTTACGTATTTTTTACTGAAATAAATAAAATTTATATAATTTATACAGAATTTACTCCATAATTCTGTTATTATCCTACTTTATGATGACCAAAAATCATTGTTTACATTGTTAATAATAAAATTAGATATTAATAACTAATTATAAAATAAGAAAATAAAATATTTACTAATTTCTACCGTCATATACTTGCTTTATATTTAGGCCTACTTAGTTACTCCTTTCATTTTTTATTAATATTTATTTTAATAATCTATTTTATAAAGTGCAAGTTGTCAGTCACATTTCTTTAAAACATTCCATAAAATGTAGATAATTTATAAATACTACATAGCCCTGACCAGGGTTATCGAGAGGAAGAGCTGGAGCCTTTTTGCCGGGAAACTGGAGGGCCTGTAGTGGTTCCCACCCCTACGCACTTCATTTGTTTTAAAAAAAAAGGAGGCAAAAGGGGCCCGCTCCATACTAAGCTTTCGTTGTCCCTACCCCTGACCAAATGCTATTCAAATTCAAACCAATATCGAGAACGATAACAGGACATTTTAAAATATAGGCCCTATTCAATAATATCGATCGATTTTCTTTAGTTTCGTGATTAATGATTGTCTATTTATATCGTACTTTCAAGTATATTGATTTTGAAAATCTATTACTATTAATTTAAGAATATTTAAAATTTATTCATTTTATAGCCAATATAATGGATTTATTCGGTTGATTTCTCATTTATATCTTTTCTTTTTCAATATCAGTCAATAATAAAACAACATTATTTGTTCAATATCGATCATCATGGTCTTGTTTACTCACAAAGTGCCTTTAGGATATACAGTATTTTCTATCTGAAATATAACAAAATATGTAGCACTCGCATATTAATTCTTCCAAATAAATCTCAGAATCGAAAGATAAAATCCTTTTAGTTTCTAAATTTTTCATATTTTCTTTTACTAGATTTAATATATTTTTGAGAAATATTAGAATAATGGCTTGAAAATATATATTTCAGATAAATTAATTTGGTTTTTTCATCAGTATTCTCAAATATTGCATTAGGAAATAGATATTTTACAAAAATTTAATAAGTATTTAGAACATTTTAATGTAGAATATAGAATACTTTCAGAAACATTTTACTTACTTAGATTAAGTACATATTAACCTTAAAAATTACTAAACGTATCATTAGTATTGCTATAACTGTTCATTTAGTATCACCTAACTATCACTAAATAAACTGAACTATTAAAATTTAAATAATGCTTTAAAATTCTGTCAAAAGCAATCGATTAGATTTAAATAAATCAGATTTAAAGATTTAACTAAGAAGTTTAATGTTCAAAGAATTCAAGATTAATAGCTTATGATTATGTTTCTCACAAAGAATAGGACATTAAAATTCGATTTCTTGTAATAGATTTTTCGATAATATCTACATACGGTGAATTTATAAGAATAAAACTTTGTTCAGCATTCCAGAAACTTACATCAAACGTTCTTATTCGATAAATCACGTGTATAAATCTGTTTACATTCAATCAAACCAAGAAATCTGATTTCAAGAGATATATCTAAGATTATTTACAATCGATCTTTTAGATGTAATTTATCGTAAGATTTCTTTCTAAAAAGATTACCAAAGAATAGAAACAGCGGCACTGTTTATTTTCTTACTACAAAAGATTTTATTAAATTATATGCGTTAGTAATTGCTTAATTAAGAGATAATTATAATATTTACAAGAAAGAAAACTGTCAATTCAGTTATCTTTTTAATCTTTAAACATTAAATAATAATAACAGAAAAAATTGTGTTTTATTTCTCAATAGCAGAAATAGAAAGTGGTATAATCTTATTAATTTATCAACGTGGCAATTATCTGACCAGTAACAAAAGCTTGCACCGTAAAATGGATTGTGACGTTCGATCCTTCTTCATTATCCATATTGCTGTTATGTTCTTTGCTGAGTGTTTAGTTCTATTTTCTTCTAAATATAATTGTGTATCTTGAATTAAACGCTAAACAAAAAAGTATTCGTTGTCTCGTTGTAAACTTTAATCGAAATTAAACTTGTAAGTTTAATTGAACAGAATTTTTTAAATTATTCTGAACATTTTTGTACAATTTTCTGTTTTTTTTTTAAATATTTCAAGAAACTATCTATAAAAAAATTTTAAAGTATTGCTGTTTAGTATTTTTATATTATTTAAGGTTATTTTGAAACTAGAAATAGTATAGAACAATTGTAAAGTTAGTAGTACAAGTCTATTCAAAATGGTATAAAGACAATATGGCAAAATGACATAATACAAATAACATACCTGGGTTCATTTCGAATCCGTCCGACGTACACTGCTTTTTACTTTCAACTCTGTTTTGCTAATACATTAAGCGACGATCGGATTTGTGTAAATTAAAATGTTTAAAGTAAATTAATAAGATAATTGAAATGTGTTTCAGTTTCTTCAATTTCCATTCTCTTTGAATTTTAACATTTATTTGCTATAACAAAAAAGTCATTAAATTTACAATTTTTTAAATAAACAAATCGCATACCTTTTAGCTTTAATATAAAAAATTACTATTAAATTTTAAATTTTTAAGTAGGGGAGAGCGGGGCTACAAGTTCCGTTTTTTAATCAACCTTATATTTTGTTAAGGAAACATAATTCTAGCATAAGTATTAAGAGATTAAAATTTACTAATATATCTAACTTTGCTATAAATACAGTTTTTGGGGTTGATTTTTTGTAAGTTTTTTTATAATTAATAATACAATACCTAAAGTCGGAAAGTAACAACTTACCCCGGTTCGGGGCTAGTTGTTAACAGGGTAGAGCAAGTTGTTACAAGATATATGGAAGGTGTAATACGTAAAAAAAAACCAATAATTTATTTAACTAAGTATGTATTTAAAGACTAATCAATAATATCTTATCAATAATTAGTTGTTTTTCTTAAATTTATTATAAAGAAAACATTTTTACGTTTCAACATTTATAACTTTTACTTAAAGAAAAGGGGAGAAAGGAACATCCTTTCCAAGTTCTTGTATAACACCAGAAGTTGCAGGCAAATTTACAACTCCTGATGACCCTGGCTGATCCAAGATTTGTCTTTCGTCAGTAAAGCTTACATTTAACAAATACTCTGCTAACTTGTTTTCCTGTTCTTCAATAAAGACCAATCTTACTTTTTTGTAGCCAATCGCAGCGTTTTCTACTCCAGATTTCAACTTCTTTACAAATCTATATAACGTCATATGACAAATATCTAATTCTCTGGCAACAGTTTTTATTTTTTAACCATCTTTAATAACTGCATCTGCAGCTCTTTGCATCAACTCCTGAGATACAGAACCCCGTGTTGTTTTTCGAATATAAGTCCGCATACTGCAAAAGGAAAAAAACATTATTTTTACTGCATTACCGGTACAGATGAACTGGGGCAAGTTGTTCCAAGGTCACAACATGCCCCCAAAGAAGGGAACATCTAGCCCCGATAACACATGGGTTCAAAACAGCAACTACTAGATTAGGTTACGAGACATATACAGTTTTAGCGTAGTATATCAAGATACTCGATATATTTTTGAATAAAAATACCAAACAACTAATCGCTAATTATTTAAATTCGCCAGATATACCAAAAATATCAAACACGAAAATATTTACTTATGTGGATCAGCGACATACAGGCTCTTTTTCCAATGTACCGGACGTCACTGGCCTGATTAAGATAGCTGCCGTCGGTGCGCAGAAACGTTCGATTTCATGACATATTTACTAATTATATATATATTTTTTTCCTTGTGGAGCTATTTCAATCGGAACAACTTACCCCGGGAACTTTTAGCCCCGCTCTCCCCTACACAAATCACATTTGCATTCCTATGTAAACTGGTTTTCAATTATGACGCTTTGTTGAAACGATAAAATGGCATACAAAAAAGCTAAATTATTTTTATAAGTTACTAAAATAACTGAAGAGTAATTAAAGTTTCTTCAACGTTGATTTATTTTGAATTTCAGCATTCAATTGCTATAACATAAAAGTATTGGTTAAAAACTTTAAAATTTAATAATACAAATGTAATGTACAATACATTCCATACCTAGGTTTGTTTCGAACCTGTTCGACGTTTACTGCTTTTCAATTTGAAATCCTCTCTGCTAATATATTAACAAACGATCGTATTGTAAATTGTTCAAAATAATGAAATAACTAAGATCTGGTTTTAGCTTGTCCAACGTAATTCTTTTTGAACTTCAAGCCGTTTTTATGACCAAAAAATATCATTAAATTTAACATTTTTAAACTAAGTAAATCACATACCTAAGTTCATTTTAAATCTGTTTGACATTCACTACTTTTAATTAAACTTTAATTAAACACACGACAAACTTGTATATATTTTTAAAAATATATTAATTAGATAATTCAAATATGATTTCAGGTTTTCAATTTCTATTTTCTTTAAATTTTAGCTGTTGTTTGCTATCAGATAAAAAAAAATATATATTAAAAATTTAGCATTTGTGAAATAAGCAAATCCCATAAATGGGTTTACTTTAAATCCGCTCGACATCTACTGCATTGTAATTTTAAGCCTCCCCTTCTAATACATACAGCAATGATTAAATTAAAGATTTTTAAAAATAAATTAATTAAATAATTGAAGCTTGCTTCAAATCAGCCCAATGACCATTAATTTTGAATTTCGGCAGCCGTTTTTTATCATTTAGAAAAACACAGCATTATACTTACAGCAATTATTTATTGTGATATCACAATAAATAATTGCTCGTAAGTATAATGCCGAGCTGCAATTTTTAATCATATTTTTAATAAGTTTTTAATTTAAAATATATGCTCTCCACCTCAAGTTAGTAATTGTCCCTAAACATCATACTTTTCCATTTGCAATAGAGTAGTGCCAGTCATCTATTTAGCTCTTTTCAGGAGAAAATTTTTTAACTATTCACGAACATCGGGTCTAGACCGTACGGTCTAGACCCGATGTTCGTGTATAGTTAATCGGGGCCTCCTGCCCCTAACTTTCCATGTGGACTGTCATCTATCTAACACTGTTCTGGAGATTATTAAGAAAGGACAGACAGCCGACAGTGAGAATTTATAGGTTTAGAATTTATTCAAATTGCAGCCCAATAAAATACTGTAAGCTAACAAACGACATACTTGAAGTTTCTTCGAATCTGTCTAACGTTTTCTTCTCAATTTCATCAATACTCATATATAAAGCGACGATAAAATTGTAAACTTTTTTATAATAAATAATCACATAACTGAAGTTTAGTTCAAATTTGTTCCAGGTTGATTACTTTTAGATTTCTATCAAAATTTTCTATTTCATTAAAAAAAATCTAGCAACGAGTTGTTTAACTTTATCGGCAACGTTTGGTAGCTCCATTTGTTATCATATTTTATTTTAAAAATTATTTGTATTTTTAATTATTATAAAATGGCAAAAAACTTAATCTTGAGGGTAGGGATAGGTTTTCTAATAAATTATAAATGCTAATAACGTGTAAAATCATTAAGTCCGACCTTACTCGAGATGTGACACACGATTTCTCTTTATCAGCCCACCCCGTCGATCTTTAGCCACCAAAATTTAATCTCATCAATTTTCCTAATACACAAACCTCCCTGCAAGATTTCACAAATTTTCGAAAAAAGGCAAACGAGTTATTAAACTTCAAACAGGGTGAACAAAATCGTGCCCCACACAAACACATATAAACACATCCACATATACATACATATAGAAATTACCCCTGAATTTTTTTGCATTTCTCAACAGTCCTAAGTCCAAAATGTAAAAATCTTGGAGGGTCATTTTTTGACCGATCTCCACACTTTCCCTCTGTTATATATGACGGAGCCAGGAAAGTAAGAGTTAAATTTAATATACTTTGAATTAACAAATGACGTACCCGATTTTATTTTGAATCCGTTCAACGTCCACCCTTTTTCACTTTCAACCCTCCTCTGCAAATACATAAACAACGATAAATTAGAAATTTTACGAATTAATCAATCATAGAACTGAAGATTGGTCCAAAAGTCGATTTTCATTAATTCATCACTCGTTTGTTATAACGTGAAAACAATTTAAAAGCATTATGTGAATAAATCAAAGCACTAAATTTATTTTGAATCCATCCGACATCCGCTGCTTTTCAGTTTCAACTCTACAGTAGTCCTCAAATACATAACGTGACAATTAAATTGTAAATATTTTAAAAATAAATTAATATAGTAACTGAAGTTCGCTTTCACTTTGTCCATTTCTATTAAATTTCAACCTCCGTTTACTATCACATTAAAAATTCCATTAAATATAAAATTTAAAAAAAATAAATAAATAAATAACTTATGCCGCTGGGTTTATTTCGAATCCGTCTGATATTCACTGCTTTTAGTTTCAATCCTCGTCTTCTAATGCATAACGCAACGATGAAATCGTAGATTTTTGGGCTGCAATTTGAAAAAAAAAAAATATAGTCCTATAAATTCCCACTGTCGTCCGTTTGTCTGCGTGTCTTTCCTTAATATCGAGAACGAAGTTAGATAGATGAAAAACGAGACCAGATATAGAAAAACTGGGTAGGAGGTCCAGCTTATATACGAACTTCCAGTGCAAACTGCAAGTCACGTTATTTCAATTCAAAATTTTTCCTGTAAGGAGTTATTAAGATGACCAGCATGACTACGTTGGTAGCAGGAAAAGTATGATGTACAGGGGCAAGACACTACTAATTTTATGCGGAAAGCATATACTGTAATTTAAATTATTTTATATAGGTTAATCACATAATTGAACTTTAATTTCAATCCTTCCTACATTGTACTGTACATTGATTTTTTTTCATTTCACTTCTTTCTTGCAATCAAATTAAAATAAATTTAATATAATTTAATTTTTAAACAAACGAAAGGCTTACCTGGTTTTTTTCTTCGACTTTGTTTTGCTCAGTGTCAACTCTCGTTTCCTACCAAATATATTTTTAAAATATTAAAGTTTTCATTTCTTAAAATTGATCGTTAAGATTGAGACTTAACACGACCTGCCTTTATGTTAAATTCATTTCATATTAGCTGAAACCTAGCCCGATAACAATAATTTAATTTATATTTACAAGGCTAACAGAAGTGAAATAAAGCACAGGACAGTCCCAAATGTATGATTCCAGCCAGAGAGGTGCCGAAAACCTTAATTCATTTTATTCATGTATATGAATAGAGTTTTATTATTAAATTAAGTAATGTTTTTGCGACTTATCGAAAGAAATTTTAATTTGCCTCACTTTCATATCCCGTTTTTCACATAAAATACTAAATTTTAAATTTAGATATACTTAAAACATTTGTTTTTTTATCAACAGTTCTATGAATGATACATATTTCTTTAACAACAAAATTTCATGCTGAAACTTTATTAGTCAACATTGAAAGAGACAATATATTTATCATGTCAAGCGTAAATTAATTTACCGGAGGAGGTAATCAATAGTCTTGTGACATTTCTTTTTGTATGTAAAATGAATAAATAAATAAATACGTTAAACAAAATTATGTAGGATAACTTACTACGATTACTGTACCAGGTTACTGTGATTGATTTCAAACAGTCCGAAATATCGGTGTAGGCTCTGTCGCAGATTGTACCTTTACTGAAGAGGGATCGGAGAGAATTCCGATCCGAAATGCATATAAATTTAATCTGAGAATGAATCGTCTTTGCATAATTATTGAACTCGAGTGAACGTCGGATTCGAAAGACATAAAAGGGAGTTTTTTTGTACTAATAATCCGAAATGTTAAGTAGTTATAAAAGTGACTGATTATATTGCTAATTTTAGCTTCGTATTATACTTCTATATTATAATGTTTTTTCCCTAAAAAACTTTAATTTTTTAAATTTAATAAGTCATTTAGATATAATTTTTAACAAAATAATTTAAAAAATAAACAGTACAACTGAAATAAAGTAACAAACTTTGTATCTCTATTCACAAATATCTACATGTAAGCTCTTAACTCACGCGTAATTAATTATTATAAATAAATGCAATTGTTACTTACTGTGATAAGATAAAAGGCGTTTTTTTGTCGTATATCGTAAGAATACACAATAGTTTAACTTTTAAACCAATAAAAGCCTCGTTAACATTAAAAAATTTAATTTAGACATAATTAACATAGCTCTAACATACATAAATAAATATTATTTACTTTTCGTAGATTATGCAAAACTATAGATTTGGAACAAAAAAATTAAAGTTTTTGCAAGAAAATGTCTAAAAATGTTGTTCAACAATCGAAAAATTAATTACGTCACAATAACTACGTCACTCATTGCGTTAAGTCATCAATACATTAAATATGACAAATTACAAATATTTTGATAGCGGTTTAAACAATATAAGATTGCAATATTTTTAAGTAAAAGTTAATTCTTTTCACTTTTTAGGTCAATTTTAATAGGTTACAACTTAATGATAAACTTTTAAAATTAGCTAGATAACTTAATATACAGTCAAACCTGGGTTTACGAACTTAACTCGTTCCTAAACGTTGTTCTCAAACCGAAACAAATTTTCCTATAAGAAACAATGTAAAATGGATTAATCCGTTCCCGACCTCCAAAATAAAACTGTTTTTAGCTTTTTAGCTGTATTTTATGCATAAAAATGCCTTTCACTCACATCAACCTTTGAAAAACCAGTGATGATTTAATTGAAAACAAACGTTTTCGACCGTGTAACTCGGTCTTCTTCAGGTTATAACTATTGAGATTCGTTACAATTTCTAAAATCTTTTAGAACGTTTTCAAACTTTCGTATAAAAAAAAAAAAAAAAAAAAACGTTGTGCGCGCGCGTTGCCATGGAAGCATAGGTGTTGCTGACATACGTAGCAAGCATGGCGCAAACGAAATAATATAATGTAATTATATTCTATATATAAACAAAGGGATGGAAATGTACGTTAAATAGAGCTGTGGGGATCTTCCCCTTCGTAACAAAACTTCCAAGCTTGAGAAATGTTACTCGCATCTTTAGAATTGATGCAGTTTGTGCGCAATCCGGCTTTGTATATCTCAAGAGTTTCCAGGGATCGTAAATGTTCCAATCGGTGGGAGAGTTTAATCAATTCTGCGTTTTGCAGATCAGCTCTTATGCTCGGGGTCGAGGCATACGTGGATAGGGCAGTGGTGTCTCTGTTGTGCTCAATATCATACTTGTGTTCGCGTAGACGCTTGTCGAGAGAGCGTTTCGTGGAACCGATGTAGACAAGCTCTCTTTGAAACCTGTCATCTCATAATGGAACAGAGTATACCCCCTGGTGCAATTCTTTTATCTATGTTGTCCTTGGAATTGCGCAGGAGGTCATATATAGTATTACGCCTCTTGTAAGCAATCTTTTTGTTGGTGTATGTGGCAATTTCCCTGTAAATGGAGTCTAGGTGGTGGTTATATTCAACAACCGCAAGAGTCTGAGTGTTATTGGAGTTGTTAGTGCGTGTGTTAGTGTTGTCAGTAGGATGCGTTTGTGTATAATAGGCAGACGCAAGGTTATGAATTAATGTTCGGCTATACCCGTGCCGTGTGGCTATGTTCTGGATGCCCTTAAATTCAGATAAGGTGTCATCGATATTGGAGTGGTGCGTGAACGCTGTTTTCGTAAGGACCCAAAAGGCAGCTACCTTGTATGAGAAGGGGTCCTCTGAAACGGCCGGGATGAATAACGGAGTGAAGCATGGCTTGTAATGGACCTTAGTAGATATTCTGTTGCCATCTAATTGCATATGGATATCCAAGAAGTTCGCATTTGTGTTGCATATTGGTCTAGCTTGATGTGGAGTCCATAGGGGTTATTATTCATTGCATCAATGAAAATGCTTATATTGGGCTTAGTTTTCCATAAAATAAAGATATCATCGACGTACCTCTTATATATATGTATGTTAGAACTAAAAAGGGGTATGATTCTTTGTTCAAGTTTTCTAATCACTAACTCACATAAATCGCCCGATAATGGGCTGCCCATCGGAACACCGCGTTTCTGAAGGTACGTTTTGTTGTTGAAACGGAAAAAGGAAGTGTAGCATAGAATGTGGGCTAGTTCCAAGACTAGTTTACGGTGCGTTCCATGTGACGTTAGTAAGAGGTTTCTAATTGCGTAAAAGCACGGCTAGATTTTTATAGACGGGTATAATGAAAAAAAATCGAGAAAAGTGATAGATGCCCGGTCAGTTACGTTAAGGGATCTCAATACATCTAATAATTCTTGTGGGTTCCTGACTATCCAAGGATAATTATCCAATATTATTATTATTATTAGTTTTTTTTTATACGAAAGTTTGAAAACGTTCTAAAAGATTTTAGAAATTGTAACGAATCTCAATAGTTATAACCTGAAGAAGACCGAGTTACACGGTCGAAAACGTTTGTTTTCAATTAAATTATCACTGGTTTTTCAAAGGTTGATGTGAGTGAATTGTGTACTTCACCAGTATTTATACAAGTGGATGATTAATAAAAATGCCTACAAATACAATATAATATTAGCTATATCTATATTTATTCTATAGATATATTAGTCCTGTCCTGCCTGGTCGGGCCATCGACTTTCTTTAAATTAACATAGGAAGTATAAGAAGTTTATCATCGATGTCCGGCTCGGCCGAGTAGCTTGTTCGGAAACCGAGTTATCGTACGGCAACCGGAGCAAATACGGAGTTCAAAATTTTGTTCGTAAACCGAATTTTCGTAAACAGAGGCGTTCGTAACCGGTGGTTTGAATGTATAGTAGAATTCGCGTATTGTAATCGCCTTGACATTTGTATAAACTGATAACCATTAACTAGTTTAAATATTAATTTGTTGTGAAACAGTGTTGTATTATTCTAGAAATGTTGAACACGAGATCGTGTTAGTAACAATCACATGGCTTTTTCCACCTTTATTTAGTTGATTGCCATGAGATTGTTACTAACACGATCTCGTGTTCAACACTTCTAGTTTAAATATTTTCAACCTCTGTTTGCCATGAAATAAAGAAAATCATCTACACTTAAATTTATCTTTGTATACTAGTACATTTATCAATTAACAGGACTTATTATATTGGAAAATTATGAATGCAGATATTTAGTCTTACAGTTCAGAAATAATATTTTTTATTTAGTTCACCTGTGAACTAAATAACTAAATGACACACGTGAACTAAATAAAAAATATTATTTCTGAACTGTAAGACTAAATATCTGCATTCATAATTTTCCAATATAATAAGTCCTGTTAATTGAAAAGTCCTGTTATACAAAGATAAATTTAAATTATGATAAAGGACACAAAGGCATAATAATTGAAAATCATCTACATTTTAAAACCTAAATAAATTAATAACACGCTTGAGTTTATATTTGAATCTGCGGAAAGTACACTGCTTTTCAAATTCAACATTTCTCTACAAATACTGCACATAAACACATGAGTAAAGTTTAATTATAACACGATCAATGTCGATTAATTTGAATTTCATAAAACAAAACAATTCAATTTAAAATTTTTTAAGTAAATTAATCACATGCCTAGGTTTATATCGAATCAGTCTGATGTTTACTGCTGTTTAATTTCAACTCTCCTCTACTAACGAATAAAACAACGATGTAAATAACGAATAAATTACACATAATTTAATATATCCAGTCAGTTCTGATATGTGCGAGAATGAGTTCTCTCGCTAAATTTTTATCGCTTTGAGATAATCGCGGAAGTTGGGATATGTTTATGATAGCGAGTGCGACAAAATAATTCTATTATCACAAATTTATTCTCGCATCTCGCAAATCGCTAGCTATGTGAAATCTCCTTTAGAGAAAGGTGGAAAACAGAGTCTACTATTCAATAATAAAAATTATATATGTTTATATTTTTAAAATATTATTATTATGTGATGAAAATAAAAAAATAAATGTTGTCATTGAGGTCTGACGTTTTTGACAGCCCCATAAAGTAGTATATTTATTACAGTACAGTATGTTCGGCGAGTTGAATTGAGCAAATTTTTTATAGCATGAATTGGTTACCATTTTATTAAGAAAATTTCAGAAATATTGTACAAAATTGATAATATAGCATTAATTAATTACGAACTCAACAATATTAGAAACAATTACTTTTGATTTGTTCCTGACGACAAAACTTAATCTACTTATGATTTTATTCCTTTTCCTGAAAAATATTATTGAATAAAGTGTAAATTTACACAGCATTAAATTCAATATTACACAGCAAATTAAATCTATAAAATTAAAATCAAAATTTTTAATTTAATTTAGTAAAAAATTCACAAGTTTATTTTCCTTACTCAAATGTCAAAAAATTAACAATTCCTATTTGATTATTTCTCATTAAAATTCCAAGTAGCTTAGAGCAACATCAGACTTTGCTCCTCATTATCATTTATTTGGTCAGCAGAAACGAAGATTATCTTAATGATAGAGAAATACGAAACCTAAAAGAAATTGTCTTCGTTTAAAACCATTTTGGACATACTTTAAATGAGGAATAACCCGAAAATTAGGTATAAAGCAAACTCGCCACTGAAATGAAATGAAATTCCAGTTCAAAATATTTATTTTAATAAAATGTTTTACGTTTGATATTTATAATTTAATTTTTAAATTGTAATAATTTACATTGCAAGTAAGTTATAAGAAAAATCTAAAAATCGTCTATGCAAAAATATTTTTAAGTACTCTAAGTTAATTAATATCAAAAGGAAACATAAATGACAATTGATCAGTCCAGTTGCTTTGCATATGTAGATCTTGACGAATTTATTGTTTCGCCTGCTGTGGTAGTTTCAAGGACAATAGTAAAAATAAAATACCGTATTTCGTTGCAAAAAAAAATTCAATAGCAATTAATATTTTAAAATTTATTGACTCAAGTGGTTTTAAAATTTGGAGAACCAAAAAAAAGCGCGATATATCCGAATTTGTGATATAACGAGAGGCTACTGTATTTTTAAAAAAACAAAAGCCATTTACTTGTTTTACAGTTAATGAAATAACTGCACGGAGATAATTGTTCATTCACCATTAATCACAGTTAATGTAAATTACTTGTATTCTTAATTACAAAAAATTAAAAAAAAAAGGAACTTTAGTAAAGTCATTCGAAATTTAAATTAATAAAACAAAATAAAAGTCAAAATCGTACATGAAAATTGCATATACGAAAAATTCTCGCAATTAATAATAGAAAAAAATAAGAAATAATTAGTTTGGAAGCAAAAAAGCCGGTTTTTTTTAATATTCTAAAAGAAAGAGTGGACTGTTTTTGATTATTTGAATGTTTTGACAACAAATATTACCTAAAATATTCTAATATTAATTTTGTTTACTTCCGATTTGGTTATTAAAAATATCAAAATATATTTTTTGGAACTTATAATGTACAAAAGAAGATTTTATATTTTTAATGTCAAAACAGAAAATGTCCTAAATAATTTATTTTTAATAAAAATTTATCAATTTATCCACACACAAATTCAGAAAAATCTTTAAAAATTATAGTATTAATTATAAGTTAAAATTTATATTAATATTTATATAATTCTTTGGCATGCTTTTATTGAATTTATTTTATATATTCACACTGTGCTGAAATAATTTTACGAATATTTATTTAATACATTTTACCAAGAAGAGAAAAAAAGTGATTTTAAAATTATTCTTGTTTAATTTTATTGCTTTTTAGAACATTATATTATTATAACTTGCATTTATTCTTACTACGAAATATATTTTAATACTTTTTAATAATAAAATAATAATAATTTAATATATTTTATAAAACACACTTAATTCTTTTTATTTAATTAAACTTATATAATTTGAACTTTTGAATTGTAGTGATACGTGGTGAGCAGTATACCGTGTTAGATAAGAGCTACTTATCCTATTTAGATGCATTTAAATGATTGAACAAAAATTAAAATAAACAAAACTTGGCCAGCATCGGTTTAAATATTGGAACAATAAACCAGTTACTTTAATTAAAGAGTTTTTTAGTGCTTGTTTACTATATTACTTGATAATTAATTAAAATCTTTAAAAAATAATCATATTTATTATTCAGTCTTTAGATTGTTGAGAAAGTTTTCAGACAGACAAGCTAATGCTAGACTATTAATATAAGATTTTAAACCTGTTAGTTTGTTTTTTAATTTATCAGAAGTTTTGAAAACATTCAAAAGCAATTATGAAAAACCTTATACAAACTTCAAATTTTATAAGATAAAATATTATAAAATATGAAATTTTTGAATGTCTAATTAGAAGCCTTTAGCGCAGATAGTGACTATATATATATATATATATAATTATAATCTGAAATAGTAAATAAATTAAAAATATATAATAAATTAATAGCAATATAATATATAACGAGAAATTATTTATTGTGACATTGTCAAAATGCTGGGCTGCAATTTTTAATCGTATTTTTTTATTTATTTAATTAAAAATATATGCTCTCCGCCTGAAATTAGTAAAATAGCGTCTTGCCCCTGTACAACATACTTTTCCTGTTAGCAATAGAATCGTGCCGGTCATCTATCTAACTCCATTCCGGGAAAAACTTTCAATTGAAATAACGTGACTTCCTGTTTGCATCGAAGTCCTATATATTCGTGGCCTTGTGCCCCAACGCTTTTTATATCTAATCTCAGCTTTCATTTATTTAACTCCTTTTTCGATATTAAAGGAGAGACAGACAGACAGGAAGTAAGAGGGACGACCAGTGGGAATTTATAGGTCTTAAATCTTTTCAAATTGCATCCCAATAATAATTAATATAAGTAAATAAAATATTTTCATTTATTTTAATCTTATAAGTAAGATTTAAATAAATGAAAATATTAAGATAATTGAAAGAATATTATAAATTAAAAATATATAATGCAGCGGTTCTCAAAGTATGCGCCGCGGCGCCCTAGGGAGCCGCGGTTTTCTCACAGGGCGCCACGAAATATAAAATTTTCATAATTTTACTTCTATTTTCAATTCATTGTGATAAGACCTGACAACTAACAGACCTGGTGAAAACCATTAACTCTTTAATAACTGTTTGAAAAAACATCTACAAACGCTCTTCTTGACGGCCGAATGGCCGAACGGTTAAGGTGGCAGCCTATAGAATCCGAACGGATCTAAAAATCCCCTAGAACTCTTCGGGGATGGTCTGTCCAAATATGTCGGGCCCCTTCCCTCATCGCCCGGCCTCCTCATTGTGGGCCTAAACAAATCTATAATGTTCTTGGTAAAAAGAGGTCTTCTTAGTGTCCACAGGGCGAAATGAGTTTTAGAAAAATGGCGATTTGCGATAAGTTTTTTAATTGTTTTAGTAGTTTCTCAAACTTTCTCCATACTTTGTGTTCGTATTCGGTTTCACGCGATTTCAGTGTTCAATTAGTTTTCGGAGATTGTATCAACTGAATATAGTAGTAATTAAGTCAAGTGAAGATTTTGAAGTATTTCTTCTTGTATTCATTTTTAAAAATGGGTCGGTTTTTACTAAATAACAATAAGCGTTGTGAGAGTGAAAATAAAGAGGGCACACCATCAACACGGTGGCAGAGTGTGAAGAAGCGTAAATGTCGAAAATATCATGACACTTATTTGAACTTTGGTTTTACGTCTACAGAAGTCAATGGTGGAAAGAGGCCGCAGTGTACTGTGTACGAAAGTTTTGGCATCAGAGTGCATGCTATCAACTAAGTTGAAACGCCACTTAGAAACCAATCATCCTAGCATGATTATTAAATCTCATGACTACTTTACTAGAAAGTTAAAAAAGTTAAATAAAAAAAAGTACTTTTTATAAGCAGTCATCAATACCAAGCAATCTTTTGCTAGCATCTTACAAGGTGACACGTAGAATCTCAAAATATAAAACGCCTCATACCATTGCAGAAAAACTCATTCTACCGGCTACTGTAAATATGGTGAACATTATGATCAGTGGGTCGACTCAGCTTTCAAAAGTGCTTTTGTTCAATAACATCATCAGTCGCAGAATACAGCACATAGCGGAGGACCTTAATAATAAGTTAATTGAAAAAATAAAAAGGAAGGAATTTGGGTTGCAGCTGGATAAAGACAGATATTAATAATGATGCTTACTTGCTTTGCTGTGTACAGTACGGTTTATAGATCGTAATAACATTGTAGAAAACCTCTTTTGTAAAAGTATCACTGTTGGTGCTAAGACTCAAGACTTGTTCCAGATCCTTGATACTTTTATATCCTAAAATAATTTGGAGTGGATCAAATCCGTTGGTATCTGTACTGATGGTGCTCGTTCTATGTCCAGCTGTTATGGAAGATTGCAAGCACTCATTCGAAGCAAAGCCCCTGATGCACTGTAGACCCATTGCGTTATTCACAGGGAAGCATTCCCATCAAAATATCTAAGTCCTTACATTAAACCAGGCCTAGGAATATGTAATGAATGTAGTAAACTTTATAAGAATTCGGCCGTTGAAGGCAAGATTTTTCAAAAAATTATGTGAGGATATAGGATCCGAGCGCACGTGTCTTTGTTGTAATACAGCACTTCGCGATGGCTCTCTCGTGGTAATGTTTTGTCTCGTACGTTTGAACTGCTGTAAGAAATTTATATTTTTCTTATAGAGGAAATGCCGAAAATTTTATGAATGAAAGATTTTTGATAAAACTAGCATAATTAGTGGTATTTTTGAAAAGCTGAATGCTCTGAATTTACTGCTACAGAAGAAGAGAATCTTATTGAGTTGTCTTGCGACAATACGTTGAAAACAAAATTTAGCAGCACGAAATTAACTGAATCTTGGATATCAGTAAAAGATGAATAACTCCTGAGTGGTAAAGCTCAGAGAATTTTAATTCCATTTGCGACTTCTTATCTGTGCCAAGCTGGGTTTTCGGCTGTCGCTGTGATAAAAACTAAGTATCGTACAAAATCAATGTGTAGAAGAAAATGAGGGTGGCTATGTCCAGTTTGAATCCAAGATTTGAGAAAATGTGTTGTGATCAACAGGCTCATCCATTTCACTAATTATAATTAATTGAATTTCTTCAATTACATTTTCTAAATCTTAAATACGTGTTTTATTTATTTTATTACTTAACTTACTAACTTTTTAAAAATGTTTTTGGCTATTTCGTTATTTTGCAAATTTTACTTGTTAGAATTTGTCACAGGGTGCCTTGGGAAAACCCGAATTTAGCAAGGGCGCCGAGAATCAAAAAAGTTTCGGAACCACTGATATAGATTAAGTTTAAAATGTAAGTAATGTATTTTTATGATTAATTAAATAATAATGTTAATTTATAAGAACTTATATGAAATAACTGTTAGATTATAGGAAGTAAATTTTTAAAACGACTTTATTGTGAGATCTCTTAAAAAAAGAAGGTAGTGAAAACAGCGAAAAGAAATTAACATGTACTCAATGTAATTTAAATGGATTAATTTTACTTTAACAATGTATGCATATATGTAATTTTTTAAATAGATTGGTTTTTGTGTAACAATATTACTAACTGAAGAAGGAACCAGAGTTCCGAAATACATTTTAGTTAATATTTACGGAAATGATGGTAATTTTCAATAATGGAATTTTATTGTAGCCAAATTTAAATAAATGGTTTAAATAATTTGCTGCTTGTGTTTGATAAGCCCTCATATATTTTTTTCAACAGTTTTGTTTATGTAGAAATGAATATGATAAATAATATGATTTTTTTTTTACTGACAAGTAAGATTATCTACTGTAACTGTTGAGTAGAAAAAATGAAGTTTACTAAATATAGAACTAAATATTTTATTTTTGAAACAGAAAACAATTTTCCTAATTTCAAAAATTCAATATTTAATGCTATAACTCTGGAAAGATTTGCCTGCTTATATTAATCTATTTTATTAGTATAAAGAAGTCTTTTCCAAAGAGATAATTTAATTTTTTTAAATAAAAAAAAGTTACATTCATAGAAGGATTCTTAATTGTTTATTAAAAGTTTTCAATCTTTGTTATTAAATATTTAACATCTTAACTTTTCCATTCTTAAACGTAAAAAAACCTAAAATATGAATCACTTAATCATGCCAAAGTTAAAATTAGAAATATACTTAAAGTCGATGCCAAAACAAGGAAATTCTCATTAACCGCAATTCTCCAAATAATGTCACCAAAATATTTCTAAATTAATGCTTAAGTAGATAAGAAAATCTTCACTCGTCCTAGCAGAAAGGTGAATAATATTTTTAAAAGAAAGAAAAATGTTGGCAAATAGACAAAAAACGAGATATACGTTCTTTATCTAGAATATTTTAAAGTGGAAAATAAAACAAATCTGAGAAAATAAGATAATGAAGTTAAATAATTGTGTTCGGGTCGAGTACTTTGTTTGGTGTTAGCATTTGCCGTCTTTAAGACGTGTTATTGTTGTGCCGAAGAATAATTACATTTTGCCATCTGACTATTCCTTACGCTCAAATTGTTTCTGGATTAAGACCTTTGTAATAGACACGTTAATTATCCTGACGGATTCCTGCTCCTCTGCCAGTAAGTAAATGGAGACAAGATATACACAAGCGTCATTATGCGACTATCTTAAGAAATTAAACTGTAATAAAAATTTAATGCGACTTGTATAAACTTTTTCCTTCGTTATATAGAATTCTGTGTTTTGTAGTTTTGCTCGTTTACTGTCTCTTGTTGTTATATACAGTAGTTAAAATTGCACTTCTGAAGCGAAATCTCAATTTATGATGCTGAATTTATGGGAAACAAAACAACTAGGGAGAACTCTTAACAACGGTTTTACAGAAAACAATTTGGTCGTAAAAGTAAGTTCGTAGTGTTTTGGAAATAAATAATTCTCCATCATAATACAGAATAATTTAACAAAACTTCTGGTTTATGATATACAGGGTAGCCGAAATTAAAGTTTCCCTATTCAGAGCTTTCTATAGTTGTAACCAATGGGGAGATTAACACCAAAATTTGTATATGGACTAAGCAAAGGATGCGGAAAGCATTTCTTAAAATAAATTTTTAGTTCAAAAACTTCCGCTAGGGGACGCTTTACAAGAACCTATAGGGAAAAACAACAAAAATGCATTTATTCGCTCCGCAAGGGACATACATTCCGCAGGAACTGTTTACCAATGTAAGGAATATTGCTCATTGTGTGCACCATTGTTCAGGTGTAAAACTTGAAGTCGGTGCAAGAAATGCAGCGCCTCTAGCAAAAGTTTTGAACTAAACTGTTTCGAAAAATCGTTTTCCTCATCTTTTGCTTTGTCTGTAAACAAATCTTGGTTTCGATTTGTTTATTGCTTATAGCTACAGAGTGTTCTGAATAGAGAACTTTTAATTATGACCACCCTGAATAAAGTTTGAGTACACATTTTGTTTGCCTGTATAAATATCTATTCGAGAATTCCAACAAAATGTATTATCTATATTAGCACAAATAGTTTAAAGGATGTAATTACACGACAACATAAATTGTTGTTAATCATTATATATATTAAATAACTTTATTATATTTATCTGCCATAATAATGGAATAGCAGGAATATAAAATTTAATTCTATTCTGCGGCAAATCTTGTTCATAGTGTTTTTAAACGTATTTATTGATTTTATTTAAAACAGATTTTATTATTAAACGTATTTATTAATTTTATTTAAAACTTATAATAATAAAGAAAAGTAAACGTATAAATAAAAGATTTTCAAGTGAATGTAAATATCATTTTTAATAGCTAAAAGTTCTAATTTTAATTAGATAAGACTCGTTCATTTTCCTTCTAATTAACGAGTCTTATATGACTAAAATAATAATTGAAAATTTTATGCATTTCACTTGTATATTGATGTAACATTGTTCAAAATACTTTTATCAAACACTTCAAAATATAGACCAGTGGCGTAAATAGGAACTTCAAATAAGAGGGAAATTTTTGCTCACATTTTACTATAAAATTTAATAAAAAGAATTAATTTTTATAATTTTACTTAAGCATTATAAAAAAGTAATTAAGCATGTATTTTTTCATTTTTTTATTTTTTTTAAATTGACAATTTTTAGCTTCTCTTTAGAGGACACCCCTCTTGCTCCTCCTCTGTTTGTGCCATTGATATAGACTACACCCTCTTATGTTCTGGTATTGAAATATATAAATAACATTTCAACATATTTGAGTAATATTGAAAATTTAGCTGATGGTACTTACAAAGAAGACATTTTGTAGATTCAATATACAGGTAACCCCGTATAACACGGCACTTCTATAGCACAGATTCACTCCAACACGATTCGAGAATTGGGAACATCCCCCCTATAACACGGTGCTTTTATAGCACGGGTTTACTCTAACATGGTTCGGGAATTAGATAAAACCCTCGTACAACATGAAATGTATTAAAAACTGTTACCAGTTAATGATTCTCATGCTGAGATCATCATATAGGATGAATAATCTCTGGTAAAATATTTACTTAAATAAGTATTTTACCCATAAAAAAATCTACTATATAAAGCTGAAAAACTGGATTCTATCACTGTATGCCAAAAATGGCCACTAGGTGTGCCCCTAGCAATTATTTAAATTAATTTAAATTAACAATATAAATTATTTTATATATATATTATATTTTTACAGTATAATATTCAGTATATTATTATTTTTATTTGTTATTTTGTATGCCCCGATGCCTGCATCGGCCTTTTGTGAATCGTAAATTCGATTTAAAGAAGGATTTAACAGCAATGGTTTTTAATTTTTGGAACCTAACTCCCCTTTTCGCACTAGTTCTTTGTTTCGTATAACACGGATTCGCATAACACGGCAATTTTTGGAACGTAACTCCCGTGTTATACGGGGGTTACCTGTATTTATATATTTTATATTTTAATGTAAATTAAAATCGGGCAAAATTTTAATTTTACTCAATTGTATTGTGAATTATGGTATTGATAGAATTATCAGAGGATTTTTTTTACCCATTTTGCATTTTGTTGCGGAGGCGTAGCCTCAAATAAAAGGTAGTCTCCGTAAGTGAAAATTGTTTTGGACTGTCGCTGGCGTTGTGAATGACGGAAAATGAAGACGTTTTGTAGTTTCAATGTATATTTTTATAATAAATACTTTAAATAAATCTTATTTATGCATACAGTATTCGAAAGCATATCTATTATATTTGCTGATAGTCTTCAATCTCAAATGTTATACCACAAAAATATATAAGTGCCATATGACATCTTTCTTTATATCGCAGCAAATTACATATTTCATTATTATAATAGTGATGACATACACCAAATGAATAGTGATATACACCAAACAATTAAAATCATAACAGAGATAATGAAATACATCAGTTTTTATTTTAATAAATGATGCGCTATGTTACTGCTTTCATTTACTGTTTTGTTTGTCAACGGTTATTATTATTATTATTATTATTAAATAAAAATTGTTATATTTTACTAATAAGAGCAATATAAAAATATATAATTTTCTAAATGTTGATGTTATTTAGTCTACTTTTCCACAAAAATGATATTCATTTTGAATATATTAAAGTAAATACTTTTAAGAAATTAACATTAAAAAAACATTTTGGAAATAAGTAATTCTAGTGTTTATGGGTTTTAAATTTTGTTATTGATTTAAATGAAAAGCAAAGAATAATTTAAAATAATTGAATATTTAAAAATGAAAAATTTCAAATTTCCTTATTTTATATATTATAATTTTATTATGTATAATTATTATTTTCAAATTTTTATTTTCGATTTCATATTTTCCTATTTGAAATAATCCAATTTTTCATAATATTTTATTTCATGAAAAATTGAAAAGTCGCTGGAATGAAACAATGGTTCAACTACGATAAAATATTTTCGAAACATTTCAAACAAATGTGAATTTCATTCCTTCAATAAATACGTGAAGAATTCCAATGGCAATAGCAAAATCGATTCGGATCAAACGAAGAAAGAGTTCAATTTCTGTCCCAAGGGAAGATGTTTTGAGTAAAATTATTCATTAAATATTAAACAAATCTCGTCTGGTACTTTTTTCTTTGAAAAAAATTCAAAAAGGTTACAAGTCTCATGAATTGTATTTGAAATTGAAAACTTTTCGTTCAGATTTAACAACGTGTTCTTGAAAATTCCATACAAATATATTCCAACAAATGTGCATTTTAACTATTTTACCAGACTTGCAGATTTGCAAACCCTTAATATTTTTTTACATTGCATTTAATATAATTAAGAAGTATTATTACAATTTCTCAGAAAAAATTTTCATGTGTTTATATTTTAAAATGCAGTATTTAAATTTATGTTGTTATTGCAAAGGTTACGTAAAATTGCACATTTACATTATTTATATTCATATATAAAGAAATTTATGACTAAAATTTGATATTTTATTGTGTTCGTATTTTCGTAAACATAAAATTCTCATTTTTAGAATTATTCTTTATCAATAAGTGTCCAATGACAATGCACTAAATGACTTTCCATTCACATACAGGTGGCACTTAAGATAAGAGCATTGTCCCTTAATAAATCACTTTAATGAGCACAAATGTCAAGTTTTCTGACATTCTACTTCCTACATTGAATATTCTTTTGTTTTAGCTTCCTCTTTTTCACATTATCATAAGATATAAGAACCATTAACTTGAGAAAAAAACGATAGTTGTGTTAAAAACCAATATGAAAATCGAATGCGGAGATAAAAATTGAAATGAATAATTCAAATTTTCATTTTAAAAACTTAATAATTTTAATTAATATTTACTAAAATTAATTGTAAAAGAGAGTAACATAATAATTTTCTATTAATATTTGCAGTTACAGCATCTGATTAGAATTTCTCCCTATTCAAGTGCTGTAAATGAAATATTACACGATTTTATCTGTTGTTGTGGAGAAAGAGATAATAAATTTAAATTTAATGAAACCAAATAAAAAAATTATTATTCTTTCGTTTATTGATTAATCTAGAAAACTTCAGACTTCAGCACTTCTACTACAGGAAAGAATATTTTTAATAAAATAATTTAATCTTATTTTTTACCAAAGACACGTGCTTTTGTCAAAAGACATATTCGATAAACACTTCAACTGACAAGATGTCAAGTTACTTGTTTACACAATTTAAAAAAGTCTATTTTTTATTTCAAACAGTCCAAAAAATACTTTCTATCTTTTAATTTATTAATAATATAATAATGTTAACTTAAACGATTTAAATTTTAAAAAAACATATAAATTTTTGTCTAATAAGAATTAAATGCATTTTATTAAATTGTCAAATGAGTGAAAATTTGTTGAGAGTACTTTAATTTTTTTTTTTTTTTTTTGTAGTAATAAAGGAGACAATTTAATGTCTTGTGTGATCCTTTTCAGGTGCTCAAACCCTAAGCAGTGCAAATAAATTGTTTTAATTTATTTTTCCAGCTTCAGATAAACGTTTATAGTCAATATTCTACTAAATCCCTAAAGATAAAGTTACTACATAAAAAAAGCATTAAAAAAACTTAAATTATTGTATTTTTTAGCGAAAACAAGCAATATCTGACAATTGCATTTTTATTAAAAATTATATTTTCAATTATTAAAAAATAGTGAAATATATTCTAAGAACTCCACATATTTTTACAAATAAATTTATGAAAAATAAGTATTTAAATAACTTAAAGCTTACTTTTAATTAATTGCTTTAAAATATTTTAAATATATTTTAATATTATAATTTACTAATTATTAAGTTAATTTATTGATATTTTTAAAAATAATAATTTATATTTATTCACCTCAATTAATATAAAATAAATATTTAAATTAAATTTTAAATGAACAATGTTTGTTAATAGAGTTCTACATAGTTATGTGGTCATTAAATTATTATTAAATGAGTATAGAATTATTACAAATGAAAACTTTAATAATTAATAAATTAATTACTACATTTACACTGTATTAAATTTAATCAACATGATGATATTATATTGATGTTTAGATTAAGCAAATGTTTACATTAATTTTAATAATTTATCAGTTTGATTATATTGTATGATTTTAAAGATAATTTTATCGTTAAATATTTCTTATAGAATATCTGTTTTAAATGGATAAACCTTTATAAATTAATTTAAAATTGTTATAATTTATGTACTGTAGAAAGCTTTATTAAATAACCCCATCTAGCTTTCTTCTAGCAAGTTAATAATGTCAGTTTTCTAAACTTATTATAATTTGATTAAAGTATATTTGGCAACCATCAAGGATGTATCGCTGAGAAATTTATGTTAAGTATTTGGCACATGACATAAATTATTCAAAAAGCGAATACTTACTGCCATAATTTTATTACTTATATAATTTAATGTTTAGTTCTTCGAAAGATTTATTCTGGAAAATCTCTTTTTACTTTCCCGGCTGTTATATACAACAGAGGAAATGTATGGCGAGCGATAAAAAAATTACTCCCAAATGTTTTTACATTTTCGTACTCAGGGGACTTTGAAACTTCGATAAATGCAAATATTAGGGATTTTTTCTGTATGCATGGATGTTAGTGTGTGGGAGCACGATTTTGTTCACCATGTTTAAAGCTTAATAACTCCTGTGATTTTTGTCGAAATTTTCTGAAATTTTGTAGGGTGGTTTCTGTATTAGGGGAATTACTGATATTAAATTTTGATGGTTAAAGGTCGAAGGAGTGGGGAGATAAAGGGCGTCGTGTCATATCTCCAGTAGGATCTGAGTTAGTGACGATTTTATTCGTTATTAGCATTTACATTTTTATAAAACCCATCCCTACCCTCCAAATTAACGTTTTTGCTATTTTATAATAATTAAAAATATTTAAAAAATATTTTTTAATAAAATATGGTAACAGATGGCGCCACCAAATGTCGCCGGGAAAGTTAAGAAACTCGTTGTTGGATTTTTTCACTTGTATCGGAAAAAATATTTTTAAAGAGTATTTTGCCGAATGAATTTTAAATTTAACATTTTTTTAAAATTAAATAAATTGGAATTTAAATTTTTAAACTACGGTATTAGCATAGTATGTAATACATAAATGGCTTTTATTTTGTTCGTTGTCTTGAAGAAGTTTAATTTGCACTAATGTCAGCCATTATGAATAAGGAGTGAAGAACGATGACGTCACCGGAACTAAAGTATTCGGACCCCTTATGGCCTATCGCCTGAAAATCTCTTATATTTAGCGACAGACAAAGAAAAATCGACTTCTTTCGTGGGAATTCCCTAAGGATATATTTATAATGTTTTCATGTGGCCAAAAATATAATTTTATATAATTTGTTAATAAAAATATAATTTTATATAATTTTACTTCAGCGTTTATGTAATGCATTTAGGAAATATAATTTTTATTCAGTTATTAAGAAATAATTATTTGTTATTGATTTATTTTAAAATCGAAATTTAAAGATAATTTTATTAGAGATAACATATAATCAAAATTATTTTTTAAAAAATAATTAAAGTTATAGTCTGTACGTGGCAAAAAGAAGTCTGATATCGAATATCACACGAATGAAATAGAAAATAAAACAAAATTAATTTTTTAAAAAAGTACTTATTAATTAATTTTATCGATATTCTCAACCGAGAAAGAAGATATTAATTATTTAAAAATGAATCATTTATTCATGTTATATTTACTCCATATTAAAAACTTTATTTGACTTGTAGTAACCTGTAGCCAATTCAAACTCCTCATCCAAAATTCAAATAAAATCATTGACATTTGTATATTAATATAATACCGAGAGCAATAATACAAAAACATATAGAATTAATTCATTTATTTTCTACAAAATAAAATTGATTGGTAGTGTCGTGCTTCTAGAAAAAAACATTTAAATTCCATACTAATCTATAATTGTCGTTACTATTACTTTATGTTACTTTATTGTCTAATATTCTTTTATTAATGAAACTAGTTTATTACATTCGAGTTCATTAATAACGAATTGTAAATATTGACTTTTATAAATCTTTAATTAAGCGAGTTTCATTTTATTTACTTTTAGTTTTTATCATATTTTTACATCATTTTATTTACTTTATGTAGAATAATACTAATATTTAATATAATGTTTTCTTGATAATTTTATAACGCTTAATAAGATAAATATTTAATCTAAAATATTCTGCTAAAGAGTGATGTATATTAAATAACTATTGAAAATTATAAGTGCACAATTTAATGCCATCTTTTATGATTTCGAGTTTTAATTGGACTGTAATTTGAAAAAAAACTTGTAGACCTATAAATTCCCACTGTCGTCCGTCGTGTCTCGAGAACGGAGTTAGAAAGGTGAAAGACGGAAGCGGATATGGAAAACATAATGGTAAGAGGCCCAGATTATATACGAATCTCCGGTGTAAACTGTAAGTCACGTTATCTCAATTCAAAAATTTCCCCCGAAAGGTGTTAGATGACCGGCACGACTCCATTGCTAATAGGAAAAGTATGATGTACAGGTGACAGCCACTATTAATTTGAGGTGGAGAGCATATATTTTAAATTAAATAACTTAAAAATATGATTAAAAATTACAGCCCGGTACGTCATAATAAATAATTGCTCGTACTTAGCTTATAATTATATTCTAAATCATGGCTTCTTAAACTTTTTCCATTCGCCACTCCTTTTTACCCGAGAAAATTTTACGCAACTTCCCCGTGTATAGATATATAAAATAGGTATATAAATAAAATCACTTATTGATAATAAATTATAAAATAATTCTTCGTTATATTGTATATATTATTTTACCATTTATTAAAGACAAGAAAATTTGCGTACTGGTGAGATGGACGTGCTTTTATTTTTACGTAAAGAATTAAATCTTAGCTCAATGTTTGATACTGCAGGATATACGGTATTATCAGCATAATTCGGGATAGAATTTAGAAACATTAGAATTCAGATAATTAATTAAAACAATAAAAAATTTCCTTAAAATTTATAAGATATCTGTATTATAAATGTAAATGATGTTTTTTCCGAAAACTTTTTTTTATTGAAGGAAAATTTTTTCTCTTTAATAAAGTTATTTTATATCAAAGAAAATATTTTTACTGTAAAAATAAATTGGCTTGTTATGAAAAATGTTACGAAAAATAAATTATAAATTTATAATCATATTATAAACTAGATTCTTAACTTTGTTTCAAGGTTTTTATTCTAATAATAAAATATCAATAATTGTTAGCAAACATTCTTTAATGATCTTTGAATTCGTAATTATAATTATTAGAATGATTATTTAAAAACGAATATGTACAAAAAATGATGTATATAACATTAAAAATGTAAATATATACATTATTCTATTAAATATTGTAATTTTTCTTGTGACTTTCTTATCAGAAGATGTACAAATGTATTTTAAATTTTGTGGATAAGTTATATAGTATAATGTTTATCTCAAGTTTAAAATTTAGAAACTATATTTGCAATGTATAAAATATTATCAGTTACAAATTATATTCTTCCTCTGTAAATATTATACTTATAGAAATGAAGAATTTAAATACAGTAAACCTTCGATTTAACAGACAAAAAACAAATGTTTGCTCTAAAAGAAAAACCTTTTCTTTATTCGCCAATAAAGCACGTTTAAAAAAGGTTGGATCAATGAGTATAAATTACTCAATGCATATTAAGCTCATATTTTATTTGTAGGCCTGTCTTATACATTAAAGTAATATTTTAATATATCCTGTATTACAAAATATAATACATTCTGTAATACATTCGATTTAGTGGACTTTCGACAATAACGGACACACTTTCCCTAATTAGTCAGTTAATTCGAGTGTTTACTATATTTATAAAATTAATAAAGCCACTTTCCATAAATGTAATTTTAGTATTTTTTTAATGTTCTTGATAAATTTGTTATTATACCGTAATAAAACTTATAATATTAATTATTTTGTAAAAAAAAAGTCGCTCGAAATACACAATATAGATGTATAGAAAAGACAACACTCAAGACATTTCATCTATTATTTTATATAATTACATTTCTAAATTATTTGTTATCGTATTATCATAACGAATAATATATGCTTCAAATGAGATAAAATTATTTCATTAATTACACGTAACTTAATTGCATTTGGCAAGTAGATAAAATTCTTAAACTTCTTGCCTTATCTTGTAAATATCGCTCTTCATATTCTTTAAAAATTCGTGTGATTTGTTTCTCTGATACTTTCATTACTATAAATTGTTAGAAATGAATCGAGGGAGTTCATTTAAATAAAATTATTAACTTTTTCCTACATATATTAAACTCTTTTATTATCGAGATGCTTATATCTCAACTTCTCTCTTGTATACACTTCATTTCATGTTTCAAATTAATATTATAATATTGCTTGTCTTCATTAGAAACTAAACAACTTGCTAAAAGATTTTTCTATGAATATTCTATGAATAACACTAAATAAATCTATAGTCTTTAGAACTTTAATTATTATTTAATCTTGATTTTAATTACTTTACAATAAGTAAGTTAATTAGTGCTTCTAAATATTGCAAAATGCTCAGTATATTTTGTTATTATGCAATAGTAATAATAAATCCAATAAAATCATTCTTTAAATACTAAAAATATTCGTATTTAATGATATTTTAGATGTATTTCTTTAACTTATGTATATATGGAAGGAACTGATTATTATAACTGAAAAAGAAAGGAAACTGAATAAAATGTTCTGTCCTTGCATATTGTTCTATAGGAGTGTAGGATAATCTGGGTTAACGTTTGGTGAATTTTACACAATTTTGCGACAAAATTTTGTGACACCTTACCTGTTTAAACTGTAAAATACATATCTTTTTAATGGCATGTATTAATGCCATTTAATGGCATTAATACATGCCATCTTATATATATGCCATCTTTTTAATGGCTTTTTAATGGTTACGGTTAACATAATTTTTGCAAATGTTTAAGTAATTAAATCTTACAATATCAAGTAAAAATCATTTCTTTATTGAAAAAAATTGAATAAAATATTTTGTTTACATTTTTAAAAAAAATCTTGTAATTGAACGCCAATAACAATAATCATACCTACAACCTTTTCTCAGTCTTTTGGTGTGTGGTTAGTTAAAGTCATGTTCTTTGATAAATTTTCATCTTCGTCGCTGCTATCCAATACATTTGGCTCGGTAAAGAATCTGAGCTTGCATTGCCAGTCGACGTAGAATCTACTGACCCAATAGCTTTCTGGTTTTCAGGATTTCCAAAGTTTTCTTCATTATAATGATTTTGGAAGATCCTTACCGTAATATGCTTATCAAATTTTCCTTCTTCATTCCGTTCATATCAACCAGGCTGCAGTCAATAATCGGGTATTGCTGACGTTCTAAATCAACGTCATTTTGGAAGGGTTGGTAAAAAATACTTAAACTAACAATTTCATTTAAGATTTTAACTCAACATCCATTTGAAATTTTATATTATATTAACTTAATTTGCTTTTATCTTTAAAGTAAATAAATTTAATTTTTAATAAATATCATCTGTATTTATAAATTAAATAATGAATAAAGTAAAATGTAATAATAAATTCAAAAGAAAAAGTATAGATATTTCACGTTTTAAACATGTCAGAAAAATTTTGCAAAGTCGTGATAGTATTTATAAGTAAGATCTCTGGACTAATTTGATTATTCTACGTCATTTACAGTACCTGATATAAATAAAACTTTATAGGATTTTTATTTTATAAAGTTTAAAAGATCCTTTACTATTTATTGTCGCGCTCATTAGGAGAAGGAAGCCGGAATTCATTGATCTTCATCTACAAAAAATATTTAAGAGTTTTTTTTTAATATTAATAAATTTAATAAATAATACTTCTTTAAACTGAAAAAGTAACGAGGTCCTTTTAGAAATTTTACAATATCGTAAATTGCCTACTGTGGCAATTCTCGGGAAAGTCGACTAAAAGAGGAATAAAACTTACAATTGCCTACAAGAAAAGGTCCGTATGAAAGGCTACTAAGAAACTATTTCGTCATTATAAACTTGTTTTTATAGTTATTGGCATATTTATTTGGAATATGTTTTACTTATTCTGTTATTATAAATGAATTTTTAAAATTAAAATTTTATTTTAACTCTATAGAACATATCTTAAAATAAAGATATTTAAAAATGAATCTAATGAATTTTTATTCAAAATCTGAATAATTATTATATAAGTTTATAAAAGTTGACGTTTAATATTTTACTCAACAAGTTATAATTTATTGTATATTATAACTTTTCATTGTGTTTTTTTCTGAAGTTATTCTGATGGCTTTGCGTGAATTTTGAAAGCTTGTTACTAGTCATGGGGAGTATTTTCGCTTGCAATGTAATACACTACATCGAAAACATCGAATATGTTCTTATTATATAGACATTGTTTATATGCACTAAAACTACATGCTCGAGACATTTTCTGCAGATAAAGAAGTCACAACAGACAAAATAATTCTTTAAGAATGTTTTCTTTTTTTAATGTAAAAAATAATTTAATAAAAATGTAAAATTTTCAGCGTATTGCCTAAAAATGATGTTTTATATATCATTTTTACAGTTTCATAATAATATTTTAAGGAAAAAAAACCAACTTTTTTCTAAAACTCTTAAATTAATTTCCGACCGCATTTGAAAACAATACCAAATGATACTCAAATGTCACTTAACAAATCATCAGTACTCTTCAAACTATTTTAATATAAAATAATAGCTTTTACCTTCTAAGTTTAGTTCATAATGAATGCTATAATCCATTAAAGGAAAGGTTAAACATTTACTTTATCATTTAACACGTTCGGACGTTCGGATCCATTAACCTGCGAAGTGGCAATTTTCAAGAAGTAAAATTAGCTTTATAATGTTTTTCTTCTAATGATAGTTTATAATTAACTGCTTTTCTTAATTTTTTTTCTTCTATTTCATCCCTGTTTAAAATTTTTAAATTTTTAATCACTATTTTTTCAAGTTACATACGCCTATAAAAGTTAATTGCTCTGTAATAAATGTTTTTCAGGTTTTCATATATTTATGTAAAATGTTTGTTTTTAAAATTTATCTTAAGAAATTTTTATAATAAAAGTAAACATTTGTCTGTTCTATTGTTTGTTATAATTATAATAAAATATATTTTTAAAGAAAAGAGAAAATAAAGAAATTATGTTCTTTACGAAACTTAATTATAATATTTCAGCGATTATAGATACAGTACAAACGGATATTAATTACATATTTTAAATAAAACAGATTAAAGGTTTTATTAACTATATAATAATTATTTCTATTCAATAATTCCAATAAATAAATAAGTAATTAGCATACGTTTAAATAATATAATACGAAAATGAATTAAATATGATCTTGGTCTTTGGAGTCATTTCCCAAAAGACAAATTTCATCAAACCTTCTCAAGTTAAAGTTTAATATTTTAATGTTCTTTTCAAAAATATGTAATAAGACTCCTTTGAAAAGTTATAATCCTATTAATTATTATTTAGTAATTGAAAAATAGTTAATTTTCTAACTTTCCTCTTGTTATTATCACGATTAAAATTAACCCAAGAAAGTCTTACAGTTATTTTAAGATTAATTTATTCACTAAATTATCGAGGTTAGGATTGTTAATTAGTAGCAACAACAGAGAACTCTGTTTTTAACAATTTCAAACAGTGATTCTGACGTCAAGTAAATTGAAGCTAAAACTAAAGCTAAGTTGCTTTTTCCTTTTCTTTACTTTATACTTTTTCAACTTTCTTATTCTTTTTCTCTGTTTAGTTTCCTCCATTCTCTCATTTCCTTTTTCAACAGTTTTACAGATAGTCCATGTGTCTTTTGCAAAAAATCCGATTTTCCTTTGTTTTGTCATTATAAGTTATCTAATCTTGAAGCAAAATGCCATCATAATATCTCATATATCTCTGCATCTTTTGTCTTAATTTGCAATTCAATTATTTAATTGTAGAATTTGTAATGATCAAGCATTTATACATATTATTATTTGTGATAACGATTAAAATATTAGACATTCTATAAGAAATAATAAGCAAAATTCATTATATACGTTAAGAATTATTAAATAGATAATAATCTGTGTAATAGTTTTTCGGGAATATATATTATTAATTATTTATGCTGGGTTGCAATTTTTAATCATATTTTTAATTTCTTTAATTTAAAATATAGACTTTGATTTTTGTAGTGTCTTGCCCCTGTACATCATACTTTTCCTGTTAAGGATTACCCTAAAGAAGTCGGCTTCTACTGTACTATTTTAGATGCGGCTTTTTGCGCTTTTGCGGGGAATCGAACATATTCTTAGACTCATGTAAAAATTTTCTAATTAGCTTCGAAAGAGGGGACCTATCTAATGACCAATCTAACACATTTTAAAAATTCTTTATTCCTCTACTGTACACAATTTAGAGAATGTTTAAAATGTATTAGATTGGGCACTAGGTGTGATAAACTCTTACGTAAGATGACCTTTCGTAAATATAAATCAAATACTACAGGGTGAACCAAAAAACCTTTAACATTTCAAATGGTCATAAAAAATAAACACGCTGTGTTAATCAACAACTGTTTATTGCATTTTAAAGTATACAAATTAGGATTTTATTTTTTGAATATAACATCACATAATTGTGAGCCTTGTTTATTTTTACACTCCTGTAACCTGGACCGGAAATTTTGCATGACCGCCCGACAAGTGGTTGGTGAAATGTTTTGCATTTCATTGCATATGTTTTCTTTTAATTCTTCAATAGACTCTGGGTTGCTGATGTAAACTTTACTTTTAAGATATTCACAAAGGAAAATATCCATTGGGGACAAATCCGGGCTGCGGGGTGGCCGATTAATGTCGCCTCTTTTTGGATATCAGTTTTTGGCCAAAAATTTTACGAAGTGCTGATATAGAGTCATTGGAGGTGTGACATGTTGCCCTGTCTTGTTGAAACCAGCTTCTTTGGTTGAAGACTGAGAAGTCCTGTAACGCTGGTGCGAAAAAATTCTGTAGCATCGCAACGTATCGCTCTGTATTGACAGTAACGGGACGACTTCTTTGATCTTCATAAAAGTATGGACCAATGATTCCTTTCGCTGATAACGTCGCCCATACAATCACCTTCGGTGAGTGTAAGGGATTTTGGTGCTTCAATTGCGGGTTATTGTCATTCCAATTTTGTCTGTTAGCGTTACCATTCAAATGGAAGTGTGCCTCCTCTGAGAAAAAGATGTTATTAAAGTTCGGAAACC
The DNA here is from genome assembly GCF_030686945.1 of Centruroides vittatus. Classification (NCBI taxonomy): domain Eukaryota; kingdom Metazoa; phylum Arthropoda; class Arachnida; order Scorpiones; family Buthidae; genus Centruroides; species Centruroides vittatus. The sequence continues at coordinate 252,469 of NW_027122214.1, forward strand.
TCTCCAGCATTTCGTCAGCAAACTGCAGTCTCTTAGCATTGTCACTAGGCTTCAATTCCTGTACAATTTGAATTTTGTACTGGTGTAAATGTAGGTCCTTGTGTAGAATGCGACTTAGAGATGTTCTGGGCACATTTAAGACACTAGACCGCTTTCCAGTGGACAGGCGTGGTTGCTCTCGAACAGACGCTCTACACGCTCTATGTTTTCCGGCTCTCTCCATGTCCTGGGTCGGCCGAATCGTGGCTGTGTTAACGTTGAACCCGTCGTCTCGAACTTCCGCACCCACCAATTTTTAATTGTTTTGAACTGTTGGAACTTGATTTGCGTTCCGTATATTGTAATGAGAACGAAATTTCCGTGTAGCTTCGGTCGCAGAATCGCTGTTTCGATGGTACTCGCGAACACAAAGCGTATGTTGTGCTTCGGTGAATGATGCCGTGACACTAAATCCCTATTGGCCGCTCTCGCGTCTGGTACCTTCCCCGCCCGATACCAGCGCCCACGCGAAAGCAGCGGGCTTTTCAAATATTAAGAGACTTTTGGTTTACCCTGTATAACATAATATAGTAGAAGGGTTATAAGTACGAAATAATCTAATAATCTTAATCTTTGATGTTGTTGTTTTTTGCCCGAGCAACGTCGGACTTATCTGTTAATTATATAATAAAGCACATTCTAAATCTAATTATATATAATCATATAAATTAATGTTTTATTAAAAAGTCAAATTTTAGCTAATATAATTGTATGTTTTTATATAGATTAGTTTTTGCAATAAAATATGTTATACTAACTAAAATTTTATTAATACGAAAAAGAAATTTCGTATTAATTTCTGAATCAAGTTCGGATTAAGTCAACAATTTATTCCAGACTTAATTAACAGTTTAATGTTCGTCTTTTCAGTAGAAGACAATCTTAATTTGGCAGTAATTTTTAATTTATTTAATTTAAAATATGCCCTTCACTTCAAATTAGTACACCATCCAACTACACCTTAAATTGCTGAGATAATTTATTTAAATGTGACGTCAAATTAGTACTGTGGTATCTTGCACCTGTACAAGACACTCATACTTTTCCGTTAGTAATAAAGTCGTGCCGGTCATCTATCTAACTTCTTTCAGGGGAAATATTTTATTTGAAATAACATTACTCTTATCCGGGCCTCCTGCTCCTACGTTTTCCACATCTGGTCTGTATTTTCATTTATGTGACACCTTTCTTGAGATTAAGGACGGACAGAGAGACGACGGACGGACAAATGACAGTGGGAATTTATAGCTTTACAATTTTTTCTTCAAATTTCAGCCCAATAATAATAAGGTACGTCGGGAAAAGGTGCGGTAGCTAAGAAATATGTCGTAATATACAGGAAATTACCAGTCATTAAGCTTCGAAAATTTTACAGGATAATTGCGAGACATTTGTTCAGCTGTACTTCGTTGAAAACCGCCAGATCATTACTGGTAAGGTAGTAAGCAATTGAAATTTCCTATCTTTCGTAAGTGCATCTTTGCATCGTTCCAGGGAAATACGGATAAAATGCCAGTGGTATTAAATAAGATTCCAGGCTTATGAAGTAGCCAACAATAAAGAATGTTTTTAGTGTTACGTGTTGTGCATTAATTGATGCCAAGCCCAGCAACATTATTATAAGCATATTTTACATTACTTCGGACTTTTACATTTAGACTTAGTACATTTTCCTTAAACTTCAGGAAACGCCTAAATAGAATATGCTTATTATATAATTTTTGTCAACGTGGACATTAATTATTAATAGGACAATTATACTGGTTTTAAGCTTTTACGCAAGAATTGAGGAAAAGTTGAAGAAAACAGACTTTATTTATTAAGCTAATTGTACTATTAATAATTAATGTCTACATTGACAAAAAATATATAATAAGAAACTAAAGGACAGTAAGGCAACAATAATTAGAATATAAATGCTTTTACATGCAATTTCTACAATAAATGCACTTTACATGCAATTTCTACAATAAATGCACTTTACATGCACTTTATTCTCGCCGGATAAACAGACCTCATAAACTATAAGCAAAGAATATTTTCAATGTAAACACTAGTAACACCACAAAAAGTATTTTGCTTAAACTAGCATCTCACATCGAATATAATGTGCCATTTTAGCCTAAACATCAGAAAAATATACCACATCTGTTTATCCTCAAAATGGCTCTTTAGAAACACGATCCCACCCACCTTTTGTTATCCAAGCCACGTAATTCCCTATAACATCTTAAAATATCGGGTTACATCAAACACAGGAGCAATAGTCTTTACTACGGTATCAGAAAGAGAAATATTACTCACCAGCAACAATGATCCACAGATTCGATAAACTAAACGAAACGTATGTCTTACACGACTCACGTAGACAAAAATAATTGCAAACAAGTTTCTCTAACTTCTGTTAACTGACGAACGAGTTACAAGTTTAATGGCATCGTTCTACGACTCGCCTTATATATTATGTATGTAGATTTCTCGGTAGGTCATTGTTATTGGTACACTTATTAGGATTTTCTCTAATACGTATTCATAGAGACTGTATTAGATTCTCTAGATGATTTTACTTGTTATTAGCATTTAATTTTTTTTTTTTTTTTTTATAAAACCCATCCCTACCGTCAATATTAATGTTTTTGCCATTTTATAATAGTTAAACATATAAAAAGGTATTTTTAATAAAATATGATAACAGGTCACGACACCAAAGTTTTAAATGTTGCCGGGAAAGTTGAGCAACTCGTTGTGGTTTATTGGACTGAAATTTGAAAACATCGTAGACCTATAAATTCCTACTTTCGTCCGTCCGTCTCTCCGTCTGTCTTTCCTTAATATCGAGAACGGAGTTAGATAAATGAAAGACGAGACCAGATATGAAAACCCTAGAGCAGGAAGCCCTGATTAACTTAATACAACTTTCAAAGAAAATCGAAAGTCAAGTTATTTCAATTCAGAACTTTTCCCCTGGAAGCAGTTAATAGAGAACCGACACGACTCTATTGTTACCGGAAAAAGTCTGATGTACAGGGACAAGCCACTACTAACTTGAGGTGGAAGGCATAAGTAATGTTCAAAATAAACACTCAGTCGGTTTGACGAAAAACACAAACTTTATATTTACAGTAAATGTACAAAATAATCCAAATCAGAGTTACAATTAAATATGCACAACACTAATTCCAACAACAACCGACCATTCCCGTACAAATTCGTCGAAAGAACTCCTTACGAACAAACAGACTTATAATTAACGAAACCTCCGAGTCAGGAACAAGTTCGTACTCAACCGCGTAACTTCCAACGAGAGAGTTAGTTAGCACCTTGATAACGACGATCTCCCTTGATCCGATCCGATCACCTCCGATACGATGCCAGCCGATCGCGATACGAACTTAAATAGTCGACGGCGTTCGAACCCCGCTCCAATCAAATTTGAATGTTCCCGCAACGGCCGCCAACGGTCGCTTCCCGCCGGCCAATCGTCCGTCGGTTGACGATTCGAAACTTAACGGTTCTTCCCACGGAAGTTCCCAACGGTCGTTTCCAACGGCCGATCCTAACGGCTTTTCCGTTATGAAAGTTCGTTGTAACAAACAGGTGGGAATCGCGCGTCTTGGCGATTCCATACCTTACAGCATATATTTTAAATTAAATACAGTAAAATTAAAAATATGATTAAAAATTGCATTCCGGTATTGTGACGATGTCACAATAAATAATTGCTCGTTATTAAAGATATTTTACATTAAAAAATATATTTTTCAGTAAAATTTCCAATTATATGTAAAATTATTAACGCCTCCATTAGATTTTTAAATTCTAAAAATTCCTTAAAATTGTTTTTATGAATCAGTATACATACACATATATCTAAATTTAATACATTTAAAATCGTATCAGATGTCTCTGATGGAGACGTTAATAATTATATGGAGACGATATATATATATATATATAACATAAAACAAAATCATATTTATATATCTTTAAATATTCTTTTCATAAAAACATAAAATGTATTTTAATCTTCAAAATATGAAATTATAAGCATTAAAGTATACAAATAATAGATTTAGGAATAGAAAATGTACTCTATTAATTTTAAAGAATTTAACACCGTTAAAATACTTTATAATATAACGAAATGTTTTATAAATTCTGAATGTAACAAAGCCTTTAATAAGAACATTTGAGTGATTCTCTATTTTTTCCAGGAAACTATAAAAATGTTAAATCAGAGAAGTTTTTTAATCAAATAAATCAATGCAAGATAAAAATTTGATCAAGAAACCGACTCAGTTGCAATTGTGACGTATTTGAATTTTAAATAAATCTCGACATTTCCTTTTCTTTCGTAAAATAACGTGGCGTAAGATCTTTTCTAGGATAAAGAAATGATAACATCTGAATGTAAAAACTTTGCTACTTTTCTCTACGGCGAATATTTCTTCGGTTAATAATATTTCTTAAAGTTATTTTAATCAATTCAGTGCTTAGGGAATGTTAAAATATCCTTTGGAATAGAGCTTTCCAACAATTGAGTTGCAAAACCTTGAGGTCACAAATTCTATTTCTAAATGATACCACGAATTTTTATTATGCTAAAAGGAGATTGATTACTAAAACTGACTGAAAAATTCTTATAATCCTAATTGATTTAACAATAAATCAAAAAAATATAAACAATCGAAACATAATAATAATAATAATAATAAAAGAACACATAATAATACCTAACTTGAATATTTCACTAAGATATTTAAAATTAGTATTGTAGCTAATTTCTAAGACCATTTTTTTCTAATTTTCCTTACAGTTATGATATCTTAAATCTGATTTTAAATAAAATAATAAAATAATTTTAATATTAAATTATAATTAATTATATTTAACTATTAAAGCACTAGGAGGTTGCGTTGACTGTCGAGGCTGCTGGCGTGTTTTTTGACAAAGCCTGTCTATAGCCTTTTAATCTATTTTTTGAACTTAATTACTGTGGATTCTGTACAAATATCATAATGTGGAAAATTACCAGTTGTTTAACCTTAAAATTAATTATTTGTCTTCTAATAATGGCTGGGATAGAGCCCAATCCTGGTCCTTTCCCCTTTCTCCTCAAGAAGTGTGCCGTTCCGATATGCAAAAGAACGGACGATGCCGACCTCGTAAAGAAAGTGCTAAAGAATTAAACACAGAATACCCAGAGGAAGAAATATTGAGTGAGGAATTTTTACAGCTGGAGGAGGATTCTACTGGATATAACTTAGGATCTTTCAAACCTTCGAAAATCTCTGAATACTTTGAACCTTCATCTGCTGATGAACGCCAGATACAAACAGACTCACAATATTCCTTAAAATCAATTTATGAATTGATACAAAACAATTTCTCTCAGTTAAGCCACGATATCTAAGGCATTAAGAATGAACTACAACACATGAAAGAAGAGAATAAAAGATATCAAGAAGTAATGCAGAAATTATTTCAAGAAATTAAAAAGCTAGATGCACTAGTTAAGCACAATAGTCACCTAAAAGATACGTTAGAGTTTGAATTAGATAAATTAATCAATGAAAAAACAAAAAAACAATATTATTGTTATAAATTATCCTTTCTCTACTACGGATTATACAAGTGAAATTAATCAATTCATTAGAGAGATATTAAAAATAGAAAACTGCCCCTTAGAAAGCCTGGTTAATGTTACCTGTGGTTCCAAAATGGCGGTTCGTCTCTGATTCCAGCAAATAGAAGAAAGGAAACAGTGAGGACGCACGTTCTAACCTAATCTAACCTATTCTAATAATTTTGTTGGTAATAATTATGGTAATTTATAAGAATATGTTGGGTTAGGTTAGAACATGTGTCCCCACTGTTTCCTTTCTTCTATTTGCTGGAATCAAAAACGAGCCGCCATTTTGGAACCATAGGTAACATTAACCGAAAGCCGAATTAGATTAAATGACAAAAGTACTAATTCTATGGTCAAAATAACAGTAGATTCCGAATACAGTAGAAATCTAATTCTAAAAAAATTTTGGAAATCAAGAGCTAATTTTGACAATGAAGGATATAGGAAAGTGATTTTTACTACCGATATATGTAAGATATCTAGAATCAGACGAAAAAAATTACTGCCTAAAATCAAACAGGAAAGAATAAAATGGAATAAAATAGTCATCAGAGACGATTATTACATTTACGATAAGAAAATATTCACCTATGACAATGTTTCCCAAACTTTTGACATCTGTGTACCCTTTGTATAATTTTCTTAATGCTGAGTACCCCTCGTCAAAAAAATTGCATATACAGTAGAGACTCGTAAATCGGAACCCCGGTAATTGGAATCGCCGGTAATCGGCACGATTTTCAGTCGGACTGTGTCGTGCTGAATCGAACGTTTTTGATACTAAATTTACTTCTAAAGTATAATTTTCATGTTTTTATATTCTTCAATATATTTATTTTGTTTGTACAAAATGCAGAAATAATTTTTAACGATACGATAGCCTCGATTATTATTATAAAAATTTTCGTTAGGCTTAAAATCGATGAAAATTCAACAGGAAGCGACACGCAACGGAGAAAAATTTGAACATCGGACAGGTTAATATATTTTTTCGTACATAAACCGTAATCGGAACAAATCCCTAATCTGAACAACCCCAGTCCCCAATTGATTCTGATTTTCGGTTCACTACTGTACTTTAAATCAAAAACCAAAAATAACGAGGATATTCCATTTCTATATGCTACTGCAAATGAAAAATCGAAAAAGCCAAAATAGCAGACTATGTGGAAAATATTGTTCCTAGATATAGCGATATGGACTTTAGGTCTCATTTTCGTCTTTCTAGAAGCACTGTCAAAGTAAGTCTCTGCTAAGAATTGTTAGTTGTAGTAACTAGCTACAGAAAAATTTGTTTATTCGGCATTTTTAGCTTTTTATTAATACTAAAGCACATAACAAACCTTTCCTGTTAGAAAAATCGCACAAAAGCTAAAAATACACACGCGCACATTGTAACAATTCAATGTGTAGATACTGGAGGTTTTTGTGTGACACTGTTGTCTTGGCCATAGAGTGGAGGAATACACAGAATCACAGCACCCGGCGAAACCGCTAAAAAGTAACGAAGTTTTTTATTATTTTTCTATGTTTGTAATCGAAAAAAGGTAAACTGCTTGTTGACCAGGAACAGCCGAAGCACGGTGCAGCGTGTACCCCCACTAAACTCTTCCCGTACCCCTGGGGGTACGCGTACCACACTTTGGGAAACACTGACCTATGATATCAACCTAGATTCAGTTATTCAATTGTACAATTTTTTAGGATAAACTTGAATAAATCCTTGGAATTAAACAAGATAAATACAGAAAAAACTTTATTCAATTCCAATACTGTCAAAATGCCATTTAATAATGAGGTAAATATTAATACAGATACACAGGTTGAGTCTGATAAATCCATTAATTGCTATTCCTATACCAAGGCAAATACTAATGATAATTATAATCTATTATTTGGTTTCTGGAATATTCAAGGATTACACGGAAAACTTCAAAACGCAGATATAAGAAAATATATAAAACATTATTCTATTGTAGGGTGTACAGAAACCTGGATCAATGAGTTGTGTGAAGACGATAAGAAATACCTTGAACAAGACCATACAATATTAGTAAAGCCCCAAGATATAGCAAATTCGGACGTCCTTCTGGCGGCTTCATATTATTGGTAAAGAAAATATTTGGCAAGATATTCACATGTCATATAACCAATGCTTTTATATTTCTGTTAATAGATATTAATCAGAATCTTCAATTATTGTGGGGAGAGTCACGAATTGGCCTAATATCTGTATATTTTTCTCCTTCAGCTGATAAACGATAAACTAACAAGATTTGCAAAAAGCTATCAATCCATGGACTAATATTATAAACTATTGGATATTTGGTGGTGATTTAACATTCGCATTGGAGAAACCATGGATCTAAAATATAAAGGCAATAGTGACACTATTAAAAATATAAGACTATCGAAAGATAAATCCGTAACTACAGATGCTTATATGCTGCTAAACTTTGCACAAGAAAATGATTTAATCTTACTGAATGGTAGAATCAAAGGTGATTATCCGGCTGAATTTACCTTCATTTCTCATATGGGAAAATCTATTATCGATTTTATTATATGTTCTCAATCTATGACAGACCAATGTTTGTCCATGGAAGTTCTAAATATGGATATGTCTGATCACTTTCCTATAAATCTAGTATTAAGAGGGAATAAGGATACAACCAACTTAACAAAACAGTCTGATGTCCCTTCAAAATCTTTGAATAGATCGAGAGCAAAGTTTAATATTCAAAGAATTCTAAGAAAATTGGCTTTCAAATCCGACGAATTGTTATCACAAGAAAAGATTAATAATCCGTATAAGAACTATGAATATCTAATGAAGTTATTACAGTAATTTCTTTTTAAAAATAGTAAGAATGAAACGTTTAACAAATTTAAACAGAGTTGGTTCGATAAAAATTGTTATTACTACAAAATTAAAAGTCTACAGAAATACCGGAAAACTAATTTGACCTATCATTTAACTCAATATCTGTTAAACAAAAAATATATATATAGAAATATAATTAAAGCCAAAAAGAAAAAAATATTTTTCTTTAATAAGCGACTCCTTAATCGGTCAGAAGGACACCAAAATTTTTGGAAACTTATAAACAGTTTTCGTAAATATCTAAAATCAGCTAGCAATCTAACAATTCCTCTGAATAATTGGTACAGTTATTTTAAGAATTCTTCAATATGTTATTTAACTTACAACAGAATGAGTATAACTTATCATGATCAACAAAATATTCAACCATATGAAGAACTATTTAATATAGAAATCTTATATTCCTATATTAACAAATTAAAAAAAAAACTGCCCCGGGATACGATGCAATACTAAATCTGGCAATAAAGAAATTACCGAGGCCAATGTTTGATATTTTAGTCAGGATATTTAATTATTTATATAACAGATGTATAATGCCTAATGAATGGAATAAAATTATTTTATATATGATTTTCCAAAAAGGTGATAGAACACAACCAGCAAACTATAGACCGATCGCTTTATTATCTGGATTTCGAAAGTTATATACATCTATATAAATGACAAAATTTAACGAATGGACTGCAACAAATAACTATAGAAATAATACCCAATATGCTTTCATCAAAGATGGTGACACTCTGATAGCGCTATTTGTACTCCTGGCATTAATACAACGTCAAAGAAAAAGACATAAAGTATTCGCATTTTCTTTTTGGACTTAGAGAAGGCCTGTGATTCAGTTCTGATATCTACAAAATAAAATGTCTAAATGTCGAGCGGATGCTAAAATGATTAGAGCTGTAGGTTTGCTTTTTGGTCAGTACGATATCATTATAAAACAAAATAATAGTGTATGGTCAGCTTTTGAAATAAATCGTGGATTTTTACAGGGTGACTCGTGGTCTCCCTATTTATTCAACTTTTATACATATGACTTGATTGACTGCTTTAAAAAATAAAAACGATGATTTTTCCTTTGAAGATCAAATAATTCATTCCATTTCATATGCTGTTGATATAGTAGTTTTAGTTCCGAGCATATATTGTGAAGAATTAAAATTGAAAATTAATCCAAAAAAATCCTTTATTATGATTTTCCAAAACGGTTCTAGATTGCTAAGAAATACATGTCCTTCTATCTCAACCAAGAAAAGCTTTTAATAGTCCCAGAGATAAAATTCTTGGGTGTGTGCTTACTCCGTCTTTGTTTTTTGAGAAGCATTTCAAGAAAGTTAAGACAAAGTCCACTACTTTGATAAACAATTTAGTTAAATTATTTGCTAAACTAAAAACACGTAATATCAGAGTCCAATTTAGATTGTTTTGCTCCATTATCCTAAATGCTTTGGGTATGCTGCTTTCATTTGGAGCCTATTTGATTTTAATAACCTAGAGATAATTCAAAACAAATTTGTACGCAAAGTTTTTTTCTCTGGATCATAATGTTTCTGGTGCGGCGCTTGAATTGAACAGATTTAGATTGGGTCCGTTTTTTATTAAAGGATACATTAAATTCCTTAGTCGATTGAGAGATAATGAGGTTCCTCCAGCCTTACTGTTGAGAATACTACATAAAAAAATCTTTCGTCGATAAGTCAAGAAAAAATTGGATTTGTCAATTGTCATCTTCGTTTAATATGTTCGGTGTCTCGATAGATCCGTTTATACATAAATCCGATTTATGTGAAATATATAGTACTCAACTCCTTCAAAATATCTCTAACTCATGACATTTATGATGTAAGGAATCGTATTAATTCTGCTTGTTATAATATAATTTTAGATTATCCAAACATTAACGACTATATGGGCACGGATCTATCCTTCAATGTTAAAAAATTCTTTATTCAATTGAGATTGAATAGAGAAATTATTATTAATTAATAATAATATTTACCAATTTTCTAAATTGTTCTGTATAAGTTGTGACGTACCCATGTCTAAAATTCATTTATTTTGTACTTGTAACAAAGCACAAGAGTTACGTAAACGTTATAACCTCGAAGCATTGGGCTCCATGAATAATGAAAATTCCATGTATCTTTTCTTCATTAGAGCTAAAAGTAATACTATATATAATCTATATAACTACGCACAAAAATATTTTGCCTCTAGTCAACCAATTATGATATCTTTGTAATTGTCTCTTTGTTAAATACAAACAAAACTATGTATATATTTATGTTGATGCTTCTTTTACGAAAATTGTAAGAGATAGTCCTTTTGGACGATTTGTCTCAAATTGTTTCTATGTTACCCCTTTTTCAAATAATTTGTTATAATAATACCACCCTCTTGTAACAGGTATAAGCCTATTATAAATAAAGTTTATTTATTTATGATGAACTATTAAAGCACTATTATTTTAGCGGTTATATTTTTTATCTATTTTCCTCTCTAAATTTGAAGCTAAACGAAAAAAAAATTAATTTTTCTTTAAAAAGAAGACACTTGAAAGGCTTAAGAAAGAACATTTTTATGTCAAACTGAATTTTCTTTTATTTCATAATGGAATTTAAGTCTATAGAGTGTTAAATTGTTAATAATCCAGTAAGGATTATTAACAATTTAAGCTTTTTATTTTCTATGGCTTTTCTTTGAGGTGTCCTACAGTAAGTAGGACACTTCAAAGAAAAGCCATAGAAAATAAAAAGCTTAAGTTAACTGTTTTCAGTGTACACTTAAAAGAGGATTTGTCATTTATTATATAAATAAATAGTGTATAATAGTAAACAACATTTTTATCTTTCTGGTGATTTAGTAACTTCGATACCATTTCTTAATTTTAGAAAAAAAAAAAAAAGAAAGATATAATCGAAAATGAATTATTTAATGGCAAAATGTTAAACATAAACAATAAATAAACATTTCGTATGTCACAAAAGTGATTTTTCTCTACAGTTGATAGATATATATATATATATATATATAAGTTTTCCTTCACAGATACGGAGTTTTGTCGCTACTATAAAGATATAGGCTAAATTATTTTATCTGAAAGGAATTTAAAGACGTTTTTGAAATTTTATTTTTTTAATTGTAAAATATATTTAAAATTAATTTTAATACATTTTTATTTTATCTAAATGAGAATTTTATTAGCTGATATGAGAATATCTATGAAAATATATACAGGTATATTTCTATCAGGGTTGTTAAGAGAGAGGAGCTGGGAATTTTCTCTCCAGTCCGAAGAAAACATAAAGCTTAGGTTGTTCCAATTACTTATATATTAATGTTATTTTTTACTAGAAAATAAAATATTTAAGACCGCTTTTTATTAATAAAACATTATGTCATACGAATTTCATTCGTTCAAAAAAAAAAAAAAAGGACAAAATAAACTCGCTCTTTTTCCATAAAAGTTCTCTTGGTTTCTATTATAAATCTCAATAATTATGATTTACTTTTATATAAATTTCATTATAAATTTATATAAAATTGTATAAAGTTTGATTTTCATGTAAATGTTTTACAAATTATAAAGGTATTTAAAAAATTCATCAACGAGTTGCACAACTTTCCCGTCAAAAAAAAAACATTTAAAACTGTGGCGCCATCTGTTATGATATTTTTATTTTAAAAACTTTTTGTATTATTAATTATTATAGAATGACAGAAAGATTAATTTTGAAGGTAAGATGAATTTTATTTTAAAAAATTGTACATGCTAATAACGAGTAAAATCATTAAATACATCCCTTCTCGAGATACGACACACGACCTCTTTTATATCCCCACCCTGTCGACCTTAAACCACCAAAATTTAATAGCATCAATGTCTCTAATATAGCCTACAAACCTGATAGCAAAATTTCGGAAAATTCGACAAAAGATTAAGCTTCAAAGTGGATGAACAAAATCGTGCTTTCTCCACACACACACACACACACACACACACACTAACACACACACACTAACACACACACACTAACACACACACACTAACACTTTTCCTCTTCATATACAACAGCCGGGGAGTAAAAATTCAAATGTAGAATAACAGATTTATAAACTAGAATTATTTATCTCTGTAAATAGGAAAAAAGAATATTCGAAAATCTCGAAAGATAAATCTTATCTTCAGCTAAGAGTATATCATCGAGCCCCAAGTCTTTCTTCAACTATTAGACTCGATGCTTGGAAGGTAAAAATCTATTTTCCACTTTTCCATTTGACTTATTCTTACATCTTTCAATATTTTTGCAATTTCTCAATTCTGGATTAAACTTCTATCGTGTAATTGAAAAATACAGATTTACACACGCAGGATAAGTTGAACGAGAGAAAAATATAACCTTTTAAATAGAAACTTATAAGATAGAGATTTAAGAAGCTTTAGTTTAATAGAAATCGCAAAAAAATGTTTCATATTCTTTGAAAAAAATGAATGGAAACAAAAAAATAAAAGTTCGATTTTATAAAATAATAATAAAATTATTGATGATTTTTAAAATGGGATTTATATGATCAAAATATTTTATTATATTCTAAACATGTTTATACAGTATTTATATAAATGAAATATGTTACGTATTTATAGTGATCATTTTATAAACAATTCTAAATTTTAGCACTTTATTTTGCAATTTATATTAATATATAATATGAACTCTCATTAAATTCAATTTCCAGAAATTGAATTTTTCAATGCTATCCAATTAAAAATCAAATTAATAAGAATTTTCCTCAAATAACAGTTCATTTACGAATATTCAATTGATGAAATCATGATAAAGAATTGTAGTATTACTATATATTGCGAGTAAACTACAATAAATTATGCTGTAATAATTTATGTACTGTGTATTATGATAGTTAAATTACTAGAATAATAAACAAACAAATTACGGTTTCCTCTGTTAAATCGTTGATATAAATTTTATGCTAGATTGGCAGTTTTCATCGAGAAATGCTTCTGTAAATGTTAATAAATTGTCTCGAGAAATAATCATAAATTTATTATATGTAATAATAATCCAATAATTCACTTAGGATGATTTATTCTATACATTTTTTTCGTTTATTGTTTTATAGCAAATGTATCTTAAACATAATTGTTAGCAAGCACTTATAGATACAATCAGATTAAGAAAAAAATCGGTAGTTTACTTGTCAAATTCAATTAAGTGATACATGACGATCTCTTCTTTCATTCTATACAATGATCTATAAATAGAATTATCTTTATCTCTTCCTAATCGATATTTTCACATTCATGTTAACACGATTTGAAAATGAAAAATAAATATATAGGATTTCAATTTTGCTAATTTAAAATATATTTTTAATAAATTATGATAAATTACTTCTTATCTGTATTTTCAAAATAATGTAATCGTAACTGTTCGTAATCTCTCTATATAATCGATATTCATTTTTCTATTAGTAGAAAGAATGTCAGCTTTATATAATTATTGTGATTTAGAAGATGATTAAAAATATATAAATAAAATACGAGTAATTATTTATTGAGACATCGTCATAATGTTCTCAATTTTTTAAGTAATGTCTTGCCCCTGTACATCATACTTTTCCTGTTAGCAATAAGAGTCATGCTGGTCATCTAACTGCTCAGAAAAAATTTTTGAACTGAAATAACATATAATCTGGCTAAGTTTTCCATATTCTCGACTATTTAACTAGATTAAGGAAGGACAGACAACAGACGACAGTGGGAATTTATGTCTACAATTTTTTTCAAATTGCTGCCCAGTGAAAATTAGATACATACAAATGGCCTCGTATCAAAATTGTGAGAAAATTACGTAAAGAATGATTATTTTCAACTTAATTCCTTCAAATTCCGCAAACTTGCGTTAAAATTAATCTTTTAAATGATTGTCTAAATTGATTTAGTAAAATCACATTCATTTGCAGCTTTCATTCAATTTTCTTTTACATTATCCTATAACATCAATTTGATTATCTCTTGTCTGAAACCTAATAAAAATAATGATGTAAAAGTAACATTCAAGATTAGATCTTAATATATAAGCTTTATCTCCATTTATAAAATATGATAACTTGGGAGATTCATGTCCAAAAATATCTTATTCTAATTTACGTTGTATTCCATACGTGACGAATCAATTTTAAATTTATATTTTGCTTCCTCCTTTCTATTCGTATAAATGGAAAACGGTCGTATAATGGCAGAAAAGTTTGATCTTTAGAAATTAGTAGTTTAATCCTTGTAATTTACATATATAAAAAATGTATGATAAATACATTAAAAGGAGTACAAAAACTAAAGACATTATTCTTCTTTAATATAGTTCAATCAAAAATAAATGGATTTTCTTCAACTGTTCTTGATCTCACTATTGGCATTTAAATAATAGTAATTTATATATTATGCAAATATTTGAGCCGAAAATTTATCATTATATTATACTTGTATCTGACATAATTTGTAGTTACAAAGAAAACGATCCTGTGATAATCCCAATCTTTCTTCCTCGTCAATCTTTTTGATACCAGTCGCCGAAGTAAATAAAACCACTGCACATTGGTAATTAGTCGCAAGTTCGGGCCTCACTACTCACGATTCTGTGGAACTAAAGTGTACAATCGCTTTCCTTTATCACGAAAAATTTAACCTTTTAATCGTCTCATAACCTGTTACGTGATTACTGATCGGCAGCGAAAGTCTACCTCAGAAAAATGATGCCAATATTATTTTTAATTATATTTAATATAAAACTATTTCATGTGTTATATTTTAATATTTACACAAAGCATAAAAGTTTATTTATTTTTACAATAGAAATATTTATTTAAAATTTAAATTTATTGTATGCAGAATCTTAAACAGGATAGAAAACTGATTATAATTACATTTAATATATTCAAATTTGACAAAATCATCAGAACAACTGCATAAATTAATTATTTGAACATTAATTTTGAATAAATTTTACATAACTAAACTGATTGGTAATATTAGAAAAAAACAACCGATAGACAAAACTACGGATTTCGAATTAGAGAAACTGAAACCAGGTTTGTTCTGTGAAACAAATCTCATTAGAAGCCATTCTTCCGTATCTACAACACACCTCGCCCTTTACTTTAGATGAAATTCAAGTTTAAATCGATATAAATGGTTTGTAGCCAAGTAATAGGATTTTGTATTATTTTCAAAATGGCGTAATGCGGTTTAATTAATAATCACTTTAATTTCTTTTTTAATCGACCTTTACATTTACTTTCACTTGTATTGAATAAAGTTGATTCATCCAGTGGTCACTAGCATAATTTTAAGAAATTGTCAAACATCTGTAATAAAGGACTGAGGAGGGGGAAGAAGGCCAGGAATGCATTTCCTGGTATAATAAAGTTGGAATTGTCAATTACTGATGTGTTCCTCGTATGATTAGTTCTCTTCCGCAAAATTTATGCTTATCACTAAAGGATCTATCGAGAGAACGAGTAGCAATTGGACAGCAAAAGTAGTTTTGTGTAGCTCTTAATTGCTGGAACTGAAGAACTTATAGGGTAAATATCATCAAGAGAAAATTAAAATTTTGAGCACTTAAAATAGTGTATTTAATTAATACATTTGCCAGTTAAATCTCTAACAAAGAAATAAAACGCAGCTGTTTTTAGGTATTAGTTTAATGCCACAAAGAAAACATACAATGTCAGTGTCAATTGATTTGATAGTGGCAAAATACCATCCAATTATTGTTTGTTTTAATTTATGGCATCATTTATTTCGTCACGTCCAATAAACCACATCTTATTATTAATTAATATTGCATATTATACAGTAATCTTTATAAAATAACTTCTAACAAAACATCAGCAGTTACCTAGACGAATTGGGCTAAGTAAAATTATCACTAATACAATGTAAATCCACTTATTTTTAAGATACAGTCCGAAAGTTGTAAAATGTATTTAAAAGTACGAAAAATGTCAAAAATACGTTTACTTTTATAATATAACTAGCAATTAAGCCCAGCGTTGACCCTAGCAAAAAATAAAAACACACGTTAAGATTATTTTGTACTTCTAACCTTTATTATATTATAGTGTTTGATTTATACTTACAAAAGTTATATTACCTAAGAGTTTATCACATCGAATGCTCACTCTAACACGTTTTAAAAATTCTTAAAATTGTGTACAGTAGAGGAATAAAGAATTATTAAAATGTGTTAGATGGGACAATCGGTGTATAAACCCTTACGTAAGATAACCATTGTAGCAGATACTATGATAGGCTATATCAAACATTAAAACGAAAATCATATAAAGAGTTCGGTTATTCCAGCCTACCAATATTACGTTTATGGATATACTCGGATGGCGCAATTTCATTTGGTCAAGTAGACACCAATTGAAAATATATTTTAAACTTTTCAAGATATCATATTTTTTCGCAGCAATTCAGAGAATATAATATATATGTATATATACATTTATATTATATATATATATATATTTTTCTAAGAATTATATTTATTTAATCATTTTGTTAACTTTTTTGCCAATAGATAGAACTAGGTGTAACTCAGAAAATCGACTGTAAATAAAAATTAATTTCATTTATAAAAATGCCATCGATATTTTGGGGTGGGATGTACGACATGATCTAAGTTAGAAGTATTTGAACCTAACTGTCGAGTTTCGTAGCAATTGATGGAACGGCCTAGGAGTGTATAGAGAACAAACAAACAAACATCCTCATTTATATATATATAGATAATCTAATAATTAAAACTCTGGCTTTTACACCGAAACCGGAATCGAAACCGAAACTAAAACTATAATTAAAATATAATCAATATTAATTAATAAATTAAAATTAAATCAAATCAATTGAAACAATATTTTCGAAAACTACTTGTTCGTTTGATTGATTTGGTTATATTTCATACAGGCAGTCACAGTTGAGTCTTTGTAAAAGGTTTGTTACGGTTTCAGCGGTGACAGAACATTTTGATTTTTAATATATATATATATATATACTGTAGAAAGAGATATATAGATACAGATAAATTAAATATAGTAGTATTAAACTACTTATCAATATATCGACATATACACTGTATTTTGCAAAAACAATAGAGTACCATACTAAAAGGTCTTTTATTATTATTTTTTTTATCCTTAGTTCACTAAAGAGTTTTTAATAAATATTACGTCGAGGACGAATAAATTTAACACTATTTAAATTGAAAATAAATTTATTTTCCACGTTATTTTTTAAATTTTTATTTAAATATTAATAGTGCGCCTTTCGCATACCCATTCTTGGTCCAGATTGGAATGGATTAAGAATTATAATGGCTCGCACTTCTACTTCAATGACTTAAAAAAAATACTCGTCTGAACTTTTCAAAGACTATCATCTTGCTCGGCGACATATTTTCCCAATCGGAAAACTTTGAAAATAAAAGTTTATTCAAATCCATTTTTATGTTTTCAATAAGAAATCTACCAAATTTTGTGACAATCTGGTCATTCCACGTGGTTTCATAAAGCATTCAATCGGCACGTTCAATTCTGGATACTCTGTACATATTCGTAATTGTTATTGGTACAACCGGTTAAACCAAGTAAAACACAAAACCTAAGTAAAATACACCGGTTATTTTACTGTAATATAATGAAGGGAAGACATGATAAAATTGACAAGTAATCTTGAGGTACAGAGATACCAGCATGTACCGTTTATTGAGTGTGGCCTTCAAGCTGTAGCAATTTCATCTTAGTATTTTTTCTTTTTTTGTTTATAATATTTTCAACATTTACACCAGAAGATCCAAGAAATTTTCGAGAAATGTTTAATTTAAAAAAATTTAAACTCAACCAAAGGAAAAAAAACAATCGAATTTAGTCAAGTGAAAAAACCCGAAACATATACCATCAGAGTTATCTCATATTTTATCGTTCTATTCTTCTATTGTTTATATCTACGTATACTTTAAAGCCAAGTATATTTTTATATTGTTTGCAAACATAACCCTTTACATTTTTCTTGTACTTCATGAACTGACGTTGCATATTTCAGCTTATTTACAATAAAACTAAGATATTATAATATTAAATGATATAAAATTTTCGGAAATGTTTATCCAAATTATTAAATTTTTCATATAAATGCAGAGGTATATAGTTGTTATCATGGAGAACACAAGTAAAACAAAACATTTATTTTATGCACAAATTACATCAGAAATAGAAACACCAAACAAATAATAAAAAAATAATAACGAGAAACACCAAATATCCGTATTATACAAATGTACGCCTACTTTTGCACCATATTTAAAATATTTAAAGACTATAATTTCGGACTTGAGTCTGAACTGATCTAAAATAAACATTTAATTATCCGATTTTGTCAGATAAAAAGCGAACCTATTGTTAAAATGCTATCACTTCCAGCATTTAAACGTTGTTTTTCTTTTCACTGTTACGTATTTCTACATGTAATTGTAAGTGAAACAGAATATGAAATAGCATCACAACCTCCTAAACCTCGTGTAATACATTAAGAATTCCATCCGAACGTCAAACTTTTTATAGGACATATCGATATATTACTGATTTCCTTCTACTATTAGTACAGTATATTTTATATTAATTTTAGCTTGTGTCTATTTTGCGATAGAGTCAACACATTTAATGCTGTGTCTTTCTGCGTGATTTTTAAGAAAGTGACAAAACACCGCTTCACAAAACCTGCATGAAAATACTTGTGGAATTTCTGTCGGGTGTTCTTAGTCGGTGGAAAATATTATGTTTAGAACTTCGATAAAATTTTCACACGTTAAGCCACAAAGCCACGTCAAGGCGACACCCATTTTGTGGTAGTTTTTTGTTTTCCAGAAACCGACCCCGATTGTTCGACAGAATAACAATCGGGGAATAAAACTGGACATTCGTTGCTATTCGATTAATTCGGTAACCTAAAATCGATGACAAAACACCCAACTTTTAAATCAAATATTTCTATTAAGTAAAAGGCATTTTCAACTCAGATTTGTCAATTCAAAATAAAAACAGCAACGAATAAAATAATTAAGAATATATTGTATATTAAAATACATAATTGAAAATATATATTAGAAAATTATCATTATTTTAAATAACTAAATATTAATAAATAGAATATGTGTATTATATTAATTAAATGTGAAATAATTTAATTGTAGGCTATATATGAGGTCATTCAAATGAAACCCGACCAATGAGTTTATTTAGTAAGTACAGTATAGTACATTAAAAGTAATCCATCTGATGAGTAAGGCACTAGTCGCACTGTGACTCCAGTCGTTGGATTCCTTGCTGACAGAACTCAGTAGGTTGATGTCTGCACCATTGTCGAACTGCGTCTTTCACCTCAGCGCCCGATTGAAACTTATGTGTCCTTTCAGGTGTTTCTTACGCTCCTCAAAAAACATGGAAATCACAGAGATAAGTATGCAGGATATTGGAGTGTTTCCCACTTGAATTTTACAAGGGATTCCTGCACGATGCGCGCGGTGTGAGGACGGACGTTGTGATGAAGGACGACGACCCTTGAGAAAGCAGACCATGCGGATTGGACTTGATGAAAGTTCGTAGAGAATTTAAAGTTTCACGTACCGAGAAGCATTTATGGTGGTTCCACAGGCGGTAAACTCCATCGGCTCAATTGTTGATGCATCCATGCTTGAAAGTTGGGCGGGGTATCAGTCTGACTTGCTAAACGAATGCAGCTTGTTTGTAGGTTCACGTGACAGCAGCGTCACATGACACTGCAGCGTGAGCCTACAGTGTATTTCCACCCACATTTCAAATAAACACATTCCGCGCTTTGATATATCCATTGGTCGGTTTCATTTGAATGACCTTCATATAATATAATATATAATCATATATATAAAATATTGATATTTAATTCTAATTAATTTCAATTTTTATTTCTAATTCTAATTTAATTAGCAATTATATTTATATTTGATAGTAATACTTTATATTTAAATATTTACATTTACTTAATATATATATTCCTATATACATATTACATACATACGAATAAACTATTAAAAGTCCATTGTTCTTTGTTTGAATGTTCTGTTCTTATACTAAAAACCGTTTCTTTCATCGTTCTGCAAATTCGCGGCTTTTTCTTACGTTATTTCTTCGAAAATTGCCAAGAATATGAAAATGGCGTCTTCAATCAAACAAAGAACAATAGAATTTGAATTGTTGACTCGTTAACAATTACCGATAAAGCTTGTTGTTGCATAATTGTTGTCGAGAATGACGTCACGTTCTCGAGTGACGTTTCGAGGGCAAAAGTGTTAAATGATTAATATAAAGTAATTTGGCAAAGGCAAATAAGGCAAACTATTTTATATTAGTCATTTAACTAGCCATATTGTAGCCCGATATTTAGGCGATCGTTTGGTGATTTATATACTGATCGGGCTTAGGATGTTGTTATTTAAAGAATAATGCCAAAATATTGTGTGAGGTTAGCCGATTGGGTGGAAAAATGTCACGACAGTCGAGCGGTCAACACTGTCGTGTGGGAGTGGATAGACTCACTGAGGAAGGTTTTCTATCTTAAACCGTTTAATAAAATAAAAAGTCCTTACAACTATTCTTATAACAAAGCGTAATGCCTATCCAAAGGTGTGAAACCAGTTTGTACAAAAAGTTCAGATATTCCGACGATCGTTTCTCTTCTGGCGGAGTGATGTGGAGAGCGAGAGCGACGGCCCTTGGGCGCACAACACAACTTGAAGAGATCATTTCCGGCGACGGGGTGTACCTGGGCGAAACTTGCCGGGACGGGATGGCGAAGATAAATCCCGAAACGTCGAACAAGCTTTCGTTGTTGAATGGCAGCAGCAAATATCCAGGAGAAGAGCACTCTGAATCAAGAACGTCACCACCTTGATTCGCGCGTTTTTATAAGTTTTTCCCCTAAAGCCGCCTTTTCATTGTTCTCCACTCATCACCTGGTGACAATTCGAAACCGACCGGAGGGCGCGGGAGAGGTCAGTTTCGCGACTAAATACGACTCCTCTCCAGCCACGTTTTCCTCGACTTTAGTCTTTTCTATCGTTTTAATAAAAACTTTCATTGTTCAATCGGGACATTTAATTCCTCCTATTCGTGTCTGAAAAGGAGATCTTTAATTTCTCGATTGATAGCTCACATTCGGACCTCCAAGTCGACCCCCGTTCGGATCCTCACAATTGTGCAATTACATACAAACTGAAAATTACATTTTTAGCCAGTGATTCGACTTCGGGTCAAGAAAAGGATCAAATGTTGAAGTTTGGCTTATTTTGAATAATTTGTAATGATTTGAATCGTGTATACAAAACTTCCAAATTATTAATTAATTAATAAAATAAACGGTATTAGATAATAAATGTTCATTTTTCTAATGTAGGTTACGTATGAAATCGTCCTAAGAAGATTATTAAAAATAATTATTATCTACTAAGAAGATTATTTAAAAATAATCTTCTTTAGTATTTTAGTTTTATCTTATTTAAATTCTACTAAGAAGATTATTTAAAAATAATTATTATTTACAATGAAAACTCAGAAACAAAACTAGAAACTAAAGATCCTCTTGATCCGATCAACACACTTTTATCTAGAACAACACAAGATCTTGCAAAAATATGTGTTAGAATTAATTATTGAATGATTTTACTTAAGATGTGTTTGTATCTTCAAGTTAATAACACTACATCTTCTACTAGATTTAGTCAGAATAACGAGCATGAGAATATAAGAATTACCTTCATTAATCAAATCAAATGAAATTCAACAACCACTCGAATTATGGCCGCTATGGTTATTCTCAATTGGAAAAGTCGCCTGTTAAATAGGCTGAAGAGAACTGTTATAATTTTAACTGTTAATTGTAATAAATTACTTCCTGTAAAATTAATGTCTGTTATAATAATTCTGTTTTGAGATTAACGGTGGCCGTCTTCGTAACGATTTATTGGTTAATTGTTTTAAAAAACTAAAAAATGGAAAAATCGATTTTGAGTGTGAGAAATTTACAAAAACTGACTAAAATATGGTTTCAACGTAATGTTTTTGAGCGAATTGAGATCTCGAGATCAGGAAGTAGATTTTGTAGATATTTTAAACAAAATAATAATTATAAAATACTATAGATCTATCATATTGAGTTAAACTATCTATTAATAATAGCACTAAAGTGATTTCAATCAATCAAACAAAATATTTGCTAATGTATCTTGTATTATATGTACAATGCGATATGTCCATTATCAATCGAATTGTCTGATAGTGATAGAACGACAAAAAATTCAGCTCACTCATAGGAAGAAGTGGTGACCAGGTCAACATTTTCAGTTTGCTGACGACTTGACTTTTTCCTATTGGTTAAACCACAACTGAAAAGCTAACCAGAAACGAAAAAGTTGAGATATTTTTAACTTTGTTTTCAGGCGAGAGTCTGTTGAACGGAAATTGCGTCATTTCCATTTCAATTGTATTTTCGGGTAATATGCATCATCATCCAGGCATTCGACTTGATTAACAAAAAATTTTACATCTAATATCAAATTTCATCTGCTTTACATATATGTTTTATTCTGTTTTGTTTATTGTATAGGCCTACTTATATTTTTAGAAGTAATTTCTAGTTTTAAACATAGAGTGTAGTTCAAATAATTTGCAAACAAGTTAGATTTTAATACAGTATGTGTTTGTTTTTAATTTTATTTTTGTAATGAAATAGAATTATCTTCTTTTAAAACTTGTATTCAATCATAGTTACCACAATGTTCATAAAAAGAATATTGTACAGTACAGTACATGATAATTCTTAATTTTATTTACTATTTTCCTGAGATTTTGTAGCAAATATTCAATTTATAATCTTCCAGCATTTATATATATTTCCAGTGGCTGCTTGCTGCTGAAACTTATTAATTTTAACATAATAATCTTGAATATGGTTTTAAGCATTTAAGTTATTTGCATACAGTTTGCATTTAAAACAAATTTCAAATGGTTTCATGGCAAAACAATTTTATTAATTTAGGAAAATTATATTTGTATTTATTTAATTGCCTGTATCTAATTACTTATGAATTGTCAATCTATGATTCCAGAATATTGTTGCATTATATTTAATATTAAGAACCTCTCTTTTGTAATTGATTTATATTACTAATACAAAGTTCTTTAATAAGTATTTAATAAGGATTTATTCTTTAATGAGGATGTTTATAAAAAATTCAGTCTTCTAAGAAAAGAAATTATGTCCCAATATATTTATATCATAATTATATTATATTATTTATTTATTATATTATATTATATCTGTAAATATAATATATAATCTTTATTTAAAATAAGTTTGAAATATGTAAAATGTTTTTGTATTAGTAAATAAATAAGTGTTATAGCTTTTGTGAATAGGTTTATAACCAAAACTGTCAAAACAAAAACAAACGATGTTTTTTAGTGCTTTAATAATGCTTTTAAATAATTGCTTGTAAAAAATACACTGATATTCGATTTATGTACTTGTAATATAAGTATTTGTAACTAATATATTTGTAAATGATGTTACAAGTAACAATACATATGACACCTAACTACGTAAGTCTCGCCATCTATCGTTGTAAATTTATACTACTGAGGGGCACTTATTTCAATATCATTTATTTTTAATTTATCAACAAGAATAGTTTTAATAAAAATATATTATAATAAATATCTCACTAATTTTTTTTATTTTAAAATTATATTCCTAATTTATTTTTAATTTTATCCTTCAAACAGTCAAATTCAATACATACGAATAGTATTTTTTCAGGCGAATCGATACTTACTTCATTGTTTTTGCTGTCAGTTTTCAACAAATATTAATTTAATAATAATTTATTAAATTTATATTTTATTTTTCAAAAATAAAATAAATTTCCGGAAAAAATAATAATTCTAGTCATTTAACGTTTTTATTTCATATTCAAAAATATTTCATGCCATTAAAAATAACAATATATGCAGTATATTAATATGATTTATATATTAATATAATGTGAACTTACCAAACAGAATGCATATAAATATTAGTATTTTGAAAACATTATAGCATTTAAAACACTTTAAAGTATTTTAAGTATTCTGGAATATTTAGTAGCTTACTTTATTACATATTTAAAATATCTTAAAAGTATTTAAATATTTTTCAAATATTATACACCAATGTTTAGCATTTTAAATACAAATATTCTGAACTTCCTAGTGAAAGATTTTCAAATAAAATGTCAATTATTTCCATAGTATTTGCAATAAAAATAAAGTAATTTTATTTGATAAATGTTTAAATTGATTTCTAACTTCGTATTGTCTCTGACAATTTGTGCATTTGTGTAATATATTCAGTAAGATGATAATCGTTTCAGTAATTTTAATTAATAAAACTAAAATTTAACTGACATTTCAATGTTACCCACGATGACTTTTTAACGCAACGACAATTCTGCAACATTTTCAAGAAAAATATTAGATACAAATTCATTAGAATAACACACGTTCTGCATTTGAAAATGTTATTGTTTTATAATCATATATATTTTTTAAATCTCTTAATCTTATTCTTCAATGTATTTTTTTCATTACATATTTGTGATTTTAATATTTGCAATCTATTAATCTACTCTATGAACATGGAGCTTTTACTATAAAATGGATGTAATGATTTACAATGTCAAAGCTTAAAACACATCTCGATTGAATGCAATGCATTCGGTGTATCAAAAGAGCTAGATCTGGCAATATTGGCTTAATTAAGACAATATTGCAGAAAATAGTTTCTATTCTTGGCTTCTTGAAAACTGTGAATAAGACATTGTATTAATTTAATTGTTTGCATGACACTTATCTGTTTCTATTGTTTTCACGCTTACAGATATTTTATTGTTTTGTTTTTTGAGTTTATTATTTGTGCATGTTTATAATCTACCTAAGTGGCTATTTTTTGCATTTATTTGCCTGTTACATATTGCATACATGATTTTTATTATTTACAGTTCTTTTTATACAGTATATACTGTATACATTAGGCTCAAGGAGTCAAGAAGACAATTTGCTGTTAATTATTTTGTTTATGAATCTTTGATATCTAAAAATGTATTTTAGATTTAAGCCAAACAAAGAAATTTATTTGTAAGTCACTTTTTTAATTGATTGCAAATTTGCTTTAAATAATGACACTCCCACAAAAAAGACTAACTCCAACCAAATTTTTATATTAATATTCATAAAAAGTAGCGAGCAATTATTTATTGTGATAGCGTCACAATGCCAGGCTACAATTTTTAATAATTTTCTAATTTAAAATATATGCTCTCCACCTCAAATTAGCAGTGTCTTGCCTCCGTACTTTCCTGATACCAACACAATCATGCCGATCATTTATGTAATTTCGTTTGGGAACAATTTTGAATTAGCCTTTTCAGTCTTTCAACCTAACATAATGCGTTACATGCATTGTGTCATATCAACTAGTTTTAATTTATAAATATTAATTTTGATTATTTTTTACCTACACTTGACTCAATATACCCTTTATGACTTCTGTGTCAAAAACTTCGACTTTTTTAAAATCAGGAACTCAAAAATATTTTATCGTACTGTTGTATGTTAGAAAATTGTTTAATAACTCTAAAGTATCTTTCGGTTCCTTTTGTTTGCATATTCTCTAACGGAGAGATATGGGACACAATTTGTAAAAGAATATTAACATCTTTATGGAAAAAAACTGATAATATTAAGAAGAATTTGAAGAAATGTCTTTATCAAATAGTATTTTGTTTATTTTTGTTTAAAAGAACATGGCTGTTGTATTATTTCTAAATTGTTTCATTTTTATTTTATAAAATTTAATTTAGAATTTTTATTTTTGTTTTAAAAGTCAAAAACATGCCAGTAGATGGCAACACAAATGCTAGTTTTAAGGGTAATAATTTTAACATATAGTATTACAGAAGCGCTTAGATAGTCCATAAATTATGTAAGGGCGATTTCGGCAGTTCTAGACCCCCCTGTGTAAGAAACCGTAATATTTTCTTTAATCCCCCCTCCCCTTCCCTTCCCTTTCTTATGTAATATTTAGGCATAATTTTATAGAAAGATTTTAACAAAAAAGTTTTTTTATGAAACCCTAAAAACCTTGGGTCCAAAATGTATAATTATTAATTAGTTAATTAATATGTACTATTATTTATTGAAGACTTTATGTGAACAAATTTAAAAATATAAAAATTTCATGAGATATCATCACGATACCTAATACCTATTATAATACTTCGTGAAATGTGAAATCTGTGAAAATCATAGTAATATTATTTCTTCTTTAACTGACACTTAATTACTATTCAAGTATTGACACAAAAACCTTTCAAAATGGTTGAAAACGTTAGAAATTTGAATTATAAGGTTGTATTAAAAAGTTTTTGTGTCGATACTTGAATCTTTTTATTATCATTATCATTAATCAACGTCATAATATTCATTTTTATGTTAATTTTAATTTTCGCAGGACACAGAAAACTTTGACAGATCGACTAGCTAGCGCATGTATAAACAGAAATGTCATACAATATTTAAAAAAAGAGAATAGAGAGAAACCACATTCGTTACCATATTGATTACATCTTGGCCAAGGCCAAGAAAATAAACTACTTTACATGCTGCTAAAATATACTAGGTGCATCTGGGGACTAAATCATAAAGCTTGTAAAACTCTATATAATGGGGCAATACAGCCTCTAGCTGGGATCATGTAACTAGTAAAAATTCAGTAGCAAGTAAATTACTCTCTCTTCAAAGACAGTTTGCCATCAGAATTTCAAAGTGCTGCAGTACTGTTTGTACTAATGCCTCTCTGATACTAACAGAGCTCCTTCCTTTGCCACTATATTGTAGAAAAGGTTCTAAACTACTACATCAAAACTACAAACATCAAAGGGGCTCTACTCCTATCTGCGGCTATTCATATGCTACCGCATTGCAATTACCTTACTATCTCTGATCATCACCCTGTAAACAAGGTTATCCCCAGGGTACATTTGGTGTCATCTGCTTCCTCCACGGATAACCATGCAGACATTAATATCTTCATAGATGGATCTTCATGTCGGCCCAAGTATTTGTATCTTCCTCCAAACTGACATATTTTGTCCAAAATATGTTAGAAGAATACCCCAAATACTTCCATCTATCAAGCTGAAGAAAATGCTGTCTACCAAGTTCTTCAGTGGGCCACTTAACTACCAAACAAAACTATGTCTATCAACATTTACAGTGATTCTCAGTCTGTCCTAAAAGCTCTATTAAATCCCAATTGCAATAGCAATAAAATTACATATATCCAGCACCATATTATAAATCTTGTTAATAAGATAACCTTTATATTCGTTCCTGGCCATACTGGTATATTAGGAAATGAAAAAGCCGACTTTGAGACTAAGTCAGCTGCAAAGGAAACTGACTTGGACAACACTCACATCCCTCTCTCACGTAGCAGCCTTAAAAATTATATTTATGGCAACGCTATGCAAAAGTGGAATTAACAATAGTTGAGCAGTAAAACTGATAGAATAACAAGACTTTATTTTCCTAGTGTTGATTGCAGGTTCTCATCACCACTTAGAGATTTATCGTTTGCCACTGCTCAACTACTTACTGAGCATGATAATTTTCGAAGCTACGTGGCGATGTATAACCGGGCAAAAACTTCCTCTTGCTTTTGCTCTACAGAAAACCTAGACACCGTCGACCATATAATCCACCATTGTCCAATTTACGATCAAGATAGACTTGTTATGAAATTAGACGCTTGGTTTCATGTAGCCATGTCCACTCAGTAAGCTTGTTCAGAAGCAGCTGTTTGATGCTTTTTACAATTATGTTCAAAAAATATGGAAGAAAAGACTATTTATAATTTCTAATATCTAATTTTAAATTTTAGTTTTCACTAAAAGCCCACTACTAATTTTGTTTACTTTGTATCATTTATTTTGGTTTATGTATTCTTAGTATTATACACCCATAGGAGTTGTGCCCTTATTCTAATAAAAAAGAGAGAGAGAAACCACCACACGGCCTTTCTCCCATGGTAGAGCGTGTCTTCGAGCGTTATTATTCTACACGTCACACGAGATGGCGTTAGTACAACGAGCGTTCTTAATAGAAACCGCCAAATTGAAGCCAAATTCAAAACTCCACCACTCAACGAGATCAAAAAATAAAAATAAGAATATTACGTAAGACGAGATCTATTACCCCCTACCCCTGAGTAAGAAATCGTAAGAAATCCTTGACCCCCACCCACCCCAAAATACCTTACGTAATTTATGGACAACCTCTTTAGAATTGATGATATACACATGTAAAAACATAGTAAAAACGTCCTTTAATGAATTTTAATGAAACAGTATGTCGTTGTAATATGCGATAAGCGAAATAAGAAAAAATACCATTAAATGTTTAATCTGATACGCAAATTATACAATTCACATTCAAAAAACTCACGTAAAAGTTCTGTAGTAACACAACTTTAATAGATCCAGAAAAAAAATGACAAAAGAGACATGACAATAAAAATAATTAATGCATATTGCTGCCTTACAACCAGAAACGGATCTAGGTTTTTCGGGGCCTAGGACTTATTGAAGGCCAATGGGGCCCCATTTTTTTGTTAATACAAATTATACTATAAATTATCATTATTATTATATTATTAATATTAACTACTTTTTACTATACGATAAGTGCTCATTGTTAATTAAAAAGTATTAAAAATTTATGATGATAATTCAATTTTTGTGGGCCCTTGACACTTGGGGGCCCAGGGCTTAAGCCTTATTAGTCCATATGTGGATCCGCCCCTGCTTACACCCATCCAAAAACGTTTAGCCTACATCTCTATATAGCCCACTTACCGATTTTAAAAGCTAATTATTAAAAAATGTATAAAGCCAGGTATTATAAAACAATAGTGAGTATAATGAACCATTAGTGTAACTTACGTTTAATACATCAATCGTTTAATATAGGCTGCTCCTACGACATGCCAATATTAAGTTATAACAAGGGGAACTCTGTATTTGGCTTACTCTAAATCCGTTACTGGAGTGTTTGATCGATTCAGACAACAAATGTTTAAATCCCGCAAATAAGATTGTAAATATGAGATCCGAGTTTGTAGAGATTGCAGAAAGGTGTGCTGGGATTGGCAATTCGTCTTCTAAAATATAACAAACATATTCCATGGGATTTAAGTCAGGTAGGCCTAATCAAAACAGTAAAGTCATTATAATTAGATTATGATTTTACTTTTGAAGTAAGGCTTGTTTCCAGAAATCTCAGCAAGCGAGATCTTCCGGGACAAACATCGTCATCTATTAACGTGTCATTAAGACTCATTTCTGAAAAAAATTGGACTAATATAAAGTTCTAAGATATCATCACGATACCTAATACCTATTATAATACTTCGTGAAATGTGAAATCTGTGAAAATCATAGTAATATTATTTCTTCTTTAACTGACACTTAATTACTATTCAAGTATTGACACAAAAACCTTTCAAAATGGTTGAAAACGTTAGAAATTTGAATTATAAGGTTGTATTAAAAAGTTTTTGTGTCGATACTTGAATCTTTTTATTATCATTATCATTAATCAACGTCATAATATTCATTTTTATGTTAATTTTAATTTTCGCAGGACACAGAAAACTTTGACAGATCGACTAGCTAGCGCATGTATAAACAGAAATGTCATACAATATTTAAAAAAAGAGAATAGAGAGAAACCACATTCGTTACCATATTGATTACATCTTGGCCAAGGCCAAGAAAATAAACTACTTTACATGCTGCTAAAATATACTAGGTGCATCTGGGGACTAAATCATAAAGCTTGTAAAACTCTATATAATGGGGCAATACAGCCTCTAGCTGGGATCATGTAACTAGTAAAAATTCAGTAGCAAGTAAATTACTCTCTCTTCAAAGACAGTTTGCCATCAGAATTTCAAAGTGCTGCAGTACTGTTTGTACTAATGCCTCTCTGATACTAACAGAGCTCCTTCCTTTGCCACTATATTGTAGAAAAGGTTCTAAACTACTACATCAAAACTACAAACATCAAAGGGGCTCTACTCCTATCTGCGGCTATTCATATGCTACCGCATTGCAATTACCTTACTATCTCTGATCATCACCCTGTAAACAAGGTTATCCCCAGGGTACATTTGGTGTCATCTGCTTCCTCCACGGATAACCATGCAGACATTAATATCTTCATAGATGGATCTTCATGTCGGCCCAAGTATTTGTATCTTCCTCCAAACTGACATATTTTGCCCAAAATATGTTAGAAGAATACCCCAAATACCTCCATCTATCAAGCTGAAGAAAATGCTGTCTACCAAGTTCTTCAGTGGGCCACTTAACTACCAAACAAAACTATGTCTATCAACATTTACAGTGATTCTCAGTCTGTCCTAAAAGCTCTATTAAATCCCAATTGCAATAGCAATAAAATTACATATATCCAGCACCATATTATAAATCTTGTTAATAAGATAACCTTTATATTCGTTCCTGGCCATACTGGTATATTAGGAAATGAAAAAGCCGACTTTGAGACTAAGTCAGCTGCAAAGGAAACTGACTTGGACAACACTCACATCCCTCTCTCACGTAGCAGCCTTAAAAATTATATTTATGGCAACGCTATGCAAAAGTGGAATTAACAATAGTTGAGCAGTAAAACTGATAGAATAACAAGACTTTATTTTCCTAGTGTTGATTGCAGGTTCTCATCACCACTTAGAGATTTATCGTTTGCCACTGCTCAACTACTTACTGAGCATGATAATTTTCGAAGCTACGTGGCGATGTATAACCGGGCAAAAACTTCCTCTTGCTTTTGCTCTACAGAAAACCTAGACACCGTCGACCATATAATCCACCATTGTCCAATTTACGATCAAGATAGACTTGTTATGAAATTAGACGCTTGGTTTCATGTAGCCATGTCCACTCAGTAAGCTTGTTCAGAAGCAGCTGTTTGATGCTTTTTACAATTATGTTCAAAAAATATGGAAGAAAAGACTATTTATAATTTCTAATATTTAATTTTAAATTTTAGTTTTCACTAAAAGCCGACTACTAATTTTGTTTACTTTGTATCATTTATTTTGGTTTATGTATTCTTAGTATTATACACCCATAGGAGTTGTGCCCTTATTCTAATAAAAAAGAGAGAGAGAAACCACCACACGGCCTTTCTCCCATGGTAGAGCGTGTCTTCGAGCGTTATTATTCTACACGTCACACGAGATGGCGTTAGTACAACGAGCGTTCTTAATAGAAACCGCCAAATTGAAGCCAAATTCAAAACTCCACCACTCAACGAGATCAAAAAATAAAAATAAGAATATTACGTAAAACGAGATCTATTACCCCCTACCCCTGAGTAAGAAATCGTAAGAAATCCTTGACCCCCACCCACCCCAAAATACCTTACGTAATTTATGGACAACCTCTTTAGAATTGATGATATACACATGTAAAAACATAGTAAAAACGTCCTTTAATGAATTTTAATGAAACAGTATGTCGTTGTAATATGCGATAAGCGAAATAAGAAAAAATACCATTAAATGTTTAATCTGATACGCAAATTATACAATTCACATTCAAAAAACTCACGTAAAAGTTCTGTAGTAACACAACTTTAATAGATCCAGAAAAAAATGACAAAAGAGACATGACAATAAAAATAATTAATGCATATTGCTGCCTTACAACCAGAAACGGATCTAGGTTTTTCGGGGCCTAGGACTTATTGAAGGCCAATGGGGCCCCATTTTTTTGTTAATACAAATTATACTATAAATTATCATTATTATTATATTATTAATATTAACTACTTTTTACTATACGATAAGTGCTCATTGTTAATTAAAAAGTATTAAAAATTTATGATGATAATTCAATTTTTGTGGGCCCTTGACACTTGGGGGCCCAGGGCTTAAGCCTTATTAGTCCATATGTGGATCCGCCCCTGCTTACACCCATCCAAAAACGTTTAGCCTACATCTCTATATAGCCCACTTACCGATTTTAAAAGCTAATTATTAAAAAATGTATAAAGTCAGGTATTATAAAACAATAGTGAGTATAATGAACCATTAGTGTAACTTACGTTTAATACATCAATCGTTTAATATAGGCTGCTCCTACGACATGCCAATATTAAGTTATAACAAGGGGAACTCTGTATTTGGCTTACTCTAAATCCGTTACTGGAGTGTTTGATCGACTCAGACAACAAATGATTAAATCCCGCAAATAAGATTGTAAATATGAGATCCGAGTTTGTAGAGATTGCAGAAAGGTGTGCTGGGATTGGCAATTCGTCTTCTAAAATATAACAAACATATTCCATGGGATTTAAGTCAGGTAGGCCTAATCAGAATAGTAAAGTCATTATAATTAGATTATGATTTTACTTTTGAAGTAAGGCTTGTTTCCAGAAATCTCAGCAAGCGAGATCTTCCGGGACAAACATCGTCATCTATTAACGTGTCATTAAGACTCATTTCTGAAAAAAATTGGACTACCTAATACCTATTATAATACTTCCTGAAATGTGAAATCTGTGAAAATCATAGTAATATCAGTCTATACGTCCATCAATCCATCACTTCTAAAAATCAATCTTTCCAAAATGTTTTCGGAATAATGTCGAGTTTCAAGCTGTCTTCACATCAATACTTGTCGAGTATCGTTTTAATATTAAAATCTTTTAAAATTTATCTTGAAATATACGAACACGTTCTAATCATACAACGGTAATACATAGAATCGTGGAGGTCAGTCTTCGGTTCCTAAAACGCTCAGCACTAATCATATTCTCAAATATTATATTTGAGACAATTACAGAAAGCCATCTGCTCATTTAGCCATTTGGCTATCTCTAACTGATTATCTTGCCTCGACCTTTTTTATTGTTGTCTATGTTGTTTCTTCACCCGACTAAATTCTTGACGAGTCATTGTCTAACTTAATTAAAAACAAGCCATTTCTACATCTCTTTCGTCATCTCTGGGTGTCAATAATAAAAGAAATGTAGAAATAATATCGAAAATATTACTTGAATTTGAAGCCTCTTTCTTTTGGATTCGAATAGAAACGGCTTCTTTTGGATTTTGTATCAGACACTTCAACGAATAAGTCCGTACAATTGAGATGTATTTATAATGAATCGATTTGCATATAGAACTGTTTTATAAAAATTTTATTTGAAAATTTGAACTTAGCACGGGTTTACTAGGTTTTTACATAAAATATCTTCCTTTTGTGCATTCGTTTTACTTATCTATTAATAATATAGTCATTTTTTATGTTTGTTCTTAATTTCTTACTTACAGTTAGAGAAATGAGAAGAATTTCTAGAATTTAATTTTCGGCCATCAGATACAATTGTTATCTAAAATAATTATAGTTTATAAATATTTAACACTTTCTAATTCATATTATACTATATAAATATATAACACAAAGTATCAAAATTAACTTTTACATGGAATATTATACTACAAAAAGAATTGAATTACAGTATATAGTCTACATAGGCCTATAAAGACTTTATTTCTATCATTTATGGATGGGCTGACCTGCATTGCGATTATTATATTATATATACGAAAGGATGCGACTCTTTGATTTGAAAAATACCATAAAAAATTCCAAACAATCGGATCGAATCGAAATTCCAATGATTCACTGAAATACAGTTGTCTTACAGCATATAGTTTTTCCGTTTTGGGGTTAAGTTATATTCCAAAATCATATTAACATTTATTTTATGTAAATTCAATGTGATGTGCCGCCAGAATATGTACGAGCGTTCATCAAAATTTAAGATAATTCAGCTTTGTAGCGCTTTCACGCTCACAGATCAGGCCAATTTTCCTCCAGGACAATGCGTAAACAGGAAAGGACGAACTCTAGACTCATACAATTTTTCATTTTATTAAAGTCAAATTTTATTGTTTATTAAAGCTTACAGTATAATCCTTGTATACTGTAATAGTGTTGATGACAAAATCCAGCACATTAACACAAATTGAATACAATATAATCTGTGCTGTTTACCAAGCAAAAGAAAACATACCTTAATGTATATAGCCATAGCTCTCTTTAGAAATTCTATGTAAAGAAAAGACTGTCTCGAAAGGTTTTATATTTTATAATAGTTTGCATACAATTAATTCAGAATCAGGTGATTATACTCGTCATTGAGCTTTATTATTTTAAAATAATTAATCTGACCCAGATTCAATATTATTCTTATATAATGTATTACAAGAGAATTTCTAATGTGGTCACTATCGATTCCCGAGGAGTCTTTAATTTATATGAGAAAAGATTAATTGCTAGGGATTGTTTGGGAGTCAGTAGAAATTTTGTTTCATATTTTAAAATGTAATAAAAATAATGTATCTTAATAATTGACGTCTTTGGATTTTAATAAAGTAAAAGAACAGTTTTGAATTTCAGTTTCTATTAAATAAATACATTATTAACTCTTATTGTCTTCTTACTTTCATTCTACTTGTAATTTATTCTAATGTTGCATCGGTATAAAAAAAAAAAAGCTGACAAATTAAATCTAATTTTGCAAAAGGGTTGACAAGCAAAAATATTTGAAACCCCTGGAATAGCGCCTGCATTACACCGCTCATATCAAGTTGTAAAGGTGAAATTTGGACATTTCGATTTTTTCTAGAAACGACTGGAAAAAATGTTCTAGAACGTTCGATATAAATATATAAGTAGAGTAAACAAAGGGCATTTTATCATATATTTCATTGGAAATAGACGTATCAACGTCGTTTCAAAAAAATACATTCGCGTGCTGTTACTCTATTATATCAAAAGTGGCCACAACGCAACGAAGATTCGCGATCTCATCTGCAAAGCGTTTGTTAAAGCATTAATGGGTGAACAAAGGTCAACCCCAGCTGTTCCAAATGTCAATGAGCCTATAGTGTTGAAGATAATCTGTGTTCTTTTTATTCCATTATGATGGAACTGCTTCCAATCAACATCACCGTCAAGAAAGAAATACTGTGAACAACTGAATCGTTTGAACACTAAGATAAAAAAAAACTTCGTCCAAAAATTGACAAAGTCCGAAACCGCAACCACAATGCCCCAACACACAGCTTAGAGAATCTGACCAGTCTGGAATGGGAAGTTCTGCCTCATCCACCTTATGGCCTAGACTCGGCGCAACTGACTACCATCTATTTCACGCCCTGCAGAACCATATTGCCGATTTCAGTTCAATGACAATACCCGATGCTCGAGACTTTCTTCAAAGAAAAACCCCACGCATTCTATGCTCACGTAGTAAAGGTGGCAAGACTACCAGGCTAAAATGGAAATGTTTCACAAAATATCTAAATTTCACTCTTACAACTTGATAAACTGTAACCATTCACTGTTAACATATGGATAAATAGATTTTTTTTGTATATATTTTCAAGCATATTTAAATTTAATTGTTGTATTGTGTTCGATTAATTTCAAATACCTTTTCTTTTATTCATAAATATCCACAAGTTTGGTTTTAAATATAAATAATTATTTCAGAGTAAAATAATAAACAATTTTAATGGAAATTATTTATAATATAACTCTGCACGAAACCATTATCAACATAAATAATAATAAAGAAAATGAATTCTAATTACAAATTGTAAAACACAATCATGTCAAGGATTAAATACGTTGAATATTACAAACATAAATGTAAACAATTGAAAAATATTTCAACTATTTTGTAGAATAAAATATGAATCATCGATATTTATCTTCCTTTATGTCGCTAAATTCATATTCGCTATCATCTATAAGTAATTTTTAAAAAATACAGTGCTTAATTATTCCAATTTTTATTCTTAGGATTATTTAATAAAATAATAATTAAATAACTCAAGGGGAAAAAAGAAATCAAGATGTTGTTGATCTAAAAATTAAGGTAATACAATGGATATGGCTAAATGGCTTAAAGGAAAAACCTAGTACTTGTATTTTTTAGAGCAAAACTAATGGAAAAAATTAAATGCCGAATTAAATTAATGGTTAAGAAATAATGATTAATCACGAGGAAAAAATTTGTTTTCATTGTCCTAACTTCGCACATTTTTGTTACGGGATTTTCCAAAAAATACTAAATGATTTGTTTCGTTATTTTGCGTCATCATTTTGTAGAAATCGATTAAGTTAACCAGAATCCGAGAAATGTTATTGTAATAAAATACTATTACCTCTATACATTCAAATAAACACTTTAACAAGTTTTCTAGGAGAAGAATGCGTTCATAAACACGGATACTTAACAACAAATGAAAGAAAATCTGGAAGAATACAATTATCTTCTCCATGACAACATATATTTCAATATGTAACTTTCAAAATAATAAATGCTTTTAAATACTTCAGCACTCTGGAAACATACATTTAACTGATATAAAATATAATTTCTCTTTTATTATTATTATTATTATTATTTAGGAATTAAAATTCTGACAAATTTATAAAAATACAAAATACATAAAAACATCGTTCAATTTGAGTTCTCGTGGTAAAAACAAATCTGTGATATTTTTCCTCTCGTTGAGAACTCAAATAACGTCCTATACTTCAACATCATTGTTTAATGTTTTAGAATTACAGTCGACCCTCCAGTAACGGCCATCTCTAAACAGCGGCCATTTTCCAAAAAAATTTTTAATAGAAATGCATACAGAATAATTCCAAGCAACACCAATTTTTATACGTTTTGACAAAGATTTGACTATATATATAAAATTACTACAATTATACTGTATTTTTCATTTGATTACTTTTAAATTTACGAAATTAATAAACAATTTATAATCCATCTTATAATACTTTTGCTATTTTCATGAGAATTTCTAACCGTTTTTATAGGACAATAACATTTTCGGCTACTATTTTCCTTAATAAATAAATACAAAATTCTCAGAATTGATTGTTTGTATTGTTTATTTTATTCTAAAGCAGCTGTTTCTTCTATTTTAAAAGGATTTTTTTAAATCTAATTATATAAATTATTCATAAATAATTCATTATTTAACATAATTAAACTTAATTTATAATTCGTGTAATTAATTTCAAATATAAATTAAGTAGTTTTTGTTTTATGTACGTAAACTCCAAGGTAGGATAAATAAATATAACCTACTTTTAAAAAGCTATAAAAATTATTTTTCTCATCTTACAAAAGTATAAATATCTAAAATTTAAGTTTTTTAAAGCTTAAATTTTTAAATAAAATAAATTGTTATTAGTCTATACGAGAATTAGACAATGAAATTTAATAAAGAGTCTTCAATTAAAGGTCTAATAACAAATATACAAAGATTATAAAAGTATTTTCAAAGCGATTCTCTGTAATTTCGATATTATACTTAATTATATATATTAAAATAATTATCGTTAACTAATACTATTGTATAGTTTGGAAATTTTCATCAGATTAAAATTCATTCTGAGAATTTTCAAGGGAAATTGAATTATTTTGGGTCAGTGCCCATGAAATGGTTACACTAATCGATTTTTAAGTGTTTGTCTAAAAAAATAAATAAATAAATAAATAAATTACAAAAATAAAGTCGTTTGTCTGTCCGAAAGATCTTTTTCTTATGAATCTATTTGACTGAAAGTTACAAAGTTTTACAATAATCTCTATGTTCTAATAACGTGATATTCGTGGTAACCAGGTCGAGAAGATAGAGCCGGGGATTATTCCCCGAATCCATAGCAATTCCTACCCCTATAAAATTAACGTTATTTTACTAACAAAGAATAAAATTTTTAAGACTGTTTTATTAATAAATAAGCATTCTACGTATTTCATTTGTTCAAAAACAAAACTGACTAAAAGGGCTTGCTCTACTCGGCCCTATACAAGCTCTAGTGAACTAATGAATTGGATGGCAATTAATGAAAAATTTTCTATTTATCATCTTAATCGGAAATGCCACCGACCTTTATAGTTATGTATAAAATTAATTATTTCGTTCCATACATAACTTATCATTAAATCAGTTTCACTACGATAACGTTTTGATATTAAACATTGAATAATTTTACGTAAATCTTAAAGAAATTTCGATGATACACACACTCTACTAACAGTTTATTCCGTTTCATTGAAGAGAGAAATTAATACCCCTTAAAATATTTATTTTTGGAATATCGAAAAGCGATTTAAGACATTCGATTGGCTTGGAATCTAATGCTTTCTCCAGTAGAGTCTGGGTTCGATTCTGCCTGGATGGGTTGTGTAGTTTCTTCGTGTTATAGAGGAAACAAGTTTCTTTTTAAAAAATCCAGATTTCCATTGATACATTAAGTAATATACTTAAAACTAAAAATTGCTAACAAAATTATTAATAATTAAGCCGTAAAATACAGTTGTAGTCAATTAATCATACGTTAAATGAGATGCGCGGTTTACGTAATCACCGCAATAAGAAGCTTCTTCATTAATTTACATCGTGAAGTTCCTGGAATTTTACCAACAGTAACTCTGAGATAATGGAAATTTTGGCATCGTTTAAAATTCTTTGTTGATAATTTATAAAATTTTTATAAGAGTTGAATCGTTACTCATAATAAACGAACTTTTTGCCGCATCAACACCCGGGTTTTTTTCATAATGATTTATATTAAATATATATTATTATTATTATTTCAATGCGATAAAAAACAAATTTTTAAATTAAAAAACTAATTTAATTACGAAAAAATTTAGAGTTTCAATGACTTTTTTATAAATTTAATTTCACATTCTTACTCAATTTTTAATTGAGTAACTGAAGGAAAAAGTACAGAAATTATGTAAATTTTGCAAAAGTTAAATTGATGTTACTTAATTGCGTAAAGACAATAATTGCAAGTTCTAAAATTAAGAACGTGATAATTTAATTTCTATTAACAAAGCTTTTATTTTTCGAAATATAGGCCTAAATGATTCTAAAATTATACTTCTCGTTGCTTAACATAAGCAATGATTAATCGAACAACGTATTTGTACAGTGAAAAGTTCAAATTAGCACATCTGAAAATTAATTAAATATTAAATTTTAAATTCATTTAA
This sequence comes from Centruroides vittatus, assembly GCF_030686945.1. Classification (NCBI taxonomy): domain Eukaryota; kingdom Metazoa; phylum Arthropoda; class Arachnida; order Scorpiones; family Buthidae; genus Centruroides; species Centruroides vittatus. The sequence goes on from NW_027122214.1 coordinate 292,365, forward strand.
TATTTCACGTAGAGAAGAAACACAAATTCTTTATTAGTCGAGCCTGGAATGAAATTGTGCCGTGAAAAATGGACGAATTGCGAAGACTTTGTATTTCTTCTCTACGTGACATTGAAGATCTTAAGCTCCAATTAATATGGATATTCTACTTAAGGTGAGCGTTTTTAATATACAACTGTTATTATTTCGGCTCTTTAAGCTCGGGAACCCCACGCTAGCATTTAATTTACTTAAGTAATACAGTGGTGTAACTCGTCTTACATGAATTATACCATATGTGAAAATAATTATGAATTATTTTATCTAAAAATGTTTTATTAATTGCTTAGAAAAGTAAAATTTCTCACAGTACAAGTTACATTTTTACTCATCTAATATACATTTTAAATGAACGTAATAATCATTCGCACGAATTTAAACGAATTAATTGGGTTAAACTTGTGTGAATGAATATTATTTTATTAATGAAGTTGATAATTCTAATTAATCTTGATCAGATTAACTAGACTAATGAAACTCGAATAATACTATAAAATGTAAAGATTAACTTAACATAAAAAGCATTAGATCTATTCAGTTTTAGAGACCTTAAAATTCAATTAATAAAAAGAAAAAATGGTTGTTTCCTAATTAAAGATTTATAGATAATAGCATCAGTTTTCGGTGTTTATTTAATTTGAATTAAGTTCATAGTTTAACTGATTTAAATGTGAATAAATTCTATTTTTATTGATTTTTTTTTTCATGTTAATAAGCTTAAACATGAATAAAATTTGTTATTTTAATATCCTTTGTAGAGATAATTCATTTTAAATACTGATACTAAAAGCGAACAAACTGTCATTTTACACAATGGCAATTATAACCTCCTTCAATTACATATATAAAAATTTAAAAGGAAGTAACTCGATCGTTCTCATTACTCTTCGTTAAACGTATAATTTCTTTATTAAGATCAAATCTTTACGTTAATTGGGCATTATTATAAAAGGTTAATAGATCATTTAATATGAACTTAAACTGATTATTTCTTTTTATGTACAGATCCTTGAACGGTTAATTTAACAGATTTTTACAACTTCCTAACATCAATTACGTATCTTTAATAGTGGTAGTTAAATATTTCTTAATCCTTTATTATCAGGATAATTCCTAGAAACGATTCTGAGCTGGCATTTTTCTATAGAAAAATAAACCGCAAGGACGTTTCTTATAATTATCTTGGGTCTTCTTTTCGCACTTGATTTATGTTTACGAATAAACTGTAGTCAGATTTTGTTATAAATCTGTGAGTAATTATTATTATTTATTATTATTTTTTCTTATAAACATTAAAATAAAATAAAATTTTGAGGAGTTTTGCAGGAAGTTTTCTCAATTTGGGATTTTTATTGATGATTAAAATTTCGATATAAAGCAAAATTTTAATAATATTAGCACAAAAGAAATTGTTTAAATGATCAGTAATTTCTGGAAACTTTTTACATTATAATGATCTATTTTAAACTAAAATTTTCCATAAATACTGATCTATAATATATAAGACATCGTTTTAAATTAAAATTTTACATCAAAATAATACATTTTTCTCATGAAATTCGATTATTCTTCGTATTCTAATCATTTACACTGGGTTATTTTCAAAAGTCTCCTGTTATTCCAGTTTCATTTGAATGAAATATATATATTATATACATATCCATAGACTTTCCTTTATGGGGCTTAAAAGTACTTAATAAATAGCACAAACTTTATAAACACTTGTATTCATTTATAAAAAAGAAATGAATATCCAAACTTGTCTTTTGTATTTTTAAAAGGCGTATGTATCACTTAGAAAAATCAAAATTTATTTTCTTATATGTTAATAGAACTTCCAATCTTTGTGTTAAGGGAGGAACACACACATACTCGTTCTATTTTATTTGATTTTAATATTTACGATGCTACTAAAAGAACAATAGGAGGCCGCTATTTCCTTATTAGCAAGTGACTCTTAAAGTAATATAAATTCGAAGATATTCGAGATTTTAACTACGCTCTGGTTCTCCTTTTTTAATAAGTCACCAAGTTCTCGGATAAATTTCATCTTTGTGAAAAATCATTTTCTAATTACTTTCGTGAATAGTCGAAAATTATAAAGAAATTTCTCTCTTTATCTGCTTTGTAAATTTCCTGTTTTCCGAATAACGAACAACATATTTCCGGTTTTATTTATTAGTAATTGTCTGCAGCCGTTACGCTTTTTTTAAACTAGTTCTTCCGGTAAACGCTTGAACGATTTCCAATTTTACACATGAACTTGATAGTGTTTTGCTTACAAATTACAGATTTTAATAGAAATTAAAATTGCTCAAGTTATTCATACCTTAATATCTTACTACAAAAGGGAGGGGGAAATTAATTAATATTACAAACCAACCGCATTTAAATTAATTTAATCGAATGTTTTAAATAATATAATAATGATTTATGGGTATAAAATATGCTACTATAGGACTAACTTTACTTAATTTCCTAAACACATAAATGGACTCGTTAATGTAATCACTGACTGAAAACTTTAGTTTAAGCTTAATAAATGAAACATTAAGCCGTTTATTATTATAGTAACGTGCTTTCATTAATTAGTAAGCCTGTATAAAAATATAGATTAGTTTGTATAATACATGAAAACAGAATTTTTATAGATTATAATGCTGTAACATAAAAATAAATATTCGTTTATCCGTGCAATTATTATTGGAAATTTTATCACCATAATATTACTTTAAATCGCACTAAAAACAAGTTTAAAGCAAGTTTTTCTTATTTTAAGCAGCTTCGTAGCATGGGAACAAACATAACTTACTACCAATACTGACTTAAACAGGCATTTTAGCCTTTCATTAATATTAAATACGCGTTTAAACACTTGTAAACAATACTGGTATAAGAACAAATATTCCAAAAGTTAACTAGATATAATGAATTATGTACGAATTAATATATGAATACTTACTTTTTAAGTGTTTAAGATATTTTAAAATTCCTAAGCAAGATTTTCATTTTTTACTTAAAAAAAGGGGGGGACCAATTTCATTCAGGGTTTTCCAATGCTGAAACTAAGAAAAATTATGATTATTCTATCTCAGAAGCGAAATGATTCAGTATAACAGTCAAAATTCCCCGTTTTTTGTCTGACCGAACCCGTTTTTGGTATGTAATTAGAGTTCAGAAAAATAAATAAATAAATAAAAGAGAGATAATGATTAACGAATTTAATTATAAAAATAAACTATATTTATCCTTTAAAAAGTTTTAAATGGAATAGGTTTTAATGAAGTTCGGTGACACGAAAATTGCGTAAATGTTTATAAAATTTGTGCTGTTTTTCAAGGATGAACAACACAAACGCTACTATGATAACAAAGTGTTAATTTATCTATAAAATGCATTTTCATGTTTGTTAAGCAACTTTTCAGTTGCTTAACAAACTAATAAAATTTATCTTAAAAAATAGCGTTAAAGTTAACTTATATACAGTAGTAACCTATAACAAAAGCAAGATAATCTAACGCCTAAAATTAATATCATATAAATCTTTAATAGAAAAATAATAATTATAATTTAAAATATATATGTAATTCTAAAAACCTTCAAAAAGGAAGGTGTTTTAAAAAATAAAATCACTTCGTTCTTTTTAACAGTTCTTTTTTTATTATTTATAATAGAAAAGATTTACTTATAGTATAAGTAAATTACATAGAAATTCATTAGATTTCGTTGGATAAGGTGCAAAAGTTTACCTTATCACACGGACACGTATGTTAACTTTGCCTTATACTTTATATTCACAATTAGGTGACAATTAATATCCTATAACGACAGTAATAAATTACGATGATTTGCTGAAGCACAAGGCATTGAAATTTACTTGGAATTTCAAAATACGTCAGTAAAAGTCTAGTACTTTTACAGTACAGTGACGTAATTAATAGACCAATTTTAAGTATATGAATTTATTATACACAAATATTGGCATAATTATATAATAATAATAAGAACAATAATGAAAAAAATTCATTAAAATTCTAGTCTCGAGTGATATTAAGCAATTTACACTACTGCTATAATATTAAAATTGGATATAGTCGACAAGGCTACAATTCTTGTTTAACTTTACAATTTATTTTAATGTAAAGCACGTATTCATAAAACTGGAGATTCATTGCTATAAATTAAGAAAATTATTATATATTTAAATCAATTTTTTTCCATTAATATAGCACGTAGAGGGTAAGAAAAATATAAATTTTCGTCGGGACGAAAGTTATGTTCAGTTTTATTATCCAGCGCTACAACCGATGATGAATCTCATGCAAGAATTGGGTGACAGCATAGATGTGTAATAACATCTTCCTCTTACATTTAATGAGGAAAGAACAATAGATAATCATCTATTATTGTGGTTTATATTTACTAAGTACGCTTACTCATAGTAGATGCTACTACCTTAACAATAAAAATGAAGAAAAAAATAGCGGTATTCTTAAGAGAAATGTTTCCTAGAAGAATTTCTTACCGAAAGGAGAACTGGTATCGTATTTTCCAAGCTACACGAGTACTGCTTAATTAATAAAATTATCATGTTTACAAAGAAAACTGAATGGAACCAGTTTATATAATTATTGGCAATGCAATGCCATTCTTAATTCGCAAAACTAATCATTTTTTGCTTTGTTTTTCTTCAAACCTGGTTAGTTTTAGAGGAAGTGATTCATACCTCGATTTTCTATTCCGCTTTTTTATTTTCTTATACATAACCTTGAGTGTCTATCAATAATATATTTCATGTTTCATTCATATGTTCGCTAACAGGTGGCGCGACTTTTAATAGTAACTATATGTTCTAATTAGTCACCTTTTTTAGAGTAGCGTGACTTGTCCATTGTTATAAGATCTATCGACAAATGCTGATTTAAATTAATAAATATATTCATTTTACATATTTTCACTTTAATTTATTTAATGTTTAAAATCCTGTATTATGTGTATTAAATCTATCTTTGTCTTTCGAAAACTTCGAGGAAAAAAGCAAAGTAAATATAGATATGAAGCATTTTCGTTGATAATACCTTGAACTTTCCTCAAACTTATCTGATCAGAAAAATTCGACATAAACTCTGACTAAAGTCGATTTTCTTACGAATTCCAAACCCAAATTATTAATAAAATATGCATGATCTAAGACGTCTTTCCGCTTATTTCATCTGTTTCATTCGTCTACTGCTACCGAATCACGTGACTGAGCTACCATTGGTCTAAGACAGGATACTTGCAACACGCCCTCGCTCTACGGACGAAGTTTAAACGGATCGTAAATCGCCCGAGCGGCACATCATTTCGAGATGGGTCGAGTTAACCAGTTTAGGACCATCTGTGGCATCGACGAGCTGACCAGCACCAGCACCTTATGGAGGGCTTTGATTGCCGAATTCGTGGGCACAACCATACTGGTTCTCATCGGTTGTGGGTCTTGTATCGGAGGATGGAGCACAGATTACAAAGCCAATATAGTGCAGATAGCGCTAGCCTTTGGTTTGACGGTTGGTACCGTGGTGCAGGGTATAGGACATGTCAGCGGTGGTCATATCAATCCTGCGGTAACTTGCGGTATGTTAGTGACTGGTAAATGCTCCATTTTTAGATCTTTCTTCTATATTTGCTGCCAGTGCTTGGGTGGAATCGCGGGTGCTGCCATACTTAAAGCCGTGACTCCCGAAAGTCAGCAAAGTATATTAGGTGCCACTAAAGTCAATGAGAGTCTTAGCCCCTTTCAAGGGTTCGGAGTAGAGTTCTGCATAACTTTTATTCTGGTTTTCACGGTTTTTGCAGTCTGTGATAATAACCGTCTCGATGTTACTGGATCTGCACCACTCGCAATCGGCTTATCAGTTGCAACCTGCCATTTGTTTGCGGTGAGTATAAATCTTTTAAATCATTTTTTACCATATTAAAATGACTTACGATTTCGATAATCATCATCTAATGTGATTTTCGTAATCCTGTAATATAACTTTCTTGATTTTAAGCTTGGATCAGTGCTTAAGTCATAGTTGTTTTTAACTATGTTACGTAGTTCTGGCCTTCAAAAATTAGTGACGATTCAGAATTAAAACTTTTGTAATTTGGAATCGTTACAGTTTATTATGACATTAACCTAATGTGATAATAAATTTAAAAAATTAAAGATCTAAGAATGCTAAAATTTAAAAGGTATTTTTAAGCATTGCCTTATCACTCTAAAAAAAGAGAACTTCCAGACATTATATTGAAAGCCTATTTAAAAAAAAGCTCGTAGAGATTACAGCACTTCACCTATCACTTAAATTTTAATAAAACGTAACGGATGTTATCGCGGTTGCAGACTTTATGTTTAGGAATAATGCATTTTTAGGTCAATGCCAACCTACCTTGAAGGCATGCGATTCTTTTATGTACTAAATTCATAATTTAAAAAAAAATGGCAAGTTTTATAGAAAGGAGTTATATTATTGACGTACAGTACGTTTAACACATCTATTATGTCACATGTAAAATCAGCAATTGAACACACTGCATAGACATACTGACCCATTTAGCAACACCTTTTATTTACGTCATCGTATGAACTCTGAACCACTATCTAAGAGAGTTAATATTCAAGAATGAATAATAGTAATTTCAAATACAAATATTATTGTTTCTGCGTCTATGCAATTACATATATGTTACAAGCGTTATGTATAGTCATTTTAATACACTTTTATGTAAAGTTTACTTACGAGATAAAACAAGAAATTGGCCATATTTTTAATCGTGAAGGGAAGATAAGCGGTTTAAAGATAAATCTTGATAAATTAGTTAAATTAATGGAGTAGAAAATGCATTTTCTAGCTCATCTGACTTGTTAGAATGCACTCGATCCACTTCCTCTCACGTTTTTGACTGAAAATTAGGCCAGTGTCATGCCTTTTTTTAAAAATATATTTGTTTCTTTTTAATTCTTATATAACAGAAATTATTGCTGAATAATTATTTGATAATTAAAATATATACTTTTAACCTATTTACTTATTATCCTATTTCACAGTTAAACATTATTTTGCAAACATCTCAAAAAATTTTTGCATTTATACATGAAGTACAATATCATTTTATATTGCAGAAATTTTATAGCCTGTTAAATGAACAAAATTACATTTTTATTATTAAATTTATTATTATTACAAAAGTTTTCATGCTTACCATACATTATACTTTAGAGTAAAATTTATAATATAGCAGTAAATAGCTTTACAATTGACCTATATGCAACTATTATATTCTTTGTTACCCATGGTGTCAAAATTAAAAAATGGATTACTCCCATTGCGAATTAAGCTTATAATTTTAAACCTTTATTTAGTACCTTGAGTAAAAAAAATTACTATTTTTTACATCCTCATTTTCAATTATTCTGTTTATATCCTACTTTCAATATTGGGATGTAGTAATATCTGCAAGTAGCCAAGATAAGAAATTGGATAGTTGGTAATAAAGGATATCCTCTAATTAAAATGCATTTTCAATATATGGTAATTTGATATATATATATATATATAAAGTGCTATTATACAGAATAAATAAATGATAAGTAATTAAATAATATAATTAAACAATTGTTTTACATCAGCAGATGTAATCATTTTTGAAAGATTCTAATCTGGAATATCTTCTGATCCAAATTATAAATCAATTGGAGTACTAGAGGTCAATGCTTCTTCATTCTTATGTTTTAATTTAAAAAAAAAAAACAAACTGTTGTTTCAAGTATGATTATAGGTTTGTACCAGGATAACCTCCTTTTCTAAGATATCTAGAAATTTCATTTAAGTTATTTAGGATACTGATAACATCTCTGCCTTTAGCAATGCTATGAATCTAAAAATAGTTAGACAACCTGAAAGATTATATTCTGATTTCTATCTATATCAGAAAAGTTTGAATTTTAAAAACAGCCTTCACATTAAATGTTGGTAATTTTTTATCATTAATAATTTATCAAATATCCAATTAAAGTCTATAAAATTATTACTAGTTTAGATATTCGTTTTTGAATTTTTTAAATAGTCTTAAAACTACTTTCAATAACATATTAATTCTAAATAAATGATTAGTTTAATGGGCTTTAATTATAGTTTCAAACATATTATTATTATCTTAAAACTGCATTTTCTTTCCAGAATCATCTTATATGAGCATAAAAATAATTTTGAATAGATACTGCTATTTTAGTTTCCCTATTGTATTCCAAACAATAACAAGGTTTAATTCAGTCTAATTGTATGATATTTATGAAGAATTGTTTGAAACAAACATGCTACTCACATGCAACCTGAGGGGTAGAAAATTATATGTATAATATTTTTTAAATAATTTGAATTTATTGATAAGGAAAGGTAGTAATAATAATTCAATATGCATTCAATGTCATAATTATGTTGATGTTTGAATGCCTGACTTATTGACATAAATCCGAAAGATCTGGAGCTGAAAGCAAACTAGATGAAATATAATTCCCTTGAAATATATCAAACCATCCTGGTATACAGATTGAGAAAAATTTATTTCTTAAAGTATTAAATTATCCTATGACATAATCAGATTGGTACATACAGTATTATATTTTTGATAGAATATTGCAAAAGTTTAACAGTTTATATAAGAATCCAATTAGTAGGTTCAAGGTTAACTTAATATGTTTAACATTGATCATTTGGAAAGCTACTAGAATTAATTTTTACATTAATTATACAGCAGAAAAAGATTCAAATCAGTTAATGAATTGATACAAGTTTATTTATTTATTTTTGTAGTTTTTTAATAATTTATTACAGAATTTAAAGTAGAACAAAGTTCTATACATACATAAACTTTTAAAACAATGATGTAATTATAAATTCCTCCCTAATGAACTCATTTAGTCAATTCTAAATGTTACGCAATAAAATAATACAGGAAAATATAAACTAGTTTTGTGGTATAAAAATCTGTTAAATTTATAATAGAAATTAGTTAATCACTGTTAATCTGTATTTTAGATTGTGAAATGAAAAATAAATTCTAATTTCATAATTTTTCAAGCTACCACCATTATATTTTGTATAAAATTTTACTTTTGGATGGCCTTTAAAATATAAAAATATCACAAAATATTATATAATCGGTTTTGTTTCATTATTGTAAATCTGAATACTCAGAACTGAATCTTCAGTTAAAGGAAACAAAAAGTTGTTAAAATTTCCTTATATTTTATCTTCTTTTGTATCTATTGTTTCCATCTGTAAACTATAAATTTTATAATTAAAATAAAGACCAAATCTGCCCAAAAGGGTCACCATTTTATTTTTTGTGTTCCAAGACAAAACACTTTTCGGCGACTGACCTTCCTTTTTAAGTTACTTGTCACCGGAAGGTTATTAAAAAGTCCTTTTAAAACACACAAACACTTCCAATTGAAATTAAAAAATTTGTAAAAAGGAACTGGTGACATAAATCAGACGTCTTTACTTATAAATTTTATATAATGATGTATAGTACTTGTAAACATAAATATCAATTTACTATATCCATTTTCTCTTTTAACTTATAAAAAGTCAAGGACATTATATTAAGATCTGTTGACAAGTATTTTAATTAAGAAAAAATATTTTTCTTTAGTAATTATAATCTTAGTAATGCTTTTGAAAATTATTCAGTTTTTTTAATTCTTAACAATAAATAATTTATTTTATTACATAAAGTAGTTAAATCTTGCATTACTTTGCCATTTTCTCAATTTACAATGACTTATATATAATTAGATTTTTCCATTGATAAGGTTAATTAATTCCTATTATCAATTGTTTTGATTTTTTTTTTATTTGCAATTGTGCCAACTTCTGAGGGAAGATAGTATACAGCTTTAACAATAAGATAATTTGTGATTCTCTTCTTGTTCTCTATAAACATTTGTTTCTAATTCATTAGATAAAATTTCAGTTTTTCTCATTCTGTTAAAAATAAGATAAAATTTTTATATTTATAATGCATTTGTTTGCTTATTTGTTTATATATATTATTTTATTTTCTAAAAAGTTTAATTGAAAGCAATATTTGCTCAAATTTTGCTGTTTTTCTCTTTCCTCCATTAAAGCTAATCATTTTATAACACGATACAAAATAAATTAAACAATCTCGGTAAAAAATTTGTAGATGTTTATCAAACCGTTATTTGTGAAATCTCTTCTATTGCAATGACATGCTAAATTATGAATGATGACTTTGCTGCCTACTGACGTACCAAGAACAATTATGTTGCAATATGCTATAAAGTAATTTGAACTACAGAATGAATATGTTTCCATAACAATGCGCTTTTAAAAATACTTTTAAAATATTTCTTTTACTTCATTCTCAATATTTATGTAGATTAAATATTAAAATTAACAAACTGACATATTTTTTTTTACAGATAATGTATACAGGATCCAGTATGAACACAGCCAGATCTTTTGGACCAGCAGTTGTTGCTGGAGTGTGGGAGCATCACTGGGTAGGTAACAAAACTAACAATTTAGTTACTGTATTCCTAATGTTGTACCAAATTAATTGTATATATGATTAACTTGAATTACATAATCAATTGTTTTCTATCAATATTAAACATTGTTTTTATTTCTATTATTCCATAGGTTTATTGGCTAGGACCAATTCTAGGTGGGATAGTGGCTGGATTATTATACCAACACGTATTTGTAGCACCCGTCCCAGAACATGAAGTGGTAGAAAGAGAACGCCTTCGACATTTCCAACGTCTTAGAGAGAAAGAAGTCGTCTCGGACAGGACGACTTCCATTTAAACTTTTATTTTTATATAAAAAAAATTAGTTTATATTCTAATTTTAAAAAAACATTCAATGTATTTTAACACAAATTTTTATATGAATTTAGATGTAGATTCATTTGATATTAACCAGAAATGTCATTTTAAACTATTTGTATTTCATTGTCATTTTTATGTAGGGTTAATTCAGAGAATCACATCTTCCATTATTCTAATTTTGTTTTTTCATCATCACTGAATTTTATTATGATTTACATTTTTATGTTTAACTATATAATAAATTTGAAGGAAATAATAAAAATAATAAGCAACATTTTAACCTAGTTTGGATAAATAGTCAAAATCTAATCAATGATAAAGCACTTAAGAGATAAGAAACTTAAGTAAATGATTTCATGTGTACAATACAAAAAGCAATATAGATTTTCATTTTTAAGTAATGTTTTTTTTTTCTAATTTTCAAAAAAGAATTATTTCTGAATAACTCCTCATTTTTATTACACAAAATTAGAGATTATGCTATTTTATGAGAAATAGATAAAACCAAAGCAAATATATAATTTATCTAATCTTATTATAAATTATAAAATAATAATGATGTACACTACTATGAAGATATGTTGTTCAGTGTTCAGTTTAGTAAATTTAATTCCATTAAACCAAGTTTCTTAATTGATCAGATTATTATAAAATTAAAAAACGGGTATATTTTTAAAATTTGTATAACAAAGTAAATAAACATTTTTAATTATTGAAATAATATTAAAAAAATTTGGATAATAATAGATCAACATTGAATAATGCTTGGAAAAGAATATCTGCTTATAATTTTAAATTGCTTAAATTAGATTTTTGTATTTAAATTTTTTTTTCTTTCACGAAATGCAAATTGATATGTATTTTTATCTTAAATTCAAAGTAAAATTGTTGTCAAATTTACAATATTGATTATAAAATTATTTTCTTGTAAACAAAAACTTATCCTTAAATAACTGTATTATAAGAATAGTAAAGTAATTTATAAAATGATTAAAATAAAATTCTTCAATAAAACAATAATTTGTTATTACTTTATTTCACTGCTGAATTTCAAATGGTTTCATAAAGAAAAGTATTATATTAAACATGACATTTATCAATTACTGTATTTTCATTTGTGTAACCCAAAGGTTATCTGTATTTAAGGCAATTTGAAGGAGGTAATATTATGCAATGGAATTTATATACTGATTTTAAATTGTAATTGCAGACTCAAGTCAATGGCTGCTCATGTAGTGAGGGATGTTACGAAAAGGTTTTATTTTCATTCAACCTGCAGAAAACTGCTCAAAAAATACAGTGAAATAAATTTGAAAGCCTTTTTATTGAATATTATATCATTAAATTTGTACCAAATCTGTTTTATTTGAAATAACATTTTCAATGTTAAAAGTTAAAGCTCTTGCTTATCCTAAAGTATGTGATGCAAAGATGGATAAATTTGTTCATTTCAAAGTAATAGTACTAGGAGACTAGCACTTTTACTCTGAATGAATGATATTTTCCAGCTATCATTATTTTATTGGAATCAACACAAAATATTCATTAAATAAAAGATTAAATGAATCAGAGATAAAATATATATATGAATTCAGAGTATCTATCTCTCTTGAAACATTTGAAATTTTTTAATCATCACTGCCTGTTAAGCTTGCCAATACTCAGAGTTGATCCAGTTTTCCATTCCAGAAGTGAGAAATTTTGGCAGCTTACATTTTTTTACTTTCAGCAATATGAAACTGATGTCCCCTAGTCTTTAGTCTGCTTTAACATATATCCCAGAAATTGATTATTTACTTGAGTAAATACTACTAACAAGAGGAATAGACATCAATTTGGAAGTCAAACAATTTAAAAGTTTTCTATTTTATTTTTATTTTAAGAAGAATTTTTAAAATAAGAAAAATCATTTAAAACAAAGTCATAGTCTACAATTTAAGCTTAAAATGGAATGTTTTAACTATGCTTTTTATAACGATTTTTTATTTTTCGTAGAAGAAAGTATTCCATCCATAAAAGATTGATCTACATCTGTATATTTAAGAGTTCTCTTCACAACCAAAAAGGATTTTTGTACAAAATCTTTATGCAATTATCTACAACGTGTAGCCATTCCTTGACATTTAAGAAAAATTTTTTTATATATTTACAACAAAGTTTATTGACCACATGAAAAGCCAGTAGACAAGCTAACATCTTATTGAAAATTTTTCACCTGTATTGTGCATTATTATTTTTCGGCATGTCATTTTTAAGACAGTGGTCTTTGTTGAAAAGTTAAAAATTTTTTTTTGAATATGTAAGTGTTTTTGTTCAAAAAGAAATATTCCTGAAAAAGTGGACACTATTTATAGGTCACCATTATCGGAAGTTCAAATGTATATACTTTTTTGAATATATTCAATACAATTATTATTTGCCTGATGACAATGATTATAAATCCGTCGAAAGTACTTACGGTAAAAAGCACTTACAATGTCAAACTCAGTGAACTCTCCGTTCTACTATTCAATACATCAAAAGTAAGTAAACTGCAGAATATATAAAAGAAAACGGAAATGCAAGATTTTACAATTTAGAATTAAAAAAGAATGTTTTAATTATGCTTTCTTGCAAGTTGTTGTTTCTTTTTTTTTTTAATAGAAGGAAATATTCCATCCAAGTATATATTAATTTAATAAAATAAAAATTGTACAATATTTCCTCAAATAGCTTTCTTCTACTTCTGCATTTGTTGGATGAAGTTTTTACTTAATAATGAATGGATGTTAAAATAATAAAAAATTTTAACATAGGTTGAACATCAGATTGAAATGAGTTTGGAGTGATAATGTATCATATAGCTGTTGATAAAGGAATGACTGCCTTAGATGTAAAGTAAATAAGCACTAAATAAATACCATTAATATCATTATTGACTGTGACTGTACCAAGAAAAAAAATATAGATCCTACAATATCTACAACACAGATTCAAGAGTCAATTACTTAACTCTCATTCACTGCAGAAAATAACATGGGCTACAAACCTTCAGTTGGCTTCTAAATAATTCTCCAAGATTCACTATATAAAAAGGAATTTCTGAAAATATATCTACTTTCGAGGGTGGTGGATGGTGGTGATGGTGTCTAATATCTATCATCAATCAAAACATACAATGACATACAAAACAGGAGAGAACTAATTACAAAAGAAGAGAACTTCACCTTTACCACAAACTTGAAGAATAAGTATACATATACACTTACTCTTCAAGTTTGTTTTATGCCTGATATATATATATATCTGGCATAAAACAAACTTGATGTGATATTAAAATTTTTTTTAAGTCGGTAGAATTTAAAGATTTTAATATGAGTACAGTTTAAATAATGGGCTTAGCAAAGCATATTTAATGGAAATAGCATTGAAAGTAAAGTAAATCAATATGGATGATAACAGCACAGATAAATATTCCAAATTTACAATAAAAAGCATATGGGAAGACAATGGGAAAACAAACTAGGCCAAGCAATTGGAATCTTATTTCTTGAAAGAATATCCTTCGATTGAAAGGAGCAAAAAGTTCAAAAAGAATCTTGAGAAATGCTTAGTTTCACTACAAAATTTATAAAAAATCTATCAAGCAAAAAAACCAATTATTGATTTCTTAGACTGAGAAGAATTATGCAGGAAATTAAATGCTATAAAAGTTCAAAAAAGTGAAGATACTCTACAGTTTAAGTTTGCTTATCAGTGAAGAGGAAAAAATTAAATGAATGTTCCTTCTTATCAGACATATATATATATATATACATTCTGTAAGATGTTTGTTTGATTAATTTCTTTATTGAAAACAAGTTTCAAGTTATAAAATACATTCCTTTTCCTTTTCATACTAGTTCTTACTCCTGTATAACTGTTTATTATTATATAAACAAAAAGAACAGATGTTAATTGTTGTTTAAAAATATTTAATTATGTAATATAAAAATTTAGTATAAAGTTTAATTTCTATGTATATTTACAAAATTTACAATTTTACCAATATAATCAGTTTAATTCCTTAAGAAATAAAAAGTTGATTAAAAAAGTTAGTTAATAATAATGTTTCTCAAATATTTAGCATCATCCAATATAAAAAGATTTAAAATATATTATTCAACAAGTGTAAAAAGAAATATAGCTGGACAAATAAATTATTTTAAAAAAAAGCTTTAATTTTACATAAAATATGTGTGCATAATCATATATTAAATATTAACAGATTTTAAACATTATAATATTGAGAATAAAGGATAAATTTATAAACTGATACAGAAACTTAATGCTCTAAACTAATTTTTTTTAAATAAAAATATTTCACCAAAAATTATCAGGTATGTTTTTAATAAATTATTCTTAAAAAAGGATTTTATATTATTTCATAATCACAATATACAGTTAAAAAGGAATTTTACATATTATACATATAATGGTTTAGAAAATTCTAGTACTATACAGTAACACACTAGAAAGTTCTAATATATCAGCTTTAACAGTTCTTCCAAGACTATATTTCATTTTTTTTTATTTACAGGATACATTGTATTATTCAGTGCAGAGTACAGCAATATGTATTTTATATATTCAACTTGAATCACAAACATTTGGCATAAGAAAAAAAGGCAAGGCACAGATAGGTACTAGTATGGAAACTGTTTTATGATTGCAGTTATTAAGAAAACAAAAATTTGCCAAATCTCAAAAGGTGATAAACTCTATAGAAATAAATTGTTTTTGGAAGGTTTCACTGAAAGAAACTTTCTTTATAATATATATTCACAGCCTCCAAGTTAATATGGCAGGTAACGTTTTTATGATTTATCTTTCAGATAAGTAATAAACACAAAATTGAAACTAAACATACGTATTGGTTATTCATTTCCAGTGGACAGTAAAGTACTTTAATTTCTTAGAGCAGCCAATCTACAGAAAAAAAAAATTTTCTTAATATTTAAGAAAAAGAAAATCTCCTACAAAATAGAAATAAAATCAAAGAAATATTAAATAATAATAATCATAATAATTCTATACCATTATAAATTTGAAACATAAATAACAACATGTAAATAATAACTTCATAAGAAATTTCATAAAAATATATAAGAAAGAGTTATTAACTAAAGACAATTGTACATCTTGTTTCACGTACAATGCTTGACTACACCAAACAACAAATGACAAATAAATATCACACAAAAACATTGGATAACACTGAAGATTACATAGTCAATCGTGCTAAGTCAATAACAATTGCCAATGAAAATGTGCATGCAATAATCATATCAATGAAATGGTTGGCACACAGGATAATGGCACCATTTAAAGCCATTTTGGAATTTGATATTTTTTATTATGATATGAAGTAACACAAAAGCAAAATTCATATATGAAAATAAAATCTGTTCTGTTCTTGTCATAGGAAAAAAACTTTTATTAGACCTTTGTTTATCTTTTGAAAAAAAAATAATAATTTAATCATGGGCTGTTCATCCAGTAGTCGACCAGCAGGTTGCATGATCATTTATGGCAGTCAACAACTGGGTTTGCATTTATTGAGAGCCTAACAAATGTGGCAACTGTGAAGGGATAAGTGAGCTCAATAATAGGCATTTTGTAGAAAACATGCAGCTGAAACACGAAGCCCTCATTGTCTTCTAAAGACTTGACAATGCCACACTAAGTGGTCAACTACCAGAAAGGGTGCTGTGAAATAATTTTTCCTATCATGAGTGAGGCAATCTGTTATTGTTACTTGTCATTGAGAATGGGGTCATCTTATGATGCTTCCTGTGAAAACAGTTTGCCTAAACCTGCTCCAATAGACTAACCACTCGTGGATTTCGGCTTACACAGCTTGACTACTGGAAGCAGTCAGCAACCCCACCCTACTTATTTTTATTTATAAAAATACTTAACCCAGTAATAAAATAAAACTCAAATTACAAGAGATGTATTCAAAGTCACTCTAAGTGACTATAAATTTCACATAACATAAACAAAATTTTGCCATTTAAGCTAATGAAAAATGCCTTAGTTTCATTATGCACATATAAATTTGACTCTACTAGCAGTATACAGATGAAAGAAGAAACACATCACATCAATAAATAGTTTAAAAACATGTAACTGGATAAAATGAAAATTCTTTGGACATAACAGAATAAGCTAAAATTAAAAACAAAGAGTAAAGGCATCTCTGAAAAAAGATTAATCCTTGGTAAATTTCTTAAAACAAAAAAAGTTACAAAAAAATCAAAGCAAAGTGCTAACTGGAAAGGAAGAATAGTTGAAAATGAACTGATTTGAACAGATGAGATGATCACTAGATTTAATTTAGATCATTTTAATTTAGATTAACTGTTATATGTTTAAAAGTTTTGATTTATAAATAGAAATCTTATTATGAATTCCAAATAAAATTGAAATTATGATTTTCTGGAATTCTAATTGGAATTCTTAGTTTGATTTTCAAACAAATTAGAGTATGAAATCATCATCAAATATAGCAAAACAATACAATATACATTATTACATCTCATACTTTGATAATAAAAAATATATGCATCCACAAAAACAGCTAAATCACCATCTAAACACACACACACACACACACAATGGATGAGAGCAAAATTTCTACGTATATAGGATTCCAACAGGCCATATTCATAAATTCACAGTACATACACAAAAGCAAAAACCTAAGAAAAGAATAGAAAAACTGGTTAAACACAGAACAAATCTTATTGCAAAAAAAAAAAAAAAAAAAAAAAATTAAAACAATAAATATATTTGCCACCCCATAATTTGCACACTCATTTGGAATTACACATTGGACATACAAAAACTCCTGAAGAAAATGTGAATAGCATTAATGAAGCAAAATTATCCAAAATCTAAGCAAAACAATTGCCATTTATAATCGGAGCTATTATTATGTTATATTTAACAATTAGATAAGTAATTTGGCACTAGAGGTAGACGTTATTAATTTAGATAAGAGAATCATCTCTTATCTAAATTGATAATTACAATTTAATAATTTTAATAAATAATTTTGAACCATCTGGAAGAAAAGAACTAGCCCAGAGCAGGGCTTAAACCCATAACCTCTACTTACCATGCAGTGCACTTGCCAGTTACACCATCCAGACCCCAAGCAAGCCTTTGCTTTCAGGAGGTTGCAGGTTTAAAGCCTGCTCCAGCTAGTTCTTTTCTTCCAGATTGTTCAAAATTATTTATTAAAATTATTAAATTATTTATAAATATTAATTTAGGATAAGAGGTGGCACCTGACATCTATCTCTAGTACCAAATTTCTTAGTATCTAATTATTAAATATAGCATAATAGCAGCCCGATTATTAATGGCGATAATTTGGCTTAGTATCAAAACATTGAGCTTCTAGATGTTGTTATTTAATGTATATATATATATATATATACACACATACACATACAAAATCTGCCATAGAAGTCCCTTGTAGAGGAAAGTCAGTCTCATCAACATAAGACTCCTCTACAATGTTTTATATTACCTGATAGTTTTTAAAATAGAATCAAAATAGCCAAAAAATTGCTGACATTCTGATACTATCTAGATATAAAATATATTATGATAAAACTATAATCATAAATAAAACTATTCATCACAACAGACCATATTTGCAGTCACATTTTTTGACAAACAAAAAAAAACATTATAAATTATAAACATTTCCATCCCAAACAATGACAAAATACAAGATATAGATAAAATCTTTACTGATCAAAATCAGTAAATACAGAAAACTTAATCAAGAAAAAGCATCTGAGGAAAAATGATAAGATATTTATTGTACCTGTAATCCATATATACATAAGCAACATAGCCTATATTATCCAAACACAACTTTAAACAGCTTTTCTACTGTTAAAAATTTTGCCAAAAAATTGTGATTTTCTCCACCAGTGTACTGATAGATGGATTATCCAAATCATTGAATTAATGTTTAGCTAACTACAAAATTTTTTCTATTTGAAAATTATAATTATTCTATCACATAAACATGCTTCTATATTAGAAAATCTATGATGAGTATTAAATTTTTTCTCAATAAAAATTTTATTAAAAATATTAACTGATCACATATATTACAAATTAGGAATAAAAATTGGGCATTTTTTTGAAAAGCTGATAATTTCAATTATTAATAAAATTTTTATCAGTTTGAAAAAAAAGCAAAATATGTAATGTGTAGAAGCAGGTTCTTTATTATTATTACTGTTTTTTTAATGTATGAGAAGGAGCATCTCTATCTTGGTTGTGCTTTTATTTCAGAGATGCTTTTATATCTTAAATAAAAATAGTCAAAAAGTAATTTAGAAAAGTTAATTCTACTTCAAAAATTAAAGTAGGTATGCATAATTTCATGATGTGCTTCTAATTTGAGAAATACAATATATGAGGAGGAGTGCTCATATTTCTGGAATACTTTTATTGTGAGCATTATTGTAATTAAAAAGTCATCATTAACTGTTTTTTTAAAAATTATTTTAAATGTAATATAAATAGAATAGTTAAATATCTGAAGACAAAGTCTGCCCAAATAGGGACCACCATTTATTAACTTCACATTCTTGGCAACTGACCTTTCTTTTGGGGCTACTGGCCACCAAAAAGCTAAAAAGTCCTTTAAAAACACACAAAATATATCTAATTAAAAATAAAAAGATTTTCTAAAAGGAACTGGTAATAATAACCATCAGATGAAAATCTACAAAATAAATATAATATGCATTTAAATTAGTCTTATATTATTAGCCACTCCCAAACTTATTTTCTGGATAATTCACTGATGTTTATAATGCTTAACTTATTTCCATTTTTTCCTATCTCTCTCTAACAAAAGAGAGTTAAATTTCAGCTCAAGTATGATAAAATAATCAGTTTTTTTATCCCATGCTTTTATTAATTTAGTTTAATTATCACTAGGAAAAACACAAACACACATTTATATATATAACAGTAGTTTGTGGCTTTAATATTTTTATCTGTTTTTCTGTGTTGAAATTTAAATTAGTCAGAAATTCACAGAAGCTAAGCTTAATTCAGCACAACATAACAAATGACCATGCCAAAATTTTTTCTTTAAATATTACAAAAAAATCCAATATTTATATACTCAACCATAGAAGTACATCATTCATATGCTATTTCTAGAAGCAATCTGATGGCTAGTCAGCAACACTTTGGGGCAAACAAACTTTAGAAGCTAACATCATGTGTAGATAATATAGGTTGCCTTGCCACAGATGTAATAC
Source organism: Centruroides vittatus (assembly GCF_030686945.1). Classification (NCBI taxonomy): domain Eukaryota; kingdom Metazoa; phylum Arthropoda; class Arachnida; order Scorpiones; family Buthidae; genus Centruroides; species Centruroides vittatus. The sequence goes on from NW_027122214.1 coordinate 312,615, forward strand.
AACATACACTACATAATATGTTGTGATGAGAGTAATTTAGACTTATAAGTCTAGCTCTTAACACAACATTAGATCTTATCACATTTGCATTACACTACAGAAAGCAGAAATACTGAATAGATGTCACAAACTTTTTAAACACAAATGCAACCAATAAAGTATAAAAACATAATAAAACAGTTATTTCTAGAGTGGCAGCAATTGTGATAATTAACAGTTAACTATGTAATAATATTTATAGTTACTACTACTAATAACATTAATAAAACTAATATTCCTAATGTTAAAAAAAAAAGCATTATAATTTTAAAACAACTGAGATATTACAGTTTTTACTAATTATCAATATTAATAAAAGTTAAAAACACTTAATGATGTCATATACATGCTAAAAACATTTCATATATTTCAATCTTATTTCCAAATACACAGTAATACCTGCGACTTAAAGAATCCTCTTCTGTTTTGGATCTCTCCCCAACTGAAACAGTGCCAGCAGGTACACTTCCTGGTTCTGCTAATTTATCCATGATTTCTAGTCCATTTTCTTCAGCTACTTGCTGTATTAAATTATCAACCTGTTCTAAAGGTGTTGAAGTTGTTGTGACACTACCCATGGCATCTTCTAAAACCTATATATCATTAATATATAAAAATATGCATAAAAATTTAATCAATTAGAAAAAAAATTTTTTAACAAGGAATTACTTATCAAAAGATTTTAGTATCAATTATGTGAAATTAATAATTATTAAATAATTCCTAATAACTAACATGTGCAATACACTATAATAGATTAATCATAATTACTGAAAGACCATATTGTAATTTATATGTAATTTGATACATTTTATATTGCCTAAACTTATTTTTGCAACTATAATAAAGAAAGGAGTGATATAGTAAATATAAAATGTATAATTTTTATTTTTATAAGAGAACAGAATTATCAATATAATTAAAGTAAAATCATAAATTATAATAAAAGTAATTTTACTATTAATAAATACTAAAATCATTTAAAATTAAATGATTTTAATATTACAATTTATATTTATACAATTGAAGTTTTAGGTCATAGATTAATTTAGAAATGCAAGCAAATAGGTTTATAAGCATGTGGGTGAGAGATGTAAACATGGGAGTGTCTTATGTATGCAACTCCCACAGAAATTTAATAATAGAATGCAGATGATAATAACTATCAAACATTTTATAGCAAAAAAGTAAACATGTAAAATTAATTGTTCTTTGACAATTAATAAATACATAACACATGATCTAAAACTAAAAATTATATTTTATGTAAAAATGAAATGAAATTATACATACTGAAGTTCTGACATCTAAATCTTCAAATTGTTGTTCAAATTTTTCCATAACAGCCGAAACCTAAATAAAATATGTATATATATTAAAAATTACACAAACATTTATATTAATTTCTCTACCTATTCAACTTTTATATTAATTTAATTGTACTGTTTTAATAGTTTTTATAGCTGAATAAAAAATTGGGAAAAAATTATTGATTTATAGATTGTTTGAGCAAAGAATGATTATACATGCAAAACTTTTTTTAACTCTTCCTACCCTACAGGCAATAAGTAAACCTTTTAATCATATCCACCATAAATTTGGTTAAGCCAAAATTGAGATAAAGCCAAAACAGACAACTCATGGAAAATTCCTGAAGTTCCTGACTGAAAGTCAAACTTGGATCTTCTAGAGGAAAAAAAAAATGTCTTTGATGATATGTGTATCTAAGTACAGTCAAACCTTGGGTTATGAATGCCCCTGTTTACAAACAAAATTTTGAACACCATATTCGCTCCAGTTGCCATATGATAACTCAGTTTCCAAGCAAGCCACTTAACAGAGTTGATCACCAATACTCAACTTCTTATACTTCCTTTATTATAGAAAGTAGATGGTCTGACCAATCAATGACAGGACTATTGATTCAGTAGTGGTGCTGAGATTCACCTTGCATCATTAGACATCACAACATGAACCATCACAATGATGTTATTCAAATTAGATTTCAATGTGCATGTGGATAAGATACTACTTCTGGTTTTCGGTACATGTCACAATTCAATTTAAATCAAATTAACTAGTTAAGTAACGCTGTATCAGCGTGTAGTCGGAACAAAGCTGCTCACACCTTTATTTTCTAGATTATGAGGGAAAAAAGAAACAAAGAATCATTCGTTCTCAACAATATATTTGATTTCTATTGGATCATTTAAAGGTACAAATATAAGGTCAGAATAAGCTATTAATTAATTGCTTTGCCAACATCTCATGAAATTCTGTCTATCACTATGGCCCTTGGACTTACAGATTGACTCGTAGGGATCTTTATTGTAACTCTAAAAATACTGAGTTAGTTATTTTTTTCACTCAACTCAATGTAACATAGGTAAGACCAATAGCTGTCTCTTTTTCCCCTATATCTATTTTGATTTTTGGAAGAGTTAATCCCTGTGATTTATTATAGTCATCGAGTATGCTAAGGTAAGGGAAAACTGTCTACGAGATTGCAATATACTGCCATTGTTCGAAGAGCGTGTTATGGGGATTATTGGAAACAGATTATCATGAATTCCACTAAAATAAACAGAGGAAGAGCTGGAGGGCAAGCATTAGGAACATGTATAATGTAGTGTATAGTTCCTAGTGAACCATTGACAAAACCTCCTTGCACCCATAAGTTGACTCTCAGCATGATTCTGGCATTAACTGAGAGATTCAAATACTTGGTGAAACCAAGAGCTGAGTCATCTTTGGATGAAGGCATGGCAATATCTGGAGTGTTTTCTGATGCTATATAAGCAAGAGGACATCCAGTTGACTGCAAGTAGTCTTCGTTGCTTTAACTTGCTCGTCTGTTGGATATAGCTCTACTGACGTTTAGAACTGATCAAGTTCATCTCTGGATAAATAGGCTTGATTTTTTGTCATCAGAATGTTCAGATCTGTATCAGAGAAATCACCTGAAGCTAGATGTTGTAAGACATCTGCGCTATTTTGTCTATGAGAATTACTAAGTTCAATGAACTTCTCAAAAGAATCAAATGCAAATGTAATGTCCCAACAGGGCCTCTACCTTGTTGGGACATTACATTGTAAAAAGCACTCGAGTAGAGAGGATTATCTTTAACAGGAAGAAGCTGACAAAAATCACCAAAGAAATAGATAAAGAATTCACCAAATGGCTCATCTTTCTTGTGCTTTATCTCCCTCAATCTTCTCTCGATCATGTAAAGCATTCTTGCACCAATCATTGACATTTCATCGATGATGATGAATTTGAGTGACTTCATCTCAATCTGAAATATCTGTGCAGCTTCTCCATTTAGAGATTGAAATTTCATACTAACGATAGGAAGACGAAGGAGAGAATGGATCGTAAAGCCACCAATATTGATCACTGCTGCTCCAAGTTTTAAAAAGAAAACTTTTTTAAACTTATTATTCTACAAAGATTCTTTATATTTGTTGTGTATCTAGTTAACGATAACATTTACCTTTCAAAATTACCGTTTTAATGCTTGTGATATTTTCCGACCACTAGATGATGCTTCTACACGTGCGTGCAGGAAGCAACTAATACTTGATTTCATGCATTCCTTGTCAACATTATAACTCTGGAATGAGTTGTCCGATCTTGATGAAATTTTCTAGGACGACTCATCATCACTCAAGGATGAACTGATTAAAATTTCAACTTTCAAAAATGATCCATACTGAAGAAAAACATGATCTTCATTTTGACCCGTATCTCCAGTTCTACAAAAATGGATCATTTTTGAGAGTTGAAATTTTAATCAGTTCATCCTTGAGTGGTGATGAGTTGTCCTAGAAAATTTCATCAAGATCGGACAACTCATTCTAGAGTTATTTTGTTGACAAGGAATGCATGAAGTCAAGTATTAGTCGTCACTTCGTTCCGACAATTAATAAAAACCATACTAATTGACACTCACATAATATCAATGACATCTACAAATCTATGTTTAAAGGTGCTTAACACAAATTAAATAACAAAATTTTATTAATATAATATTATATATTATAATATTTAATTTAATATTTATTAGTACTAGGTAGCCAGTTAATTAAAACTAAAAATAATAGTTAAAACTCTGGTTTTTACAATGCAACTAAAATTTAAAATAAAATCAAAATTAATTAATTTAAATTAAAATTGAAATCAAAGCAATTGAAACATAATATTTTGGAAAGCGTAGCTAAAGTCCTTGTTATTGGTCTTGATTGATTTGGTTATATTTCATCCAGGCACAGTTGACGCTCTATTTATAGCACTTTTTGCAAAGTTTTGGTTTCACAGTGTAGGCATTGATCAGTTTTCTTTGCAGTGTAGGCATTTGTATGCATGAAATGCTGCTAAAAAGATAAAAAAATAAGGTTTTGTTTTGCAGGTTGAGAACAGATTAATCCATTTTACATTGTTTCTTATGGAAAAATTTGTTTCAGTTTGAAAACAAATTGGTTTCCAAACAACTTTTATGAATAAATTAAGTTTGAAAACCAAGATTTGACTGTACTCAAATACTATTATTGTGACCATCATACCAGCTATGTATGCCACTGCCTGCATTTAAATCATTCTAACTTAAAAATACTAAAATACAATAATTTTTTTTTACTTATATTACTGTCTCTTGAAAATAATCATTCATATTAAGTTAATTTTACATCAGATTTTATTTTATAATTATCTAATACTTTCATTGCATTCAAACTTATGAGTTAAATGTAACTTGAATAAATGCTCTAAGTATGATTTTATAAGCTTAATATGATAATTTATGCTAATTATTTTAATTTATAAAAACATTGAGATTTATAATAACTAGTTAAAATTCTTCTCAGTTCAAGTTTTATTGCTTCCATCATATGGATTTATTTCATAATGCTAAAAATACTATCTCAGAAAGGAAGACAAATAATTTTAGTTTTTTCAGTAAACTAAAATATTCGATAAAATGTAGGTGTTCTATATAATGTTATACAAGAAAATAATACCAAAAATAATAATGAGAGAAATACCAGGTGTACCAATTAATAGTGCAGATTTTGTCCAACAGATGGCATTACAGATATGTTGATATATATCTGATTTGATGTGTATGCTTTGTGTGTCAAACTTTCTGAAGGTGTTATATTTTTATGCTTAAATGTGTCGAATTGTGTCCAAAAAAACAAAAAAAGCATTTGCGGGAAGTTTTAATTCATTACTATATTTTGAAGAAAAGTGCTGCTGAAAATTATTGTATACTTCAGGTAGCTTATGGTAAACACACCCCATCTCAAGATACTTGTGAACATTGGTTTAAACATGATGATTTTGATGTGAAAGACAAAAAACGTCCAGGTCAACTGAAAAAGTTTGAAGACCAACAGTTACAAGCATTATTGGATGAAGATGTATGTCAAACTCAAAAATAACTTGCAGAAAGATTAAACATTGCTCAGCAAACAATTTCTGATCGTTTACAAGAAATGAAAAAGATTTTAAAAGAAGGAAGATGGGTGCCAAACCAACTGAACAAAAGACAGATGGAAAACCAAAAAGTCATCAGTAAAATGTTACTTCAACAGCATGAAAGAAAGTCTTTTTGCATCGAATTGTTACTGGCGATGAGAAGTGGATTTATTTTGAGAATCCTAAACACACAAAATTATGGGTTGATCAATATTGACTGCAAGGACAAATTGCTTCGAAAAGAGGACAATGTTTTGCATTTGGTGGGATCAGGAAAGTGTGGTGTATTATGAGTTTCTAAAACCAGGTGAAACCATTAATTCTGATTGTTACCAATAACAAATAATCAATTTTAACCACATTTTAATCGTAAAATGACCAGAATGGGCCAGAAGACATGGCAAACTAATTTTGCTTCATGAGAATGCACCATCATACACTTCAAAACCAGTTAAAGACACGTTAAAAGATCGTGCCTGAGAAATACTAACCCACCCTCCATACTCATCATACCTTGCTCCTCCTTATTTCCACTTGTTCCAATCAATGGCACACGCACTTTCGGAACAGCACTTCAAAACATAAGTAGAAAATTGGGACTCTGAATGGTTTGCCTCAAAACAAAAAAGTTTTATTGAAATGGTATCCACAAATTACCCGAAAGATGAGGAAAATGTGTAGCTAACGATGGACATTACTTTGAATAAAGCACTTTTGATGTTTCTTTTGAAATTATCATGCTTTCTTTGATTTAAACATTGACATATTAAATGGTACACCTGGTAACAATATCATCACAAAATATTTTATGTAATTTAAAAACCTTAATATTCTAGTCTATTGTCATTCACATTTAAAAAATCAGAGAAGAAAACTGATGATTAATGGTACAATAAACTCCAAATATTCCTTATTTTGGTAGGTTACGAAATGACAAATACAGTCATGCAGATTAGCAATTTATATAACTAGCTACATTATAGCTAGAAAAGTCTAGAATACAAAAAAAATTGATACATAATTGAATAGCATCAAACACTCCTTTATTGCAAAAAACTATAAAATCTCATGGTAAGTGTATTACATAAAAACATTTTAATAAAAAGTATTAAATTGTAAAATGTCACTTATTTCAATTTTTCAAAATTTAAAAGAATTGAAATATGATTAAGTTACAAAAGTTTTTCACTATTCTTAAAATTTAATTTCTCAATTTAATTATTTAAAATCAAAAACATCATTTATTTACCTTTTGTAGATCCATTGAATTAATTGCTTTGTCCAAAGCTTTAACAACACCACTCATATTCTTTGTAACCTATACAATTAATTTCATTAAGTTAGTTTACTAATAAAAAGCAGAAAACAACGAAATTTTTTGTAATGTTCATTCAAAACTTGTTTTCTAGACAATACGAATTTGTTCTTTTTACTTATTTAAGGAAAATACAAATTTACTTGCAGGTAAGATTTTATATAATTTTTATGTTTTTATAATACAATTAAATCTATGCATAAAATAAACAAGAAAAATCTGTAATAAAGTTTATTTAATTTCTTGGTAACAGTTCATACCCTTTCACCAAGACATTTTATAGATAGATAAAAAAGCAGGTATTCAATAATTTGTAATTAACATGTAACTGAATTCTGTATATTTGATTATAAAAAACAGTTAATTATAATAAAATTATAAAAGCAGCTTTATAGAAACCAATTAAAAGGTTTTTAAATGTAAATTAAATTTTTACAACAAACAGACTATTTTATATAAAACAATTCTTGGAAAAAATTTCCTTTTGTAAGAAATTTATTGTAGAGATGTTTGCTACAGAGAATATTGCCGTATTTCCTAATACAGTAGAGCATCGATTATCCAAATCAATTGGGGACTGGGAATTGTTCGAAAAATCGATTTTTGGATATTTCCACACATACGTGTATTTCTCATGGTTATAATGAGGGCCCTTCACAGATATACTGAGCAAATTTTTGGTAGTTATGCAAATGCATAAACATTCTTAATCATTCTAGTAGTAAGAAATGCAATACTGAATTCTTGGACAAAATAAAATTGAAAGGGTTACTTAGTTTTATGGCAACTGGATAATTAGTTTTACAATCTGCATCAATTACAGTCCTATTTATCTTTAATTACAAAATAATAAATTGTTTAATATTAATTATATTGTTTATATAATTATTAATAAAAATATAGTATAATGTAATTACATATATATATTTTTTTAATCAACTTATTTAGAACTAAAAATTAAAAAGTACATTTCACTAATTATCAGTGGCGTAGTCACAAATTTAATACACCTATATATAGTGTCGTATTAGCATGCTTATTCAAGAGTATAAGAGAGAGTTCTCTAATTTTTAGGGTTACTTATTCCATTAAGTCCGTAAGTCCACAATTTACATATGACTTCCATATAAACTATGGAAAATCCAGAAAATATGGTATCTCTGTAAAACTGAACTTTTCATTAATCTGAAGTACCACTGGTCTTAATTAGTTCAGATTAATGCAACCATACTATATAAAAAAATAATTTTTTAAATATACAGTATGAAAATTGAATGAAAATGAAGAGCTTTCAGAGATATTATCAAGAAAACATGAAAATTTAAAGAATACTAATAGATAATAAAGGATTATCTAGATCAGCAATGGCTAAGATGGATCAAAATTAAATTTGAACATTAGCAACTCCACATCATGAGTCAAATACTTACTTTGAGTAATTAAAAAAATTAATAAAAAAGCTTGCAAATTTTATTTTATTCAACTTTAATCTACATCAGTGAAATAACATTAAACTCTATAACAACAAAAATAATAATGTGATTATAACAAACACAATTTTGTTTAATAGGAAATCTGCTATTGTTTGTTTGATAATTTTTCTGAGGTTCATAATTAGTGGGTTTTTACAATAGTGTTAAGACTCTGCTTACACATTGTATATGCAAAATTATGAAATCTATCAAATATTTATAATTTATAAAAGCTAATACTTTTCTAAACTTTCAATGTAGGTATCTTAAAATCATTGCATGGATGATTCACACGGTTCACCATTACTGAACTGAATTTAAATTTTTATAGTATTTTTTAACAACTTTCTATGATAAAATTTTAAGTAGATTAAAGATATGCTTTTATGAAATAAGAAATATATAAACAATGTCATATCTAAGAAATAAGTGAATTTTATAAATATAGCTTATTTATAATAGTTTGAACAGGTGCTGTGATGCTTTTTATTAGTAAATAATGCTTAAAACAATACATTCATTTTTATCATTCCTATAATTTGCAGTAATATTTACATAAAAAGTTATTCTGAATAAATGATCTTTTACTTACTCCTTTCATAGCAACAGCACTTTGTACTTTAGAAGATACAGCATCTATTTTAGAAGCCATTCGTAAATAATTTAAACTCTCATTCTTCTTTCTAATAGCATTTTCTGCATAAATTTTAGCACCTTCCAGGTTTTGTTGCATTAATGCCTGAAAAATTTTAATATTACAAATAAAAATAGAGTAATAATTATAAAGGTAAACTGAACATGAAAACTAAAGTAAAAGCTTTGGATAGTCAAGCAATATCTTTTAATGATAAACTAAAAGCTATGAATAATCAATTAAATGAAGATTGACTGTATAACAGTGGTTTTTAACCTTTTCCATTGCTAGAACCTTTTGAATTTTCAAAATGAGGTTCTTACAACTCTATGAAAAATTTATTAAGTGTATTTAATTTAAGGTATTAGGTCATCTCATTTTCTCATCTATACTCTAGCCAAACTCTAGGTACAGCTCAAATAATTAAGAAAAAAAATTCATTTATACCCATTGATAAATATAAAAACATTTAGGTCTTTCAAATTTCCAACCAATTATATATATATATATATATATATGTGTGTGTGTAATTATGTATGCATGTCAAATGTATGTATATATGTATGTCAAATTTAAATGTATACATATACATTTAAATTTGACATACATAGTACATTTCTATTGAAATTTCAGTTAAAAAACTCAGTTTCCAATGGAAAAAAATAAAAATAATATTTAAACAGTTCAAAAAAATTCTCATATACACATGTCCAGAAAAAGTGTCTAACATCCTGTAGTTAAAAAATCACTTATAGAAATACTGCTAATGAACAACTGATATCACATAATCACGAATTCTTATGATATTCTTCTCTCATATGATTATGATACCAATGTTTGCAATAATTCCTATGACAGATATAAAATGTGGTATAGTTTACTGCAGTCAGTTGTTCTTTATCAAAAGGTGAGAAAAATAGTTCAATCTATGTTACCACTTATAATTATTACCAGAAGACAACATCAAAACACAACAAAGATTAAGATTATTAGATTATTTCATACTTCTAATCCTTCTATTCTAGTAGCCTGGGACGCCTCCTAGTGGGCATTCTAGCAGCAGTGGTGTCATTCCGTAATATAAATAATAAATTTCTATTACAAATAAAAATAATATACAGAATTTTTTATGGCATACCCTACTAAAATGCAGCCAAAAATGCAAAAAACTGTATCAAATAATAATATACTGAATTTATTGTTAATTTAAATAATACCCAGGGGCAACCCTAGTAGCCATTTTTGGCATACCATGACAGAACCTAGTTTTTCAGCTTTATATAGTAGATATTTAGCATATGGAGTGAAAACTTGCCAAAAATAGCTAAGGATTGGAGCAAAAAATGTGTATTTGAATCAGGCCCTAAAAACTGTCTAAAGAATATCAGTCAGAATACTACTAACAAAGTCTTTAACTAAATAAATTATTCTTCATTATCTTTCATATGTAAATTATATATTTAGTTAAAATTCAAAATATCAGAATCTTGATTTTATTACCAACAAGTAAAATGGCAAAGCCATATTTGGGACAAGACTATATCTCAGAGACTACCTACTAAGCAGGATCACTTTCACAAGGATCACAAGGCGGGTCTGTGACGTTCTCATTCTCCAATCTTTTTTGGTAACGCTGGTTTTGAATGCAATCTTTCAAACTTTGTCAGCCATGGCCACAGCATCGTCCACGATGCATTTTTGGAGAAATTAACCTATCCAATTTCGAAATTTCTCTCTGTTGTGTGTCACCCCGGGTTGAATTTTTGTTGATGCCTAACAAAAATTTCCTATTTTTGAAAAAAATAATCCTGGTTATCGTATCATCTGAAATTATTTTTTATTTTGCACAAACAATATAAATATATATATAAATGTAAAAAGAAAACAAATTATATTTCGGAAGTTAATTTTAATATAAAATTATAACGACTAGCACCATATACTTTGAAAAATGTTCCAATGCTGAAACGAGATATCTTGGGTCAACCAGTCAAGGTCAGCACGGGGTGACCAGAGATATGTCGGGAATAACACGGGACAGGTAAGTGGGATTTTTTCAAAGATTCATTCATCAAAATCTATTTCACAACGTTTGCATTTCCAACTTCCCAACAAGCAACGCATGCACAAATCTCTCACTATTGCCTGTTTGTAGAGAGTGTTGCCATTTTGAATTTTATTTTGACTCAGTTCTCAGTCCCTGAGTACCTACAAGTCTGGTTTTTTTTATGTGTGCATGATTTGGGCATTTAATACTCTGTGCCAAATTGCAACTCCTGACATGTACTACTTCATACCTCTAACCTGGTTACCTAGCAGGTAGCAGGCAGTATGATTTTATAAACAAGACATAGTCTTGTCAAAAACAGAAATAATTTACATTACAAATACAAAAATGTTTAGAAAAATTCTTAAATTTTCATCAAGTTGCTTCAGAGTATGATTAAAAAGAACGCAATGCAAAACAAAAAAAATTACTTCCTAATAATATGTACAAATTATCATAATAATTTAAAATACTGACTTTCTAAAATTTAAATTAAATATTCTCTGCTACTAAAAAATACTAATCAAACTAAGCTAATCTTGCATCTTAATGAAAATGAGTTAATGTTTTAGTGGTAGATTTTGAATAGTATGTCCTGATTTTATTATTATTATTCTTGTTTTAATTTACTCATTAGCTTTCTTAATATCTTAGTTAATTTAGTTTCTATAAACCATTTCAGAGGGCAGGAGTAATTTTCTTGGTTATATTTTCATTACTTTCTCACTGAAAACTAATATGATTTTTGGAAGCAGACTAAACATCACAGATATCACTAGAAGTTGTAAAAAATGTAAGCATGTTTTCTAATTTTTGCACATTCCAAAATAATCATGATTTGTTTACTTTCACAAAAACACTGAATATTTTTAAATCCTAGCAATCAAGACATAATATGTTGTTTAAAAAAAAAATTGACAGAGTGAAAAAGTTTAATAGCACTAGGTTTAATTTGTTATTATTAATAAGTAGTATTTTAATTTAATAGATTTAGTAGTAGTAAATTTTAATAATGAACTTATATTCAAGGTAAACATTAATTCCTCTTAACAGAAAATATCAAATCTGAAAAGTAGTATTGTATTAGTCATAATACAAGACTGTATTATGGACTAATACAATTATTTAACAGAAATAATTTCACTTCTGCATAATACAATCTGCATTCACTATACTTTCATCTTTTTTCAAGTAATTTAAAATAGCATATGCAAACGTGCTATTTTAAATTTATATGTACTCTCTGTAGTTCATTGAAATTGCAAATATGTATAGAAATATACATGGTAAATGCCAAAAGTTTTCAGCCTAATTATGTTTTAGAAGTTATAGGTATAAAATAAGGATGTCATTTTTCAGTATAGTCTCCGTGTAGTTCAACACACTTATTACATCTTGGAATTAGCACTTCAATACCCTTGAAAAAATGTGCCACAGTTTTGTCAGCAAAATGCTCATAAACTACCGCTGCAACTCTTCATCACTCTTTAAAAGGTCTTTTTTTGAGTTTTGGAAACAGATGATAATCACTAGGAGTCAGGTCCAGTTGTAAGGTGAATGGTCAAATTCTCAAATCCAAATTTGCAGCAGCTGTGTGCAGTGGCACATTGTCCTGCAAGAGGTGAATATGATGCAAAGTAATTCTACAAGTCTAACTAAAATGAATGTTCCCAAGTGACTTATGCAAATTGGTAGGAGAAACTGCTTTATTAATCCATGAACAGACAGTGCTATCTGATGCTATCATTATTTTATTCCTATCACGTCTAAAATATAGACAGGCCAGAAACTTTTGGAGCCTACCTTGTACATGTAATTACCTTTTTCAATTTATTTCTTTGAATTTTTTCATCTTTTTCAGCTCTTTTTGATAATCTTTCTAGTTGTTTGGCGCTGAACTAAAAAAAAAAAATCTTAACAACAATTATAAAATTATACATATTAATTTTGTTATAACTTCAATAATTAACTTATATAAATGAAAATAACTGATTTTCTAATAGGAGGGTCGTTCAATAAGTCCTTAGAAAAAGATAGAAAAACAAATTATTTTAAGTAGATTTTTTATTTATTTTTTAACATAATCTCCTTTAAGCTCTATACACTTTTCCAAGCATTTCTCCAACTTTTTTAAGCCATCTAAAAAGTAAGATTTTGGAAGGTTCTCAAAATAGGCATCTGTTTGAGCAATGACCTCTTCGTTCGACATGAATCGTTGTACGCCAAGCCATTTTTTTAAGTTTGGAAACAAAAAAAGTCACTGGGGGCCAAATCTGGTGAATACGGTGGATGTTGTAATAATTCGAACTTTAATTCCGTGATTTTGGTCATCGAAACTGCACAGGTGTGCACCCGTGATTTGTCTTGATGAAAGAGGATCTTTTTCTTTTTCAAATGAGGACGTTTTTCCTTGATTTCTTTGCTCAACCGGTGCAATAGTGACGCATAATATTCTCCAGTTATTGTTTTTCCTTTTTCCAAGTAATCAGTGTAGATGATTCCGCGTGCATCCCAAAAAACCGTGGCCATCACCTTCCCGGCCGATTTCGCTGTCTTTGCCTTCTTCAGAGCCCTTTCGCCTTCAAAAACCCACTGTTTTGACTGTTCTTTTGTCTCTGGAGAGTAGTAATGTATCCGTGTTTTGTCCACAGTTATGTATCGACGCAGAAACTCATCAGGATTGCGACGAAAAAGTGCCAAAATAGCCTCAGAGTCAACCACACGATTACGTTTATTCTCCACTGAGAGCAAACGCGGCACCCATCTTGCTGAGATTTTTTTCACACCCAATTTTTCGTGCAAAATAGAAAAAACCGTACCTTGTGATATGCCTGTGGCCTCAACTATTTCACGCACTTTGATTCGTCGATCACTCAAAATCATATCGTGGATTTTGTCAATCCTTTCGGAAGTAAGTCACTTGCACTGGACGTCCCGAACGATGTTCATCTTTTGTGGATGTACGGCCACGTTTGAACTCATTTATCCAATTGTAAACAGTTGCAAACACAGGAGCAGATGTGCCATGAACTTCATCCAACTCAGCTTTGATCTCTTTCGGTGTTAAGCCTTTTAAATATAAGTGTTTAATCACCGCTCAAAACTCACTTTTTTCCATTTTTCTAAATAAACAAAAGTTTCTTGCTTCAATCGACAATAAAAATTAAACCATGCGATGAATATGACTGAGATTTTCACAATTGTCCAGTGAGCCACAATGCTTACTAAAAACGCGCCAATTTTGATGCTACGAGCGCCATCTATTGGATTTTCTAAGGACTTATTGAACGACCCTCGTACTTTAGATATTTGAATTTTATGATTAGTAATCTAGATGCAAAATTTAATTAACATTTGTGGATCTTTCTTTTTCATACTGTAAATGCTTTAAAGCTGTGCTGAAAAAATTGTTAAATATCAGTTTATTTAAAAATCAATCTAGAATAAAAACTAGTATATAGTCAATAAAAATGTTATGAGTATAATGCTTCTACATAAATGTGTTGTAAATGAAGCCGTTTAAGAACTAATAAAAGACAACACACTGCTTTACTCAAACTTAAAATAACTAAGATTTATAGTATTTTTGGGTGAAAACCAAGTGCTATGCCTGACTAAAGTCAAGGCATAGCAACACCCAAACAAGTGTAACATTAAAGTGTGTTAATGGCTTATGTGTCAATGTCTGGAAACTTTCTAACGATATGACATGTTAAATATTCTCTCTTTCTGTAGTGCCATGTATATATTTTTATTAAGGTTTAATGTTTCTAGACTTTTGTGTAGTGTATGTGATATGACACCAGTGGAGAGAGCAAATATTTTATCATCTATAATTAGTCTATTATATCGTAGTTTGACATTCTTAGCTCCTTTTAAATGCATTTCTTCCATACAGTCTTAGTTTGTTTCTGACAGTTCTGGTACTCATTGAATAGTCATCATTAATGAATAAATTCAGGCCTTTTAAATTATTAACATTTTTATAAACTTTTAATTTATCTTCAAAATCAAACAGTTCACAAATAATCTGTCTTTTTATATTAGATTTAAATTTTCAGATTCTAAAAGCACATTTAATAATGATATCTGTAACCTTTAATTTATCATTGAAAAGTATTCAAACCTTAACTGAACAATCATCCAATTTATTGTCATCCTCTATGCTCTAGATTACAAGATTATTATTCCTTTCTTTCTTTATCTTCTAATTTCATTAACTTTTCACACAGATTACAGATTACATTAATTTCTGTGTTTGATTTGTCACTTTTAAGGTAGCCTTTTTCTCTATCGGTTTCAAGGACAGATAGCCTAGATTTGACGTCTACTAATGCTGCATCTGTATTCTCAATCCATTCTTGCATTCTGTTTAAATGATTCAAAAGTGTTTCTAATTTACTATTTGAAAAAGCTTGCAGTTTCAACAAAAGTCAAATTCCTTCTTGAACATTGATCCCCTTTTCAGAACTTATATAAGACAAGATCAACTGTTCCGTTGACTCACTGAAACTTTTTTTTTCTTCACTTCTGATTCGTTTTCTTACATTTCATGGTGATCTAACTTGAGATAGTAATGAAAAAGTTTTCCTTTTCTGAAACAGAAACTCTGACATTTTTCCAGAAGAAAGCAAAAGTGAATCAAATCAAAGAGCAAAAAAACTCACACTAACAATCACAACAGCCAAACAGCAAACCCCCATTTAAAATAAAAATATATTTACATGTATCTTGTGATGACAAAGGCTTTGCAATATCTCTTAGAAATTTCTGAATTAAAATTTGAATGCTACTGATAATTCATTGAAATGTAAAACCTTTTCCTTTTTTTATTCTTGAAAAGATGATATTGTTAAATTTTTGTGTTTTTACTAACATGTAACTTTAATTTACAGTTACAATAGTTTTTCTTATTTACTAAAAATTCTTGAGAAAAGTAACATTTTATTTTTGTGATAGATTCTGAATAAAATCAATATTTTTTTGAAATAATCAGATAGTAATTGAAATAACTTACCCTCAGCTGAAACATCAATTCTGAAAAATAAAATTAGTCAATTAATAGAAAATTCTAAGTATATGACAATTTGCATTATTATTGTAATTGTAAACTTTAAAATATGAAATTAAAAATTTGTAAAATACATATATGTGTACTCCAATAACCTTAAATAGTTTTGCAAAGTATAGTTATTTAAGGTTTAGTATAGTTATTTTATAGCTATTTAAGGTTATTGGAGTAGACATATTTGTTTTTGCTTCATTTCTTGTGATGGATTTTATTGTAAAATACACTTTCAATTTATTAAAATTTACAATCTAAGATATAATTTTATATAAATAGTTCAAACTTTAAAAAAATGCAAATTGAATATTTTATTTTTCTCATATATAAAATATGAAAAAACTAACATATTCAATACAACTTAACATTATTGATGTAAAAATAAACTATATCTATTAATATATAAATATATATATTTAATTAAATATTTCAGGATAATTTTTTCTTGTTGTTTTTCAGTTGTTTAACTCCATTTAACAAATCCAATTATTTTTTCTAGTCTTTTATTTAAACTAGATTTCTCATTGATATCTGCAATTTTTGTATTGACTTATGAACAATATACAGTAAAACCTGTCTATGGCAACCACCTGTGGTTCCTTCAAAAAGTGGTCTTTTAGACAGGTGGTTGTCCAATACAGGTGGTGCTGTATTGTAATACTATATTTCCGTATTTTGGGCACTTTTTAGCCATTTCTACTAAGCAAAACTGAAGGTGAGCAAAAATAAGCAAATTTTTTCAACAATAAAGCTATATTGGTATTTTATTCTTATCGGATAACTCAATTTACAGGAGTTGTCGTGATTTTATAAGACAGATTTAATACCAATATTTTAAAGATTAATACAATACTCGCATTTTCTCGATTATAATGCACACTTTCTTTTTTCAGATTTAACTAATTCAACTTTGCTCTTTTCATTCGCTCCTCAGTTACATGTATTACATCATCAATATACAAGTGCATTGTATCTCTTCATCACTTTGATTGGTTTTCATTAGTTTAATCTTATTTTAGCTTTAAAAATACTGTACTTGTTTTTTAAATATTTAATATTTTCTTAAGTACAATAAAAAAAATTATTAACCAATAAAAAACAACACCTTAAAAACTTAATTAATTTAATAATAACATTTTCAGCTATCTTAAATAGCCACCAAAAACGTTATTATTAAATTAATTTATTGCTGGAAGTTTTTAAGATGTTGTTTTTTATTGGTTTATTGTTCCAGTAAGTTGTTTGTTTGTTAGAAAAATTATTAATTAATAATAAAATGATTGATTTCATTACATTCCACGATTGTCATTGGACAATCGTGGAATCAAAAAAGGAAGATTGCCTGTAAAACTGATTTTTACATTAATGCGTTTATTGTTTTTTAAATATTTTGTGTGCGAAAATTACTTGGATATTATTTTTCTAAAAATGTCATGGAAATAAGGTAGGTTGATACAGAAACTATTTATTGAACATGTACTGTATATGAGCTTCAAAAAAATAAATAAATAAAATAAATTTTATCAAACGATGAGATCAGCTGATTAATAGTATCGTGTACAATAATTTATACTCCATAAGGAAAATACTGTAGGTCTACGGTGAAATAAATTTCGTTTTCCCACAGTTCTCTAATTGCCATTCTGATAAACCACTTTTACTTTCTCTGATAACTTTAACACAATCTTCTAACAACAGTACTTTGAATTTCTTTCATTTTTCAGACAATTTCAAACAAACTGAAATGAATTTCCTTTGTTGCTAGACTAATTCATTAACACTTACACCTAATTTCAAGGGTGGGAGAAGTGCCCGAGGTGGGTTCGAACAAGAGTTTAGACCAGATATATTTGCGGAAGTGGTAGCTTATTACAGTTGTTTTATGTGGTTTCAGACCAAAAATCGATGCCTGTGGTCACGTTACACAGGTGGTCGTTTAATACAGGTAACTTATATGAAGACTACGTATAAACTATTCTGTGCCAGAAATTTTTGCCTGTCAAATGCAGGTGGTCCTCCTAAGCAGTTTTCACTGTAGTTAATATACAGTAAAAATGAAAATTAGTATGAGTTTCCTTAAAACCTTTAAAAAACTAAATCTTTCTACAGCTAAAGCTATAAAAGAAGAGTTTACACTTGAAGCCAGTGTTTCAACTATTAAGAGAAGAATAAATAAAAAAGTTTCCATGGAAGAGTGGTTTGTAGAAAACCAATGATTTCAGCAGTGAATCAGAAGAAAAGATTTTGCCAAAAAATTTGTGGACAAGCCCCTAGAGTTTAGGAAGCGTGTTACTTGGAGTGATAAGTTAAAACAAGAGTTACAGGATTCTAAAAGATGGAAATTTGTTTGGAGAAAGAAAAATCAAGCATTCAATAAAAATAAAACTGTGGGAACAATAAAACACTCACCTTACAAAATGGTTTGGTGGTGTTCTTCGGGGTTTCAAAATGGGCAATATTGTTTAAATTCATTATTGCATGAGAGCACAAACAGATACTTGAAGACAATTTAATGGCATCAGCAAAGAAAATGGGGAGTGAAAATAAATTTATCTTTCAACAAGACAATGATTCCAAACATACAGCATTGCTTCTCAGAAAATATTTCAATAAAAATGATATCAAAGTTTTTGAATGGCCACCTCAGTCACCAGACTTAAATTTAATAGAACATCTGTGAGATAAATTAGACCGCTGTATTTCTCTTAGCCATAGAAAATCTTTATTATTGTACAAAGAAGAGAATTATTTAAGGTTTGGTCAGAAATTGGACAATATATCATTGACAAATTAATTAACAGTATGAAAAGTCGACTTCTTCATGTAATTCAGGCCAAACGTGGTCCAACAAAATTCTGATTTGACACTTTCTCCATGTTTTATTTCGTGTCAACTTTGAAATGGTTTTGCCATACAACACAAATTTACAATTTGTAAAACATACATATTTTCTTCAAAATTTTTTGATGGATTTAATAAAAAATTAAGTCTTATTAAAATTAACATTAATTTAATTTTTATGTATTGATAAGATGATGATAAACTGAAAAGTTCAAAAAACAGGCTATGTCAACTTTGAAATGATCTTGACTGTACATAAAAATTAAAATTTGACCAGCATTTATACTTTAGTTTATATAAAACTTTTCATTAATTCATTTATGATTTTACATATCATCATTTCTTTGCAATTTTCACTATCTAATATAATTCGAAGTACAAATTACAATTCTAACATTACAATATAAATCTCCTTAAAAATTCAATAGAATTTAATTTGTATTTCATCTTGTATTGTATCCTATTGTATAATAAAACACAGTGAAAATAATAGAGCAGAAGCTTAAAATAAATCAACTGTAAGTGCCCAAAATTCAAATATATAATTTCTTAACTCTGTTTCAAGGTAAATAAAAGAAATGCTGTACAAAATATTAAAACGTCACTAATAACCAATTAGCTAAAATGTTACAAACTTCATAATAAGATTAATTTTTTATAAATGATTCGTTTTAAAATTTATTTACATTATTTTTAATAAATAAGAAACTCAATTATTATTTTCAATACTATTTAAATTTTAGCATTTCATATTATTTTACAAATTAATTCCTAATTTATAAATATAATTCCAACTTGACTTCATCTTTTATTAGACAAAACAACCAAAAGGAAAATCAGAAAATAGTAAGTGGGGATGTAACAAATTAGAGAACACAAAACACTCCAAATTCAAGAACAAATAAATATTTCTCTTTTACTACATCACATAAAGTAGGTACAGTACAAATTTAGTAAACAACTTTTAAATATGTTTATTTTATTAAATTTAATTAGCTAAATATATAAATGTATCTAATTTTTAATAACAAAAATATCTCTTATATTTTGTAGAAATTATTTAAACACACAACCAATATAATTTATTAATGCACTTTTCAAAATATTTTAATGTACGCTAGTATATTCTCCTGTCACTTGTTATAGTTATGCTTGAGATGATGTGAATACTTAACTGTTCTAAATAAAATAATTTCCATCAGATGAATAAACAAAATTCACCTGTAATTTAAAAATTTCACTATTAATCCTGAACAAGCACAACCTAAATTTCTATTTATCCAAATACACTCTAGATAGAATAATGTGTTATAATTTAACAAATACTGTAATTCTTTCCAAAAATTTAGAAAAAATGAAAAAGTTCAGTTATGTTTCACACACAATAAGTTTATTAGTTTAATGTACTACTACACAGATTTTTACAGAACACCCCAAAACATGAAGTCAGCAAGTATTCTGTGGCTTGCATATTATTCACATTAGTGCATTGTAAGCATAAGTGTGAAACGTATTAACAGGGCTTGGCTGTATGAATATATTTTCTTAAAATTAAATCAAATAGAGATTTTCAAAACGGGAACTTTATTGAAAGTGTTACATCAAACTAAATCATGTAAAAGGAGAATTGAATTTCTTTTCTAGATGGCATTAAACAAAAATCATGTAGAAAAAACTCTGTGAAAACAGCTGGGTTTAATTAACTTTAGAATTTAAAAATATCATCAATAATATTACTGATGTAACTAAAAACAAAATTCCAAGATTACACTATCATGAAAGTACTTTATAATATTCCAAGAAAAAATAGCAAGCAAAAAGCCTTAAAGTCACAATGTTTTCAATAAAATAATAGAATAAAATTGAAAAACAAGATAAAATATAGAAATACAAAACTATTTCAGATATATTTTATATCTTATTTCTAAACTAAAAGCTTTATGGTTAAAAAAATAAAATTGAGAGGACAATGACGACTATCCCATAATACAAATACCAAGATATCTTCAAAGTACTCAGACAGTTATTTTGAGGCCATAAAATACCTTTATATGAGATGTCTGTTATTTATTTTTATTTATTTTCTGATAGGACTTCAGTATGATAAATATCAAAGACTACAGTTTTTTTTAACTCTTTCCACCTTGTGGACTGTAAAATAGCCTTTTTCCATATCCTCATTAGTTTAACCATCTCTGAATGGGGGGATTGCAGGATAGTGAGGGACAGGGCCCAACATATCCACGAATACCAGTGAAAAATTTCTGGAGAGTTGCTTGCCCAGATTCAATTCAGATCCCCTACACAGAAGTACAGTCCCTGGCCAAATTATTAGACGTGCTATAGTTTTTATGCAAATTTTAATTATCAGTTACTACAATTTGGTCTTTGAATATTTATTACCAATTAATTTAACCTGTAATATACAGTTTACTTTATTACATAGGTGCTAACACAAATAAAACATTATATTTATTGAAAATTTTTGTTTTTATTAACATAGTAAAAAAATACAAAATTGCCATTTAAATTTTAGTTCTTTGTTGAGCCACCTTTTGCAGCTATGAGAGCCTCAATCTGGCACGGCATGCTGTCGATGCAAGACTGGACCGTATCTTGCATTTGTGGATGATAATTCCACACATGGATGATTTTTTCCAAAAGCTGCATTTTGGTTGTGATGACCTCTTTGGCCACTTCCCTCTTCATGAGCTCCCACACATTTTCTATGGGGTTCATGTCAGGACTATTACCCAGCCAATCAAACAGAGGGATATTTTGCTCTTGTAGATATGTTTTTACAGACCTGGCTGTGTGGCAGGGAGCGCCATCTTGCATAAAAATAAATGGTTCCCCATTTGGGAATCATTCTCTAATCCATGGCAGCAACCGATTTTGCAAGACATCTTTATATTGGTCTTGCCTCATGGTGCCTTTTACTACATACAGGCGCCCAGTGCCCTTGCCACTGATGACAGACCAAATCATTACTTTCGTGGGGTGCTTAACAGTCTGAATGACGCAGTCAGAATGAAATTTTTTGTTTCTATGACGACGGACAAAATGAGCTTTGTTGGCTAAATTTCAAATGTGCTTTCATCGCTGAAACAGATCTGAGAAAACAAAAAAAAATATATCTTATAAATCAAGTACCTACTGTTAATTTGTCTATTTTATAGTAAATAATCTATTTAATGTTAAATTACCGATCTCCAGAAGTCTACATCCTTATCACCCCACTGTTTGGCCCACTTCAAATGCTTTGCTTTCATTGCAACTGTTAATTTGGGTTTCCTTGCTGGTCGGTAAGCCTTAAAATCCAGATCTTTCAATTTTCTGCGAACAGTGTGCTCAGAAGCATTCACGTTTGCATCTTCCAATTGAGATTTTATTGATTTAGTGGTAGCAAATCTGTTTTTTTAAGCAAATTTTCTTAAAACATCTTTCTGACCTTGGGTTGAAAATTGGCTTTCTGCCGCATTTATTTTTCTTTTTGAACTCAGATCTTGATTTGATTCAACTTTTTCTTTATACATCGTATGCTAGCTTCAGACACCTTCAACCTTCATGAAATTTTACGGTTGGAATACATTTTTGTATTAACAAGGGTTTTGACTTCAGCTTTTTTACGTTTTTTACATGGGCAAAAGATCCCCTTTTTGCCCATGTCAAAAGATCACAATTTATTATATCTGGTTGGTAAAAATACTACTATCGAAGAAAACAAACACTTGCGTAATTTTATACCACGACATAAATACAAGAGGTGAACAGAAACACATCCACACCAGTAGCAAGTGAGAACGCGACTGAAACACGTTCGTACTTGTATGCTGCACTTCAATGTCTAGGCTCTGATACCTACCAATAAATAAACACTGTAATGAAATATAACATACAACGGTATACAATAGGTATACAACGACATTAAAAAATAAGTTTCGTTTATCAAAATTATGATTTATAAGATAGATCTACACCAGACCGGGTATAAAACATGAAAAGTCTGTAGTGTGTCTAATAATTTGGCCAGGGACTGTATGTTAATGATTTAACTCCTCAGCCCTCCAAGAGTATGTTATGATTAAGAATGGGATTTGTATGCACATCCATATTTTTCCTTAAATGCTATGATGTTGAAATCTCAATATAAACATGCTTTGAGTCCAAGTAGATTAAAGTTTCCTGATAATGCAAATTTTGGACATTTTCCATTTTTGAGACTAAATAAATGCTCTATAAAATTTATAGCTTGTTTGCATGACTTATGGCTGTACATCATAATTTATAGAAGTTGGTATTAATTTATCTTTTCCCTTATCTTTTTTCCCATTTCCTTCTATTATCTTGGTGCTGTCTTTCTTCTTTGCCAATGAGGGTTCACTCCAATTCTGGGAAAGAGCCTTCCTTTTTCCAATTAAGAACCATCAACTGGTTTCATGGTTGGAATATAAAGGAATGGAGGAACCTCAAAGGGGCACTTTTTGGACAGGAGAAGAAGACAGATGATGTTTAGCCCAGTGTAGCAGGAAGGGGTGATTGTATGGCAACAGATCTTTGTAGTCTGAGAAGCCAAGATCAAACACTTGGTAGGACATTGTGGATTTTTGGAAGTTCTTTGCAGAGAAGACAACATCCCCATTCAGGTTTTTGATATAAGAATAAGGTGGAACATGTGCCCATTTTTGTTTGAAAAGGACTTGATCAAACAAAACACTTGGGTACACCCTTTGTTCTCTTTCACTTGTCTTTCTATCCCTAACTTTTGCCCTCTATTAGTAAAAATCCTATTACACATTAGAATTAAAATTAGTATTAATAGTTAGTTTTAATTATTTAGTCCACTGTTCTTGTCCTCACTATAGATTAAGTCTTCTCTTTTACTTAAAATATTTTGTATATGATTTTTGGTTAATTTTATTGTATTGCACTTTAGTGTTTATCGGGAATATGCTCCTTGGCTGACATCATGGGTTGTGTTAGTTGCTTGTAAATATTTCATTGTCATTGTTAATAAAATTCTGTTTGTACAGATCTTATTGTGTCACAACTCATTACTTAAAATCATACATCTCAGACTACATGTGCTAATTTTTTCAAATGATCTATAGTCCATTTCTGCTATCTATGCAGTGAATCTTTTCTGCGCACATACATTCTCATGAGAAATATCATTCCTCCATCCAAATATAGAGGAGCACACAAAATTCAAATTTTTAAATTTGAATCATCTAACTTGCATTGTTTTAAAGTCTCACAAACAAACAAACATATTTTGCATTGCTGTGAAAAATCTCTTATTTTCCAAATTCTCAAAAACCTTTGAATTAATTGGTTTGAAATTATTGTAAATGTTATATTTATTAATTTAACAATGGTAAATTAAAACTTTCAAAAAATTGTCTAAATATAATGTTTTAATAATATAACACAAAAGGGAGATAATTTCTTGTGAGTAAAGTCAAATTTTCATGCACAGAATTGATTCGGTTATAGCAGATTTGGTTCAACCAACAATATGGGTAAAACTTCAAAAACTAATGTCAAAAAAGAATGTACAGAAGTTTGGATTCTAGACATTTAAAACAAATGGAAAAATTCTTTATTGTAATGTATGCCCTGCTAAAACACAATTTCAAATGTCTGATCATTTTGAAACATCCTTACTTCAATGCAACATGAAGCAACAAAACAAGCAAAAACAGTAATTGATCACAGGTAAGTTGCAGTTGCACTGAAACTAACAACAGTTCATGTTACCAGTTGAGTACAAAACATTACTATTAACTTTGGCACAAAATCTATAATAATTAGTTACTAAATTGATAAGAACATTTATTCATTTCTCATCATTTGTACAAGCCTATAAACAAAACTACACTACTACTTTAGACCAGTGACATAACTATAGAATAAGGAAAAGCAGGGTAACCCAGTCATCCTTAAACATCTTGATAACAATTGTATATATAAAAACAAACTCAAAAATGACTGATTAGACAGAATACATGGAGTTATAAAATTTTATTGAGCATGTCATTTTATTTGTGATTAATTTGATTGTGCAGTTCCTATAAAAACATTACTCTAAAGCAAAATACAAATGCATTTCAACCTACAAATTTTAGTAAATTTTACTGGTACTTTTAACATGCAAAATGTGTATTAACATACCTATATCTGGCATTTCTTATGTGCATATATATGCATACATATTTCAATTTAATTGCACATAAATACAGCCCTTAATCATGATCAATTGTGAAACAAGCAATATTAACTTATATCTTTTTTCACAAAACTTGTCCAGGTTGTAAAAATGCACAGTAGAGGTACCAGTCTCTTTACTTACAATGACAACACTGACTCGCTTGTCAGTGCTGATCTCAACATTCGTTAAAACATTCGTTCCTTTTTTCAACATTGAAGTGGTGCTGTTGTCAATGTTGACTCAACACACTCAACACTCAACAATATGTTCACTGCTACTTTCCAATGAACTGTGGGTAATTGGTGAGATGTTTGAATAAAATCCATCTTGCCGAGAATGGGAACTAAGCACTTCGTACTCAAGTTGGAACGTCGTATGTAAAAAAAATTTGCTTTGAGCCATAGTAAAAAAACGTTTCTCAATTCTAAACAATTGAAGACTTTAGAACAGTTATCAAAGACTAAGTATTATAATTATTTCTAATCATTAATATAATGTCTAAAACTGCATGGGAAAAATTAAAATTTCTTTAGCAAATGAGGAAGAGCATAGAGATAATCTCTAATCAGCAGACATAGGGACTTTATGATCACTTAATACAATAATGAATGCTGGAAACAAATGAATGTAACAACAGCAGATATCTGATAACAAATATCTGTATATAATATCAGCTGGAATGGAGATCAATTGGCTGGAAACCAAAATGACAAGTCTGTTTGCCAAATTTATATCAAGAATCGATATTCTAGGATATTATATAAGAATCAATATAAATTCGTATTTTAAATCCAATACTATTTAAATAAATCATCATACTATACATATGAAGATTAAAATATAGGGTGTACTATAGATTACTACCTATGAAATTTTGGGACTTTGAGTATATATTTGAACTCAGAGGACCGAGACGAGTTCAACGGTACCCTACTTTTGGGCCGGAGGCAAAAAGTAAGAAAGTTATCATACTTTTTTCAGTGATCGTGTGATGATCGGAAGTCGCGTCACTCTCTCCGCTAAGCCTATTGCGTGTTTAATTAACAGGCAGTCCAGCAAGTTGGCCATATATACCTTCAACAAAGGCAGATGTTGATCCACAAGCACACTGATCATCTACAGTTCGAGTTAAGTCCTTTTTGCACACTCTTGCGCTCATTGACCTTGGGGGCTATGGCTCCTCAGTCTCGCTAATATATTGCAATCAGGAATCGCGATGCTTGAACAAAGGAAAAAAGGAACTGGCGCTCGACTGTTCGTGTTCCCTACGGACTCCCCCCGGCAGGCCGCCGATTGTTTAACGTCACTAGTTATTGATTCAAGGTAGTTCTTGAACAAAAGAAAAAAAGGAAGTGGCATTCAACTGTTCATGCAATTTATTGCCTTTCAGAGTGCTTTTTTTTAATTTGCAGACTTTACCACAAGATGGCAGCACTAGCAACTACAGTGCCGTCTGCATGAAAGCATTAAAAAAGTATAACTTAAAAACTATGATAACTCTCTTATTTTTTGTCTCCGGTCCAAAAGTAGGGTACCGTTGAATTCGTCTCAGTCTCCTCAGTTCAGATATATACTCAAAGTCCCGAAATTCCATAGATAGTAATCTATAGTATCCCCAAAATATATTTTAAAAATTTAGAGAAATTTTATACAGCCTTATTAAAGTTAAATAATTAGGTATAATTGTATAATTACATCAACAAATGAGACAGTCGGGATACTCAGAGTACTCTACATTATATGGTTTTAGGAAATATAGGGACTCACTTCACGTGGGTACAGAGATGTAACATCAAGCTTTGGTCAAAGCTCACTATCATTTGCCTCAACAGATGTGGAGCACGTAGAATAGGTAAGAACCAATCTTTGGAGGAAAACATCTCATGAGAGACAAATATACAGGTATGGTTCCATTGATTTTTTTTGGGGTCTAACTCTAAAGGTTGGTAAACCCCTCATTCAGAGTTCACATCTTACCAATAATTAATTACAATTATAAATGATAAACTTAGTAAAATAAATTTTAAATATACTAAGTTTACATTAGGCTAATAACAATTTGTTATATTTACAATTTATTTCGAATTTTTTAATAAACTTTGAAGTTTTCGAAAATATAAAAATGGATCCTAAAAGTATTTCATAATGTCTATTTTGATAATCCCATTTTTAGAAATATCTAAAAAATTCCAAGCTTATGATAACATTTACCTTGCATATCGGGCATATTTCACAGTTAAGATATTTTTATCTTAACGAAATTCCTGAAATTAAAAAATGTAATGCTTTGAAAAATGACAAATTTCCACTTTTAAATATTCAATATAAGTATAAATATCATCAAGAAATAATTTAAAAGTTTCTATTCTATCTTTTATTTTCATGTTACTATTAATTCAGGCCTCACCTTAAAAATCTGATTAAAAGTTTCAAAAACAAAGTCAAAATGTACTGTACTTTCCACCATCGAAGATGACGCAATGTCTGCCCTCTACTGTCAATAACGACACTTTAAAAACAATGTAAATTTTTCTCCGATTTTTAGAAATTTTAACATCATTTTAAAAAGTTATGTTTAATATTAATTGTTTTAAATTAAATATTTATTTTATTAATACACAAAAATAATTTGTGTTTTTTTTTCTTTCATTTTAACTCTTCTCCGATTAGGATCCGTTTTCCCGAATCTTATCCGAGTCACTCTTTATTCAATTGTAGGAAATAAATTATAGCTAGAAAGTTTTTATTCTTTCTTCCCTAGAGACCCTAAGAGGATGGCGGGTGATGAAGGCCCGACACATTCGTCTCCAAAAAATTCCTATGGGATTTTCGATCGGGTCCCGCCCCTCACCATGTAGCCGACGCAATCCAGCGATTAAAAAATTGCAACCGGTCCTATTTTTGCTGCGACGTGACTGTCGCTCTACCCAATAAATCATACAGACAGGCATGAACCAGCACATACTTGCAATAATATAGTCTCAGTTTTGAAGCAGTCTGAAATTACGCCTTGTTCTGGTCTCTGTTTAAAGCATTGCTAATACTTGTTAAAATGTTTGACAAGGAATCTACCGGAGGGGATGATGGACGAATATTAACAATGTATAATACTGGAAAAACTTTGCAGGGTGCTCACATAAATCTTCAAATAACTTGTAAAACTACCCTTTCAATAATCTGACTTGTTATTGGATGCACAGTACCCAATGACGATGCTTTCGCCGTTCACTTTTCGCCCGAAGCAACAGAGCGATCACACAAGTAGTTTCAATGACTTCCATTGGAAAACTGTTCTAATTCAACGATTTATCTATCGCAGTGTGTGCACCTTGTAGATTTTCTACAGGAGGGGAGAACTGTTGCAGCGATTTATTGGTCGTCGCGACTAGAAATCGCAAGTGGAGGCCTAGCCTTTATGTCAGCGACGGATCGAGTCAAGTGGGTGGGGGCCCCCAAGTGGTAATTTCGGGCCCTCAAACTCAAGTTAGAAAAAAAACAGTTTCAAGAAAACTCTCATTTTAGAAAGAATATTCTAGAAGGAATAGACAATGAAACAAAGAGTAAAGAAAGGAAATTAAACTAAATTAATATTAACAAATATACAAAATATGGCGTACGGCCACACAAACAGCTAAGCGGGACAATCCATTTTTCAACGCTGACTAAGGGTTGATCTCAACGTTCGGTAAAAGTCTTTCCTTTTTCAACGTTGAAGTGGCGCTGTTGTCAACGCTGACTCAACACACTCAGCACTCAACAGATATGTTGACTGTTACTTTCCAATAAATTGTGGGTAATTGGTGCGACATTTGAATGGAATCCATCTTGCTGAGAATGGAATTATGGGAACTATGCACTTCGTACTCGAATTGGAACGTTGTCGATGACGTCAAATTGTTGGTTTCAACATTCAACACTCGTGTTGAAAATAGGAATGTCCCGAAGACCTCGGGAGACCTTTCGGGGCCCTAAGCGGTTGCTTAGTCCGCTTACCGCTTAAGCCACCACTGGTTAATGTGTCAGGTTGCCGATAGCTGGCGTTAGAACCACACTAGGGTGAGAAGTTGGGCTGTCTATTTGGTTGGAGTTAGTTTTACCGTTTTCAAGCATTTCTGTGACTTTTTCTACTGTTCTGTCAAAAAAATGTTATTTGTAATTAAATTTTTAATTTTATATAATGTATAAAGTAACAAAAAGTATATTTGGTTTATTAAAAAAATTAATAACATGATAATTTTAAATTACAGGTGAAGATGTGGATTATCGAAAATAATAAAACTATTTTCGATTTAATTTATTCAGATTTTAAATGGAGATCTGTTTATAACTGTTATATTGCTATATATTGTGAATGAAAGTTTTGTACATAATGTTCTGAGTATATCATATCTGTTTAATACATAGGTAATGGTGAAATAAGGAAATAAATTTGCATTTTACTGTTTTGTTTTATTACATATGTATGACAGTATAATTAGGAAAACCATAGCTTATCCTCTAATACATTTAAATAGCCATAGAAATTTAATCCAGATAAAGACAAACTATTTTTTAAATAATATATTAACATTGACACTAGATAAAGTGTGCTATACAATTTTACTTGATTCAGTATAGTGGGAAATAGTATTCGGGATAAAATAGCTTTGTATTTTTGACATGAGAAATTACATTTCTTATGACACTCACATTGGCTCTACGTATTTTGGTAATTTATATAATATTCTGCACTATCAAAACTAGAATATGAATGAGGATTTATTGATGGCCTACTACACCTGTCCTTTGTTTATATAGATTTAAAACAATACTAACATGTCTTTCTTTTAGACTCCGTGTCATCACTAATCACTATCACTGTCAATAGATGGCCGGATGGCCGAGCGGTAAAGGTGGCAGCCTACCGTTCTGGGGGACCCGGGATCGAATCCGAACGGGTCGAATAATCCCCAGGAATTTTTCGGGGGGTGGTCCGTTCGGAAATGTCGGGCCCCGTCCCTCACCACCCAGTCGCCCCATTGTGGGCCTGGCCGAACCCATAATGGGCCTACTAAAAGAGGCCCTCTTAGTGGCAGCCTACCGCTCTGGGGGACCCGGGATCGAATCCGAACGGGTCGAATAATCCCCAGGAATTTTTCGGGGGTGGTCCGTTCGGATATGTCGGGCCCCGTCCCTCACCACCCGGTCGCCCCATTGTGGGCCTGGCCGAACCCATAATGGGCCTTCTAAATGAGGCCCTCTTAGTGCCCACAGGGCGGAAAGAGTTAAAAAAAAAATCACTGTCAATATCTAATAATAATGTCTAAACTTTTGCCATCCTATATTTGCATATTTTATTTGCCAACCTCTGACTCATCATTCTCTAAACATATCTAAGTTATTATGTGCCTGTAAATATGTTAAATATGTTGTCTAAATAGTTGGAATATCCTCTTTTTCCTCTAACAGCCTATATTTGAAATCCAAGAACTAAATCCACTAACTTAATCCCCTTCTCTAACCTGGTCCTGACTTTTTTGGCTCAACTTTAATCTCTTTCTATCTCATTAACGAACACAATATAAATTGTGAATAACATATATCATAACTCCTTTCTCACTGCAAACTACAATAATTCACCTAATATTAATAAATAAAAAGAGATATGGGCTTAACCTTGATAAACTCCAAAGCCACTCTAAATCCTAAATCTCTTTATTTGTATCATTTTAAATGTATCCTATCCTAACACATGATTTAACATTTCTATACATTTCTATAATTAAATGTACATAATTCTCATGGACCCCTTTTCTTTCTGATTCGGAGTTCTCGGGAATCCCGAAGGCATCTCATATTAATAATGTATACACAAGCTTAACTATAATTTTTTTGCTACGTTTGGAGTTTTCTTTAAGGGCAAGACCCTTAAAGAAAACTCCAAAAAATATTTTAAAATGAACACAAATTGTAAGCAAAGAACAAACAGTTTAATCAATTTAAAGCCTAAAATCGTAAAAGTGACAGTTATTAGAAATATAAATATTAACGACATTTACGAATAACTAATGTTCAAAACCGAATTAAAATAGTATTTATAAGAGGTCTTATTAAAAAGATAAAAGAAATATCTGAGTTAAAAACGAGAAAATTTCATATATTAAAAGAATTTCGAATGTTTACAGCTGATTCTCCTTATGCTACAGCCAAACTTACGCCTTTGAGGCGATTGAAGATCTCGAAGTGGCAGAAATATTTATTACGCCAGTATCGTAGCATTGGAGCTATTGGCAGCGCCAGGACCAGTATATCTATCGACTCTGGTCATACGGACAGCTGCCGCCATGTCTTTTCCAAACTGCTTATTTAGACGCAGCCACGTAATATACTTAGTTGGGAAAACGGAAATAATCTAGCACGTATTTAAATGGAAATTCGGGCAGAAGAAAATAAATATCGTTTTGGATTTTTAGAATTAATTTTTATTATTATTATTTGTTTATTTAAGAATCGTATACACCAAATGGAAATAGAACTAAAATAAAACAAGTTTCGTTAAAAGCGCATAACAGATTACCGAGTTATAGTTGTATTTTCTGTCTTCTGTAGCGCCTCCCGTTATAGAAAGTCCGCCATGTTGTTAATCACTAATAGCGACGCCATTCTTTAACATTGCTATAATTACTGTCTTACAACGTCAGCTCTCCCCTTATTCCTCCGGGCCAAGGTTCAAGTCAGAGATGATTTAAGTTTTTTGAGGGAAAATCAACCCAGATATGTTAGGCTCCATTCCTCACGGACAATGCATTCCCCATTCCCCGCAGTGGAGTCGGCTGAACAGCCGACTCCACTGCGGGCCATTTTGAACTTGCAATGAGTAAAAAATAGGCCTTCTTAGTCATTGGTGCACCCAGGATTTCGTCTTGGAAGAGCCGAGTTGAACAGATAAAAAATTTTTTAATCAGAATTCAATACAATTTCTACCTTCGCTGATTCATTAGTAGGATAGAAATAGAAGACACGACACAATATAAATAAAAAACAAATTTCAAGTAAGAAAAGATATTTGAAAAATTTTTAAGTGTTTGTTTTTCTTTTTTCTTTGAAGGGGGCCAGGCCCAATTGCCTTCCTTCTGAACGCACTATTGGGACGAAGTGGGTTTGCGCGTGATAAAGGTCATAGCTGGAGTAGGGCCAGGGGGAAACTAAAGTTGAACCTTTCCCTGAAAAACAAATCATACAGCCGCATGAAACTAATTTTGAGCTACCCCGTTCATTGTTCCAAATGATAAAATTCTGCTTGATTATTTATATTTTTTTAGATAATCAAATATGCAATTATTTAATAGTATTATATTACAGTAATTTACTATTTATTAACATTAATCATTGTTTGTTTTGAGTATTTCCGAGAAGCTCAAGACGGTAATTGCTTAAGACAACCAAACATATAAAAATGATTGGTTGTCGTAAGCGATAATGTGTCGTTATAGTAGTATGAACGGTATAAACGCGTATGAAATGGAACGAAAGCTGCCATTGCCGTGCTGTCAAATATAGCTTTGTTCTTTATATACAGAATGATTAGTGAATGACACAACATGCAAATGCGACTGAAACCTGTAAAATTCTTATGTGCATTAATATAATTGCAGTCATTTTAATTTATTTATTGTACAATAATTGATTAATCAACTGCCATCAACAGCAACACTGCATACAGTAATACTATTGCACAGATGCCGGTTCAGATGTAGATATTTACATTAATAATATTACTCTTTTTGCCATGTGAACATTAAAAGGGATTACATTAGTTGTATATAGCAACGCGACACGTGAAAAGGAGTGCCTCTCGGGAGAACGTTCAATGGGAAACTGACCCCTATTTTGATGTTACAAACGTGAAGAAAACCCGGAAAATTCTACGTTGTCAGCCCGTCGGTGAGGCCCAAACTCATGAAAAACTACAAATGTTCAGTGGTTTTTCCACTCGGACACTGGTAGGCAGGGCCGGCCTTCTCGATAAAGGGGCCCGGGTGCAAGAAACTATTTGGGCCCAAATGTTTTTCTAAAATAAAAAAATTTACAAACACGAACATATATTAATGCATGTTTATTTAAAGCGTGATTTTGTTCTTGCTAATACATTAATTACTTCAGAAAAATTACTAAAATTACTGCATTCTTGATAATGTTGGGGCCCCCTCAATCGCGGGGCCCCGGTGCGTAGCATCCGCCGCACCCCCCCGATGGCCGGCCCTGCTGGTAGGCGACTCTAAAAGACCTTCAATCCTGTTCATTGTGGTTTGGACCATACCCACAATGGTAGGTACGGTCTAACCCAAAATGGTGAGGGACGGGCTCAACGTATCTGAGATAGAGCTTTCATGAAAAATTCTTAGAGAGTCGCTAGCCCGAATTCGATCCCAACTTCTCCAAAGAGGTAGGCCAAGACCTTTACTGCCATGACCATCACCCTTTAATCATAACTACATAGGGACAGATTCAAAAATTAAAAAAATCAAAAATAAAATCAAAAATTAATCATTAAAATTTCTGTCTACTTCAATTAACGCATAACAAAGAAACTCAACAATTGACCTTTGATTGTTTTGGCTCTATTATTGCAAGGAGTGCGCTTTTTGATAAATTGGAAAATGTTTTCTCATTCTGTCAATTATCAACCGTTGCCTCAACCTTTGGAGTAAGAGATTTCTTACATTTTATTGTTATTTATGCAAATAAGAAATTCATTCGAAAAATTAATGGCTTTATAATGAAATTTCTCGGTGCAAATGATAATTGGTTTAATTTGATTTAAAGGTTTTGACTCCTCGATATTTCTAAATGTAGTTTTTAAGCAAACATTTCTGTGTTTTGCTGTATTCATAATCACTTTTGTGTTCACGAGAAAGGGTTGGATTTGCATGTGAGTTCAACAGCTTAGAGTTTAAGGTCTCGTGCTAAGTAAATACATCTTAGGGCTTTTACATTTACTGTTACTTAGAAAAGTAAATAGATTACGTTTTTAACTCTACGAACCTAATTTAAATGAATTATTTGCCATTTGTAGCCTTTTCGGTTCACTACACATAATAGATGAATTTATTGATCTATTGTCATAAATTAATAAATTAGTAGTTAATAGATATATTAAAATTTAACAACTTATAAATCATATTTTGTTTTATAATAAGATGATTCACTCTTATTTAAGATTTAAGTTTCGTTTATAAAAACCTTTTTCCCTCACCCAAATTAATGTAATTTCACGAGGCTCTTAAGCAATGCTTTGTTTCG
Organism: Centruroides vittatus; assembly: GCF_030686945.1. Classification (NCBI taxonomy): domain Eukaryota; kingdom Metazoa; phylum Arthropoda; class Arachnida; order Scorpiones; family Buthidae; genus Centruroides; species Centruroides vittatus. The sequence continues at coordinate 346,997 of NW_027122214.1, forward strand.
TTTACAGTTTGATAGGAAATTTTGTTAGACATTAAATGAAAAGTTTTTTTACAGTGTAATAATTTCTCTAAAAGTTAATAAAAATATTCATTGGCAAATTTTTGTATATTCGATTTTAAAATTAGAAGAAAGGTTTCGGAATTTAAGATTTATTGTGTTATATGAATTTTCTCTTTCTATATTCAGGGCGAGATCGAATGGTGCGGGATTCGTGAATCCAACCAATTTGGATTATTTTAAATTTCGAGGCAAGAAAAAAGGCCTCTTGGAGCAGGATGAAACCGCACGAAGTGGATTCGGAAAATCCATCTTGGAAAATCATATAAACCCTGCCTGTAAACAGATTTCGAACGAGATTCGGCCATTATATCAGATTTCGTGCGATCGCTTTAACAGGTAAGTTATATTACTGTTTATATGTAATACAGTTATATCATGTTGATCTTAATTACTTATATTATACTTTTTGTCCACTTTGGACTTGTTATAATGAGGAAAAAGAAACACATAATTTCCAATTAAAATGTATTTACTGTAACTTAATCTTATATGCTACTACAATCGAGCATTTCGGGTCAATGTTTCTTCTCGGCAGACGTTACCTTTTTATGTTTATATTTTAATATACTCATACAGCTGTAGAGTGAGTGGTGTGAGCTGGATAATTACTCCTGGGATGATGGGTTGGTAATTCGTTTAATGAGTTAGTGATGTTTAAGTGAATGAAACTGTGTTGTAATAAACTGTGTTGTAATATTTAGAAAAAGTTTTGCTGGAAAAATTTAAAAAATGGCATTTTAAAGGTATATTCCGAAAATGTTTAAAGAAACATATGGGTATATTAAACTATAAACATAAAAAAGATAACGTTTGCTAAGGAGGAACGTTGACCCGAAATGCTCGATGGTAGTGGCATATAAAATCCTATATGTACAGAACGTACAGTAAATATATTTTAATTCGAAATTGTGTTTTTCTTCCCTCATTATAACAAATCCTAGTACACAAGAACGTCCAAGGTGGAAAAATATATTGTAATATAGTACGGAACGAGCCACTGAACGACGGGGACGTACTCTGAGCATATGGTACATTTATATTATAGTACAATATAGTAAGGAATCGTCCATATGACCATTCCTTACTATACCGTGATTTCAGATGTATATATTTATATAGTATATTCTACCATTCGTATTAGTTATATGTACAGGATGAACACGTCACAATTTTCTCTTGTCTTTAGACCTCAAAAATATAAATAGGATCCCTTAATATGACTTGCAATTCAATGTGACAAATTTATAGTTACTACATTATTTTTACTTTCTCGGCTGTTTTATATATAATAGAGGGAAAGTATGGTGATCGGTCAAAAATGATCCCCAAGAGTTTTACATATCGTACATTTTATAAGACGCAGGGGACCTTGAAACGTCCAGAAATGCAACAAAAATCGGGGCTTTTTATGTATTTATAGATGGATATATATGTGTGTATGTAAATATTATGTTATGATTTCATGAAACCTGGCTCAACGATCATAGCAGAAATATACTGCAACGAACTAGACGAAATGATGCAAAAACTTAAAGAAAAACTGCCTAGATTGGTCAAAAGATCTATTTCTATCTAACGCATGATAACGCTGTACCAGACACTGCACAAATGACTGTGGCAAAACTACAGGAATTGGAGTTGGAACTTCTTCATCACCTCCATACTCACCAGACCTAGCCCTCAGTGACTTCCACGTCTTTTGCAATTTGGACAACTTTTTAATAGGAAAACAATTTAATCCCGACAGTGCTGTAAAACTCGCCTTCCAGAAATTCATTGACCCTCGTCCGCCAGGGTTTTATACCACCCGCCTGAACAACCTGCCGCTTAAATGGCAAAGGTGTATAGACAATATGGGTGTATACTTTAATGAATAAAATAATTTCTTATATTTGTAAATTATCAACCAACTTTGCCTTTTTTTCCACAAATTTCATCCTTGACGACCTAATATATATATATATTATGTGTGTGTGTGTGTGCGTGTGCGTGTGTTTGGAGGGCACGATTTTGTTCATCTTTGAAGCTTAATAACTCTTTGAAGCTTAATAACTGTGCTTTTTGCTGAAAATTTCAGAAATTTTTCAAAGAGATTTGTGTATTAGAAGGATCGATGCTATTAAATTTTGGTGGTTAAAAATCGAGGGGTGGGGAGATAAAAGAAGTCTCGAGTAGGGTCGGATCTAACGACGATTTTACTCTTTGTAAGCATTTACAAATCATTTATCGAACCCATCCCCACCCTCAAAATTAAGTTTTTATTATTTTATAATAGTTAAAAATATAAAAAGTTTTTTAAATAAAATATCATAGCGGATGGAACCACCAAAGGTTACCGGGAAAGTTAAGCAACTCGTTACTGGATTTATAAAATTAAGTTTAGTCATTTTTAGACATATTTTTCTCTCATTCTTGAAAACTCGCTTTGTTTAGGGGATGAATATATGGAAACTCCATATATGTAACGCAATGATGATAATTATTTATATATCTATCTATACCTATGTATACGTAGAAAAGGTACAGGCGGCAATGTATTCTTCGGCTCCATTAAAAACTATGGACCTCTGTTGTGATATTATTGAGTACATCGCTAAGCGACACATACATCCTCTATATATATTCAAAGTTCGATAGAGTGCCTCTATCCACCTCTGAGATCGACACTAAACCGAAAAATCTCAGAGATAACGAGTAACGAGTTCTGCACATAACTTTGAATTTGAATTGAAGGAAGCCCTACACGTCTACAAAATAGTAATAACTTTAATAACGTGAATCAGAAGGTATCTCCCCTGGGCAGATCGCCCAAGTGTTGCGTTGCCATAACAGACATTTAAGCGATAATTTGTTTATTTCATAGAAAATTTTGGGAAAGAAGTAAAATCTATATATGTATTAATAATGTATTATAATTTAAATAATGTATTATAATTTCTCTATAAGTTTTATAAATATTTATTGCATTGTAAATTCTTTTTTTCCACTTTCAGTGAACGATTGGTTGAAGATAAGGAAGACTATGGATTGAATAATGACATCAGGGGTCTTCCAACAAACATCAAAACGAATAAAGAATTCAGAAAGCACGAGGATTGCACTGAAAATACGAACACCATTAGTTATAATATTGGATACACTATTGGCTATGCTATTGGATGTACCATTAGAGATAAAAAAGGATTGAAAAAAGCCGGATCTTTCTTTAAGGCAGTGTGGAAACCAGTCAAGAGGTACGTTTTTATATATACAAAGTTCGATTTAGCTCCGTCATTCGTTCTCCTCTACAATTCTCACTAAATCCAGTGTGATGCTAAACCAAAGTATTTCAAACAGCAACAGTTATACATAGTATTAAGATGTACATAGATATTTGAGTTTAAAAACTTCGTAATTTTATGAGAACGGCATAACTTTTCTATATTTTTGGCGCTATATTGTGATTTACCAAATTAGTTTCATTTCTAATCCAATGAAAAGATAAGCTACAAATGAAAATAATAACGAGCAATTATTTATTATGACATTGTCACAATGCTGGGTTGCAATTTTTAATCAAATTGCAGCCCTTTCCATCTCAAATTAGTAATGGCTTGCCCCTGTACATCCTGCTTTTCCAGTAACAATAGAGTCGTGCTCGTCATCTATCTAACACTTTTCAGGAAAAAAGTTTTAAATTGAAATAACTTATGGTTTGCATCGGAAATTCGTATATAATTAATTGGGCCTCCTTCCCCTAAGGTTTTTATATCTGGTCTTGTCATTCATCTATCTAACTCCACTCCCGATATTAAGTAAAAATAGACAGACAGACGACAGTAAGAATTTATAAGTTTACAATTTTATCAAATTGTAGCCCAATAATTATAGAGCTTCTAGAATAGTAGTATAATTGAATTTAAATATCGATGAAAGAATATCATTCACGATGAATAAACAATTTTTTTAATTTTCAATTTGATACAATGTAATATTTGCAGTCAATCGATATAAATCTATATTGAGAGCTAACCTCGATATTCTCTCTCAATATGGTTTGATAAAATTCAAATTCAGATATCAATAAATAATTATATTTGTTTTTTCATATTTCAGATCAGTGCATAAAGTATGGAATAGCATGAAAAATGGAGAAACTGAATACGTTCAGTTTGAGTAAGGAGCTCTTTTCTTCCATCATTGCATCAAGTATCCATCTGCTTGATTTGGTCCGAGTTCGTCTCGGGTAAGTGTTTAATCAGAATATTTTTGTATTTTACACTTAACATTTAGAAGATTTTCTACTTTTAACTTATAAATTAAACACCATTTCTATCTCCGATATACCACCAACACGCAATGGCCAGGTAACAGGAGAACAGGAAATGTGTATCAACGTGGAGCTACATCATGTTCTTTATAAGATTGAGATTTTACATATAGACAGACTAGAGTAGGCTTTTAGGGCATTGGGATTATATATATATATTTTCTTGTCCAAGTATCGACAAGAATATATTCTGAAAGTGTCTTAGTCTCATAACACAGGGAAAGCAGCAGGGTAAATGGGAGTAGAGATTAAAATATTCAGCAACTTTATGTGAATACGAGTACACGAAGATTCTAAACTAATCAAATTAATAAATAATATATTTTGAAACATAATAAATGACACAACAGTAGCAAATTAACAATTATGCACTGAATAATTTTCGTTTGATTTGTAAATAATGGTGTTTGGAAAAAAAATAAACTTACTGATTTAAAAATTATTAAATAATTGAATATTTTAGATAAATTTATTGATTATTTTCATTTTTATTTTCAGAGATTTAAGAAGTTTTCTTTTAAAAAATCCAAAAAAAATACAAAGAGAAATCTTTATAAATACCAAAAGAAAGAATTTCAATTTCAATTTTCTTAAATTGATTTGAATTTAATTGAATTTCTTCTAATTTTTATTGTTTTTCGTTTGTATTTCTTTGTTGTTTATTTGTTCTTTATTTTAAAAAATCCAAAAAAATACAAAGAGAAATCTTTATAAATACCAAAAGAAAGAATTTCAATTTCAATTTTCTTAAATTGATTTGAATTTAATTGAATTTCTTCTAATTTTTATTGTTTTTCGTTTGTATTTCTTTGTTGTTTATTTGTTCTTTATTTTAAAAAATCCAAAAAAATACAAAGAGAAATCTTTATAAATACCAAAAGAAAGAATTTCAATTTCAATTTTCTTAAATTGATTTGAATTTAATTGAATTTCTTCTAATTTTTATTGTTTTTCGTTTGTATTTCTTTGTTGTTTATTTGTTCTTTATTTTAAAAAATCCAAAAAAATACAAAGAGAAATCTTTATAAATACCAAAAGAAAGAATTTCAATTTCAATTTTCTTAAATTGATTTGAATTTAATTGTATGTATTGTAATCTTCATCGTTTTTATTATATATTTCTTCGTTGTTTATTTTTTCTACATTTTAAATAGTTCAGAAAAATTTTAAAGAGAAATTGTTATATGTAAAATAAGGATCATGTTCAACTGAAATTTTCTTTTTGTTTATTTGAATTTAATTGTATGTATTGTAATCTTCATCGTTTTTATTATATATTTCTTCGTTGTTTATTTTTTCTACATTTTAAATAGTTCAGAAAAATTTTAAAGAGAAATTGTTATATGTAAAATAAGGATCATGTTCAACTGAAATTTTCTTTTTGTTTATTTGAATTTAATTGTATGTATTGTAATCTTCATCGTTTTTATTATATATTTCTTCGTTGTTTATTTTTTCTACATTTTAAATAGTTCAGAAAAATTTTAAAGAGAAATTGTTATATGTAAAATAAGGATCATGTTCAACTGAAATTTTCTTTTTGTTTATTTGAATTTAATTGTATGTATTGTAATCTTCATCGTTTTTATTATATATTTCTTCGTTGTTTATTTTTTCTACATTTTAAATAGTTCAGAAAAATTTTAAAGAGAAATTGTTATATGTAAAATAAGGATCATGTTCAACTGAAATTTTCTTTTTGTTTATTTGAATTTAATTGTATGTATTGTAATCTTCATCGTTTTTATTATATATTTCTTCGTTGTTTATTTTTTCTACATTTTAAATAGTTCAGAAAAATTTTAAAGAGAAATTGTTATATGTAAAATAAGGATCATGTTCAACTGAAATTTTCTTTTTGTTTATTTGAATTTAATTGTATGTATTGTAATCTTCATCGTTTTTATTATATATTTCTTCGTTGTTTATTTTTTCTACATTTTAAATAGTTCAGAAAAATTTTAAAGAAAAATTCCTATAAGTAACAGAAGAATCATGTTCAATATCAATTTTATTTTATGTATTTGAATTTCATTGCATATATTGAAAATTTCATTGTTTTTATTTTATACTTTTTTGTTATTTATTTGTTGTTTATTTTAAAATATCCAAAAAATATGAGGAGAAATTTCTATAAGTAACAGAAGAATCATGTTCAATATCAATTTTATTTTATGTATTTGAATTTTATTGCATATATTGAAAATTTCATTGTTTTTATTTTATACCTTTTTGTTATTTATTTGTTGTTTATTTTAAAATATTCAAAAAAATTGTAATGTTCAAAAATAAAAATAAAAATAAAAACTCAATAAAATTTTTAAAAAACGAATTGTCTTTGTAAACACTTTTCGTTCTCTTTAAGGTATTAAAATCTAACAATAAATTTAACCGGTGAATACTTTATATGAAAACGTAATAAATATTAACGTTGGTACAAAAATAAAGAATTAAAGAAACGAAGTAAATATATTAATTTTAAAAATCTCATATCTCTAAACTCAAAAATAAAGTAAAGCTAGCTGTTGATAATCTCTTATTTCTATGCTCTTATCTGACAACGTCTGATCTAAAAATACATATGAAATTATATAACTCTATTATCAATCCTATTATTTATTATGCCAGCCCCATTTGGAGCCTGGACTATCTTTATAAACTGGAATTTTTTTTCATATTTATTACTTGCGTAAACTTTTCCACTTAGGAAGAACAATACCTGGCTATGCAATATGACATGAATCTAACCGTATCTGGTCCTTCCCGTTTCTGCTAAAACGAATCATTAAATTTTATTATAGACTTAAATTTAAAAGCGACAATAACATAGTCTTTTTATATCACGAAAATAGTAAGCAGAGTAAACACCAAAAAGGTAAACAGCTATGGCACTACGAAATATGTAAAATTTTTAATCCTTTTGGTGTATCAGAATTACTTTTTAAAGACAATATTCAAGATTGGAAATATGGTTATTCTCTCCTTATGAACTCTGCAATATCCCAATCAATAATCAAAGATCAACTCTCCTTAACCCATAGTTACTATCATTCTTGGTACATTGACCTACTTAGAATTCAACCATACATGTCATTATCCGTTAATTGGAATGTTAAATGATTAATAATCCAACTTCGCTTAAATAAATATTCACTCTACATTAATAATATTTATATAAAATTCAATAATAATAAACGTTTTCTATGTAACTCTGACAACTTTTTACCTTTTCACTTATTAAAATGTTTAAAACTTAATAGTATACGTGATCAATACGAAATTGTTCGTATATGCAATAGCAACTCATATCTTGATCTTTTAACAAATTTAAACAATATTAATAAAAAAAGATTTATATAAAATTTATAATTATTTTGTTAAAATAATGGATATATATAAAAACTTAAGATAATATCTTAAATATGTTTAAAAATAACTCTTTAAAATTGTAACGGAATAAAAATAATTACTTTAATGTATTTATACAAAGCTCTGGTATAATATAAATGTTTACCGCAAAATAATGTATAAATTGGAAAATAATAAATGACTTGTAATTATCTAAACACTACTGTAAAACATAAATATAAAACTTTTCAACTTATTTGATTGCATTCTCCCTGTAACAAGGAAATTATTCCCATTTGCTAATAAAGATTATATATTCAACTTATTTAAACTAGAGTATTAACACATTTCATATGAAATCGTAAAGTTTCATTTTGTTATTAAGTTTTTAAATGTACTATTATAAAATATTTATTTATTTTCTTTCTACTGTATAATAACGTTATAGACGTATTTACCTTAAGATATTTTATTGATTAATACAATACAACATACGCTGAACATTACAACATACATCTGCTGTTTTTGATTTATTATTCTAATAATTAAAATAATAAATCAAGTATATATATTATATATATATATATATATATATATATACTTGATTTATTTTAATTAATATATATATTTTAATTATTTGTTTCTAACAGTGACAATTTTACAATATCATATCGAATTAAAATATCGATAATATCTCTCATTGACAATCAGATTGGATTTTTTTCTCGTTGCATCAGCATATATAGACCAAATGGCCATCATCAATTTTGCCAATATGTGAAATTCCAGCATATGAGCGGGCTTGAGTTCAACATGAATGAAAAAAAGAAGAATGATGCTCTGAAAAAGAATTATCTCCATCATTAAAAATAACCTTTTTAAATCTTTCCATCCTGTGAATACTAAGAGGACGTTTTATCTTAAGTAGATCCACAATTGGATAGCCGGATAGTGAGGGACGGGAGCGACATACCAGGACGGACCACTCTCAAAAAATTTCTGGGATTTTACAAACGACCGATTCGTTTCCGGATTTTCAGAGCGGTAGCCTGACACTTTAATCGCTTGGCCATCTTTTTTTTGGCTGTCCTTACAAAATGGTACATTGTTAAAAATTATATATTTTTCGTTCTGTATTGTTACTGAAAAAATTTAAGTTAGCTCCTAAAATTGGAAAATGTATTATTGTTTAAATTAACCAATCAGAACTCATGAACTTAAAGTAAAATGAATGCTAATTGATTGACTTCGACTCTAAACTCTGTTGGAGAATACAGTCGTAAGAGAACCTTCAACACATATTGAACTTAGAATGGTTAAAGTTGGACCATTTTAATAAAATCAGTAGTTTGACAGTTATAACATATTGATATAGCATTTCAAACTGTAATAAATACATTGAAAAACCAACTATAATGATGGAAAATTGTTTGTTCGTTCATTATATTTGGTTTTGATTGTTCAGATGAATTATTCGATAACGATTAAAACGCTTACATTTCTTGATCAAACATAATTTAAAAGATTTTTTATTATAAGACGGACCGATTCATAGGACGAAAACATCAAATTTATATTCAGGCATCCCTTACCAATAGCAGGTGTTACGTTCTAAAAACATAGCGCAATTGATAAAACGGCGGTTGTCCATTTTATGATGTAAATAATTTTTTCAATAATAAATTATATTTAATACGAATTCTTTTAAAGTAGCCGAAAATTGATTTATAAGTAGATTTAACAAAAAATTCGTATGAATTTTTCCTAAGCAGAATTTTTTATTTTTAAAATTATTTTGACTAAAGATGTGTTTCTAATTAACGAATGCATTTATTCTCTAATCAAACTTATACTGAACTTTATTATAATCGAGAACAACTTCTAAATAAATAATTCGCATTTTTCATTTATTTAACTGCTGAAATGATTTTTAAAGAAATATTTATTACAAAAAAAAAAAATCACAATTATAACATATCGTTATGCAGATTATATTTGATCGCAAATGTGTGCGCATTAACATCGTGAAAGAACAAATCGCGATCTTTTGGATTTTAGAATTTTTTCTTTTTCTTTTTTTTTTTAATTTTTAGGTATTATTTGTAGATTGAGTATGTGTACAATTGAACAAATTGAACAATTTAGATTATCGAGAGGTACGAAATAGTTTTCTAATTACTCATACTTTCATATTTATTTAAAGTGAATAATAAATATTTAATGCCTTAAAGTCATTTATATCGTTTTCTAAACTTTCATTTAAACATATAATAATAGTTTTTTAATAAATTATTTATTATTTTTTTTAGTAATTCATTCTTCGTGTGTCGTGTGTGGGCACGAGGCATATTCGGATTATTATGGAAATTTTGCTTGTAAAAAGTGCATAAAGTTTTTCTTAAGAAGCATACATTTTAGGAAAATATATAAATGTAAAACCAATTCAGGAAAATGCCGAAATATTTATGATAAATCGCCATCATGTAAATTTTGCTTTTTAGAAGAAATGTACAAGTTAGGATTTAATCCAATAAGATTCGGTAGACACGATAAAGGATGGTACATGAAAGATAAAATTCCAAACTTACGTAGAGTACCTGTGATTGGAGAACTTGAAGTAAGTTACTTTTAATTAATATAAAATATATATGAAACAATTCCAAATTAAATTTAAAAAAAAATTAATACGTAACTATGCATATGTAGTAATAGTAATTTTATTTACAATTTTGTGTATTGTAACATGTCATTATTAATAAAGTAGCTTATCACACGCGGTATGTTGAGAATGTAAAGACCGGATTGTTCAAATAATCGGTGGATAATTGTTTTTTACTTCCGCCTGTTTTAAAATGGTGGTAGTAAAAGCTTTTAAGTATGAATTTTACAGATTTTTAAGTATCAAAAACTTCAATATATAATTTTATAAGAAATGTTTATCAAATCATTTCCATTAATTCAGAGTTAATAAATATAACACCATTTAAAATAAGTTTTAATCGTAATTTCAAAATTTTTATTGTGTGTAATATTTATTATATAAATATATATAAATAGAATATGAAATTTTTTTCTATTCTAAATCATTATTTTTTTTCCAAAAATCATATTTTAAGAAGATTAAAATTTAACTATAAACATAAAAATAATATAAAAGTAGTAGTCGTTTGGGCCACTTTGATCACAAAAATTGTCAAGTAAATAATTTTTCAGATTATAATTTAGTAATACTCACCTTTTATAATTATATAAGAATTGCAATTGGTTGGGTTTTGATATAAATTAAATTTAGAATTGTTAGAATTTATTTTAACGCCAGGATCAGTCATGGAAGCATACGGTTTTGTTATTACCTACGACGGCGACAGAAATTATTCTGTTTCTTCTCGTTTGTACAAGTCACCCGATAGCTGCATTGCTGCGGTAAATAATTTTTCTTTCGATATTCCTGATAATTTTCCTATTGTTTTGTGTTATTTTAAAGTTAACGGAGAAATATGAAAAGGAGATGGAAAATTTGGTTTTGTAATTGTTGATGACGACGGAAGAATTAACGAAGTTAGTAATAACTTATATTATTCGTTTGAGGAATGTCCGGATGTTATGAAGGAAGTTTATGTTAAAAAGAATAAAAAGAATATATTAATATTTAGAGAGATAAATTGTGGATCGAGACATTATAAATTTACTAAAGTTCATAAAATCGATTGATATGTATTTTAAACATCCAAGTAACTGTATAATTGCGAGACCGGCGCAATGTGGAAAGACTACACCAGTAAAAAAAATTATTCGTTGTAAAATTTATGATAAATCATTAAAGAAAATTTTATGGTGGTATTCTGTATATTTACCGTTTTTTCGAGATGAAAAACATAATACATTTATGTATGGCTTACCTGTAGCAATCGCAAAAATTTATTCCTGTACTTAATGTCAGAATTATGTCTTACTGTTAGTTTAGAAAGACTGCGGGAAAGATACACTTAATAGAACTTTCAATGTTTTATTATATTCAATATCTCTGTAATGTAAAGTAAAAATAAAAAATCTTTCAAAATAATTTCAGTGTTATATTATTTCAAATCACTTCGTGATAATAAAACTTAAAATACATGAAAAATTACTTGAAAAATATAACTAATTTAATTTACTTGACAATTTTTGTGATCAAAGTGGCCCAAACGACTACTACTTATAAATAACATTAAACTTGATGTTGAAAATAAGTAAATATAATTTTACTTGAAAATATGTTGTAAATTATAGCATTCATTTATAAACAAATAAATAATCTGTTTAACATTGTTTCTATTGATATAGTTTTTACATTTTTATTCAAACAAAGAAAAATTATTAAATAAAATTTAATCTCTTGTACTAATATTCTGAATTTTGTTCATATTTTTTAAGTTCTTATAAAGTTTTGTAATAATTCAAAACATTAGTTTCATTATTAAAAATCTAGCAACGTATTGCTCAACTTTCTCGGTAACATTTAAAACTGCATGTGTCTCCATCTGTTATATTAGTTTTATATAATTATTATAAAGTGGCAAAAATATAAATTTTGAGGGGAGAGATGAGTTTAAATATAATGCTAATTAAACTCTTTATTAGCATTGTAAATGCTAATAAAGAGTTAAATCTTTAAGTCCGACCCAACTCCCACCCCTCATTCCTCATCACGACCCCTTAAATCCCTCATCCCTCGAGCTTTAACCACCAAAATTTGATAGCATCAATTCCCCTAATGTATAAACCTCCGTGCAAAATTTCAGAAATTTTCGACAAAAAGCATAGGCGTTATTAGGCTTCAAACAGGGTGAGCAAAATTGTGCTCCGACACACGCACTAAGATATTACACATACATAAGAAAAAAAAAAACCAAATTTGTTTGCATTTCTCGACGATTCAAGATTCCCTAAGTGCAAAAATGTAAAAATCTTGAGGCAATCATTTTTGACCGATTGCTATACTTTCCCTCTGTTATATAATAACACAGCCAGGAAAGTAAAATTTATTAAATTGGTTTAATATTATTGCACATAAAGCATTCTTATACTATTATTTTAACGAATGTTTTTTTAATTGGTAGTGGAATACAAAAGCATGGAGAGATTTTTACAGATTAATATCTTATATGCATAAGAAAATTTTAAATTTTGTTCGATGGACAAATGAAAATCCGCCGATTTCTGGGCCATTGGAAATTGATCTGCAGGTAGTTAATAGTCGTTATTAAAAAACTGTGCATACTTATTAATATTGATAATAGGTAAAAAGAAAAATAAAAATTTTGCAATTTCTTTTTCTTTCAGGATTTACAATATCTTCAGTATGTGAGGAGAGGAATTTTAGTAGGAATGATAAGTGATTCTTTACATCGGCACGATGTACTGAAAGTCGGAAATCTCTATTGTGATCCGTATAAATGTGAACATATATACGTGCAAAGATTTACAAGCGATATTTTAAATATTAAAAGAGAATTTGACCAAATTTTTCAGAAGAATACTCTCTCTGTTGAAGAAAAAAAGATGATTATTTATGTGAGTCATTTTCAATTTCTTGTAAGTGAAGAAAAATAGAAATCAAATTGATTCTTTTAATTTGACTAAAATAATTCTTTTTCTTTTTTAAGGGTGAAGTTGAACAATTAATTATTCAACAATAGATAAATTTGCCGAATTTGTTTATATGCAAACGGACAATATTTATAAATTGTATTTTAAGGATATGTAAACGAAAAACTAATGTTTTATAAATTCGATTTAAAAAACAAAAAAATCTATTTTAATAAATTTACTTTTACGAGGTGATTATAATGTCATACAGAATAAAAGATGTCAGATTTAACTTAAATATTGTTTTATCTTTTGGCTTTGAATTAACCTACGAAAGAGTATGTAGACATGAATGTGGTACGTGGTAACAGAAGGACGTTGTCCTGTAGGTCCTCTGTTCCCACAGAACGGAAAAAGTAAAATATAAATACTGTAAATCACAGCCAAACGTAAGCCTAAACTGGAGGATTAATTTTTAGGGTAGTTTTCACACTATCCATCTAAACTTTCACCTTTTTCCGCTCAGAGCGCACTGACACATTATCCCAAACCTTCCTTAAACTAAAACAACTATCCACCTAGAGTGGATGTTGGAAGTCCGTTCCGATCTTTTCTTCCTCAATCTTCTAAATTATTTAAATTCGAAATTCATTTTTAATTACTATTTATACGTAGGGTATATGCAAATTAACAGCATTTACTTGAAATAAATTCGGACATTTAATCAATCTAAAATTATCTTTAATACGGCGTAAAAAATAATTTTTTAAACAAATTTGGTTCAAAGACAAGTAAACAAATTGTAAGCTCAATGAAATGGAAGAGGCAGAAGTAGAATCGAGAGATGGGGTTGATTAGGTTTGAATTAAATAATGAATCCGTTTTACTTTCCCGGCTGTTATGTATACACAAGGGAAAGTATTGATATCGTTAAATTTGAACCTCTAGGATTTTTGCAAATCTCCACGTTTTGAGACGTCTTGAAACCAAAAAATTAAAATTAAAAAAGGCATTTTGTTTTGTTTAATATCTCGGGAAGGGACGGAATTCTTAAGAAACGAAATTTGGTATGGTGACTTGTGTATGAGGAGCATTGATGCTTTTTAAATTATGGTGGTTAAAGGTAGAAGGGGTGAGGAGATGGTGGTCACGTGTCATATCTCAAGAGGGGTCGGACTTAAAGTAGATTTTATTCGTTATTAACGTTTGCAATTTTTTTTTAAATGAAAGTCATCACTACTCTCAAATTCTGCTTTAAGCCATTTTATAGTAATTAAAAATATAAGAACTTTCTATAACAAAATCTCATAAAAGATGATGTCACATAGGCCTACAATTTTATTTTTCGAGATATATAAACATAAGGTCGGGACACCAATGTTCCCTATGGAGCCGCCATTTTGGATCCACAGTTCTAAGGTCACGCTATAGATTTCATGCTATTTACGTGCAGTTTACTGCACGTTCCTTCGAGTTCGAGCTACAGAATTCCTTTCATAATTTCAAATAGAGTATTTTTTCATTTAGAAGCTACTCTTGACACATAAAGGCTTTGCTAAGTAAGTACTAAAACTAAGTAAGTAGGTTTCAAAATTAAAAGTTATGTCAATGGTATCTGTAATAAAGTACGAGGATAAATTTATTTAGTTTTGAAATGCAAAATTAGAGAAGAAATTTGGAGATATTTGTTAAAACAAGAATCTATTTAGTTTTCTATATTCACATGCACTTTTACATTACACAAACTGCAAACAGGAGCTCAGATTAAACATTTTTATTAATTACAATTACATGAAAAGAAAAATATTCTCACAAACTTTACATATCATGTAAAGTAACCTTCAAAACTGTTTGCAAGAGATGATAATTTTCTTCATTTAGGAATTTTCTTACGCATATAAACTAAATTTATTTTCATAGAAAATTAAATAAGTATATTTATAAAAATTTATTAAACAGTAGACAATACCAACAAATAGAAACATCAAGTATTGATACGAGAACCACGTTTTAATGTAATTTAAATACGGTTAATTAAAACCACTTTAATGATGCATACTGTAAACATTTTAAAATAAGTGTAAAATATTGAAGCAGTTTATATACTGGATTTTTGTTTTCATCTAACAACATAAAATATTTAAAAGAAATCTCTATTAGTAACCTGATATTGTATTTTCCAATAATACTGTTACTTCAGAAAAAGCAGCACGTTCACACTGAATGACAGTATATGCAGCAAATAGCATTATTTGTATCAAACTATGAATTCATAAAATCAATAATAATTATAAAATATGCACTAAATTTCAGTTGAAGTTTTCTTATTGAATAAATTGAGGCAATCTTGTATGGCTGTTGTTCCTGATAAAAGAAAACATCAACTAGAATATAGAAATAATTTTCAGTAGTTTTCTGAGCAAGTAACCTTTTAATATATTACAAATCTCACACAGCAGAAATCTTCACAATAATTAATAAATATTAACCAATCAGATGATGTCAGGAAGTTTTAATTTGATTTATGTCGATAGATGGCGTCTAAAATTTCATATTAAATATGAAATTACAATAAAAGAGAGAAAATTAAAATAAATTTTATTTTAATTTTCTCTCTTTTATTCTCTCTTTTATTGTAATTTCTCGAGAATTGAAGAATATTCCAAAAAATAGTTGCAGAATCTAACTACTCGTGAAAATTCTACGACTTCGTGAAATGCTCCAGCTTTTTCCAATAATTTTTTCAACGGATATACCCGTCATTCGCCAGTGCCACGTGATGGCCCAAGACAAATATTTCCATCCTTCACGTTCTACAAATCTGGTCCGGCACAGGTGTCAACTGAGTATAACCCACTAAACCCAACACAATAATAATAAAAGAGAATAAAGAGTAATAATAAATTAGTACATGTACAATAAACATAAAATTTAAATTAAAGATATGCTATAAAAATTTATTTAAATATTAATAATAATTTAATAAATCATTATTACACAGGGACAGATTCAAAAATTTAAAAAAAAAACCAAAAATTAATCATTAAAATTTTTTATCTTCTTGAATTAACGCGTAACAAAGAAACTCAACAATTGACCCGTTGATTGTTTTGCTCTTTTATTGCGAAGAGTGCGATTTCGAGTGCGATTGAAAAATGTTTTTTGATTCTGGCGATTGTCGACCCTTGCCTTCACCCTTGGGGTAAGAGATTTTTCACATTTTGTTGTTATTTATGGAAATAAGAAATTCATTCGGAAAATTAATGGCTTTAAAAAGAAATTGCTCGGTGCAAATGATAATTAATTTAATTTAATTTAAATTGTGTATTAGGAAAATCGATGCTATTAAATTTTGGTTGTTAAAGGTCGAGGGGTGGGGAGATAAAAGAGGTCATGTGTCTTATCTGGAGTAGGGTCGGACCTAATGACAATAATACTCTTTGTTAGCATTTACAAATCTTTTGTAAAACCCATCCCTACCCTCAAAATTAAGCTTTTTACCATTTCACAATAGTTAAAAATATAAAAAGTTTTTAATAAAATATAACAAAGTGACTTAAAATTAAATTTAGTCATTTTTATACACATTTTTGAAAACTCTCCTTGTTTAGACGCTGAATATATGGTCACTCCATATGTGTAACATAGTGATGATAATTATTTATATATCTATCTATACCTATCTACACGTAGAAAAGGTACAGGCGGAAACGTATTCTTCGGCTTCATTAAAAACTATAGACCTTTGTCGTGATGTTATTGGGGCCATCGTTAGGCCGCGACTCCACTAGTCGTAAAAGGGCCGTAAAACCCCTCGCCGTAGAAGCTTTTAATCACGTGACCATGATATTTTACGCCTGAGCAGGTCGTAAAACCAACGTAAAAGCGAGTTGAGCAGTGTTCAACTTCCGAAGTGAATACGACCGTAAACCGGTACCATCCACCAATCAGAAGTCAGTTGAATCTAGGTCATCGTGACACGGTGCGAAAATGGCGGAAAACGTTCTCTCGTGGCTACTCTAGAAGATCTGGAAAGATTTATCGAAAACATCCGAAAGTATTCATGTATCTACGACAAGAGGTATCCCGATTATAATAATGGATGCCTAAAACACGCGATATGAACGGTCAAAGGAAAATCCTTCAATTTAGAGGAGTATATAATAAAAAAGCTAAGCTTATAAATGCTGTATATTATCTTAATAATGTAATAATAAAAGTCAAAATATGAAAGTAAAGATATTACTTTTACTATATTTGTAATTATAGTATATTTATAGTGTAATTATAGTATAGTATTATAGTATAATTATAGTGTAATTATAGTATAGAGAAAACTCGTAGAATATGATTATTGTCTTTATATCGATATATCACGTATACACCGTAATAGTACTGTCGCCGTAAAAAGCTTCGCTAGCCGGACCTCCACCGCAATCCGAGCGCAAACGCAAATAGGTCACGTGATTAAAAGCTTTTACGGCGAGAGGTTTTACGGCTGTTTTACGGCTAGTGGAGTCGCGGCCTTAAGCGACACATACCTCCTATTATACGTAATCAAAGTTCAATAGAGCACCACTGTTCTCCTCTAAGATTGGCACTAAACCGAAAAATCTCAGAGATAAGAATTACATAAAGTAATGAATTCTGAATTCGAATTAGGAGAGGCCCAACACGTCCACAGAATAGTAATAACATTAATAACTACGCGATAATTTGCTTATTTCATAGAAAATTTTGCGAAAGGTTAGATAAAATGTTTTCCAATATAAATGTATTATAATTTTTCTATTAATTTTACAAATATTTATTGCATTGTAAATTCTTTCTTTCCACTTTTAGTGAGCGATTGGTTGAAGATAAGAAGGATTGTGGATTAAATAATAACGTTAGGGTTTCTGCAAGAAAGATCGAAAGGAACAAAGACTTCAGAAAGCAAGAGGATAGCACGGAAAATAGTTTTGGATATAATATTGGATATGCTATTGGATATACTATTGGATGTACTATTAGAGATAGAAAGGCATTGAAAAAAACCGGATCTTTCTTCAAGGCAGTATGGAAACCAGTCAAGAGGTGAGTTTCTGTATATGTCAGTACAAACAAAGTTCGATTTAGCTCGGCCATTCGTTCGCCTTTACAGTTCTCACTGAATCCGGTGTGATGCTGAACCGAAGTACCTCAAACAGCAACACAATTATTGACAGTATTAAGATATGAGCTTGAAAACTTCGTAATTTTTATGAGAACGGCATAACTTTCCTATATTTTTGGCGCTACATGGAGATTTACGAAACTAGTTTCATTTCTAATCCAATGAAAAGATAAGCTACAAATGAAAATAATAATAACGAGCAATTATTTATTGCGACATCGTCACAATGTCGGCCTGCAATTTTTAATAGTGGAAATTTATAGTACAAATTTTTCAAATCGCAGCCCAATAATTACAAAGCTTTTACAAAAGTAAAATTGAATTTAAAATATCGCTGAAAGAATATCATTCAGAATGAATAAATATAACACTTTTTTATTCTAAATTTGATATAATGTAATATTTGCAATCAATCAATATAAATACAGCCGAACCTCCATGTTGCGCTCTCTATATGCTTTGATAATTTAATTCAAATTCAGATATAGGTTTTCAATAAATAATTATACTTGTTTTTCACATTCCAGATCAGCGCAGAAAGTATGGGAAAGCATGAAAAGTGGAGAAACCGAATACGTTCGGTTTGAATAAGGATCTCTTTTTCTCCATCATGGAATCAAGTATAAGATTTATCTGCTTGATTTTGTCCGAGTTCGTCTCGGGTAAGTGTTTAATCGGAATGTTTTTGTATTCTATACTCAGAACTTAGGAGATTTTCCACTCTCAACTTATAAATTAAACACCATTTCTGTTCCCGATGTACAGTACCACCAACACACAATGGCCAGGTAACAGGAGAACGGGAAACGTGTATTAACGTGGAGATACATTATGTTCTTCATAACTAAGCTAGGCTTTCAAAGCATTACAATTATATATACAGTATATACAGTATATGTATATTCTTGTCCAAGTATCGACAAAAATATATTCTGGGGGTGTACTAGTCTCGTAACGTAGGAAACCAACAGCATAAATAAGAGTAGAGATTAAAATATTCAGCATGTTTATGTGAATATGAGTACATGAAGATTCTAAAGTAACCAAATTAATAATAGTATATTTGAATCATAATAAATGACAAAATAGTAGCGAATTAACAATTATGCACCGAATAATTTTCGTTTGATTCGTATATAATTGTTTTTAGAAAAAAATTAACCTACTGATTTAAAACTTATTTAAATAATTGAATATTTCAGATTAAAATATTAATTATTTTCGTTTTATTTTCACAGATTTTAGAAGAAATTTAGAGATTTCATCTCTATGCAGTGTACATACACTATTTCAAAGTTTCAAAAATTTCAAAATTTATTTATACTTCAATGAAATTGCATTCTCATTATTTGGACTTTCCGAATGTGACTTCCCGAAATTTGTCTTTATTTCGATTATGACACTTTAACTCAATTTTGACGTAATCCCGATTTTGACTCCAATTTGAATTATATCCCGATTGTGACGTCTCGAATATTGATCTTAACTCGATTGTGATTCATCAATTTTGACTCCCAATTGCGTCTCCTCGAACTTTGACTTTATTTTGATTGTGACTTTCCGAATTTCGACTTACCATAATTGTGTCATTGTTTATCTCGTTGTCTAAATTCGTCGACCATCTGATGAAGGAAGGCGAATAACACGAAATGAGAATGAAGACTTAATATAGAAAACAGAAGACAAAAGATTTCTGAAATATTAAAGGATACGCATTATGAAATGGTAAGTGGAATTATTCTTAGGAATATACAAATTTTAAATAAATGTTGTTAAGCATTGTTTGTCGTTTCCAGATTACGGATCCTGATCCTGAACTTCTATGATTAAGAAGCGTTCGGAGATTTCGAGAGAATGGAGTTGTAAAGGAGTGCTTTTAACAGAGTAGGGACAAAAGTGACACGACCTTCTGAATTGGTCCCACCCGGTGTTGTATTTGTAAACAGGTGGGGAAACAAAAGGAGCACCGTCTTTGTTTATTGGACTTGCGAGAGGTGGGGCAATGTGTCTGCCACATGTTAGCTTGCTAGAAAAAAGTGTAAACAAGTGACGGACGTTATGGTGGGCTTGTTTCGTCGGGAGAACAGCCAACGTTTTGGAAAGCTTCCGATGAAAGGAAGAATCCTGATTTGTCGGAAGTTGTCGTCCAAAAACTCTTTAAATAGTAAGACGAGCGGGAGAAAAGGGGAGAAGGGCAAGAGACTGGTACACGGTAGTCTCAGGCACTTGGGAAGCCCGCTGAGCGAAGACTGTTCTTTTCTGGTAAACATCTCAGGGACGGGTTAGTGCGGAGACTGGACTGACCGTGCAGTCGAGCCAAACGGATTGAGGCCTCTCCAGAGTTTAATAGTTCCCGAAGGCCACGCTGATACGTGAGACACTACACTTTGTTGTCCTGTATATGTTACGTTGTCAAACTTGTATATTCTACGTATTTTGTTTGTAAATAAACTGTAAATATTCTATGAATTGAATGTGGAGGTGTACTTTCCGTCGAACCTGAATCAACTATTGCATCGTGATGCACACGGAACCCATCTCAACGAGACAGAGTTTCGGAAACAACATCGCTAGATCTTCACGAGATCTTTACTGGAGTTAAAAAGTTTTTAACAAACAACATGGATTCACCCGAATTACATTGAATTAACGAGTACATGATGCAGCATAGATAAGAAAAATCCAGAATATTGTGCGAATCTTTGTAATTTCTATGTATAAAGTTGAATTTGAATGCGTTTTTATACTTTGTAAATGAAATCGATTTTATGTATTTTATGATACGATAATAATAAAAATTACAAAACAAAATAACTTTAGTAATTTCTACGTGGGCGATTTATATATAAGTAAATTAGTTTGTATCGTAAAACCACTTTTTTCTTAAAACGACTGAAAAATAAAATGTCTTCTACTGTTTTCACATTGTATCGGATGTCAATCATTCGAAGCATCCCTAGCGGCAAATGCAGTTATTTCCAATACTTTTCTGCTTGCAGTCCGTGACCAGATGTTCCATTGACTCTGCTCTGCCTATTCTTACCCTCCGTTACCCTATACTCTACAATAAGAAAAGAAAATGAAAAAAAAAAATATTCAGATCAATTTTGTAAGGTCAAACTTTGATGATATAAATAAGATTTTGTGTACCATAAATTTGCAAAATTTCTCATAACAGCAAATTATAAAAGAAGAAAACAATTATTATTTTACTACCAAAGCACTGTTAACATCTGAAGTTGTTTCTCCAATGTCGATAGCGCCATCAGTTGGAAGCGAATGTTTCTAGAAGCTGTTTCTGGAAGCGGTTGATACACGATGCATTCGGGTGCGTTCGTTAATAGCAATCGCTCTGAGTCTCCGCTACTACGGGAGTGCGTTGTTTGTAGGCATTTAAGAACGAAGGTGAAAGAAAGATGGCGGCGCCTTTACTATAGATAGTATCCTGATGGAAGGATCTATAATTTTAAAATATGATATTTTAGAGACAAAAGAAAGATCCCAATTGTAAAATTTAACCATAAAATGAATTATATTGCCGACAGAGCACACAGAGTAGCCGCGAAAAAAATTCGAGAAGACATTTACATCACTGCGTGCACTAGCTTGCGCTTTCACAACTAAATTTTCATTCATAGAACAACATAATGGACACCAAAACGAAACTATCTCAGCCTTGGAGGACGCCATGTTGCTTTCCACCGTAAATACAAGCTCCGTTTTTGCCGTCTAACGGCACGCACTCCGGCGGAATATAGGAACGCGTTGCCGGGACGATATAGTCTCTTAACGGACTCACCACAGACGTCAATCACCCATGAATTCTCCAGTTCCGAAAAATGTAAGTACGGTGCGAAATAGCCATTTCATTTAACGCCCAACAATCTTGCCAGAGGGCTGGCAAGGTAGCAGAAAACTAAAGAGCCTATAATGAGAGATTGTTCATATAGGGATAGATAGCTGCCGCCATGTTTTTTCCAAACTGCTTATTTAGCCGCAATCACATACTATACTTAGTTGAGGAAACGGAAACAATCTAGCACTTATTTAAATGAAAAATCGGCAGAAGAAAATAAATGTCGTTTTTGTCTTTTAGAATTACTTTTTACTATTATTATTTGTTTATTTAAGAATCGTACAATAGAAGTAAAATAAAACAGCTTTCGTTAAAAGCGCATAACAGATTACCGAGCTATAGGCGTATTTCTGTCTTCTGTGACGCCTTCCGTTCTAGAAAGTTAGCCACGTTGTTACTTAATGATAGCGACGCAACTCTTTAACGTTGCTATGATTACTGCAGTGGCGTGCCGTCATTGGAAGCGATGGAAGCGCCGATTCCACCTTCCAATGACCTTCCCTTGTATTTTATAAAATATAAATTTTCATATTTTAACGTACTTTGAATTAATTAAAATTAATATTCTATTATAACTGCATTATGTATCTTTTACAAATTTCTATACTACATGTGAAAAAAAACGATAAGATTGCTATTGTATATTCGAATAATTCGGTGGCGGAAGGAATGTCGAAACCGGGTCAGTTTCTAATCAGCCAGATTATATAGGCATTAGCACACGCGGTTTACAGAGCACCAACCTCACCCGGTTTAGCTGGTAGAAGCGACACACGCGTACGGAGTCCAACTTTATAACCCGGACCGGTTCTGAGCTGTTAGCCGCCTGCCTGTCAACTTCCAAGCAGCCAGATTATAGGCATTGGCGCATGCGCTTTACAGAGCACCAACGTCACGGTTTAGCTGGTAGAAGCGACACACGCGTAAAGAGTACGCGACTTTATATCCCGGAGCGGTTGTGGGCTGTTAGCCGCCTGCTAGATATTCGGCCACCCTCGCCCGATTATGTGAATAACGAGGAGACTAGATCAACGGCGGGCAACCCGCGGGCCAGCTACGGCTGGCGAAAAGTTTCTATCCGGCCCGCGAGATCTTTAATAGATTATTAAATTGGAAAAAAACTAATTAATAGTTATTTTTCCAATTCTTTGTAATTTTCGAAAACGATAAGAGAAATAAATGTAGTAATTAACTTTTTATTTATTTATTTCATATTTGCAGACTAAAAAAATTACGAGTCACAAGAAGGCGTCAATTAACTACTACGGCGCGGAAAAAAACGTAAAATTTATTCTGGCCCATGTTATAAAAAGGGTTGCCCACCCTAGACTAGATTTATAACAGCCCAACCGATAGGAGTTTACTGGCACGTTTTTATGATAGTTCTGTATAGTTGACAGGAGTTTAAAAAAACTCCATTAAAATATTTGATATATTTATTCTGCGTTTATTCCGCTCTCCCATCTTATATTACTTAAGGATTTCAATGTTAAACCGGTGATATTACGATTTAGTATGTCCCATCTGTAAGGGGATGCAGAAAAAACGTGTACAATTCTAGTACAGTGTTAAAAATTAACTGTTACTTTGGCAGCATCATTTACAACCAAATTTAATGAATGAGACGTACAGTACATACAATGGTACAAAAAAAAGCTCTAGAATTTATTTTCCTTAAATTTACGATTTATATATCCGTTGTCATAAAAATTTGTCTTTCCACTGTTTTCCCAAGACTACAGATATCCAGGTACAAAGTAACTGGTTTCGACTTATTTCTACTTAAGAAGTGACTAAATAATTAAGAGATTAGGGAATGGGGACATAAATAAAATCCTGTTGAAAGAACCAGAATTTTACTTCAACAAAAGCTTAACAGAACCAATCACTCGCTCAGTACAGTGGGAAATTGATTTCCGTGTACACCTGGTATTAAAACGAATTAGTTAGAAAACGAATGACTATTAAGTTTAACATAGTTAGATGTTTACAGCTACGGTGAGAAACGTTTAAAATTTACAACAGCCCTGTGGCGTCCTTTGAGATATACTAGTGATGCGACAAAAGAGGCATTTGACTTTGACCGGTATCGGCACCCTCGGGATTTGGCACGCACACACTCACTACACACCTACCTGGACCGTCACTAGTTCCATCCATTAGCTACTCGTATCAAGATATTTGACTAAGTGGATTGTTTTAAGATTTAAAAAGTAAAGAATATTTTATGTTATTTTTATGTACGTTTCTTTACAAAGCTATATTTTAATTATAATTTTCTTTAAAAGTATATTAATACAATCGAACAATACATTGTACCAGGTATGTATATCCACCGCACATTTTATTTCACCGAGTAAGTTTTTATAATTTATTTTTAATTTTAGCCCTTATATCGTGGCTAGCGATTCAGAATGTAATTGTGATATTAAAAATACATTTAGAGAAGTCTACAGTTTTTACTGGCTTATCGAACAAATGAATACGAATGGACCCTAGACCAGTGATTCTTAACGGGGGCCGCGGCCCCTGGGGGTCCATAAGAAGTTTGCCGGGGGCCGCCAAATTATGCAAAATTTCCTTCAGAATATAATAAAAAGAAAATTGATATGTAATCCGAATATCGTATTGAAAAGTGAAATAAGAAAGATAAAGTTTTCCTATTTAGTTTTTATTTATTTATTTTGTATTTCTTCCTACATACAACTTTGTTTTTTTTTTTTAACTCTTTCCGCCCTGTGGGCACTAAGAGGGCCTCATTTAGAAGGCCCATTATGGGTTCGGCCAGGCCCACAATGGGGCGACCGGGTGGTGAGGGACGGGGCCCGACATATCCGAACGGACCACCCCCCGAAAAATTCCTGGGGATTATTCGACCCGCTCGGATTCGATCCCGGGTCCCCCAGAGCGGTAGGCTGCCACCTTCATACAACTTTGTTAGTACAGAAGAAATAAATGTAAATATGCTACTTACACCGCAGTATTTACTTCTTTTATTCCAAAGCAATTTTAAGAAACTATTAATGCTTGGAATTTTAAAAATAATTAGGAAAAATAGTAGGCTTTGAAAATTTAAATATTTTTGCAAAAGTTATGCAAAATCCTTACCACAAGTGGGCGTTTTAGTTTTAGTTTAGTTTTAGCATCGACATTGGATCGATTTATCGACATGTTTCTTATTTTATTTTCTGTTAAAAATTAATGAGTTTTCATGTTTAATTGTGAAGTTTGAATGTTATTTAAATAGATAATGAAATAATAAAATTATGATTTACATTTATTATATAAAAAATAAAGCAATAATAAAAAAATCAATTTATTATAGATAAATTATCAAATTATCAAATATAAATTATTATTAAAAAATGGGGGTCACAAAAAAATTATGAAATATTTGGTGGGCGGCGAGTATAAAAAGGTTAAGAACCACTGCCCTAGACCATCACTGACGCGCAATTAACTGATTGCCCCTGGAAGTCGGCTTCTTACAGAAACACAGCTTCCCTGTCATCAAATGTCACGGCACGCCACTGGATTACTGTCTTATAACGTCAGTTCTCACTTTAATCCGCCGGACCAAGGTTCAAGCCAAAGTTGATTCGAGTTTTTCGAGGGGAAATCAACCCAGATATGTTAGGCTCTATTCCTCACCGTTCAGTCGACTCTATTGTGGGTCTTTTTAAACTTGCGACGGGCAAAAAATAGGCCGAGCCGAGTTGAACAGATAAAAGAATTTTAATGAGAATTCAATAAAATTCCCTCCTTCGCTGATTCACTTATAGGATAGAAATAGAAGACACGACACAATATAAATTAAAAAAAAAAAAAACGAATTTCAATTAAGAAAAGATATTTGGCATTAATATAATTGAACTATTTTGCAGTAATTTTAATTATTTAATGTAGAAAAATTGATTAATAAACTGCCATCAATAGCAACACTGCATACAGTAATACTATTGCACAGATGCCGGTTCAGATGTAGCTATGATCGTTAATAATATTTCTCTTTTTGCCATGTAAACATTAAAACGGAATACATTAGTTGAATATGGCAACACGACACGTGAAAAGGAGTGCCTCTCGGGAGAACGTTCAATGGGAAACTGACCCCTATTTTGATGTTACAAACGTGAAGAAAACACGGAAAATTCTACGTTGTCAGCCCGTTAGCAAAGCGCGAACTCGCGAAAAACTACAAATGTTCAGTGGTTTTTTTTACTCGGCCACTCTAAAAGGCCTTCAATCCTGTTCATTGTGGGTTAGACTATATCCACAATTAAGAGAGACAGACGGCCGGATGGCCGAGCGGTCAAGGTGGCAGCCTACCGCTCTGGGGGACCCGGGATCGAATCCGAACGAGTCGAATAATCCCCAGGAATTTTTCGGGGGGTGGTCCGTTCGGATATGTCGGGCCCCGTCCCTCACCACCCGGTCGCCCCATTGTGGGCCTGGCCGAACCCATAATGGGCCTTCTGAAAGAGGCCCTCTTAGTGCCCACAGGGCGGAAAGAGTTAAAAAAAAAAAAAAAAATTAAGAGAGACGGGGCTCAATGTATCTGGGACAGAGCTTTCATAAAAAATTCTTGGAGACTTGCTCGTCCGGATTTGATCCCGACTCCTTCAGAGAGGTGAGCCGAGACATTTACTGCCACGATTATCACTCTTTAATATAAATAAGATGTTTTTGAAAAATAAATGATTAGTGAATATTTATTACGACAATATCATGCGGTTCTTGTGATAAATATATTTTTTAAAACTGAAAAAGCCATGTTTAACGTCCTAAAAACATTTGTTAAATCAAAGCTGCTATTATTTGGAGATAATTCTCTTTCTCTTGGTGTATTTCTTCTTAACTGCAGACGAGGTGGAGGATTTGAAACATCAAAAAGGGTCGGAATTGCATTCCATTTTAATAATTTTTTTCCATCCGCTCTTGTAAGTTCAAATTGTGACTCCTCAAAATGTATCTAAAAAATTTAGTTACATTACATTACAAAAGTTATTTTAAACACTTCTTAAATTCATATTTTCAACATTATTTTATCTATTAACCTCGTACAGCCTCGAATTCTCAGTTGGTTTCCATTTATCTCTTCTGCAATATTGAAGCCATTTAACTCTCCTGAATTTGTTAACGAGAAAACGAAACAATTTTACATCTTTGGCTGTCGAATTTTTATAATTCGGTGCTGAACACCAATCCATCTTAAAATATATATACATAACAAGAAATCCAATTAATCAAGATCGAAAGAAACAGTCAGCTTTGCTGTAGAAACACCGTACACATAACCTCAAAAGGATCTAACACGGCGACTGCCACGATACATCATGGCATTGTGTCTAGACTACAAGTATTTTTGGTCATAGCTTTTATTTTTGGTTGCATAATACCAAAACTACTGTGAAAGCTGAAGAAAATTATGAATTCGGCCAGGTCCACAATAGGGCGGCCGGGTGGTGAGAGACGGGGCCCGACATATCCGGGCAGACCACCCCCGAAAAATTCCTGGGGATTTATCGACCCGTTCGCATTCGAACCCGGGTCCCCCAGAGCGGTAGACTGCCACCTTGATCGCTCGGCCTTCCGGCCGACTATGAGTGTTTTTTTTTTTTTTTAACTCTTTCCGCCCTGTGGGCACTAAGAGGGCCTTTTTTAGTAGGCCCATTATGGGTTCGGCCAGGCCCACAATGGGGCGACCGGGTGGTGAGGGACGGGGCCCGACATATCCGAACGTACCACCCCCCGAAAAATCGACTATGAGTGTAGGTCAGTTACCTATATGCATACACAATTACTTTAACGTTTTAAATGTTTTAATATAAATATTATTATATGAATTATTATTATAAAAATAAAACAGTAGTCAATTTTATTGTAAATATTAGAGAAATAATTTCGGTTTAATGTCGATAATGCCATACTTAATTGCTACAGAAAAATGTTTCTCAAGTAAATAATTCATGTTATAATTTCTAACATATAGATTATTCGTTCCCTTCTTTCTTTTTCCCCGTAATTTGTTCGCTGAACTCCAATGATGATTTTAATTTTGCTGAACTTTCTCTCATTGTCTTGTTTTTACTCGATACAATCGAAGGTTTTTTCCTTTTTCTGGAAGCATGTTTTTCTCGTAATTTATTGCTAGTTCTGCTTTTTAATTTATTTGAATGTCTAGGTCGTTTCTTCGCTTCTTTTGCTATTAACAACTTAAAACTAAGACATTTATTTAAACGATCGTCTTCTATATCCGAAAATAGATTTAATGTAGGAACATCATCCACCAAAGAATAATTAGTTAATGCCATATTTTCGAATTTTTGAATAAATTTAGTTTTTATAGGAACCGAGTTATTAATAAGAGTGATTACTACATAATATTCTTCGCCGAGATGTCTTATCAGTTCCAATATAATTGGAGGAGAAACCGTAGGAAAGAGAGTAGTCAAGCGAAAAAACGTATTCTTGAATTGTCTTTTTATGAACAATTGATCGTTAAATTCAGTTTCTTTCGTTCTACATTCACGATAAAATTGATTTACAAAATATTTTCTATTGAAAATTGTCCAAAAGATTGCTGCTATAATGCAAGTAATTACTAATACCAGGCAGAATAAAACAAAAAAAATTTCTGCATTAGATTTATAAGGAAAATATCCGTCGTGAAAAATCATTTCGCAATTTCCTACACTGTAATTCAAAAATATATATATTTATTTACCTATAGAACTAGATATTACAATACGTATGGCTCAGTGGCGTGCCGTCATTGGAAGCGGTGGAAGCGGCGCTTCCACCTTCCAATGACCTTCCGTTGTAGTTTCTAAAATATAAATTTTCATATTTTAACGTACTTTGAATTAATTAAAATTAATATTTTATTATAACTCCATTATGTATCTTATTACAAATTTCTATATCTACATGTGAAAAAAACGATAAGATTGCTATTGTATATTCGAATATCAGTGGCAGAATGGAAGCGCTTACGAGACAGCTTCCACGGCGAGAATAACTGAATGGTGTAAATCAGCCAGAGGGCATTGGCGCATGCGCTTTACAGAGCACCAACCTCACCTGGTTTAGCCGGTGGAAGCTACACATGTGTAATGCTTTCCAACGATTCCCTTAGCCACTGGGTAGGGAGTTATCTGACTAGATGAATTGTTAAGATTTAAAAAGTAAAGAGTATTCAATGTTATTTTTATGTACGTTTTTTGCAAAGTTACATTTAATTATAATTTTCTTTTGATTATACTGCAATTATATTGACAGATTTTCAGACAAAATCTTTAGAATTTTTATCACTTTTAGATGTTAATAATTTTAATGTTATGAAAAACAATTTTTCCAAGCGTGTTTTAATTCTTTAAATTAAGTAAATTTTATGGGAAATTTTTTGATTTATCTAAATTACGTAGCGAATCGCAACATTTATATTCGTGTCCGGACTATATTGACAAGTAACTCTTAAACATAAAACATATTATAATTAATGTCGATCCGAACAAAGACGTACTAAAAGAATTATATGATTTAATATCATTAATATTTACGGTACCTCTATCAGTGGGTCTGTTGAGCGCAGTTTTTCGACCACGAAGCAAATTCGTACATTAGCCAGGAAAACTCGGTCAGAGGAAAAATTGTCGTCGCTAGCGTTGCTTTCGATAGAAAAAGAGCTCTCTAATACGTTGATGGAGTCGACGACCAGCGACTTTTATGATAAAGTAATTTACGACTTTGCGGAAAAACTGGCCGAATAGAGTTAGTTTATAAAAAATTAAAAAAACAAGTTTTTCTATCATTGTTTGTATCATATCAATTTGTATTATGTATGTATTATTTGTATTTTAGAACTAAAATATATGAATTGTTTATTTTTGTCATTTCCAGTATTTGTTTAAAACTTTTATGGAAATGTCATGCACCGGACAGGTCTGACCCGTCCCGAAAGACGCGAAAAAACGGTTAATTTAGACAAAAATTTGTTAGTTTAAAAAAACATAGGTAAAAGTCGTTTGTAGCTGGACACCCATTGTTTATATCAAACTGCCAGGCAGAAACCATAAATCGCGGAAGGAAGTCGTCCTATGATCGATGGAAGATCGAATTCATCTTCGATTTTGACTTTTCTCCCGCTCCAGGTAAGAGTCTCGTTACGTTTAGTAACCAGGGACCGACCACTCGGAAAGCGTGATTGAGGGAGAATGACCAATCAAATGGACGAAAGAAAGAACGGAGATTGATATAATCCGCGACAATCGAGAACACCTGGCACTCGGGACGCCAACAGAGGAAGTCTCCCCGTGCGCTACAGACTTGTCATCGTCATTGTCCCGGGGACACCTTCGATCGACCATCGAAGAACCACATCGACGCCCAGGATGTCCGAACGGCTGATTGTCCTAAAGCAAACTATTTTGTACATAGTATATGTTTATTTTACGTTTCTTTTTTGTCGGTTTTTGTCAGGTACGTCTCTTCCGCCACCACGCATGTACGAATGGACTCTAGGCCATCACTGACGCGCAATTAACTGATTGCCCCTAGAAGTCGGCTTCTTGCAGAAACACAGCTTCCCCATCATCAAATGTCACGGCACGCCACTGGTATGGCTAAACTAATCAGAATCGAGAAAAGATTGTGCCCTGTACTTACTTATTGCAAAATCCTTTATTTGAAAGACAAGCTTCGAACCAAATTCTTTTAATTTCATACTTTCGTGGTAAACTAATATTCGAAAAGAAAGAAATTGGTTTACATTTCTTACGTTTTTCACAACATACATGACAAGCGTATTTCTCTTCCTTGCATAAACAGTCCTGAGAAATAACAATATGTTATTAATTAATAAAATTAATAATAAATAACGTAAAATTGTGAGGACCCGAAAACGCCCCGGAACTGCGCAAAATTATAAAAGAATTTTATGTTTTAATTATGTAAGACAGTGATACAATTACATGGAAATATCATGACCATATAAGGAAATGTTCGATCTAACGAAAAAAAGAGGTACAGCACATAGGTTTGCCATCCCTGCACTAGAATGATTCATCACGGTGTTAAGACACGAAGATACTCAACAAGTCTGGATCTGTCTTTAAGTGGTATTAGATTTAAACATTTCGTTTGAATGGCAAATATATTTGCAAAATAACATCATAATTTTACGTTAATTTTCAGCCATTCATTTTTACATATTGACTTACAAGTATTGTTTCTATTTTAAAAAATTGCCGGGACGAATTTACTTTTACAAAATATATATATATATATATATATATATATATATATTGAGACTATACATACAGGATGAGTCAATTCATTTTGGTCCCTTCACACGCTGTTGAGGTAATAACAATTCCACAGCGGAGTCGTCTTTTCGTTGTAGGCTATTTTAACTTTTTTGCATTTTTTGTACGGCGGACGAGTAGCCTACAATAAAAAGTTGACTCCGCCGTGGAATTGTTATTACCTCAACAGCGTGTGAAGGAACCGAAATGAATTGACTCATCCTGTATGTATAGTCTCAAGAAATATATATATTGTTTCTATATCCTATTGATATAATTAAATCAGCATTTTTATCATTTAAAAATTCATCCAATAATAATAATTCATAAAATACTCACTGCTAACTTATTGTAAACACATACAGAATTCAGGCAAGTTCCCTCTAAACAAACACGAGTGTGATAAGCGCAACCATTCCCATCTTCTTCATCTCTAGCCTCCCCACATTCGTCAGTTTGTCCGTTACAGATTAATCCTTTTCTGCAGTCTTCGATTGTGTAACTGCAAAGTTTTCTTTCTGAACGCGGAACAATTTTTCCATCATCTGTGCAACAAGGAGATGATTGAGGACTGCATAATTTGCCCTTACTTCTTCGAATAGTACAAGGTCTGTCGTCCGTATCTCCGGGAGGTGCACAATTGGGGTCATTTAATTCGCACTCCTCTTTTGTTCCACAATCACAGTCTTCATTCTGCTCCAGAATTCCATTTCCGCATGAAGGAGAAATCGTCTTGTTTATAAAACACAATTTACCTAAATTTTAATTTTGTTCATTTACAATATGTGCCAATATACTGGGTAATACAATTTTTAAATGTTTTAAAGAAAATTTATTTCAGATAATAATTATAGTTTATAGTTTTTATATCGAATTAGATTAAATATTAAATTACAAAATATCTACATACTTCATACCTTTTCGATGCACGCCTCCAGAAATAGAGTCCCAAAAGCAATCCAGTTTGTATTCTAGTACTTGCTTCCGAATATACTGAAATTCCCGAAATCGCATTAGAACTGAGGATTGAAAACGAACAGAAGTTTTGCAATCTTCTATTAAATCAAAATGATATGGCACACCAAAACCTCTGTAGAGTTCTCTTGAAAAATAAAACATAAAATGAGCAGTAGACAGCCGATAAGGACCAATCCATGTAGATGTAATTCCAATGTTTTTGGGCACATCTTGCCTTTCAGAATTCATACATATACCTTCGTCCGGATGAACACCAAAATATGATATTCCTTGTTGTGTTCCTTGTAAAGATACTCCGCTTATAAAATGCACCCAACAAACATTATTTTTGTAATTTGAAGCATCTTTCAAAAAAGCTTTTGCATTCGATTCGTTTTGAATTGAATAACCCACCGAATTTTCATTTTTAAATATTTTAATTTCTTTAAGTTGAAACCTAAAATCTTGCATAATTTGTCTATGGTCTCTAGTAACAGGGAAAAATCCTTTTATAAAATTTATTCCATGATTCAACATCTCAGTTATAAAAACCAACCAGTTAATTAAATCAGCTTCATTACCGTTATATTCTCTGAACAATGAAGGTGTAGCTATCAATGACATTGTACAAATTTCGCTATCTTCCATTATTACTCGTTGTGCGAGTTTATTGTGATTTAATACATTGTATTTATTTTGAATATTTATTCTAGATATGATAGTATGAACACCATCGTAATCTGGACTCAAACCGTAATACGCATCAGTAGCGAATATCATTCCTTTAAAATTATAATTGTTTAAAACACAAAACATTTTTGAGTTTTTAACTCCGACAAGAAATCCACTGAAAACATTCGCATCGAATTCTGATAATTTCGTGATGTTGATTGTTTTATAGTCATAAATTTCAATTGTGACATCATCATGAATAGTTTTCATTCTTTCTGCTTTAATGTGGAAATTAATATTAAACGCCTGAAAATTCATCATTAATTTTTCTGGTTTTTCTTTTAATTTCTCGTATCCTTGGTAAATCGAATCATTATGTGAAAAAGCAAACTGAATTTTGATTCGTTGTTTATCAGTCGACGGTTCTGACTTTTTCATATTCATAAAAGAAAAGATGATACATAACATAAAACTATTCCTAAGATTCCACATTTCCGTATTTATTTCGGCACAGTTTCTAATAATTAATTTAAATATATACGAATTTTTCATAGGTTAGAATTCTTATAATGTAAAAATAATGAAAGATTTATGCTTTTTACAATTACTTACCTAGCGTATTATATTAATAAATGTTCATTGTTGTAATTATTAATCAATATATTATTACCGATATGAATTTTTATGGTTCATATTTTTCATTATCTTGATTAATTTTACAAACTTATTTATTACCACGATTATTCATTTCAGACTCGAATCGATAACATAAATGTATATTCACATATATGTAAATTTTCTTACATACCATGTCACAGTATATGGTATGTAAGAAAAGCCAGCCGGATGGCCGAACGGTCAAGGTGGCAGCTACCGCTTTGGGGGACCCGGGTTCGAATCCCAACTGGGTCGAAAAATCCCCATAAATTTTTCACCACCCGGCCGCTCCATTGTGGGCTTGGCCGAACCCATAATGGGCTTGCTTAAAGAGGCCCTCTTAGTGCCCATAGGGCGGAAAGAGTTTTTAAAAAGTATATCTAATCTCTGTTTACATTTAATTTTTTCATTGTAATTCGAAATTTTCAGAAATTTGTTATATGTAAGTCAATATATAGTTGATTCTCGATAAGTCGAGAGAAAAATTTTTCAGTTACGGAAATTACTACAGTGGACCCCCGATATAACGCGCATGTCGGGCGGGAAACCACACCCGCGTTATAAGGTGAACCGCGTTATACCGAGCGGCGCGGTGGCGACAATAAATTTACTCAGAACGATTTGAGCTATATACTGAAACACACCATCAACTACATACATATGTATTTTAAAATGCTTTTTGGACCTTCATAATTTGTCATAAGGTGATTCCTTATTTATTCCTCATCCTTTTTGACTGATCCTATTTCTGGTCGAATCAAGCGATTGGAAAATTTGAAATTAGCCTGTCAATTACGCCAATTTTCAAGCATTACAAAATGAAATCGTAAACTAATTCTGATCTGAGACGTAATTAAATTTTTCAGGCCGAAGGTGAAGTGTGTGGAGGACCTTGGCATACTTCAGGAAAACGCGGAGCCGGATTAAAATGTCAAACTAACGACGGAAACGAAATAACTGACGAAGATTACCCGGGTACTTTGGAGACAAATACTTGTGTTAAAGAATATGACATCGACCTCGATTAAATTTTTGTATTATAATTGGAGAATATCTAATCTTACGATGAATAAAATACGAAAATTGTGTACTTAAAAATAAAATAAAATTGAAAACTATAATCATTTTAATTGTTTTAAATATAATTTTGTAAATTTACAGAAGACCGGGCCTTGCTGATCGCGTGTTCGATGATCGGGCGATTGACGTTACTCTAAAATTTAGGGGTCGAAGTCTTAAATACTTTCGATAATACAGAAGTATCGATATCTAACAGCAATAGAATGCTTACGTCGCATATTCGATATCATACCGTGCGTAAATGTTATTAGATGTTAACTTCGTAAGCACTTACGTGCGGTTTGCTGTTCTTAAAGTTCTTATTGGATACCAAACCATATTATGGAAAGTAACAAAGGAGCTCGAGTCTCGGGAGCGAACTGGGTGAACGAAGTTACGAGACGAATTAGTAAAAGGACAGTTTTATTTACAAAAGAGAAGGAAAAATCATTAATACGACTATTAAACTTTTACAAATAAAACGCGGACCAAATCTCGTCTATCGCTACGCGACAATACGATGAAGAAGTGGTATAGCGAGCAGCGCTATAACGAGGGTCCACTGTATTTACAAAATAACATAGTTAATTAGAACTAATGAACCAGGCTTATTATACTCCTAACGTATTTAATTAACTTTTTCCAAAGTGCATTTCGGCCTTACTCATCCTTTTCAATTGGATAACATTCCCACCAGTGGCCAAGCGGTCTTCGTTCCCTGAACACTGTGAATTCGGTCGTGGATTCGCGCTTCGCTCGGACGGGCTGGCCACGTGGAATTTTCTGGGTTTTCTCCACGTCTGTAACGCCTAAATAGGGACCAGTTTCCCTTTAAAAAAATCTCCCGAAAGGCACCCCCCCAGGCAGATCGCCCAAGTGTTGCGCTGCCATAACTAAACAAACAAACAATTGGATAACATAATAAACAGAGTCTATGGTAACTATCGCTAACTTACATAAACTTTAGAAGTACAATGACTATAAATTATTATTAGAAATATAAGTTATATCTAGGTCTGTAATAATACAATACTATATAAGTGTCGCATAATCCTTGGGAATAGTCCTTTTGTCTTCTTTATGGTTGTGGTTATTTTCTTCTATCGTACAGATGTGATGGAGACAGAAGAAAGTAACCATAAAGATAAAAGGACTATTCCCACGATTTTTTTACTGAACTTGTATAGTATTGTATTGTTACAGACGTAGATATAACGTATATTTCTAATAATTTGTAATTATTGTATTTCTAAAATATATTGTAATGTTGTATGTAAGCTACAGTATTTAGAATTATTTTCAAATAACTCTTAACTTGTCAAAATTGCTATCAGGTATAATAGAAAATCTTGTAATACTTGCGACCAGAAAACTAAAAAAGCTATTTTAATTATTATATAGGATATTTATTCATTTTTAAACGACGAATTTTCAGTATATTCTAAGTGATTAATAACCGTCTGATATCCCATGCTCAATAAATATTGTAAAATACAAACGTAAAATATTATATTGTAAAAAGTTTTGCAATATTTTACATTTGTATAATATTTTTCCTACAATTAATTTATAAACTCATTTTTAAAATGTTTAACTACATAACACTGTCGATGATCCGAACTAATTTTTGGCCGGATGACCGAGCTGTCAAGGTGGCATCCTACCGTTTTGGGCGACCCGGAATCGCATCCGCAATCCCCAGGAATTTTTCGGGGGGTGGTCCGACCAGATATGTCGGCCCCGTCCCTCATCACCCGGCCGCCCATTGTGTGCCTGACCAAACCCATAATAGGCTTTCTAAAAGAGGCTCTCGTAGCGCCAACAGGGTGGAAAGAGTAAAAGAAAAAAAAAACAAAAAGATGTGAACTAATTTTGGATTGAAAATTTATGTACCGTACTAATTAAGTAACAATAAAGAGGAAAATAATATAAAGTTACACAAAAAAATCGTACAAATTTTTTTTCAAAACGTGCTGTAAATATGAGACATTTTCTCCTTCGTACGAGAGTAGCGACAGAAGTCTGGCAACACTGAGACTATGAAACTGATTATTATTTAAGACCTGTAATATTCCGTTGTGAGTTTCACGTTTATTTTTTTGATTAATTGAATTATTTATCAGTTACGTATAAGAACTGTTTGAATCGTAAATTATTGAAAAGAAGTGCTTATTTGATTAAAATATTGAAATTGAATATTTTCAAATAATAATACATCAAATATATAAATAAATTATATTTGATGTAGCAGTTTTAGTAGAATCACATTCACTAAAATCTGATAGAGGTATAATTAAAGGATATTTAATAATAATAATAATAATACAATTATTTTGTCGGTTAGGTTTTGAAAAGTACTCGAGTATATTTATTCCATAATCTGTTTCTACAAATTTCTCTCTTCATTATTAGATTCATTATTATTTTGTTCTGTTAAATAACATCAAACCTGTCATGTTTTTTGCCAAAAATGCTTGCATTTTGAAAGCTGTGCGTGCACAAGCATTGTCGAGGCGAAGGAGCTGGGTTCGGTTGTGTTACGGTTCTGGTCTTTTGTGACCGGCATCCACTGTAATTGACTCAAAATGTTGCAGGAAACTTCTGACTAGGGGGAAACAAATTCTGGTAGATGTTCACCTAGGTAGCCCACTTGACTGTTGGTGGAGTACTCGATGTTATATAGTTTTAGGAGGATGAGGTGCGAGCGACGGCTTGCATCGAGGCGCACGTCTACATACAAAGCGTGTAGGATAGTGGGTAGACTGATATGTGTTAAAAACTGATCTTTGGAGAAGAATATCATGCCAAGGGTTGACAATTGTGGGGTGGTGTAATTTATGTAAAAAATATGAAATAAAATGTCGATTTTGCTAAAAAAAATAGTGAAAACGACTGGCGCCCCAATAACGGAGGTGCTGCCGTTGGAGCTACCTAGGTGAACATTTACCCAAATTCTTAGATCCCGTTATGTTTGAAAAAACAATTGACGTGCTCTTTTTGTGCTTCCCACTTTTCTTGCTTTATGAGTCTCGAAGATTATGATCTTACCCAAGGCTTAGTTAATGGCCTTCCAAAGCATTGTAAGGGTGTTTGAAATTGGTAACATTGTTCTTTTGTGTTAATGACATCCAAAAAGTCCAAAAGTATACACCAGTAGTTTTAGTAGCAATGAATGTGTTTAAAATTTACATGGCTTATATTCATATTTTCTATATATATATGTATTTTTGAAAGATTATTATTTAACATATATAACAAAAATCAATAAATTTAATAGTAATTTCAGTTATTTTCAGTGTGTATTTATAACTAAATATTGATTATATAAAATAAAACTTTTTTTTTTAGGAAATTCATCTTTATGATTTACCGAATTCACTATCACCACAACTTCAAGATTACTAGAAAGAAGAATTTAAAAATTAAAAATATATTAAACAATTTTGTTAGTTATGATTTTAAAACATGTAAACAGTGGTGATGAATTTTATTTTTTGAATATGACTCTGTTTCTTATCTGAATGAAGAAAAGTCTTTTTTTAGTGAGTAGAAATTTATATATTTATTATTAAATATAAGATTATTACTGTAATTTCATGTGGATAAACTGCAGATTAAATTTGTTAAAAGGTGTGTACAAAAAGTATATCATTGTATGCAATAGGGAAGGAAGGGATCAAGGCATTGTTTACATGAATTTTTTAGTGGTATTAGGGGCATACAGGTTTGTTTTTATAAACCTAGTCAAATGAATAAACTATCAGTTAGAAACTGTTAGCATTATTTCTTCAATATTGGGAGTCCATAAACTTTTGTACATGTAATTAAAGGAAATGAAGTTTGCCAAAGTACACCATTATATCCAACAGGGAGGAGTTGTCAAAAGTGGCTCAAAAGCAAGTTATAAGCTCACTGCTATAAAGTGAATTTTGATAACTAAAACTAATTATGATAGCCCTTGCTTGACTGTATAGTGTTTTCTTTTATTTACACACAACAGTATTACTTTTTTATTTTTCTAATGAAATCAAAACTAACAATGATATCATTGCAATTTTTGTTTACTTACTTTATTTTTTAAGCTCTACTGTGTAGAAATTCATTAATTAAAATGACATTCATATAAAATTGAAATTATTATTAAATAACTTTTGCTTTAGAAGACAAAGTAAAATAAATTTTTATGTGACATTTTCTAAACAGTAATTGGATGAATAAAACAGAATTTCAGCATTCTGTCAAATGGCCTAACAATTACAGTTTATAAAGTCTTTATCGCTTATGGAAATAGTGGTGCCTCATACTTCATATTTAATTAATTCCAGGAGATTGTTCTAAGTTCAAATCAATTTTTCCCATTATAAATAATGGAAAGTGAATTAATCCATTCCCAGACCCTGAACAATTCCCATTTTGATAAATTTAAAACATCAAATACACATAATTTAAAGTAAAATAACACAGTTAAATGTCCTGATAATAAATTAAAACATGAAAACTGTAAATAAAATACATAAATACTGTATAATAAAATGAAAATTTCATTTACTGGTTGCACACTGTTGGCTTTGGCATCTTAATACTGATGTGTGATTTAATTATAACAGTTGTAAAATTTAACATATTATAGATAATGTGAGACTGTATTGTTTGTTTAGAAGCTTAGTTTAAACTCTACTTTACTTGATTTTATTCAAACAAAATGTGATATCTTTAGATAAAAAGCATATTGGGCATATTATGCTTTAAGTTTCAGAAAGAATGTGATGCCATATAAACAGTAAAAAAAAATTGTAATGTGTATGGCAAAGACGTTTCTAAACTTCAAACATGTCAAACATAATTTAAAAAGTTCAGTTTAGGAGATTTTGAACTAAAGGATACAAAACATATGGAGTGCCCAAAAGCTATTGATGAAGAAAAATTGCAGGAAGAAATTGTTAAAATCAAAAATAACACAATACAGTATATATAACCAAATACACCAAAAATAAAGTAAAAAAAGCATTGAAAACTAATAAGTATAATGCAGGAGCAAAAGCAAGAGACAACTTGGATGCACAACAGATTGCATTTAGATTTCAAGTGAAATTTTTTAGTAAGCATGCAATTAGAACTCCAAGGTGAATTTTTGTGGAATTTTGCATTCAAACTCTGAAGTGCTTAAAGTAAGAGTTGTTTGAAGTACAAGATACCACTACATATCTATTATTTGAACAAGTTTTTTTTACCATATAGCTTTATTTCTTTTTATTTATCAAATAATACTAATAAAATATATAATAATAAATGTTAAGAGATAAACCAAAAACAAATTAAGTAGAAAATAATTTTAATTTTAAGCTTAGTTTATACAGAGAGCAGAAAGTGGGATATTTCATTGGCAATCATATCTCCTCTAGTTAATTTTTCTGTTTTGTGAATTGCAATTGCATTTTAACATGAAATCTGCTGCTACAGAATAATATTACCACTAAGCAGAACAACAGATTTCTGGAGTTAAGAAAGAAAGAGATTTAAATATGGCAGCTATAAGGAATGGACTTTCTAATTATATTCTTACAATTATTATAATTAATTACAAACACTTTTTTGTTAAACAAGGGGTGGTAACTAAGAGATGTCACAACATTAGTAAAGTAATAACACACGAGTGGGCTCACTTGTAGTGGTACAACACCTGGTGGTGAAAGAGCAATGCATGTTCTATCTTGCTAAAGCTTGCCATGACCCAACTGGGTGTGTCAGGACAGTTGCAATAAAATGAAGCCAGAGACTAACCCAGTGTGTATATAACTATTGTGAAAAACACAAAGAGCAGTTCAAGAAATCAATTGTGCAGCATTTTTATGATGAAAATATCAGTTACAGGCAGATAGATAAGACATCACTCAATAAGTCTTCAGTCTAACTAAGAAAAACAATTGCTTTTTTTTAGAAATTCAACTTTATTCATCAACATACTCTCCTTCAAGAGTGATACATTCATTCCAACGCTCCTTTAACTTTTCAATGCCTTTTTTGTAGAACGATTGTGCTCTCAAAATAGGCCTCAGTTTCAGCAATCACTTCATTTGAGCCAAATTTCTTTCCCTGAAGCATCTTTTTGATGTCTGCAAAAAGCCAGTAGATCTGGAGAGTACAGTGGGTGAGGAAGCAGTTCGAAGCATAATTCATACAATTTAACCATTGTTTTCATCGACTTGTGACACGGGACATTGTCTTGATGGAACAGCACTTTTTTCTTTTGCATGTGAGGGCATTTTTTCTTGATTTCTACACTCAATCGATCCAATAGTGCCATGTAATATTTGCTATTGATAGTTTTACTTTTCTCAAGATAAGTCGATGAACAAAATACCATGTGTGTCCCAAAATATGGATGCCATAACCTTGCCAGCTGACTTTTGAGTTTTTGGTTGCTTTGGACAACTTTCACCAGCTGCTGTTCGCTCAGCTGACAATGTTTTTGATTCAGGTGTGTAGTAATGGATCCATGTTTCATCCATTGTCACATACTGATGCAAGAAATCCTTTTTATCTTGCTTGAACAGCTCCAAACGTTGACGTGTTGTTGTTTTTGGTTCGGTGTGAGCAAACACAGCACCCAGTTCAAAAGCAACTTACTCATGCTCAAATTTTCGTGTAAAATTGTAAATACACTACCTTCTGATAACTTTAAGGTGTCAGCTATCTCATGCAACTTCACTTTACAGTCTTTTAAAACTATTTTGTGAACTTTTTTTGTTTTCATAAACAACTGCCGATTTTCAGCAACCAGAGCGTTCAGCATCATTGGTGTTTGTACAACTGCATTTAAATTCAACATACCAGTCAATAATAGTTGATTTTCCTGGTGCAGAGTTTCCATAACACTTATCAAGCCATTGTTTGGTTTCAACAGTATTCTTCCCCA
Source organism: Centruroides vittatus (assembly GCF_030686945.1). Classification (NCBI taxonomy): domain Eukaryota; kingdom Metazoa; phylum Arthropoda; class Arachnida; order Scorpiones; family Buthidae; genus Centruroides; species Centruroides vittatus. The sequence continues at coordinate 388,859 of NW_027122214.1, forward strand.
TCAAAAAACAATGTTTAATCAACACACGAAATTCTTTTTTATCCATTGTTTTGAAAATTACAAAACTGGGGTCACTAAAACCACTGTAACCTGTAAACTAATTGTCAGAATGTCATGAAATTTTGACATGTATCGTTTGAAGGTTGGTACTATCCAGAAATCATATGGGTCTGTCAACAGTGTTGCCATATATGTGCCAGACCAGAGACTTATTGAGCAATGTGTTATACAGGATCATCAAGAAATTGGAGTAAGGTCACCAATGAGAGGTCCTGGTTCAGGTAGGAAGGCCAAAATTATGACCAAATGCAACATTAAGCGACTGGAACTCTATGTTGATGCTGTCAAAAACAAAACTGATATTGAAAGAAAGTTACAATTTCTACTCGTTCAGATATGTATTCGCTTCAGCGATACATATACTTGTTCAGATATGCAAAGAGAGCAGATCCAAAGAAAGTGTGGACATCTGTGGAGAAAATTCAAAGATTATACATTCATCTTGGATGATGAATACTCCATACAAAGACATTCTGATAAAAATGCTAATGTTGGATTTTAGTCAAAGAATGTTTTGGAAGTACCCAATGATGTTAGATTCAAACAGAAGCAGAGATTTGAACAGAACATTCCTGTTTGATTGGCAGTTTTTCCTGAGGGAATCTCGGACCCATTCATCACTCTTTAAGAGCTTGTTGTTAACCAAGATGTGTACTTGAATCAATGCATTGTTAAAGGGCCCTTTCATCAAGAAGAATTATTTTGACAACAGTTCTGTGTTTTAGTCAGACCTGGCATCGTCACATTATATGAAAAAAGTCATTGATTACTTAAAGGAGAAGAAAGTGAATTTTGTTGAGAAGTCAGATAATTCAGCTGCCATCCCAGAACTTCGACCAATTGAACTGTTCTGGTCAATTCTGAAGGGCCTGATGTATCTCAAAAATTGGACTTCCCAAAATGTTCAGCAACTACAAAACAGAATAAAGTAGTGCTTGAAGAAAATTGATATGAATGTTGTATGACACATGGTTAGTAAGGTACCCAAAAAACTAGAGGGTGCTTTCTGCTCAGTTATAAAAGCATTGTTACCTGTTAATTAATGTTCGAAAAGCTGTTTTTTAAACATGTATTGTTAAAAAAAATAATTTATTGATTTTTTTTGTAAATATCACTGACCAAAATTTGTGACATTTTTCAGTTATCACCCCTTAAATGGATGAAGTAAACATTTAAAAGTTTGTTGTTATGAGCCACCATCTTGTTTTAATGATGATTGCCATGGTTTGCATAATTGCTTGTTTCTTTGTTCTTATTTTGTGAAAAGGAAGTGAGAATCAAATTTTTGCAAAAAGAAAATTTTCTTGCATTCTGTTTTCACTTTCACTGGTAAATATCTTTCTGAATTAAGTTTAGAGTTTTGTATAGTAAATGAGAGACAAGCAGTCAACTCTGGAATTCATGTCAGTGGATACTATCAACATTAAAATTATTTTGTATTGAATTTTATTATTATTTGATAATAAAATAAATGAAGCAATATGATGATAAAATATTTTGATAGGCATAATTACATCTACATTGAAGTGAAATAGAAAAACAATGCTTTAATGTTTGAGATGGTGTCTTCTAAACTGCAAACCACTAACCAATAAGTATCATGCTTTCAGCAGTTGCTGCAGAGGCACAAAGTATATACAGTGGGAGAGTTAAGTAAAGGTTTATCTCTGTTTTAGTAATATTCTATAAGATATATGCTGTCACAGATTATCCACACAAAATTACAGTACTTACTTATTTATCTTACTTTTTCATATTTTTCATACTTGTCTTACTTTTTCATATTTTTATTTTCTACCAGAATATATAGATTATATTTATTATAAAAATGAGTGAAGCTGTTAAGGATGGTGAAACTGAAAAGCCCAGTAATGTTATGACAGAACAAGTGCCTCTGATTCCAACAATTTCTGATCAAGAAAAAGAATTAGCCAGTTTATCTTACCAAGCCTTTGAAAAGGGAAAATATGAAGATTGTCTTTTATCTCTCAATCAGTTAATTGCTACTAGATCAAATGACCTTAAAGTTTATCATAACAAAGCAGTAGCTGAGTATTATTCTTCTGATTTTATAAACACGAATGACTTCCAAAAAATACTTGTCGATATTTGTAACCAGGTATGAAAAAATTTTCTTTGATTACACGTTGCTTAAAATTATATTTCAACTTTAATAATGTTGCTATGTATGCGTATATATATATATATAAGATATAAGATCTTTATATATCAAATATATTATATATTTTTTTAAACTGATTATTACACTATTTCATATTCACTCGTCTGAACTATTAAGAGTGAATCAATAGCTTTATAATCTTAAATAACTTATATTGTAACATTGCATATTCATTTATTTATTAATATAAGTAGTACAGTATGATCTTGTTTTACATGGTACTTTGCATGTCAGTAAGTGCTAAGTAAAACAAAATTCTGCATAAATTTAGGCTTTATCCCTTAAGATTACCTAGATATTTATGCAACCATTTAAAATTAATAGAAAAATGTTCAAATGTGTTCAATGCCGGTTTTCCTTTGCTATTTAGGTTTTGTTGCATAATGCTAAAAGTTTTAGTTTTACTTTCGCACAACTTACTGTAAATACTGTACAGTATGAAGAAACCATATATGAAAAAGTTTTCATTATTGTACACAAAAAAAATTTCTGCTTTCTTCATGTCTGCATTATAACCTTTTATTTTTCATTTGGTTTGATAATTTTGTCTCAAATGTAGGCTATAGAAAATTTTTTTAAATTTCTATACTATTACTTTTGCTCCACAATGAATTTTATAATAAAAATAGTCAGCATTTGCAGTCAGAATTACTCTTGTGCATTCAAGGGTTAATCTAACCATTTGCTATCTGTGAAATTACAAATCCACTTAAAATAAGATTCTGCTATATAGTCATTTAGGTATAGGTGAAATATTAAAAACTTACCAATTAATAAATATTATAACTATCTTGACTGAGTGTTCATAGCTCATAGGACTGCAAATGGGTTACTTTTTCAATTATTTGTTACTTTTTGATTTTGTTATTCTTAGTATTACGTTGCTTTTTGTTACTGTTTCTCTTTCAACAATTAATTCTCGCACACTCAGTATGATAATGTAGATTAAAATAGGCAATGTTGTTGAAATAGAAGAAAACACAACAGACATTCAGAAAAAACATCATTTATAGTGGTGTTATGCTTGAAAGCATTTGCATTTGTGCTGTAGAGTGTATTGAATCCACAGCACAGTCTTGTATGAGAACCTCATACTTGAACTTTCTAATTGCAGATTGCTATGAATATATATAAATTACTCTTAGTGCTAAACTGAGATACCGTGGGAATGGGCAGCTTATATGAGTTGCAGACTACTTAAGTGTATGTCGTCTGATCCAGTAATACTAAAGGAAATACATTGAAGTTTGTTTTGGATTATGGTCTGAATGAATTGGGCAAAATTATCTTTGTGTCATTCATTCAGAAAATTGTGTTGTATTTTCATTGTCTTGTCTTTTCAGAGTATTATGTACACTATATAATTTTTACAGTGAGTTACCAACTTTGTGATCTCAATCTAACAATTATAAAAATTTCAGCTATAATTTCTAAATGAAAATATTATATTAAAGAAAGATTTTAATGTAGAGTAGTTTCCTACTGCCATTCTCTATTTTTACTTGTTCTAAAATCCTCCAAACTTTGTTCAAAGACATTACCAAATCTAACAATAAACATCCAGACCTTCAGATGTAACTTAATTTTATACTCTGTTGTGCAACATAGTATCTATTCATAAATACAAAATAAAGACAAGAAGTATACATCAATCTGTGAAGAGTGAAACATTGACACAGCATATATAAATTTTACTTTTAGATCTTTCAGCCATAGTTATTCATATATTGATAATGTAATACTTCTCTTAGTAACATCATCAAGTGACAGCAATGTTACCAACTTTTGCTAGCTTTCATGGTCCATAGTAAATTGGCCCTCAGTCAGATTAATCATATATTTTATCTATCTCATGCCAGTATTCTAAAAAAAGCAAATTCTTTAAATATTTTATTTGCTACAATTTGATCAACAATTTTGGTTATCATTACCAAACTTTTACTAAGGTAATCTGTTGAGAAATTCTTTGGGTTCTTTGTTTTCAGAACCACTGTTTTCCAGTTCTATGTGAATTCCTTGTTCTGCCAGTTCTTGAAGGTCATCATTGGTAAGGCTCTCACCAGTAACCTGCAGTAACTCTTCAATATCCTGCTTGTCTACATCTCTTAGTCCTGTTGTATCAATTAGGTTGACAATTTGGTCAACTTAACGATACAGTGATAGGTTCTTCTCAGTGGTGTAGCGTAGTGGGGGCGGCAGGGGCGGCATTTTTTCACAATAAATAACTACAAAAATTGTAAAAATTTGAACCATTTCATTTCATATTTTTTGTCGCACCTGCGATTCGGACCGATTGAAATGAGCACGGAATTTTTCATTACTTATTCTGTGACGAAACTGGGGAATCCCCTTTCTTTAAATGAATGTATAATAATGACATCTTGCTCATCGTAGCGACTGACAACACCGTCTGTACTGAGTTGTAGGGATTCTCCGTATTTTATTTAAGGGAGTGAAATTTTCCTCCGCCCCGGGCGGCTGACACCCACGCTATGCCACTGGTTCTTCTCATTGAGAATTCTTGGATACCTTCAGCCATAACATCTTCCACACTCCATTCATGCATTTATCAGTTAATTCTTGTCAAGCAAAGTCGATATTGCCTATGACATCTGTGATGTTATATTTTTTCAAAATTGCGCAAAACAAACATAGATTTAAGGAAAGTACAGCACTATGACGAATTACCACCTTTTGCTGATTGGTTCGTGTTCGTAAATAATCATATTATATGAGAATCATTGAAATGCCGCATTAATTTGAATTGGCATAAATTTTGAGTTTTTTTAGGCTTTGAGCAGGCAGCTTCTTGCTGGGGTCTAAGTGAGGTCTTACTGTATTTTTTTTTTTTTTTTTTTTCAAATTTATTTAATTTAGCTGTTAATATATATTTAAAGAATACATATCATAAAGCAATATAATAAAATTTTCTATGATCTATTTACAAGAAATGTTAGGGAGGGAAAAACATACAGTTTAAAGAAAATGAAAATAATTCTTTTATATTAAATTAAATGTATTCTTAATATCTTTTAAATTCATTGTCAATAAAAAAAAAATATTTTTTTCTTAATTATTTACTTGAAAATTAATTTTTCTTAAATTTCTTACAGGCTCGAATTAACATTGATAATGTTGAAACTTTGGAGGATGTTGATCATTGTATATTATTTTTCAATCAAGCCATTATTTTATTTCATCTTCATCAATATCATGCAACTATTACAATTTTAGATAAATTGTTTCAGTTTATTGAACCTTTAGGTAAGTAATACAGAAGTTTTCAAATAAGAAATTAAAACTTAAATATTAATGATGCTGTTAAAGAGTGCTAAGTTTTACATTGGAAAATCTTGAAGTTCCACTGAACACAGTTCAGTAAACTAAATTATTATATTAGGATTAATGTAATAAAATATTAATTCTAATAAAATAGCATTAATATCTTATATATAAATATATATTAATTTTATAATAGGATAATAATACTTGCTTTGATTTGCCAAACCTGCAATCAATCTTGTTTATGTAAGCTGTAATGTTGCCTTGACATTTCCTGTTGATTTTATTTGAATAGAGTTGAGCAATATCAAATATATTTTACGTATAGATTTTAAAAATTATAAGAGTATTTGTAAAAAAAGAATGTATAATTTTAATACATGCTTCTTGTCCTTAATTATGTATATTATGCTTGTGTCCACTTTGCACATTCTTGTGAACTAGGACTTGTTATACTGAGGAAAGAAGGAAGAGAAACACACCATTTCCATTAAAATATATTTATTGTAACATAATCTTGTATGCCACTACAATTGAGCATTTCGGACAACTACCTCCTCAGCAGACATTACCATTTTCTTTATATTTACAAATTTATATTTTAATATATCCATATATTTTTTTCAATATTTTCAGAATAGACTTTTAAACCTCAATTTATTAAATTCTTTCAGTAAAATTCCTTGAAATCTAGTAAATGGGTAAGTGATGTTTAAGTGAATAGACACATTTTCAAGGAATTTTACTGGAAGAATTTAATAAATTGAGATTTAAAAGTCTGTTCTGAAAATGTTGAAAGAAGTACAGTAAGACCCACTTAATGCTGATTCAATATAACACGGTCTGCTTGAAGCCTAAAAAACACTCAAAATTTACGCTGATTCAAATTAATGCAACATTTCATTGATTCGTATACAATATGATTATTTACAAACAGGAACCAATCAGCAAAAGGTGGCAATTTGTCATAGTGCTGTACTTTCCTTAAATCTATGTTTGTTTTGTGCAATTTTGAAAAAATATAACATCACAGATGTCATAGGCAATATCAACTTCGCTTGGCAAGAATTAACTGATAAATGCATGAATGGAGTGTGGAAGATGTTATGGCTGAAGGTATCCAAGAATTCTCAATGAGAAGAGCCTATTGCTGTATTGTTAGGTTGACCAAATTGTCAACCTAATTGATACAGCAGGACTAGGAGATGTAAATGAGAGCAGGATATTGAGGAGTTACTGCGGGTTACTGGTGAGAGTCTTACCAATGTATTTATGTAACCTTCAGGAACTGGCAGAACAAGGAATTCGTGTAGAACTGGAAAATAGAGATTCTGAAAACAAAAAACCCAAAGGATTTCTCTAGTTTTCCTAGAGAAATGATAACTGGAAATGATTTGGTAATGATAAGTGAAATCGTTAATCAAATTGTAGCGAGTGATCCAGATTTTGAAAGGAGTGCAAAGCAAAACGATGCATTCGGATGTGATCTTCTGCTACTGACATTTGCTTAAAGAAAGAAAGAAAAAGCGAAAAATGAAACTGCATGACTTTATTGCAAAAAACAAGAATTTTGGAAAGGCCTGGACCTTCATCACAAAATATGAACTTTACATTTCTGTGTGCATATGTTATAAGTTTATGTGTTGTTTAACATATATTATTATGCAAATTAATATAAAAATAATTTAAAATTAAAGTAAAATTATTTATTTTTGGTCGCATGTTTCCCTTTCCCTATTTACTTTGTGTTAATATGACCTTGTTTAATGCTGTTTTGCTTAGCACTTTGTTGTTTAGGAATGCATCCCCTGCATTAAGTGGGATCTTACTGTATATGAGTATATTAAAATATAAACTTGTTAATATAAAGAAAATGGTAACGTCTGCTGAGGAGGTAGTTGCCCGAAATGCTCAATTCTGATTGTATAAACACACAACTTGTGCATTATGTGTTTATACAATCCCAGTTTTGGAGAGATAATGCTCAATTGTAATGGCATACAAGATTAAGTTACAATAAATATATCTTAATTGGAAATGGTGTGTTTCTCTTCCCTCAATATAACACAGTATAACAAGTCCTAGTTCACAAGAACATCCAAAGTGGACACAAGCATAATATAATGTATAATTTGATATGATGTAAGACTTTTCATTTATATTTTTTTGGGCTTTTTATTATGTGCAATTTACATTTTAAATCATATTTAAAACCATATATTTTTAGATTATTGTTTATTTCTATATATAGTAATCTTGTAAATTTACTTTGTATTTTATTTTGTCCTTTGTGTATTCATTGTGTTGCAGTAAGACCTATTTTTTTATATGTTCTAACATATAATATTTTTATTATTTGTGTTTTTATGTAATTTAAATAGATGTTATATTGTTAATTGAGAAAGATACTTCTTGCCATAAGCAAGAAGTATCTTCCCCAATTAACAATAGATTAATAGATATCTTGGAGAAGATACTTCTTGCTTATGGCAAGAAGTATCTTCTCCAAGGTATCTATATCTACTGATTAACAATGTAACATCCCTTTGAAATCAATAATCAATTAATGTTCTTTATAATTAATAAAGGAAAAAATATATATTGCTTGCATTTTTCCCATCACATTACAGTAAAGATTATAAGAATTTAGTTTTTAAGAAATTCTACATTATTCAGCATTGTTTAAAATTGAAATTAATATAATAAATTAATAAAATTTTCAGGGAAATAAATATATACTTAAAAATTCATAAAAAAAATTCTTTAAAAAGACAATATAGGCATACCCTAGGTATAATCTCACAATAAAACAATCTGCTGATATGATTGTCATATATTTCTATTCCTATCATGATCTAACTTAGCTATCACCACCCATACAATGCTTCATTTGTTCTAATTGTTGCCTGTTAAGTTTTTGAGTCATGTGTCTGGGTGAATACCAAAAATGTCTGAGTTTTAAGAAAATTTCGCAAATCATCAGTAATTAATTATTTTTTAACGATATAGCTGATTTTATAACCGATGAACAAAAACTCTGATAATTTAATTAGCAAGTCATATGTAATAACATTTCAGAGGGGTCCGGATACAGTCATGAGGATAGCCTTTATTTAGGGAGCCGGTTTTTTTTAAACAAAGCCCAATTTAAGCTCATCACTCAAGAAATTATTGAGCAAAGTAGAAAATATTTTGTGGTTCTTTGATATCTAGAATTATTAACAGAAACATCAATCTCTTCATCTTTCCTTGCTGTAAAGTATCAAACGATTCAACAACGTCATCCTCTGCATAATGCTGAGGTGTGAAACCATATCGGTCATTGCTCAAAATCTTTCCTGAGGTGAAATCTTCTTTTAAATACATAGAAAAATATATGGGAAATGGCAATCCATGATACAACTATTCATAATGCAAATATTATTTAATGGAATGCATTATGTATGTAACCTGGGCTACACTTTTATATTATCCTCACATTTCATCTCTTTTTTCTTACCTCAGAAACATAACAGTCTTATAGTGGAGTCAATCTTTATTTGGAGGCTCTCATCTACCTCAATGTGCAAAAAATTAAAAATTTTCTCTGGCAATGGCACAATTAGAAAAAGTATTAATAAAATTGTCAGGATAATAAGTATATATTTAAACATTCAGAAAATCTTTTAAAAAAAAGACATCCTTCAAATAAAGGTCTCTACTGTAAGACTGTTGTGTTCCTAAAGTGTGAAAAAGGGATGAAATATACAGGCATTTTTAATATGTCTTTTTTAAAAAACTTTTTTGTGAATTTTTAAATATAATATAATAGATCATTTGTGATTAGATTAGTTTAGATTTATTTATTTAATTGACAAAATTAGAATAGAATTATATAAGTAAACAGTACAATTTTATTGATTTTAAATTTTTAATATATTATTATATTTTTCTTATATAATAATTACATTAATTACTTTATACATATATTTTTTAGATGAAAGTTTAGCAAGAAAAATTTGCTTTCTTTTATTAGAAGTATATCTTTGCACTCATCAGGTAACAATTTTATGTGGTGTTTGATATTAATTATATGAAAATTTTATCTTAACTTTATCTATAAAGTTAAGATCATTCACCGTATTCAAAATCATTGTGTGTATGTATGTGTGTATATATACAGTAGTGAACCGAAAATCGGAATCAATTGGGGACTGGGGTTGTTCAGATTAGGGATTTGTTCCGATTACGGATTATGTACGAAAAAATATATTAACCTGTCTGATGTTCAAATTTTTCTCCGTTGCGTGTCGCTTCGTGTTGAATTTTTCTCCGTTGCGTGTCGCTTCGTGTTGAATTTTCGTCGATTTTAAGCCTAACGAAAATTTTTATAATAATAATCGAGGCTATTGTATCGTTAAAAATTATTTCTGCATTTTGTACAAACAAAATAAATATATTGAAGAATATAAAAACATGAAAATTATACTTTAGAAGTAAATTTAGTATCAAAAAACGTTCGATTCAGCGCTACACAGTCCGACTGAAAATCGTGCCGATTACCGGCGATTCCGATTACCGGGGTTCCGATTTACGAGTCTTTACTGTATATATATATATATATATATACATATACACAATAGTTAATTGATTAATGATTTTAATGAGACATTTTTATTAAAGAAAACAGATTGTTATTATTTAAATGAGTTCAAACTTATATGTGTGATAAAATGTTAAGTGTAAAATACTTTTTACATTAACTGACCAGAAAATATTTAAAAAATGCAAAATACTATGGAAATTCTTTAATTTAGCATCCAGTAATTCAGTATTTATTGTCTGATGAGTATCCAGTATGCTTGTATTCTGTGAATTTAAATTTATTTCAACACATGGTGTGTTAAAGTCCCTAGGCTGAAATTAAGGTGGAGATGATGGTACAAACCATGCATATTTCTTCATGTCAAGAGGTTGAGCTATGGGATCAAAAACAATGTGATTGAGAAGAATAACTCATTTTGTTTGTATCATTGAAATTATTTCACAGGTGCCTTCTTGTGCCTAATACATGCATGATTGATGTATTTTCTTTCTCATAGGTCAATGCTATAATTATGACTGTAAAAATAGGTTTCTCATACTTGGAACATATGTAGTTTTTGTGAATTGTATGTATATGGTACATATTGAACAGAAATAGTACCACCCAAAGATTCTATCTTCATAAAAATTGAAAATGAAGTTGTGAACTTCATGTCTGATTAGTATCTTTTATCCTTACTGTCCAGTATCTAGTGTGAAAAACATTTTGTGATTATTTCAGAACATTTTTTATGCAAAATAATTTAATTGCTCCAATAATCTTTGTTATGTTTGCAAAGATGAATGAGGTCTAACATTGTTATGATGGAAAATGATGCCCTTCCAGTTTACCAATTTCAGACACTTCTCATGGATCACTGCATTCAATTTGTCCAGTTTGTCACAGTCTATACCTCTGAATTGATTGTTCTGTTTCTCTGAAACAACTCATAGATTACAACTCCCTTCCAGTCCTAACAAATTGAGAGCATGATCTTGTTTGGGTGAAGTTTCATCTATGAAGTGGTTTGTGATGGCCTGTTTCACTCAACGGTGTTGTATGTGATCCATTTTTTATTGCCAGTTATCATCCATTTCAGAAATGGGTCTCTTTCCTCATGTTTTCTTAGTGAATCACTGATGGAAATGCATTCTACATTTGTTTTAGTCAATTTATGCAGAACCCAAACGTCAAGCTTGCTACCATAGCCAAGTTGATACAGACTTGATTTTAATATTTGGAGAATGCTCTAATCTCCTGTGGTTATGTAGTGTGAACTGCTGTTGATTACATCTTTCTGTTGTCGATCTCTTGTGACTGGCTTGAGTGTGGTATGTCTTGGACAGAAAAATCTCTAGTAAGAACTCTCACAAACTACCACTGGAACATGTGTTCTTTCAAAGCATCCTTGCCATACACCACACATATTTTATAGGTTTGCACTATGTTTTGCCTTTTTTAAAACAAAAAGCATAATTTGCTGAAAATGCTTATTTTGATTATCCATCTTTCAACTGACATTTAATACACAAAATACAACCAGTCTTACTGCTATTTCCTAAAAAATGAATATTAAAATGTCAATTTCAAATGGTTACAAATTTTCAAAATTTAAACTGAAGTTTGTTGCTTTTTGTAATGTTTACTGTTAGCTATCAAAAAAACCACATGGACTTATTGGTCAATCCTATAAATAATAACATTAAAAATACACTCAAACCTGTTTTTGTGCAATTTTTTATTTGTCTGAGAGCGGAAAACACAACCGACGTGGCGTTGATGTTGACGTCATTTCTGGCAAACTTTTTCGTTTAGCTGATGATGCCGACATTCCAACACATCAAACTTTCCCCCAGCCGGGGGAAAGTTTATCTGTCTCTGACTAAAACGACGAATTTCTCGAGACCAGAAAGAGCAAGTTTTAAACTCGTAAAGCTTTCTACTGCAATATTTATAACTGTCAGATTCGTCGGAACTACAAAACAATCATGATGAAACTAAGGGAAGTTATTATTAACCGCACAGATAAAAAATTGCACAAAAACAGGTTTGAGTGTAGTCCATAAAATCTGATAAACTATTGAATTACTTTTATAGTAACTTTTACTATACTAGCATATTATAGTATTATTATAATAGTATAATTATACTATTATACTATATAATAGTATTATATAGTACAATTATAGTATATTATACTAACATTTTATAGTAATGTTATTATACTACTATACTAACTATTACTTTTTTAGTAAAAATCTAATAAAACTATATGTATAGTTTCATTGTACAGTATTTTCTTCTTACTTTATCATACACTGATGAATTTAGTTAATAATTATTACATTATAAAGTTATATGTTAATTAAAATTTATAAATTGAATTTTTTAAATTTTAGCCTGAAAAAGCTTTAAGCTTGATAAGTTACATTGAAACAATGTTGTTTGGAAACAACAAGATTAATGAGAGCAAAACACAGGCATCAGAGAAAGATAAAGAACAAGAAAAAGACAAAGAAAAGGAAAATAATAAAGAATCAGAAACAAAAGAAAAGGACACTGTTGAGATTAATCAAAATGAAATATACAGGCCAAAACTACAACATGTAAGTTGTTAAATCTATTATATTGTTATTTTTCATTTTTAAAGTAATTAACAGTAAAAATTCATTCAATTCTATAGGTTGTAATATTTCTGTATTGATTTTTATTTTTTATTCTGTTTTGAACTAAAGTTAGAACTTAAGACTTGGCCACACAGACTGCTACATAATGCTATGAATATTATGCTCAATATGAGTTAAAAACATTGTCACTATATTAGACAGGGGGAATGGCACATTGCACCATAGATATTACCTATGCAATGCTTGCTATGTTAAGTGCATATCTGATGATTTATGGGTACAGATTTTTGATGGATGTTTGCAGACTATGCACATGTGCAAAACAGGTATTTCTCATATGTTTTGTATGCCAGTTTTATTGCCATGCAAGTTTTCTTCTTTCAGAATATGTTGAAAACTTTAATAAAAAAAATTCAGATACAGTGGGTGAACAGTTAATGAACAGTTCGGACTGTGAACAAATCGGATAACAAACACTTTCGCAAAATATTTTTATGTTCGGATAACAACACTTCACAGAACAAACAGAAAAAGAAGCGACATAAAATAGTGAATACCGATTGGTCTTCCCTTGTCTCCAGGTGATAATTCAAAACTTTTCAGAGCTCTGAAGATGTTGACATCAATGCTCAACCTGATACTGATCAGCTAGTATTCCTTCAAATTTTGAAACTCTCCCTTGTAATTCCAGCTTTTTGTTTACCTTTCTGACAAATAATTTTTTATAGTCTTCACGAGACTATCAGGCAGGTACAGGTTAAGTTTTGCCTGAAGCAAAACTTAACCTGTACCTGCCCGATTTACAAAACGCGAGAGTTTAACTGTCTCATCAGATATTCATTAATGTTTTAATACCAAATTTCAAATTTCGTCCAGGCCTTGCATTTAAATAATTTTTTTTGTGCACTAGTTGATTTCTATTCTCTGAATTTTTGTAAGTGCTTTTCAGAACTTTTTATTTAAAAAGAAACTGATAATATTATGGAGCCTGAAAAGGGTGGAGTGTCGAGAACTGTGCTCACCATAGAAACCAAGCAAGAGATAATAGCTAACATAGAGAGTGGGCAGATGTCTGATGTTGCTAGATAGTATAGCTTGAACAGGTCTACAGTGGGCACAATCTTAGCTATGAAAGATATATCAAGAAGTCTCAAGCAGTTAAAGATCTTTTGAAGAAGTGGGAGGATGTCAGAACAACTGTCATCCAAATGGCATCCAAACCAGAATGAGGTTAATAGACTTGGGAATCTCTACAATTACAATGCTATTAATTACTTCCGAAAAATCCTGAAGAGGAGAGAAAAGCAATGGATGCTGGACAGATTCTTTAATCCCACAAACAGAAAAAAACATGGCTAATAAAAATGCAAGACTGTGTATATATGTATTTTTATTATTACATATAAATAAACGTAGTAAGAAAGTATATATTTTTTATTCTTTGGAATCTCCAGAACAAATTTATGAAATTCCCGTAAAAACCTATGGTAAATCGATAATCGGTTAACGAACAATTCTGATAACGAACAGAGTCTTGGAACGGATTATATTTGTTAACTGATCACCCACTGTATATCTATATCTATGGAACATGTCTATTGAGAAGTACTATCAAATTGTGACACATTCAAACAGCAGCAGCTTATGATAAGCACTGTGGAGTTGCAATAACTTCAAATAAAAATAAAATCACAAAATGTCTCAATTTTTATTTATTCATAAATTATTATATTTGGTTAAAATTAATGTTTTTATTAAAACTAGTATTGGTCAAAACATTATATGAAATCAAAAATTTTATCATGGTTGCATGCTGTGTGCCCTGTTGAGATAGCACTTCCATATTAGACAGCAGGAGCTACTACTGCATTTAAGTAATGATATTTTTTAAATTTAGCATCATGTTTGCAGAGATAATGAAATTTACCAGATTTAAATCTTTTTATTCATTTTGTGAACTCCCTTTTTTCTTTGAGTAACTGTAAAAGTAAAATATCAGCAGAAAAATCGTCCCACAAGACCCTATGAACACTTGCTTTCTTGAAGACTGATGAAAAAATGACCACAATGTAGCTTTCTCTATGGCCACTTAGTGTAGCATACATAGCATTCATAGTGAGCATAGCATCAGTATTGTAGCAGTCTCTGTGACCAAGGATTTAATCAATCATTGATTTATTTATGATGTAATCTGTCTTTTATACAAATTACAGACTGATTTTTTAATACTTTATTTAAAATTTAAAATTCTTACGAAAAGCATTCAAAAATATTTGATGCTCAAAATATCTCAAATATTGAACAAGAGACATTGTTGAACGAGAACAAAAACATTGTTGTTCTTCCAATACAAATATTGGAACTGAAAAATGAATTTGATTAGACTTAAAAGCATTGGGTACGTAATGAAAAAATAGGATTTAACAATGAAATTTTTTAATGGATTGTGTATTAACAATTTGTATAAGGTTTATGTAAAACATTATTTAAATTTACATTATTAATGTTATTTCTTTCCTTAGTATAAAGCGAGATGTTATATAATGTTGAAGTCAGCCAAATTCTGCAAACGAGAAATAAAAAGCTTAATGAATTCTGGAGTTGTAAGTAGTTTGAGATGATTTATAATTATATTTTATACAAATTATTATAATCTATATTTTTACGTTTTCATCCTGTTCTAGAATATACCTGCTATCTATCTACGTAGTCAGCTGGAATATCTGAGAGGAAGTTATCGCAAATCGTTAAAGGTTCTGAATACAGCCACATCTTCTGGAACTATTCGTCCCGTCAAAGAAACTGGAGATAATCTCACAGTCATGTATTATAATAATATAGGATGTATTCACTTTTATATGGGCAAACCTCATCTTGCATCTTTTTACTTTAATAAAGCATTGAAAGAACATGATAATGCCATAGCAGAATTAACTGAAGAAGAGGAAAGAGGTAAATGAGTAAATTGGAAATGCAGTAAAATAGTTGAAATTTGTTTCTTGTAAAAATTTAAATTAAAACCAAATACATTTAGATTTGATGTACTGTATCATTAATTTATGTTGCAAATTAAATAATAATGATAAATTTGCTAAATAGAAGAATTTATTCTAATACTTTGTTATTACTTCTATTAATAGAATGTTTAGATATAAAATTTTATAATTAAATTTTTATTTTTATTAAAAGTTCCAGTGAAAAATGGTAAAATTTTGATAATTTAAAAGAATAAAATATAGCTAATTAAAGAAATCAAGCAATAATTAATGGAGAAACATTTTTTGATCTTTATTTGGACTAACTTGAGCTCACAGTAATGTTCAAAATGAACACAGGATATGTATGGTGTTTCCAAAATTTTTTTAAATTTAAAACTTATGTGATAAAATTCTTACAGTATTATTAATTATTAATTATTAACCTTTATTAACGTAAAAGGCTTTTGCCTGTTACAAGGGACGTGGTTTGGAGCTTAACAAAATAGTCCACAAAGAGTAAATTTAAATAGCACTATTTCAGCTGCCTATGTATCAGAGATTTATAAAATTAAACAATAACTTAGTTAAAGTGTACAGTATAGCAAATATCATTTCACCCTTTAATATATGTTATTGGGTTACTATCCCTAGTAGTTTATATAATTTTTCTTTAGGAATGATCGTTAGAACATACACTTAATACATATCGTATTGACTTAAACATTAAAATTGTTCCAACTTTTAGAATTTTGGTTCACGTAATTATATAACTTAAATATAATATTCTTATTCGCTCTATCGAAGATCTCATATAGTTCACTTTCATTGGAAAATTAGATAATATACTTATTTCTAAATTTTGGGAAACTTCTTTTGCTTTGAAACACTCACAAAAATGTAGAATTTAGGTAGTAGTTTATTACATTTAAACTTATTCAACGAGAAGACCGACCAAACCTACTTCTTACAGTATTAAATAATTAATGAGAAAATAAAATAAATAAATGGAGTAAATAGAAATTAAACACAATCTGAATAAAAACAAGATGGTTGGCATGACAGCTCAGCATGGAAACAAGAGTTATATTTAATGTTTGGGGAAGAGTACGTGTATTTTGTTACAATGAAAGAGGTCTCCAGAATCAATCAACCAGTCCACATGGGTGATGGAAATTGTGCATCATGCATGCTGATCGTGTTGTGATGCTTGGAGAAGTAGCATATGTAGAACTGTTCCAGTATTCAGCGCCTCATTAGTGCATTAGTGCATTCCTCATTTATTAGGGGATTATCTCAGAGCACTCTAATAGTACAATTGTATACTCATTGTACCATAGGTATTGTCTGAGGTGTTATCATTATTAATAGCCATGTAATGTTTGTTTATTCTTTTGCCTAAGTTTCTAGTATTAGAGCCAATATAGTAATAACTGTAAGTGGCATAATAAGACTAAAAATATTAGTTGCGTACAGTATCAGTATTATTACTATAATTTTAAGCTACTAAAATTTGGTCATTAACATTTTTAACATATTAACAAATGTATAAGTAGCCCACATACGATCAGGTAAGCTGGCACCTTGGCAATTTGCCACTGCTCTGGCTTTATCTGTCATTTCAGGAACTTTATTTTCTCAAAGTTTGCATGACTGAAGGAAGACATTTTATCACCAGTAGGGACTCTTAATAATTTATACATAAAGTATCCCATAACTGGTATATATAAACTGTCTATTTTGTTGGTTTTACCAGAATTTGGCATACACTTAGTAATGTTCAAAATAACCACTCAGTCGGTTGACGAAAACACAAATTTTATATTTACAGTAAATGTACAAAGTAATCCAAATTAGAGTTACAATTAATTATGCACAAACACTAGTCTGAACAACAACCGACTATTCCCGTACAAATTCGTTGAAAGAACTCCTTACGAACAAACAGACTTGTAATTAACAAAACCTCCGAGTCAGGAACAAGTTCGTACACAACCACGTAACGTCCAACGAGAGTTAGCACCTCGATAACGACGATCTCCCTTGATCCGATCCGATCACCTCCGATACGATCACCAGCCAAACCCGATACGACCTCCGTTCCCGCCGAAACTACGGCTTAAATAGTCTCAACGTTTGAATCGTCCGCCAATCAAATTTGAACGTTTCACCAACGGCCGACAACGGTCACTTCCCGCCGGCCAATCGTCCGTCGTTCGACGATTTGAAACTTAACGGTTCTTCCCATGGAAGTTCCTAACGGTCGTTTCTACCGGCCGATCCTAACGACTTTTCCGTTATGCAAGTTCGTTGTAACGAAACAGGTGGGAATCGCGCGTCTTGGCGATTCCATACCTTACACACTTGATGGATGTAAGGAGATTAGTTTGCCTCTCAGAGAATCCATGACAAACTGCAGTATGTCAGAACTCTTGTAATTCTTCTTTTCTCTTCAGTAAGTGTGGAGTTGCAGGTGGCTCTCCTTGTGAGAAAATATAGAGCAGCTAGTTTTATAGGACATTGTCATATAATTGCCAATGTATATATGAATTGATCGAAGTGTATTTGTGAAATACCCTCATGGCATATAGGCACTCAGCGTTATAGTTTATGATAAATAATAAAATCTATATGGAAAAAATAAAATTACTTAAAGCAATGGAGTTAGATTAATTGCCTAATCTTACGTAATTTCTTTATGGAAAATTTATATTCCTTTATAAGAAGTTATAGAAAGTTAATATTTTATTTACAGAAAAACTTTCTGTTCGTCCACTTCCAACTATGAATTTAATGACAAGATATCATCTGTTGTATAATTTGGGTATACAATATCTTCATATAGGATGCCCTGACAAAGCATTCGACTGTTTAATAGAAGTTGTGAGGATTTATCATGTTAATCCTAGACTTTGGTTGCGTCTTGCTGAATGTTGCATTCAATTTACCAAACCCGTAAGTTTTACAAACGTTACTTTCTGAAAATCTAGCCATTGTTATTTATTTACATTTCTTTATAGGAAAGTTCACTTGACTTTCATTTAAATGAAAGGAAGAAGGACATGGTACAAAAAGTTGTTGGTGGAGGTATTCATAGAAAAATTATCTTATCACCATATCTTTCAAATAATTATAAAATTAGGTTAGTGAAGGTGGTCCCTTTTATGAACAATTTTACATTTGAACAATATTAAGTTATAAATTTATACATGGATAGAAGTTAAATGTAATATTTTTATTTGAATTTATTTGTAGTGATTTAGATCAAACATCAGCCATGCCAACTCCATCCTTGGAGTTTGCATCATTTTGTCTTCGCAATGCCCTTATGCTTTTACCCGAAGAGCAGTCATCTGGTATGTCAAGTCAGGGAAGTGTTGGTGATGAATCAGAGGCATTTCATCCACTTGATAATAATACTTCCATTATAGCTTTACCTTCTAATCCTATTCAAGGAAATGAGATTGCTTCCTTAAGGTGAACTCACATTCCAATTTATATAAATTATGTTTTCCCTCAACTAAAATTGCATTCTTTGCAGAAATTCTATTCTTATTGCAAGTTCTTATGTTGCATTATGCTTAGGAGATGTTGTTGTTGCTCTAAAGCATGCTGAAACATTACTTCTACAACCCAGAATCTCTGGAGCTCATAGGTTTATATTTTTTTCTAATCATTTTAAAATTTAATATAAATTACCTACATAATTTATTTTGCTTTTATAGATTATTAGCACATTTGTATGCAGCAGAAGCTTTGATATTGATGGATCATATTGCAGAAGCCATTCAACATTTGAATCCAGATCAAATAAAGGATGTATCATTTACATTACCATTTTCATCTGACGGTGATTCCAAACCTAATGACAAACCAGAAGAAAATAATAAAATCTATGGAAATTCCCAAAGTTTGTTTTAATTATTTTTCCCCCCTTTTAAAAATTTTATAATTTTAGAATATTTAGAAATTAAAAACAATTTTTTTTTAATTAGACTGGTTGCCAAATACAGTGAATTCTGCAAGAATGATTATGATATATAACATGGCAGTGGCATATACACTAAGAGGAGAATTAGAGAAAGCAGGAGAAAATTTACGTTTGGTGAGTGCCAATTATTATTCAACAATTATCTTTAAAACAGAATCTACAAAGATTGTCATCTACATCAAACTAATTTTTTTCTAAATCATTGTTGTCATTTAGTATAGAATTACAGAATATGTTCGAAATTATGTAAACCAAAGCAGGAACATTGGTAGGTAATAAAGATAAATATAAATCTGATGAAGGAAAAACTAAAGAAGTAAATTACAATTTGGAGAAAGCTAGGATAATGAAACAACTTTAACTAGCAAAATATTAGATTTTAGATTGTTTTTAATATAATATGCAACTGTTTATTATTATAATTGAAAAATGCATTAAAATATATGAAGAAGTTTTACAACATTAGTCTGAATGAGTGCTTTAAACATTAAATGTTAATTGTTTTTAATCATTTAACTCGAAAATTTGCCATAAAAATTTTAAAATTTTTTTAACATCTCTGGAATAATTTAATTTTTTTAATTAATTAACTAGCTGTATAGTTTTGTTTTTAAGCAGTATTTTGTGTTCAAGGTATGTACAGGATTCAAAATTATGAACACACACTGGCCATTAATGGTAATGTTTACATTCATTATATTATTTGGACAATACCTGATCACTTGAAAATTTTTGCAATGAACACCTTGAAGAATAATGAAATTCTTACCAGCTTCAGAGAAGATCCATGTGTTTACTGAAGAGTTGATCCAATACTTTACTTAACCAACTTTTATTTATAATTTCTAATTTGTAATGCAGGATAAACAATGAGAAGGATGCTGATTGTGAAATAAAATTTAATGTTGAGTATAATTTGGAAAAGACAAGACTATGTGATAAGATATTAAAATAATTACAAATTAATAAATAGTAAAATGAAATGCATTTGTGGATAAAAGGAAAAAAACAAATTTTAAATATATTGTTGATATAAAATGGAAGTTGTAATTTTAGATAATTATGTAGAATATACTATATATTAAAAGAAATGTTTTGATTTGTAAAGCAAAGTTAAAACAGATTTTTTTATGTTTTAACAGAGATAAAACCAACTGATGAAGGGTAATAATAGGCCCAAAATGTATATTGGTTTAATAAAATCTCAGTGAACTTTCCAGCTGTGGTCTGATAAGTCCTTCAAATTCAAAGTAAATTCAAAAGTATCTATTAAGAAGATTGATTATAAAATAAGACAAAAAGCAAATAATAATAATTAATTGGTTTAAAAATTTTTTTTTGTTATATTTTTCTTAGAATTTAATACATATACAATTCAGTATATTTTATCAAAATCATAATTATATAAATATGTATTTTTTTCTAAATGTACAAACCAGAAAATGCCACAGTTAACAGAGAACACAATAACACTATTAGATTTATTTAACTTCATCTCAGTATTGAACTCTACATGCTTTAAATTATAAAGCTTATAGATTTCAATATTTAGATGATAGTTAAATAAATCCAATAGTGTTGTTGTGTTCTCTATCTGTCTTAGAGTTCTGTATAAACATATTATTTATAAATGACAATAATAGTTGTTAAATTTCCTAAACAGGTTGGAGTTTCAAGAAGCTCCGGTACCGATATTCCTGTACAAGCTTTGATGCTGGCTATGTATATTCAGTTACAACAAGGTAAAATATATCATCTTGATTTATCTTGAAGTTTTAAAATTTTTTAAGTGACATATTTGTAATTTTATAGGTCATGCCGATCTTGCCAGGTCTATAATAAAACAGCATTTACCTCAATACAGATAGTATTATTATATATTAATTTGTTGTATAATTTTTTCTGTTGAAAACTAGTTATAAATAAAATATTATTTTATATGTTCTTTATTTATCCTACATCATATCTGCTGTGAAGCAAAATAGACTGTACAACTGATATTTAATTAAAACATTTTTTATTATAAAATATTTCTTTTCTTATATACAATATATATATTTTCTCACTATTTGAATTTATATAAAACAAATTTTTTCTCAAATTTAATAAATAAAATAAGGATGTCCTTTCTAGAAAATGTTCTATTGCCTTGGTTCTTATCTCCACGATTAGAATATTTACAGGTTAGCGAAATGCATTTCGTTCGGATTTCCGGTAATTCACATGGCGAATCAGGCGACCAAATAGTGGTTGTGGAGGGCGGTGGTTCAGAGTGATGTAACCTCCACTGGAATCTGGTGGGGCACGCTCCGTCTCACCGTGACACCTTAGACTCCTAAATTTACTTATCTGTAACGAAAAAGTTTCATGACTTAAAGTAAATATAATGAACAATCTTCTTCAGTATTGAATAAAAACTCAATCTTACCTGCTCAGCACTAGCTTCGATTGGATTCTTAAAAACTATCCAAGTGACACTTTCATGGCAGGGTGGAGTTGTTAATGATCCTTCATATGTCCAATAAGATATATTATCTATGTACAATGAAAAAATGTAATAAAAATTTTTATTAAAATTTTAAATAGAAATCATACTTACCAGGGATAAATTTGGCTGGATCTACTTGCTCTCTCAGTGGACATCTCTGCCCTTTAAAAGTTATATTTCCCAAAATTTTAACAATTTTTTCTAACTCTACATTTGGCTGTCCTAGCTAAAATTAAATTCTTGTGATCATCACACAAATCTTTTTTTTTTTTTTTAATCTTTATTATAAATATTTACTTTAATAAATGAAGCCAGTACTAGAAGTCCTTGCTTGTTACAAGCTGAATCCCTACAGTCCTTGTACAGTTCACTATTCCAATGAACCATGTGAATCTACAAAATATTGATTTATAAATTTTATATTTAAAATATATAAAGCTTTTATCATTTTTAAATAAATATATATAAAATAGTTCATTAGAAAATATAATATTGTCAGAAAACTATTTTTATGTTAATATTTTACCAGCTTTATGTTGATATTCAGTTTCTAAACTAATACGAAAATAATACAGAAGTAAGTTTTTGCTGTTCTTGCTGTTTTTACAATCAATAAAACTATGAAATCAATAAAACTTTCAGAAATAATCATCTCTGTAATTTGTTAACCACTATGGATTGATTATAGTAAAACGTTGAATTATTGAACAGAAACTTTTTGACATTTTCTTATACACAAGTATTGAATAAAAGCCAATTCTAGTAAATTGACTAAAATTTTAGCTAACGGCAGAAACTGAGGTTACTTGTTAACTTTTTGCTGTGTTGAGACTATACAGCATTTTGATTCTGAAGAAATAAAATAATTGAACACTACTATAAAAGAATTAACTGATATAACTGGTTTATACAATTAAATCTGATATTACTGTTATTTGGAACAATAAAAATTAATTTGATTACACAACATTTACAATTATATACAGTACATTAAGAAAAATCCATATATGCTATTTCATTATGAAGTGGAACAGAAATCAAACAAAATTGACATTAAGTCAGCATATTGTAAATTTTTTCATCTATTTAAAATGCTATTTTATTTTTGATTATTAATAGTCAGCAATTTTAAATTTTGTATAATAAAGTTTGCAATTGATAATGTCAAAATTGTAATGTTAGTTTTATTAACTGCCATCAATATCCGTTGTAATACCAAACTTATTATACACAATAGGAAATATATCCTGATTAGGAAATTATCAATGTAAAATGTACTTTGGATCTGCAGATGATTGAAAGTGGAAAATGTTCTAGTGGTGTTAACATCTGTGGTTATATGGTTAAAAAATTAACAGTTGCTTTTCGCAAACGAATAAGATAATCATCATCAAAATCGTCAGCTGACGAGGGACAAGAAGGACCAAAATGCATTCCCCAGTTAATATAAACCAATAAACATTGATGATTTCCTATTCGGTATGTAAACATTTTGGTATTACAAAGGATGTACAAAGAAGGATGGCTGTTAATCAAACTAACAAACAACCAGACATAAAGCAAATTCAAGAAAATTATAATGCTTACCTCTGCAGCCATTTGATAACCATTGATAGTATGTTCTGATCCTCGCTCATTACTTTTTCCCCAATGACAATGTATCTGATCCAAAATATACCTATTAACAGCCGGACCACCTTCAAAATCTAAAAAGTGCAAAACCAATATAATCGTTTTAATATATCTCGATCTATCGTTTCTATTGCAAATCTTACAGTTTTTGGTGCTGACATATTCAACAGTCCATCCGTGGCCACCGTTGACAACCGTTTTAGAATATTTTTTATCGTAGCTCCATCTGATCTGGTTCTGGAAGAGCGATGCATCTGGTATGGCTAAGGATGGAATTATGTCCACCGGAGACTGGTTTTTGCCAGATGCATTTGGATGAGTTTTGTACCAGTGATTAGGGCCTAAAATAATAGTGGTGTTAAAAATAAGTAATTCAATAATGTTGATTTATCAGTAAAGTTTGAAGAGCTTTTTTTTTTAAGAAAAAAATACAGTTTTATGAAGTTGTTGCTGATACAGACCATCCTTTATAAATCATTGTTTTATTGATACATAGTAAGAAGCATATCATATGATATAAAGAAAGGAACTAATTTAATTATATGATGATAAATGATAAATATATCTGTTATTTATCATTATTAATAATTTACATTTATTGATTATTTTCTAACAATTTATTTACATAATAGTAAACAATTACAAATTGTAAACATGGCATTCATCACAATTTTTATATAAATTTTTAATTCTGTACTATACAATTTATTTATATTGAAAATGATACATGTATGTATTAGGCAACCATTGGACGATATTTTTTTATATTGCTTCTACTAGAAAATAACCAGAATATTGACCGTTTTTATTCAAATCTATATACAAATGTTATAAATGAATTTTTCCAGAAGATCCATTCTTCTTACTAGTTATTAATCTTTTATACACAGGGAGTTGACAGTCTTTATATCGGTGGGAATGTCACGGATGTTAAACTCCACATACACGTGCAATTTAATGTCACTAGAAATTGTCCTGAACTTTATGAAAATGAAATATTTTTCTACTTAAAAAATCGGTGAAAAAACCTTTCAACTAATAATTTTCAAATTTGTCTACACTTGAATTAATTCTAACAAATGGATAAAAGTCAATATACTGAAGGAATATTGACAGATGTGATGTATCATCGGTCCACTTCGGATCAATAAACATTAAAAATTTTCGTAGCAAATATAACTTTTAAATGTAAAGTTTTTATAAGTGTAGTGTAATTAAACCCAAATGACGTCAGATTCCAGCCACAAAATAATAATTTTTCTACAATTCCAAACAATAAAAATAAGCAATTAATGAATTATCATCTTTTATTACTCATAAACTTACTTTATAGTTTACTTTTGGATGATGATCTTATTGTTTCAAATAAAATATTTTTTCTTTTCTAAGAATAAAACATAAAATAATAGTATATATAATTACATAACGGAAGATTGATCATCATTAGACTCTAGAGAGTAAGCAGCTCCTATAAAAATATGTATTAAAAATTAATTATCTACTTTAAATGCTTAAAATACGACGTTTTGATGATATAACATTTTACTTTAAACACACAAAATAATACAAATTCAAAGAAATTTTATATTACTGCTATGTAACTGAATATGCTGGTTTATGTAGCATTTACATAGTTTTCTGCTTAAGGCCTTTCTGCTTGTATCCTAAATAGAAATACAGTAATTATGCATTAAATAGAATATTAAGCGCCAACTAATTTCGGACATTTTTAAGTCCACCACATGTTAATTCCCTATTGCATTTAGATGTGTCCATACTTATCCATAAAAATATAATGACTCATTTCATATTAATGGAATATAAAAATGTATCTGTGTTAATATAAATGCCCATAAAATCTACCGGTTTACGTGTCAAAGTTGAAATTGTTGTACTAGTTTTATATGCCAACAGCGAAACTAGAAAATTTCATACCAGATTAATTTTTAATACATTTTCATAAATAAAACATCAGAATAATTGTTGATCAATTCATCTTTACATGCAAATTGTAGAATTAATAGCCAGGTTGAGGCCGAAGTTTTAAACGCGAAAACATGTACGTCGGACGTTTAGCGCCGCTTTCCTGTAAGCCTAGAAGTTTGACAATGGCGTTTGGAATGTCCAACGTGATTCCACTGATTTTCCAAACACCATTGTCAAACTTCTAGGCTTACAGGAAAGCGGCGCTAAACGTCCGACGTACACGTTTTCGCGTTTAAAACTTCGGCCTCAACCTCGCTAATACTAAACAACGCGTTACTTGCCGACATCGCCTGGTTCCTCGTTTTTCCAATTTGTAAGAAGTTTCTGGTAATGAGTTAAAAACTTCCTGTTTGCAACTACTTTTCTTAATTGCTGAGCCCACTGAAAAGTTGCTATTACGATCTGATTATAATGAAAATTTAAGGAGTGAAAATAATATTTTTTCTTTAAAAATATAATTGTACGAAGATGTTTTGGAATATTTTACTAAATAAATCTTACCATTAATTAACGCTGTTTGAACTTCGAAAATACGAACCAGAAACCGAAAAATGTTTTAAATTCATTAGAATGATTTTAAACAATTGCGTAAAATTTCTTTGTAATTTTTCAATGCTTTATAATATTAATTTTGAATTATATATTTAGTGACAAATAAATAGATAAATAATATATATATACAATTTAATTTCAATATTATGCATAGTAAATAGTTACCCTACTTTTACTATCACGATTTATTTCCATTAGGTTACTACTATAATAACAAATCTCTACGTAAATTTTACGTAATAAAAGACCTACCTGGCGAATTATGTAAGGGGGCGCTTTTTTTTATGTTTTGCCGGACGGTTCTCATGATTGCTCACAACGTAAATTGTGGTCTAAACCTTCGCTGCACTTAAATTGATTTAAAATAAAATTTATCCGAGACTGATGATAAAACTAATTTTTTTTTTTAAATCTATTTCTGTTTTTAAACCAAACACGTAAATAACTTAGCAACGGTATCAATAAATTGCGCTCGGCCGGCATCGCATGGTAACCGGTTTGGCAAACTTACCGTTATTTACACCGTAACCCCACTGGGGTATCATGGGTTGGACAACGTTTCTGTTCTGGAGTACGGCCAGACATGTTCCCATCGTGTTCCTCTTTCTTTAATTCATTTTCTCTTTCTATTATCTCACCTCTGATCTTTCCCGAATAACTAGCATCTTTGGTCGAGCATGCGCTTTAAACACTTTCACCCTTCTTCCGGTAAACTTTAATGACGTAATTGTTGGGGTTGCTGATCACTTCTAATCAACAGGTTGTTATGGCAACCGATCTAAAGAACGGCGTCGAGTATCAGTACGAATCCCGACTGATTGCATGCATTTAATGCGATCGATACCGCTTGTGGTTGCTTTAATTTTTAAATTTGCGGTTCGATTCGTATACCGGAAACAGGATGAACATCGTACCTTTTATGGTCTAACGAATGGCTTTACGTCATTCCGGTTCCTATTTTATAGGTAACTTTGAATGGCGGCTTGTTGTTTCGAAAATTTCCCGTCGTTTTCTTTTCTTTTTATATTTAGCCTGTGTTTCGTCGGCTTAAAAAATTTGTTTACTAAGAATATTGTCCAAAACATGTGTTATTATAATGCACTAATGACGGCATTATATGTCTATATACGGTAAACCACACTATATAAGTTTCACTATACACATACTATAAGTAGCCTATATAGAATCTTAATTTCAATAGAGTTTATGACTTTTCTCCTGACTTCAGTAAATATTTATAGCTTATTTTTTGCAATTGTGTATATTGTTTATGGAATAAATTAGCTCTGTAATATATTTCGCTGTTTTTTTATTTTCTCTAAATGCAATGTGTACTCGAATTAATGCATAATTTAAACGATTTTTATTATTTTATTCTGTTAACTGCGTTATTATGACATATAATAATGTCATATCAATAAAAAATATTATAAAAATTTCAATCCACAATTGATCAATTATAGAATAAACCTATAAATAATCTTAATTCTAGTCTTACTAAGTTCATTGATCCTTTGCAAAATGAATATTATATTACTCAAATCATAATGTATGAAATCGAAATAAAGATCCCTTTTACCACGATCTAACAGGTTCTTGGAAACCCGCCGCTAAGCGAGCTGTCGTAAATCGAACCGTACTCTTCCGTAGATTTAGCTGTTGTAAACTCTTTATCGTAGTCAGTATCAAAGACACAGTGTGATAAATTGAAGTTCTGTTCCTAGAAATAAACTTTGAACTATGTAATATTTTATCGATGTAGTGCCAAAAAAATGCCGTATTTAAAATACATGGCACATATGGCCTATTGTATTAGGCTGAAAACGTTTGTTTTGTTTAATTAATAAACATTTCTCAGCAACAGAAGGTGGTATCGATAGTTCATTACGTAAAACAAGAGTTAATAAAGTGAGTCGTCCTAAGACGGGGGATACTACAAATAGAGCATTGGCATTTTTAAGTCCAAACGACATTTACGGATCATGTTTGATGGGATAAGGCATCGCAACACGAGTACAATCTGCCTCCGGGAGGACTTTTTTGTGAGAAACAGGCCTGTATTAAGATGTTAGACACGTAAAAGAAAGCCCAGAAAACTCCTCCAGCCCATTGATCGGGTGCGAACTCGAATGTTTTATCCACTTGACCACTGTTGAGCCATTTACAGAGTCATAAGTTATATTTTTCATTATGTAAAACAAGTTAGTGTATTTTGGTATTCGTGTAAATATTGTAAGGCCCGCACTTCAATAGACTTTATATTACAGCAGCTTCTGGTTTATATATGTAAAAAAGAAAATTGATATGTTTACAACAAATTCTAAATCTTCCTTCTTAAAAACGAAATGGGTGATTTTAAATTAGCTTTAAATATTTTAATATCATTATTAATTAAGCAATTGATTTGGTTTATCGCGTTGCACGTACTTGTTTATTATTTTATTAACATCTTCGGACGTCACGTTAAGCATTATTATTATTGAAAATGATGGAACATAATAGTATATCGTGTGTATTGAAAGTATAATATTCTAGATTCGTAGTTATAAATTTATATTATTATTGGACTTCATAAATAAGCGAACTTGAATACTACTCGAGATCTAATTATGGTTTTTGTAATATGAATGTCCTCACCAATCTATAAAAGTGAGATAAATATTAATTAAACATTTATAATGTTTACAAAAATTTAAACAGAAATCTTTTTGAGAACCTTCGTGACCCTTAAAAATTTTATAAACCTAGTTTAAAGGCTTAATTTATTAAAGGGAAAAACACTGTAAAGCTTAAATATATTTTTAAAAATCGTCATAATATCGATTTTCAGTATTTTATTATTATTTCTTTTTTCTTGATATTTATTACCATATAAACTGTGTAACCTTGTGCTTTTAATTATTTGTAGTTAGTAGTAGTTTTTTTTAGAAAAAAGTTTTATAGATCCTTCAGAATGAAATATGTAAATCGATGAAAAATTTCTGTAATGTGAGTCTTACACACGCAACTCTTACTTTTCTATTGTTACTACTGTATTCATTTTTATATTCAAATATAATTTTATAAAATTGGTCCATCATTAACTAGATTATTTTATATAAACAATTTCCTTTCACATTAATTCTAGACACATATATCCGTATATAAAAAATGTATACGTAAATCATTTGAAAATTAATAATTCCAAAAATTAACATTAAAAGTATTCTTACCTGATTGAAAATTCTGATGAAGTGAAGAGGTTTCAGCGAAATTTTTATAATTTTTCAAGTTTATTCTCTAAAATATGCTCCTAAATAAATATACATTGTATGCTTTGTTCTGTCGTTTTTGCGAATTGTTAGCATAATGAGACAGTGTTTTATTTTTTTTAAATATAAGTAGTAAATTTATGTAAATAAGTTGCTAAACGCTTTCTCTCAATTCGACCCGTTTCCTTTGTAAAATACACAACTACTTCGCGTGACGAAATCGATAACAATAAAGTTTTCACTATCTGAATTCAAATAATACGTTTTATATATAATATATATATTTATATACTGTATTTGATAAGTTAGCGCACAATGATGTACAGTAACCGAGTTAACTTTGTGACATTACACTAGAACTTTGAATAATGCGGGTTTATATCCATTGCGAAATTTATTTGCGGGTCCGATTCTGATAGCCTGTACAGTGATGTTACCTGTTATTTGTTATTTGTTATCTCGGACTCTAAAGCTTTAAAGTGCACGACGCGTATTTTCTTCTTGTTGCGTTTTTTCTGATAAGTTAACCAATAAATCCAATTATACATTCAAATTATTTTTGCTTGTAATTGTCAATAAATACAACAAATTTTGATTAATTGCTACAGAAGTAAATTTCGTAGAGTTGAGAGGTTTCTTTGTGAGAGTGTACCAAGAATCTGATGAAAGCGTTGGGAGTGAAGCTGCAGAATTTTGAGATGCAGACAGCAAAATAAAACATACGGAGATTTAACTCAGAGGACTAAAAAAAATGGTAATTGTGTAGTTGTAATTCTTGAATAGAAGTGAAGAAAATGGTGATTAGCGTGTAAATGCAATGTAGCCTGTTGGAAAGTATTGGCAGTGGCCCGAAGAAAAAGATGAGATCGGGTACAGCAAAGTAATCCACCTCTTCAAAGAGAAAAGTGGAGGATTTTTCTTTCATTTTATAGAAACAGCCGACTTGCTGTGTTGATTATTTCATTTTATTGACTTTGTCTTGAAAAATGGTTTTATTTATTTATTTTACATATACAACAGGAAGTATCACTAGGACAAATGATCTCCTCTCCCAAATTAAAAAAAAAAACAACAATTATAATAATGAAGACCCTTAAAAGCAATAACAAAAGACGAGCAATTATTTATTGTGGCATGGCCACAATGCCGGGCTGCAATTTTTAATTTTTTAAATTTAAAATATATGCTCCCCACCTCAAATTAGTATTGTAGTGACTTGCCCTGTATAACATACTTTTCCTTTAACAATAGAGTCGTGCCTGTCATCTATCTAACATCTTTCGGGGTAAAAATTTTTGAATCGAAATAACATGACTTCCGGTATGCATCGGAAGTTCGTATATAGTAACTATAATAACGGGATAAAATTGTGACCAATTTTTTTCGCAATATTGATTATAACAATAAACTAAAAATTAAGAATTCTTTGTGTAAAAAAAGGAATTGTTATGTCTTCCTAAAATGACAACTAACGACATGTTTGGTTTGATAATCTGGTAATTAAAATTAAAAACAAAAAAAGAAATGCGAAAAGTGTCACAAAGTAATCCCACTTTACCAGTATTTATTTATCCATTTAATATAAAAATATAGTTTAAAAAGTCAATTCATTTATAACATAATAAAAATTTAAAAGACAGTTTCATCAGTATAGTCAAATAAATAAGTCAAAAATAAAACCTTTGTGACGTGGCAGCCTAGGGCTACATCAGTGGATCGCCGCAGCCCTAGCACCTTGACCTTTAACGCCCTCTATCGAAGAACACTTAAGTTTACTCCTCTTTACAGAAGAAAATCTAACACGTTCTTCGTGTATCTCAACGCAGCACAGATTATTATTTTTTCTTTTTATTAATACTGTATTTGTTAATAATTACTTCCACATTTCTGAAATTCAATTTCGTGTGGAAGATTCCTAAGTTTAAGTTGGTAGCAATTATTTTATAATTGAGAATTTTTTTAACATTAATACATTATTTAATGCTTATTGGACAATGTGTTTAATATTTACATTCAACTGAATCCAAAGAGTTCCTTAAATGTAGTCTACTATGTGTAATGCAGGGAAATGTCCCCTTCCTTTATTTAATAATTTACAAGTAAATTTGATCGGATATAATGTAAGGTGTGATTGATATGTGGCTACCAATTATTTAATACAGATGTGATTTGTTATAGTTAAATGAATCATAAAATTAAATTGTGAAATATGAAATAATTTTTAAAAAAGCTTCTCTATACTCTTTCTTAGTATTTACAGGACTTCCGTTCGATATTGAAATTATTTTTAACAAATTGCAGTAAAACAAAAATAAAAGTAATCTGTGTTTAGAAAATGTACCATGAATAGGAGTAACTTAAGTGTTCTTCGATAGATGGCGTTAAAGTTTAAGATGCAAATACAGAAGTCTCAGCCCAACGGTTAAAGTGTAGCTTCGTGTACACTTAGCTGTACACGTAGCTAGTAAAGCTTCGTGTACAGTGTCACACTGTAAATGAAGCTAAGTCACTTTAATCACTGTACTTAAATATAAAATTGTGCTATAGACGTATGTTAAAAATCTGAAATAAATAAGGCGACATCTTGTACTAAAACGTTTAAATGAAATGGACTTCAAGTGCTGTACAGCCAAATTAGAACCATTCGGGACCAAACAGTACGTGAAAAATGAATGGCGTTACCAAAAATGATTGATTAATGATTGAGAGAAAGTGTTTATTTTTATGAAAGCAGACTGTGTTTGATGTGGGAAATGCTGGACAATTTGTTTGGAGTAAAGCGGATGAAATGTTTCGTCAAGAATGTCATGATATGGAGTTCATTTCGGCAAAAGGCAAGGGAGAAATGTATATTCTAAAATAAACTATAAATGGCAAAGTCGACGAAGAAATTTTCGACACTTTTCTGATTCCTGTGGTGGAAAATCAATTTGGAATGAGCAGGTTGTTTTCCAGGAGGATAACGCAAGTTGTCGTCGTATGAAAAATGTAAAGGAAGTTTTGAAAAAGAAAAGAATTAAATATTCACTTTGTACACCAAACAGCTCCAATTTAAATGTCACCGAAAATGTGTGCGCCACACTAAAAATGCTAGTGGATGAAAAATAACCTATCACAAAGGAAGAATTGAAAGCTGCTTTGTTGCAGAATTGGAAGGAAATTAATGATGACCAAGGCCCGGATAATTATGCTCTTAAAAATCGAAAATGTGCGCTTATAATACAATATTCCCCAAAAACATCAAAACATTCTCAAAAAAATTGATAAGCTCAAACATGTTTTGATTAATTTTTTCGCTTAAAGATTATCAGTTCCTTTAAATAATCAGTTACATAGAATATAATTTTCTCTGATTGCAATGCGTAACAAAATATTGCTGAAAGTTCTCAGTTGTAAAGTTTGTTTCTACATAGTAGCGTAAAAAACTTTTTTCAACGCCACACGAAGTAACAGGAGCAAAAACAAATGAACATACTTCCGCAGTAGAAAGAGAAAAAGGCAGGTCCCCTTTTCCATTTCTTAAGATTTGGTTATCTCCGTAATATCTCTTCATCGTTTGTTTTTATTCAGAACAAATTCGAATTTTTCGTCAATCTTTTCAGCTGATGTTCCTCGAATTCCACGAAGTCTCTTCAACGCTTTCGATCAAACTGACGGCAGTACACAACGGCATCCTTTCTTTCAATGTTACTATAGCGTATTTAAGAAATTCAAAATTTGCTTTGATGAAAGCTAATTCGTGTTCAATAGCTTCTTTCTCTAAAACAACTCCGGGTATCTTCTATGTTCACCGCATCATCCGGATTAATGCGTGATCTATGCACGTATTGTGAAGCATATTCGGATGAAAAACATTAGCCATATAGGGTGCTGCATCTGTTACAAAAGTGAAGCACTGTCTCACGTTGGATCCCCGCTGGCCAAAAAAAGAAAGGCGTCATTAACTTCTTTTGTCAATGATTGAGTGATTACTTTGCTCAACAAGTGCTGTAGGAATTTAAAATGTTTTTCATCCGCCGCCTCCTTAGTGATAACTAACTTAGTGATAAATAAGTAACTGATAACTTTTGAAAAGACGTATCCGCAGACTTAAATATTTACATGTCTAAAGCGGCTGAAATATTTTCCGTATCTAAATTCATGTTTCATAGCTTATTCATTAATAAAGAAAGGAATATTTCACAAGACATTTTAATTGATAAGTGTAATGATGATGATTTTCCTGGAAGCATACAAAATTGTACAGCTGCCAAAGCGAAAAGAAACAGAATTTCTTGATGGAGAAATGAAATACAAATATTTTATGTGCATTATTTTGTGTGAGACTGTAGATATGAAATAAAATGTAGATTTAAGTGAATTATGCAATCTTGTATTATTTTGTAATGAGTATATTTTTATTGTTTTAACATATTGCATTTGTAATATTGTGCTATATACGAAATTTAAAAGACAATCAAATGAAAAACACATATTTGACAGACTATTTCAAAATGTCATATGTCAACAAATCTATTTAAGATGGGACTGGAGAAGGATTTGAAAAGTTTTTGAATCATAAGAAAGCTATTTTTTTAGAAAAGCATGCATTTTCTGTATCCAATACATTAATTAATGCTTTATTCATTTTCATTATTATTATTTTTTAACTAAATATATTTTGTAAAATTTTTAATGTTTCCTTTCCAATCTCCTCTAATTTCTTTCACCTATTTTCTTTTTCTTTCTGTTTTTAACATAATTTATAAATCATTCTGGAGGTTTACATGTTTGCTTTTTTTCTTTCGTGATGGTGGTGATGACACTGCTGCTGCTACTCTATTTTCTTGAAAATTTTCATCATTTATTTTCAAAATGCTATTTGAAAGTACTGTTGAAGATAACAGTGTTTTAGGAGAAGGACTAACGTTAACTTTTAAACCAAAGAAATGGTTAAAATCATTAAATTATCAAAAAGGAAGTCGACCACTTTCAGATCTTTCATCCGATCTTTCCTTCTCTCTCTACGTTCGAAAACTTTTTCCAAACTAGCATTTGAATAAGATTTTCTTTCTTTATATTTCTAATTATTTTTTCCAGTGTATTTTGCATAATAAAAGCTCTTATCACTAGAAATAAACGCCATAATTTTTATTACTCTAGGAGTATTTGTTAACAAATAAGAAATTCCTACAATCAATAATTTTCGCATAACTTGCCGTTCGAAAACTTTCTTACACGGTTATACAAGAAACATTGAATTATCGAAATTCTTCTTGTTTTAGCATTTAATTGGAAACTGTGTGGAAATTTAGTTATAAGAAGCAGTATTCTATGTAAACAGTACGAATAAAAATGGGGCAAGGCTTGCCCTATGTGTAGCACCATTCATTATCAGATTTTATTTAAAAATTTAAATTTTTCGCTAATTGTTAAAACTGTTTTCAAACTCTAAAAGAATGTATTATTATCGGGAATACGTATGTATGCAAAGTTTCAATTGGATCGGAAATTGGGAAGTGGGTGAAAAATTGAGTTACAAGATTTTATCTGGACAGACAAACATACGAAGTAAATTAATTAATTAATCAATTAATCAATCAATCAAAAAAACAGATAATTTCAGTTTAGAAAATCATAAACTGGAAATTTGGTTAATTTTAAATATCTAGGTATTTATTTTTCTTCACGTGGCACATTCTCCTATCATTTAAATAAAGGTTCACTTGCTGCAAGATCTAAAATCTCCAATCTCATCAAGTTACTTATTAAAATTAAAGTGTCTTCATTAAATAATTATTTTAAATTATTTGATTCTTTGATTGGACCAAGTATGTTTTATGCTTTTCCGGTTTGGAGTGGTCTTTTAGTAGACAAATTTGAACCGATACAGTTATTCTACTTTAAGCGGGTGTTCCATATTAACAGATCTGTCTCGGGACCTGCATTGAGAATGGAATTGGGAAGACTCGTTATTGGATTGTCGATAAAATTGTTTAGATTTTGGAGGAAAATTATTGACCTACCGGAAGATGATTACCGAAAATTGACATATACAAGACTTTCAAAGATAAATGGTAATTCCTTTTTGAAGCCATGGCCTGCTGTTGCTAAAAGATTACTAAATAATATTGGATTGTCCTCTAGTTTTATGTATTTAAGTGAAACTTCGTTCTTTCTGGACTGTGATCAATGATATTGGTTAAAAGATGTTCAATATTTGAGTGAAAGAGAGAGGTTGGAATAGTGAAATTTTTCTTAATGGAATGTGGAGTCCAGTGCCTTATTTATTGTCTAATTTCAGTTATAAAGTCATTTGCTGTACAATTTACACTAAACAGGTTTTCAATAGACCTAAATGGTAAAATAATTAATGTCTTAGATGACTCTGAATGATCTTTTTGTGGAACAATAGCGAGGGATAGGAGAAAACATCTTGTTTCTTGCAACATTCTTTTGGATGTTCGAGTTGCTACACTGCCATCTGACTTTTGTTACCAAATTTTATTCGGTGACAGTTTCGCCATGCTAACTCTGTATAAATTATATAATTTCTTTGTTCATGTATCTAACTTAAAATAACAATGTTCTTTAACCCCTTTATAACAACACCCGTTATATCAAATAATAAAGATTGATTGATTGATTAATTAAACACTGCCTTGGAACGAATCTCCAATTCTTGACTAATGCGATTAAGGCATTCAAACATAGCCCTTCTTATTTCTTGTGACAATGCGAGGCGCGCATCCTTTGTCGTCTCTCTTAGAATCCTTTTAGGATCTTTATACTCACTTCTCTCCATTAAAAATTTCCATTTCCTCAAACTTAATAATTACCTAGTGAAAGTTCATATCCATAATTTTACTTCGGTGACCTTCAAAAAGCTGTATTTTGATTTTCCGACGGAACCGTTTCCTGGCTGTCCCCCGGGACATATCACACTAACGCACCTCTCATAGTACGCCATTGTGTGTACTACAACGAAAGTCTGAAATAAAGTTGGATAATATTAGAATCACGTTTTCTCTTCGTCATTGCACAAACATTTTATTCGTTTTTTCATTACATGCGGACAAGGTATTAACAGTCGTTATAATATTCCATCATCTAATTTAAATCCACATAAAATTGTTGAAAGAAAATGTTTTGTACTATAATATACAGATAGCGTACGGATTGTATAGTAATGATATCAACTTCTATACGGTGAGGCGTCATCTACGTTTACGTCGGTCAGTAAAATGTTGCCAAAGATGTCTGTGGAATCCTCCATACATTACGTAACATTATTTTTATACTTTTCAATTATCATCCTATTCCCGTAACACCGTAACTGTAATTAAGCTACTTATTGCACCCAATTCCCATAGAACAGAAAGAGACTAATAGTCGCCTTGTAATAAACAGCGCAGTCGGAAACTGAATAAAGTCATAGACATCGCAATGTTTACTAAAATAAATATGGTAATTGTATTTAATATTTTAAACAGATTCCACAATTCATTGCGCTTGGCTATACTAAACAAATAAAATTTGAAATCATGGAATCCGTAATTTCAAACGAAATTAAAATAATTTGTTTTTTGAAGTGTTAAAATACTTTTGACAAGTTGAGATTTATGTTCGATACTGTATACCAGTGGCGTGCCGTGACATTTGATGATAGGGAAGCTGTTTCTGTAAGAAGCCGAATTCCAGGGGCAGTCAGTTAATTGCTCGTCTAGTAATGGTCAGTAATGGTCTGCTCTTCCGCCACCACCCATTCGTACATGGGTGGTGGCGGAAGAGACGTACTTGACAAAAACCGACAAAAAAGAAACATAAAATAAACATACACTATGTACAAAATAGTTTGCTTTAGGACAATCAGCCGTTCGGACGTCCTGAGCGTCGATGTGGTTCTTCGATGGTCGATCGAAGGTGGCCGCGGGACTAGTCTGTAAGGCACGGGGAGGGATTATATCAATCTCCGTTCTTTCTTTCATCCATTTTGATTGGTCGTTCTCTCTCAATCACGCTTCCCGAGTGGTTGGTCCCTGGTTATTAAACGTAACGACACTCTTACCTGGAGAGAGAAAAAAGTCAAAATCGAAGATGAATTCGATCTTCCACCGATCATAGGACGACTTCCTTCCGCGATTTATGGTTTCTGCCTCGCAGTTTGATATAAACAATGAGTGTCCGACTACAAACGACTTTTACCTATGTTTTTTTAAACGAATAAATTTTTCTCTAAATTAACCGTTTTTTCACGTCTTTCGTGACGGGTCAGACCTGTCCAGTACATGACATTTCCATAAAAGTTTTAAACAAATACTGAAAATGACAAAAATAAACAATTTATGTATTTTAGTTCTAAAATACAAATAATACATACATACAATAATACAATAATACATACAATGATAGAAACACTTGTTTTTTTAATTTTTTATAAACTAATTCTATTCGGCGATTTTTTCCGCCAAGTCGTTAATTACTTTATCATAAAAGTCGCTGGTCGTCGACTCCATCAACGTATTTACAAGTTCTTTTTCTATCGAAAGCAACGCTAGCGACCGACTGTTCCTGGCCAATGTATGAATTCGCTCCGTGGTCGAAAAACTGCGTTCAACACACCCACTGGTAGATGGTACCATAAAAATTAATGATACTAAATCATATAATTCTTTTAGTACGTTTTTGTTCGGATCGACATTAATTATAATATGTTTTATGTCTAAGAGTTACTTGTCAATATAGTCCGGACACGAATATAAATATTGCGATTCGCTACGTAATTTAGATAAATCAAAAAATTTCCCATAAAATTTACTTAATTTAAAAAATTAAAACACACTTGGAAAAATTGTTCATAATTTTAATATTATGAAAAACATCTAAAAGTGATAAAAATTCTAAAGATTTTGTCTGAAAATCTGTCAATATAATTATAATATTCTTTTAATTATATTGTAATTAAATATAACTTTGCAATAAAACGTACCTAAAAATAACATTAAATATTCTTTACTTTTTAAATCTTAAACAATTCACTTAGTCAGATAGCTCCCTGCCAGTGGCTAAGGGATAGAATCGTTGGAAGCGTTACACGTGTGTAGTTTCCATCAGCTAAACCGGCTGAGGTTGATGCTCTGTAAAGCGCATGCGCCAATGCCCTCTGGCTGCTTTACACCATTCAGTTATTCTCGCCGTGAAAGCTGTCTCGGAAGCGCTTCCATTCCGCCACTAACATTCGAATATACAATAGCAATCTTATCGTTTTTTTCACAAGTAGTATGGAATTTTTTAATAAGATACATAATGCAGTTATAATAAAATATTAATTTTAATTAATTCAAAGTACGTTAAAATACGAAAATTTATATTTTAGAAAATACAAGGGAAGGTCATTGGAAGGTGGATGCGGCGCTTCCACCGTTTCCAATGACGGCACGCCACTGCTGTATACAAATCCAATTCCGTACAGGAAAATAGTTACGAGAAAGGTCTGTTGTGCATAGAAATGAGCGAAATTATAGCCTTAAAATACTTTAAGAAATTCTGATTCTTAATGTTTTAATTGTCATCAATTAATATTTTCTATAATAGTGTTATGTACCAGTAAGTTGCCATTTTGTACCCAAATAATAGACTACGAAAAATAGCTTATCCATTAGTTTCAGTAACAATATAATATGTAATTGAGTTATTCTGTGATAAAAGCCTTGAAAAATGGAAATACGTTATTTTCATAACTTGGGAAGTAAATTTTAATTTATACCCTAATTAATTCCCAGAATGCAGTGGTAAAGCGAGTCGTTCTATATCGCATCAGTTCAATATTATTAATTGAGAATACATTTTTAATTACGTAATACCACACGAGGTCTGACCAAAAATATGGCTTTTTATAGTCATAACATATAATTACACCAGTCGTAAAACGGGGATTTGTAAAGCGTGCGTCGTAAAGTGCGGTCTGCGTTATTAATACACAAAGATTACTTAATTAGGATTTATTACACAAAATATGTGATGTAAATTGAATAAATGTATAATAATTAAAATAATGAAAACACTTTTGATTATATATTTTTGAAATTAAAAATTCATACGTTAATCGATTATTTAGAAAAATTAAAAAATACAAATTTATATCAATGTTATTTTCATGAACGATTATTTAATCATTCAGGAAAATAACATGTAAGAAATAGGAGTTGATATAAATTTGTTTTTGTATTTTTTATTTTAATTTTAATTTTTTGACTGTTTATTATTGTTAAATAGAAACGAAGCAAATATTTGTTTCGTTTCTATTTGTTATATAACAATAATAAACAATATTTTAATACAATAGAAAGTAAGTGTTTGTTTGTTTATGTATAGGTGTGTGTTTTATCGAATTATTATATTAAATTTTACAAATTTCTCTTCGTAAAGATTATAACTTACAAGCTAACTGGATACACTTTTTTCGATCCATTTTGATAATTTTAGAGTCTGTTCGATTGGTTGGGATAGTATACATTTTTACGTCAATTTGACGTCATTAGAACTACTTACACAATGAAAAATTCTGAAGAATGACGTGAAATTTACTTAGCAACCGTACATACTTTGTTTTATTTTACGATAAAATGTTTGATAAGAATATTTTCTTAGCAAATTTGTAGAATGTGTATTAATAAATCATATAAATTTCTACTGTCAAATATTTAGTTTTAGAATATCTAACTATTCAATCGTTTGAAAAGCCCAATTAAACAACCCAATCAAAAAATATGATTCAATTGCCTTTAATTAAAATTATCATTATTACAAATCAATATTTTAAACAATAATAATAATAGTAATAAATTCGATTTTCATTATTGCCAATTTTACAATATTTTTATTTTTACGAGTAAATATATAACTTGTTTCTTTTTATTTTTCATAGTTGTTGTAACAATAAGTCGGCAAATAAACTATTAAATAGTTAATATATGGATAAAAGTGTGCAATAAACTCCCTTTTTAACAACCATTATTGTATTATTATTATTATATAAATTACTGAATTGTATAAAGTTATTATGCGTAAAGAATTATTATTATAAAAAATAATATTGATGCATTTACGTATGTAAATTAAGAGCAGTGATGTTGATGAAAACACGTGTTATTTTAGAACAATAGCCTAAAGGATAGAACTGAAAAATGGGATAATTACCCCACTATAAACTGTCTTCGGCTTACGTGATTTAATCGAATTACTGTAATTAATATAAATATAAAACGTTGACACGTCATAATTTTTATACAAATACTAACTTTTCTCTAGTTTTTGCCTAAATCTATTATTAAATTTTATAACTCAAACTAATTTATAAATAAAGCGAATTTCAAAGAAGAATGTTTATCTTCTTTTTTTTAGCGATTAAATTAATTTTTTTATATTATTAAATATGATTTATGGTTTAGAAAAACGTATATTGCCCATAGAAAATTTTTAGGTGAGATATTCTGTAAGGTTCGCCATTATGTGGAAGTATAATTACAGTCGAGGAATACTTCACTCGTCTCTTCTGTATAATTATATCGTGCGACAGTTTGGACGAATTGATCAATCTTTGGACATTGGCAGCTTTTACCCTCGGGCAGATCCATCAATTTTGTTGCAATCGGACTTATTTGCAGCTCTTATCTTGTTCGAAGATAGCGCGTAAAATAGGCCATTTATGTGATAGTTTGTACAGTTTATATATATAAATATATACATCAAACGGAAAAGCTGTTATCCATACAATTTTACTATCTTAATAATTATTTAAATATATCAGTTAAAAAATATATTTTTTTTTTGCCTTTTAACTAATTATAAATTTTCAAGGAATAAAAGTATAAAATATTTTTTAACACTTGAAAATTTAATTTGTAAGTGCTTTCGATGCCACCAGATGGACACACTATTATATTGTTTATTAGTTTGTCTTTTATTATAATTCTAATTTATTATTTTAAAAATTGTAATTTCTTTTATCACTGAGAACAAATGAAACTATTATTATTTATACTTCTGACATCAGTGATTTCATTACATGCGTATTATTATTATTATTATTTTATACTTTGGATTGGGATATTGTGTTTCTAATAAATGTCGCCAGATGGAGACACAGCGTTATAATAAACTTTTTAAATAATGCGACAAACTTTTATTGTTATAAAAAGATAAAAATCAAATTAAAAATCTAAATAATTTATAAGCAAGTAATTCGATCATTGTGTTGATTATTTTTAAAATAAACATAATTTAAAAACGTAAATAACTGAACTCTGATTTGTAAATAACTGCAATATTTCAAATAAACAAATATAGTATTATTAAAAAATACATTGTTTTATATTATTAAAACTTCATTGAAAATATATAAATAATTGATTAAACTAATCGTATTTTTTTACGTAGCGAAGAACATTTTAAATAATAACTTTTGCATTTTTTTTTTTAAATGCGAGATGGTTTTTGAATTATACTTTAAAAACATTTTAAAAATTTTAATAAAAACATACATTTTTAAAATAATTTTTTTTAATCTAAAACGAAATGTTTTGCATTAAAAGATTAATATTGAATCCATTTATTAGCCTACTATAATTTTTTGCTACATAAAGAAATAATACATATAAACAATCTTAATTTTTTAAGCACTTCTTTAAATAATAATTCGGACTTTAAAATGAAAAATATTAATAATAAAGATCTTTTCTCTTTAACAACAACAAAAAAAAGGCTCTGTTTTGTCTTTTTTTTCTTTCTTTCTCTAATCTAAAAAAATTCCTTTGTAAATGTCTCAAATTAACATTTTAAGATTTTCATATATTTTTAAGTCAATAAAACTATTTTATTATAAATATTAACAGAATAAATGTTGAATATATACAGGAATTAAAATTTATATCCTCTTCTAAACATGTTTAATAAATAATAGGTTTGTAGAAGACATTGCTATCTATTTTGGTTAAAAATCTTTTTAAAGAATAATTAACAAAAAAATATTTTCTTAAAATATTCTTTGAAAAATGTAGAATATTAAAAGTTTGATATATTAATATAATTATTATTAATATTTTAATTATTAAACATTATTTATTTTTTAATTAAAATTTCTTAATTAAAACATTC
The DNA here is from genome assembly GCF_030686945.1 of Centruroides vittatus. NCBI lineage: Eukaryota > Metazoa > Arthropoda > Arachnida > Scorpiones > Buthidae > Centruroides > Centruroides vittatus. Next base: position 431,583 of record NW_027122214.1, read on the forward strand.
TCATTACCTGGCTGTACCTGATAAATGACGTTAACAAACTGCTCAAAATATGAAAATAAAACCTATTAATTAATTAAATCAATATAACATGCTTTAATTTAATGTGGTTTAATTAATATAATACTCTTTTTTAATAATAGTTTTTATTTCTGTAACATACATACTTTAAATTTTTTTCTGTACATAACTACAAAGTATGATAAGATTTGTTAATCTTATCAACAGATATCTTTAATTATTTTAGCTCTGTATAATTTAATAAAATAAACTGATATATAATTACTGTGAATACAATATCACTATCTATAGACTTTTTTAAAATATTTAACTTAGAACAATCTTGTTTTATTATGGATGAATACATTCTAGATACATCAATGAAAGAATTGTTTCCTAAAAGAATTAAGATTAACAAACACTGCCTGATGCATAATTTGTTAATCATAGATTAGCAAACACTATGCATCATACAGTAAATATTATTCATGGTGAATGCTAATCTATGATTAATAAATATTATGCGTAATACTTAATTAAGATAATTATTGACATTTTATATAGTAATATTAATATTACATATTAAATTTGGTTTATCTAAAAGATAGGTTACACAAACTATAGGCTACACCATTGCATATTATTGCTGTGCCTGATTGGCAGTTGATGAAGATTTATGGATGTCTCAATCCAAACTAACTATGAAAAACTGTGCGAATCTAAATCAAATATTTGAACCTAGGTCTCTCATAACACATACTTCCTTTTCTTTATTGAGACTTTGGGACTTCTTGCTATTTTGTTTAAGTAAATCAGAACTTCCATTGACTGTGGAGTGTTCTGGGTATGAAAATTATATAGGTAGAAAAATTACTGTTTATATACAGTATAAATAAAATTTAGAGTTATGTGATTAGTATAACATAATTTCCTATTGTAAGAGCTCCAAACTTCAAAGTCCTTTTATAGATATTCAAAGTTTTAAAAGGATGTATCTCCCCTAACATAGACTCATTATATTTAAATAAACCCTTATAACAAAGTAATGATACATGGCCATTAGTTATTTAATATAAGAATATTTTAAAATCTTTATTTGTTTTTGGAAATCATATTCAACTTTTAATCTGATAAAATTTTCTATTTTGTGTTTATAGTAAATAGTAACTTATTTTAGGTTCATTCAAAAATTAACTCCTTTTTCATTTTTAATGATTGCAACCTTTGCTTATTGACGTCCACAATTTTTATAAGATGACAAACATCCGAACTTATGAAACTGTAAATCTCAACTTGTTGATTTCTAGGAATGCCACAGTTTTCAGATGTATCCTTGATTGTAATAAAGGTAATAAAATACAATTAAATTTTTTTCATAAGTGCTTGAAATAAATAAAAAATATAGATTTATATTATAAATGGTTATAATCTTTGCTAGAAAATAAATTTTCCTTCTCAGAGGTCTATGATTAAAAGTTAACCAATCCTAAAAAAATATTTCCAACACCTTCTCTCACAAACTTATATAACGTGCTTTAAAAGATTAAATTTTGGAAGAAAGTATTAACTGTAAACAAGTGTAATTGTTGAGATATTATTGTTCAATGCAAATATAAACTTAGTACCAGAACAATAGAAATGCTATGAAATCATTTCACCATATTTAAAATGATCAATAAAATTAATATATTATTCTATTTAAAATATTTTATAAAAGCATAAAGTTCTCATCCATAAGTTATAAAATTCTATAATATTTGATTGATTGACTTGTCATTTCCAGCACTGTATATTAATGCTATATGATCAAAAGACAGCCATAATTACAAATTATGATTAAAATCTAATCTACAATGAGTCAGCTAACATAAGCAGGAAACGGGAAAAACAATGTACCATTTGAAATTTCTTAGGTTTTATACCTGTGATAATTTGTTTACAAATAGTCTTGAAATTTACCACTATTTTCATACTGTATTGTAATAAACTGTTTGAAAATTGTTAATGTGATAATAGTGAAATTTTAATGATTTACTTGTTTAAACTTTGCACTTTTAAAAATTCCAATGTTCAAGGCAATTATGCTTTAGTTTAACTTTTATTTTATGGCTATATCTTAGACCAGTTATTTTGGTAGAATTCTGATATTAACTAAACAATTCTTTATAGAGTTGTCAACTTTCTTGCATAAAAATAGAGGACATTGCACAATGGAGAGCATTTATAATAAAGTATTAAAACATATTTATAACAAAGTAGTTTTTGTTATAAATATTTCTTAATTAACTGTAAATTATGAAACATTAAATAGAGAATAAGGTTTTAAACTCAATGTTAGAATTATCAACTGTTGCACACCACCCTAATTTAGTTCCTAAATTTTATTTGCTTGTATAACTGAATAATAGTAGTCTTTCTCATTTTGTTACTCTACTGAGTGGTAAAGATAAAACCATTACTTTGTAATAAGAAAATAAAATATTGCAACATTGTCTGCCTGTAATATTTTGATGATGATGATGATAAAATAAAAACAAACAATTAAACTGGTACCCAAAAAGACAGGAGCACAATCAAGTTCAATGGAGGACAGCTGACAACTCTAGTTCAGATTCAGTTCAAAAATTATATTGGTAAACACAGATATCAAATTTTGCCACTGTTTATACTGAGGTATATCCTAAAAATCTGCACAAATTACAATAGTGTTTTCTGATCATTTCAAATATTTGCACATGCATATGAGACAAAATAATTCTTTCTGCAATGTTCTTGATTTCATTTATCAAAAAAATTTACATAAATAACATACCATTTTAAAAATAGAATGATTAAATAAATTTGATCAAAGAAATGTAATTAGCAGATCTTATACTGAAAATTGCAAAAATGGGAAATTTTATGTGTTTCTCTGCAAAGGATAAGACATCCATAGTGTACAGTATATAGCATCATTTCAAGGGTAGAATGAGGGGAATTTTCAGAAAGAAGAGCAGGATGTGCTCAAAAAAGAAGAAAAATGACTGAAAGGAAAATAAACCAATTGGAGGAAAAAGCCATAAACTTGGATAAATGCTTAGAAAATTGGGAAGAAAGTTCAAAATTTCACATGGACATATTTGCTGGATTCTGATGGAATGTCAGGTGACTTTCAAGGAATGAAAGTTTACTCCAAAATATATGATGAAGCAACTCTCTGATCAGAACTTTCTTCTGCAGAGCTGCAAAATGGAGTCTTGAAGGCATCAAATAATTTTGATGTAGTAATGGAGGACAAGTCCTATTTCAATTTTGATAGAAGTGAATGTGCCATTAACAATTCACCAAAAAAGGGCTAGAGTCCTTTTTTGGTGAATTGGTGAATCCTGAAGTCAAATTCAAATGACACCTCACAATTTTGCTAAAGCTTCTGAATTGGTAGGCAATTGGTCCAAAGGAAAATTCACAGGCCTTCATTTTCCTGTCACAGATCTCCATCAATAAAGAAGTGTATGGCAATAAATGCATTCAAAGAGGCTAGTATCTTTCCCTCACTGAGGATATGTCTTCTGACCAGACTTGGTTGGCCACTGCCCATTATTTTTATGATACAGTTGCCAAGTTAGATCATTACAGAATTCAATACATCTCCTACAAAGCCAATGTTCCAAACATTCTACAACTAAGACCAATTGAGATTTTAGGACCAACTGAAGAGAAATGTTTATGAAAATGGTAGGAAATTGGATTAATGAAGAAGTTGCAGGATGGAATAAAGACCAAACTTCACTGCTTCAAAGCTGACCACTTCCAAAGGTTAAGAAAATAGACTATGACTAAAGTTTGAATTGCAACCAATCATGTTCCATCTCATCTGAATATAAACCCAAAAAAACCTTATTTTAAACAATTCAAAAAACTTCTTTTAAAATAAGCAATAAATTTTAAACTACTTTCAACTATGTGAAGATTTTTAAGATTTAGACCCTTATGTAGATTAATTATCTGTTATATTTAAATGAATTTGTATATATGAAAAAATATCTCTAGTAAAAATATCATTTGAAATAGTGTAAATGGTACATGATATGACGTGGCAATACTTAACACCAATGTTGTGCTTGTCATCAAGTGATATCATTTGTTCTCATCTGTTAAAATGTTTTGTGTTTTTGCTTTTTGAACATTTGATGTTAGTTGATGTCAAATGTTCAAAACTGTTCAATGTCTTGTTGAGATTTATGATTGATATCACTTGACATCATATTCAGAAGCTTTTGAAAATATCTTGAAATGAATCTTATCATTAATTAAAGATTGGGGCCATCCATTTATTACATGTGCAGTTTTTAAACCACCTCCCTCCTTGTTGTATACAACAATGTACTTTTCACAACAAGCCACCTTTCCTTAGAGCAGTCATTCCAAAAATATATATAAAGTAATTCCTGAATTTTTTCGAGCCACTGCTCCCTTCATTCCATACACTTATACCCAATGCCCCAACCCATTTTCCCTTGTGTAAGAAAGGCTTGAAAATATTCTTAGAAAATCTTTTCTATGAACCTCACACTTTGTGTTCTTATCATACATTGTTCTCTACATCTGGAAACCTATAAATGCAATGTTTCTTCTTACCCATTTTAACAGAGGAAAGGAAAAGGTTGTCAGTGACCCAAACCCACACCGATGGTTAACATTCAAGTCAAGACCCTGCCTCCTGTGCCCTTTGCTTTTTTTTTTCCCTTAGAGGTAATAGCACCCACTTTGGGAACCACTGCGTTAAAGTGTACACTTAATTAACTAGCTCCATTTCTGATTTCTTTAGTGTTCAGCAATGCACTTGGTACATCATTTTAAATCAATCAGAAATCATTAAAGAAATCATATCAAGTGATATCATGTCTGAAATGATTTTCAGACAGTTTCAAATTATATGGTATGATATCACCTGTAATAATTTCATAAGTTGATATCAAGTGATATGCCTTGACATTTCACCATTTGAAACTGTCCAAAAATCACTTCAGACATATTACTTGATATCATTTAAAAATGATGAAATGATATTTTTACTAAGGATGTAATAAATTAAAATAACTAGACTCATCAAAAATTTGTAAAAGTATTTTTGACATTATTTTTCACAATAGAAAGATTCACATTAAAACTCTGTTATATCTAAGATAAGATAATACAAACAAATAATGATAATTTTATATTTATAAATGTTGTGTCTTATCAATCTAATGTTCTATGCTAGATTTTTTTCTACTCTGCATATTACCTTTACCTTTTGTTTTAAAAATGTTTAGTTGTAGTTAGCTTAAAATTATGATGATCAAACATAAAAAAATTAAGTGGATAAGACAAATTTTGAGTTTAACATTGCATATAACTTAACTACTTTTTCTAATATTACATTACAATATCAGTAGGATTGTCAAGAGCTTGTATGAAGCCTGGAGGTACAGTGGGCTCCTTTAGCCAGTTTTTTAAACAAATGAAATATCTAGAATGTTTCTTTATTCAGAAAAAGCAGTCTTAAGGGTTTTATTTTGTTAGTAAAAGTAACATTAATTTTATAGGAGTAGGATATTTCCCTGCACATGGAGAAAACTTAAGGGCCTTTAGTAGCCCTTGAATTTTCTCCATGCCCAGGGAAAAATCCCATTCCCTCCTCTTGGTGGCCCTATCAGTGAAAGTATAATATATAATGAAAGTAAGTTTCTCACAATACATTTTGAATATCACCTGGTTTACTACAAACATCATGATCATTGATTACTTATTACTCTATGAACATAAATAAATAGGCATTCTTCTTCATCAAGAAGTTTATCACAATACATTTACAGTTTTATTGAAAATACTATTAACTTAAGTTTGTTCACATACTTTCTTTTTGAAAGTATGTGAACAAACTCAAATGGATAGATCTACTCATTGGCAATCTTATGCACTCCTTTGTAATTTGCTCATAATACCATAAAACAACAAAAACCCTTTGTAAGATGCAATCTTTTTATTTAAACTTCTAACGTTTTGGTCTACTTTATTGACCTACCTTTGGAAAAGGTTTTTGTTGTTTAATGGTATTTGATTTAAGTGCAAGTAGAGGAGTTTGCTCATAATACTATTAACTTTTGAGTTTATGCATATAAATTTAATAGTATTGTCAATAAATTTGTAAATATATTGTGACTATTGTTACTTTACGTAACTTATTTGATAGATAGTATATTTTATAATAATATTGTTGACAGATTCAATTATTACTACATATAGTATTATACTATACCAGGCATGGGCACATGCGGCTCTCAGAGCCGCATGCGGCTCTTTTTGAGTTACATGCGGCTCTTGCTGAAAGTGCTATCCTTCCCAGCCTTACCATACTATCCGCCACGACAGTACAGAACTGCGGCTCCCATGCATTTTGCAAAACCTACATTTCAGCTCTCACTGAACTCTTGCTTGCCCATCCTTGTACTATACTATATGTAGTAATATAGCATATTGTTCAGATTATACTATTGTTTTTATAATAATGTATGATATTATAAGGTATGATGTTGAATTTGTATTTGTATGGCCTATGTAATCACTGGATTATGGGTTAAACCTTGATGGTAAATAAATAAAAAAAATAAAATGTTATAATATAGCATGTGGCAAACAATACTATACTATTGGACAATGTTTTAAGTTTTGACTTTATCATCAAATAGTAGTGATATTAAAATTTATAAAAAAAATTAAGTTTTAAGCAATTTTATTAATATTTATTTACACTTCTACTATTGCTATACATGAAATGTATGAAATTAATAAATTTTAGGATTCAAAAACAAAAACAGCAATATTGTCTTTGTATGGGCATTTTTATGCCACACCTACATTCTATGCAATACTAATGCTAATGACATCAGCACACTATGTTTGTGTCTCATTTGTTTAACTATTTCATATATTAAAATCAATTAGTAAGTCACTTTTTTTGCAATTCACAGAACCATATTTTCTATTGACAATGACTTGGAATTAAAATGTTTTTGCAAAATTCTTTTCTTCACATATTTGAAGAATTACTTTCAACCAATTTCAAAAACTTTACCTTTCTTTTTTGCAATCTTTAATTTATCATATTATTCTATAAAATTTTATAGTATTTGTTCAGTTAAATCAAGTGAAATATTAATCTACACATGTTCATAACTTTCTTTATAACTTTATATCTAATATAAACAATTAGTAACAATTTCAAATGAGAGTCTGGCATTTTAATTTAGAAACATGCATAAGCTTAAAATTGTTAAGTTTGGAAAAAACTTTTTATCAACTATTTTTCTTACTTTTCAAAATTCATAAGATCCATTTTATAGAACAATTTATAGAGTAAAACTTACATATAAAAAGTGAGCTAACCTCAAATAGTTAAACTTAAACCAATCAAAATACTTTTAATGTATGGTACTGTTATAAAATATTGATATTATAATATATATTTATAAGGTTTCATGGAATTGCATGTAATATTATTTTATGAAATAGACCATAACAACACAACTCACCCAAATTTGTTTTTCTGCATGAATATGTGTTTCTATATATAATAGAGAATAATATCCTCTATTATGTTACTCAGATTATTATCAAGTTCTGTTTTCTTTTATTGTCAAGTATCATATTGTGTTATTTTAAGTATATAGAAAAATAAAATTTTGAAATAAAATCAAGCAATTCATATGAATTAAATAAATGATTTGAATTTGATATTACATAATTTATAAGGAACATTACTAGATTACTAGATATTATAGCAAAACAAACTCTTCCAAATTACACATTTCTTTTTTCTTTCTTAGGATTAATTCAATTATTTGATTATTATTTTTTTAACATAAACATTTTATTCATGTCTCTATCGAAAATTAAATTGTAAATTTATCAAAATTTATGATATAATTTTTGCTAGAGATATATATATTATTATGACAAAAATTTTTTTTATATTAATTGAAGTGTAGTGTTTTTGAAAAACTAAATTTTTAAAATATTAAAAAAATATAAACGAAGTAATATAATAAAAAAAAAAACGTTAAAGTCATAGGAGTCAAAGTTTTATTGATAAATTATCAATCAAAAACTGTGACTCCTATGTTTTTAACATTTTTGTTTTTCTCCTGATCTTAAATGGAGCCATCATACTCTGAAACTTATTAGTTAAAATGTTCAATTTTCTCAATTTAATAAATTTCTATATATTATACACATTTGCACATGCATGTGTATAATATATAAAATATTAAAAAAAATAAGCATAACCATTAATCTTAGGAACCACTGATCAAAACAGAGTGACACTTAACAAACAGAACATAGTATTCTTTATGCAACAAAACAATTTAAAGCAAAACTTTATTTAAATTACATCAAACCACAAACAAAAAAGTATTAAGCATTTTCATACATCTTTTTTTCACAGAAAACAATATGACAGGTGGATGCCTCCTACACACACACACACAATACACTACACAGCAATTGCTTATGCTGATTATAATGTATATCACCTCTGTCAGGAGTAAAGTCCATACTTGAACAAGAGCATGAAGTTTCTGGAGTATTTTTAGTGAAGGCTGACAGGATAACTTGTCTTCATAGTGCAAGTGTTTCCAAACTTTTTGAAGCCACAACTGGATTTCAAAGAATAAGAATTTTGCCCAACATTACCATTCATTCAATGGTCTGTTCACTGGCAAGTTCAGGTACAATGTACAGAATTATTCTCAGATTAGGATCTGGAGAGAAGGAGAATACTGATATAGTTCTATGAACATTGTGGAAAGAAACCAGGATATATGGATGAGATTTTTGCTTGTGACCCCCTACTACTTTGTCTTTCTTTCCTACTTATATCTCCCTCTTTCCACAATTATGATACCATTTGCAATTATTGTGTACAATTATAATCAATTACCATTATTGTGTGAAACCTCTCACTACTCCCTGGGAGGTTATGACCACATTTAAGGAACCACTGTCCTAAACTCCACATCTATGGAATTTAGATCCAAAGATCTTGCTTTAGATTTAGAGTAGACTTAGATTTAAATTTCTAGTTAGAATTAGTTAATTTAATTTAGATTTAAATCTTATTTTAAGTTAATTTAAAATCTGCAATAATGCAAAGTTAATTTTAGATTTAATTTAAATTTATATTCCATGTAATGAATATCTTGTGCAATAGTAAATCTAATAATCTTGTGTGTAATAAATGTAGCCCTATGTGCATGGACATTATCATCTGTAAATATAAAATCTGCACCTATAGCTCCTCAGAAAAGTCTCACATATAGTTCCAAAATCTCACTACCTTCTTGCAACAATGGCATGCTTAAAAAATGGAAACCACAATGTAACCATTAAAAATAATGTCACTCCAAATTACCACATCCAAACTGATTTCTTTCCACAATGTTCATAGAACTATATCAGTATCCCCATTCTCCCCAGATCCTAATCTGAAAATAATTTTGTACACTGTACCTGAACTTGCCAGTGAACAGAACATTGAATGAATGGCAATGTTGGGCAAGTTCTTATATCATCTTAAATAGGCTCTTCTGTAAAGGTCAATGAATGCAGTATATGGAATGTTTGGCAAAAGACTTTTGCCTAAAGCCTCCCAAAGACAGTTTGTTAGAAACTGTAACACCAGCAGCTATAGACAGCTCTACAGAACTGCCTATCAGATATTCTTCCATTACAACACACTGTTAATATCAAATAGCAGTCCTGCTGAGGTGATAGCTCATGAACTTCCACTTTCTGGCTGATATCCAACATCAGTTCTTTGAAATCTAGCCCAAAGCCTGAATATTATACTCTGTGACACATTCAGAATCCTGAACACATCTGTGACAGGCCTGCTTATGGCCTTCCAATAATTCTTCCTTTCTTAAAATCATCTATGTGGAGTCTTTGTAGCATTATTACTGTCAGTATCATACAGTAAAACAGTACTGTCCTTGATGGTTAAACCACAACAGAAACAATGCCATGCTACAGCTGCATTTATGGAGTTTGCATATTTTGCATAAACTTGTACTTTTTAAATGAAATATTTAACTATAATTTTAATATTTTGATTGTCTGGAAAATGTTAAAATAAACAGCATAAAATTTTTGTTTTATTTTTTACTCTATCTATGGATCAGATGATTATGCTTACTTTTGGACATGTGTAAAAAAAATGATTATTGAATGACAACAATTTATAGTAAAATTCAAAATGTATATGCATGCATATATATAATTTTGAATATTATAATCTTCAGAAAGAAAGTAGTAAAAACTTACAGTATTCATAAATTCTGCAATAATTCAAAAGTTAATTTTAAATCAACAGAGAAAAAGAAATAACATTGTCATCATTTTGCTTTCTGTATATTATTTACATAGAAAAAATGATTATTACTATATTATTGATACATACCACATGTTTTGTGAAGTCAGTAATGAAATATAATATATCAAAAATTAATATGTATGATATATTACATAGGGTAGATGTACCAGTTCCGACCAGAAAACAAATTTAACTTAAAAATATAGTCACCACATATTCAAATCTGTCCAATAAACAAACTTTTATTGTTAACTGTGTGAACAGTTAACAATAAAAGTTTGTTTTATTTGTGATTATATTTTTAAATTAAATTTGTTTTCTGGCCAGAACTGGTACTACACTGGCCAAAACTGGTACATCCACCCTATCATCTCTACTTTCTTTAAAAATTGCATAATCATAATATTTAAAAGATTGCAAATACATTTCTTATTGTTAAGAAGAATTAATGAATTTTTTCATTTTAAATTAGTTTTTCAATATTTGTGATATCTATATTATAAATTTCATTTTATTCTAGCAATTATATAAAATTTCTGACAACTTTACTTACAACTGTAATATGCTTATAAATGTTATAATCAATATAAGTAATCAAATTTTTTACAATTAGAAAAATCAGTGGAAAAAAAATATTAGCTTAAAATGCAATTTAATTTTTTTTACATATTGAAATAATTTCAGAATTCATAATGATGTTCATGCAGATTCATTGATATTATTTTTGTATGATCCAAAATACTTTTCTATTAATACAAAATAAAAAAAAATAAAAACAATGTGTAGAAATATCTATGCAGTAATATAATTTAAATCAGTAAGTTGCATAATTACATTAATTACAATAAGTGTAATATAAATTTTTATTACATTATTTATTTTTATGTTTTCTAATGTTAAAAAAGAACAGTAATAAAATATTAAATTAAGCTATTAATTTATAATTATCATTATAAAGAATATATTATTAACAAAAAATGCATTTGCAGAGTTTATATAATTCTGTCTGTCTTATTCAAAATAATGTTATAATAATAAGCATTAAAAATATCTGAATTATTATATTTTATTATACAAACTAATAACAGTATTTTCATTATTTTGTATAACCAATAAATGACCAAATTCTTTTCTACATAATTCTAGATTTAACAAGATAAATGTAACTATTTTCCCATTGTCCATTTGAAATATATGGGAAATTTAAATTTTAAGTTATTATTTGCATTTTCTATTAAATATACAATATATAGTTATTAAATTAATCGGATATTATTGATATACTCACATAGCATAAATCAGATTAATAATGAAATTATTATCCTTTGTCTTTGATTATTTAATTTAATAAAAATGATGAGCATTAATAATACAGAATATGCAATTCATTGAAACCAAGAGAATATTGCTATATTGTTTAATATGCAAGATGCATATTAATAAAATTCTTTACTGTTTTGAATATCATTAATTAAAATATTACAAATGCTTTCAAATGACAGTTTTAAGATAAGACAATCTTATTTGCAATTATAAACCAAAGTAAGCACAGATGAAATGAAATTATCTGTGTTTATTCCTCATCTACCTGTAAATGAGGAATGTAGAATCTATCTGGAGATAAAATTATTGAAGACGTTGAAGCAGTTTCAAAAAAATCGTTATTAATTTAATATAGGCTTGAAGTCTGAATAATTGCAGATGACTATGCATTTGTCACAATTTTAATGCAAATTGAAATGACAAGCAAATGTAAGTTTACACGTAAATCAAAATGTTTATTGCAGAGTTCAATAAAATATAGCTTTGAGAAATATTAACAATGAAAATTTATCTAGTTTCGAAGAACTGAATACATCAAAACAATCTAACTTCTTTTTACATATTTCATTTTCATATTTATATAACTTTTAAATTTTTACTAAATGATAAAACTTCAATAATATGTTTATTGATTAATAAAAGTTTTTATTAATCAAATAAAGTCTGAATTGTAATGAGTAGTGACTTCACACATGACAATCAGCTTACTGTATGACATGTTTTATGAATAAATGGATACTGAAAATAGCGAGATGAAAATTTTAACATCCTTATTTTCTTGTACAGTACATTATGTTTGAAATATTATAAAAAGTAAAAAGTTTATTTTTAACATTAAAGTTTCTTATAAATAATGTATATGCAATCATATTAAACATGACAATAATAAACTTATATTAATGATTTTATATTGTTGCTACTCTTTTTATTTTAAACACAATGAATTATACTGTATAAACTTCCTAAAATTTGTATTCTTAACTTTTTTATCAGTTTAATTTCATATAATTTTTTTGCTTCATTAAGTAAGTTCTAATATATATATTAGAACTTACTTAATGATATATAAATATACATTATTATGTTTAATATAATATAATATAAAATTTAATATAATTAAATTTTTAATATATATAAATATATATATTAAAATATATATATTATTTGTTACAAATAAATATTAATCAAATTTTAAAAACTTTATTAGTAGTAAAACCTAATTTTATATAAATTTTGCCTTACAACATAACATTACTATACTCATAACAAAATACTGTATATAAGTATAAAAACTTAATAAAACTTTAAAAAATTGGTATTTAATTTCAGAAAACTTATTTTTTTCTTAACTGGTTTTCTCATATCTTGTAGTAAACAGGATGACTGGACATATAACTATCCAAAGAATTTAATTTATATATTGCTCAAATTAAAATGAATTTTCAGTTAATTAAGAAATAAAATAAATATATAAAATATATAGATATTAAAATCTAATCAATTTAATTCAATTTTTTTATGATTGATATTTAAATATATTGAAAAGTATTTTTAAATTCTGGAATTTGCAATATCATCTACATTAGTTTACTAGAAAATTATGCAGAGATGTAAATTGAAAATTTTCTATTCGGTTGACTTTTCTTAAAATATTTTATAATAATAATTTAAAAAATGTTTATATCTTAAAAAATATTTTCCTCGCTTCTATTTTTAAAATCTAAAATAAATGAAAACATCGTAATGAATAGCTAATGAATATATGTAAAGTAATACTCTACAATAATTATTAAAAATTTTCAATATATAATTATACTTTTTTACATTTATTATTTAATATAAAAAAATTTTCAGTTAATAAATGCACAGTTTTTTTCTTTACTGCTTTGTTTAATATACTGAAATACATTAAATTATTAAATTACATCCCAATTATTGAAAAAACAACATATTAAAATCCTAAATATTGTTCTTAAGTCACTAGTAATATTTATATCTTTTATCAACAAAAAATATGATATTTTTGATAAGAAATAGTAAATCAGTTTTATTAATAAAACTGATCATAAAGCTTAACTAAAACACAAATTATACTGTGTATTTATATTCAGAATATTAAAACATTGATTAATATTTCATTAAAAAAATGCCGTATTCATCAAATTGAGAATTTATTAAAATAAAAAAGGTTAACTTTATACAATATAAATGCAAGGATGTTAATAAAAAAGTAAAGCCTTCAGTTGCTTTTCTTATTAGTTAGCTTTTATATGATTAAATCATGTTTGATTCTATTTATTTACTTATTTTCTTCATAAAAAAATTTCAAAGCTCAATCAGAACAAAAATAAATAATGATTTTTTGTTTGCTTGTTGCATTCAAACATAGGTACTGTACATTGAAGCAATACACCAACCAAATATCGGGTTAGCTGATGAAGGTTTGTTCATAGGTACATTGGTTAAAACTGCACACACATCTAATTTCAATTTTTTCAATCAGTAATTTATTCTACAAAATTTCAACTTAAAAACACAGTTTAATTCAGTTTTCTTTTTAACTTTCTATTCTGTTTTTAAAATATTATATTTTTACAGCTTTAGATAAATATAATAAAAAATATGAATTGCAAATATTACAACAAGGAAAACTTGCAAAATTTATATTTGCATATTATACAGCAGTACACATTCATTTTACTAGTTATTTGTACATGTAATATATATATAAATGAAGTTTATTATATAACAAAACCTTTAATAATCACTAGCAATACCTATTAATGAACAAATACTTTTAATTGTTAAGTTATCTTCAAGATCAAAACTAAAATATTCCAAATGCAAACAGTTATATTCCAGAACATTTAATTAAAAAGTGGCATGAATAATATAAATTTAACCATTTTAAATTTAATCCTTAATATCCAAAATTCAGGCCGGATATTAAAAACTTTGTTACACAATTGAATTACTTTAACCAATCTATTTCTGTTATCATAAAATTTAATGTTACCTATAATTATTATTAATTACATACAAGTATATATTTTATATATTTGTATATAATTAATATTTCTAAACATCAACTTACCTTAATTAAATGCTATTAATAACTTAATATATTTTAATATTTAAAACACTGTGATATAATAATCTTGACAAACATATCTAAAGAATATTGACGGTTAAATAATATATTAACTGTAACAGTTTGAGTATATATTTGAAGAGCATTCATAATATATGATTTTATTGTTGATAGTTTTTTTGATTAAACATAAAAACATTATATTATAATAGTTGTTTGGAATATTAACACACACAAATGTTTATAGTATTGATCCTGATATCATGATTATACTGACCTTATATTTCATTCAACATAAAAAAAATTAATGGAGAAGTAATGAAAAATTACGACGAGATGAATATACAAAAAATGCAAATTTAGAAATGAAACTAAAAATTCAAGAGAACTTGTTTTTTAGTAGTTTTTAAATAAATAAAAAATATTGTAACCAATTTTTTTTTTGTTAATAAAGAAATAACTCCTATAACAAAATATTAAAAGAGAATAGTGAAAGTTTTAAATGATTTTTCCATTAAAATGTTTAATATTTCTGATTAATCTGATAAATGTAAATATTTACTCTTTCTGTTCCCCTTAATAAATGCAATTAATATTAATCAAACAGTAATATTTTTATATTATTTAAAATTTAAGATATTTATCAAAATAATAAGTGCTTATATTAAATGATAATGAATAGATATAAAAAATTAGTGATATAAAAAAAACTTTCACAAAAAATAAAATTAGACATTCTTCACTCCTTTACATAAAAACAAATCTTTTATATTAAGCAGATTAAAAAGTTTAACTGGTGGTCACACTGAAATAAATTTCTCTAAAACTAATTGCTTTAAAAAATCCATTATTATAATTATTATCGCTTTTGATTTCAAGTGAGAAACAAATATTTATCATCAAGTACATTGCAAAACTTTCTACTAATTTTTTTTATTTTTTCATTGAAAAGTTCAAATATTGAACTTTAACAAGAGAAATCACTTATGTTGCGCATTTTTATTTATTTTTTATTTATTTAATAATATCAAACGATTAACTTATATAGTGTAATAGAATATAGTTATGAAATAAACATCTATCGCAATTTTTAATTCTTTTATGTCGATATAAGCGGTGAGAAATAACTTTTGCGATGTATTATGAGTAAATTTATTTTTTCTAACGTTTAACACACGTTAACGAGTGACGAGAGGATTAGAATCGCGAGTGAAATGTATTTTTCTCTCTCTCTTTGTAAAAGGATCCGTGCGGGTTATATATCGACTTAATTTGAGATAAACTTGTGCATTATCTAAATATGTAACTTTTTTGACGTTAAGCAAATATCTCGGCGGTATCCAAGTAGCAAGATATATTTCGATCGCTTCAAATATGGCCACATCCACCCTATAGCTGGCCTACCTTCTATTGAGCTTTCTATCTAGTAGGTCCAGTTATGGTAAACGGTTACTATGGCAACGATGCTGGAGGGTTGTAGCCTAATCCACAACGGATCCACCTTTACTTTACCCGAATCTGTCTGCAACCGCAGTAAACACGACCAATCAGATTTTCCACCCATAAATTTACTCAAGTAATATTTCTCCAACTTTTTTAGAAGGTAAAAAAATATGCTACACCCATTCGGTAACAATAACAAGACTCCTTCACCCAATTGTAACACTTAAATACATATAAAAATTCTGTCAAGGAGATTTATTTTTTTGTCAAATAAAAAAATAATTTCATCGGGGGCCATCTCGAATTTTTTAACATGTTTACACAGATTTTTGTTAAAAATCTACCGTGTTCTGTTTTGCTAGTAAACAAGGATGTTTTAAAAATAGCACAATCATTGTTCAATAGAAAAAAAAATGCTTGTGAATGACTCGAAAGTTTGCTATTATTAAAGGGGCAACGATCACAATTGTTACTTGCCCCTTTAACACATCTATATGGTAAGATTAATTATAATTATAAACAAGACGTATCAGTCTCGAGGTTGATAAATTTAAAAACCCTTCAGAATTTATTGTTTAATGTACCCGCACGCAATAGTATTTAAACACTAGTTGTGTGTTAAATGTCGATTACTACAAGTGTTTATGTATAGGTAGTAACATATTTACAACTGAACACTTTAAAAATTAATAAGATATCAATTATAAATGTTTCGTATGCTAATAACATCTATAAAATGTAATGTATGCTTATATTTTTATTTAAATATCGCTATAAAAATTAATGTTTTTAAACATGTTTATAACGTCCAGGATCACTTGTTTGAATTCCTTAAAAAATTATGCTAAGAATAATATCAAATTTATAAGCAAACAATAGAAAAATGAGCTGTTTTTTTAAACTTCCAGATATCAATTATAAATGTTTATTAAATATAAATATTAAACAACGAAATTTAACTCAAATTTTTAAGAAAATTAATATAATCTTACTCTAAGGATAGTTCCCCCCTTCATCTAGATTTTCTGCAATTTGAGATCACATTTTACAAAAACGTACAACACTAATGGCCCTTTCGCTAATATTTAAAACTAAAAGTTGTTTTAAGTGTTTACAAAACACTGCTATTTGTGAATTTATAACTTGCACTTAAAAAATAAACTATATCAACTTAATTTTTTATGAAAATTTTAAAAATATCTCCACTTTTTAACTATTTTGCGTAATTTCTATTCCATGAATGATCTTAATCGATAATTTAAATACTTTAAAAATAGCTTTAACATTGAGAACAAATTTATATAACACAGATTAACAGATCAAACCCACTGGAAAAACTTTTAATCATAGACTTAATGGCATTTACTAGTTTTTTTTTCATCATTTATATTTGCGATTATATCAAACGATCAAAATCAACACTTGCCAGCGTATTAAAATTACCTTCGAGTGATATTTTTATTTATGGAAGAGTATCAAATTTATATTACCGCCGAATAACAGGTTTGGGTTGAACGTAATCGTTTTAAAATCCATAGTTTGAATTTAATCCATTTGTATTTCGTCAACAAATAGATCGTAAGACATTTCTTTAATAACTTTTTTAACCAGGAAAATTTATCGACATATTTACCGCCAGGTTATGTAAATCTTTAAACTGTAAAGCGTCGTTGTATCGGTCGAAATTTTGATGTTTATACAATATATCCACTTGTGACGTAACTGATACGAAACAATTGCTTTTTGGAATCGATAAGCGTAGACACCGAACTTTAAAGACAATAGAAATGGAGTAAAGTGTGCAAAATAAGTTATCGAAAACCGTTGTTATCGCTGAAACTATTTACAATTTTTCGAAGTTTTTAAGAAAAGTTTTTATTTCGTTGCGTTATGCTAAAGGGGAAAAAAAATTCCTTTCATAGTTAGTGTTGTTGTCGAATTAAATATTCATGAAGGCAATAGTTATCTAGAACATTTTTATTTGTTTTGACCACAGAAGCAGGTACACAAAAAACCTTACATCAATTACAACCCAGGAAGGCCCCTCCACTCGTTCACAACTCCGTAATTTTATTATAGTTTTTACTCCCGAATATTTTATTTTGTACATCGAGATGGAGGGGTATCCCGTCACATTTCACAAAAAAGACCCGTATGATTTTTTTATTTCAGTCACCTCCACACAAAAAACAAAAATGCAGATATATAAATTTTTCCATTCTCGTGAACACCTATCATTCAAGTACTGCTTAATTAGGAATGTATGCGGTCTTTGGAACACACTATCATGTGCGCATTCTGAACCTAGAATTTATCTGGAACGTTTACCTGTTCTACATGTCTTGATAGCGAAAATTTCCTTTATATATGGTATGCTTTCGAAACGCTTTCTCTTTCACAACCAAACAGCAACAGCTAAGCAAGCGAGTGCCGTTGGGCTTGAGAGAAGGGAAGTACACTAAGGCAAAAACAAGTTGATGGGGAGGGGCAAAAGTTTACATGGTAGAGTCTCCCCGGGCCTCCTTTTTTTCTCGGAAATAGTACAAATTGTAAGAAGAGGGACGAAGGAAGTATACGGTGAACGTAAACAGGGGGAAGTAAGAAAGGGATTTTTCCAGTTCTGAAGGCGTTGATCAATGCTTCCATCTTGGAAGGGAATGTGTGTTTCTTGGCACGAGCTATTTTTTTACACATTTGACAATAAATCCCTGAGAAATAATGACTGGCGAGACTTGGTAGCAGTCGGCACGTAAAACAATTGGTTGGTTCGTAAGACGGAACGAACGAACTAAAAAATTAAAAATATTACACCTCCTCTTAACGAGTGACTGGAATGAGATTAATTCGGGTTCACAACCCAAAAATTGTAATACTGAGAAGCGATATAATTAAAATCTTGCCGTAAATACTAGTTTAGGATGACTTGGAATGAACAGAGCAGGCATACAACACTTAAGACAATAGAAACACACACATACATATATAACTATGAATTTTGATTGGAGATTTTCGTACACACGTCGCTGGCCGTATACTTTATAGGAAAGTGAAATTTTAAAAATCATTTACCATTTTTGTTATTTATAGTATGTGTATCCCTATTGGCCCTAATTCTTTTTTTAAGGCTCGATATACCCCATGACTGAAGTTAACGCTTGCTGCCTTCGGTAATGCATTAATACTTCGCAGCCATTTTATTTTTTACTTTGAGAATAAACTTACTTTTTTTTATGCCCATACGGTTCCGAACCATATATAAAATATCTACTCACAACAAAAATAATATAATAGTTAGGCTTTAATAGTTTAATATGCTTTAATAGTTTAAAAAAAAAGTTAAATTTCACGTGCAAGGAACTGTTCATTTTTGGGAACTTTTTCGTATTTAGATCAACGCACGGAAATTTATTATGACTAGTTTTTAGGTGTTTGCCATAATTCAATAGGGTGACGTTACTTCAGTCATGATCTCGACACTAAAAACCGAAGTCTTAAAAGTAAATATTGTGTAGAGCGAACAGAGGCAGGCGAGAAAGGCAAAACTCATTGTTGTGTCAAGCTGAGTTAGCTGCGTATTACAGTGCGCCACTCGACTGCCAGGTTTGGAGACGACGTGGAGTAAGTGCACCTGAGACTAATTCCTGGCTACTAGTAAACAACCGTTCGTCTCCCAAGTCGAGTCGCCATCTGGTAATGACACAACTACTCTACAAGCAATCTCAGTTCGAATATTTTTAAGAAATTTCCCTAATAAAAATTAAAAAAACACCCCACCCACTATATGTATATGACGGATTAGAGCTGACGTGCAAACTGATATAACCGTCATACGGTATTTTTTAAGTATGGAAACAGTGTTTTTTTAATTCTACAATCCTGAGGATGCAGTTAACTATTATTAAAGGATGATGTCTTTTTTTTTATTATTTATTAAAGGCCTTGTGGCCTGCCTTCTGTTTGGCTTTAAAAGCAAGACCCAGGATACCTAGGCGTCCAACACATAGCACTTTGAGCAGAAGTCAGGTAGAATGTAGATGTTGGGACACAAATACTGATGAGGAAGTTTTACTCCAGGTAATATCACCAAAATGATATTTTCCACAAAGGTTGTACTGTTATCTAATTTGTTAATATATTCAGGTCTGAGACAGGTACTACAAGCTCTATGAGCTTTCTCAGCTGTTTTTTTCCTGGCTACAATACACTATCTGTTTGACATATATATGATTTTTCTTTGGAAGGAAAAGACTTACTTTAGAGTGATTTTGATTGCTGACAACCTGAAGGTTGTTGGAACTCACCAATTTTACAAGATCATCTTGTACTCTAAAAACTACAGTTGACTCAATATTTAAGCATGATCGAGAAATTAGAAATGAAAACTTCCTGCACTAGATGAGGAATTCTTTCTTTCTCTCCAAGTAGGAAAGGAGGAAAATACACCTCATCTCTAATACTGTTGCTCTGTTCATAAAAATTCCATGCATCAACTATTAAATTCCAAATACATCATTCAAATTTTCTAAATTTGGTCATATCCTCACAGAGTTAAAGTATATATATATATATAATCTATATTTTTTAACATAACATACTTAAATCTTTATGCTACTAGAGGTAAATTGTATTTCATTGATTTCTCACAAATATCACTATTATTAATGGCTGAGCACTTTTGACATCTCAAAACTACAAAAATGAAATTGAAATTTAAAAAAAAATTTATCAATTACACTTAAAAACAATAGGACAAAAGTGCATTAACATTTGACAATTAGCAGCACAAAAATAATAAAACAGTTAGGATTTGATTCCCTGTTTCCTCCCAAGGAGGAAACATTCGTTAACTGAGTGAGGTAGAAATGTGGTGTCTCGGCAAATAGACAACCACAAATGAGGTAGATCACCTCGTATCACACTATTTTACCTATGACCACAAAAAACAGGATATCAATACATCACATCTTATTTGGCAATAGCCTTTCTCTAAAGAATCAAGTACAGGAACTGTCAGACACTTAAAACAATGAAAAACCTCTTAGGTATGTTAACATTAACCCTCAACTCATATATATCAACAAATGGTACATACCTAGAAATCCCTGAGCTATATAAAGTTGCTACTGGTTAGGATTTGAAATATTGCCTTAGATGCTGAGGTATGTTTACAACATGTGCATCCTATAAAGGCTTGAGGCAAATAAGAGGCAATTTTCAGAATACCTGGACCCGATTGTTGCCAAAGTCAACAATAATGATAAATCCATCTGGTGAAACACAAACTCCTGACGGTCGATCCATCTGTCCTTGACCATTACCAGGTGTTCCAAACTTGCACATGAAGGAACCATTTGGGTGGAAAATCTGTATGCGATGATTTCTTGAATCAGCAACTATGATGTGACCCTCTGCATCCACTGCTATTCCTTGAGGTCGAAGAAACTGGCCATTTCCGGAACCTTCATTTCCTAGAAACCGTGCAGACTGAAAATCTGGTTGAATAACCAATAGGCGATGATTGTTGAAATCTGTTACAACCACATGACCTTCTGTATCAAATGCAACGCCCCTTGGAGAATCAAAGTGTTTCCATAGAGAGCCTTCAAATCCATATTTGTTAAGGTAGGTACCATCTGGCCCAAATAGCTGAATTCGATGATTTCTAGTGTCAGATACCAAAATTTGGGACTCGCTGTTGACAGCTACATCCCAAGGATAATTAAACTGTCCATTTTTGCTGCCTTTTTCTCCAAATTTTAATAAAAACATACCTTCAAAGCTGAAGACCTGTATACGATGATTGTCTTTATCTGCTACAATAATACGACTTTGAGAATCTGCAGCAACTCCTGCCGGTCGGTCAAATTGTCCTGGTCGAGAACCTGGAGATCCAAATTTATGCTTAAAGCTTCCATCTGGATTAAAAACCTGAATTCGATTATTACTACGATCTGCAACTATTATGTGGCCATCCTTATCAGTGCAAACTCCCCATGGTCGACACAGCTGTCCATCTCCTTCTCCCTCTCCGCCAAATGTGAAAAGAACACTTCCAACTGAGCTGTAATTTCTACCTGATCTTGCAATTATTGTAAATGGACTCTGATGAATGTGCATGCCACGCATCATGACAGATATGATGTGCTGACCTTCAATTTCAGGACTGTACGATACAATGTATGTACCATTCTGTCGATCAGAAACTTCTGCTCTTGTTGCTACTCCTTTTGGAGTTTGAACTATAGCATTAATAGAATCTCCACCAACAAGTCTAGGATCTCCCAAATGATCTTTGGCATGAACAGTGAAACTGGCTACACGACCACATAAAGCTCTTTTTAATCCAACACCAGATGCTGTAGAACGTGGAGCAAAGGCATTACTAGTAATAAAACCCAAGGAACCAATAGCAGTAAGTAAAGCTGTATCGGGTGGTGTAAACAAAATATTATCATCTTCACAGGGTTTCAAAAGATTATGATGTTGCTGCTTGATCTCACCTACTTGACTTACAAAGTTATCTCTAAGTTTTATAAAATCCACATCAACAAGATTATCTAAACTTTGTTCTGTATAGTCTATTAGATTATTCATTTTTGTTTTATACACTTTTAATTCATCTATTTGAAGCTGTATAGTATGAACCTTAACTTGCCTTATTTTCTCCACTCTTCGAAGTAGCTCCCTTTCTCTCTCTTCTAATGCATTCATATGTCGTCTTATTGTAGCACGAATTTCCTTGGACACAGCTTGGATTTTAAGATCTATTCGTTCAGACATGCGTTGCGCCATCTCTATGCTCTCATCTATAACATGAGATTCCATTTTCAAATCTTTACATTTACCAGAAATAAGCTTCTTACAGGCATTCAGTATCTCTTCCAGATAGGAAACCGTATGACCCCTGTGAGATCTCATGGTGCATTCTCGACACAGGGCCTCATTACATTGCTCACAATACAAGCAGATGATACTAGTCTTGTGAAATTCACAAGGAACAGGTTTACGTTCATTGATGGCAGGCAGAGAGGGAGGGGAATATTTTGTTTCTGCATATTTGATGCCAGTATCATCCACTCTGGTGATATTGTGATCTTTAGTGAGACGAACTCGCTGATGAGCCATCAAACAATTTTCACAAAGTGCTTCCTTACAATCTATACATCTCGCAGAAGCAGTGTTTCCATCATCACATGAGGTACACATGTTATTAGAATAGCCATTTTCAAAGTCCTCTTTGACTACATCTAAGATGTCGTTAATATAAAAGGGTGGATGCAATCCATCAAGACTCTGTTCATCACCTAGTGTGTGCAGGACACTTTCGTTACATTTTGGGCATCTATAACTTCCCGTCATGGAATCGGCGCTACCTGCGTATTGTTCGTAACATCTGCCACATATAGTATGGTAACAAGGCAAAACTTTGGGCTCGTCGGGTGCTTGAAGACATATCTGGCAATATATAGCATGATCTGGTCTCATATCTGGAAAAGCAGATGCCATTTGTGACTATCAATGTTCCGCATGTGGACGTAGTTCGACAAACACTCTTCGAGTGCTAATGGAAGGGAGTATCTTGATTTTGCATCTGGCCAGATTAACCCTTACGATTTTATCCTTAAATAGATTCTAGCGCTTAAAAAAACAACAGAGAAGACAAATCTTAATAAAAACTTCACGTTCTGTTAGGCTTAGGATGAGTCTGTTAAAGCAAGCTTCGCTGTCATATCGACCCGTATAACGTTAAGCAGTCATAAGGTACTTACAGTAAGGATTATGACTTATGCTAACACAGTGATGATATTGCACATGAAACAGGAACAACTATAATTTCAACTTCGAGGAACATTGACCACTTATACCATCAACCGAAAACCTTCCTTCTAACTACTTCATCGAGACACAGCGCCCTCTAACAACCTTCTTCGCATAGGTTGATATGCTCGTTGCCACTCATGTCAACCACCAATGGCAGACAGGATTAGATAAGAATTCTCCTCCCACATTAACATTATTGTACATTTCCGAATTAAATCCTTTCTTTAGGCGCTTCCTAACTTTAAAACGTCCAATATCGTAAAAATATTCGTCCTATTAACAATAATTAAACACAATTTAATGACATTTTTTAATAAAGTTTAAAATTCATCGATCGACTTTATTGTTTTGTGTTATTGGTTATCAATCGGTGACGTCGCACAGTATTTAACCAATTATAGCGTTTATAATTCTTAGTGATGTTTTTAAATTTGGTTGATGTTTAAACACGTGGTTTATAGTTATTTTGAAATTTTTTTGTTTTTTCTTCCGATAGTGTCGACTATCCATCATACTTTCTGTTGTTACAACTTACTTTACATTCAAAATAACGGAGAGGTAACATTTCACCTGTGAAAAGCAACTAGACAAAAAGCGTTTTCTTTGCCTGTTTTAATTTTCACGTTTAAAATATGATTTTTAACCGAATTAAACATTTCATCCTCATATATACTCGTTTTCGAAGGAATTTTCATGTTTTTAAAAATTAGAATGTTTATTATAATATTAATTAATGTTATTTTCTTCAAAGTTTATTTAA
This sequence comes from Centruroides vittatus, assembly GCF_030686945.1. Taxonomy (NCBI): domain Eukaryota; kingdom Metazoa; phylum Arthropoda; class Arachnida; order Scorpiones; family Buthidae; genus Centruroides; species Centruroides vittatus. Next base: position 456,411 of record NW_027122214.1, read on the forward strand.
TACTATCATATTTCAAGACTTTTATAAGGTAAGCGGCACTTTTTTAAAGCTAAACTGTCACTATTTTAACAATTTATCGTGAAAAATGTTATTGTTTGTCAAATTTTAACTTTACTACTTGCGCTTGTTTGTATATTTAAAAAAAATTGCTCTGTTTTTAGTTTTAGTGTCTAACTATTCTTTATGAAAAGAACAAATATCACAATGAAAGCTTCCACCCCTCATGTTTGGTACAGACCTACTTTAGTTGAGGGTTGTTTTGAACTCTACTGTTCATAGGGGAATAGGGTTAATAGGTTTATTACAATACAATCACCTTGACAATTCTCAAATCTTAATAAATCCATAACAATAATATGAAAGTTGTTATAATGAATTGGATTTTACAAATATACATCCCACATTTAATAAAATAAAAATCATTTGTGCGTTCTTTTATTTATAGTAAAATTTCCTAGTAAAACATACGACATTTATAAATAATTTATACGTTACACATTTAAAAATTCTTAATTATTTAAATGTTCATATTGCTTCTTTGTCACTGATTTAACACACATCTGGTTCGGTTGAATGAGTAGCCATGGGGCAAAAGGCTAGTCATCTAAATTAGACTATTGGTTACTTTATTCAAATAACAAAACATTCATTCAATCAATATTCATTAAAGTCTGTTGGAAACAATGGGACTGTTCCTGCAAAATTTTATCTTCAAATTATATCCATTGGCCGGGATCACGGACAAAAACCCTTTTACATAAAAATCAAATCTTATTATAAAGATCATTAAGAATGATAAATTTCAATACGGATCATTAGTTTTAACCTTTGAGCTGTCAATCATGATCAATTTTACTTCGAATAGATTAAGAACTATTTTAAATTAAATTCTCGTTTAAATTTTATATTATTAAAGGTTTCATACATAGATTACAGCTTTTCTCCATTTCTTAAAATTTTATAAAATTTAAGTTATAACGAGGTCAGTGAACTTTTTTAAACTTTAACCTTTAAACCACTGACCGACTTTCCCTTTCAAATGGTAAAAATAGTTCTCCTGCTGACCAACCCTTCTTCCTCCCACTAACAATACAGCCTAAAGCATTTTGTGTACTAAGAAGCGGGTACAGATTTTACTGGAGCAGTTCCTTTCTAACCATTTGTTAGTCATCCAAGGTCATAGGAAACTGTCGATAACATATAAATGTAAAATTACAGTTCTGTAAATCTCGCATTGTTACCTAAGAGCTAATAACTCTTCAGAAAATCAATATCAAAACTCAAATTTCATATATAACTTATACATTATATAAAAATGGCCAAAACATCGAGATAACGAGGGAATGACGTCAGGGTGGACTTCGAATGGCAAACAATATAAGGACCCTGAATGAACAGTCTAATCTACCAAACGAAAATCGAATTAGATCTTTTGCGGGTTTCCGAATTACAAACATTAAATTATCTTGAGAAATATTGCTATGACATTCTTTCATTGTGTAGATACTCTTAAATATTCCTTTAGTTTCTACGACTGAATTTTAAACTTTAAAAATTTAATACTAATAGGAAATAAATCTTAGAAACCAAACATTAATTCGTTACATGAACTGCTAAGTTGTTTAGTAATTGTTTATATTTTTCGTACTTATATTTCCATAAGCTTATTTAATGTGAGCTTATGAAAACATAAATATTCTCTTGAAAATGATTTCGACATCAGCTTATTTTCTTCATTTATTACAATGAAAATTGAAGTTATTTCATCTCTATAATCCTAAAATTATTTCTAGAGTTTGATATTATATTTTGTAAGTAGAGTATTGTCTATATTATTTGTTTCTATTAATTGTTATTAATAACTGATATTATTTAGTTTTTGATATTGATTAGTAATTCATATATAAGATTTATTTCATATTTGTTTTAAATTTACATCAAAGTAAGATTGTATAAGTCATTAAGGTCATTAATATTTCCAAACCTCAAATAATTAAAACTATTCCATTTTTAGATTACTTTTTATAGCTTTTACATTTCGTAAATATTTTAAAATATAGGCTAAAATAACTCTACACAATTAATATATAAGTCAAAAGAATAAAGGTTAATAATATAAACTGTCATAATTTCTTACATAAGTTACGTTAATAACTATTTAAGACATTATTTTAATCCGTTTCTTACATTTTTTTCGTTTATAATATTCAAAACATGAGCATTAAAATATATACACAGAAAAACTTGTTTTATAAATTTAATTAATAAAAAAGCTTACAGAAATCAAAAAAAATGATGTGATAAAAACAAATATTTTAAAATTTTTCGACTAAAATTCTAGATTATTTTGTAGTTTTTCAATTAATAATAAACATTATATCTGTGAATTGAAAGAATAGGGGCCAATGTCAAGGGCCATTGATCCTTATTTTCCAAGCTATATTTGAAAAATGTCTTTAAAATAAGGAAAAAATAAGATAAATTTTCAAAACTAAAATATAATATCTCAAACAAGATTTCAGAATATGATATATTTCTGTTTGAGGAATGACAATGTGATGTAAAATCTTTAGAATTACTTCTTCGTAATCTTTAAAATATTGAATAAGTAAATTTATCATCAGTAACATCAACAACATTGAAAATTGCGTGTGTATATAAATTCTCTAAACTTTTAAATAAAATAGCTCGGTTAAATTTAATTTAGAAAGATCACCTGCCACAATCTTCATAATGATTATCTACAGTTTAGATGCTCTTTAATTCGTCAATAATTATATTTAATTAGAAATATTCAAATTATATTCGAATTATGGAAAGTTATTTTACGTTTCATTTTTTAAAATTATTCTTCAATATAATAAATAGTTTAAGTAAAATTAATGTAATAATATAATATTAAGTACATTTGTAAGTTTGAATTCTCGAATTATAATTTTAAATAATTTATTTATACGAAAATATTTTATATTTAAAAATCATATATTTTCTTCGCTTTATAGTAATTAAATTTAAAATACTTTTAAATAGAAATACTTTTAAAAACTATTTCTTTGTCTTCGGCTTAATATCATTCTAAAGTTTCAGTGCTCCCAAGACAGAAATCCCTTTTAAATTACCTTTTATGTTTATTAGAACTCATTTTTGAACCATTTTTCTGTAAAAGAAAATTCCAGAAATCACCTTTTTAAAACCCATTTGTAATTATCTTTATTACTGCACCCTAAGATGTGCCGTACCATAGCAAACAAGCTTAACCCCTTAATAACACCAGAACTGCTGCTGTGCCCATTATACATATCCATTAACAAGTGTTAATTCTGGACCTTTTAAAGCGATTTTTTCCTTTCCATTTAACATAATCCTTTTAAGATGGCAACACACTAACTACTTCGAAGAACTGAACCCACCTAGAATATATTTGCATACCTGGAAGAGTAGAACTATACGATTATAAATCAAATCGAAGCCATTTTTCAGGATTAAAAGGGGATGAAATGGATATTTATTTTAAAAAACTACAGATGCTTGTATAAATAATAACTCTTTTTGAAAGTTCTAAATAAACGCTAAACATTCCTGTTCTTTAATCCCTATCATCAGGGAATTTCTTCATTTTCCAACTGCTACATTGGGAAGTTCGTTTGACATGTTCCTCTAAACACTCCCTTGTGAATTGATTGCTTTTTAATTGATTTCTACAACTCGACTTGTATTTCATATATTTATGCAAATTTAAATAATTTGCAAATTTTAGTATTTATTTAAAATTAACACAACAATAATTCTTCTTTAAACTAATATCTTTATTATTTATATTTATGTATATTTAATCATTAATGTTTAATAGAAATTAATATAAATATTTAATCAAACAAATGTACATTTAATTAAATATTTATATTAATTTCAACCAATAAAAAATATTTTTGCTTAAATGTATCGTTTAATTTCATATACTGTTTAATTATGATTAATAACAGTACTAGATATTAATTGGAACAGATAATTGTTACTGCTGTAGTTAATTTATATTGAAATTGTAATTATACTGTTTTAATTATTCTAATAGTATTTATTTTAATACGATAAACATTTCAATTCCTCTATTACTCCTATAACAGACTGTTTTAATTACGTTTAAAATGATAATATATAAAATGTGACTATTCTAATATATCCAATTTTGTAGAATTGTAGCACTTTTGTAAAAAGAAAAAAAAATGCCCCTACCATTAAGTTCACTTAGACAAATATCAGTGATTTAGCTCCTCCAAATTGCTATTTATGGAGGATCAAACAGAACAACAATGAACCGAAAGTGCTGGGTTGTAAAAGTAGGAAGCCTACCTTGTAAATAGAAACTTTTATGACATCGTGCATTTGTACCACATGTTCTAAAAATCACCATGATATGGGTGAAATTGTGCCAGTTGTCTGGCTCAAAAAATATACAGTACTGTATAACACTTAAACTTTTCCATTTTAGTAATCGTATCTAAGATCGGTGAATATTTTTCAGCTGATAAAAACATGTGGTTACGATTAAATAATAATCACATTCTATTGTTGTGAAGAACTTCCTGTATTGAATTATCGATATCCGGAAGATGTTAAGAATAATGTTTTAGTAGGAAATAAGATGACATCAACATTGGAATGTTGAAATTTAATAAAAATTTCTTCGTAAGTTTAACGGAAATAGAAAAATCTGATAAACAAATAAGACAAATATATATTGACATAGTCATCAGATATTACTAATTATACATATATTTAAAATACAAATAACCGTGAAATATTGGCAGAGCTTCGAAAGCTTTGTATGGGGTCCAACGTAACGCGGGCCCGCTTTTACCACTAAAGCGTTCGTTTTCGTTTGCCTTTGTTTCTGAACAAATGAAATACGCAGAATATTTCTTTATCAATAAAAAATAGTCTTAATGAATTTGTTTTATTTATTTATTTATTTTGTTGGTAAAAATAACATTAATTTATACGGGTAGAAACCCTAAGTTTTCTCCGGACCCAGGGAAAAATCCCTACCACCTCTCCCGACGGCCCATTATATAAACTTAATGAATCCGCACATTAATATTCGAATAATATCGAAATGTGTTTTAGTTTTCATGTAGCTATACTTAAATAATTTATTAAGCAAATGATACATATTAGAAATATTTAATGAAATTTATGGTAATATACGTATATTTATATCATTAGTATGTATGTTATTTACTATTTCTGTTAAACTTCCAATTGCGTTTAATTTCTATTTAATCATCCGATCCATTTAGATAATTATTACTATTTAGATCACAATTAATCAGACTTACATTACAGCAAATTTCGCATATTTCATTAATTCATAATTAATAAATACATTTAAATTCATCTTACTGTGCCTATGTGATAACAGTGCAATTGTAAATAAACTCAAATATAACTAGTAATTATCAAATTCAGTAAATTTACAATTATAGAGTAAAAAAAAAAAAAAAATGCTTTTCTTATACTTAAAACCGTATTAACATCCCATTATCATTCTATATTTTAAAAAGTTTTCGTCATTATTTCAAGTAAAAAAAGCTTTGATGACTTTCAATAAATAAATAAATAAATAAATAAAAACCAGTTACTGACTCATTTACTTTAAATTTGTAAATTCATCTTAAATAAATAAATAAATAAATACAACTATTTAATTATGTAAATACGTTTATCAACTATTAAAACTTTTAAACATTTATGATTAATATATAATATATATGAATTTTTATTGTAAAATATTAAAAATTTACTCGAGCTATTTTATTTTCCACGTGCTATGTGTTTATTTTAACATCAAAATATTTGACAAAATTTAGAAGAATTTATTATTTTATTTATGGATGTTACATGCGATATTTAAACAATTCTGTTTTCAAATCAAGTGTTTATTATTCTGTCATAGAATTTAGGACAGAAAACATCAAAATAACGTGATTGTATTTTTTTCTTTAATGTTTTTTTATTTAATATTGTATGTTATTATGCTTATTTTTTTAAAAATAACCTCTAACACTTTACTTTATATATATAAATTTTTGTATAATAAATTTCTCATTATATTTACTAAACGATTAAACGAAGAGACATTAATCACAAAGACTGTAAAACAAACAGGAATTTGTTGAGTGGAAACATCTGAGCAGGCTACAATAGTTGGCGGCAAAAGGGTCCTTCATTCGGTGACGCCCATTAGCGTACACCAAAGGGGTCTTTGGTATGCCGTACAAGCTCTACAGGGCTCATAGTAACAAGGAAGGAAGCTTAATTAGTAGCCATACTACAAGGATTACAGGTTGTCATCAAAATCCACAAAAACTATAATTTTGGTTCCTATTTTATTAATGGAAAAAGGTCTTTTATCAGTTAAACTATCGCTTTCAAACATAATTCCAACAATCTCTTAACATTCTAAAAAATTTGACGAGTTTATCAATTGAAAACGTAACTTATTTCTTTGTAAATAGCAGCTTAATTTAACATTTAAAAAGGCACACATAACGATAGACCTTTCATATGTTTAAAATTCGATCTGACATTTAAAAAAAAATAATTCAGTTATAAATATTTTGAAATAATTTGAAGATAAACAAAATAATATTTTAAATATCTTGTTTTCGAATTACAATTTGGTAGCTATTTTGTTTGTCTGTACGTGATAGGACTAGTTAAACCGTACAGAATTTCTTAAGATAAGTGAAGAGGAGGAATGGCTATAAACTACCTGTTAACCTACACAGTTCATTATATAAAGCAACGGGTTAGTTCAAATATATAGTGGGCCTAAAAGTTCACGTTCGATTGTGGTACGATCGATAGGGCAAAGCACCAAAAGGAATGGAAAGGTTCACTTATCTGCACTGCATATACCATTCGCCAACTCTATTTTAGGGAGAGGATTTTTTGATAGAAAACAAAGAACATTACCTGAGAGAGACAGAAAATAAATAAATAAATACGATTGGATGAAAATTAGAGTAGAAATTCTTAACTTTGTGCAACGAAAATGTCGAATGCTAGAAATTGTAGGAGTGAATGGGGTCAAGGACTTCTGTGTATCTTCCACATCGCCTATGTTTCTGAATATCAGAACAATTTGTTTTTCTCAAACAGTTTTACGACAATAATCTGTTACTACTTTGTTATTGTCTTTATTACATATATTAAAAATGCACGCACTTACCGTAATTATTGTATAAAATTTTAGTTGCTAATAAAAATTATTATTGTACTAAAAATTTTATAAAAATACAAATTTAAATAAGATTCCTTAAAAAAATTCCATTAGATAATGTAAGTTAAGTGAAAAATCACGGCTAAGGAATGTTATAATGTTCACAATTTATGTAAATTACAGATTTTAAAACGCCTGTATTTGAAACTTTGAAATACAAGATAAAATTATAAACAAAATTTTCAGCAAGTTATAGTCTACAATTAGTACACATTTATGATTAGATTCTTAATTTTTTTCTTCATAAAATTTCTTCGTTATATTATGATAATAAATTTGAAAATTAAACGTCATAACATTCATTATATTAGATCAATTGTCATCTTATTATACTGTTTAGAATTGTTAATATTTTTGTATTAATTAATAAAATAAGACTGTGCTACAAATATTGTAATTTGCTGTCAACAATTCTTATTTTATTAGTTTATATTATTTCTAACAATCAATTTAACAGTAATAGCCTATTAATACATAAGCATCTTTTAATATTACAACATTATTATTATTGTCTACTGTTCTTTATAATAGTAATGGTAGAGTAATTTATTACAGTAAAATACTACGCTACTACTAACTGCAATATTATTAATTTATCGTAATACATTACGATATAATAATAGTGCAGAACAGCTATTATTATTATTCTAATAAATTAAAATATGTAAAATAATATAGTTTATGCGTATAAAAATAATATTTTACACCACAGATTCTAACATTTATTAAATAATAATAAAAAAATGTTGAGTTCGGAAAATTATAATAATAATAATTCATAAGTTATATTTTATTTTAGTAAATATAATTTTTGAAATAAAAATTTACAATAATATTGTCAGAATTTTATTTCAAAATTGAATTTATAAATATTTTGTCACATCGCGCCATCTGGTGAGTAAGTTTATTAATAATTGTTGAGTAAAATGAAAATATAAAAATGTACTAAATATTTATTTTATTTAATGCAAGAACTAATATTCGTGTTATAACAACGGTATAATTTGAATTTTATATAATAAGTTTTGTTTAAAAGAAAAGATTATACTAGATTTTGTCGAATTTTTATTGTTACGACAGAAAGCATTGTCCTACCACTATGAGATTCAATATCATCTACAAAGAAGTTACGTTGCCAGATGATAGATTTTAGGAGGAAAGAGAATATATTATTTTTCTTCTTCTGTTCTCTAACTCAAAAATATATTTTATATAATTACCGTTTTTATTTAAAATTCAAATTAAAAACATATTACACAATTAAAAATCTATTAAAAATCTTCATTTATCTACATCAAAAACACGGTATTCACATTAAATGATGTATCTAGGCATGAATAAGACTATGATAAAACAATAAAATATAATAAACACTTCTATGTTTTAATGTTCATTTAGATACATTTTTAAATATTGTTTTTATCTTAATTACAATAATAAATGATTATAATGTACTTTGAAATCTATTCGTTTTGATGAGTATAAAAAGATATACCTGATAAAGAATTTTCAATTATTATTCATTTATAAATTAACCTTAAATGATAAGTTTATAAATATACTTATATTTTCGCTTTATACCTGTATAAAGCGAAAATATGCTGCTTTATACCAGTATTAGATACATATTTTTATTCACTATATAAGGTTTTATTTTGGACGGACTTGCTTTGCAAATTCTTCAATAAATGGAAAAATGCAAATTCTACATGTTTATCATACACACTATACACATACTGTAGAATTTGCTATTGCCAAAATGAATTTGCAAAATATTTATTTTGTTAATAGTTTCTAGTCATTTTAATTATACAGCATATTTTATGTTATTCACTCAAAAAACTACCTTTTTTGGATTTTACATCTTTATTTTCCTAGCGCCGCTTTCAGTTTTAACAATTCATCTTCAGATACAATTAACACGAAAAAATAGTCTGACGATCAAATACAATAACGCATTAATGGTTACAAATAAGACTGCAAGACTTTCGGTTGGAAAATAACAACGTATCGGTTGGACACACAGTAAACGCCAGGCAAGCAATGTTTTGAATGAATAGTTTTGTATATGTTTATTGTTTTTCGAACAAATAAGATTTTACTAGTGATCATTATATAGGCCTATAAGCAGAAAATATGAAAAAATAATCGGTAGTAAAAATGAAAACAGTTAAAAGATAATTGAACAAACATTTCATTAAATAATAATTTTTTTTTTTAATATGGTTTCCGTCCTTTTGTCATAGAACCACACTTACAAATTTGCCCGATAATTCATTTCAAGAATTTCTATACGAACAATTAAATTGTCATAACTTCCGAATAATATTAGTTTTGATTTAGATCTAGATATTATTTTTATTATAAATCATAACAACATTAACATTAGTTCTATCATGCTATCAGATGTTCAACAATGAAGACCAATTGACTTACTGTATTTACTTTTATTTAAATCTTAAAATTTTAAATATTTTTATGATTGATGATAAATTCTGTTTTACAGATTTTTCTGAATTACATATAAATTTGTTCTTCTTTTATCTCCTAAAGTATTAAAATTATTTTGATATAAATAAGTATGATTAAATTAATGTGAAATTAGATTGTTTAAGATGATTTTCTATTCCTAAATTTAGCATCAATCTCATCATTCTAATGAGCAAATCCTGAACAATGAGCCGAGTGTATGTACCGCATTTCTTTGATTCTAAAGCGCACCATATAACTTGACATCGAATTTCAAAATTTTTTTATGGGTGGAAGCTTTCTAAATAATTTCTCTCTGAGGAATCTAATCATTTCCCTTCAAGCCATATACGCTGAAGAAGCTGTTTTGAATCGTACACACACCGAAAACAAGGTAAGCGACAACTTCAAACCGTGATAAAAAATCAAACGGTACTGATATCTGCGAGAGACGGCCGGATGGTTAAACGCTAAAGGTGAAAACCTACCGCTCCGGGGAGACCCGGAAACGAATCGGACGAGTCGAAAAAACCCCAGGAATTTTTTGGGGATGGTCCGTCCGAATACGTCGGTCGTCGCTTACCACCCAACCATCCCATTGTGGACCTGTCCGAATCCATAATGGGCTTGCTAAGAAAGGCCCTCTTAGTGCCCACAAGAGTTAAAAAGAAGAAAAAAATCAGCGAGCGAGAGATTATATTTGTCGGTCGCGCACGCTTTCGCTTTTTGAAAGTGATCTCGCTACAAATTTCTCGCTCCCTACCTATAAACTGTATTAGTGGATTGCATATCAATAGCATATATTATTTTAGTACTTAGTGCACTAGAGTTTATGGAGTAAATTGGCACTCGGGAGAATTAATGCCTGCAACCCTGTAAGAAAAAAGCATGCCGCCTACCGGAAGCCTACGAATTTCACTCGCGGCCACATTTAGAAATGGTTGCTCATCAACCATCAAGGGTATAAGCGAAATGTATGATAAACAGAGGTACAGAGGTCATTACCGAAACGGCGTATAGGCGTTATCATTATTAAAATACTCCTTGCTTAACGCGGAATTTGATTAACACGAAATTAATTACGCTAATCCTTTTATATACACGGCAGCTTTAATTAATTAACCGCGTTAATTAAGGAATATCTGTACAGTATTCAGTATAATTAAAAAATAATGAATATTTTAATGATAATTCGTATTCATACATAATTTTACTAATGATCTCTATCGATACACGATTTATCAAAAACCCTAAAAGTAGTCTATTCAGTCATTGATTTAACGAGACATTATTTTTTAGAGAGGCGTTTTTTCGATTAAAAACTTTAAATTACCAGAAGCGGGTGAATTCTTTTATTTATTCAACATCCGTGAGCCTTTCGACACGTAAAACTTTTTTTTTATCAGTGACACATTATCCTACGGGCAAAAAGGGCAATTGCCTGGGACTCCATCAACAGGGTTATATTCAATCTTTTATAAGAAAAAATTCCCTCGAAGAAACATGTCTGAAGTCAACACTACATGGAGCCCCTAATTCAAATTTCCCTGACTGCCTATGAAGCTATAACGCGTCACTGTTTCTCATGAAAATATTTCTAAAATTTATAAGAATATTATAAGTAATTTGAGATTTATAACTTAATATATAAAATCGTGATTATTGCTTCATTTTAAAAATATTCTAAACAGTTTTGAATTCGATTGCAATATCTAAAGCTGGCTCTTTGAATTATTAAAACTGATTTTTTTTTTATACGTTACCTTCTCGTCCAATATTTTTAACAATGATTGTATTTTACGGTTTAAGTACATTCGTAGAAAATAAAGGTGGGCATTTAATCTTGAGAATTTTACGAAAAATAAAGGACGTTTTTGTTGACTACATGCGTGTTCACATACTGAAAACCAATTACGAAAAAACTTCATCAACGAGTTGCTTAACTTTCCTAGAAACATTTCGAGGAACCATCTTTCATGAAATTTTATTTTAAATAACTTTTTATATTTTTAACTATTATAAAATGACAAAAAGCTTAATTTTGAAGATAGGGATGAGTTTTATAAAATTTTGTAAATGCTAACGATCAATTATTTTATTGTGACATCGTCACAATGCCAGGCTGCAATTTTTAATCATATTTTTAATTTATTTAAAATATATGCTCTTTACCTCAAATGAGTACAGGTACTCCTCACTTTACGACCTATCTGCTTAACGACCACTCACACTTACGATCAATCGAGTTTCGATCTGCAATTCGGGGAATCCCCTTTCTCAGCTTGAATGTCGGTCAGTGGCGAATGGTGACATGCACACTAAGCGTACTATAATAGTCTTTTTATGAATAAATTTGAAGTTTGTTGCATAATTTGTACAATTTTACAACGATCCTATATTCCCGGCGCAAGCTCTTCGCTTATCGACCAATTCGCTTAACGACGTAGTCGTCGGAACGGAACTCGGTCGTAAAGTGAGGAGTACCTGTAATGGCTTGCCCCTGTACCGGTATATCAAACTTTAACAATAGAGTCGTGCCGGTTATCTAACACTTTTGGGGGAAAATTTTTTACTTGAAACAGTGACTTTGCATCAGAAGTTCGTACATAGTTAATCGGAGTTTCCTGTCCCCTAAGATTTCCGTATCTGGTCTCGTCTTTCATCTATCTAACTGCGTTCTCGAGATTAAGAAAAAATGGGCGGATGACAATGGGAATTTATAGGTCTACAATGTTTTCAAATTGCAGCCAATAACGAGTAAAATCGTCATTAAGTCCAACAGAGGGTATGTAACACACGACCCTCTTTATCTCCCCACCCCCTCGATCTTTAACCACCAAAATTTTATAGCATCAATTCCCCTAATAAACAAACCTTCGTGCAAAATTTCGGAAATTTTCGACAAAAAGCACAGACTTCATTAAGCTTCAAAGAGGATGAACAAAATTGTGCCATCCACCCATCCACAAACATACACACACTAACAATTATACATACAGACAAACAACCCGAATTTTTTGCATCTCTCGACGTTTCAAAGTGTTCCGAGTCAAAAAACGTAAAAATCTCGGGGAGTAATTTTTTGATCGTTTGCCATACGAAAAATTTTCCTCTGCTATATATAAAAGCTGGGAAAGTAAAAACAAATTCGGACCTTCACCAGAATTAAGCGAAATTGAACTATTCCAATTAATATCTAAAAATCTTGCCTAAAATTGTTTCGTAGTCATCTCTTGTGACCAAAAGCAATTTTAGATCTTTTTTATTGAAATATTTTATTAAAATTTTAAAATATAAAATATATTTCAGTTAAGAATAATCACGGCTTATCGTAATGATTTTTAATTGATTGAAGATTAAAAATTTAAAGAAATTTGTAAAACCAAGATTTAAGATCTTTAATCCCTATTGATTTTTCATTTAATTTTATAAAATAAATAAAAATGAATCATCGTATATAGGCCTACGTGTAATTGCGATTATAATTATTAAGATGTGGGTTAACTCATACCGAACACGTGAAATCATTCATCTTTAATTTATGGAACTTTTAAAACCTAATTTAATGAAACGTTATACAGATTTTTATAATATAATTTAAATAGAAAACAGAAAATCTTTAAAAGCATTGTGGAAGAAAAATAGGTAGAAGTTACTTTTAGGTAATTTGTATATAAATAAATCTATAATATATTATATTATATAATATAATATACTGTATTTACATAAATCTTTTAATTACAGATATTAACATCAATTTGATAAATCGATTTATCTTCACCATTTCATTCATTTAAAACAGGATAATAAATGTGCATACATTTATTTTCGTGTTTTAAATTTTTAAAATACATTAATAATTTTTGAAGCATTCTTCAATTAGTGCTGAAAAAAATGAGATAGCAAAACCTATTGGATATACTTACATATAAGCCCGGCTCAAACTAGTCGAGGCTGAGACTTTTCCCGTGATATCACGCTTGATGTAGCTCTAAAGAACCAATAAGCATTTTCCATATCTCTTCACAAACGGAAAAGTGATGAGAAAAAAGCTAAAATCAGCGATCGCAATGATGTTCCTCATAATTTAAAAATCGTCTTTTCGTACAATACATATCAATTCAATGTTAAAAAAAGGCGTTTTGCATAATAATGCAGATGTAGCCTAATATGTTTCTGGAGTACTTTTACCAAACCAAACATGTGCGATATAAAAAAATTACGCCAAGTAAAATATAATGACAATTTAGATGACAGATTTTTTTCCTTAGAAGCTTTTCTTTGGTAAAGATAAACTTGATACTTTGAAGCAGTACCTACAATATTTTTAATTTTGTTTCCTACATTTGACTTTGTATGCCAAGCTTATTTTTACCAAAAATAGCTCAGTGGCGCGTTATATCTTCAGAATTTGAATTCGGGGTCCCAAATACAATATCGATTTCAGACATTTTTCTTCCGGGGAATGTTTTCGGGAAATATTTTCTTATAAAATATTGATTTGGCCGTTCCAGGCAATTGTCCTTTTCGCTCGTAGGATAACGCGCCACTGGAAAAGCTCCTAAGGAAAGTCTTTGACCTATCTAAATTGTCAAAATTTTTTTACTTGGTGCAATTTTTTTACATCTAAGATTTGTTTGGATATCAATTGTTTTTTTTTATTAATAATCGTGTAAGAACACAATTATTAATAAATGAAAATCATTCGTTTAAATGCAATGCCTTATCCTTACAAGCATAAAATTAAGCGATAAAAGTAAAATAGCTCTATGGGGAACCCCCGTGTACTTTGACTTATCTACCCGGAAGTTTCACCAACACCTCATTGATAACGAGTAAGGATTAAGTTTAAAATTTGAACTTTCTAGAACCAGTATTTTTTTTCTCTAGGAGTCTGTAGTGCGGATGAAGAAAAAAATAAACTATAGCTTTTTTGGCATTTTTTGCACTTTTTGACTGTTATATTTTGGCAGTTCCTTTATAGAAAACACTGAAAATTTCGCACACTACCTAAGAAAAACAATTATATTTCGAACGAGATATTCAGAATTACTTTAGGCATTAGGGACGAAGAAATCAATCCTGAAAATCGGTAACTCTAATTCCTGTATATATAGTCAGTCATGCTCGATAACTCACATTACTACAAATATAAAGACTAAAAATTAATTATAATTCCTGTAACAAGAGAAATAGAATAGAAATAATTTATTCAATCTTACCATTAAAAAATTACACTGTTCCATAACACAAAAAGAAATTTTTTAATTTCTCGATGCTACCGCGTATATCAAAATCACGTTAACTAAATACAGTGGTACCTCGGTACTCCACCGAACAATCACGACCTCTAAAACAAATTTTCGGTTAATAACAAATATTTTTATTTTTATTTTGTCATCAGTAAAACTTTTTCTGTGATAAAAATGAGTAAAAGTTTCACTGAGTAAATAAAATAAAACCTTAGACCTCCATTGGGGATTAAGAAAAGGGCAACTCAACGACAAAGGGGACACGTCCCTTTGTCGTTGAGTTGCCCTTTGTCGCTGCCCTTTGTCGTTGAGTTGCCTATTTTTAATTTGTTATTCAGGGGCGCCCGTACCAATGTACGGGCGCCCCTGAATAACAGTTTATTATGTAATAACTGACTTATAGAAGGTGATAAAAAATTATGTATGTTTTCTTCAAAAATAAATAATTTCTTAACTTAATTAACAAATGAAGTAGTTGGATATTTTAGTTGATTGTGTTTTATGTTAGATTCTTTGAATTCAAAGAAGACTGTATCTAAATGAGCAAATGTAACTGATAATTTTTTAAACAGTTTACAATTATGAAAAGATTAAAAAATTTTTAAAACCATGTATCAATCACAAAGTTACAAATATCTTGTTATGTATGTTAAGACATTTTCTGCTATTATATTATTATCACTACTCTGATGAGATTCAAAAGGAAGTAAAAAAGAGTTTTTTCAATTACAGTGAAAGTTTTATGTTGAAATTTCGATAATCATCAAAATTTTTATAATTTAAGATACTGTTATCTACATAAAATACTGATGTGAGGATATCATCACCATCACATTTTTTGGTAATGTAGTGCAGTAGTTGATTGGCTTGTCGGAGAATTAACTGCTGCATTTTCCATTAAAGGAACAACCAATTCAGTGAATTCACGTACTGTGAACTGTTGATGAAAAGCATCACTATTTCCCTAGAAATGAAGATTTTATTTATTTAATTAGTCATCAATATTCTGTAATATAACTGATAACTTGAAAATCATATTATTTATTTAGTTTTATTTAATGCAATTTCTTACTACCATTGTCATTGGTTTCCAATCACCCAATAGCCTATACTTTTCGATCTTTATTCTTAATATGTGGTTTAGATTCTTTAGAATCATCGTTAAGAAACATTTTTCTACTGTTTAGTAGCAGTATTTAAAATCTATAATGTATAAATAATATAGATTTTATGCTCGTAAACTTACTAACAAGAAATATTTGTTTTCTTAAATAGCTACAAATAATTTTAAAAATCATATTTAATTTAAATACCAAATATAGGCATATTTAAGGGTGTTCTTTTTTTATGAAGTTTTATATGTAGTAATAAACCCCGAAAAATTGTCAGATCACCCAGAAAATAGCAACACCTTTGGAGTATAATAATACGAATGAGCAAATATTTATTGTTACATTGTCACAATGCCGGGCTGCAATTTTTAATCATTTTTAATTTATTTAATTTAAAATATATGCTCGCCATTTCAAATTAATAGTATCTTGCCCCTCTACACCATACTTTAGAATAGTCATACCGGTCATCTAACTCCTTTCAGGGAACATTTTTGAATTAAAATAATGTGACACGGAAGTTCGTAAGTATTTCATATAATGAGTTTTAATACGGGAAGTTTCCATATAAGTAATCTCGAAAGTTACCCATATTACGAACATGTAAAAAACACTTAATGCGGGAATTATATACTTTTACTACTGATTTTACCATGTTTTTTGGCTTATTGATAATTTAATTAACTTTCAAAATTCCCGCGATTCCAGTGAAAGATTGCTTAACTTTTATAATCAATGGTCATTGTTGTAAGAAATTGCACAAAAAAATTGTCTGCTATTGAATAAAATATCGTTATTATGTCAGTAATAGATATTTATTTTTAAACATACATCATTATTATTATTGTGATTTTGACTATTTTTAATTTGTTATTAATTAATCTTCATATTATCTTTATGAAAATAATTTCTGATGTGTATTTGTATTTGAACAATAGTCGACGTTCACTTTTTGTTACGAATTATTTAAATTCAAAATATATTTTCTAAATTATATTATATTATATAATATCTTTCTTTTGACAAAAAATGATTTTGTTTTTCTATTTATGTATGATAATCAATAAATTAAAATATTATAAGAAGTCTCTCCGAAAACGTACTTGTACAGTACTTACCCAAAACTATTTCCCCGATCGGAAAAGACGTGTACATTTATCGTCCACGTGGTATGAACTGGCAAATTGCCCGTGTAAAGCATTTCAAATAGGGTGCCAGATTATCTAATTTTTGTTGTCTAGCACCATTTCTTAGTTATTTTATTTTTTATCTGTCATTACTCATTATAAGAAATTGCCCATGTAAAGAGCGCTACGCTTATTTGTAAAATCATCTTATATAAAATATGTTTTACTAACAATAGGCACTTATTTTGCTATATTTTTTGGCGTTATATATATACATATACATTTGTTTAAAACTCATAATATAGTCCTATATATGAAATAATTTTTTAGAAACGTCGTGAGAAAAACTGGGTTACCATAAATCATATAATGTTTATATATTTACATCAGTATTATCATTTCCATCCTTACGCCTAGCAGGGCGGAATTTGCCTCGGGCATTTAAGCGCTTAGGGATCTCCGCATTTCGTTAAAATTAAACGAATTAGATATAATAATCGAGGTACCAAAGTTTCGAGCATATTTTAAAAACTATAATAATGTTATAAGAGATTTACGATAGAAATCTAATTAGCAGAATTACAAGATGCTGTAAAATTGTAGTTTTTCTGAAAAATAAAGAATTTTGCAATTATACGAAGATAATTTGTTTATTTATCGAAAAATAAATTTCACATTTATTAATTGCAAATTTGCATAAGCCATGATAAATTTACTATGGAATTTTATAATAAATGACGAATATAAAATATGGCGTGTTATGTATTTCCAATATTACAGATATTATTTTTGCTTCTTATTTTTTATAAAAGTTTATGTTATACATAAGTACAGTGATACCTCGGTTTCCATTGACTTCGGTTATCGTCGGTTGCCTCGGATTTCGTCGGCCTGCCCACGTGACCTCGCTGCTAATTTTGCGAAAACAAAGGGCGACCCACATGTTTTCCAGCTCTGTGTAACGTTGTTTCTCGTTGTGTGAGCATTATCCCGCGCGTCTAGCCAAACAATTCCATTGCTTTCCTTTCCTTTTAGCTTCATCATGGGAACAAAGAAATTTTCCAAAGCCAGCAGCCCTTCCAATGCCATGTTAAATGTTCATTTTTTTTATTACATTAGTATTTTATATTCATTTTATATTAATTTCTTATTGTTTTTAGTATTAAACACTATATTATTCTCTATAAAATGTGTTTTTGGTATGTATTTTGGAGTGTCTAGAACGAATTAATTGGATTTACAGTGATTCATATGGAAATAATTGCCTCGGTTTTTGTCGGTTTCGGATTTCGCCGATTGTTTTCAGACGGATTATTGATGAAAACTGAGGTATCGCTGTACTTATATGTTAATGATATTATTGACTACTTACTTAATCGTGTGCATTTTCATAGCGACATGATAGTTATACGCGCAGCAAATTGAAATGCTTTGCGACACTTACTGTGAAATTTATGTATATTTCCAATTCAATGTATAAAATTAAGGATACATTCCACAATTTGCATACATTTTCCACACTATTTAAGCGAAGGATTGTTATAGTTTATAGTTTTTAAATTAAAAGACAAATTTAGTGAGATAAGATAAAAATTTTAAAATTAGTAGACAGGTTTCCAAAAACCCTAGTATCGCAAAAATAAAGAGAACGTTAAGGACATTTCTAATATCTATAGAAATGATTTTTACGTTATTATTATTACTTAAATAGAAGATCGTGATAGCAGTTTACAAAATACTTTTAATTTCAACAAATCATGAAATGGTTTGTCATTTTCTGCGTTACAAACGCACTCGTGCATTACACATAGATTCGGAGATATTTACAGTATATCTGTGTTACTAGTTGAAGTTCGGAAGTTGTGTTTTTCGTTCGCATTGTGTTGAAAAAAGGTAGAAAGTTAACGTAACGAGTTTCGAGTACCAAAGCAAAGACATGGTAGACCTTGTCCCTTTCCAATAGTGTGTCGACCGTGATTACAGAAAACAAAAGAAAAACGACAATGTTCGATGAAATAAAACTTTTATCTAAATATTAAAACACCTTAACACTGGAGTATTTAAATTTTCTTTACAAACGTTTTTCGGCCTTATTTATTGAGTCCTCGTCAGGTAAGTTTTGTTCGAATTCGGAATAACATCGAACATTTCATTACAAATTTAAATCAAATGCAAATCAAAATTTTATTACAGATGTATGAAAATAGCGTGAAAGCGACAGATGTCGAAACATGGAAATATGTAAATTCGCCATGTACAGATGCTTCGAACACGTAAATAATGGTGTACTAGTAAACGACACACTAAAAGAGTAACAGAAAAAAGACGACGAAACGCGAACATTTGACAAAACTATACAAGGAGAAACTAATGCGTGGAATTCAACAGAAGCTACGCGAATGTGATAATGTATCGTGAATATGTAAAATACTAAAACATAGACATAGCAAGAAAACGTTCGAATGTCTGAACAATCGTTTCAACCTACGTCTGTGTTTTTCAACTATTTTTATTCTTACGGCACAGTTGAACCTATAATTAAACTTGTGGAAAAATCACGTGATTTAAAGTTGTATTTGTAAATATTCTGTCGCCATATTACTTGACACTTAACCTAATGTTTGTATTTTTTCTGAATTAAATAAACGGTATTGTTGTTCCTTAAAATAGCGTCAGGTTACATCAGTAGGTATTTAAATTAATAATATTCATTTACCTAAGAAAAGCAACTAACATTAAGTCTTAATTTGCATTTAAAAGTAGCATGATAATTGACTTTAGAAACCTGCCCAATGTCCCGCTATTTCTTAGTTAAAATAATTTGAACTAAATATGGACAATTATAGATACGTTTATGATTTAATGAAAATTACATTTTTAACGAAATAACCCTGTGTTATGCACATATAGTTTTGCTTATGGTTATATATTTTTTACTACATTATGTATTCGTTTATTTATTATAACAATGAAAAACTCGTCTAATCAATTTAAAGAGGTTTTAATTTTGACATGTACACTTATTGTTCCTTGTGCTTCTTTCGAAAATAATTTATTTAATAACCTTCAAAAATTTTCGCAACACACGAGTTGAAAATCACTGACTTACGTGATGTGAATAAACGCAAAGTATTGATATATTCATGACAGATCACACTATCTAATAGCCAATTTATATTTGTTGATGAAACAGATCTTGTGTAACCTCTACGTGGTCGAAAGTTGTAGTATCTATTGTTCTAATCTCGTGTATAATAATTAGCACCATAAAAAACGAATTAACTTATGCTCCATTTTATGATCGTATGGAACATTTACAACAGCGTACAATGGCTCTCCTGTCCTGTTTAGTGTTTCTCAATGGGTGTGCCGCCAAATCCTTAATAAAAGCGTCGTTTTTATTTTAACATCATTGTCCGAATATACGTACAGTACAGTACAATATCATTAATAAGAATAAAGTACACGAAGGATCTTTTTATGACAAATTAAAATTGACATATCCGAATACGTGTAGGCATGCGGCGTATTATGTATTTATTATATATATCGTGTTAATACATATAATGATAAATAGTGCTAAATACAAAAATTTGAAAACTCAATAAAAGTGTCTGACAAAACACAAATTGCCTCCTATGAAGTAGCGCAACTTATTGCAAAAAAAGAGAAACCTCATTCGATTGGAGAAACGTTGATCGGTCCTGCTTATTGTCGTAAAATGTATGTTCGGTGAAGATGCAGAAGCTGAAATAAATAAAATTTCTCTTTCCAACGAAGAATAATAATCTATATGTCGGAAAATATAGTAGAATATGTTCAACAAAAACTTGATAGCCAAACTTTTGCTCTGCAAATAGATGAGTCAACGGATATCAGTGGGAAAGCACAATTAATAGGATTTCTTCGATTCATTATCGGCGATTTAATTATAAACCAATTTTTATTTTGTCATGAATTGCCAGGAAGAACGACAGGAAGGGAAATATTTAATTGTGTAGATAACTTTTTCGAAAAAACAAAGTCATCATGAAATTTTTGTACAGACATTTGTACAGATGATGCTGCATCAAACGTAAAAAAGGTTTTTTTTTTGGCGTTTGTAAAACAAAAATATTCAAATGTTATTTCTACACATTGCATTATTTATTCATCGAGAATCTCCCAACAGAATTAAGCATTGTACTTGATGACGTAATAAAAATTGTTAACTACATCAAAAGCAGACCTTTAAAATCACGAATTTTCAAAGAATTATGTGATAGCATGGAATCTAACTACAATTGTTTATTACTACATAATGATATTCGTCGGCTTTCTAGAGGAAAAGCTTTTAGCCCGTGTATTTGAATTGCGAGCAGAACTTTGTACATTTTTTAAAATGTACAAAGTTCTGCTCGCAAGTACCGCAGGAAAACAAAAGAATCGTATGCAAATACAATAATTTTATGATTGTTTTAACAATGAATTGTGGTGTGCAAAACTGGATTACATAGAACACATATTTGCGCATCTTAATATTTTAAATACTAGTTTACAAGAACGAAACAAAAATATCTTAACATCAACAAATAAGTTAATTGCTTTTGATAAAAAATTATTCTTGTGGATGAATAAACTTGATGAAAATAATTTAGCTATTCTATAATACGCTTCTTGTCTTGTCTTGAATTAAATTTATAAGCGCTATGTCGGCTTTCCTTTATCGATAGACTTTATTACACCATCATTCAGCACAAGACCAGCTTTAGAAAATCACATTTTACTTCCAAGAGAATGCATTTCGGACATTAAGTCCCTCATCAGCTCTTTATGATGTAACTATATTTAGGAAATAGAGAATACAATTTAGATTATGTTAACAGGAAAAAATTTTTAAGATTTGTAATTTAACTTACATATTTGTGAAACGTACAGTAAGGACAACAATTGGTAAAATACCGATGACAAATTATTGATTTCCAGGTATTTGCTATAATATTAGTAAAATGTTAACGATTTAAAAATACAGTATATAACATAAATAACGAAACATCACATATTTCACATTTACTGTAATTTTTTACATAAAAATTCAGTTTGATCTCTATTAAATATTTGAATAATTTAAAGCTTTGTTGAAGGAATACATATTTTCGTTTTGTAATTATTTATTTAATTATTTTATATTTTATTTTGGTTGTAAGAATTGCTTGCATAACACAGATATAATGCAACTATAAATAAAAAACTTGTTAATAATATTTTTCGTTTTATTTATTTAGAAATTTATTCTTCTACGACTACGTAGGTGTGCAGAGAAATTTTTCTTCTTTGGAAAATGTGCCACGAGAGTAAAAAGATTGAGAAACACTACTGTAAAACACGAACAAATACAGTTAAGAGAACTACAAAACACAGTATGTAGGCCCAATGCTGAATTCACTGTAAAACGTAATTACAATGCATGAAAATATATGCATAATCGTATAAAGGGTTTGCTACTTGTTTATGCAACATACGATTTGATACATAATAACCAAGTTAAAGAAATAACTTCTATGGACCTTTCGTGAGATATCATATATGGGCTATAATTTATTTCCACTGTAATATCGGTTCTCGTAAATATAGAATATATATATATATATAATGATATATTTTAGAAATAGAATATATCATTATTCTATTTTTAACAAGAAAAATGAAAACGTATAATACTATGATGATATTGCGTACCACATACAGTAATGTATTTCGACTTTGATTTAAAAACAAAAATTAATCTGGTATAATTTGCCAGAAACGTATACTTCGTGAAATGTTTTCGTTAAATTTTGAAAGATTTCTTCCAATTTGTTTCATAATGACTCCTAATTTCGAAATCACTAGCTGCATTGACGGAAAAGTTCTGTATTATTAACGAAATATTATTCACAATCATTTTGTTAATAACCATCCATTCATCAATTCATTATTCTTAACGGAATCTGAAAAAAAATGTTATTTTATGTTTATATAATCATATTTACAAACGAGCCAATTCATACTACCATTCGAAAATAATTTTTATTCAGATTTAAAATTTTTATTACTGACGAAATCATAGTAGCTCCATTATAGTACCGGTATCATTCATTTAACAACAAACGATAACAAGTAATAATGCGAAGCCAAATGACCGAATTGATAAAATCGGACTGACATTCTAGGGATTTCGGTCAGAATTCAATAAGATTAGAAATTTTTAGGATGGGTTGACCCAACGTCCTAGAAAACAAAGGTTGTCTCATACGAAAGAAACAATTGGTTACTTATTTGACGTTATTTAAATGCCAAAATAAAATGTAAAACATCTTGCTATATCTTACAGTAAAAATATTACCGGCCAAAAGTTCATATTCATTTATTATGATTTATGCTTATTTATAAACCATTTTTTATTTAAATTTAATTAAGACTAATCTAGAATATACATCTCTTGAATTTCTACGTTTAAAATTAAAATATAAATGGGTTTTGTTATTTGCTTATTTTCGCGATTTAATAAAAATATAATTCGTACGAGATTATTTTTATAAATTTTATGTATTTAATTTTTATATATACTGTATATGCTTTTTCGTGTTCATTCATTTAATTTACATCTTTGAACCATTTTTTTTAAACCAAGCCATTATACTCGTTTATTTTAATTATAAAAAAAATTATGTCTATTCTTTAAATTGTTTATACTCAGATACTGAAAACGATATTATTTACTTAAAAACAGGGAAATAAATCTGTAAAAAAGAACAATTTTCTGCTATAAATTTACTTGTGATGTATATAAATTAAAAATGTTACAGAAAAAATTAAAACAAATCAGGTATCAAACTTTTTTTAATTATCTATTGTTACCACAATTTATTTTTTTCCTTACGTAAACACGATCATTTTTAATTGAATTGAAAGTAGAAATTTCATAAACATTGTTTTTTGCTTTTACATTTGTGTATATAGTGTTACTACATTTCTAGGACTGGATTAAAGGAAACTTGATAATGATTAATGCTATTGCTCTTCAAATTTCACTTCACCCCGTCCACGCAAAAAAAAACAAAGTAAAATTGAATGACTTTTTAATTTACTAACTATTCTATTTATATTTTTAGATTTTAATTTAAAAATCATAGTTTTTACATTGACTAAATATAGGAAAATTTCAGTTTAATTTAGAATTTAAAATAACTAATGGTAAATCATAATTTCCTACGGGAAAAAGATATGCATCTAATTTCTTCATTTTTTAAAGTAATAGAAGAATGTATTTTAATATACTAATTATATTATATTAATTACTAAAGCACACCGTGTCTTTACACGTACTGTATATATTTCCTATACAATGAGGCATAGAGACTACACCAAAATGTCAAACGATGAAGGAAGTTTCATTACTTTCAATATAATTATCATCGATATAATTATCTTATATAATATATATAATATTATGATAATTATATATTTCGATATAATTATCATCATATATTTAATAATAGTAATGAAAATTAATATATTTACTTTTAAACATGTAAACTCTCAGCAAAATAACAAAAATAGCCAGATTTGAAAGTTTTCTTCCCTTGCTTAACTGTTGTGAAGCAATCCCTTGGCATTCGAATGACGTATATCCGGAATAGTTCCTAAAGCAGCCGTATGATAAAACTATATTTAACCTTGGGGATGATCCGGATATGGAAGGTCTAACCCCTAACCATTCGATCGTCCCATTGTGATTCTGACCGAACACTTGATTGACACAAAATGCCTCCAGAGCAGAAGTTACAGAGAAAAACAGCCATAACTTTTTAAAATTTATCATTTCATATTTACAATATTCATTATTTAGAATAACATAGTTTATATCGTAATAAAATGAATAGATTGACTCTGATATAATAAACCTAAAAAATATTATGAAAATCAGTCACTTAATTTATAATTTATAAAATTGATATGAATATTGACAGATAGAAATTATGTTGCTACGAGTAACGAGACCAAATTTTTCCTTATTTAGTTACTCAGGTAACAAAGTAAGAAATATTAAAGAAATAATTTATGTTATATTCTTATATCAAAATAAGCTAAAAATACCATTTTTTATGAAAGTTATTTAAATTGCCGGTAGTTAAAAACTTATCTGATTTGAGTAACAAAATTTATTAACACTAGCAGAACAAAAATGCTTTGTAAAATAATATTTTATTATATATATAGCCCATTGAACGCGTGTCCGTCCGCGTAACGGTATGCCAAAAACGGGCATTAGAGGGGCCCCTATCGTGTCATATTTCAAACATTTTAATTAACAATATAAATTATTATTATTCATTTGGCCAATAAATTATTATTTGGTCAATATAACAATCTATCTATATAACCCATTGAATGAGTCCGTCCGTCAACGTGCCTCATAGGAATTTGTAATGCTTCTAGAACGCTCACTAGGGGGCGTCCCGGGCTACTAGTACTTTATATTCGAATAGTCGAAAGGAGCTGAAAAGTTAATCCTATATATAACACTTTGATCTAAAATGAGACTTGTGTAATGAAACTTTTCTTTTAATGTATTTCATACTAATATTTGTATCGTGAATATAATTAAATAATTATTGTGTGTATAGCCTAATAGAAATTGTATAAAGTTCAACGAAGCAATTTCTAAAATTACAACAGAGACAACTCGCACGCTCCATTACCTCGTGTTTCTTGCAAGTGTTCTTATCACTGTGTCGCAATCAGAAACAAAGACGATCGCTTGTTATCTCGTAAAACACAGGACTAACCTAGACCAAAACGTTGATAACAATAGTTAAAATGTTTCTAGATGGAAATATGATATTTATACTTTTACGAAAATTGTGATATATATTTTTTTCGTTTTATCAAACCACATTATCTACAATTCACTAGTCGATCGCAATCGATTTGTTGGCCCTTCCTGATTTTTAACGTGAATGGCGAACCTTTTTGAGTCCGCATGCCACATATTGATATTATACGTCATACATCGATAGTACACACATATATTTATAGAATCTTTATAACGATTATGCGCACCGAAGTTTTAAACTTCAAATAATTATTGTTAAAGAAATGAAACAATATATTTTAATTAAAATAAATTTTAAAAGTTGATTGAGAAAAAGATCGTATAAAACTAAACGAAACGAAATCGTATAAAACGTTGCATGCCAGACAATTTTTTTGGACGTGCCATAGATTTTCCATCTACAATCTATAATAAAAATTACATCCCATTTACATTTTACAAATTTTAATATTATTTGCCTTATTAGTAACAACTGAGAGAGCCGAAATGAACCTGGACAAATGCAAGCTGTATCAAAGTAAACTGCTGTCCTGAAACAAAAAATTTTTCCGCCTGAAATATCTAACTTTTCAAAGCAATTCATGCATGGTAATTAAATTATATACAGTATTAATAACTTTTATCGGGTTGTAATAATTTTATTTTTATGCACTATACATACATTAATCTGTTTTTAAAGAGACGTAGCAAAAGTCGTCGGTTTTTTAAAAAAAGAAATGCGAAGCGAAAGTTTTCTGGTTTTTATGAGGAGACGTGTAAATTCGGAATCGGTGGATTTCTTGGATAGACATTATGCCTGTAACTTTACAGAAGAATGAATTGCATACAGCCTGGAACCTTGTAGCAGTAGTGATATTTATGCCGATATCATTACAACTCTGTTGTCAGATTCTCAGCTAACAGATAAGCAAGTGGGATGTGAAAATGCCAGGCTTTAACAGCAAAAATTGTACATTGTTTACATCACTCACAGACAGACTATTTTACAAGATAGAAAAACAAAATGTTCCCTTCAAACCATAACACTGAATCGGTAAGAAAGTTGTCCCACTTACATTTTATTTATAACCATAATAAAATTTTGGATGATTTTATACGAATATTGTTAATAAATTGGAAATCGAAGTATATACTATATTTATTAATTTTTAACTTTCATTGTTTAACACTGAAATAGTTTTATTTAAAAAAATCATTTTCAACTTTTGCTTTCTTTTGATTGTTTATCCATTTCTATCAGTAAGATATCATTTTCTCTTTAATGATAATTTTCTTCCTTTTGTTTCTGTTATCAATACAGTTTCCAGCAATAGAAACTGATGACTTATTTATGGAGTTGTAAAAGACTTGTAAAATTTTAAAAATACTGTATATTCAGCTTATGAAAGCTTCGAGTTATATTGTAAAGTATTATTAAATATTAAAATTTTATTCTTATCGATTCATTATAATTATTACAATTAATATATATTATTGACATTGTTTATAAAATCGTACTGCCGTTTTCGTTATCAGCTTAGAGGTATGAAGGAGTACATGTCAAGAGTTGATATTTGGCACAGAGTATTAGGTGCCCAAATCATTTGCGCATAAAAAAATCCAGACTTGTAGGTAGTCAGGGGACCGAGAACCGAGTCAAAATAAAATACAAAATGGCGACCCTCTTCTACAAACAGGCAAAACAAGCACCTCACCCCACCGAAGTCAGGTGGGGAGAGTACCACCCACAGTCATTCTAAGAAGTGAACTCTGACCTTCGGACTGAACACGTAGTATCTTCTATGTTAAATAAAATTTGTAATCTAATTTTGTAAATTTGGGAGTGCTTCAAATATGACGTTAAAACGGTTTTATGTCGTTACAAGTGGGTTTTTTTTAACATTATCTAGTATAGTAAAATCGTGGGACCGATAAAAATTTGACGTGTAGGGTAGAGGGCGCCACCGCGTGACCTTCGCCCTTTAACCTCACTTTACTCCAAAATTCTAACGAGGAGCGACGTCTTTTTACTTCATTTAGTTAACCTTTCGATTCGACAGCCGTGTCGATCTTGGATTTATATTATATCTCGACACTTTAGACTTTGGATTAAAGAAAAGAGGGCTATCCGTACTTAGCATCGGACTTAGCCCTATTGGAAGCGGAAATAAGGGAATAAAAAAAGAGAAGTTAGGCAGAAGAAACAAAGAAAGATAGGAAAGTGTGAAAATAGCAACCATGAGGTCCCCAAGGGACCCCACGGGCGTCTGCATCGCCATTTATTCAATTAAAACAAGATACAATAGAATACAAATATGCACAGAATTAACAGTATATACAAAACGGGAGTACTTTTCCCGAAAAGAGATTGGTTCAATTTGAACACAATACGATATTATAAGAATACAGAGTAATATAAGTACATCGATCTAGTCGGTAATCAGTTTTGTTGTTATTTAGAATAATGCCAGTTGCATTTTACAATAATATTAAGATTTACAGTATTGAGATGGCTAGAGTATAGTGCTCGTCGTACTGTGATAATGAAGGCAGTTAAAAGGCATCGGT
Source organism: Centruroides vittatus (assembly GCF_030686945.1). Classification (NCBI taxonomy): domain Eukaryota; kingdom Metazoa; phylum Arthropoda; class Arachnida; order Scorpiones; family Buthidae; genus Centruroides; species Centruroides vittatus. Next base: position 485,057 of record NW_027122214.1, read on the forward strand.
TATTCCACTGTGTCTAGTAGACATTTGGAAGGTAACACATGATATAAAGAATAAACTGGATGTTATATACATGCAGTGGCGTAGCGTAGTGGGGGCGGCAGGGGCAACCCGCCCCGGGCGGCACTTATAGGGGGCGGAAAAATTTCACAATAAATAATAATATCTTGTAAAAATACCTAAATAAGAGGGCGGCGAAATTTTCCTCCGCCCCGGGCGGCTGACACCCACGCTACGCCACTGTATACATGGTATTTACAACTTTTAAAGTACTCGACTTGACTAGTGGTATCTAGTGGTATTTGCACCATACATAAAAATTTTAGTTTCAAAGTGGCCAGTAAAAGACATTGCTGTTTGCACTTTACAATAATTAAGATTAAATTTATAAATTACAGAGTCAAAATGACTATAGTGCTAGTTGCATATAGAGAAGTGGTAACATATTTTGACAGAGAGTTCATCGATGATTTAACAGCATCCCACATTGGTAAATCATTCTGTGTCAACTGTTTGAGCTTTCAAAGTCGAAAAGTCACTCCGAAAAGCAGTGCAGGCAGTGACAAATTTCGAGAAAAGATTGAAGCTTTCTTTATGTGCACAAAGATAGTCCAGGTTCGGCGGCCAAGTCTGACCACGAAAGGTGCAGTATTCTTTCAGGTCCTTCCTAACGGGTTCGTACGTCAGGCAGTCGAATATGATGTGGAATGTGTCTCCGTAAGATGAGTCGTCGCAACTGCAATGTGCGTTACTTCTCTTTCCTATCCTATGTAGGTATGATGGTAGGTTACCGTGGCCTGTAAAGCACTGTGTTAAGGAAAATGTTGGGTTTAGGTAGTTATACTTCTGTCTCGACGCTATTGTAAATATCGCGTAGCCGATACAAATTAAGTAAATTATCAGTTTCTTAGTTAATTTTTACCGGCAGAACAAAAGACGCAGAACACGTGGTCGAGGTCAACGTGGACATCACGGACAAGGTAGTACGTGCCACGTACAGATTTTAGCCACGCCACTAAAGACGTTATATTAGGGTTGTCGTTACATCTAATGACGTTATAATCGGGTTAAACTGTATATTGTTTGTGAAAAATAAAAAAATAATTTCGGACGATACAATAGCCACGATTATTTTTTTCAAAAACGGGAAATTTTCGTTACGCATCGACAAAAATTCAACGCTGGCCGTCACGCAACGAAAGAAATTTCGACATTGGATAGGGTATACCTGGATATGTTAATTTCACCGAAAATTCATCGTGGCCGGCGAAGTTTGAACGATCGCGCTCAAAACCAGCGATACCATAGAAGATTGAGACCCGCTTGAGCGTCAAAGTGATCCCGCTTCGTAGTGAGTCTCCGAGACATAGTCTTGTCCCAAATACGGCTTTGTCGTCTTACTTGTTTTGTATAACTTTGAGGTACTTTTAATAAATTTATGGAAAAATACATTTTACAAAAGCTTCTAAATTTCTATTAATAAAATCATTCATTAACAAACTTTTTTAATACAAAAAAACAAAAAATAATAATTTTAATGCTTTTAAATAACTTTTTATTTAAAAACATAATAATAATTAATCGTCATATTAAATAACTTTTTGTCACTTGTTCGGAAGTGTGGCCTTACATTTTCTAAAAAAAGACTCAACAGTTTCTTTTTCTAAATTTAATTATATTCAGAAAGATCTTGATTTATATTGGAATTAAGTTTTGCATTAATTTTATATGCGTTTTATATATACTCGGCTTTTCCTCTAAATCCTAACTGCAGTGATTCTAGCGAGTAAAAGTGGATCTAGACAGAAAATTCTGTATTATACCGTTCATATTACAGTATCTAATAACCACAGATTACAGCTAATGACCTTGGTTATGTAGGTTGGGTCCTGCTCCTTCCAATGGGGCGCAACACTTCACGCTCCCCTGCACAAATGTGAGATTTGCCTGTCCAAAAACCATAAGAATAAATGAGTAAAATCTCAATAAATAAATAAAATCAGATTTTTCTCTATTCATAACAAACTAATTTGTATTACTTTCATGTCATATTTTCTACACAAAAAACTAAATTTTGGAAACCTTTTCTGAAGAATAAGAACTTACGGCTCGCTAGATCCATTTATCTGGGCCTGAGTATTATTAAAATACTGTACATAGTTTGAAATGTTTAGATTTATATTACGTTAAACCATTCACTGTAAAGACTTAATGATATCATTAAGTCTTTACAGTAAATGGTAACGTACTGTACAGTACCAACGAACCAACGTAAAACAGTCTATTCGAGTAATTTTCTGATGATAGATTAACATAAAGTTACGAATAAAACTCTCATTGACATTTTTTTTTTTTTTTAATTTTAAGAAATACCTTTAATCTAATTCTCAATCTTTGTGAAATGCCTTTCCCCAAATTCGTAAATAACATTTTCTTGTTTATAAAAATAAAAAATTTAGTATTAATATATACCGCAATTTTTCTCATTCATATACTGATTCATATGCTGATATACTGAATGTGACTATATATGAAGAAATATCCTTGAGTTTTAATTTTCTGTCATATATACAACTGATAAATGTAAAGGTATTTTAATGTTAAAGGTCATCATTAGAAAGATTTATTTATTGAGTGAATAATAAGGAAACTGCTGTTATTGATATATCAATACATTGCTATTTGGTCAACACATATGTATATATCATTGTATAAATTCTAAAAGACCGACTAGCAAGCTATAAAACAATAATAATGAATAATAAATAAAAAATATAACCTATTAATTAACTATAATATCTCTATGTTTATTAAAATATAATGATGCTGAATCTAGAACTTTGTCCGAAGGAAGTCATGTGGTTCGAGCTAGATAAAAATGGCTAAGACTATAATAATAACTTAATTTCTATAAACAACCGAATTTATTTATTATTTACTTCGAGGAATTATGTATATTTTAAGGAAAAATACCGCGACCAATAATAAATTAAACATTTATGACTAAAGGCTGAACTCAATTATGAAAGTTTAAATATAGTTTGAAAATTAAAAGCAGTTGTTTCTTTCGCCATTGTTTAGATCATGTTTTCAGATATCGATTGCTATTATAAGAGTTGAAGTAAAGTTTTAATAATTATATTTATCATTCAGAGTTTCAATTTACATATATTATCAGTTTTAATATAATAGAATAAATGTATTGTAATTATTATTTATTCTAGAATAAATTTACAATTATATACAGTATATTCATAGGGAGACAAACGGAGAACTTGCCGATTAGAAAATGCCACAAATTATAATAATCTTACACCCTCGACTTTGAGACTCTTTACTGTCTTTTTGTATTGATGCAATACTGTATTTTATAATCTTGTGAAAAACCCCAAAAACTAAATATTTAAATAAAAATTTATTGATGTAATTATTCGCCTTTAAGTTTTGTTCTTTCCTGGAAAGTTTTCTGCATATACACACTTATAGGTGAATTCATATAGCATAATAATATGATAATAGGCTTATCTTCTAAGTAACGACGAATATATTTAACTATATATATCAAAATTGTTTAATCATTCAAATATACAACGATACAAATATTATTATTTTTCAAGTATTTAAAAGCATTTTATACAAAGAACATTTAAAAAAAATTCTTGTAAACATGTATGATCAATCATATTTTAAACTAAAAAATATTACAATTTATCTATTACGTATTTTTGCTTATAGTACAAGGTTTTTCGCCTTATGTAGAGGGAAAAAATAATGAAAATAGTCAAAATACATTAAATGAACAAACAATATATAAAATTCAAATAATTAAGCAAATACAATATACAGAATTCCAATTTATATAAAAAGATACTTCAATTGCCGGATATCGTTCGACTTTTATTTTATTCCATTACGTTTTAAAGAAAGATTCACGACAATTAGGAAAACTTTCTCAAATTCTAAATAAGTAAAAAGCCCAATATAGAGACGAAAGTAAAGTCTTATGATTGCTTGCTTATATGCAAGGAGGATCGCATCAATGTTTACATAAGATAATTTTAAGATTTTTTGAACATATTTAAAGATAAAGCTTTTAAAACAAATGTTTAAATTATACCTTCGTTAAGAGATTGTTAATAAAAAAAAATCTTAATTTAAATTTGGTAATAATTTCAGCTTTTTAATTTATAATATTCTATTTTTATTTCTCGCATTCTTTGTTGTTTAATCTTATTAAATAGCTATAGAATGCATTGTATTCAGTTTATCCTCATATTGTAATAAGCATAGAAAACAGTAAATACTATATACAATATGGTATTTATAAGAAAATAAAGTAACTACGTAATTCATGCAATTCCCATTGATTAAATTCAGCTAATGGAAACCTTACGATCTCTAGATGAGGAGGAAAATGTGATTATATTTCGAGTTCATCGAATTATTAACGATTTTAATGATTTTCGATCGATTAGGTAACTAATAGTAGCCTATTACTAGAAACTTTTGAATTGTACAATTTGTATATTAATTTAGTCGTCCCAATGTGTGTATTTTATTTTAAAAAATGTAAAGCTTCAAATACATTTACTACGTGTATAACCAAATTTACATTCCATCACGTGACTATTAGTGTTATCATGAGTTTCGTTTGACGATATTGAATATGTTAAATTTGAATTCATTACACGTTTTACTTTGTACATTTAAAATTATTTTGTTTACTGAAGTTTGAGTAACTATTGACAAAAACATTGGCGATCGCACGTAGTCTACATTGTTGCTGTAATGTAGCGATATTTATGGTTTAGTATTTTGCTAAATATGTTTTAAATTCAAGGTTAGTAATGTTATCACTTTCTTTACCTTTAACAAGTGATTATCATGTTCTACGAACGACCAAACAGGTATCGCTATCTTTCTTCTACATTAAGTTATTTCAGGTCGATAACTTTAGATAAGCCATTAGTAGAATTAATCGTAATAACTGCTTTAAAATTACATTGAATTTAGTCAATAATATTGTTCGTAAAAATGAAAAATCTAGCAATAAATTGCACAATTTCCCTGGCTTCACCAAGAAAGTTTGCAACAAACTATTTTGTCGGATTCCATTCTCTAAAAGTTGTTGCTCCAGGCTCTACTCCTTTGTAGAAAAATTTCTTAGGGAGAAATCTAAAGTTACTAGATGCATATTTTTATTTACTTGATTTTTTTTTAATATTTATTTTGACTCGTAATTAGAAAATAAATTTCTGAGAAATGCCCTAATTATATGTATCGCTTCAATTTTTTTACACGTATTCTTTGGAACGTGTCTATCACATAAAAACAGAATTGGGTGTTTTAACTTTCCTTTCGCTAAATTTAAGGGAAAGTTAGCACAACGCGTTTAATTGCTTCGATAGGAAAAAGAAAAGATGAAAAAAAAAAGAATATGTAATATTTGAATACTCTCTATGCTATTATAAAATCAATATATTTAAACCCATAAATTTTATAACAAAAATGATTCAAACTATTGTACTGTATGGTTTAGATTATTAGTCCCTAACAAAAATCCAAACTTTGTAATATGATAAATGGTGAATTACACTCGCGCATTATAGCTTCATGGAGCCCAAGCGAATTTGAATTAGGAGGACCCATGTACGGTACAACGTTAACTTCAGACATTTTTCTTTGGTAGAATGTTTTAGGGAAAATATTTTCTTATAAAAAATTGGTTTTGGGCCCCTGCTGGTGCGGGTCCCAAATTAATTTTTATAATAACGCACCAATGAATATGAAAGTATATATGGTAATCATGGTGATAAATAGCGAATAAGAAATAACAGTATCGCGTAGACAATCACAATACCATTATTGATCATGTATTATTTCTTAACATCTATTGCAAATAATTTAAAAGATATTCACGTAATTCTATATAAATAAATATTAATAATAAATTCTATAATTATCTGAGAAATATATTTGAAATTAATTAAATATCACGAATCAACTAGATCATAACGAAATATTTCGTTTAAACAGATACTAAATAACAAGTAAATGGAAAGTTTTAAAAGCTTTCTAGAATCACTTACAAGTGTTTCTCCACCTTGACCTTTGACCCCTATAATATTAGCTCGACGAAAAGTTTAAAATTAAACATTAAATCTTCCACCGTTTATATATATATATTATAAAATGGATTTTTAATTATAATAATTATACTATATTTCTTATGAACTACATACATACATACTTATACATTCATTTTTAAAAATAAAACATGTAATAAATTAATTTTTACTTTACAAATGAAAAAAAAAAAATGTACTATGAACTTAATTTAAAATACTGTATGTTGTCTAAAAAAAAAATTAGATTCAAAATTTCCTTATGAAACTTACTTTTATATTTTATTTAAACATATTTTAATATTTTACATACATTTCTCTAATAATTTCCTTGTTATAGTTTAACCATATTTACTATAATTTTAATATTTTATTCTGACTGTGGCCCCTAAAGCAGGGATGGGCAACTTTAATCTATGTAAGGGCTACGTTTTAAATCTTTGAACTGGCGCGGGCCGCATAAAAGAGAAAAATGAAAACAAAAAAAAAAAAAAATGATGGTAAACCACAATTATTTATTCATAGGCTATATGATTATAAATTAACATATTAGTCACTGCTAATTTTAAATTAGTTTTTATGTGAATCTGTTAGCCGATTTCTTGTTGTGCTTTTTACCAAATTCATTGCGGAAAAAATTGTTCAATACATAAGTTGTACAAAATAACGATAGAATTTTTGTTGCATACTTTTTTAAGGTAAGAAGTTATTATATTTATTAATATTTTGTCAGACGCGGGCCGCGGGTTGCACACCTCTGCCCTAGAATTTGCTCTTACTCCTCAAAAGTTGATTTTTGCCCCGTGGCTTCCTTTAAACGTTCATTGGTCCCAAGAGTGTCATAGATTAATTAAGAAAGAGACCCCGGCTGAGAAACACTAATTTACAAGATTCAAAGTAATGCTCTATTTTCTGTTTGAAAAGTTTAAACTGTATCATCGATGTCGAGTTAGAAGCCCAAATTTAAATATTTAAAACGTGTTTTTGGAGTGGTTTGACTTTTGATAGTCATAATAAACAGTAAAAAATCATTTTGTTTATTAAATCTCTTCATATTAGAGGAATACTTTAATATTTTTAAACAAAACGAGATACGCTGATCAATTAGTTGGTCTTTTGTTTAAAGATTTAAAGTATTTCTCTAATTTTAAGAGATTTTAATAAACAAAATATTAAATAAAATCGATGCAAGTTATAAAGAATTTAAAAAAAAAAAATTAGAATTACGACCATCATATCACAGCACAGGAAATAAAAGTTGGGAAGTGAGAATAATTAAACTCTCAATTCCTCTAATTAAGTTATTATTATTTTTTCATATCAGTTAATATACGTTATCTTATTATTGCATTATGATATATGTTAGCCTCTTTACGACGGTGGATAATTGTTATAAATTAATTTTAAAAAAATAACAACTTTCTATGCTGTATATACTAGGGGTGGCCAACAAGTCGATCGCCAAGCCAATTTTGGTCGATCGCTAGCGATGTCTTGACATGCAGTTATGACTCGACTCACAAGCAGTGGGTGCACTTCGTACTGAAACAGTGTATAAACATAGTATGTATTTCACACTTCCCCCTCCCCACTTAGACTATGCCTATGACAACAAGTCGATCGCGACACATTTTTACGATAAAAAGTAGATCTTATGTGCACAAAAGTTGGCCACCCCTGGTATATACAATAGGCCTATATGTTCAAATTGTCTGATTTCTTAAACTAATCATTTACTACTGGAATATATTCATATCTCGTTATTCACACGTATTGTACGGTTGTTTGAAACAAAACACATTTTAAATACAATCGAACCCCATTTATACGTTTTCCAAGGAAACTGAGAAAAATACTGTGTCTTATAAGTGAGAAAAACTGACACGAGAATTTTGAAGTTGCTTTCAGAATGAACATATTCGTCACAAAAGTATGGCGCGGCACAAATTAACACTACAACTGAATTTGTATGTGTAATTCTTAACAAAGAAGTTTTAATTTACTATATTATAATACATTGAAAATATAAAAGGAAAAAAGTGTAAAATTAAGTCATATACTATTAAAAACTTTTGGTCTAGTTTTGTTTGTTTCTTGTTTTTTATTTATTTTGATGGACTTGTCACATATCAGTTATCTCTTTACGTCGAAACTCCAGTCACTTGAAAGAATGAAGAATTATTCAAAAGGCTCATACTATGACGTTTTCACTATCCCCAACAGAGGATAGTGAAAACGAATCAGAAACCGGAAAGTGATTTTTATTCACTTAGCGAAATTGCTTCTTATTCATTTAAAAAACTCCGGTAAATTTAAATAATAGTTTTTAATTTTATGCAATTGTTTTTTTTAAATTTACAGTATATTTCTTGTCGATTTTCCGAAACCGTGTTTTATAATTTTTATAATTATTCATCTTATTCAGTTGTTACCAACTGAATAAGATGAATAAACGCCAAGTGTTTTAATAGTAACACAGTCTTGTGTTTGAGAATTATAGTATAGTATATTTGTTAATTTTGGAGTAGATATCAACTGTCCTTCGAGACTTTTTAATTTACTTGTAGGGGGCTGTCCTACGTCCGCATTTTTCTTGAAATTTTTACTCTCCCTCCCCCTCTTGTCCCAGTTTGTCCAAGTTTTTGTAATTCTCTCCCCTCTTCGTACGTTCAACAAAACTCGATCTCTTTTAAAACCTTTATCACTTTACGAATGATAGATACCATAAGTAGAAACAAAACATACAAGAAATTTTGAAATAAATATAATAAAATGAATAAACTGTATAACATTTACTAGCGAGTGTCTAACTTTTTATCGTGTTCAATTTGTCGCGCGGTGTCCATTAAATCCTATAATATTTATTTATATTTTCGTATTTTTTCTTATTTGTTATAATATTGTTTTCAAATGTAATATTTAATTAATTTTTAATTATTATTTTATTTTTATTATATTATTACTTTATGATTATTCCTCGTATATTAGGCGATTCTGATTGGCTTTTGTTTCAGTGACTTGTGAAAACAGTCTGGCTATAAGTTGCCTGGAAATGTTCTGCTCTCTTTGGCAATGATCTTGGAAATCGAATGTAAACAATCGCTATAAATTCGCTCGTTTTAATCGTGTTATAAGCTATAAATTTCTAATTAAATGTTGTTTGACAGTGTTTAGGTGAGCAAACATGTTTTCGAAACCGTCTAGCAATAAATATTATTCCAGGAAACTCCATTTTCCTATAGTAAGTCTGTGGCAGATCTTGCTGTTACTTGGCTGTAAAGTTGTTGTTTATACTTCTTTCACGCTTAACTTGGTAATTTTTACTACGACTGAATCAATTTCAACGAATGAGCGTTTAATCAGAACCGTCCGTTCAGCGAAGAACCAACGTTTTTCAGGGTCACATCACCAGAGTCAGAACGTATACAAACGTTAACAATGGCTATTTTCGTCATTTTAAAGCTGTAATTTAACTAGTTTTCATGTTATTTGACTTGAAGATGTCTTATCAAAAGCTTCCCGTCGAAAAATTTACCGAGAAACTCATTACTTCCGAATGTTGCGTAATCGCAGGAAAAATTAAACCAAAAGTATTTTAATTTCGCGGCGATTTTATCATGAAACGTTTCTAACAAATCAGCTATTTGTTTAAATAACGTGAATAAATATAAAAATTAGCTAGATTAGAGCTGAAAAATGACGAAAATAGCGATTATCTAACATTGGTTTACATTTTTACGTTGATTTACGTGGAGGAAGAGTTCTTATCGCAGTCAATTTTCCACCAAATAATTCTGAGAAGATGCTTACTCGTTCAAACAGAATCAAACAACTAGAAGTTAGCTAATTAGAATCTAAACATTGTGAAATTACATATAAATAAAAGAATGATAGCTAAGCGGCACGATTGTCGCGAAGCTATCACTTTTTTTTAATAATCTAATAATCTAAATTAATCTTCTAAAAATAAATTTCAATTATAATCTGAATTTATTATCTATTTATTTCCCATCGTTGCACAATAAAACAAACCTGAAAAGACAGTCTGAGCTAAATTCCAAATAATTATAAATGAAATCGCTGCGTTTAATTGCGTCACGACGTTTTTTGTCGTGCGAAACTCAATGCGACAAAAAATAAATCATGATAATATGAATTGTGAAAATTGTAAAATTTTTGCTAATTGCATTTTTATGACATTCAGGAATTGACATGGATGCATTTTTTAAGTATTATTATGTAAAATTTTTATATTATGATGAGAACAATTTACAGAATCGACATGTAAATGGCCAAATTTTTGATGGTCCACCCATTATTTTTTTGATTGCTTCATTTCATACGTAGAAAACATTTCTGTCTAAACTATCAGCAAAGAATTTTGATGTTTTCTATAATATTTCGAGCGATATCAATTTTTGATATTAGGTGATCGAGTTAAGCTTAACACACGGCTACATCACATGAAAAATTAAAAATAAAATTAATATGTAAAGGTTTAACAAAACTATCTGTTAAATCTTGAAGACAACATTCTTATGAGTAAAATGAAATAAGAACTTTGTCAATTAGTCGATTCACAACCCAGAAAAAAGCATTTGTTAATAGAGTCATAAAACAAAAATACATTATATTACACATTAAATACAATATAAATCAAAACCAAACAATATAAAAGTTCTTCGAAGGAAATTGTTTTCGAAGAACTGCTTTTCTTTGATGTGCTTTGTTAGTTAAAGGAGTTCCAAATCTCTACAAGAAAAAAATTTTAAGTTTTAAGAACTTTGCGTGAGGAATATTTTTTTTAATTTTTGCATCTAAGTATGTTGATAAACAAACATTTTCGAAAATTAAATACATAAAATCAAAATATTCAACGCCACTGTCCAACAAATATCTAAACTTTCTAAAGGACATTCTAATATTGGCTACCACAAAATTTATTCCTAATTTTGATGACATTCTTTCAAAACGACAGTTGCAAATTTCATGTTGGTCTGTCTTTTGTTATTCAGAACGAAAAAGATCTTAATCTTTGATTATATTTTTCTCCAGACTTGTCTTTTGCATCTTACGAGGCTCTTCTCAGAAAAAGGTTGGAGATTCCTGTTATAGATATTTTAACGTCTACTTTTGGTTGAATTAACTTCAATCCCTCACCGGTAACAGCTTCCCTTTCTACTGGAGCAACGGAATAATGGCATTTGAATAGAAAAGCACTTAAGCTCTCCAACGATTTCCATTCGGCCCACGAACGGTTTTTAAATTTCTAAATAAAGCCAAATTAATTATTTTATCACTAATTAATCCAAATTTACTCATAATTAAGTAACCAGCAAATATGTATTCATAAACATAATCATTTAATTTTAATAATTAAATACTTTCAGCTTTTTTACTCCACAATAAATAATTGGTTCCTAATTAAACAAACTTAAGTATCCTTAATCACGGTAGTTTGAATTCACGATCATAATCAACGATATTTCTAATAGACATCTCTATATGCTTTTCATGCGACATTTTGAAAGTATAAATCGCACAAATTCATCGACTCTACTACTTTTTAAATTAGTGTATTTACAATGACCAAACGTAAAAAAAAGTACAAAATACCACCAAACCATTCTATTTTTTTTTATTTTTATTTTTTTTTTTTAATATTCAAATTTGAGAATGGATGACTTTGACACAGGCGAAGGAATACCTTAGTGCTGAATTGGCTCTGACATCATATGTTAAGCAATGGTGAATTGCTTTGCATATTGAGCTTTGGAATATACCTAATTGATAACATCAGTTTTTATGATACTTATTTAAAATAAAAGCAGTTTGACTATTTAATAACTTTATAAATTAAATCGAACTAATAAACCCATCACTAATTAATAAATTTTAAAAAATTTTGTGATAACATTCGTTGCTATATTTTATTTAATGTCAAATGTTCATTTTCACATTTTTTTTTATGTTAAAAAAACTTGAAAAATACTGTATGCATCTATGAAAGATACGCATTAAAATGTAATAATATCGACGAATAAGTAACGTTACATACCAGTGTCAAGTTAGCCTCAACTTTGTGTTTTTAAATTTTTTAAAAAATGAATCGTTGCTTATTAGTCACTTTAAAATCATTTGTTAGTGAATAGTTGCAAATACTTTTAAGATAATCATTTAACTACTTTTCTACTTCATTAATTGTTTGAATAGTGGGAGCCTAGGAGAAGATTTATCGTTGGTTTTTTTTCCAGAATGTATTGTAGAATATGCAATTTGGCTTAAAAGTAGGTTTGTATGAGAATTTTTTAAAGGATAAAATTTTAAAAATACGTTTTTTTGTAACATAGTTTATTCATTTTTATAATATGAGCAGTGTGTACTATAGAGTAATATAATACAGTGGATTAAGGAGAAACTGAATGACTATAAAACAAATATGCTATATTTACGAGTTTTTGTATTCTATTTTTTAATTTAATTTTCAAATGGGAGCGAAAATCCTTCAAATATCTTGTGTATCTTGTAACCATTGCAGTCAAGATTCATGGGCCCCAGATATGGCCTAAATTTTAATTTTGATTTCCTAGTACAGTAATGAGTTTATAAAAGATTAGTTTGGGGCACCCTGTTTGTGGGGGCTCCAGGCAATTGCCCTTTTTACCCATAGATCACTGCGCCATTGCCTAATGCGCCAGTGATCTTGAAGCCATAAAATAACTGAAAAATATTGCTTAATTAACAAAAAAATGTCAATATCTGAGTATATTTATCTATTGGACACCGGTCAACTATTGGTGGATTTATCTTATATACATAAATCATATTATGCAAGAAAACTGTAAATAAAGATTATGGTAATTTAAAATTTAAAAAAATCCAGCAATGAGTTGGATCCTTTATTAAAAATATAACATTTATATTGTTAATGAAAACAAATCTAAATGTATGTGACGCCGTATGTTAAGAGATTTTGTTATAAAAACTTTTTATATTATTAATTATTATGAAACGTCAAAAAGCTTAATTTTAAAGGTAGGGATCGACCCCTCTCATACATAATACTTGACCCACTTCTATCTCCCACCCCTTGACCTTTAACCATCAAAATTTAATAGCATCAATGCCCCTTACATACAAGTTATTTTGCCAAATTTTGTTTCTTAATCTTTTGCCCCCTCCTGAGATATTAAACGAAATAGACGTCAACTCACACACATACATATTTCGATTAACAGTTTTTTGGCTTTTTGGGGTTTGGAGGTATTAAAATCAAAACATGACGATTTCAAAAACCCGGAGAGACAAATATAACACGATTACAATATTATAACAGCTGGGAATATAACCCATGTTACGTTAAAGCAGTCAGAAAAGTAAAAATTTTAGATGATTACACCCCGTGTTATATTTATAACAGCCAGGAAATTAAAACACAGTATTTACACTTTTGTTACATGTTTATCGTTTGATAATTAACGAATAATCATTCTCTCTTACAGCAAAAAAAGCAACTTGTAAAATTGGTTGCAGGTAACGAATAATCGTCCACCACTGCATCTGATCTGCAGTGGGATTGACCCAAGGTTCTACAATATATTCTAGGACCTTGGGATTGACCAACCAGGCAACTGGGCAACGGTCAACGTTGCTACTGCTAACTGGGCGCCGGACATCCCTGCGACAAAATAAGAGAGATAAATAATAGACGAAATAAAAATTTTTTGTTTTCTTTACAAAACTCACCATTCTGTTTTTATTAATTTACTACCCGATAAATTTAAATATTTTTTAAGAAACGAGTAAAACGAGTTAAAATAACGATTTTGTTATTAATTAACAAACATATACAGTATATACATATTACATATATTTATTTATTTATTTTTAGAAGTAAATAGAAAAGTCTCGAAGGACGGTTGATATCTACCCCCCAAATGAACAAATATACATAAAAACAAAAACAACAATTACACAAAATTAAAAACACATTATACATTAAATACAATATACATCAAAATAAAAAAGTATAAAAGTTCTTCGAAGAAATTATTTTGATGTGCTTTGTTAACTGCTTCTGACAAAATAATTAACGATGCTAGCATATGTTGTTCCAGAACATAACATGAAGATGCTTATCAAAGCCACAAGATTTCTTAAAAAATTTTGAAGGTTTAGATAGAATTCGAATCTGAATTCTATTTAAATACTTTCAGATACTGTTAAGATAATTTTTTTTTTTTTTTGATTATTTTCGCCTTGAGGACACTAAGAAAGCCTATTTTAGTCATATCCATTATGCGTTTGAATTAGGCGGCCAAAGTGACGAAAGCCAGAATCGACATATCCTGCAAAAATATTTGAATTCCTGATCGGGACTCAAACCCGGCTTCCTGCAGCGGCAGGCTGATGCCTTTTTACCGCCTTGGTCATTCGGCCGCAGCTGAGGTATCTAATTGAGTAGCCATTCGTTCTCCTTTTTAAACCGATATAAACTGATAACAAGAAACATAGCTTACTCATTAATTACATATAAAAAATTTGTAAAACAGTTATGTCGGCTTTCTATGTCACTGCTAATCGATACTGTGAATTGAAGATATATGCCGATTTCAAACATTTTAAAATGGTGTTTTTTAATTAATACTTTTACTTTGAAATAATAGATCAGTTATCTTTCATCAAACTGACATTTCCTGACAGGAAAATTTATGATAAAACGAGAATTTTATTTGTAAACAATAATTTTCGATCATATCGAAAGAAAATTCCATATAATAAAGAAAAATGTCGTTTTAATTAATACATTTTGAGATCTTAAAAAAAAAATTACGTATGTCATATAATAACTATAAATTAATTTTATATTATTATCGCATATAATTTATAATGATCAAAATTCAGCATTAATTCGAGTAATTTATGTAATTAATTATTATTATTATTATTAATTTTAATTTAGAAAAAAAAATGAAATTTTAACAGAGGGCGGTTTTTGTTATGTAGAGTTTCGCAATATTTCTTCAAAAGTTGTTGGTCACTTGGTCAGTGGTTAAAAGTGAAAAATTAAACATAGATATATACGAAAATCACAATGATAAAACTTATATTCTAATTTTAGTAATAATGTCATGATAAAAGTTTAGTTAAAACATTATTTCCGCCATGAAATGGCAATGAGATTGGATTGGTAAGTTTTACTTTATTTTTCCTTTTCATTAATGATGAATATACACATATTGTCCTGTTTATCACTACCTAAATTATAATTTTTACTCATAAAACAGGCTAAATATATTTACATTATTATGAAATACTTCTCTATTGCTTTCTTCACATTGATGTAAACAAATACCACTTATATGGTTGATCCTAAATGTTTAAACAATAAAATTTATATAAAAGAAAGCAATATTAAATGAAACTACAGATTTTGATTGCCGTATTTGATAATTGCACAATTGACATTTAATTTTCTTCTGGAAAAGTACTGCAGACGTAAAGTAATTTAATTGGTAAAGAATTTGAAACTTTTGTCCATGCTGTATTCATTTATTTACGTTGGTAAGTGTCTATTCAACTTTGCAAGTAATCCTGTTAGCAATAATGTTGTTGTTATTGTATTTAATTTTCTTATAAAATTTTTTAAGAGTTAATAGAAGACATATTTTTGACCTTACCATTCAGTCTACTATTAAATTTTTAAAAATCTTATATTTAAATGAAATAATAAAAAATTTTGAAATTTTAAATTTTTTTGTATTGTTTTGGTTTAGTTTTAAATTACTTTTGTTTGTGATTGAAATAAACTTTAACTGCTGTAACATAAACATGCATTTCTTATTTGCTTGTACGAGTAACGTATTTCCAAGTATTATAAACTGAGATTATTATTCTGCTGAAATGTTTACAGATGAGTTTTTTAAAATTCATTGTAAAGTATGAAAAATTTTTCAGTAATACTTTATCAGAGAGTTTTTATTTAATTAATTGTCTTCTTTTATTATATACAATGCTCTATATTTATTCTAAAGCATTCTATGTAATAAAAGAAGTACAGTTAAAAATTACACACCTTAACAAACTTCAGCAAAAATTTTTACTGATTGAAAACATATTCATAGTAATAACTTTTATTGGAGTTTGATGTATGTTTTTAATTGACTTATTTTTCTAGTTGCAGTTATTTTTGAAAATAATTTTAAAACATTTTAAAAACAATGATATTGATAGATACACTGAAGAATTTAAACAATTTCATTTATCTCTGATTACAAATTGTAATAAAAATTCTGATCTGTAAAGTCAGAAAAATGATAATTTTTATTTTTATTTTTGATGTACTTGTAGCCTTTGCCTATCAATGTTTTAAATGAAATTTGGGAAAGTTGAACGATATAATTGTCTTAGAAAGTAGAGATTTAAGATAAAATTTAAGATATCTTAATGAATTCTTTTAGTGTAGCATTCTAAAATAAAAATATTTATTATAAATGAACCTTACTTGTTTTTTAAAACACTATTTTTTATAAGTAATATTGTATTTATTCTGATAATTGATTAGAAAGGACAATAAGTAATAATAATCATACTTGTCATGAATGTGGATTGCATTAGATGTCGTTAAATCTCTGACCAGCTAATTACTGCATTACAGGAGGTCCTTGTTAGTTCAAAATTCAAGGGATGAAATAATCAAAACTTTGAATTAATGAGTTTCTAATTTATCCAAGATTTACATATTTCTGTATAATATGCCAAATGCTATGTAACTGATGTAATGTATTAAGCAACATGGAATATGGCTACACATACAGAATGTTATTTTCGTTAATTAATAATAATAATAATATGAATAAACTGCAGGTAAACAGCACTTGTCAGGTGAGAACTTCACAAGTTGCCAGATAGGTTTTATAAAAAGTAAAGCAGAATTCCTGGAAATGTAGCCCAAATTATTTTTAAAGTGGCTCAAAAAGTAGTAAGTTGCCCAAATCTGGTATCCATCTCATTCTGCTCCTTGTAGCTCAATCTTGCAATCCTGAAAACTAGTTATATTTTATGATATAAGAGATAAAAGAATAGTCCATGTGTAAGGTGACACCTGAAAATGAGTTACTGTAAAAGCAAAGCCAAATTAACTACATTAGTTATTCTTGATCTATTGTTCTCTTATAGAGCTAGTGGAAGGAACGGCGAAACTAGATTGAGGCGCCTCTAGCGGCGACGCCGGGTAACAGAATCGGGGCTACAAAGGCAGCACCAGTGTTGTTTCACCTAGTACTTTTGTACTAATCTAATATCTTTTTACTTGTTCCAGTACCAAGATACCCAACACCATTTTCCTAGTACTATTTATGAAATCCTAATATCTTTCCTTTCAATTTAGTATCTTTCAAAACATTCATTTTAATTCTATATTTCTATATTTTTCTACTTTGGCAGTAAATAGATGTTTTTATTGCTTCCTCATTCAAGTGCAGCAGTTGAACGTATTTTTTTGCAATTAAATTTAATAAAAATTAAACTACAAAATCGAGTTCTTAAAAGCAACAATGATAAAATGTTACACTTGGAAACCATCATCTGCTTCAACCATACAAAAACATTCTAGTGAGGAAGATTCTGATGACGACGATCTTACCAGTGATTTTTCAATGTGATAATTTTAAAGTTCAGTACTTCGTGTTCATTACTTTTGTTTCATCATTTTGTTCATTTGATTGTTGTTGAGGAATAATAGCATTCTCGCAACATATGAATTTATCCTGTATGAATTTTGTATGTTACATGTAAAACTATTTATATTTTAATAGATAGAAATTTGATAAATTCTAAATTTATATATTATTTATAAGTATATATTTAATAATATATAATATATACATACATTCTGCAGTTTAAGGTCAAAGTAATGCCTGCATTAGTCAATACAGTCACTTCTCGACTTACGACGGGGTTCGGTTCCGCAAATTCGGACGTAAGTCGAAATGGTCGTAAGTCAAGAAGTGACTGTACTTCAACAAAACAGTTAGCCATCTTACACAAGCACACGCGAAGGGTAACTAACTACACAACAAAACTAAAGATGACGCAATCAATCGCCAAAAGCGTGCAAGATATATATGTATATGATATATATTCCACAAAACCTATAAAAAATTGATACATTTTAAAAATTTTTTAATGAAATTTTTCGTCATAAGTGCGAATGGTCGTAACTCGAGAAGTGACTGTAGATCATTGGGACTGAGCAGTATTAATATTCTTATATTTATTATACTCTTAATTTTGTACAATTTAAAGGGTGGTGTGGAAGAAGTAAACTATATATCTATTTCATGGTAAATAATGAAATTTGTAACTAACCATATATATAAAGGAACTTCAATAAGGACCATAGCAATAGCTAATAGTATTGTATTAATAGGGAAATTCTTATCCTCATTTCCTCAAAATACTAATTTTGCTTCTTACTCCTTTCTTCCACAGATCTCGTAAATTCAAATATCACATCATATGCCAATTAATATCTGTCAGATTAACAAAATAACATAAAAAAAGAAAATTACTAAACTTTACATTAGAGAACTAAATTTAAAATAGAGCCAACTAAGGTTAACAGGAGATTGGAGATTGGTTAGAATGCAACACATCATTATGTAATTAACCTCAGGAATTAAATTGCAGTCAGCCATTTCTCTTTCGTCCCAGGGTAGGCCTATTATTCATGCGGGAACGAATAAAACTTTGTACTTGGCGGCTCAGTAATATAGGTAACACTACAACCGACCACACAACAGTTATTTTTTGAAGTTTTGTTGGCAGAAAGCTGTTTTTCATTATCACAGGCAGAAAACAAGCACCGCGTCTCAGTACGTATCTAACCCAAAGACGCTCGTGTTTTCCCGAAAAAGTTTCCTTTGCCTGCGTACAGGTGGCGCTCAACGCAGTTCCACTAGCTCTATACAGTAGTGTGGAAATAGTTTGATCTAAACGAACAAGTTAACATATTCTTGTCCCAAATTCAGACAGAATTTTCAAATTGAATTTTGAAGTAGCTGTGTTTTGATCTAACCAAATTCCTTAACATGTAAATTTCTATATTCCCAGCTGGGACAAAACTACAGTTACAAACTAATGGGATTTCGAACTATCCAAGTTCAAATTAACAGGGATTTCTTGTATTAGTATTAATCATCTAAAGCAGTGTTTTTCAATGTTTTTCTCATTGTGGACTGGTAAAATTATGGATAATTTTGTGGACCAGTAATTATTTGCATCTATGAATATGCTTATTTAGGTTTATACATGCATATCTAGAGTTGCTGTATATAACAAAGTACATACAATAACTCTAGATTACTATTTAAATGACAGTTCATTATGGGAAATATTTCTACTCTGCATCAGTATGGTTAAATATTTTGCTGCAGACCTGTGGTTGAAAAACCCTGATCTAGCAAAATCTTGGGGTCATGAGATTTTAATGCAAAATATTGAAAATAATTTGTGAGAGTTTGAAAATGGCATGCTTTGTGTTGTAGGTTTTGTGAATTGCACTTTGTGTCACTTCTGGTGCAGCGAGACGATTCAGCAACACTGATTGTAGTGTGAACTAGTGTAGTGTTGTTGCTTTTCAGTGTATTCAGTTGTCTCTGTTCCATTGTAACACAAGAGTGAACTGTGGTAGTACACCATTATTGTTTTTGCAAATTTGTATATATCTTCAATATATATGTATATTTTCATTGTATTTCATATGTATATTGCGAAATATTTATATATCTTTATTTTATTTAATTTTTCTTATTTTTTTGGGGAGGTCGCAAAAAAAATTACAATCATAAATGGGGTCGTGAATAAAAAAAGTTTAAGAAGCCCTGATCTAAGGTATCAATAGAACTTTTCAAAGTCTGATACATATACAGTATTTCCAGAGGTATATGAAAGGTCTTTAGAGGATACAAGATATTTTTAAAAATTTTTATTACATTTTTCCACTTCTATATTTAGTATTTAGAATATAAAAGTACAAGTTATTTTACAATTAACCTTTCAATAACTAAAAGTTTTAAGAAAGAAATAAACAAAGCATATCTTTTGGCATATATTGACTGACCTCAGGTGGGAGTTTCATTTGGTTGTTAGTGTTTCTATTTTTACCATGTGGTTTAAAATGTTTGTATTGAATTTTAATGCAAATGACATTTTGACTAGTTTAGTGATTGTAAGGGCTGTCCATAAATTATGTAAGGGCGATTTTGGCCATTCTAGACCCCACCCACCCACCCCTGTGTAAGAAACCGTAATATTTTCTTTGATTCCCCTCTCCCCTTCCCTATCTTACGTAATATTTAGGCATAATTTTATAGAAAGATTTTAACAAAAATAAATTTTTTTAATGAAACCCTAAAAACTTAGGTCTAAAATATATAATTATTAATTACTTAATTAATATGTACTATTATTTATAAAAGAATATGTGAACAAATTTAAAAATATAAAAATTTAATGAATTCGAATGAACAATTTATTTTAAGAACTTTATTTTTTAATTATTAACAATCTTTTTATTATCATCATTAATCAACATCATAATATTCATTTTTATATTAATTTTAATTTTCACAAAAAGACGCAAAAAACTTCGACAGATCGACTAGCTAGTGCACGTGTAAACAGAAACTTCATACAAAATAAAACAAGAGAAAATAGAAACACATTCTCTTGCCATATTGGTTACATCTTGGCTAAGGCCAAGAAAATAAACTACATGCTGCTAAAATGTGCTAGGTGCACCGGGGAACTAAATCATAAAGCTTATAAAACTGTATATAATGGGGCAATACAACCAATGCTACTTTACGCGGCCTCTAGCTGAGATCATGTAACTAGTGAAAATTCAGTAGCAAGTAAATTACTCTCTCTTCAAAGACAGTTTGCCATCAGAATTTCAAAGTACTGCAGAACTGTTTCTACTAATGCCTCTCTGTTTCTAGCAGAGCTCCTTCCTTTGCCACTATGTATTGTAGAAAAGGTTCTGAACTACTATATCAGAACTACAAACATCAAAGCTCAACAACAGTCTACTCTTATCTATGGCTGTTCAAATGCTACCATATTGCAATTACCCTATCTCTGATCATCACCCTGTAATCACATCTGTAATTCTGATCATCAAGGTTATCCCCAGGGTACATTCCTCCATAGATAACCATGCAGACATTAATATCTACACAGATGGGTCCAAAAGCCCCCTTCATGTCCACTCAAGTATCTGTAGCTTCCTCCAAACTGACATATTTTGCCCAAAATACGTTAGAAGATACTTTCACATCAAGCTGAAGAAGATGCTGTCTACCAAGCTGTTCAATGGGTCACTTCACTACCAAACAAAACTCTGTCTATTAACATTTACAGTGATTCTTAGTCTGTCCTAAAATTTCTAATAAATACCAATTTTAATAGCAATAAAATCACATATATCCAACAACATATTAAAAGTCTTGTAAATAAGATAACTTTTATGTTTGTTCGTGGCCATACTGGCATCCTAGGAAATGAAAAAGCTGACTTGAGGCTAAGTCAGCTGCAAAGGACACTGACTTGGACTACACTCGCAACCCGCTCTCACGCAGCAGCCTTAAAAATTATATTTATGACAACGCTATGCAAAAGTGGAATCAACAATAGTTGAGCAGTAAAACTGGTAGAATAAGATTATTTTCCTAGCGTTGAATGCAGGTTCTCGTCACCACTTAGAGGTTTAACGTTTGCTACTGCTCAACTACTTACTGAGCATGTATAACCGGACAGAAACTGCCTCTTGCTTTTGCTCTACAGAAAACCTAGACACCATCGACCATATGATCTATCATTGTCCAATTAATGATCAAGATAGACTTATTCTGAAATTAGAAATCTTTAGGCTTGGTTTCAGGTGGCCATGTCCACTCGATAAGCTTGTTCGGTAGCCACTGTTTGATACTTTTTACAATTATGTTAAAAAA
Source organism: Centruroides vittatus (assembly GCF_030686945.1). Taxonomy (NCBI): domain Eukaryota; kingdom Metazoa; phylum Arthropoda; class Arachnida; order Scorpiones; family Buthidae; genus Centruroides; species Centruroides vittatus. The sequence continues at coordinate 507,192 of NW_027122214.1, forward strand.
ATGTGGAAGATAAGATTATTTATAATTTATAATTTCTAGTTTTACATTTTAGTTTTTACTAAAAATTGAATACTAATTTTATGTTTACTTTGTATCATGTATTTTGGTTTATATATTCTTAGTGTTATATACCCATAGGAATGGTGCATTTATTCAAATAAAAAAAAAAGTGAGAAACCCCTACATGGCCTTTCTCCCAAGATAAAAAAATGTGTAGAGAGTGAGTCTGCTAGACTCACTCTCTACACATTTTTTATCACAGCGTTATTATTCTATCACATCACGTCTGATGGCGTCAGTACAACGAGCGTTCTTAATAGAAACCGCCAAATTAAAGCCAAATTCAAAACTCCACCACTCAACAAGATAAAAAAATAAAAACAATATATTACGTAAGACGAGATCTATTATCCCTCTACTCCTGAATAAGAAATCGTAAGAAATCCTTGACCCCCACCCACTCCAAAATACCTTACGTAATTTATGGACGGCCCGTAAGAAACCTGTTTTATATCAGTGTAGAAACTTGCACAGGATTTTGGAAGAGTTTACTAGTTATTGGGAACAGTCATTGTGGTTGCAGTTGCTGTGCAGCTGCAACCACAATGTGACCATGGCTTATCATATCATCATTTAATATCATTTATATATATATAATTAGATCTGATTTTATCTTATAAATAAGAGTGATTCTGTTCACATTGATATGATTTTATTCTAAAAATTTGTGATTGAAATTTTAATTTTTATTCAGAGTTTAATATATGTATCTAATAATTTTTAATGTCTTTCTGATCATAATTTTCATAACATTTCTTAATTTCTTGTTAATAAGTTTTCAACAACTATACATTATAAGAGTTTGCATTTTTACGAAAACTTACAAAATAATTTTAATAAATTAGTAAATTATTATAATTTTTAAAATAATAATTTACATTTATTTATCTTCTGTAGCAGAAAACACAATCGTGTATCTCCTCAACGATTATCTCCTATATTGACCACTTCAGTAGAGCCAGAGGACAATAGTAATCGATGTTGTGGAGGAAGATGGTGGTTTGTTCATGACATATGTGGTATTATATGTGCTGTGGTAACATGGTTTTTAGTTTTATATGCTGAATATGTAGTTGTATTTGTCATTCTTTTGCCTGGCCCATATCCATATTACAGTGCTGTAAATCTGGTGATATTTCAAGCATTAGCCTTCCTTGCAGTTTCTTCCCATATTCGAACTATGTTAACTGATCCTGTAAGTTAAACAATGCTACTAGTTAAAATTAAGTTAATTTTATAATATAATTAGTTTGTCATTATTAATTTTGATATTGGAATAAAAGTTAATTGAAAATATCTAGTTATTTTAATTTTTCATATTAGATATTATTACTATTTATAATAATCATTTTGTTTATAAATGATGTTGATAGATATAAAATAATATAATTAATTAAAAGGTTTTTATGTATGAAACCACAAATATTTAACTTTTCTATACTGTTAACATTATTCAAATTGAAATGATATAAATTTCAATTTAAATTTGGATGAATATTTTACAATTGCCTTATTTTTTTTAGGGAGCTGTTCCAAGAGGAACAGCTACAAAAGAAATGATTCAACAGTTAGGATTGAGAGAAGGTCAAGTTGTATATAAATGTCCAAAATGTTGTAGTATCAAACCAGAAAGAGCTCATCATTGTAGTGTTTGTCAACGTTGTGTTAGAAAAATGGATCATCATTGTCCTTGGGTGAACAATTGTGTTGGAGAAAATAATCAAAAATATTTTGTTTTATTTACAGTAAGAATATATTACAAATTTGATTTATTATATGAAAAAATTTGGTACTTTAAACTAAATTGAATTTTCAGTAACTTAAAATAATAAAAGTTAAATGATTTGTTAATATAACAAGAACCATCTTGGTTAAAGGGCCTTTCTGATAGGCAAAAAGAATATTATAGATGGATAGCATCATTTAGAATTAAGACGACTAGGGAATCAGCGGAACTTAGGGATCTTAGAGAAAAGTTATGACGCACAAGTAGATGTATAAGTCTCAACAGAGTTACATTGGGTCATGTTGAGGTATTCACATAGGCACCTCGCATATGTTTTGCATTTCATAAGAACAAAGACTTTGGCCCTGTCTGCTCTGACCAATGTAACTCTGTTGAGACTTATCCCTCTACTCGTGCGTCCTAACTTTTCTCTGAGATCTCTAAAAGTCTCAACAGAGTTACATTGGTACAGACAAGGTGTTACATTAGAGCAGACAAGGCCAAAGTCTTGGTTCTTATGAAATGCAAAACATATGAGAGATGCCTATGTAAATATCTGAACATGACCCAATGCACAGAAGTAGAGGAAAACTAGATGGATAAGTTACATTCTAGAGTTAAATGTTTTACCAATATAAAGCTCACCAGCAAACTAGATATGAAAGACATTGTCATGGATGCTCCTGATGTCCCATGGATAAAATTACATTATGAATTTTATCATCAGAAATTGCATTTTAGTGCATTACATACCTCATTACTTACTAGCCGTACATTTAATTTGTTATTAGCATTTAAGAAAGTAATCCATTTGCTGTCATTGAAATGATTGTTTAATGTCACATAATAATAATTTAAAAAAATTAAATACAATGTACATTCCTTCATAATTTTAATATCTTTAATGTGTATTTTTTGCTAATCATATAACATTAAGATTAGTGAAATCTGCACTATCCTACCTTGTTGACTTGACTAACTTACTGAAAATATTTAATCTAGACAAAGACACTAATGGTTAAGCCAACTGAAAATTTTTTACTTTTGCAGAAATGTTTTTGGCTTTTTTGAAGCCATCATCAGCTATTTAAATAAAATAGTACAAATATTTATGTAAAAAAGTTACATAAATGTTTTTATTGTTTTGCTACATGTGCATGAAATATATATAGTTATGAAAAAGAATGTCAGTAGGTTATGAAATGGTAATATACTTGTATATAAAAATTCACTTTTTCTTGGTTGTTTCAAATAGATTAAAAATTTAAGATATATCTATTTATTTTTTTTAAAATTAATTTGTTATAAAAGAATCTGTACTTCAGATAGGCTTTTCACATTAAACTCTGACAAATTCTCAAGATAAATACATATACAGTATCTATTATTTTGAAATTTAAATCTGATAGTGACTATTTCTTCAAAACTATTGTGCTGGGATTAGTATACTACAAATACATGACATTGGAATTGGTTGGACCATTTATTGTCTGAAGTAAGAATGGTTGAATCTCTTTCTAACAGTTGATCAATTTGCTGTTAGAATAATATGAAATTATTGGAATTTAAAGTCTGCTAAATTAGAGGTTGTATTGTGGACACATTTCATCTCCTCTCTTAGTGACAAGTGACATCAATACAAGGGATGAAAGTCATCTTTCAGAGAAAAGGTGATTCTGATAACATTTGCTCCATTTTGCTTACTGTATAATCATAACTACAATTAACTGCTGATAAAATGAAATGGAGAGAAAATCAGAATATTTGAGATGACCCCTTTTAAACTGTACTGACATTTTCATCCATATATAACTGACATCTTCATGTTTAATTCCACAGAATAGAACAGTAAAGTTAAAATAAATACTGCTGGCCCATACCAGACATGCACAGTTCTCTACATGTTCTTAAAGATGCTCTGTTCATTTTAAAAATGCTTAATTTATCTTTACTGTTCTATTTGATGGAATTAAACCAGAAGATATCTTTCTTGCGTAGACACAATGCAGTGACAGTTGATTTAAAACACTGGGCAAATTTTCATCCTCTATTCGGTTGGAAAGCTTTTTACACTGCGCATTTTGGGCCGATGCCCCTCTTCAGCCAACTAAACAACAAAAGATGTTTTTTATACAAGAAAAGAGTACAAACAGATACTTAAATTAAACAATACAACAGCATACAAGGGAGATACGACACGAATATAAACACGACACTCCATAAGACGTACTTTAAAATTGTCTGTATGTGTTACAAATACACGTGTACAAACAGCACAGCATTTGTTGGGGGTTGTTACCTCCTGAGTGTTAAGATCTTGTATACTGGAATTAATGATAAATATACAATTATATAATCAACTAAAAAGGTGAGTTTTTTCTTCAAAGTTCAAAGTAACATTACCCATTAAAAAATGGACCACACCTTGCTCGAAAAAGTTTAGACAGAATACGAGTAGTCCAACAGCATGAATCTTCATAAAATTTTTGTAAAATTTTTCAATATCAATCCATCTAAATACATCAAATTATTCTCTACAGATCATATTTACAAAAAATATATCTGAAATTCGTCTACGGACATGGTATCTGGGAGTTCCCTTGCGTAGTGACTAGAGTTGTTTCCGTATACAAATCTCACACGCTGCCATTTCAACTGCGTAATTTGGTTTTTAATTTGCATACATTTGGCTAAGTACCAATAGGACAGGTATTACTTCTAAGGAATTTTTCATTCCAACAAAATTATTCTGGAACATAACATTTTTTAGGGCCTATTAATATACAACAGGTGCCATTGCCAATTTTTTATTTCATTTTTAGATTTTAATATCTATCACTATGCAAATGACATAATATCGAATTTTGAAACAGGTTTTTTTTAAATATATTTTATAACATTTTTATCCAATTTTTGTTCATTTTTATACTTAAATTAGTATTTATACAATTCTTATTTTTGTTTTTATTTTTAATGATTTCTACACTTTCTTTGAATTTCCTGTTATATGTCTTCTTTTCTCTTTGTAGAATACTTATTTTATTATCATCGATTTTACAATTGTTTAATACACAATGATCATGAAATACAGAATTTAGCTTGTTGTACTTTAAATCTGCTATATGTTCTTTTACTCTTATTTTAAGTTTGCGTTTCGTTTCTCCTATATAGAAGTTAGAGTTTTCACAAGTACATGGTATCTTATAAACTGTTTTTTATATCATCTTTCTCCATCTTCTGTTTCTTTTTTCTTTGTTTAGCTTTAAGTCTGGAGAACAAATTTTCGTATTTAGGGGCAAACTTTATATCATTTTTCCTCATCTCTATATCGACTTCCTCATACAGATTCCTGAGGTATGGGATATTGAAAAATTTTACAAAAATTTTATAAAGATTTATGCTGTTGTACTCGTATTCTGTCTAAACTTTTTCGAGTGAGGTGTGGTCCATTTTTTAATGGGTAATGTTACTTTGAACTTTTAAGAAAAAAACTCATCTTTTTAGTTGATTATATAATTGTATATTTATCATTAATTCCAGTATACAAGATCTTAACACTCAGGAGGTAACAACCCCCAACAAATGCTGTGCTGTTTGTACACATGTATTTGTAACACGTACAGACAATTTTAAAGTACATCTTGTGGAGTGTCGTGTTTATATTCGTGTCGTATACCTCCCTTGTATGCTGTTGTATTGTTTAATTTAAGTATCTGTTTGTACTCTTTTCTTATGTAAAAAACATCTTTTGTTGTTTAGTCGGCTGAAGAGGGGCATCGGCCCAAAACGCACAATGTAAAAAGCGTTCCAACCGAATAGAGGATGAAAATTTGCTCAGTGTTTTAAATCAACTGTCATTTCATTGTGTCTATGCAAGAAAGAAAACATAAAACACGGTTTTCTCAAGATGAAACAGAAGATATCTGTTATATATGGATGAAAATGTTAGTTTACAGTAAAATTTTTACATTTTGCTGTATTTTGGTGTTGATGAATGTTACTTTTGAATCATATTTTCAATGGCCACTGTGGAGGTAAAGGATATGGTGATGTGGGTTATGCAAATGCTTTATTCTAACAATTATTTACAAGGTATAAGCCAATGTGCAATATACACTATTATGATTATTGAATGAAATTATGGTACTTAAAATTAAAAAATCTTATCTATAATTGTAATGGTTGAAAATTGATATTTATTAGTAGGAATATTAAATAATTAACAAAATATAAAAATACAATTAATTGAGTATAGTAACAAATTATTTTATTTATTTCAGTTTTATATTGCTGTGATATCATCTCATGCCTTTTTCTTAGCAATTAGCCATTTTGTGATATGCATTAATAGTGATTGGAAACGTAAGTTTTTGTTTCTTTAAAAAATGAAATATTTTTCAATATAAATTTGTAATCCCTTCTATCCAACATGTAATAATCAAAATTTTAAAATTGATAATTGAAATTGAAATTAAAATTAATTTTAATTATAATATCAATGATATATTATCACAATATTTACATATTTATTAAATAATATAATTGAAATATCACACAAAATTATATCTTAAATTCTGTTGCTGGGATTAAACACAGTGCAGTCATAACTCTAGGGTTACCAGCACAAAATAGTAAAGTCCAAAATAATTTTTGATTTGAAGCATTTTGCAGCTTGTTGCGAGCAATCTTAGATTCATCTAAAGCATACTAGACAATCTGCATATTGTCTGCAAAGAATAAAATAACATGTGGTTTGTCTAGAAGTTTTTAGGTAATGCGCAGAATATACAGACTTATATTGACAGAAGTTATCACATTCTAATATATTTTCCCCGACCATTGAACATCAGATATTTCACTGTTTATTTCTAAATCAATCATTCTGCTTGTTGCTTGACTACGGTTAACCTTTTCTTTGCTTTTTCAGTATTAATCACATTTGGATTTTACGTAATTGGAACTAAGGAAAGAGTTGTTAATATATATTTTATGCCTGAAACATCTACTTCTGGTAACTGAAACAATGAATAAAATAGACTTAGCTTCATGCAAAGGCAATAAATTGTTGCTAGTGAGGTTTTAACCAACATGCAATTGTTTTTAAATAAAACAAAATAGATTTATTTTTAATGTTAATGATTTAGTGTGTATTAACAGTTGTGCAGTAGTTTGAATTTCTAACAATTTGATTAGTGTTTCTGTTTTTTAATGTTAATATAAGTAATTGGAACTAACTGAAAGTCGAGACCCCAAGGGGAAGTGGAAATGTATTGCGTTATGATGACTAAAATGAAGTTGAAAAAACTACAAAACTACAATTAGGAAGATACAGTACATGCAATGTATCTCTCTGACCATCCATCCATCCATCACTGGCACTAAAATTGGTTTTTACTCCAAGTACCTCAGCGATTTCTATTGCTTTTTGTTTCAGTATTGGCCCTGAAACAGGAGAATTTGAAGTACAGATTTGCTTTAGCCAACATAGGCCTACCAGAGCATCTTTGACATCTTTGTATGGTGACTTTCTCTGATGTTTTTGAGACAGCCGTGACAAAGACCTAAGAAAAAGTTTTCTTAATTTCCTGTTTTTTCTTCAGAATTCCCACAAATGTTGTTCTTGGAAGGTTTTCTTGTTTTGAAAATTCGGCTTGTGAAGTTTTATTATATTCAAATTCAGATAAAAGTTCATATTTTTTCCTTTGGCATAAGTGTTGTTAGGTTTCAGATACTTATTTCTAACAGAAATGTGAAATGCTTGCTGCAAATAGCACATCAATGAAAGGTGAGAAAATGCAAAATTGGATTCTGTTGTGTCATTAAGCTGTGTGGTGTGAACTCATTTTTTTCAGGAGGGGAGTCAACTTATCAAATGTTTAAACGAGTATGGGACAGAAAAAGTATGTCGATTTATCCAGTGGTGATGGGTTAGACAGTGTTGAGTAAACCAGAGTTTTTTAACATTAATGCCTATGTAAATTGTTAGGACCACAGAAAACTGACTACTTAACTGACAGTGTCTAGTTACACCTATGATGACTTATGCAGACTTGACTGTATTTTTCTTTTGATCACTATATTAATTTAAGCTGTGAGCTGGGAAAAACCTAAAATTAGAAATTATTTGGTGTTTCTCTACCTTGTGCTGGTGATCCTGTATTTGCCTAGCCATTTTTAGATTGCTATTACAACTTTTGACTATAATATATATTTGTGTTAAAATATATATTGACTCTTAAATTTAAAGGTATCTGCATATCTATGAAAGTCATGTATGATAGATGGAATAAAATTTATAAATTTTATTTGTTGTTTTTTTTTTGGATATTTTCACAGTAATAAAGTTTATACTTGTAATACTTAGATGTTCACTGAAGTTAAAAAGTTTATTTATAGTTTGATAATTCCAAAAATGATTATTATTTCTTATTGTCTCAATATATAACCAGTCAAAACATTTTAATTCACATTATCACATCCATAGATGCTGTAATTACTAACTAATCAACAAATTTATTTTACTCAGATGCATTTTGGAAATCACAATATTTCTTTCCTCAGTGGGTTTTCTTTCATACAAGCTAAACAAGGCACAAGCACTTTTTGATACACTAGTAAATATACAATCATATCCACTAAAAACCATTAACTATTTACCTTTAAAATTTTTAGTATTCAAATTATTTTAACTATTTTCATGTTAAACTCATTTTTACCTATTTAAATAAACAAACATATTTTTAAGATTTTAAAAACTAAACTATTATAACATCAATTATTGTAATACCTGTATTCCTTTGTTAATAATACTTTGTTATATGCAGTCCTTGCTATTATTATTACATTCATTCATTTATTCATCTTCACATCATTTGTCAACACTCCAATGACTAGATATCTTCCCTTCTGCCCCTATCAGCCCAAAACCAATTCCATGATTTGTGTTAATTTACTCCATTACTTTCATTCATTTGTAATAATGATTTTTTTTATTTCTAACTATCTGTGTTCAAACAACTTACTCTTCATCATATTTCAGGTTCTTAACTCAAGATTGAACTCTTAGTTAACGGCATTAACATTTATCGAATTTCCATCTAAAAAACTGTTAAGAACCTGAAGCAGAGCCCAGAAAGGGATCGAAAATGTTTGTTTTTTTTTTTTTTTTTGATGTTATTACACCGTATATTAGTTCCGAGAGTGTAATTTTTTAAGTTACTGTGGTGTGGTGAGTGGTTATTTAATAATGACATACTCAAACATCAAGAACACTAAGATAGCAAAATATTTGCATGCACAAAAAAATATATAAGGACCTATGAATAATAATTCCAAATTTTCTGAATGTCTCATGGAGCCACTAGTACATGTAATATTTTTGAATAAATTTGAAATTATAAATCTAAAGTTTCATTACAAAGTATTAGAAAATATGAGGGTTATTATTAAAATTTTCTGATTTAATATTTGATGAAATTTTCAAATTTGATCAATAATTTAAAATTATAAATCAATACCAATTGTTGAAACTTCATTGACAGATAATTCTATATTATTTTATTGTTATGCTAAGTGTAGTGGTGCTTCATACTTCAAACATCTCTAACTTTGAATGCTTCAAAATTCAAACTGCACACAGTGGGAAAAATGCACTCTAAGTCATGTAGTCAAATTATTAGTGCCAGGATGCTAACTGTTGCCCTGAGAGTGAATCACCACCATCTGTGGAGTTTTGTAGGGGCAAAGTGCAATTTTGCAATGCAATATTTGCAAAACAGCTTAAATATGCCAAAAATGATCTATATAGTTGTAATCAGTGCAAAAAATTGCAAGAAGTAATTTCCTTAGGTTTTTGACTGAGGTATAGTGCATAGTCTAAAGTCTAACTTAGATGTTCACAAAGTAAAAGGATTTTGCTCTGCTTAAATAAGGGCTACCAGTGCACTGTCCTTGCACTGCTCTAAGTGTAAGCACAATCTGTTGTGCCTAAGTTGTCTTTTGTTATGCTTGTATGTTTAAATGAATTTTTTGCTTTATTTTTAGTGTTTGGCTATATATATTGTGTGTTGTTCATCAATGTTAAACAATTTTCTTCTTCAAATTTTTGTCAACAGCTTTTAGTCTGTGTATGTTTTGTATCTTTTAATTCCTGTACATAACTTTTTAAACCACATTTGACATGTTCAAAGTATGGGTGCATCTTTCCCATACACATTACAATTGTTTTTTCTTTTTATTGTTTGTATGGTGTTATATCCTTTCCAAAACTCTTAAAGCATATTGCCCAATATGCTTTTTATCTGAAGACTTGATTTTATTCAAACAAAATGTGAAGTAATATGTTTAAAATAAGCTTTTAAATAAAGAATACAATTTCATACCAGCAATAACATGTTATATTTCACAACTGTTATAATTAAATCGTAAATTTATATTAAGTAATGACAACTGTTAAAAATATGCAAAAACTTTCTGTTCAATCAAATATAATCTTTACCTATTAACTGTGATATCTGAGAAGTGTATAGAAGCAACAGTCTAAGAGAAAAGGTTGTAATATGAACAATTGAGAAGAAAAAGAAACTTATTGAAAGCATGAAAGCAATATACACATGGCAGATCTGGCAGCTATGTTTAAGATGATGAAGTTGATGTGTGTGTGTGACCAGTAAATGCAATTTTTGTGTTTTACACAGTATTTATGTATTTTAATTATTGTTTTCGTGTTTTACTTTATTATTGGAGCATTTAATTGTGTTATTTTTACCTTAAATTGTGTATTTGCTATTGTAAGTTTATCAAAGTAAGTATTGTTTAGGGTCTGGGATTGAAAAAAAAAACACTTTTTGTTATTTGTAATGGGAAAAATTAATTCATGCTCTGAACAGTACAGAGTTTGAATGGCATCTTGGAATGAATTTAATTTGAAGTACAAGGCACCACTGTATATGTATAATAAATTAATAAAAATATTACAAATATCATTCAACAAAATCAAAAATCCCGCTTGTAGATCAAAAAAAGTGAAAGGAAAACAAATGTTTTCAATTGCCTTGAGCAATCATCTTCATACTGAAAAAATGAATTTGGAAATGGCACAAGAAATGGAATGTTATAATTTAAAATATAAAAATAATGATGGGGAATCGATCGTCATGTGGCTTTACTGGGATGTAAAAATAAAAACTTATTCCAAGCAGGTGATAACATGTTGTTTTTGCTATGTTGTTTCTGCTGTCCTTGTAAATTCCTAACATTTTAAAGTACTTAGGCTGTGATGGTTCCCAACTTTAGGTTGTGGAGGTAAATTTGTGCACGACTTAATTACCATAGTTATTATATTATATTTTGTTAGTACCTTGAAATGTTTGGAATTTAGAAGACCAGAAGAAGCATACACAGCAATTAACTACAAGGACAATCAATAATACATTATCACCAGCTTGGAGGGCATTACTTGAAATTTATTATTATTTTTAATCCCATTAAAACCACATGACTGTCTACTGCCTATCAGATTTTCTTTTCATATTTTAAATTATAATAATTCATTTCTTGCTCTGTTTCCAAATCTGATCTTTTAACCTGAAGATTGTTTCTCAAGATAATTGAAAACATTCATTTTCCTTTCATATTTTTTGATCTGAGCTAGATTTTTGGTTTTATGTCTGATATTTATACTTCTCATTCTTTACAGTGTGTTCATTAAATATTACAAACTTTTGTTTTAAAAGAATAAATATTTCTATTGATTGATTTTTGTTTTTAAAGAATTTCAAACATTGGAATAGTTTATTGAAAATATTCAATATGTTCCAGAAAGTTTATTGAAGATATGATCTCTAAAATAATTTTGCAATTTAACTTCTATAAAAATAATTATTCATAATTAAGTTTTTTTAATATTAAAAATTTTTTCTTGTTATTAATTCATATTGTCTTCAAAGATATTACATATTTTAAAATAGTATCTTTACAGATTTTTTTTGTATTTTTCTATTTTTAGAACATTCAAATCATTCTCCTCCAGCCACCATTATATTGTTGTTGCTGCTCATATTTGAATCACTACTTTTTGCCATCTTTACTATGGTGATGTTTGGCACTCAAATTCAAGCCATTTGGAATGATGAGACGGTAAGTAATGTTTCTTTGTTGTTAATCCATAAAATTTTACCATGACTTGTAAACTTGTATTGGTTTTTGTATGAAAGTTTCTCAAGAGATGGTTTCATTGTGACAAAACAATTGCCTGAAGAGGGATGTGGTCTTCCCTCTGAAGTATATTTCAATAAAAGATATTTTTAGAGGTTGAAAGTGATCTTGTTTTTTTAAATGATGGATATAACAAGAGAGAGACGACAAAATTGTTAATAGTCTCTAGTTGGTTTTATTAGCCAAAAAGAATAGTATACATCTGTTTCCATAATAATTATTCTAACATACTACCAGTGTAATTAATTAAACAATTAAATTATATGATTTTTGCAAAAAAGTTTTTTGTTGAATCAGAAAAACAAATTATTTTTCTGTCTAATATGAAATATAAAATGGATCCTGTTATTTTAATGTATTATAGATTTAACATAAAAAGAATACATTATGTAATTATGGGATTTTACAGGGTGTTTCAATGGGTACTGACAACTTATTCCTAGAATCTCTTGAAGCATTGACTATGATGCTTAGTCTCAGGTTTTCATCTTGCGATGAAAACCTGAGACTCAGTATCATAGTGAATACTTCAAGCATAGTACTAGTTTGACCACTGACTCATTAGTTTGAAAATTGAGCAGTACAGATATCCCTTGATTAACACAATTAGTTAATCCCTCGATGCTACCCTGTATATCAAAATTGCATTAGTCAAATACAGTGGTACCTCAGTATTCAATTGAACAATCCTGAACCTCTAGAACAAATTTTCAGTTAATAATAAATACAGTCAAACCTGTCTATAACGGAAACTGTATATAGCGAAAACCTGTCATTAACAGAAAATTTCTTCGGTCCCTTGAATCTTTGCAAAAAGTAATGTAAATTAACCTGTATATAGTGAAACCTGTCCAACGTGTAAAAGGAAAGGAAAATCAGTCCATATAACAGAAAAATTGATATCTTTATCCAATTTAATACAAATTTAATAAGGAGTTTACAAGTCCAGTATGTATAAATCATAAAGTCAAAAATATACATACCCAATACAGAATAGCAAAATATGACTACTGCATTACAGTAATTTTATTGGGATTTGAACAAAGTTTTTGAGTATTTTTATTAACAGCTGTTTTTACTTAATATAAATATGTTACGTAATTATAAGTTGCAAAATTTAACACGTTATTCCTGATGTGAGATTGTATTCTTTGTTTTGATGCTTATTGTAAACTTTTTACATCACATTTTTTTTGAATAAAATCAAGTCGAAATGTCTGCAGATAAAATGCACATCACATATTATGCACATGCTTTTTAAGTTTCGTAAAGGATATCACGCTATACAAACAGTAAAAAAATACTCATACTGTGTATGGGCAAGATGCTTCTAAACTCTGAATGTGTGAAATGTGATTTTAAAGTTTTGTTCAGGAAATTTTGAACTAAAAGATACAAAATGTATGGGCCCCCAAAAGCTGTTGAAGAGAAATTGCAGGAAGAAATTGTTAAAGATTAATGAATAACAACTCGTGAATTTACAACAAATCTTAGTGTGCCACAGACATGTATTGTTGAAACATTACATCCACTTGAAATGGTTGTAAAACATGATGATGATTGTGTTCTGCATGCAGTTAGTTTTTTTTTTACTTATGAATTGAGTATAATTTTGTTGGACAAAGGTAGGCAGCTTTATGGTTTCATTTTATTTTTAATTTGGTTACTCATTTTTATCTTAGAGAACATTTTTAAAGATGAATGAAAAAATTAAAGTTAAAATAAAAATATTTGTTATTAACCGAAAATTTTTTCTAGCAGGTGGTGATTGTTCAATTGAGTACCAACGTACCACTGTATTTGATTAATGCAATTTTGATATACATGGTAACATTGAGAAATTTATTAATCGCATTAATCAATTATATAGCAGAAATCTGTCTACTACAGGAGAGTTGTTAGGTCCTTTGAGATTCTATTTTATAGACAGGCTTGACTGTATTTTTATTTTAATTTTGTTATTTGTAAGAAAAGTTTTCTATGATAAAAATGTGTAACTAATTTTAAAATAAAATGAAATCTTAGAGCTGCCTACCTTTGTCAGACAAAATTATACTTGATCAAATTTGTTTATTTTTTTCACTTAATGCATGGTAAACACACTTATCATGTCTATGACACACTAAGATTCATTACAAGTTCATGAATTGTTGTTCATTAATTTTTAACAACTTTTTCCTGAAATTTCTTTGTTAACAGCTTTTGGGCACCCCATGTTTTGTATCTTTACTTCAAAATATCCTGAATATAACTTTCAAAACCATATTTGACATGTCTGACATTTAGGAGCATCTTCCCCATATACTACAAGTATTTCTTACTGTTTGTATAGTGTTATAGCCTTTACAAAACTTAAAAAGCATACATAATATGTCTGATATGCATTTTATCTGACATTTCAATTTGATTTTATGCAAATAAAATGTGAAGTAAAGTTTTAAAGTAAGTTTCTAAACAAAGATTACAATATTACAATAGCAGTAATGTTTTAAATTTCACAGCTATTGTAACTACACATCTATATTGGAAATCACCCTTAGCATGAAAATAGCAAATTCACCAACACCTTGCTGAGAAAAACATATCTATGTTAATTAAAACTTCTGCTGTGTATGTAAAGGGATTGCCGCAATTAATTTAGGTGTTATCTAAAACCGCATTAAGCAAGAAATACTTATTTCATTGAAGAAAAGAGTATTTTTTATGAAAAGTTAGTATTGTAAAATGTTAAGTGGAATAGTGCTTTCAAGAATTGTCATAACCCATCTCAGGCCACCATGATTGCTTTGATAAAAAAATTTGAAAGAACTGGCAGTGTTCTGATGATGTGGCATGGATGGCCATGAAACAGAAAATGTCATGGATGCCTGAAAATAGTGAAGTTACCCATGATATCTTGCAGTAAGAGTCTGGAACTTCCATGAGAAAACTTGCTCAGGAACTAGGGGTTAATCTAGCTTCAGCATAGCACATTTTAATATGTGATTTAGAGATATTTTCTTTCAAGATTCAAGTTCATTAGCCTTTGAGCACAGCAGCTATATTTCAGCATTGTTTTTGATTGACATTTGATGGAGACCCTTTCATTTGTGATATTTTCTGGGGTATGTATAGTTCTTGCTGCAGCTGGAGGCTTCTTTGTTTAAAGGATGCTTACGCACCTGGAAAGTCAGAGATTTTCGTTAGTGTTTGGAGAAGAACATGAGAGGTCAGGGAATTCGTTGAAAATTGTCGAAAAGTCAGGGAATTTGTCTGCTTAGCTGCTTTGTTGATTTTGTTTGCTGAATATGGCTGACCAAGTGTAGCCATCTGCAGGCGGCAAAAAATAATGCTGCAACCTTTATTACAAGTATTCCAGAATCTGTTTTTCTATCAAAACATTTTGTATTAGAAGACACCACTAGATGTACAATTCTGTCTTTTATAAAAATTTTTGTGTCTTTCTTACGTGCTTAACTGCTTTCCTTGTCTGATATCATCAAAAGCATCTGAAAACACTGAATATTTTTCTGAAACACGTAGTGCCAAACCTTTTGCAATTGCATATAATGAATTAATTTTAATTTTATGCATGTAATAAGTCTTACTTATTGTTCTAGTGTATTGTAGGAATATATTTTAAAATCACTCAAAATCAGAACTTTAAATCACATCAAATTGTATAATTTTTTTTAAAATTTTGTTTTAATGTTTTGACAATTAATTAATACAAATGTTTACCTTTACTGACAGTTGCAGGCCAGTTTTAAAACTAACATTAATTGATTATGTGAAGAATTATTATAAAATGCAACACTGAGGAGAGCATTGCAAAACTTCGATGGGTGAAACAATCTCTAATATATTAATAATATACTGCCAGATCAATCAGCATTTTAAATTTTAAACATTTTGAGATTTTAAAAATGCTTTATATGAATTTGAGAGAAAAATTTGCAATACTTTGTATCATAGATTACATTTTTCCGAAATATGTTAATCCTTTCCAAACTCCACCCAATTGTCATTCACACCCTCAATTCAAGGTAAAGTGTTAATGAATTGATTTTAAAAAATGAGAACAAAGTGCGAAAAAAGATAAATATTTGTAATTTATTAGTATTATTTATCATTTTTTATTTTAATAATTTTTATTGCATATCAAAACATAATTTTCAATTTCTTCCAGTATATTAAAATTTTATAAAATTTATTAAGGTATAAATTTATACTTTTGTAACAGACTACAGAATTCAGTTAATGATCCAAAAAATAAATAAATGACTTTTTTCACCGTTTTGAAACTATATAATTTCACTGTGGATTAATAACAGGATAAACTATTTTTATATAATAGTGTTTAATTTTTTATTTTAATAATTTGGCAATTATAAAAAAATGAAATTGTTTATTAGAATAAAAAATAACTAATTAAAAATTTATTTGCAAACTTAAAAGTTGAAACAGTAATTTATTAGAATATTCACTTCAAAATAGCTAAATAGATCAGTAAAAATCATAATTTAATTGTTTTTCACACTTATAATTTTTTATGTTGTGTAGTAATGTTTTAAACAGTTACCTGACATTTACAGTAAAAGATATAAAATGCTCACATTGACTTGTGGTCCATACGAGTACGATTTTCCTTGAAAGTACTGTACTGTTTGCTCATTTCTCTCTCTCTCTCTCTCCTTGCACTTTGATACTTAGTTTAATAATAATTTAAATAGAAATAAAGTTGGGTAACAAATATCATCAATTTTTTACATGGGGAAAAAATGCTTTATTTGGAATTTTCAAATTTAACTTTTTGTTAAAATTATGTTGCTGTTTAAACAAAGTTGCTCGTTTTGTTGACAGATTGTTTCAAAATTACGTTTCTAAGTCAAGAAAATTGATTTTTCTATACTATGCTTAAGAGAGATTTTTTAAAACACAGTAAGTACTATTTGTATATCAGAGAAAACTGTTTGTTGATTTTATGACCTTGTGTTTACTAGATTTACATACAAATAATGATGATAAATGATGATAAAATAAAAAAACTCCTGTTTTGTTTGTAAATTGTTTATTTTTTCATTACATTAAAGTTGTGGATCCTATCAAACATTTTTCTACAGGATCTTTTTGGCACAGTCTTCGAAATGTATCAACTGTGCAAAAAGTGGGATAAATGTATTCAATGTTCACAGTAAGTAAAATGCTGTTTTATTGTGTCAGGGAATTTGGACAAAGTTGGTCAGGAAAAGTCAGGGAATTCAAAACAAAAATTTGAATAGGAACCCTGTTTTTAGTGCAGAACCAGTTTCCTCAAAGATCTTAATCTATGTCATAATGGTATTTTGGCACTGGATTATTTTAATGGATGTTGAACTAGTGATGAAATAATCATTGAGTAGCCATGATACAATCATTATTTTTATAATATGCCTTAATGATGAATGCACATTGCACACTTGTCCAACTGATTTATGATTACTAAATGATTGTGATTGTGACAACTTAGTGAGCAAGCTAGCACCACCTCATGAGTGCCTAGGAAAATTGACTTTGAATATCTCCTATTTCTTTGCCTCCTCATCCTGTATTACAGACTATTCTATATTAGTTCCACTTGGACGAATGGTGTAATGAAATGCTAATTGGATAAAAGAACTTCTTACAGACACATAGGAAAGTTTCATCAAATTTTGTATGTTATAAAAATGTTTCTGCAATTGTAGGAATTTATGTGTGTGTATTTTCAAGAGTATTCATCATTTATACATTATATTTTATAAACTATGTTAAATTGATAATTAAATGTGCCATTGTACAGTACATTCTTTTATCTGCATACATGATGTATTTATATCAAAATATTTCTCTTCTAGGGCATTGAACAGTTGAAGAAAGAAGCTGTTAAATGGCAGAAGCATTCACCTTGGAGAAGCTTAAGAGCTGTATTTGGTCGATTTTCTCTTACTTGGTTTTCACCATTCACTACTCCTCAGACTTACAGAAGGAAGTTTGAGGGATTTCTCTATGCTGTTTAGAACATAGAAACAAGTATATTATGTTTCATCCTAAGGATAAATCAGGGCTATTTTTCTAGTGAAATGTGTGAGTTTTGTTTACTGAAAAAATTAATTTTTATAATTTCACATTTCTTTTGATATAGAATAGCTCAATTAAGTAATTTATTTCTTAAATAGCATTCAATGCAAAATATAGTTATAAAATGCTAACAAAAATATGAAAAAATATATTTGTAAAAACTGTTTTTCATTACCTGCTTTGTAATTTTTAGAATATTACATTTAATGTGTACAAAAATTAATGTTAAATAATAGTTTTAATCAATGAAAATTGTTAATTTACTCTGTCTTGTATATAGAAATGATGTTATGTTATGTAACAAACCACAAACTTAAAATAGACAAGTCTATTTGACATTCCATTAAAAATAACATATTTTTACTTGATAATTCATTATTATAATATATTGAATTTGCATTTTTTTGTTATTTTTTTTTATAAGAATTATTAAAATAAATAGTTATTTTTCAGAAGAGAACATAGTAAATACTAAAAATGACAAGCTGATATGATAATGAGTAAGTTTTAACAAATTTGTAATAAAAAATTTTTGAATTTTAACTACATTAAGAAAAATTTATAAGTAGATAATTACTTATTATCTACTTACCAATTACAAAATATTTATGAAGTGCTTCTTCCTGGAAACTTTTATTGAAATTTTGAAATAATTTGTGCCTTAAAGAGTTACTGCTGAATTATTTTGTTTTTGTTTTTATATTTGCAGCAGAATTACAGTATTCAACAATATAAAATGTATTTTTGTTATATACTAGGAATAGAAATATCCTAACTGTTTTAAATTATAGTTTGTGATATATGTGAAGATATTAAAAATTTTATCTATTTGAAATTATGCTTGATAAATGAATATAATATAATATATATATACATACATACATACAATATATAAATGTGAACTCCTGATTAAAAGAAATGTATATATCATTACATATATTTTTCCGTGAAATATTAGAAATTATTATTGTTGATAGGTTAGAATGCTATAATGACTTTCAGGAAAATCAACAGATGACTGAAGAAATGAAAAGTATCAAATATACTTAACTCTCTGTTCCAAAATTTATTAAACATATCAGGAAAAATAATATATATATATATAAATTTAATTATAACAAGTAAGGAACAAAATGATATACCATATTTGTTTGCATGTAAGGTAATGTTTACAATATATTCAGCTATATATTTGGAATTATATTTTAGTGTTTTAGTGAATTTTATATAATATCATCTGATGTGATAATCATACCATCATATAAAAATGTACAGAAACATTAGAAGATTAAATAGTTTATTTTTACAACTATATAAGAACAAAAAATTATAGAATATTAATAAAAAAAAGCCATTGAATACTCAAATAATAATATATAAAATAGTCTAATGTATATAAAAATAAACAAAGTTTCCTAAAGTTATATATGACATATTCATTGTATACCATTACTGAATGTTTTAAATGTGACAGATAAGATGTTATCTTGCTAACTTCTTTTTGTTACTTGATGAAAATGCAAATTTTTATCATAGGAAAAGATTAATCCAAGGGCATTTTACATCATGATGATGATCTGTTATTTCAAATTCAAAATGATAGGGAGTAATCTTGAATGTGATTATTATAATATACAAAATGAGAAGCCCTTACAAAAAGAGTCCAGTAAATCATTCTTATTTAGTATTCAATTAAAATTACCACAATCATATGAATTGTGAAAATTTCCAGATTGGAATCATCAATTAACTTAGCTTTGTGTATATTGTATATGCATAACAGTTTCAATTAAACTAATTAAAGTTAATAATAAACACACTAATAGTATAGAGATAAATTTTAATAAATGTCACCATTTGTTATATTTGTCAGTTGAAAACATTTAAAAAATTACCGTTATATTCAAGGAAAACATCACAAGATAATGATCTCCATGAAATGCAAAATAGATATATATACACTGGTGTGCAAAACTTAAGCAACAATTTGTTTTTTTTCCATAATTCTTCAAGAAATCACCTGGGAGCAATGTTCCCTCTAAGCTGTGTGGCTGCGCGGTCACACACTGCTCAAATTATTGCCGCGCACGAGAATTTGTGCTGCGCAGGCGAGCATGCACACTGATTTGAATTGTTGTTTACTTATTTCTCACTCTGTCTGCAACATGATTATTGCTACGTATATTTCGATTAAATGCATTAAATCATTGATAAAAGATAATATTTTGTATTGAGTATATTTTAAAATGAATTTTAATCTCTACTTTATAATTAATTATTTTAATTTTTATAGGAAAAAATAAGATTTCATAAATGTGTGCTCAGAAAAATTTTTTGCTCAGAAGCTGCTCAGCAAAAATTTTTTTTGCTCAGAGAAGTATATGTTCTGCTCATCTACAAAAAAAATTAGAGGGAACATTGCCTGGGAGACATGAAATTCAGAATACAGAGGCAGTATTTTGTACTTAATGGATGAAGAAAGCATACTAGTGCAAAAATGAATAGAATGCATACAGTATGGAATCAAAGCCTTCTTGTTATTGTAGTCTTGCAAAATGCATGTAGTCTTGTACCTGCTGACTGCTTGCATTTTGCATGTCTTCACATTGCCTGTGATGTCTTCTTTCTGCATATGAATCACCTTTCTACCAAAATGGGTGTTCATTGTACTGATCGCAACAAGCCCTTTTCTACAATTTCATGGCTGTCTGCTTAAAAATTAGATCATTATTTAAGTTTTGCACACCAGTGTACTTGGACAATTGGTATTTAGATTAATCAGAATAAGATATGAATAACAATAATTCAAATTTTTATACTATACTGAAATATAAAATACATTATTAATATGTAGTAGAGTCCCAATTATCTAAGGTAATGTAAATTTGAGAGTATCTCAGATAGTCAAAAAATTTGGACAACAGAATTTGGTAAATTATTAAATAAATCTTATTTAGATATAACCTAAAAACAGTATATTATATACATTATTATATCTATTTATTGAATATAATGATTTTTGATAATATAATAAAAACTTTTTACTGTAATTTTATTTACAACTGTATTTATTGAAGCAAATGTAGACAAATACAATTAAAATTTCTTTAAATTTTTCTAAACATTTAGAACCTATCAAATACAATGCTTCATTGGCCAAGATTTACAAAATGAATGGAATTGTGTTTTCTGAGAAAGTATTCTATCATAGTGTATATTGGATAATGTAGAACTGTGGTTAAACAGACTTTAATTAATTGGGCTCTGCTGAAATTTGTTTTTATAAAGATATATAATAAATTTAAAAAATTTTGCTATAAATAGACAAAATTATATGGCAAGGTTTTTTTAGCTTATGATCTTATATAACACATGAATTATTAGTCAAATGTGAGAATTAAATGTGTAAAAATTCTAGAAATTTCATATATAGTATTGAAAACATTTTTTTAAATTACTAAAATTATGTAGATGCAACTGGCACAATGCAATTTGTTATAATTTATGATATAATGCAAAGAAAAGTTTTATATGAAAAGTTTTAAAAGTCTTTACAAAAACTTAAGAAAATGGTAAAGAGAGAATAATTTAGTTTGTTAGATTTTTTTCCTTTCTAGTATGATTTTACATATGTATAAAAGTTATTTGAAATACGAATTATAGTTTGTACATTGTCTATAATTTTGATAGAGAAGCAGCTTGGAAATTTTTATATTTAAATATAATTTTTTATATTTAGTTATATATTTAAATATAATTTAAATATTATAACTTATATTAAGTTTAACTTCATATAATTATATACATACATATATAAGAAGAGTGTTTATATATATATATATAAAATTAAATCTACTTCCATTAATATTTTTGTGAATAAGAATGTATAATTCAAAACATAATAATTTTATCTTCTGATGTACTGTACATCAATATAATGATGTTCAAAGCCAATTAAGATCATTTAATAACTTTTAGAATTGTATGCTTTGCTTTAATCAGTTTTAAAAATATCAAAATTCTGTATTTTTAATTCAATTTCAATATTCATCAAACTAACTGTAATTTAATGGGGGGATTATAGTAAGTGTTTGAAACTAATTTTTAAAATTTCAATTTATTAATAGAAGTGAAGTAAACAAAAAGTAAATTAATATCTTTATTATTTTTCACTTAATCTTCCCTGCAATAATTACAATTTAGTACATAGAATTAGTCATTAAAAGATGCTTTTTAAATTACCATTAGTATTAAATTCCCAATTTATTTTACTTTAATTAATTAACTTATCCTTAGTTTGCATTATATTTGAGATCAAATAAAAATCTAAATTGGCTTATAAACCATTATTTAGATCAGGGATGGGCAACCTTTTTCTACGTAAGGGCCGCATTTCAAAACTTTTGAACTGATGTGGGCCGCACACAGAGAAAAGAGGGGGGAACTGTCGGTAAATCACAATTCTTTATTCATATATAATTATAAATTAGCATAGGTATACTTAATATAGCTTCTGGCACTGATCTAAACGTAATATATCGGAAATATTTGGTTAAATATTAGTCACCGCTAGTTTTAAATTAATTTTGATGTGTCTGTTAGCCGGTTTCTTGTTTTAATTTTTACTAAATTCATTGCGAAAAAACTATTCACAAATATAAGTTGTAGAAAATAACGTTTGAATTTTTGTTGAATATATCATTATCTGGGAAATTGATATATTTATTCATATTTTATGCCATGCGGGCCGCAAAAAATATTACTGCAGGCCGCATGCGGCCCGAGGGCTACAGGTTGTCCATCCCTGATTTAGATTTTGATTATTAAAGTAGTACTTATTAATTGCTAAAAATAACTTGTAAAATTGTTATGTAAATCAATTTTTAGTCTTTTCTAAGAATATTGAGTTTTATGGTTCATTGTTTTTGAGGATTCTTTCTTTTTTGATTCATAGAACTTGAACTCAGATAAAGGCTGACACACACTGACCACTATAATATATAGTACTATATATATAGCAAACTCTAGGTAGCATTAAACAAATGAAGCCCTGCACACCGCATATAGTGTGTAGAGTGCTATACTAGCTATATAGCTGCTATTTATAATGCTATAATTTCTGTGCAGGGCTTTTTGTAGCATTATAACACTATAATTTATATTATAGCAGCCAGTGTGCATCAGTCTTGACAAAATTCCATGTATTAAGTCTCTTTGATTACAATACATCTGACAATTAAATTATTTTATTTCTAATAGCCTTATATTCACATTATATTAAAAATATATTTAAAATAATCAGAATTGTTTGTCAGTAACTTTCATTTTCGATTAGAACTATTCTTGATATATATAAATATTTACATTAAGTGTGTTTGAGTATTCTTAATAATTCTTATATTGATCTGAAGATATTTACTTTACTGTAAAATTTTATGTTTAGGTTCCTACTCTATAAAAGATTTCTTTCTTTCTACATCTCAATCACTGTATTAAAACTAAACTAGAATTTAAATGATTTCTTTATCTCACATTTATTTCTTGAACATATTTTTATTATATTCTCTTATTGTTTTTAAATGAGTATACTGGTCTCAATATTTTCTTTTATATAGTAGATCTCTATTGTACACTTTTTAAGTGGTAAATCAGTTATCTCCAGTACATAAATGTTTTTATGACTGATTTAACAAATTATAAGAAAAAATTTACAGATATCATATTTAAGTGCCTTTTTTAAAATTATCTTAATGTAGTATTTTATAATTTAGAAATGGAATCTCAATTTATCACACTGGATCTATGGAAATAAGAGTTCCTATAATTCAATTTAAGATGGTTCACTAAAAGACAGTTTTCTAGGAATCAGTAAGGTTACAAAAATGGGAATCTACTTACTAATTAATCTAATATTGATGTTCTGATCAAGAGATTTTTTTTTATATCTACTTAAGGTACGTAATATTGATGAAATTCCCAAATTATTGCATTCAGTTAGTTACATAATGACGCAAACAATGGTATAAAGCTTTTTCGTTTGCCTTGCATTTCTCAAAATTAATTAATTACATATATATATATTCTTACATGCATGCAAATATGGTAACAGCAAATCTTTATATAATATGAAAAGTTTTAAAAAAATGGATTTTATATTTTGTAAATTTATTTATACATCATTCATTTTTTATGACTGAAAAATTTTATAGAAATTTTGTCAATTTAATTTTTTTGGTTTTGTTACCGAATCATTGATGCATTGTAGTTTCAAATTAATCAGAAAAACAAAAGAAAAATGTTAAAATCTAGTATACGTGTTGCTGGATTTAGTTTATATCAAGAAATAAATATATCGATGAATTAAAGATGTATTACTAATATTGTAAAGAATAGAAATTCATTAAAAAAATTATAATTTTAACTGTCGTATTCTGAGACATTAAATTAATGAGATCTAGTATAAGCATTATATCCACAATATAACGAAACATACTTTTTTAATTTCATAAAACAGCATTTTTCACTTTTAATGACATTTCGACATCAGAATAACGTGTCTCAAAGGTATCAATATAGTAAAAGACATGTTTTATTGTGTGCATTTTCTATGTAATAAAAAGTCATGTTTATAAGCATGATAAGTATCCATTTTAAAAATGTATACAAATGTGAAAATTTAAAGCTTATATTCTTCTAAATAAATTCTATTTTCTTCTAAGAAATGTTGAATGAAATGCTGTAAGTGTGTTTCAAAATGAAAGGAATATTTATTTAGTTAACATTAAACCTTTTGAAATTATTGATTTTTGGTTACTTGGTATATCTAATGTATTGTGTTTAAAATTGTAAAATGTATAAGTTATTCATTTTTATATATTTTTAATTATATTTCAAAATGATAAAATGTAAAAAAAAATCAAAACTAGCATTTTTGTTTTGTATAAAAATGTATTTAAATAAACTTTGATTTCTGTATTATGTATTAAATATTTATATCCTTACACTAAAATGTAATTCTGAAATTTTATCAATCCAAAGTATTTTTGATATTTTCTATTTTTAGAAATAATTTTAATATATTTAAAAATATTTTAAAAAATTTTATTGGTCATGATTTTCAAGATTTGCATGGGAGTCTCATTGCAGTGCATTTACACACACATCGTGATTAAATTCTACTTTTGATTATGCTTATTCAGTTTTTGGGATAGGGAGAACTGCAAGATTCTAGGACATGATTCAAAGCAAGTTAAAATCATTTAAAAAGATTATTACTTTTTATAAACTTTGATTCTAATTCTAATAATTCTATTTAATATATTATCGTAATAGGCAGTCGCCTGTTACAAGGGGGTAAATAACATTTAACAGAAGATAGAAATCAGACATACATTTACAAAGGAACAAGCCTCTTTACAATTTATGAAATAGCTTATGATGTTTGAGACTTTACATTCAGAAGTCTTCTAACGCCATTATAGAAATAAAAAATTTTGTCAATGGTAGCCTGATTAAACTTATATAGCTTTCATCACTTTGACATTTTGATCTCCAGTGGTTTCTGAGTCTTGATCTTTATCCAAGTCATACTCGTAAAATAAATGAATTTTTGATATCAGGTTTTTGCAGTTTGGGCAAATGGAATGGGCATATTCTATATATTTACCTTCTAAAATTAGTCCTCTTTGATTAAGTGTGATCTGGGTGAAAAATTTTTTAACTTGAAAAGTTAGGTTCGAAAAAATATAGTTATTAATAAACGGATAGTTGAAGAGGTAGTCATAATAAAACTTGTTGCTTCTATTACGAACATCATCAGTGTCTTGAACTATAGAATATTCTATAACTCTATGAAATAATTTGTTGATTATTATTTCTGAGATAGTTGAAAACTAGTTCAATGGAAAAACTGTATTCATTAAGTATATAAGACAGTTGAGTAATCCAATTCCAATTTGTATTTAACTTCTTAGATCTATTATGTAATGACAATACAAGCTTTGTAGACAAGTCCTCTGTATTAATTATTTCTTGTATCCATTTAATGCAGGCTTTAAACAAGATCGTGTTTATCTTATATCTGTTAAATTCCAAGCGAAGAACGCTCCCTGGCGTGTTGAGTTCTAATTGATATAGCTTACGAATGAATATATTTTGAAGTTTTTCTAGATTATTAAATTTATTAAGACTCCAAATAGGAGCAGCATACAGCAAGGCATTTAGCACTATGGAATTGAACAGTTTGAAATGAGTTGTTATTTCTTATCTTTGCTTTAGAAAATAAAATTATCAAATTATTCAAAATATTTCTAGATTTAGCAACAATGTATTTATAGTGTCTCTCGAATGACAAATTAAAAGTCCATATGAGGCCTAAAAATTTCTTTTTGTTGACAATATTTATTTTTTCGTCATTAATGTAGAAAGACATGACTTTTTTAGACAGTCTGCTCCCATTTCTAAAAATCATGACCTCAGATTTATTGGGATTAATTTTAACCTTTAGCTTATTTAAGTATTCAGTTATTTGTAGAATTTTACGTCTAAGAGCAACTGCAGATGGAGCAATAATGACTGTCATCTGCGTAGGATAATGAATGAATACAAGTGTTGTCAATGTAAATTCCGTCGTCTTCATCCGTAAAACAGTTGTTCAGGTCAAGTAGATAGAAGTTAAATAGATATGGGGATAAACTTTAGTGTGACTGACAGTTCTATTTTATATTTAACCCAGGAAAATCTTCTCAAAAGTTGGGGGTTGTCTTATATGCCGGAAAATATGGTAATTAAAAACTATAGACTAGAATTTTCTTTTAACAAGGAACAAGCTTTATTTAATATTGCATTCACAATTTTTAAAAAATAAAAAAAAGATAAAATGTAATAGTAAAATGCATTTAATTATATTGGCATATTAAAACCTAAAATATGACAAAAGTAATTGTTAAATTTCCATTAACAACAATATAATAGTAAAAAGTAAAATTGTTTTTATATATAATTTTGGATAAATTAAATTTGTGTATTAATCATCTCTTTTGTAGTACTCCTAAACCTAAATTTACATGATATTCAAAATGTACAACTTTAGTTTAATATAGTTGGAAAAATGCCATAAAATTTTGTTTTACACATTAGAATTTCAGTATAACACAGTATTTTAAAATATTCTTTAATATTTTTAAAAAAATTAAGTACAGGTTATAGGTTATATATGTAATGCATTCTATCAAATTATAGTTGTATCATCAATTGTCATTTCCCATACATTTTTTATTTATTTAAAGAAAGTTTCACTGTATGGAAAGTTTTTGGGCAATGACAATATTGTTTTATGCCCCAGCATTTCACAGAGGATGCCCTTGTTAAATTATGTAATACTCTACAGCAAGGAAAGAAGAGTTTGACGTCTTTGTTAATATTTCTAAATGTCAAAGATGCATTTAGACAATATGTGGTGGTCCTCAATTTTAAAACTTATTTTGTGGTACTTTGGTAATTCTGATCTTTTCTAATTGCTCAATGATTTCGTAAAAGACTGAAGAGCTGAGCTTAAATTGGGCTTTGTTAAAAAACCTGCTCCCTAAATAAGGGCTGTCCCCAAGGCTCAATATCTGGACCCCTACCCTGGAATGTTGTTATAAATGACTTGTTAATTAAATTATCAGACTGTTGCTGATTTTATAACTGATGATCAGAGATATCATTGGCAAGTCATCAATAATCATTTTTAATTTTCTTAAACCCAGACACTTTTGGTCTTTGGCCTGTACGCACAATGCAAAACCGGACAGTTGGCAACACTTAAACAAAACATCATATTGGGGGGATAGCTGTTGGATCTTGGTAGGGTAGAAATATATGATGGTCATATCTGCAGTTTATCATGAGATGGTTGTAACCTGAAATACACCTATATTTTCATTGATAAATTAATGTTTAAGTCTATTCTTACTATCATAAAATTACAATTCTGTCACTGCTACTTTGAACTTGCATGTTTTCAAAGGATGGAATTCTCCATTTTGTAATTTGTCACAATTTTACTCTATATATACTAAAGCTCAGTATCAGTAAATTTTTAAAAATTAAACAGAAATAAAAAAAACAGGCTTTGATAATAGATTTTGAGACGTGATCATTGTCTTTAGTAAACTAATTAGAAAAAATTGGGATTGAAGAATTTAATATCAGAAATGATGTTATATTTTCAATGAAAAAGAAAAGGAGAAGTGTTTCTCTTCAAGAGTAGAGTAAAATTTTGTTTTCATTTATTTTATGTTGATGATTGATTAATTAAAAAATAGAACCTGTCCTTCCATTTCATATAAATGTTAGTCTTGACTTACACAATTTTGATTTCACATGGAATTAATCTACCTTGTAGGTTGATTCCATGCAAATTGAGAGTTAGGCATATTTTTAAAAACTTAAAAATATCTCAGACATCCTCTCAATCTTTTGATGTAGTTGAGAGCAATTGCAGAATTGGAACAAGTTAATGTCAATTGAGATCATAAATGTTTATTTCTATCGTTTCTGAATTACGGAGAAATCAAGTTGAAATATACGGTAGATTAGTGCAAAGTCATCTAAGAAGGATTCATATCCAGAAATCCCTCTCAGATAGAAAAATTTACAACAATAAAAATACTCATAAAATGATTGAAAATAGCACACACATATTCTGCTGATATGCATTGACAACTTGCATTTGCACAATGATTTGTTTTCATATTGCACAACATTGATTCAGTTTATGTTACGTTTCAATAAAGGAAGCGAAAAACCCTTTAAATGTCTCAAAACTTTTATTTGATGAACTGTCGTCATATTCAAAATTGATTCCAATTACCAGTAATTGTAAGAAATTTAATTAAAGGAGTGACTTCTTGGTAAGCATTGTTACCTTTATAATAACCGATTATTCCACCACATACAGTTATGTTGTTGATCGTAAGTAAATACGTTCTTTATGTTACCATGTTATATTTTACAGACATATCAAGAGTTGCTATCAAGCACTTGAATTTTACATTGAAAGTGAACAAAATTTGGAATTTGATGCAAGAATCAGAGCCATTGTAATACCTCTGGGCAATAAATTTATTGTACTGAATAACATTGGCTATTTCTATTTTTTATTGTTATTTAACATATAATCTTTTATTTGCACATTCTTAATACATATATTATTCCAGTGTAGACAGAACTTGAAAATTTGATGCTTTTTAGTCCCTCTCGTATTATAGAGTGCATTGTGTCAAGAATAATCATGATTCAAAGAATTCATTAGAGACTTCTATGCTTAACCTAATATGGTGACCTATCCACACATTACAGGGCATCATCAATTCAGAGAACTTATTTAGCATGGAGTTATTTATGTAATAATGAAATATAAAATTAGTGAAACATTTCCAAAGACTCTATATTCTATCTTTTAAAAATAATACTTGATTTGCTGTAGTAGGAAGAAAATTGGAATCTATTACTCCCATAATATTAGAGAGTAGGACTAGATGGAAATAATTGTTTAATGGTTTGGGAAGGGATTACATTCAATGAAAGAATGAATTGCCAAAAATCAATGGTATTTTATCAAACTCTGGTATTGAAAATTTTAAACAGGAATTAAATAAGATTAACTTATTGAATTCAACTCTGTTTACAATATATTCTGCAAGTCAGAAATTTTAGACTAGAACATGTATTCATCCAAATGATCATTTTTTAAGAACATTTAAATAAATCAACATATAAACAATCAAAAATTTAAATGATCAACATTTATTTCTTGATACAGATCCTATAAGAATTATTTATAAATCATAAAAGAGAGTAAACAGATTGTTTTTCCTTAAACAGTCTGAAAGTTCTGTTAAAGATATCAGGTGTAATACAGAAAAAATATATATATATATTTATAATCTTTAAAGCATTAGCCATTCATTTTTATATACTTTTACCGAAATAAAAATAAAATCTTATGTATATGATGATAAATGTAACTCTTAAAGTAACATTTATCTTTTTTTTTTGTCATATTATTATGTACAGTACAGTATTTATATACAAAGATAAATATTCACTTCAGAATTTTATCAATTTAAGTAAATTATTTATCTTAACTTTTCTAATATTGCAGAACTTTTAAATTAATTTTAATAATCCCTGTTACATCATTTTGTTACATCATTAAAAAACCTTCCTGGTTCTATCTTCTAGGAATTGTCAAAGGATAATTTATTACTTAAATTAATTCTTTACATGAATTATCTTTTGTTTCTAGCCCTGATGTTGCAATGGTGCATTGTGTGTAGCAATATTTAACATTTTTCTTATTTACATTCATATATATTGATTATTTCAATATTTCAGAGTTAATGGAATTTTTAAAGTACTAGTTGGAGATTTGATTTTATATATCTTATATGTTTTAAATAGTTGTTCCTATTATAAATCATAAGATTTTAAAATACTTTTTAAATCTATATTTTACTATTCAATACAAAAGTATGCATTTTGATTCACATTTTAAAATTGATTTCTGATGAAACATGTTTTTCAGGTAGCATAGAAAAATGCCTTTTATACAAGTTTGTCAGCTATTCATAAAATTATGAAAACTTTATTGTGTACATATTATTAATGAGAATGGCCTTTTTTGTGAAAAGTTTCGAATAAATAAGAATATATAGCCCAAAGAGCTTTTGTATGTTATAGTAAATATTCTGTAAAAACTATATAAACTACATAATTATGTAAAATATTACAAAACGTATAAGAAATATGAATCACTCAAGGTTTTGCTTAAATTTTTTTTTAATTAGTGTTGTTTTAAATACAAATATAAAGGAAAAATGTCATTGATATGTGCTAACAATAGGAATAAAAATTTCAGTATTTTAAGTAATATCTGGATGTTATTTTATTGTATATATGTTATCCACATTGTTTTGAATTTTTATTAATATAGTTGTATATCATTCTACTAAGAAATCTTTTATCACGAACTTTTCCTGAAATCGAAATCAAGTAATCAAGTAAGCAAGTACAGTGAGCTGAAGAGGTCAGGTGCACCTTTTGCTGTATACTTTGTTAATGTCCTTGACACAATGCAGCAAAGGACGACTGAATGTTGTCTCCATTTTTCAGTAGAACAAAACTATATTCAGTCAGATTAAATTTCTAACTTGTGTCATGATAAATTTAACAAAGAAATGTAACTTCATCATGTTTGCATTAACAGTGGTAAGTTCATATATATATATTCCTTTATCATCATTGATAGTGCTGTCGTTATATTAGTTTTAACAACGACATTTAAGGAAGATAACCTTGAGTTATAAAGGCTATTTAGTGCTGGTAGATTTAAAAAATATATGTATATTTAAATATTTGTAAGATTTCTGAATTTCGAAAGAGATTTTTGAGTTCTATAGGCTATACGTTAACATAAATATTAATTTAACTACTAAATTATTCTACATAAAGTATTTTTACTTGAATGTAGATTACAGTACATATTGTAATAGTATTTTATATTTAAAATTGATATAAATATTAATTTAGATATTGGAATAATAAAGTAAAACGAGCTGATTTATTGACTAAATGGAAATTATTAGACTTAAAATAGATTTTTTTACTTGGAATTTAGAACTGGTTGAACCACATGTTGCTACCTATAATAATCGTACTTTTAACAGATTGGTTTATTTTTTATTTAAATGAATTATAGGAAGTTATGGAATTATTTAAATGAATTATAGGAAGTTATAAGAATTAATGTTTAGCGAAAGTTATTTAATAGCATTACATTGTTTAATTTTAGGTTTTAATTCTGTTATCATCTGTTGCAAGTCAGAGACGTTGGGCTGGAACATATCCGACTGAACCACCATTAGAGACTGGAGTCAATAAACAGTGCAATTGTGATAAATCTGATTTCGAAGAAGGTAAACAGTTTAACCCTGATTACGCGAAAGGAGATATCGGGCGAGATGAAGACGACAAAGAAGGAGAAGATAAAATTCGTTGGGAGCCACCAGAAATCGGCGATGTTAGAAGAGATAATGAAAGAAAAGACCCAAATTCAAGAATTGATGTCGAGAGGAGAATCGAAGTAACAAGTAGTGAAAGAGGTCCCGTGCTTACTATGATTCAAAAGCCTCCCGAAGAACGTAGACCTAATGATAGAAGCGATAGTAGAAACATAAGAAAGGATGCATATCCTAGTACGGGTACTAGAAGAGATGATAATCCAGTGCATGCGAGTAGAGAAACTTTTTCACAATCACGCCCGAAAGGAACTGCGCCGAGAGACCAGAGTAGTGGTGTACAGGGTCACGATATAAGGGAAGATTCTTTCAGAAATTATCAGCCTAAGAGAGTAGATGAAGTTCCAAAAAGTGGAAGAGATTCAACAGCTATCCGAGGAACCAGGCTGACAACAAGTAGGCCTACAGAGAGAAATATAAGGACAAATCCAGAAATTAGAGAAGATTATATTCCCAAATCTGACAGAAATGATGATAAAATTTTAGTGGATAATCAGAACTTTACGAAAGATTCGAGATTTGAAAATGGAAGAAGTAACATCAAGCCACCAATCCAAAGCGAAGAAGGGAGAAAGGAAGCTACTTCACGTAATTCCAGAACTAATCCTACCAATTACCACCCTAGTGGAGGTTCGAATACGAATAACAGAGCAACTGTGAGACCTATATCAACTAACAGAAGTTATGGCGTTACACAGTTTGAAGATAATATCCGAAAGGAAGATAGATCGGCAATTGGATCATCTCGTAGAAATGAAGACGAATCAAAAATTCCGAAAAACCAAAATAATCCTCCTAGAATCCATGCAAGACCCTATCCAGTCACAGCTAGAACATTCCCCCAAAGTCGATTTCCTCAACGAGATTCTCCAAGAATAATTTCAGGAACGAAAATCGAAGATAGGAAGATTGTCTCAGAAGATAGAAACACAAACAGAAAAGTCGGTTTTCTTCCGGACTCGAGTCACGAAACAATCGTATTCCCTAAAGATGATGATGACGACGACGACGACGATGATGAATATGAAGAAACCAAATACAGCCAAAGTAATAGAGGATCGTTTAGGAATAATCAGAGAGATAGAACTCGAAGCAAGAGGGAATTGATCTTCATGAAGATGTGGAGTTTATTCCCGGTTTCGAGCCCTCTAACAACAGAAGAAAAGAAGTGCTGAAGCATTACGATGAAGTCGATGAGAGGGATGTAGAAGTCTTCTCTCTAAAAGCCATCCAGATAAAAAAGTCAAGCTAGAAGTTTTAAAAGTTTTGCCTAAAGAACAAAAAATGAAGATGAAATAAAACAATTGCTGATTATTTTATATCATTTTCATTAAAAATTATTAATCGGAACATTATTTTAAGTCACTTTAAAGGAAAACCGAAATTCTTTTATTTTTATAATTTACGTGTAACTTGATTGTTCAGTGAGGTTTCTTTGTAGAGAAAGATTAATAAAAGGTTTTATCTTATTTGGAATTTCTAGAAGCTTAAATTGGTAGGGAAATTTAAAGTAATTTAACCGCAAATCGAAAAAAAAGTACGAAGAAACGTGACGTATTTTTGAATAGAAATAAGCTCTATGACGTATTTGACATTTATCAATAGGACGTTAATATAGGTCTAAAAATAATTGAAAATAATCGGATATTATTTTTTTTCCTTGTAAAAACCATTAACTATAAATTTTCATTTCCTGTTATTTTCTAAGGTTTTGAATTTCGTCATCAGAATTGTCTCGAATGAGTGAACGCAATGAATGTTGTGGATGTATCTTAATCATTCGAAAAATTATGATTCATGTATATTCAACTTTAAGGAATTTTTAACTTTAAAAAAAACATACCAAAATAATTATTAATCATTTTTATGTTTTTGTTTTTATTAATTGGTATAGTTGCATATTTTTGTAACAGATGTCGCTATGTGTATTTAAGAATTAAAGTTTGAATAATAGCGGAACAGCACGCACGCTGAGATTTCGCCATCTGTTGTCGAATTTTTGAAACAGTTGTCTTTCAAAAATAAATTTTTTCTTTTTTTTTCTGTCAGGTAGTTTCGATGATGACATGCTTAGAATGTCGTTACATCCGGTATTATACCGGACATCACATTATTTGACACAAAACAAAATTAAATACGCTATAGATACGGCTAGTTCAAACACCCACAACATACAAAATACGCACAATTAAAAAGAAATTAGAGAATGCCCGAACTCAACCACGAAATAGAGCGCCTGCGGGGAATGGTAAAGATACTTATTGTGCCAATAGTCCTTTTTTTTGCACAGGTGTCATACCGCATACACCACATAAGTTTTGAAGTATTAAACCATAGCAGCCCATACATCATACTACAAAAAGCAGCCGTACTAAGCACGTCATAAAGGCGAGAAATTCTTAATACATACATAATCTCAGTTTTTGGTTCCATATAGCACCGGTATTAACAGAGTAGCATGTACTCCAAACTCCAAATAATAATAACGAAGCCTTAAACAATAATTAAAAAGACTTTGAATTATAATACAGAGCCAATAAATTACACACAATTTTCTGTTAAAGTTAATATATTAGTTGGAATTATTAAACTCATTTAATAAAAGATGGCAGTATAAAAATTATAATTTTAGTCACGTTTGGTCAAGTTCTTGTGAGACACGACAATATTTATAAACCTTTTATAAATTCTCCGAAAATATATTATATAATTAATTAAAACGTGACGAAATTTATGAAAAATATTCAATAAAATAATAATAAAAATATTTCGCCTATCTTCTAGCAATGACGTCAGATAAATGGCGAACT
Organism: Centruroides vittatus; assembly: GCF_030686945.1. Classification (NCBI taxonomy): domain Eukaryota; kingdom Metazoa; phylum Arthropoda; class Arachnida; order Scorpiones; family Buthidae; genus Centruroides; species Centruroides vittatus. Next base: position 542,144 of record NW_027122214.1, read on the forward strand.
TGTTTTCTGTTAACTTTTGACGTCACTGCCATATTAAAATGCGTAGCCGAAAATATCCGAATTCTTTAAAACAATTACGGATAATAACGATAGTAAAATTACGTAATAATTGATACCATCTTTTGAGAAAATCGGTATTTATTTTACATTTTAAGCGCCATCTTCTATTAATCCATCGTCAGTGATGATAAACAGATAGTGATGTCGATCCGATTCGGAGCCTTAAACTTTTTATGAAAAAAAAAGGTTAATGAAATTAAATTAATGAAAAAAAGGGCATTACTAAATATTTTTATTGAATTTTTTATATACGGTAATGTTTTCTCTGTAGATTACAAATAAAAGACAAAAAATGAAATATTCTTTGACAATTAAGTTTCATGACAGCGAAGTAAATTTTGTAACGTAAGCAGTGACTTCGGATCAATTGATTAATAATCGCTAATTAAACCGATATATTATCAATATCTAATGTTAATTTCAACTTCTTACAGAGAAGGAAGAAATAATAAACTAGACAACGTCTCGTCTTTACAGAATTATTCGTATTATAACATGAAACAACAACAACGTTATGTGATTCTTTAACTCGAGGTCGGCAATGAACTGTTAGGAAAAAAAGGCGCGGTCATTAAAATTAAATAATAATAGCAAAGAAATGCAGTAGCAAATTTTGACAAAAATTTTACAAAATATTTGTCTTATACGAGGGAATATACTACGTTTTGTTTTTTACTTTACAATACATCAAAGCTCTGCTGGTTTGTGGCACGTTAGGGGTTCAAGCGATGGGAAAATTTCTTAACTTTAAATGTTTACTTCGATAAATTTATTTTAAAAAATAATTTCTTTCTTATATTTATTTAAAATGTAAAGAACGACTAAAACTAATTTGAAATTTATCTTTTAACATCTTGATTTTTAATATATTCCAAATTTTGTGACTCGGTTTCCTTTCTATCTTTTTACTTTTCTATTCCACTTATTCCTTTTTTTATGCGTAAATTCCGAAATTTTGAAGTTTCCACAATTGTTATGAGACGGAATTAATTAATAAAAGGGATTAATTAATTAATTACTTTTACAAAATCGAAAAGGATTTGCTAATGACTGTTAAAACTTGAAAAAATATACTGATGACAAAAATATTTGATGATGAAAAACTTTATTGAAAACAGAAATTTATTTACAACGAATGTAAATTAAAGACTCGACAGAGGAATCTACGAAGACTTCAGGAGCATTCTACAAATCTCGGCATCATTTTCGTCTGAAAAGAAGGATTCCGATCTTAGCAACAATCAAAAAACGGTTTTAATTGAAGAGAAACGTAAATTTCTTACCTATTTAAAGTAGTAAGCGCCACGGTAATATGGATAATATGAAGAGGGAGCGTAGTAAGTAGAGGGAGCGTAATAAGCATAAGATGGATAATAAGAATATGGTGCGTATGGAAGATGAGTTTCGTAAGCGTACAGAGGATTGTAGACTTTGCCAGTTGTAGAACTAGCCAATTGTCCAGTTGTAAAATCGTAGTAGTTTCCAACTACATCCTTTACTCCTCCGACTGCGGCAGCTACGGCCACGAAAGCGGCAACCAAGGCGACAATGTACTAAAGTAGAGGGTAGAAAAATGATTAGAAGACGAAGAGTGAGACAAAGATCGTAGAAGAAGATGGTAAAAAATATATACTCACCAACTTGTTCATGTTGGACGATTTGCTTCTCGGACGGTTTCCAATCAGCTGATGTTCGGATGGAACTCGATGGGATATTTATACAAAATTTTCAGGGTCGACTTTGAATTAGGGCGTGGACTATGTCGTGACGTTTAAGTAATTGGAGAGTTTGAACTCCGTGGAGGTGCAAGGTCGACGAGTTACTCACCTGACTTTCCATTAACTGGCCTAGATGTTGGAAGTGAGTAGATTCTTTGTATGACTCTTCTACACTTAACAAAGAATTTAACTTATAAAAAATAAATGAAAGTTTAAGGACCTTGCAAGGTCGCCAAACTTTCAACTCTTTTTCTAAGTTTGATGCCCTTGTAAATTAATTGTGAAATTTATTAAATTTGAAGAAGAATGTGACGTTTAGAGAAAATGTATATATATAATTTCTAAGCTAAAATATATAATTTATTTTCAATTAGTAATAAAAAGTGGATTTTTCTCAAAATTTTTAATAATTGTATAATTGAGTTAGATATATTTAAAGAATTACAAAATGAATTCAAATTAATAAAATTTTCGAATTAATTCGAATGACTATTTATTTTAATTCTTTAGCATCAAATGTATTATTTTATTCTTGGATCATTCTTTATACTTTATACACTCTGATGTACTGATATGAAGAAAAGTTATACAAATGAAAACCGTAACAAAAATTGTCATCTGTTCTTTAAGGACGTTTAAATGTAATTTTAAAGGGGCCTAAGAGAATAAAAAAAATCCCGAATTGCACATTGCTTCGTACTTATTTCTGGTTGCGACCCGAAAATAAAGATTTTGAAAGTCTGCGGTTTGTTTGGTGTGATTGCAATGCAATTATAAAACATTTATTGATTTATGGGGAATTTTTGCAAATATTTATACACGTTGTTGTATTTCTTCTGTTTTAACGAAAGTAAAGATACTTTAAATACTTGCGATTTCATTCACGTGCATAGTAGGCTCGATAGGCGCGAGGCTCGATCGTATTTACCAAGGTCTATATAAGAAGGTCAGGACACGCGTACTGGAGCCGCCATTTTGGGACTTTTTGAGTCGCATGTTTAAAACAAATTTGTACGAGCAGTCAGTTTCATACGACATTAATTTAACTAAAATTGCATAAATTAGTTTAATTAATGTCGTATAAAACTGACTACTTGTACAAGTTTGTTTTAAATATGAGATTCAAAATGTCCCAAAATGGCGGCTCCAGTACGCGTGTCCTGACCTTCTTATATAGACCTTGACATACTCGCCATCTCTTATTCAATTTTTACAATTAAATATAAATTATTTATTATATTTGTTTTGAACAACTTTTATTATTTTTCGATTTTATTTTAAAAATCATCTATGCCTATAAAAATATTTTTTTTTTTTTAGAAAATTATTATACAGTATATAACATTATGTAAATAATTGCAAATAACTATATTTTGAACAACAGATGGCGATATATGAATTTTATATCGCCATCTATTATTCAAAATATAATTATTTTGTTAATTTTATATAACTTTTATATTTTCTTTCTGTTTTAAGACGATAGTTTATCATTATCTTAGTCTATAATTATAATTTAAAATTTTTTGAATATTTTATATCATATAATTTGAATAATGCTATGACCTGTGACGTCATAACATTTTGGGAACTCGTTTCGTTTGACGTCACTGGTAACGCTAACGTCACAGGCCTAATATTTTTACTATTTTATATAACTTAGAAAAAATTTAACTTTATTTCAACAATGTTCGACGTATAATATGATTTAAAACTATTTGATTTAATATATAAATTTTCATATTTAGTGTTCTATATATTTAAAATTCTTACTTTATTTATATATTATTATTTTTATCACTGTTGCAATGTAATTGTGAAAGAATTTATAGTGCTAAAAAAATTCTGTGCAAACAGAAACAAAAATGTAAACATTTTTCAGGTTTTAAAACGTTTAAGGTTGTGGATTTATTAACTGTTAAGATGGTGGATACATCAATATATTTTATAAGAAATAATGAATTGCTTTATTTTTAATATTTATTATTATATGTTCAAGATAAAGTTACATTATAGTAGAATACATTGCACTTTTTTTAAAATATTTGTTAATTATTTTAACATCGTCAAGTAATGGAAGGTAAAGAAAGAAATTTGCCTAAAAACTAGATCTGGAGCTTATGGTCTTACGTTACGAGGCACCTCGTTCTAGACTCAAAAAAACATTTATACATATTGCTTATTATTATTTGGTATTGGCAAAAGGGTCTCTTGTACCGGTACGTTGAGCTGCAGGAACACAACTTTAAATCGACTGTGATGGCGGGTTATTAGTCCCGGCTCAAAAATTTTCAGAGGTTGCTTAACTCTGATATGTCTGTTACATTTGGCTATTTACAATCAATGAAAAAATTTTCTTTGTACCTGCAGAACAGAGAGTTGAAATTGAAAAAGTAATAGTGTCGATTAAGTGTACAATAAGTTTTTATATCAGTATAAAAATTCGTATTTAATTATTTTATAATATAGTTTTAACCGAATATTAACAAAAATTTATTAAATATTGTTTCAAATATCGTGATATATCTATTAAACGCTTGCAGTTGGCTTTTCTGCAGTACACCAGTGAATGAAAGTTTGTGGTATGTCAAGGCGCTGATGGAAAATACAAATAACTTTACCATATTTTATACTGAATTTTAATTAAATAAAAAAAAGTCGCAATTTTATATACAATATTGGAATAATTTTATATATATTTTCAATTCCTTCTTTTTGTATCTGTTAATCCTTAAATATTTGGAATGATAAAATATTTAAATTGTAATAAATATTATTTTCTATAAGATTTTAAGATATACTTTAATCAATTTTTCCGCAATATTAAATGACCACGATTTAAATTTTGATTAATATAAGCGGAAAATCGTAAATACTAACGTGGAAACAACACAAAATATTTGATGAATTTTATTTTATTGAACGTGATAATTTATTTACAGCGAACGTAAATTAAAGACTCTACGGAAGAATCTACGAAGACTGAAGGTGAATTCAGAAGCATTCAATCTCGGCATCATTTTCGTCTGAAAAGAAGGATTCCGATCTTAGCAACAATCAAAAAACGGTTTTAATTGAAGAGAAACGTAAATTTCTTACCTATTTAAAGTAGTAAGCGCCACGGTAATATGGATAATATGAAGAGGGAGCGTAGTAAGTAGAGGGACCGTAATAAGCATATGATGGATAATAAGAATATGGTGCGTATGGAAGATGAGTTTCGTAAGCGTAGAGAGGGTTGTAGACTTTGCCAGTTGTAGAACTAGCCAATTGTCCAGTTGTAAAATCGTAGTAGTTTCCAACTACATCCTTTACTCCTCCGACTGCGGCAGCTACGGCCACGAAAGCGGCAACCAAGGCGACAATGTACTAAAGTAGAGGGTAGAAAAATGATTAGAAGAGGAAGAGTGAGACAAAGATCGTAGAAGAAGATGGAAAAATATATACTCACCAACTTGTTCATGTTGGACGATTTGCTTCTCGGACGGTTTCCAATCAGCTGATGTTCGGATGGAACTCGATGGGATATTTATACAAAATTTTCAGGGTCGACTTTGAATTAGGGCGTGGACTATGTCGTGACGTTTAAGTAATTGGAGAGTTTGAACTCCGTGGAGGTGCAAGGTCGACGAGTTACTCACCTGACTTTCCATTAACTGGCCTAGATGTTGGAAGTGAGTAGATTCTTTGTATGACTCTTCTACACTTAACAAAGAATTTAACTTATAAAAAATAAATGAAAGTTTAAGGACTCTATTTTTTTTTTTTTGTTTTGTATTTTAAGCCTCCTGGGCAACTTTTGAATCCATTACTTTTTATAATTATAAATTTGCATATTTTCCATTTAACAAAAAAACATAATTTCTGTCAAAATTTTTAAAGGAATATTTAATGATAATCAATATTACTGTTTGGAAATTTACTTATATTGTTAAACAATAGAAAAAAATTAGTCGTATGCATTTTATATTTAGAAAACGTAACATAATTATGTTTATAAATTAAGAAATCGAAGTCTGTATAGCTTAAAAATATCATAAAAAACGCTAAAATTAATTAATTTAATTAAATAGGCTTTATATTTAAAGATATTTTTTATTATTCGTTTTTTAATAATTATTTTAAACAAATGTTTGCCAAACGTTTTCTTTAATAATAATTCTATTTTAAAATGAATATGAAGTGTGTAAGGAAATTAACCCCTTTATACCTGAATATATATATATATAATATATATATTTAAATTTTTCTTAGTAGTATGTAAATGGCTGCCCGCTTATAAAACTTTTCACACTTTAGTTGGAACTTTCGTTCATAAATAAATAAAGATATTTTCATTTTGATTGGTGTTTTCTGATTTAACGTGTAAGTTTATGAGTCAAATTTTAGAATGTTAAATATTTTTTCAGCCGACTTATTTACTGCAAAAGCTAATGTTAATTTTTGCTGACTTAACAGTCCAATTAAGTCGAATTGCTGACATGTTTTTTTATATAGAAATCTGTTAAAATTGCTTCGTTCAAAATGATAGCATCGACTGTTCTTGTCAATTTATGAAATAATTACTGTTAATTCATATACAGTATAATATACCGTGAGGTTAAAAAAATCAGTTTTTTTTCCAGTTTAGAAGAAGTCAACTCAAAAACTAATCATTCTAGAAAAGTCTAATCTAAAGAAAAAGAAAAGACCAAGATCGGCGACATCGCCAATTGAACGAATCGAAAAACTCAATCAACCGTATTAAATGATATACGCAATAAGAATTTAGAAGTATTGTACATTGAGCAAAATTTGAAAAATGAAGACGATGTTGTGAATGGTATTTAATTTCAAAAATTGAACTACTCCTACGTAGTAACTACGATAAGTGCAATGCAACATAATGTTGCATTGCACGTATCATAGTCATCCATATGGCAAAATAAACCTGATAGTACCAAAATGTCCCTTTTAATTATTATTTTTTAAATATTATTTATATTTTCTTAAGAAATTTGTGTTTTTGTTTGAATGTATATAACTTACAAGTAAATAAACTTAGAGTAATTTGTATTGACGTCATTTGTGAGCAAATAAAGTATTAAAAGAACAAAACATTTTCAAAATTTATGAATAAAATTAACAGATCTGGAAGTAGAAGAGTAATTATAAAACAAATAAAAAATAAACAAGTTAAAAATTAATATATTTGACTACATTAGTAATGGATGTTGGATTCATAAATGGATAATAGCTACATTCAAGCCAGATAGAGAGAAGACCAGCCGAGCCATTTGGCACTGATCTCAGACACAAAGAAGTTCCAAAATTTAGTTTTATTTTATAAAAATTATGTTAAGAAAGTGATATACAGTAAATTAAAGTATCTTTACCAACGGATTTATCAATTTTTTCCTTGATTTTATCCATATATTTTTTGGCTTTCAGATAAAAGTGTGTTGGCCTAGGACCATTTCATTTCATCCAGTCTATGATTGTAGTTTGGACATTACGAGTCAAAACTATAAACAGGAGTCTTTTACTACGAAAATTATTCATTGAAAATCGTTAATTTATCTCAAATATTGTGCTCTAAAACTATTTTTATTATTATTTAACAACAATTTTTTGTATAGAGCATTTCTTAATGATATTAATTATATTGTAGCATATTCGCCTTCCATAACTTTAGTGTAAATGAATAAATCTGTCGTTAATTAAACATAATATAAGAATTGTTGAAGAAGGTTTATTGAAACAAAGTTTCTAAAAATAGAAGTATTTTTTGAGTATAATACATTGTTGTTACTAAAATAGCAAGGATGATTAAGGGATAACTGAAGGTGGATATCCTTGAAGAAGTTCACTTTCTCTACTTGGTGTAGTCTTGACTTTAAACAAAAAAAAAAAAAAAATAAAATTAAAGACCCAGGAGGGGTAGTTCCTATATATCATTCTAAGTCAATGGCTTATTAGGAAGTGTCCTTGGAATAAAAATCAAGTGTTGATGAACCCATCGATCCATTAGCCTTGAAAAAATAAAAGATGAAGGATGATGTTCCTAGAAGAAAAAGTTATTTTTAGATCACTACTTTAAATATTTTAATATATAAAAAAATGGATGAGGTCAGAGGCATTCTTCTTCAAGTTCAGTATACTAATGATCATATACCTAGCATTAGTATACTTTGGCATCATGAACCTACTTATAAGAGATTTTTGATGCTAAAAATTTGAAAAATATGATAAATGTAACCATAAAATATTTGAATATCGATAATATTTAAAAATGAAAAACTTAAATAAAATTATTAATTACATTATTGCTACAATAGGAATTAATCGTGATAAAACTTGCTTCCTTATCACAACGACTTATTATACAGTACAGTATATATATTTTCTTATAATAGGCCTATTATTATTTTTAATAATATACTATATATATTAAGTAGTTATACTTTTATAGTTATTAACATATTTCTGTTCATTTTAATGGCCAAATTAATATCATCTGAGCATCTGTAAGGGTATTGACGAATGGCGTTTATACAAAATTTTAAAATCTTAATGAGAAAAATAGTTATAATATATAATTAATGCTTATTATTAGTTTTTACCTTTAATTGTTATTTAAATATATTTATCTTAGAGAAATGTTAAGTAATTAGCAGCTTACGTAAGAGAATTAAAAGAATTAAAAGAATTTGCGCGCGTAGTAGTGACGTCAAAAGGTGTACCGTCTACGTCACAGTTGTTAAGATATGGTAATCGAACGTCGTAACCCGAAGAAAACAAGTAACATCACAGTTTCGTATATTCTAAATTTAAAAATTCTTTATTAATTATTTAAAAGTAAAATATATACAAAATATTAATTTCACTAATATATCTAGTTTTTCATTATTTAATGAATTTTTTAATGTACACAGTATATTAATATATACAATATACGTAAAGCAATGCTTAAGCATTGCGTTAATTTAAATAACTGCTTCAGTAGAATTCATGTTATCATGTTATAATTTTGTTGACGATTTATCAAACTTGATCAATAATTTCTGTATTATTTTGTATCAATTAATATTTTATTTTATCCAAACTGAGTATCAGGAAAATCAAATGTTCTTTAATCAAAACATCGATAGAAATTGCAGATAAATTTGAATAAATATCGATAAATAGATAAAAGGATTTGAGAACTAGAACTACGCGTGGATATTCTTTCAAAGATAAATATTCTCTGTACTTCCTCTCTGTCGAATAACAAATTTAGTATTCATTAAACGAAACTGTATGTAAGTCAGAAAGTGTTTTGTCTGCCATGGACGTTTAGAGCAACCGCACAACTACACCTGATTCTTTTTGCAAATATGTAGCTTACAATTCGGCAAGGCCGATGTGATGAATCCGGATTTTTGAAATTTGATCTACGGACCGAAATACTCGAGGTCAAAGTTTGCCATGTAAAATCTATGGGCCGATTGTCGGTTGGAAGCTGGTCGCGCGCTATACGTGCCAATCGAGTTTTCGATTGCTGTCAATTTACACGACAATTTTTTTTTAATTTTTAGATTTAGATAGGTTTTAAACCCTTTTTCAGGCTTTTCCTGGTATAATAAACCTAATATAATTTAAAGAACTTACAAACCAAATTGTAAAGTATGTTTAAAGATTGTTTCGTTATTCAATGCAATACTTAGAGAGGTTGGAAATTTTTAGATAAATTTTCCACCTACTTTTCTCGCAGATTTAATCTAGAATGATATTTCTCAACTAGTAGAACATGATTCAGGTTACGGTCGTAAATCGTATTTCTAGCATCAGACTGTGTTAAAGAAAGACAAGTAAATAAAATAGTAATTAAAGAGTCGAAATAGTGTTAGCCTATTGCCTTATAATTTGTTTTATTTTATTGACTTTGCACACGTTATTTTCAGGATTTAGCTAGTAATAATTATCTTTTGATATAATATAAAACTAATTCTATGTTTAATATTTATATCACAAATCCTTGATATGAGTGCTGCTTCCGCGACTTAAACTTGAAATTTTGATAAAAGTAAACAAAGGAAAAAATAATAGAAATTCTAGAATAGAATAGAATTCTAAATAGACCAAAAACAGAATTAATAAATATGTAAATAAGTTTTTCTTCAGTTAAGATTCAATTTTAAATCTGTTAATGAATCTTAAAACGTTAATTTACGCTTGTTAGTTTCAAGCTCATTTTATAATTTTCTATATAAAGTTTGAAAGACTAAATTCTTTGTTTCGTCTTCATATATAATTATGATATAAATTAAATTTTAAATTTGGCCTCGAGTGAATTAAAGGTCAAGTTTACAGATTAAGCAAAGTTCAAGGATTATAGCGTATAGGTTATTCACTGCGTACGCTTGCTTTGTAATATTGAAAAGATGATTTTATATTAATAAAGATATAATAAATATCTAAATATTTTAATTAATATTTTATAAATTTTTAAAAGGTTATATGTTAATTATAATATTTATAAAAATAACATTTTGCTCAATCAATGTAACTTTAATTTGTAATCACTACGTAAGAATTTTAGAGTTTTAAAATTTAATTATCAATAAAGCAATAAAAATACGAACACAGAAAATAATTCAGATATTTTTATATTATAATGTAATATATTTAAACTATATAGCCTTTTATTTATTTTATATAAAATAAGTTATAACCTTAAATAAAACTCGGTTAAAATTTCCAGCTTAACTTTTTGTCATTTTAATTATAAACTTGTTTAGAAACTCTTCGTTTAGATGATAACTTTACAAAATACACGACCATTGGTAAATTCTGCCATACATTATATACGTTTATATAATTATAAAATGGTTAAAAATAAAATTATAAATGATTTTTATTATTTACAACAATACATTGAATTTTTTAACATAATATTGATATGTTAACTTGATTTTACCTCTACAAGTATGTAATTAAAAAATACTTTCACAGCTTATTGAAATAAATTTTGTATAATTTACCAAGTTAACATTTCTATTAATTTTGTTTATAATTCTGTTATAATATTATTAATTTTTAAATTCAATTTTGTAAATTGAATAGCAAATATCTTCAAACATGTCATTGGCTTTAAAACTTACATCTAATTCTATTCACGCTTGAACAAGATAAAACAGAAATGATATTACCCTATATTGTTATTGTTATAATTTATTGCCTATTAATTTACAATGTAACATAAAACATTTATTGTTCTTAAAATTTTTGAAGGAATATTAATATATAAAAGTGCTAATTCCTGTTTTAGAGTTTGACGACACTGGATATTACTTTCTCTTCACAAATGATCGTGGCTATATAGGTCAATGGTTGGAAAGACCGGTATGACGTTGATCTGTTTGGCCGACCTTGATCTTTTTTGAACTGCCGAAGTACCAATTACAGAAGGTCATCACTCCAAACACGCCCTGCTCCAGGATGTATATAAGTAAGGAAGAACTGAAGAATCATCAACAGCTGACTGGAACAACCACGAAGCATTCTCTACCAAAATGAACAAGTTGGTAAGTAAAGATTTCTCTTCTTTCTTAACCATCTTTTATTTTTTAAATCATAAGTTAACTTTATGTGTTATTTTAGTGCATTTTCGTATTCTTTGCCGCCGTATTGGCTATTGCTTCCGCAATCGGAGGTGTTAAGGATGTTCTCGGAAATTATCACGACTTTACAACGGGACAACTTTCCAGTTCTGCAACAGGAAAAGTCTATAATCCTGTCTACGGCTACGCCGCTTATTCACATCATGTTGCTTTGCCATACGCCTACTATCCCGCACATGGTGTATTCCCTGTCGTTTAAACCAAAGGTAATAAATAAATTAAAACATTTAAGAAAATACTATATATCTCGGGAAAAACTTAAAATATAACTGTTATTTTTCTTTTTCAGATTTCCGAACTTCCTGAATAGTTGGAAAAGTCTTCAAAATGCCACTTCGAATGCTCGCTTCTCCTTCAAAACTTAATTATCTACTGTAAATAAGACTTGATCTATTTAATAAATAGCTTTCGATTCTATATTTTCGTTTTATTTAATTTTAACGTCATTAAGAAACAATTTAAAATTTTATTCGGGCAAAGTTTTCGTTAAATAGTTCAATTAACGTGGTTCGATGCTTAAAACATACAAATTTTCAACGCTATACATTTGGAATTAGCCTTGATTTTCGATGTAAAAATACAAGATATTACAGCCTCTATACAATAATTTTATATGAAAAAGAAGTTAAAATTTATTTTTATAAGATAATATGAACATTTACGATGCGATATATAAAAATTTAATAAAATAAATTCTAATATTAGCCGACTTTTTGAACACGACATATCATAAATTAATTTTACGTTAATATAAAGAAAATGATTTGGAGAATAAAAAAAAATAAATAAATTTTATAATAAAATAATCACAAAACTAAATAAATAAACTTAAGAGCGTTTTCTCCTGCTCCCCTTATCAACTGAATACATTACTGAAGATTCTTTTCTGTACATAAAAACTTATGAGAAAAATTTTAAAATGTTTTGATATTTGTTGTTCCAAATACAAACTTAAAAAATAATCAATCTAAAAAGTTACTTTTTTGACATAATAATCGACGAAAACAGCATTGAAAAGAAAGGGTAAACATTTCTAATTATGGAGTGAGCAAAGCGAGTTTGTTGATACCAGTTTCTTTCAGCAATCAATTGATAGTATTTTATTATTATGAAAACCAGAAATATTAAAATATTGATATTTCTTGCAATATGGTTTTCATTTTGTTTTAACTACAGCATTCTAATAGCGATTGTGTTGAAGTTTTCTTTTGTGCATTCAACAGGATATCTGGTAATAATAATAATAATATAATAATAATTGGTTTGTAAGGCTGTAGACTGTAGTTTTTACACTTAAACAAGTTCTCAAACAGATGCACTTTCAATATCATCTACCGAAATTGTAGATGAAATACGGAGTTGGAATTTTATGAAGAGAATTCCACAATACTAGAATTACCACTGTAGATGCTAAATGAACAATCACTTATAATACCTGAAGATATTCTAGAAATATAAAACTTCTTGTAATTTTTAAATTATGTTTTTGTATCTAAACATTTTTGTTTTGTTTATATTCTTTTTTGAAGATTTATTTAATTTTTATCTATTTCTTGTACCATTACCTTGCAGTATTATCAGACATTGATGTATATATATATTGTAAGGTATTTATAAAAAAAACAATGACTATCCTGTCACAAAATAGAATAAAAGACACGTGATTTCATATTAATGAACCTAATCCACAACATAGCAAATTGTTTTAATCATCTGTTTAATTGATATACAGTATGAAAGTTACTTATGATTTCGTGGATGTTATGCCCTTTCGTATCTTTAATTTATATAAAACACTTTCAATTTCATATTTAAGATTTTGACGTGTTTATTAATATATTGTAATAAACATTTTAATTTTAATTAGAGAATTTAATGAAATTTGTCATAATAACTACGTTCATAACTATAAAACATACAGGGATATGGAGCTGTATTCTGTTCCTTATCTCTCGTTTTTCAGAGGCAACGACCGGAATACAGCTCCAAGTTTGTTATTAATTCGTAAATGTAAGAATCCCGTAAATGTTTCAATGAATACTAAAAAATGAAATTTAATACAGAATTATTTCTATTTGGGACACCGCAAGATCTATGCCCTCTACTAAGCTCTTAATTTGTTTACAGGGTAATTATAACTGAGTAACGGTCGATTTAGAAGGATTTATAAAAGATTAAGCGGCATTAAATCAATTTCTACGACATGTAACAGGTTCTAAAGGTCATGTGAAAAACCCTCCAAATTAACATTCTTCGCAGCGACAACGTAACATGACGAAACAGGAAACGCGTCGTCTATAATTTATGACGTGTTTCCGATCGTCACGATATCGTGATCACGTGCTAATTTTTACACGAGAATCTGATTTCATTAAGTTTAATTTATAAGATAATAATCATATAAAAGTTATTTGTAATTTTTATATAATATAAATACACAGTTAATTACCATTACTGAGCTATGTTTGTATTTAATTTTTAAATGTAATTTAATATTATTTGTTAAAAAAAATAACTAATTTTATATTACTTTTATTAAAAGTAGTTTTTTACATTTTATGAGAAATTTCGAAAATCAATTATAATTTTACAATTCTAATAAAATAAAATGGATAATTATGTAGCCTATAGATAATTATTTATATTACACGTGTTATTGTATATTTATACATTTACATTCACACACAATATTAACTGATATTCTTAAAATTCATTCTCACTTATTCTTTCTTTAAGACAAATCTTTCAGACGAAAACATAATTTTCACGTGCTTTCATTTACAGCATGCATAAAAGCATACATGAAAGAAGAAATTGCTTATAAGAAATCATGTTAAGAAGTAGTGTTTTATCATTTTTAATAATAATTAAACCTTGTCGTAAAAATATTTATTTTATTTATTAAAACACAAGAATTATTATTTAGGATAAAAATTCTTATTTGACTGATTAATTTATAAAATATATTTTAAGAAATGAATGTTTATTTTATGTTTTTAATTAAAATATTATTTAAAATTATGTAACTATTTAATGAAACATGGATTTCTACATATTTTATCATTTTCTTTTACAATTTTATGGTTATTTTATTATTATTATTATTTTTCTAAGTTCCTTTTTTTTCAATGTTAATGTAAGATTAAATTATAATACGCTATATAATAAAAAGTTTTCATAGTTTCGTCTCTTATTAAAAATTATTTTTATTTATTTTAATCGTAAGTAAAACTTGCCTTTAATGAGAGAAATTAAATTAATTTTCATGTTTCGAAATTATATTATATTAAATTTATAAATATTAATTTTTATATAAAATTTTAACTTTTATTTCGTTCAAAATTATTGTATAGAGGCTGTAATATCTTGTATTTTTACATCGAAAATCAAGGCTAATTCCAAATGTATAGCGTTGAAAATTTGTATGTTTTAAGCATCGAACCACGTTAATTGAACTATTTAACGAAAACTTTGCCCGAATAAAATTTTAAATTGTTTCTTAATGACGATAAAATTAAATAAAACGAAAATATAGAATCGAAAGCTATTTATTAAATAGATCAAGTCTTATTTACAGTAGATAATTAAGTTTTGAAGGAGAAGCGAGCATTCGAAGTGGCATTTTGAAGACTTTTCCAACTATTCAAGAAGTTCAGAAATCTGAAAAAGAAAAATAACAGTTATATTTTAAGTTTTTCCCGAGATATATAGTATTTTCTTAAATGCTTTAATTTATTTATTACCTTTGGTTTAAACGACAGGGAATACACCATGTGCGGGATAGTAGACGTATGGCAAAGCAACATGATGTGAATAAGCGGCGTAGCCGTAGACAGGATTATAGACTTTTCCTGTTGCAGAACTGGAAAGTTGTCCCGTTGTAAAGTCGTGATAATTTCCGAGAACATCCTTAACACCTCCGATTGCGGAAGCAATAGCCAATACGGCGGCAAAGAATATGAAAATGCACTAAAATAACACATAAAGTTAACTTATGATTTAAAAAATAAAAGATGGTTAAGAAAGAAGAGAAATCTTTACTTACCAACTTGTTCATTTTTGGTAGAGAATGCTTCGTGGTTGTTCCAGTCAGCTGTTGATGATAATTCTTGTGCTCTTCCTTATATATATATATATATATATATATCAAAACGGAAGGGCGTGTATCAACATATCTTATTCGACAATTGACTCTTCAACCCTTTATGGAAGGTTCAAGGTCTACAATATACGTCATCTCGGCCTTTCCATCCATTGACCTAAATTATATGATCTTTTCGAATAATGATAATGAAAGGTGGGGTCGACAAACTTTTAAACAGGAATTCTCGTTTTTTTATATATAAAAATTGCCGCGAGAGATAAGTATTAATGAGTTATTTGAAACGAAAAGTTTTTCGAATTTTTTTAAAATTTATGATTTACTTTTATTGTAATTACTAATTTTGTACATTTCTATAATAGAATATTATAGATTTGCATTCGTATATTACAAATACTTTATCTTTTCGCAGAAAATGTGATTAAAAAAGTAATTTGTTTAATATTTTATATAATTTTATTTACAATCATAAAAAATTAATTTTTTTTAATATGATAGTCTTAATAAATATGTATTTAATACATTAAAAAAGTAAACATAGGCTATATTTAAGATACACTTTTATTTTATATTTGTCTTGTAGAATTATAATTATAAATGCATTATAGACATTGTCATTTTAGACAATCCATTACAAATTTTTCTTTATAAATTCATGCAATAAATTGTTTGTTCCGTCAAAATCTCTGGTGATACTTTATTGGGCTGCAATTTGAAAAAATTGTAACCTATAAATTCCCACTCTCGTCCGTCTTTTTGTCTGACTGTCCTTCTTTAATCTCAAGAACGGCGTGAGATAAATGAAACTCGAAATTATGGAAATTGTAGAGGCATGAGGCCCAGATTGACTATAAAAGAACATCTTATTTGCATCGGAAGTTGCGTTATTTGAATTCAAAAATTTTCTCATAGACAGAGTTAGAGAGATGACGGCATGACTCTATCGTTAACAGGATATATGTGAAGTAAAGGAGCAAAACTATTAAAATCAAGGCCTATATTTTAAATTATATGTTTCTAATTTATCATTGGAAGATTCCGAAGCTGGAAATTATTTTTTATTTTAATTTAACAATGACAAAATCGAAGTAATTGTTTTCAGAAAAGATAAAAAATTACATCAAATTATAAATATTTTGGTTTTCAGCAATTGCTTCTTATCTAAAATTATGTCAGGATACTTATATTAAGTGATGTATCTTGGTCCATATTTCCTAAAATTAAAGTAGCTTCAGCCTACAGATTTTTAAAACTCTTCTGTCTGATTTTCTCTCTCGGTTTTGCAAATTTCGACTTTCCATTAATTTTTATTCGGAATCTACTGTTATTCCCACATCTCTTTATTCCTCCTCTACTGTTACTCTTTGTCTTTTATAGAGCCCTTCACGTTTCCGAATAGCTACAATGCAATGAACACGAATTTCTTTCTAAATTAATCAAACTTTAAAAGAAATTACTTTTACCATATTTAATAATATAACATAAAAGCTAAAAACTGAAACATTCGTTAAAAATTGTAATAAGGTACTGTACAATGAACCTGTCCAAAACGGACTCTCTACAAAACGAAAACCTACCCAAATGGAAAATAAATCTCGGAGTGGAACTATTTGCTATGTAAAATACCATTATAAGCAAGAAACCTGTAAACGTAAACGATTTTTAGTTACCAAGTGCATAACATAATCTAAATAAAACGAAACTTTTCGGCATTACTGTTCAAATTCTAAATCATAGTTAATACTGTAGTTTGCTAGGTCAAATCACGACCGATTTCGTGATGACGAGTTACAATCTATTTCTTTTTTGTTAAGATTGTGTACTGTGTATTTTCATTGTCTAGAAAGTAACTGTAGAAATACAATATCATAGTTTCTACCTACTGTAACTCCTTACAAAAGTTAACTCGTTTCCGTAGAGTAATATTTAAAAATACGGATTTATTTTCGAAGGGAAAAAGTCACATGCTGAAAATGTAAAAGAATAATTATTAAAATGAAAATTAATTCAATATATTCTCACCTTTCGTAAATTAAAGTTATTAAACGAGTAAGACGAAATGTTTCAAAATGAAATTCTTTACATCTATGTTAGATAAAAAGCAACCAATTCTACCTCGGCCAAATTCTTAAACTAGCCAATTAAATATAGAATTATTGATATGTGAAACACAAAAATTAACTTCTAAAAGCAATTATTCTTATTCATTTAAGAGTACTTTTTAATTTAAAAAAAGAAAAATTATGTTACTAACTTGACGGTAGTAACATATAATTTATTATTAAATTAAGTGCTAACAAATGATACTGGATATTTTAGGGAATAGGATAATTAAAACATGTATTCTATGTAATTCAGACAGACTTTTTCCTTTCTGTCCATTACGTACGCCAGTGTTTTTAACGTCTGTAGCCTTGTATAAAATGGAAATCTGCCATAACGAAAAAGTCAGATCAGTACCGTCCGTTTTAGACAAGTTTTACTATATCATGAGCTTGTGGTAAGAAACAGTTGATTCTGTCATCTTGACTTAAATTTATTTTATACATCTTTTTGATTTAGTCCCTCGAGAGACATGCTTACGAGAGGTAAAAACAGTGCTTTACAATTAATAACTTCCTTTACTTAAACAATTTTAAAAAATGGAAAGTCATTTTGAAATTTTTATGATTATGTAAGATTTACGTAAAAAGAAATTCTTATTCGGACAGTTGAATATTTCCATTTCTTTGAACATCCGCAAACTAACATCCTTGCAATGACGTCAAGTAAAAATACGTGACGAAGAAAAACGTCATCGATAGTCGATGACGTATTTCCTCACCGCGACATCTTATCTCATCACGCATTAAATGCAGTTATATAATTGTAGAAACATAATAAGAATTTTATTAATATTAATTAAAAATTATCTTCTTTATCACTCAAACTATTCTATATTAACTTAAACACATCTGTTTTATTTTATGTTCTTAAATATGTTGAAAATGACAGAGGACCCTTTCTGGTTACTCTATTGTATACGAATATATTCAAACAGTGACATAAATATAATTATTCTGTATACCGTATATAAGTATACAACTTGTGAGTATACAAGTGAGCAGACCAGTAGCGCAACTAGAACCGATACACTACCTTTCACTGCTGCACTTCTGTGATGGAGTGAATTCCCTTACATATTGTATTTAGCCTTAGTATATTGCCATTAAAAACTCTTTCTCCTATACTGATTTTATTTTTTCCCTATATTTATAAATGTAAGGGGTCCAGACCCCCTGGGCCTATTCCTGATTACGCTAGTGAATCAAACTGAAGAATGAAGGTACATGATTCAATTTATTCCGTGTGTTAACCTGTAACCTTGACTGAATTTTGATACATGTGGTACCATCTGGTGACAATTATAAGATTTAAAATATAATTCGAAAATAAAATTGATAAAAATTTTGTTTTATTTTGTATTTAATATCATTTCTTTTAAAAATATTTTGAAATTTTATAAATTGGAAAATTGTAAAATAAAGCGCCTAGATGATAATATAATATGTTTTTAGTCATTAGATGTTTAAATCGTTATTAAATTACCTTTTCTTTATACGATATCTTTCATACTTAATTACCGAATTTTCATGTCCTATATTTTCTGGAAAAATGAATTAATTTTAAATAAAGTTTCTTTTACTTTTGTCTCTGTTAAAATCACTTTTGCGAATGTGATATTAAATTAAATATAAAAATTAATATCAAATATTATTTTATTTTATACGTAATAAATTCTGATTAGGGTTATGTTCCTGAAATAGAGGAAAGCTGAAAAGTCATGCTTTTTTGAAACTCCTGTACGTGATTCTGACGTTCTACTAACTGCAATTAAAATATAATCAGACATTTTCCTCTCTCATCGTTTCGTTAAAAATGTTATCTTGAGTTTTCAGGATGTAAATAAAAACTTTTCCTATATAAACATCAACGAAAAACGTTATATTGTTATAGAAATAATTTATGCATCACTCAATATAACGTTTTCAAATTGGAAAATTTTTGAGAATCTTTAGGACACGGCCATTCTGCTAACACTCCCAACCCCTGTCGAAATCTGTTACAAAATTTTTACGTCCTCCTTCCTTAGTACTGACGTCATATTGGGATAATCCATAATTAATTATGACGGGGGCGTGTGCTGATCGTCGAAGGTGTTGGCGGACTTTTGAGTAGAGAGCTTGGTGTTGTGTATGGGAGAATTGGAAGGCTGTAAATAGATGGGAATGATTAATTCAGGGAAGTAGATATTTTTTAATAGTCTATCCTTAGACTTAATTATATCTTTATTACTAATTGCTGGGATAGAACTAAATCCAGGTACCTTACCCCGTTCTCCGCAACAAGTGAGTCAAGCGTGGTAGACCACGTAAAAACAACTCCCAAGAAAAGGAAAATGGAAAACAATTGGAAGATCTAAGTAGCGAAGAATATTATCAAGTAGAAGGAGAAAGTGTAAACAAAGCCGCAAGACTACGAGAATTACGAAAATTAACGATTATTTTGAAGTAGTTAGTGATAAGGAATTACAGGCGCAGGAGGAACCCCAATACACACTAAAATCAATTTATGAACTAATACAGGACAAATTTTCACAACTCCATTTTAAAATACAAGAAATCAAAACAGAAGTTAATTTACTGAAAGGAGAAAATAATTTTTTTCAAGCGAAGTTGACAAAGTTATCTCAAAAAGTAGAAGAAATGGAAATAATATCTAAGAACAACTGCCAAATAAAATGTATAATAGAAATCGAAATAGATAAATCCATTAATGAGAGAAATAATAGGAATATTATAATTATTAATCTCCCGTTTAATTCATCATGATTATGCTAAAGAAATTAACCAGTCACATAAAAAAAGATTTGGGAATATCTAACAGTTGTACAGAAAGTGTTGTTAAACTAACTAATGATGAAAGTACGCCAATAGTGAAAATTTCATTGGATTCCTTGTAAGATAGAAACTTGATTCTTAGAGAGTTTTGGAAAAAGGAAGATAAGGTCAGTAAAAAAGGAGAGAAACAAAATAATATTCACCACAGATCTATGTAAAAGATCAAGAATAAGGAGAAAAAATTATTAACAACAATCAAAGAGAAAAACTTAATGGGAATAAAATAATCATAAGAGACGATTACTACATTAAGGATAAACAGAAATACTCATATGATATCAACCTGGAGAAAGTGTTTCAATTGAGTGGTGTTTAAATAGGATCCGATTATCAATTCGAAATGGTAGATAAGTAGAAGGATAGAAGTATTAGTCATATGATTGTTACAATCATGAAAATAGGGTTTTAAAGAATATATTTAAACTACTTTCATACCTTATGATAACAACTATTGAATGTTCTGTTTGACAAGTAATCTATAATAAGTACCACGATATTATAGTGTATAATAGAGCAAATATAAAATGTTTCTGAAATTATTTGTGTCGAGATATCTAGGAGAGCTATAATTCGAGTAATTTTGTGAGATATAATAACAATACATTCTGATATTAAGGGTTTTGTGTCTTTGTTCTTATATATATATCTATGCTATAAGATTATATGAAGAGAAGATAACAAATTATATTATTATTTAGAAAATTTATTAATTTTCCGTTATAGACGAAAGCTGCGATTGGTATGATTAATACAACCTCCGCACGTAGGTTAAGAGCAACGATGATAAGTTTATGTAATAATTTTCCATATAGTTATAAATTGTATTTATTAATAATTTCTGTAATCTGTCTAAAAGATTTTTGTAGTTGAGTACTATGATAGACGAAGTTATATATTTAATTTCTAGCACTCAAAAATGTATGTCAATGGTTTTGGCAAGATGTAGATTATATTGGAATTAATGTATTATATTACAAACCAACTAAGGTTGGATACCCCTTTGTAACCCTCTTTGTAACAGGTTTACACCTTATACAATAAACTTTACTCACTTACTAATTAATTATGAAGATATTACGAAATTTTGATTAAAGGTAGGCGGTTAAAGCCCTGGTCACACTATGAGATTTCCAGCCGCGCGGGCGACTGCAACCGCGACGACTGTTCCCGTTAACTAGTAATCCCCCCTCGAAAACCGGCGCGACTGCAACCGCAGCTAGAAACAAAAAGTTTGTTCTACTCGCGACGGTTGCAAACGCTCATCCAATCAGAAAACGTCTTTGTGCCACGTCATACTTTGTGTTGTATATTTGTCAACATATCTTAATTATAACATTTGTATTAACTGAGTTTCAGTACATTTAAATGCTATATTTGATATAAATCAAATCTGAATTTATAAAAGTTATTGTTAGATTTACTTTAAAAAGTTTGATTACTTTTAATAATATACAATTGAATAAAATAAATGCTGATATAAAAGAAAAATAATATATCGATTATAAATGAATTAAATCATTCAAGCTTTCCTCTAAACCACTTCAACCCTCAAATATTCACTTTTATAAGATTGGTAAATAGCATCCAAAACTTCTGGGATAATAATGACTGATATCGAATTATGGGCCACTCTAAATTGGTATGCCAAACGACGAAACGTTTCGCCTAAATTATATATAAGTATTGGTATACGGATATATCCCCTAAAACCTTCGACATCCGAAAGCCTTAATTCATTCATCAGCTGGTGAAAGCACGATTGTTTAGCCCGTTGATTTTCATTTCGCCAAGTTTTAACCCAGCATAAACGTTTTTTCTTATTTTTCTCTTCGTATACTGTATTCTCGCCAGCTCTAACAAAATTATCGCCTTTTTTTCTTTTATTCATTTGAGAAAAGGAACTGCTTGCCATTTTAATAAGTGGCTAAAATTCCGTAAATACTCTGAAGTAGAACGTAAAATGTCGGTAAACTCACGAAGTAGACAAAAACAAGCTACTGTAATTTTATTGGTTTATTATAGGGTCAGGTGTTTCCGAGTTGCAACGTCAACGAACAATGTATGACCACGAAAAGACGCGCGCGACTCGCGCTTGTTGCGGTTGCAGTCGCCTGCGCGGCTGGAAATCGCATAGTGTGACCAAGGCTTAACACACCGTATGCCAGAAATCACAATGGAACTGACATCTGTGCGACGTGTGCGCCGTACAAAAACAAAGCGGCAGTGCGGCGAACTACATTCCGCCAATTTCAAAACTAGCCGGTTTTCTGGTAATTCTGATTTCTGTAAGCCGGATATTTGGTCCGGTACTTTACTAGTATTATATGCCGGCCTTTGGTTTATCAAAAATAATATAGAGGCTCTCAAAATTTATAATCGATACCCAAGAAACGAAATACTATATGACTGTATTGATAGGTATATTTACATTTTCTCTAATCGTGGCATTTCTTATAATACCCAAATTTATAGTTTAAAAAAAATATACAGTAATGAAATTTCTTAAGTTTTTTTACAGTATTTTATAAATTAAAGCGAACGTGTCAACCTGAATCTACTAATAAACGTAATAGGCTAATTTAAAGTTAATTTTAAGTAACGAAAATAATGTTTATATTAATTTTTATACATTCTACTGGAAACATTAAACAGAAGAATTAACATATCTGTAACAATCAATGACATCATATGAATAATTGCTGCAATTTTACAGCGATGATCTAAATTCAAAAAAATTTAGATTAGAAAATCTATAAAAACATTGAAATGAGTCATAACAATTTAAAAATATTTTAAATAAAAAATGTTTTATTGTGATAGGCCTACATCTATTGTTAACGATAAATTATAGCAATAAAATTATATATTCACTAATAAACTTTATTAATTTACATACAAAGACTTTTTATCCATTAAAAATACATCATGTTTTATTTGTATCGCATTTATTTTATATATTAATATATTTAATGATTACATTCCTTTTATAATAAAATTGCAAGTAGGAATATAATTATTAAATTGAAATTTAGAGTTTTTTTTACTAATTTTTATTGTTTTTTGTATTTAAATGTTTATATTATAAAATTTTTATAAGATTTTTTATATATAAAAATAATGTAGCGAATTGTAACACAATTTTAAATAATTATGTTAAAATTAGTGAAAAGTTTAAAATTTTTTATTATTGTAAAGAAAATAATAATAAATTTAAATCTTAATATAACGATTAATAAAACTTCAATAATGAAGTCAGATTATAAAACTGCATATTTATATTTGATAATATTAAAATTATCCAATATTTATATATGTAAATTTCTATCAAATTAGGCGATAAGGCAATGGATTGTTCTAACGGTTACGGAAAAAAAATTAATCGCTAGATGAAGCGCAAGCGTCCGACATGTTTGTTTCCATAGACTTAACATTGTAAATTTTCCATTCAGCCACACCTGAACCATTGCATCTTTCTCAAATATTGTACCCTCAGCCGTTCTCTCAAACGAAGCTGGACAATCTTGAGGCTTACAAAATTAACATATAGATACATTTTTCGTACCGTTAAACGTTTTAATCTTATTCCAAAATAATTTAAATTCCTTAACATAAAACTTAAATCAGCCTTTATTATCAGTGTTTTTTATATCTATATTAAATTTATTACCCAGTTTCAAAATATGCGTGGAAAAAAATTGAGAAAATAATAAACAAACTTAAAACAAAGTATAAAAAAGTTTGTGTAAACCTTGCTAACTCTGTTTGTCAATACCCTTTTCCATTTTATTAAACGTGCTTATTAAGTAGGAAGTTATTATAAACAAAGTTTTGTGTTGCACACAAAGAAAAAAATTATATAGTCTTTGCTGCAAGCACACCCATACTTTAAACTTATCTCGTCTACTAGTACTTTATCAATTAACAGGACTTATTCTACTGGATTTATGGATGCAGCGAATAAGTCTTACAGATCAGAAATAATAAGACCTTACAGGTGATTTAAATAAACGATATTATTTCCGATCTGTAAGACCTATTTGCTGCATCCATAAATCCAGTATAATAAGTCCTGTTAATTGATAAAGTACTAGTAGACGAGATAAGTTTAAATTAAGTTAAGGACACAAAGGCATATTAATTAATTACACCCATACTTTGTTAAGATAGCAAGGTCGACAGTGGACGTGTTTTCCATTCTTTCTATCAGATCTTTCCATCAATTGACCTAGTTATTGTTTAGTAAAATAGTTTTTTAAAATAATGAAGACAAGCTAGAATTTCTTAGGTCGTTCAACTGTAGGAATTTAACAAATTTAAATTTTTTTTCCTAAATTAAAATTATCATGTGGTTCATAATATTAATTTATTGTAAATATCGTAAAAAATTACTATAGATTATAAATGTTTTTCAGTATTCTAGGAAAATAAAATAAAATAAAATAAATTTCATGTGCATTTTTTTTTTTAAATTCCTATATGCAGTAGCTTAGAGGAGGGTGAGAAGGGAGATCCGCCCCGGGCGGCACTTTTCTAGTTGAAAACAGAGACGAGCTAGTGAATAATGCAGTAACCTATGCCAAAGGAATTTATAATGACTAGGGATAGTCGTGGAGTGTCAGCATCGAAATAGAAATAAGAAACAAATAGTCGATGAAGGATCACGAGATGCTTCATAGATCATTGAATACAAATTGCAATACAAAATTGAATTGAGGAGAGAAAGGTCTTTTTATTTTATTTTATTTTTTTAAGCTAAACAAAGTAATCCAAGAAATAACTGAATAACTGAGATTTCAACAGCTTCCTGAATTTCCCTTCCTTATTCTGTCGAATTTTTTGAATGATAAATGTGAGTGTCAAGTAGAATATGATTGCGATGGCATCGAAGATTTCGTTAACAGAAAAAAAGAACAGTGTCCTAATTTTTTCACAGGTTTATACCTATTGATATACGTCTTTTTCACTTTTTGTCTGAATATCTTTGATGTGAAGTTGTGAAGCAGATAATCGTATATAATAATTATATGTGTAAAAACATTTCTACATATCCTTATTATAGTATTAGAGTATTAAATGACAAATCCATAAAAATATTTTATTTCTGTGTATTAATAAAATTTGAAAATAATATAACTACTAATATGCAAATTATAAATCTTCCTGAAGAATAAATATTCCTTATTTATTCAGCTGATATGAAAAAATGCGAATAAAAAAATTAATTAAAATAATATGCTCTGTTTTAGAATTGTTTTATTTAAATATCTGTAATAAAATTAAACATTTAATCATATCGCTAGTAATCGTTGATTAGAATCCATAATGTGAGATAGAGAAGGAATATCAAATTGTACGATAGATTAAAAGGCGAGAAGACTGGATAAGAGAATAATAATGACTTAATTCGGTCTAATTTTGAAGGTAACAATATTTTGATGAAAAATTTTGATGAAATGAATTGAATGTTAAAAGTATATAAAACTGATAATAAACTTGATCTTTCTTAATTGTATAATATAGTAGATTTAATAAAATAGATGTTTAACCCTTTATTTATAGAAGAGTTATGCAAATTTGTCTACCCAATTATAAAAAAATTAAGAGTATTTTCTGATGTATTGTGATTAGAATTTATACTTACAGCCGATCAGGAATAATGGAAGAATTGTGTTTGTGCTTTTCTTTTGAGATGCCGAAACAATATGACTTATCATATCAAGACTATTAGTTTTTCACAACAGTTAGAACGCAACACAAAATATTATCACTCGCTCGTGTGTATACTTTCAGAAGTAACTTACTTCACTTGACTGCTGGTGAGAAAATATTTAAATTATTTGTCTCAATTTTTATTCTTGCTCATCCCCATCTCCACTTCGTCATGGAGTCCTGGGATTCAAATTCCATTAGTCGTCATTTACAACCATATAATATAATATTTTGTACATCGTTCGGCTCTGTTACATAAATTATACAATCTAAACTATCCACATTTACGATGTTTCCAACTATTATTCCAGATAATGTTGCCAGAGTACTTTAAAATAGCGACATAACGTATAAAAAAAGCTCGCAGAGGCTCACTGTGTTCAGAATTTTCTGTGTACTCGTTGTTTGTACGATGCATTCAAAATCATCACTCACAGCTGATGATATTTGCAAAATCCAGCGACGAGTTGCGTAACTTTTCCGGTGAAAAATACTTATGTTTAAGAAACAATAAAAAACACATTAGCACGAAGTTAAAACTGTGTTTGGAGCCACCTGTTATGAGATGTTATTTTAATTAAAAATAAGTTTTATATTATTAATTATTATAAAAAAACAAACAAGGTTTAATTTTGAGGTTAGAGATGAGTTTCTAAAAAAAATTATAACGAGTAAAATTTAAGTCCGACTGCACTTGACACATGACACAAGATATTTCTCTATCTCACCATCCGTCGACCTTTAATCGCTAAAATTTAGTAGTATTAATATCTCCCATATACAAGTTATCGTGCTAAATTTTGTATCTTAATCTTTATTCCATCCGCGTTATTAAACGAAATAGATGCCAACACACACGCGCGCGCACACATACATGTCCAAGATATTTTTCCCTTTTTTTTTTACTTTTTTGTAATCAGGGGGTTGTAAAAAACCCGGAGGATCGAATTTGATACGATTCCAGTGCTTTTCCTTGTTACTTTTACATAACAGCCGGAAAAGTAAAACGATAAATTTGACTATAAGTTGTATAGCATCCTTTTACATACGGGATCGCCCTTTATGCATACGGAACGTATGCAGTTTAGGGAGGAGGAGTGTCGCGAGCATTACATCATTGTACACGACGATGGAAGAAGAGATCGAGGCTTTTCTACGTACACTTTTTTAGTGTATTGGTGACATACGAATAGAATTCTACCAAATGAGCTGAGATAAGTTGAGTTGCAGAATTTTGACTGTCAGCTCAGCTCTCAACTGGAGTCCAGAATCTCAGATTGGCCCACTTCTCAACCTGGTTGAGGTGAATTACGCTTACGCGATTTGTTTCAGTTGCTGCTTTTGCTTCTGCTACGAGTACTTTTCCCGTCCACTTCGATTTATCAGGATTCTACAGAATAGTACGGTACATGTTTTGCTAGAAACGATTGCCTTTATTTGTATCATTTTAAAACATTACGCTTTATTAATTTTAATAATTCTCTTAATCTAAAAACAGTTGAATGTTCAATAATCAAATAATTTTTATTCGAATGCTCTTATTTTAATAACAGATAAATGAAAACATATCCGACCTACCATATATTAGTATTACAGATGCAATTTCATTTCAAAAATTGGCTTTGCTGCGACACATACAGCTCAGTTCAACTCGCAGCTCGCCTATCAAAATCTCAGATTAGCTCGTTACTTCCAATAGCTGAGCTGAAATATATAACGAATTTGTTCTTTGAACCCTAATTATTAGTCATATGAATAAATTATCAAAAAATAGCAGTCTTTTTTCAGTCATTTCTTATGTGTCAGAGGTCCACGAACTATTGCAGATGTAATTAAAGAGTATGGCATTTGTCAAAAGTGCATCATTATATGCAAAGAGGTGTAGTCAAAAGTGGCTCAAAAACTGTACACGTAATTAATGGATGGTTCCTATAGTTTAAATTTATTTATATCTAAATGTAGATATTGTTTGATAGTAACAAACGTCTAAAATACTTTTATCCTTTATGAAAAGTAGAGTAAATAATTAATATTTAACAACAGAGAATATAAACATTAATAGAAATCCAATAAAACAGAAGACAATAATAATAAATTATTTTGGAATTTATCATTGGAAATAATACCATACACTGTAAAGGAATGATGTTAGATTAGACAGTAAAATTAATCAAACAGAAACATTTTTTCGTTTGTATTATGCATGTATGTATTTTAATTCTTGATACTTGGAAAGGAAATGCCTATAATTAATGTTATTCTTTGGCAGATTACGCGATCAATTACTACTAAACTATTACTATTAACAAAAATGTTTGTTTTATGAAAGCCAAATAAAATTCTAAATTAATTAAAGAATGTAGGTCAGATGGAAGAAAGTCAGATGAGTTACTTTTATCTTGCTGACCTCGCTATTTTTACAAAATGCAGATGTACTAGTCAGTGATGTGTAGTCTCACGCCCCTCCAACAACTGACCCTGAAAATTTATATAAATATATGAACTCTGATTAAATAGATGAGAGCAATTGACGAAATCTATAAAACATGAACAATTTGGTATGTATGCTTTATTATTATTTTAATGATATTTTAGGAATATTAATTAATCCTATTTTATTTCAGTGCACATTTCTCTTTGTTATTACTTTCTTTGTTGGAACGTACGCTATTGGAGGTATCAAAGATACAATTGGAAATTATTACGATTTTACCACAGGACAAATTGCTAGCTCTACTACTGGAAAAGTATATGATCCCTTTAATATGTTCCCTTCTCACGTTGGACATATAGGACACATTCATGGTCAAACAACACATCCTACTTTTCATTTGTGCTGTTTAGCGACATTTTATGCAAATTACATTAGAAGGTAAATATTAACTTTATTATTATATTAATTATTTTACAACAGTTTATCATATATATTTATTTTTCTAGATAAGGGAAGTCATCACTTTTATGAGTATCTTCATCACCAAAATTTCCATGTATTGTAAATAAAAAAATTCATCATTTATTAAATAAATTTGTTATTGTTTACAGCTTTCATGTTTCCTAATTTTCTTACTTGTTAAATGATTTAAAATCTTTAAAAAAAAATAAATTTTATTGTGTATAAAATTGATTACAATACAGGTTACTTTTTATTTTTGAAAATTAAATATTTTAATAATCAATTTAAACACTACAAAAAACCAAGAAATTGCGCAAATTAAATTAATAAATTGTATAATTATGTTTTTTTTTCGTATCAAAATATCTGATTTTTAATATTTTATAATTAAATATTGATCCAAGTTTTATAAAATTTTTTGCTAAATGAATTTTTAGAAATAAATATTAAAATCTTTTTTTATATTTAATATTTGTTCTAATTTTCATGACATTAAAATAAACATTTACAGAAAATTATTAATTATTTTGTATAAAAATATTCTAGATTTTTATGAATTTTTAACATAATTAACAAACCGTAAGAAAATAAATTATGTTCATAGAGAAATAATAATATCATATGAAATTTATTAGATGTTTCTATAATATGAATATTTAATCTTAGAAATAGAAATTTTATTTAAGCATCGAATTTGTCTTTCAAAATTGTCCTAGAATTCTCCAAACTGCAGCTTGCGAGCCACATGCGGCTCTTCTAGACTCTTGCTGCGACTCTCGTACACTTATACAGCTTCTTATACTACTTACACACGTAATTTTGTAAGTTTGCTGATTGTTATATAGTGCGATATACACACGGATTGCAGCTTACTTTTGAACAGTCAACTAAAAGCTGGTGGAACGTTCGTATAAACGGAATTCTAAGCAGTTCATGTCCCACAAATCTACAATAAACCTATTTTTTCGAAGTTTTTTACAAGCCTTTCTTATATACCTATCCAAATGTATGCATTCTTAACGTAATGTAACAGCAATATTTACTATAGAACAGTGATAACTGTAGTGTTTTAGCTATATATGTACAGTACATAACTATATACACTATATGAAATATCGTTTCAATAGAGAATGCGGCTCTCGTGTATTTCTGTTAGGCGATGTATGGTTCCTATCATACAAAGATTGGCCTTCTATATCAATAAAAAATTATTCTTTTTTATTATTAAGGACATTTAAAAAATAAATATCATTTACTGGTAGTAATGTAAATGCCTTTTATTGCAATCGTACTGCAAAAGTAGCTTTGAAAACATTTACAAAATAAATAGCTATATACATATAATGGTAAAAAATTCAACCATTTCTTTTATATATTATTATGACTCGTTATTAATCTTTAGAAAACCCTCTGATTAGAGGTAAATCGTATTAAACTGAAAAAGGCGAATACAGAATTTAACTATTTAGTAACAAATTCAATTCACGCAATTTTGAATTAAATAAGTTGCAGTTTATAAAAAATAAAATTATTAATGACCAACTGTTTGTTTTTCCTTCCCTTATTGTCATGTGATAAGGGTGTGACACAAAAGACATTTAGATCAATTATACAAATGTATTATACCAATGACACGTAGTGTCGAGAATATATTAGCGAAATAATCAGTTCTTTTGATATTTTTTTTCGTGTTTAATTTTAATTTCATGGACATCATTAACATAGTTTAATAGTAAACTACTTCCTATTGTTATATTATGTTAACTTATTACAGGTCAACATAATCTCGGATTCACATTTACGCAAAACAGTCAATTGATGTAGATAAATTGTAGTATATCCCCGTAAAATTTGCATATTTTAATTAAATTTTGACTAAATAAATTGATTTATTATATACCTTTGTTTAATACACATTTATAACAATAAGTTTATTAACTATTTCTAAGAATAAATATAATCATCGTCGACTTAGTAATAAAATTTTATTTATAATTATCCAAAAATTCGTACTTAAAATGTAAATATTACTTTTTCCTATCATAAAATATCGATAAAACTTATAATTAAATTTTATATATTAATGATCATATAAATATAGTGAAACAGAAATTCAATTGTACAAATAAAGCTAAACGTTTTTAATGATTTTACCTTTTTTTAAATGTATAAGAACTCATTTAATAATAGTCCAATATCTAGGTCAATGAAGAGAATAGTAAATATCAAATGTCTAGCTGACCTTGTAATTTTATCAAACAATAAAAGCAATAATTTACTTTATTAGACAATTTAATAATCAAAAACCACCGCAAAAACTGGTCAAGTAGTAAGTTGAAGTATTTTGTTATCGATAAACATTCATTATTATATCGATTAAATTAAAATAATTACATATGTTATATAGCATAAACAGTAAATAATTTTAAATCATGCAAGCTACTTTATAAATTTAATAAAAGTTCGGTTTATAAGACGTCCATTAATCGTAATTTTTCCTTATTTTAGTAGTAGTTTATTATATATATACTGTATTAATATTAAGTTTATTAGCTTTATTAAGAATAAAGTATATATTTGCTTTATAACTCTAGTTAAAATATGGGTTTTTATCAGCTAAAAAATGTTCCATTTCATGGAAAAAATTCTGACAATAAAACAATTAAGTTTTGAAATATAATTAGATCATGTAGCAAAAACTAAACGCTAATATTATAAATTCTTGTTATTTATTTTGTTATTATTTTTACTTATTATTGTTTCATTTTAAATGATATTTACTTATCAAAGATATGCGAGTTATGCATTTTTCCTTTAAAGATTGCTATATTTTGAATCAAAACAATTAACATATTTCAAAACTTATTCAGGCATACAATAAAAATAAAGGTGTAATTTATAGATTTTTTCGTTGACTAAACAACTGAGAATCTCGAAATAGTTTTAATTACGGTAAAATTATATCAAGTAGAAAGGAAGCTCTTATAAGAATGCTTTCTATTTGATACAAATATTATTATTCAACAGAGAAAATTTCGGTGTCCAATTATATAGTAATTAAAATAGATTTTTATGCTGAATGACTACGGCAAATTTCTCCTATCAAAGCTCATAGAAATACCCAACAGAAGATAAAGAGATAAAAGTCACTTATTAAGGCGTGACTGTATTACCGAACTGAAAGCTGCACTTTTTTTATTTTTTTACTTTTCATTGATTGACTAATCCCTCTAAAATTTCCGATTTCGTATTTAAGGATGCGAAAACGTGTGCTTCACATCACAAATCCGAAAAGCATTGTAGGATTAACATCTACAATATGAGAAGAGTATTGGTAAGTACAAACTTTCGTATAATTAATTTCAAGTAAGAAAATTTAATCATTTGTATAATATGTTTCTATTTAAATTACAATACCACTTTACACTTTCTTACAATATATCAGTAGAAACAAGATACATTTTGTAATTTTATACAAAAGAATTTAATATATAAATGAATGTGAACAAAGCCTAATTGAGAGTAAAATCATATTTCTTAGGCTTACGTGATATACACTTTCGTGTATTTAATGTGTAAATTCTTTCAACATAAAAACATTCTTTCTAGAGCTTAACAATTAACGTATAATTTAATTTATACAAAAAATCGTATATTTCAGACAATTTCGGGGACTTGTTTCCTGCTTGCAATTTGCATAACTCTTTCGTCTGCTGAAGAGAAGACTGCAAATGAAGCAACCGATCTTCTTGCTGTTGGTAGTGATTTAGTAGCATCTGAATCCGGTTACGGAGGACACCACGGTGGTGGAGGACATCACGGTGGCGGAGGACATCACGGTGGCGGAGGACATCACGGTGACGGTGGAGGAGGTGGAGGAGGAGGCCATTTTGATTTCAGTAAATCACACTGGTCGAAAGGTCACGACGGACACGGAAGTCAAGGTAGCGGTCATAAACATTTCAACGACGATTGGGGTAACTGGAATAAACATGGTGAACATGATCATTACGATAAAAGCGGCCACCATCATGATAAATTTGGCAAACAGCATTCCGGTCACAGTAATTCCGGTCACGATAATCACGGAGGTCATGGAAACGAAGCATGGGGAGGTCAGAAAAAACACGGCAGCAAATCTGGAGACCATTATCTTAAAGATCAGGGACACAAAAACCACGGATTTAAGAATACTTATCATAAAGAAGAGCACGGAGATCATAAAACCTATCACGACAACTTTCGCGATAGCGATCATCACAAGAAACATAAAGATCATCACGATGCCTATGATTATCACGGTGGTAAACACCATAAAAGTAATCACGGTAAGGGCTATCATGGCAATCACGAGCACGGTGGTCATTTCAATAAACACGGAGGTGGCGGACATCATAAGGAAGACGGAGGAAGTTGGAAGATGGGTGGACATCATCACAAATCAAACTTCGGTCAAAATCAAGATGGAGGACACCATCACAATTCTCATTCTGAACACGGAGGACACGGAGGAGGCCATCAAGGAGGAGGAGGTGGAGGATACGGTGGTCACGGAGGACACGGTGGACACGGAGGACACGGTGGCGGATACGGTGGTCATCACGGTGGATACAGCCATCACTAATTTATTTTCGAAACAGTTTTTTAATACAAGAACCCTAGCGCAGTCGATCGATGTGTGTGTATTCGTTATATTATCAGCTCTTATGCTTTCGTTGTGTTGCATGGTTGAAGAAAATGACACGTCTGCTACTTTTTTAAGATTTAAAAAAGAAACTTCTCAGTCTTCTCAATCTAATTTGTTTTTGTATTTGATTAGAAAAAGAATATGGTGATAAGTACTTTATTGTTCGCATCAAATGCAAAATTTTTGTTTTTGTCCAATTTTTGGCTCAAAGCTTTGCTCATTATAAAAACACATATTTTTAAAGAAAAATAAAAGTATTTAAAATTCCAATAAAATATACGTGTTATATATTTATTTTATAATACTGAAATGATTATACAAGTTTACTTTTTAAAAATCCACAATGAAACAAAAATTGTAACTTTATTCTATTTTATTTTTTGTATGAGATATTAACTGTAGAGATTAGTAACTTACAGTAACTATTGAATTATCTTTACTGGCAGAAGTCTTGATTTATTGTGAAAATTTTCCTGGAAGGCGCAGGAAGAACATTATGTTAAACAAAACAAAAGAAACTAAAGGCTAGTAATGTGATGTTTAGCATAATGAAAGGAATAACTGTTCACTTCTTTTATTGGCGATAATAAAATTAAGCATATTCTTATCGTATCAGCTAGTTGGGCAGGAGCTTCTGGGCTATAACGCCCCAAGCGTATTCTTTACGTCTTTTCCAGAACACAAAAGTTAATATTTTTTATAATGTAACCTAATTTAAACTTTACATTTTCATCGTTCTGAGGAAATCGAAGTAAGAGTGGTTACATACTATATTATTAGTAACATGTTACAGCCAAAGTCATTCAAATATCTATAAAGCATTTACTGCTAAGTTTACGTTTTATTTCAAAATGTTTCATATTCTCGGTTTATTTTATTCCAAAGTGACATCAATAGTGTCATCGAAAGCACTTGAAGTGATGTGTAAAAATGCGTGCTGATGTCGTTTATGAGCGAAATAGATATTTAATTACGATATCTTCTTACTTTAAGTTTGAAGGACTACATCAAAACAACTCGCAGATAGTGAGGCAATAGGTTTTTTAAAAAAGTAATTAGCCATATATAGTTAATTAAATGCTGTAGAACTGGTTATATTAAAAAGGGCAAAATTTTGAATAAGCTTATTTTGCCATGCCATATGAACTATAGTTTTAATTAACTTAGGAAATCATATTTCCCACCAGAAGTGTTTTGTCACGAGACCACTAAATAAAATATAATGAACTGTTTACAGCAGGTTTAAAATAACTTGTCCTTGTTTGTCAAATTATTATTTAAGATAAAATAAAATCATAAATTCTGTTGCGATAATAAATTGCTTTTAAATTATGATTTGAAGATTTTTATTAGGGTATTTGTATTTTATAAGAAAATTAAAGAGATGGTTTTCAAGTGAGTGAAATCCAAGAAATGTCAATTATCACAAAATAGGGTTTTTTTTTTTTGTTGTGATAAGTTTTTTTGTTTTCCTTATTTTTATAATACTGAATTCAATCTGTGTATGGTAATCACAAAAATTCTGGGTGATTCTAAGAGAACGGTACTATACCACGCAGTGTCAATGGATATAAGCCACTTTGGACAGAAACTATTTTTGTTAGGTTTAATAACTAGATTTGGATATTTGAGCCTCTTGCACCCTAACCAACCCGGTTAGGGTCCAAGAAGATGAAATAACCATCGAATGAATATAACTTTACCAATACTGTTATATACTTTGTATGTGCTAGATGAAACAGTGAAATAAAATACAAAAATGTCCACTATGCTCTTTACCTTGAGAAAAAAAATCGCTTAAACCGCTGCCGAAAATTAAAATAATCAACTGTAAATGAAAGGAAACAGAAAAGTCGTGTTTAGTCAAATAACATAACTAACAGTTTTCTAATATTTTCATTCTGACTCACTTTCGCTACATTCTTGTACAGCAACATTGTTGAAAACTATCATAAAATTGTGACACATTTAGATCGACAAAATCAAACAAAATATGTAAATTTCTCATGTCAACAACCTTTCTGGAATTAACAGCGCATTCCATTGTCAACCAAGACATAGATGTAGCCATTTTTTCTTTGTTTAATAATTTGCTTTTTTTTATAAGTGTGATGAGAAGAAACATTACCTTAATTCACGTTAATGCGCACAAAACGTCCACTCGCACAAATAGCCTTTGCAATTCAGTCTGTAAAATCAGCTGTTGTACAGTACTGTACATGACCAACTTTGGAAAAATGACCACTTACTGGCTTGGTGTATCTGGTTCCATGTCTGCGAGGGTCCTAAAATCGAGTCGAAATTCCGATTAATTATAAAATTCCTAAGTCGGGAAATTTTGGAGGTCAAATCGGATCAAGGGTAAGTTTTGGTGATATAGACCAGACAAGAAGGAAACTACGTACTTACTTTAAAATAAACGCGACGCGATGATGAACGATGGAAGGGAATGTCGACCGAGAGAGAGAGGGAGCTTTGTCAAGGTGCTCGCATACAACTGTCGGATTTAAGCAATCGAGAAAAAAGGGGGATTAATGGCCATCTGTTAAGTCATGCAAGCCCTAAACTGTTAGGGGATAAACGGTCGGAAGAACATTTAATAAATCGTTTAGGTTCAGAAAGGTCAGAGAAAGGACAATAACAGAGTAAAATACGAGCGCAGACTTCAAAGCTCCCTCAACACTTCTCGGACCCTTCCCGCGGACCGAATCGGTCTTAGTTTTCGCCTAGAGACAGAAGAATGAACAATCGGGGTGAGGGAGAAGGGACCAAAGGACCAATCAAAAGGGTAAAATGCGAGGGGAAATCATATAAAATCTCCGAAAGAGAGTTCTCCTCCTGCCAAGTGTGTGTTTGCTAGTGACCCAGGAACCGGAACGCCGTCATCCGCCTGCATCACCCGCCGGAATCTCCTCACCTGTTCGACCGATCTACACCCGTTGGTGCCCCGGGGCCACCTCAAGCACCACATTGTTCTTCCACATCCGACGTCCGGAACTTCCCCAGTCGATCTAGATCGCATTGTCTCTTTGATATTATGTAAGTTGCTTTTGGTGTTAAAATAAACGGTTCTTGCAAGACACTTGTCATCTTTGCCTCTGCCGCCGCTAGCCACATACAAAACGACCCTAGACCATCACTGACGCGCAATTAACTGATTGCCCCGAAAAGTCGGCTTCTTACACATCATCCAAAATAGAATGACGTTGGCTATCAAAATTATAACGTAAAGTATCTTTTATTGAACAGATTTTACCTGCCAATAAACACTGGAGAGCATTTTTACACGTAACTTGAAGAAGTGATATTATTCGATGGCACGACTGATGTTACTTTGGGATGAAATAAGCCGGGAATATGAAACATTTTGAAATAAAACGTAAACTTAGCAGTAAATATTTTATAGATATTTGAGTGATTTTGGCTGTAACGTTTAATAATAATATAGTAACCATCATAAAATGTATGTAACCAGTCTTACTTAGATTTCTTCAGAAAGATGAAAGTGTAAATTTTAAATTACATTATAAAAAATATTAACTTTTGTGTTCTGGAAAAGACGTAAAAAATACGCTTGGGGCGTTTTAGCCCAGAACCTCCTGCCCAACTAGCTGATACGATAAGAATATGCTTAATTTTATTATCGCCAATAAAAAAAGTGAACAGTTAAGTTAAAAAACATTGAAGTTATTCCTTTCATTTTGCTAAACATCACATTACTAGCCTTCAGTTTCTTTTGTTTTGTTTAAAAATCCACAATGAAACAAAAATTGTAACTTTATTCTATTTTATTTTTTGTATGAGATATTAACGGTAGAGATTAGTAACTTACAGTAACTATTGAATTATCTTTACTGGCAGAAGTCTTGATTTATTGTGAAAATTTTCCTGGAAGGCGCAGGAAGAACATTATGTTAAAAAGTAAACATGTATAATCACTTCAGTATTATAAAATAAATATATAACACGTATATTTTATTGGAATTTTAAATACTTTTATTTTTCTTTAAAAATATGTTTTTATAATGAGCAAAGCTTTGAGCCAAAAATTGGACAAAAACAACAATTTTGCATTTGATGCGAACAATAAAGTACTTATCACCATATTCTTTTTCCAATCAAATACAAAAACAAATTAGATTGAGAAGACTGAGAAGTTTCTTTTTTAAATCTTAAAAAAGTAGCAGACGTGTCATTTTCTTCAACCATGCAACACAACGAAAGCATAAGAGCTGATAATATAACGAATACACACACATCGATCGACTGCGCTAGGGTTCTTGTATTAAAAAACTGTTTCGAAAATAAATTAGTGATGGCTGTATCCACCGTGATGACCACCGTATCCGCCACCGTGTCCTCCATGTCCACCGTGTCCTCCGTGTCCACCGTGTCCTCCGTGACCACCGTATCCTCCACCTCCTCCTCCTTGATGGCCTCCTCCGTGTCCTCCGTGTTCAGAATGAGAATTGTGATGGTGTCCTCCATCTTGATTTTGACCGAAGTTTGATTTGTGATGATGTCCACCCATCTTCCAACTTCCTCCGTCTTCCTTATGATGTCCGCCACCTCCGTGTTTATTGAAATGACCACCGTGCTCGTGATTGCCATGATAGCCCTTACCGTGATTACTTTTATGGTGTTTACCACCGTGATAATCATAGGCATCGTGATGATCTTTGTGTTTCTTGTGATGATCGCTATCGCGAAAGTTGTCGTGATAGGTTTTATGATCTCCGTGCTCTTCTTTATGATAAGTATTCTTAAATCCGTGGTTTTTGTGTCCCTGATCTTTAAGATAATGGTCTCCAGATTTGCTGCCGTGTTTTTTCTGACCTCCCCATGCTTCGTTTCCATGACCTCCGTGATTATCGTGACCGGAATTACTGTGACCGGAATGCTGTTTGCCAAATTTATCATGATGGTGGCCGCTTTTATCGTAATGATCATGTTCACCATGTTTATTCCAGTTACCCCAATCGTCGTTGAAATGTTTATGACCGCTACCTTGACTTCCGTGTCCGTCGTGACCTTTCGACCAGTGTGATTTACTGAAATCAAAATGGCCTCCTCCTCCACCTCCTCCACCGTCACCGTGATGTCCTCCGCCACCGTGATGTCCTCCGCCACCGTGATGTCCTCCACCACCGTGGTGTCCTCCGTAACCGGATTCAGATGCTACTAAATCACTACCAACAGCAAGAAGATCGGTTGCTTCATTTGCAGTCTTCTCTTCTGCAGACGAAAGAGTTATGCAAATTGCAAGCAGGAAACAAGTCCCCGAAATTGTCTGAAATATACGATTTTTTTGTATAAATTAAATTATACGTAAATTGTTAAGCTCCAGAAAGAATGTTTTGTTCATTTACACATTAAATACAGGAAAGTATATATCACGTAAGCCTAAGAAATATGATTTTACTCTCAATTAGGCTTTGTTCACATTCATTTATATATTAAATTCTTTTGTATAAAATTACAAAATGTATCTTGTTTCTACTGATATATTGTAAGAAAGTGTAAAGTGGTATTGTAATTTAAATAGAAACATATTATACAAATGATTAAATTTTCTTACTTGGAATTAATTATACGAAAGTTTGTACTTACCAATACTCTTCTCATATTGTAGATGTTAATCCTACAATGCTTTTCGGATTTGTGATGTGAAGCACACGTTTTCGCATCCTTAAATACGAAATCGGAAATTTTAGAGGGATTAGTCAATCAATGAAAAGTAAAAAAATAAAAAAAGTGCAGCTTTCAGTTCGGTAATACAGTCACGCCTTAATAAGTGACTTTTATCTCTTTATCTTCTGTTGGGTATTTCTATGAGCTTTGATAGGAGAAATTTGTTGTAGTCATTCAGCGTAACAAAACGAAACTATTTGTAGAAAAAAGTAATATATCAGAGATAATTCTTTTTAATAGATGTCAGTGCCTATCTCGGCTGTTTAGGTGTCATTTTTAATCACTTATTAACATACATTTTACAATGAAACATCGTAGGCAGGCACCATTCATAATTTAATATATCTACTTACTGAATACGTTCTTCTTCAGCATTACTCTAGTTTAAATTCTATATTAGATAATTCTTCGTGTTCTTCTGTCTCAAAAAATTTTTATTTGCAACAAAAACAACAGACCATTGCTTTACAATTGATATGTAGCAGAACCCCATTTTAATGATCTCATTCGTTTCCGAAAAACCGTCGTAAAGCGAGTCATCTATTAATTCACTGTCCTGTAATTCATTGCCCTATAAATTTACTGTTCTAAAGTAAAATTATGTTATGATTAAATAAAAAGCCATAATTTTTATTGAAACTTTACTGCGGTATTATATAATTAATATCGTTTTTCTGGAACATAATCTTACTTTAGAACAGTAAGTTTATGGGACAATGAATTGCTGGCCATTGAATTAATAGATGACTCGCTTTACGACGGTTTTTCGGAAACGAATGAGATCATTAAAACGTGGTTCTGCTACATTTATAATGCATAACATTATGAAAGCATTTTTTGTATACTTTTGCGCACTATTTTACACTATTTTTATATTTTCTTATATTAAACCAATGTTCTTTTTATATATTAGAAGAATATTATAATAAAAATTGTTTATTGTGATAAATAGTCGCATCATATGATTTATTCTATGTACAGTACATTATTACATAAGAAAGATGATATATATATATATTAATTTAAATGTATTATAATTTTTGTAATTAAGTGTAGACTGTAATAATCTTATTGTAGATTTTATTACACAACACTACAGATATATTTTACTAATAATAAACCACATAAAATATTTGTTAAAAATTAACTTTATAATTAAGATTATATATTTTATTATATAATTTAAAATGAATATTTATTAATGTTAACATATTTCAAATATATCAACTACTTCGATTATACCAATTACAATTTCAAAATAAAACATTACAACGAATTAATATAGGCCCTATTTACTTAAATCTTTTATTATTGAATCATTCTGTGTGACATAGGCTGATTCATTCATAATTTATATAAATGTTTTTATTAGAAATTGTTAAATTAAAAAAAAAATAAATTTTGGTAAAGTTTATAAAGTCTAAAGCTATAAATATATAAATTATATTGTATAAATCTGGAATCATAGGAGTTATATTAACCTTTGTTTATTTTTTTACAAGTAAAGCATGGCGCTGTAACGAATTTACGTTATTTTGATATTAGGACCCGCAGTCAGCAAGAAGTTGCGGGTCTCAATAAAGAATAAGCGAAAATTAATGTCCAGACTTGTGGAGATCCTGCATATGTGCGTATGTATGTATATACTCTACTTATATACTTATGTATGTACTGTACGTACAGTATGTGTACATACTGATGCGTGTACTGTACGTATACTTATTTCATACATATATAACTATAGTTATAACTAATAACATATATAGTAACCTACATGTGTTATTAGTTATAACTTCTATATAAAAATTATGAAATTCTTTATATTACATTTATATGTAATAGACCTACTAGCTGTTACCCGCGACTTCGCCCGCAAGCAAACACCATTTATATTCAGTATTTCAACAACCATAGTAATTGTTACATAACACCTACCGCTGAGAATGATGAGAATTGCCGAGAATCGAACGAACTGTTTTCAATTCGATCAATTTTTTTGGAACGTTTACAATCGTTCTATAATCGATCCAATATGCAATAACAAATTCGAATTTATAACGGTTCGAACATTTGGTTAAAAAATCGAAATATATAAAAATATTTATAACAATGCCTGAAATGTTATCAATTTAATACCTTTAAGTACTCAATGAAGACTAAACGTACAAAACTTTAAAAACAAAAAATCGCATGTAAAATAGTACAGTAGCAGCCGCTCTTCAGGTTAAGCTTTAATCCTCTCCCTCTCCCCCAGGGAAGAATTTCGAAAAATTCCTTCTACGTACCCTAACTATGTACCAAATTTCACCTCTTTAGATTCAGCGGTTTGCTCTGGGCGATGATGAATCAATAACTCAGTCAGGACAAGTAATTTTATATATTTAGATAATACTGTATATTTTTCTCTATAATTGTTATGATCAAATTGTAGATAGTAACAGACAAAATCTAACTTATAAAGGATGTAATTTACTATTTGATAGTATTTTATTACAAGACACATTGAAAAATAGTATAGTCCTATTTATGAAAGCGTAAATGTATTTTATTATAAATTTTCTTAGTTATAACCACATATTTATTATTTTATTATTCTTATTAAATGTTTTATCTTCTTATAATTTATAAGATTTTAAGTTTTCCGTAAAGGACAATATGGAAAATTCATTTAAGATATTTTCCTCGTAAGCTAATCGTCGAAGTAATGACTTGTTTTATTTGGGTTATTCGTTGCTAGAATACAGATTATATCATGCAACCCACATAAATTTTTTATACGCAAATAATAAGAAAACAAAGCTTCTAAATATATTTATAAAGTTTAAAAAAGATTATTGATTGAAATGTAGTAATTTTATATTTATGTTATTTTATTCATCAAATTTTAATAAAATTAAAATATCACAATGAAAAGGTTAATCTAGTAATTGATATTCTTGTAATCTATTATATTTGTCATGTGTTTTTTTAAAAATATATTTTATTTTGAAAAGTGTTTTTATATAATATTATTTCAGAATATAATGCTTTCTATTGTTAAATTTTTTTAACGGTTGGTTGAAATTAACCGATAAGACATGTTTACGAGATGTCGGTATGTGGCTATCTTTGAAATCGCTTATCAGCTTCTATGACAAATTTTTCGACATAAAAATAATATTATAGATATCAATGATCGCGATATTTTCATTTATTCTATGATCTTCAAAATTTTTTATATTTCTCTTCAGGTTCCCAAATTCTGTATTGTCTATCTGATTAATGAATGACATTTATAAAAATAAAAAGAGAAAAATGACTATAAAACAAGTTGAATAATTTACTTTTTATATCTTTTATCGTGAAATTATAATAAATAATTGGGAAGAATTGTAAATAAAATTGTCGTTTACTTTTTACATTCTCTTCGTTTTATTTTTTAACATAAAACAATCAAATTTAAATAAAAATATTCATCAAATAATTAAATGACAGTAAATAAAAAGCAATAATTAACGAAGTTTCTATATATTTGAAGTATAATATATTGTATTTCAAATATATATTAATGAGGTACAATATAGAAGAGGTACAATATATATTAATGATACGCATCATTCCCTCTATCTCTCACCCCCTTGACTTATAACTACCAAAATTTAAAAGCATCAATGTCAGTTATACACAAGCTACCATGCCAAATTTCGTTTCTTAATCCTGTGATATCCTGAGATATACTCTATCCTGTGATATTAAACAAAACACAAACATACACACAAGCATGGAATTCCTCCCTCCCCCATAATTTTGCCGTTTTGGGTTCGGGGTCTTAAAATATTTGTAAGTAAAATGTAAAATGGAAAGTAAAATGGCAAAAGGAACAGTTTTACTCCCGAGCTTCATACACGCTCTCAACGGCCCTGACAATATACCCTATTATTTATCGCCATTTTATAAATTTATAAATAACAGAGAGATGGGCAATTTAAATTTTTGTTAAATTTCGTTCAAACCTTCCTTGTCTAATTTAAACTTTATATCAGCAGTTAAATAAATAGATATTAAATGAAAAAATTTCTCTAAATATTGACAGACAAGAAGGAAATTATTCTTTGAATCACCTTAACTTAAACTTAATGTAGATCTATTTAAGGATTTTAATAAATTATTATCGTTAAACGATTATATTTGCTAAAATGCAAATATAAATCCAAATTGAACAAATTGAAAATATAAATTTCATTGTTTATAATTTATTTTAATACAGAATCACCAGGAAGTTATTTTACTTAAAGTTTATTCACGAGTTTTTATATATATAATTTATTAGCAAAATAGCATAACTAATTAATAAATAATAAAGAAATGTTTAGTGGATAGAATAATGAGCAATTTTTAACATAAATTGCTCATTATTTTAATATAAAAATCGCAGAAATGAGTTAAATTTTGTAATTTTTCAACTTCTTAAATGTTATGAAATATAATTAACTTATGAGAATATTTCGATGATTTGCTAATGAACTGTTTTAAAATGTTTATGGTAGGCTGATAAATTATAAGTAGAGACAGTTAAAATTCTTTCAACATAATATAAAACATTCTATGAGTAACAATATGTATTCAGGACGAAACTGTCACAGTAAGCAATCACTGTGATAAGGGATTAAAGGATACTTTACTAGATTATAGTGTTATGAGAGTCGCTAGGTAATCTAAATACTTTTGAATCAAAAGCG
Organism: Centruroides vittatus; assembly: GCF_030686945.1. Lineage (NCBI taxonomy): Eukaryota > Metazoa > Arthropoda > Arachnida > Scorpiones > Buthidae > Centruroides > Centruroides vittatus. The sequence continues at coordinate 586,306 of NW_027122214.1, forward strand.
TTTCAAAATTTAGAATATAAATATAAAAAAAATGATCTTATTTTTATGAAACACAATAATTAAAACTGGAAAACCTTAAAACTTTTTTCTGTGTTATTATATTTTTAAATAAGAGTTTAAACCTTAATTTATTACAAATTAAATAGTTTTAATAAAAAACTTGGTTTAAAACGTTATTTAAAATATTCTTATAAAATAAAACTTTAAATTATGCTTATTTTATTAAATAATAAATTATTTTTGTATTGTATTTATACTCGTTATTAACAATGTTTTTAATTGAAGATTTAAAGAAATTAGTGTAAAGTCGTTAAAATAGTTTCCATGTTTTGTAGCGATTTTAACAGAAAGTCATGTGGCGGAACCAACGACTGTTTAATGTGATGTTACACTGAATAGCGACATAATTTTTAAAACATTTGAAAATTTTACTTACTGACTTAATGAGTAGAACTTATCGATGCGTGTAATTAGAAATAGGTTGTAAATAACATGAAGCACCAACATTTTTTGTAGATTTTTGTTAATTATAACTAATTTAAAAAATCTACAAAAACACATTGGTAATATTAATAAAAAATCATGCATTATTCATAAGAGAATCTGGAGAAAGAGTATAACGTTTGAGGCAAAATAAATATATTTCGATTCACTAATATAATTGAACGGAGCTGTTCATAAGTCAGAAAGTATTTTATCTGTGATCGAAGTTTAAAGCAACCGCACAATCATTAAATATGGTTTTTGTATATAGCCTATGTATAACTCGGCACGGCCGATTGTGACGTAGCTGGAATTTTGAAATTCCATCTATGAGCTGAGATATTCGAGAACAAAATTCGCCATGCAAAGTATACGGCCGATTGGTTATTGTAAGTTAAAACAATCGCACGACCACTAAGCATGGATTTTTGCAAGTACAGTCTGTTCTGAAATAATAGAGCCACTGTGAAATAATGATAAAGGAATAAGAAGCACATTGTGGAACTGATCTCCATGAAGACGCAATGTGTTTTAACGTCACTAATCACGCCTTGGCCCAATTGGTTTAACTGGCTCTCGATTTCCTGTAATTTTGCCACAGCAACAGCCATTTATTCCCCTTCGTATTTGTTGCAAATAACATTATTAAACAATAGAAGGGAATCGATTATTGGTTTAATATGATATCGCATAATAACAATTTTATTTAAAAAACAGTAATAAAATAAGAATATAAATAAATTCTAACAATGTTGTATACGATATATTGGTCCCAAAATGATAGAGGCATCTTTGCTTCTGCTATTAAATAGCAATTAATTTGCAAAATAACACACAGGATAAAATACAGGACGTAGATTAGGAGTAAGCGCGACAAAATGTAGTTCTGGAATACACGATAAATTAAAGGTTTCATCAGGGGAAGAGGAAAATCGTTCTCATCATGTGGCAAATTACATTAATTCTAGTGGCGAATATAGAATCTAGAAGACCCTATGCAACGAATTCATGTCAAAAATAGTAATTTGCAGGAAACTTAGCAATTGTACATTGAACCCACGCCAAAGACTTCTCTTTGGCGTGGGTTAAATATCACATGACGTAGACTGATAAATAGTAACAAGTTATATGGAGTGATGAGAAGAAATTTAACATAGATGGGCCAGATGATTGGAGAAGCTAGTAACACGATGTTAGGAAATATAAATTAATTCATTTAAGACAGCAGCAAAACGCTGGAAGTGTTATGACAATATGACAAACCTAGCTTTTATCTCTGGTAGGATATCAGCAAGTATTAGATATGCGCCTAATGCCATTTGCAGAAAAAATTGGGAAGGAAGTTTTTCAGTTTCGACAAGACAATGCACTCACTCATAATGCAAAATGAACTTGAGACTGACTTTTGGTAGATGGTGTACATGTTATGTACTGGCCTCTCTGTTCTCCTGATCATAATCCTACAGAAAGCATGTTTGGTATCTTAGAAAGGATAGTATATAGAAATGGAAAGCAATATACATCAGCGGAATCTTTAAAAAAGCGATAATTGATACTTAGCACCAAATCGCATATGAGGAAAAGAAAATCTTATTAAAGAGATAGAGTTTAGGGAGAAATTAATAAACAAGGTGGACGTATATTACTTATTAATAATAATAAAATCACTTATATAAATGAGATGTGAATCTATCATTTTGGGACAAGTATTTCCTACATTGTTAAAATTCATTTACATTTTTGTTTTATTACTGTTTTTTTATAAATTTATCTAAAATTTATTTAAAATTTATTCTTTCACAGTGGCTCTATTATTTCGGCGCAGACTGTATAACTCGACAAGGTCGATATCTTGACAAAACCAAAATTTTGAAATTCTGTCTAGAAATTGAAATATTTGAGGTCAAAATTTGCCTTGTAGTCTATGCTCCGATTGCCAGTTGTACCAGCCGGTCGCTCGCTACACGTTTGTGATTGCTATCAATTTACATTGATCTCTAAGACCAATTTTTATTTTGATCTTTACAGCAGACATTTAACATGCACGCAAAATCAGTTTTTCAAAACACCCACATGTGTGTTCTGAAAGCCGCTCATGTGCGCGCTTCAAATAGAAGAGAATAACTTTTTTCCAATTAACAAAATGTATAGATAGAAAGACTTGTAATGTAGAAATAAAGATTAGTAAACTGCACAGCCGCGTTGGAGCAAATGCCACTACCCATAACGAACATATACCCGTACAGAGTGTGAATAAAACAAAGAAATTGGAGGCCGAAACCTATATAATCGGAACAATTTAAATCTGGTCGCACTCGCGATTAGGATATCTTGTTCTTGTAAGTCAAGAAGTCATATCGAATTCATGTAGATCGTGGTACACCAAGGATCAAGAATTAGAGTTAGCAGTTAATCAATTAAGACTTTAATGACTATTAAAACAAAATTATTTATTTAAAATATTTCAATAGTACAATAGTAGAGGTCCAAGCAAAAAGTTTAATTAAAAATATAAATAATCTGAAAAGGTACACTGTTTTTATTCTTGAATTTTTATTGTTATACAATTTTTACAAGATTCTGATGATAAAGTAATTTAACGTAATTTTAGATGAGGAAAAATCTATAAAGAAAATTACATCTGGTTGGAATTTAACTGTGCTCGTTTGGTGTGGGAAGGACGTTCTAAGAAGATTCCAAATTAACGTTGTGTTTGTCTTCCAATTATGTAATTTTCACTTTAAAATAATCCTAGTAAATAGTATAAATATATAAAATATTTTTTATATTATAATATATTTTCAGAATCGGTCAATTCTGTTCAATAGATCTATAACTACTATTATAACGCCGAGACATTTTTTTTTTCAATTATAATTTAATTTTTAAATTTACTATTATAGAAATACAATAAATTGGAGCTTCTCATTAAATAAAAAAATTTAAGAACAGAATTTTAGCTGATGCAGTAATACATTTAAAATAATAAAATACAGGGTGTCCAAATTAAACTTGACACTTTCCAGCTGGATACAGTAAAAACTATTCATGAGAAAGTCATGAAAGTTTGGGAATGTCTTAATGAGAAAATGGAAATTTTTTTCTAGAGCGGAAAAATTTAGTTTGAAAAACCACCACTAGAGGCCGCTTTTTAAGCTGAAATAGTAACTTTCTACAGGGAGGTCCGAGGCGTATAGGGACCTTTGTTCGCTCGCTACTAACTTCCTACAAATTTAAATCTCATAATTATCGGCACTTTGTTTTTGAAATTGATTTTTTTTTGTATAAAAATATTTTTTTAACTTATGAGTCATCAAATCAAAAGTACTTTTAAATATGAAACTATTTATTTTGCTCTACTGATATAAATAATTTTATATCTAAATCTTCGTCCTTCACATTATCATTACATTAAATTCGATAATCAAAGAATGAACTTTTGTCAGACAATATGGATTTTATCATTAATAAATATAAATCACATACATTCCTTAATTGTGAAATCGCAACACAATGAAGGAATGCGCGTAGCCACATGCACATTGCAGGACCAGTAGAGTGAGAGACATATGCAAATGATTTAAAAAACAAAGATACGCAACAGACACCTATTTATTCAGTAACAAATATGACCCCCACGGGCAGCTATTCGGCGACGCATACTATCAGTGAAGCGATTAATAGCTGCCCGAGGCATCCTTTACCAAGCTGCATCCACTGCGGTGCTCAGGTCGTCTACGGTGTATGGCGGTGGTCCCCGATTACCTCATATCGGACGAGATCCCACAGGTGTTGGATAAAAGAGAGATCTGGCGAGGCTGCCGGCTAGGGAAGAAGATGAATTTCATTCGGGCTGGTGGGAGTTCGCCGTGCGACGTGTGTTCGGGCATTGTCTTGCTGAAACAGCGTGTCGTGTGCGGTCTGCACCAGTGGCCGAACAACAGGCTCCACAATCTGTATGACGTACTGGCCTGCTGTCAGAGTATCGGAAATGTGCACCAGGGCAGTCTACTGATCGAACGAGATACCTCCCAAAACCATGATGTCTGGTGTGAAGCTCGGCGAAAAGGGCTGGCACGTAGCGTTTTCCAGGATATCGCCACATCCGTCTATGACCGTAATTCCTTCTCAGACAGAAGCGGGATTCATCCGTAAACAATACTCCATGCTATTCAGTGGTCCAGTTGCGATGACGACGACATCACGCCCCTGTGTCGAGTGGTTAATGGCACTCCCGTTGCTGATTGCCTTGTGTGCAGTCCGAATTCATATATCCTGTTGCGAATGGTGTGGGTCGACACAGATGCACCTGTTAACGGCGACAGACTGCTTCGGATGTCACATATGATTCACTCCCTTTTTGGCGTGTTCGTAGATGTTGCTGCGTCCATCCTGTCACATATCTCTGGATGTTACTCACGTCGTGTTCAACACGCGTGGCAACTGCTCCATGCAGCTCCAGAATACGGTCTCCTTACCCGTCCGTTAACTAGTGGTACTCGGTTCACTGTCGTCTCAGAGGCATTTTCTTCGCTTCCTCGAATGTTCGACTGCCGCGAACCGCCACTGATAGCATTTACGGTCCAAGCCGGCTGCTGGTCATTATAGCTCGAAGCTGGGTACGATATCTCCCGATGTGTCATTTTCTCTGTCACCTCTACCAGTCCTGCAATTTGCATGTGGCTACGCTGCATTTCTTTGTGGTGTTCCAATTTCACTTTACAGGAGTGTATAAGAGTATTCGGCTTTAAGGTCACTAAAGGAAGCTTTTTAATCACACCCATCAGGGGGTTTGATCAGATCCACAAAGAAGATGGCGAGAGACAGGGTCTAACATATCCAGAATAGACATCTATAAAAAAATTCTTGGAGTTTCCGACTTGAACTCAAATCAGAGCCTCCCTGTGGAGCTAGTTCGAGGTAAAGGTATTATTATATATCATGTACCAGATTTATGATTTTTATCGTCATACTTAAGAATACTGAATCACAAGGCTCTACAGGGGAGAACCCAAAATGGCATACTCGGGCAAAATGGCACAAGTGCTTGTTTTTATTAATTATTAATTAATTGCCATCATTTTTACTATATCCTGGTGAGAACTAATCTTTCTCACTAAGTCTCAACTAACTGGGCTTAATGAGAAAAATTAGGTCTTCGTGTGTTTCGAAGTGGTTTCGGGCATTGGTAGATAAGTTTAATTTGATCAGATAAGCCCATTGTATTGTGTAATGTGTTATTATATATTTATTGCTGTTTTGTTTTTTGAGGACACTCTCTACAATTCACTGAATACAATTAACTCAGATTTAGTATAATAGATATGATATACAGTATTAGTATTTCTGTCTCATCATGTGTTTCATAAAAGCATTGTGTTGTTTAGGTCTAATGAGCCGATTTGTGAATCATGACGGATTAAGGCAAAATGGCATACCGTGTCATTTTGTCCACCATGCAGAGTTGCATTTAGGAATTTATTTTGGGATCTTCTTCCACACATTTAATTGTAAAGGAGATTTAAGAATATTTTCTAAATCTTTTTATAAGAATTTATTTTCTATTGAATTTTTGAAAGCTATAATTCTGAATTAACTGTTAGAAAGGAGATGGGTTGACAGAAAGTGGCAAAATTGTTTCGAGTTTCGAAAACTATATACGTAATATAATTTTGCTGCGTAAGGGCGATTGGGCATTATATCCTGCCAGGCTTTATTTTCCCAAGAAGACTTGGAAGCAAGAACTGATAGATAAAGCTCCACTCGAACCCTGAATATCATGAAGATCAAGATAAAGACGGAAATTATGTTTTGTTGCATCTATTGCAATGAATCATTTTCTGATTCATGTCTCGGAAAGAAATGGATTCAGTGCAATACATGTGGTAAATGAAGTCATGTGCCGGTGTTGAACGTAACGTTGCGAGTTTTGAATATAATGTGTACCACAATGATAAGACCTAACTCTTCATTTGCATAAATGAATATTTTTTAGGCTCACGTAGGTTACATTAGTGCTTTCCACGTTTTATTTTATTGATTCATTTTTCTCTTACCTTGCATTTTTTTCCATTGAAGCAAACTGATCTATACCAAGCCATTTTGTTCACATGCCTGGGCAAAATGGTATAGTAATTTAATTTAAAAAAATCCCAGCAACGAGTTTTTTAATTTTCCCGGCGACATTTGAAAGTTTGGTGGCGCCAACTGTTATGATATTTTATCAAACATTTTTTATATTTTTAATTATTATAAAATGGCAAAAAGCATTTAGCAATAAAAGATATACGAGTATCCATCACCAACCTCAGCGGTCATGTCTAAAAAAATAGCAAATTTGGTAAAATCACGGTCGCAGAACAGAAAGGCTTTTTAGGCAATAAGAGGTTTAATATAAAATGATCGGTAAGATCGTATGCCATCTTTATTTGTTTGTTTATTGCAGTGTTCATATTGGTGTTTCGATTTCGACTTATTTCTCATCGGCTGTAGAAAGTATTAATGTATTCTTCTGCTAACAACAAGGCAGTAGAAAGCAGTATTTTTATTTTATTTTAAAACACGGTATAAATGACCAGTAATTAAAAATCAAATAATATAAAAAATCTTGTAATATTTTCATTAATTTAAGTCTTGGTATAAATTTTATCATTTCTAAATGCAGTTGATAAGGAATGCCTGTATATCTAGTGAATATAATATATGAAATATTTAAGTTTCCTAGATGTTGACACTATATCTTCAGCCAAATCAAGACAATTGAAAAATGATTTTAAAAAGAATAAATGTATCGTATTGAAAATTATTTATTTAACATAACGTCAACATCTCAGAAACTTAAACATCTCATATATCTTTTCTTTAATCAGTAAATATCACGAGATATATTTATCGAATCGGAATTAAAGATTTGTTTTAAGATAAATATATTAATGATGAAGAAATATTTTTCTGCTAGTATTCTCAGAATGGAAGTTGCAGTTCTTATATTTCTATCTTTATTCCTTATACAAACGAGAGCGACGACGAAGTTAAAGGAAAATTGTCCTCCTCCCGAAGACATACCAGACTGCTTATGTCATGAGGTGAATATGAGAATTTCCTGTACTCAATTAATGGATCCTATTGTAGTAAAATCCTTAACGGAATCATTAGCGGAATACCGTGTAAAATATTTTGATATTCACGATTCCTTCCTGATTTACCTTCCTGTAGAAATGTTTGTTAATTTTCATATCGAAGAATTTAAGATGAATCGGAGTAAGTTATTGGGATTTGAAAGTAATGAAGGTTCAAAAATGTTTGCGGGATTAGAAAACGTATTGAAGAAAATTGAATTTCGAGAAATACATGGAATTTCGTCATGGAGATGGAATGTATTCAATGTGTTGAATACTTTGACGCATTTCGCAATAATATCGAGTGATGTGAATAAAATTGAAGATAACTTTCTCAGTTTAAAATCGCTTCGATTTCTTGATTTCAGTTATAATAAAATTAAGTATTTGCATAAAAATTCTTTTAGTAATCTTACAAATTTGCAACATTTTTCAATGAGAAACAATGAGATCCAAAAGATTCACCGTGATATTTTTCCTAGACCAGCTCATGAATTACGACTTATTAATTTGAGGTAAATCACATATTTTTAATGTTTTTATAATGTTCTTCTCTTAATTTAAATAATTATTTTATAGCTATAATAAAATAGAAGTAATCCCCGATGATTTTTTTCAAGATATGGCTAAATTAACAACAGTATACATGAAAGAAAATAAAATAAAATTTCTTTCTCCCAAGCTATTCCAGTTTCTGGAAAATAAACCGTTGTCGGCTATACATCTCCAAGGTAAGATGTGAAAATTAACAGATTTTTCGCTATATTAAATTATTTTATTTATAAACGATTATTTTTCAGGTAATAACATATATTGCTGTTTAGTATTGAAAGACATTATAACTACTAGTTATAAATCCAGACTTTACGCCGACTGTTCTTACCCTCAAGCGTTGAAAGGAAAACCACTGTGGTCACTGAAACCCAGTGATCTTTACAAAACAAAATGTTAGCATTTATTAAAAATCTTTTAATATGTGAAGTTTATATAAAATTACATAAATCTGCTGATAATATGTGGCATATTTTACTCTTATTATGTCCTGCATTTTTAAAAGTCAAAGAAATTATAATAAAATTTATGTATTTGAGAAATTGATGCCTCAAAATAAATAAATAAAATAAGTTTTTTCATTATTCTTTAAAATAATGTTTAAAGTTCTCTTTATAAAGCTCTATTTCGACCGCCCACCAGTAGTCGAATGGACGGTTGGTCGCGGGTTCGTGCTTCACCGACATTCTGGCCGCGTGGAGTTTTCCGGGTTTTCTATACGTGTCTAACGTCTAAATAGGGCCCTATTTGCCATAAAAATCCTCCCGAGAGGTACTCCCCTTTGACAGATAGCCCGTGTGTTGCCTTGTCTTATTCCGTTACATCGTACTGTACATTTCGGTCGGTTCGCCGAGGTAGTTAAGGCGTCAGCCTACCTCTCTGGGGTTCGAATCCGACCGAGAGACAAACGAAGGAATTTTTCATGGGCATTCTAACCCCGATATATCGGGCTCTGTCTATTACCATCCGGGTTTGGCTGAATCTATGGCCTACAGAATAAAGGCCCCTTTAGTTCTCACAGAACCGAAAGCAGAAAAAGAAAAAGTTACGTTTAAAGTAAATTTTCTAGAAATTTCATTAGTTATTTAGATTTTAACATAAAAAATAATTTTTATAATTGTTAATAATATGATAATGATGATATCGTCCATTTTTATAGTCAAAGAGTAAAAATCAGTACTACGGCTTTTGCATGCCGCTTGTGACGTGAAAAGTGGATAATCTTTCCAACTCTTGATATTTACAGCGTGTTCCACATCTCTAAGTCTTTGTTGGATTATTTATTTATCTCAATTATCTCTTCGATTATCCTTTTCTCTATCTGTTGTAAAAATCTTATGCTCATATCAAAACAGTGTTATTCTTTAGAGTGCTATCGTCCGATCAATATCTTAGATTTATTTTTTAGTTCCACAAACTAAGGTTTTATATAATAAACTATTAAGATAGTTTCAGTCGTCCGAATCTCTGCTGTCCGAAGTCTGCAGGCGCCTTTCATTGTGTTCTCCGCTCTTTCCCTTACATGAGCCAACAACTAGCAGTTATTCATTCTCCAGCGATATAGTTATTTGTATTAGCCATTATTCACGTTCTTTTATCTGAAACACATAACAAATAAAACATACGATTTGTTTCTATAGAGGTGACGAAACTTTGTACTCACCTTCTATATTACACAATTATCGTTTTTGCACTATCAGTCTCAACTCAGATTACAGCGGACTTTTAAATCAAAGTGAAAGCTACTGTAATTGAAATCCTCGATTAAATCTTCGAAGCTTGAGCTCTGAAGTGCGAGTTAGTCTTTAATGATTGGCAAAATATAGAGTACTTACAGTACTTGTCACAAAAGAAACTCTGATTCTGTTAACTGTAAAAAAAAGAAGTTTTCACTTTAATCTGTGGAAAAATAAGGTGCAAAATAATACCGAAAAAATTCAAGAAATCTCCAATAGTCATTCTATAACCGTAAATAAATCATTCAAGAATCGATTAATGAAAAATATGTGCAACGTATTTTCGAACTTTGGTCAGATTTTATAAAAGTTGATAAACGTATCAAAAATTTCTATTGAAGTATTGAATAAAGTTTTCTTTATTTAATACTGTATAAAATATGTAATAATTTTTTAGAGAAATACAGTATTATGTAATATTAATACACTATATTAATAGCTATTATAGTATAATATTAACATTAATTAATTACGTAATATATCTGAAAGCATTTCAAGTTTAATCATTTGATTTAAATAAATACATAAATTTTATTTTTAAATAAAAAAAAAAATTGGAAATTTATACCTAGTAAATCAAAACATCACTAGATGGCACCACCGATATAAAACTTAATAACATTTTTTTGGTATTAATAACGCCATCTAGTATATTACAAGTGAAATACTTTAACAGCAAACAATGTATTTCAGCCTAAGGAGGTGTTTGTTTTGTCACAATAATCTACACTTTAACTCTAGTTTATTTCTATTCTCTCATTACAAAAATGCAGGAATAACATCAAATATCCTAACTAAACGAATTTATTTTATATATAACTCTTAATACACATAGCATTATCTCGTGAACAATCAAAACGTGTTACACTTGAAATTCACTCTGTTATTTTTTATCATAAGGAGTTCTTAATTATAATTTCTTTATAAATGATAATTTATGTAATATTATTTATTATTTATAATTGTGACTATCAATTATTGAGTCGACTATTATTTATATAATATACATGTATAAATTGAGTTAAAATTCATCACTCAATTTGTTTTCAAAGAAGCGCAATATGTACAGTACATATATAATTGCAATTTTTGCTTATTTCATATACCTTTTTATTGTGTAATTTCAGAAATGTATTATTTATTTTATTTCTACTGTTTGTATTTTAATAGAGTGGTGTATTATTGTTTCATTGGTGATAGTAATATCTAGTCCGTTTGGACTTTACTGTAATAAAGAACGCATTGTGCTTTATTGTTTGCTATTCTGTTAAAATATATAAGAATTTTAATGACACAAATCAGTAGCGGATTATAAATTTTAAATAATAAGTGTTATTTTTAACATATATATTAGAAATTTTTACAAAACAATTGAACTAGAGCAATATTGATCCAATTTTAAAACTAATTTTTGATTGTTCAATGCTTGATAAAAACTTTAATTTTATCTGTTAAAATAAGAGAATTATCTGACAAATAACAGCTTAAACGTTGTTCAAATTTATTTCTTTTGAGGTGAGATAAAGCAAACAATTTAATTTTTTAGGTTTCCAATTTTCGCAAATTTTAAAAAAATTTTAGGTTAATATCACTTCTATATTTTATGAGGAGAGAGAGTGATAAAATGACACCAAATTAGGCCATAACCTGCATGGGGACAAGACAAGACAAACGATATCAAATTGACGTCAAAGTGTACAAATATTTTAGAAAACGAACACGCCTATAAAAGTGTTACCAGATTTTATATTTTTATTTCTATTTAATCTTCTGAATCCGTATAATAATTATTAATTTCAAAGCAAAGCGAGTCGTAAATTTTCTACAAATCCAATGTTATAAATTGATACTAATACTTATAAATTTGTAGTTTTAAATATACAACACAACACAGACATGGTCAACAAAACATATGAATCGTAAATACGCTATTTTATACGGTATTAATAGAAAATTTACATAGTCACAAAAGCGGGAATTTTGTAAATTGCAGGGTTTACTGTACTTTATAGATAATTTATGAAAATAAATTTATATAATTCTAGGCGCTCCACCTCTGACCGCCTTCGGAGTTTCAATCCTAGCATTTTACGTCGCTCTCCTCGTTTGTGTTGTGATTTATAATAGTTTTTTAATATAATCAATATTAGTTTTAAAGCTTATCTACTGATCAAATAACTGTTAACTTAAAGATTAATTAATAGTTAGAAAGAAGAAAACGTAATTAAAAATAATACGAAGCAAATTAATAATAATAAATATGTTTAAAAATAGTAAGATTATTTCAATTAATAGACTACACAGATGCTCTGGTGTTCGATGATACTAGTTTTTGACACGTCGCAGCGCATAATATATATATATATACATTTGTTAATGTTTTATGTTCTAGCTTATTTTATTAGGATAGATCATTCTAGTTCTGAATTTATTTTAATTTGTTTCATATTAATATAAATTCAGAATTTTGAACGAGTTCCATTGTATTATAAGAACAAAATTTATAGAGATGGATCGACCTATTAAAAGATCGAGAAAAGTCATCGATTGGAAAATGAATTTGTAAATTAAATTTTAATTTTTAAAATTTCGGTGTAGAAAATCATCGATACATTAGAAAATAGGAACAAAACATATCAAAGACTTTAAAACACATTTAAATTAACAAATGAAGTATTATACATAATGCAAAAATAAAGTAGGCTATCATAGATCGCTCTTACGACCACTCGTTTCGTAATCCCGCTTCTACAATTAAATTACAGAACCGTATACAGACAGTAGTCTCTAATGTGACTGTATTTGACTATTGTATTTTTGTTTTTCGTCTTTGTTTAAAACTATATTTTCAGGAACTTAAATTTCTATTTTCAATATGACAGGAAATACGATGGTTTGCTTTATAATAACTTAACGAGGTTCTCCAGAAACAATGTTGGAAAAGGCAGAAATTGCTGTATAATCTTATATGAACCGTACTATTAAAAATGTTTGCAAATAAAATAAGATGATATACACAAACAAAGAAGTGTGTAGATTAAATCCGCATTAACTTACAAAATTACCCATATTTAATATCATTGACTTATAACTGAAGAAATATTATATTAAACATTTCAAATTAAGAATCTCGTATAATGATTTATTTTGAAGGAATTCCTAAAAAAGTAAATTAAAAAAAATCACATTTAATGTTCGGTATAAAAAAGTTAAGCAGAACATTTATTATATTTTTTTTTTTTTGTTAAAGAAACATGACTTTTTTCTTATTGTATTTTTACTCGAGGTGTCAAAATGTCATGAACGGCAGTTATCTATGATGAATAGCTCTTGAGATAGAAAACTAGAACATGATTGATAGTTCGGGAAAATTATACACTAAATACAATGTTCAAGATTTAAATTATTGTGACATCTTACCATTATCAATTTGAATATATAACTTTTTATATGAATAAAAATTCATTTGCATAGAGTTTTTTTTTCTAATCTTTCTAATAAATAATCTTAAATGAATTAATTTTAGGCACAGATTACTGTCTCTGTTACTTTTACAGAAAACTTTTTATATATTTCTGATGAATATACTTGAATTGGATAAATTATTGTATCAATAAATAAATATTAAAAGTAAAACCTTAATACATTAAGTGGTAATTTTATAAATTAATTTATAAAACCAATAATATTGCCTAATTTAATAATTTCTGCAAAATAAAATGGGTTTGCTGAAATTTACATTTTAATTTATTTAATTATTTATTTTAGAATTAATTAAAACATTCTTATAAAGTTTTATATTTATAAAAATACTATAAAGAGTTTTATAAATTAATATTTTATCGTGTATAATTTAATCCATTTTTTAAGCAACAATTACTCTTAATTACTTCTTGTCTTATTCCTATAGCCTAAGAGGAAAAACGTAGGCAGAAAAAATAAAAAAAGGAAAGTTTTTCTATTCATTACAGTTTCTGTATGTGGAAACTACAGTCTAATGAATTGAATACTGTTTCTTCTTATTGTTTTTCCTTATAATTGTTAAGAGTAAATGTAGTAGAGTATAGTTCTTATACGACAATTTTAAACATTGAGAATTAAAAAATATATATATATATATATATAAACTTTGTAATATTTTCGAATAAAGTATATGCAAATTTATATTATCAGATATATAAATAGCTAAAATAGCCTTTTGTTTTTTCATCAACTTTCTTTCTTAACCATTGTCAAGGTTGAAGAAGCAACACATACGTCAATTCAACTGCCACACCTTAATTTATAGACCAAGGACACTTTTGTGCTTCCTAATATGCCAATAATTCTAAATGACATATAAAATCTGCCACTACGGAACCTTTAATTTCTTTTTTTTCTCAAGGTCAAGGTAAAAAATCAAATGAGAAAGTGAATATATTCAAGGATACCGTATGCATCCAGAACTACCTATTTCTGTATTCTACACATGTAAATCACTGTAATAGCTAAAATGTAAGTTTTTATTAATTACATCTTGTTTCGAAGGTGTTTTAGCCTATTAAAATTATACAGATTTACACGAATTTAATTATAAAAGATCAAATTTTGCTTTTAAAAGTTAAGAAGTTTCTCTTGCTAAAAATATATATAATTTTCTATTATAATAGAATATATTTATTACATACTGTAAGAGTTAATAAATGTTTAAAATAAAAGAAAATATTGGTTTTATAAAAATTAATTTCTATTTTGTCATATGTTCGTAATACGACGTTGCTCTAAGGTTACAGAACGATGAAAGATATCGTACTCAAAAGTATGATTTTAATAAAAATTAAGAAATAACATTATAAAATTTTATAAAGAACTTTAAAATACACTTTATTTTATTCCTTCGTGTATTTTTCTAAAATATTTATAATTTTTTAAATAAAGAAATATGTAAAATCTTTTCAAACTTCTATTGTATATAACTTAATAATATTTAGTCTCTCATTATTACTTCATTATTTTTAAATAAAATTAATATTGGACTATGAACCCAAAGTTGAGTTTTAATTAAACACTTGGCTTTATTTCCATCTTTATTTAGTCGATACGTGCCATTTGCACGTATCGACTAAATAAAGATGGAAATAAAGCCAAGTGTTTAATTAAAACTCAACTTTGGGTTCATAGTCCAACAATCATCAAACACGGTTTCAAAGAAAAGATATAAAACTAATATTTAAAATAATAATAATATGTTTAAAAGTTTCATTATATTATTTTTTAGACTGTAAAAGCACGAAATTCTTCCTTATTTTCGATTCTACGAGATAGTAAAATAACATTTTATTGTAAAAAAACAAACAGCATTTATCGTAATTCGATTTAGAAGAGAATTTATTAAAATATTTTGGAAATTTTCTATGGGAACGAATAAGTTAGGCAACAAAATGAGCATTATTTTAATAATCTGATATTTCATTTGATGAGTAAGTGCCAGATATTTTTTCCTTAAATATTTTCTAGGCCAAGGTTGCATTTTTATTAACGTCTGTCTGTTTTAAATGTATAAATTATCTTAAAGTAAGAAATTATGTAAGTAGATATGGTTAAAATACACTATTAGAGGTTTCACCGACATAATACTACATAAGAAAAATTTTATCCATATAAAAAACGAAAATACTCAATTTAAGACTGTCAATAAGTGTGAAAATTTAATAAATATAAACAAATTTCAATGTAAATAAAAAGGAGAACAAAATTATGTACGTTTGGATTATGTATATGTATGTATAGATATGTTGGCCTGTAATTTTGTTTTATGTCTCACGACCCATGGACCGAAACTTTTGAAATTTGGTAAGAATTCTTCTATATATGTGTCATCAGTGCTATTATATTTTAGATATTATACGGGGAAAGATAGAAAAGTATGGGTCAAAATTATTCCTACAATAAAAAATAAGGCTTTTGCTTTTTTTCTGTATTAGAAATTATAGTTGAAAATGATCGGACTTTCTTTCTGGACTCCTTAACTTCCTGCTCAAGTGCCGAGAAGTCGTACAAGAGCCCTTTCCAGCTTTTATCAAATTTCCATTTCTTCGCATGTTAGGTAATAAATGCATGTGCAAGCTTGGTATATTTTTATTAAAATAACAAGCAAATATTTATAACTTTAAAACCTATAAATAAATAAATCTACACCCCCCAAAAAATAATAGAAAAATAACCTCTTTGCTGATTTAAAGTCTAATTTTAATCAGCAAAAACTATTCTGAATAATTCTAGTTTAATAGGAAAACGATTAGCTTCTTTCTCTTCTTGAAAAACGATTAAATTTCCTTTTCTAAATAATAATAAATTAATTTCACTAGTAAAATTTATTTATTTATTTCTTTAATTTATTTAAATTTATTCCTTTTTAAATATCAGCATCAAACTGATTTTAATTTGAAAATGATAAACTCATTTTATTGGAGAAGCAGGCAAATATAATCGTTGTACTTTCTCAATAGAAAGCGATATAAGGTCACCTATTGTTAAGCGATTTAACGAAAGTGACTAAAAAATTCCTGTTTAAAGTTTGATGACCGAATAGTTGGTCCTTTGCAATAACCAGGAAGGTTAAACAAAGAAGCCACTTTATTAAATGGGTCAGCAGATGGAAAGTCCGTCGAGCAGGGCGTATCCCGTTGACCTTGCTACCTCATCAATCTGTAGATGTACCAATTGATGAACGTCACGTGATAGTTTACGCCCTTCTATCAAACTGACCCTGAGAAATTAGTATATATAGAGAGAGAACTGAAAACTACCCATCGGCTGACTGGAATATCCAAGAAGCAAATCTTTCAATATGAATAAGTTGGTATGTAAATTTTTAATATTTTAAAATTTTTATATAACTTTTCTTCTACTTAATCGATTCTGTTTTATTCTTAGTACGTTTTATTCTTCGTCGTTGCTTTATTCGCCGTGGCTTCTGCCATCGGTGGTGTTAAGGATGCGGCTGGAAACTATTATGATTTTACCACTGGACAACTTGCTAGTTCTGCTACTGGAAAAGTCTACAGTCCTCACTATGGATATGCTCCACATGCTGCTTATGCTTACCCATACGTAGGTGCCTACCACGGTGCCTACGTCGTTTAGAAAAAGGTAAGCCTTAATTATACCCAGTTTAACATCAATATTTTCTGTTAATTATATCAATTTATTTATAAAAATCTCTTTCTAGGCGATGAAGAATTTCTTAAATGTTTTATAAATATTTCTAACTTCGACTTTCAACTGTTTTTTTTCTATTGCTTTGTCTTTCACTGTAAATAAAATTCAATTATTTTTGAATAAACGTCTTTTTTTCATTAATGTTTTACGTTTTGTCACCTACAACTCAATAAAAACATTTATAACGGAAATTTAACTTAAAGTATATTGCACGAACTTACATTAACGAGAATAGAAAGAATTATAGGCTTTTATTTTATATTATTATAAAGATAAAATAAGAATATAAAATAATTTTAAATGTTGTATTCGCCCTTATTTTTTTACTATTTTCACGTATATTTTATGAATTGATAATTTTTTAAACTATAAAAATGTATATTTTCGAATGAACCGCAGCAATGTATAGAGTAAAACATTAAACATAAAAATTAAATATTAAATATTTAAAAACACTCAAATTTTAAGAAAAATATTTATTTTACATCGTTATACAAATCTACATATAAAATAGACTGATTTTATTAATATTTTAACTGTAAATAGCATAGTTTTAAGGTAAAATTGTTATTTTTTTCATCCAACATCGTTTAACAATCCCTTAAATGTGACACAAACCTGCAACTTCTACTTGTTCTGCAGGGAAGGCAAACTAAAGACATATACTGTATATTATTTTTAAATTATATATCTATAAATGATACAAATTTATAAATATAATTATAGAATTTAATCATACGAAATATTATAAACTAATTTTCAACGTTGTCCTTTTTGGCAGGAGAATCTTCTTTAGACGGATTCGAGCTAAAAGAAATTAATAATAAAAATAATTTTATTTAAATCATTATCCGAATTTTTTTTTTTTTTAAAAATCGTATATAAAATGTTATTTTAGAGTTTTAACAAGTAAAAAATATTTTAAATATTTTATGAAGTATTAAACTTTCTCGAAGTTAATACAGCCAAACCTCTAAGAAACGGATATTGACGATGACCGTTGTTTGGAGGTGTCCGTTATTAGAGGTTCGGCTGTATAGGGCCTACATAAAAAGACAAAAATACGATTACCTATCATACCATTTAACATAGTAATTATTATTTTTACAGATAAAAATCCGTCCTAAATTATAAAAGTTAAGTAGATTTTTTTGAAATTAAAATGCTAATTAAACGTTTGTAGACAATGAAAACATTCATCTTACTCCTTTTCTTTATCCGGGTTGTTGCTAACGGCTTTTCTACTCCATCCTGGATCGTAATAATCCCTGTAACGGTGATAAGGATAATCGTAACGATATCTTTCGTCATACCAAGGATAGTTTGGATATCTCGTATTATGCCAAGGATACTGACGATAATCATCGTAACATTCGTATCCATATCCGTATCCTTGTTGGCAATTAAATCCGAGACGTTGGTATTTATCATAAACGTCTTCTCTTGGATAATAACGATCGTATCTATCGTAACTGCGATGATGATCGAATCTATATGGTGGATAATAACGATCGTATCGTTGATACTGTTGATAATATGGATCGTAAACGTTGGGTGATGGTTGATAGCGGTCGTAACTTCGAGATGGAGGAAAGTAACGATTTAAATAGTCTTTGTAGTAGCTGTTACTCCAAGAGTATGGAAAAACATCATCTAAGCAGAAGAGTAGGAGAAGCAATGAAGCTAACTGTAAAATATTAATAAAATTATTTTCTTATCATCATTATAAATAGAATTAAAAGAAAATTGATAAATTTTATATCTTGTGATTCAGCTTATTATTATAATATTTATTAATTAAAGTTTCATGATGAATATTATTAATAGACAACTTCTACGAGTAAAAGCGGCAATTTTTATTACAAAATTTTAATATAAAATTTAAATATCATGTCTTGTACTTACCATCTTCATCTTGTCTCTACGCATAACTGTTTCAAGCATGCATTTTTCTTCAATTTAAAGATGGAGGGCATTGCTCTTTACCCGAAAATATCACGTGACTTATGACATTGAATATCTTAAAGGTCGACAATAACAATTTTCCAAGTCCAATCACCATGTTAGTTATTAAAGGCTATTTTCCACATGGAGATTTCTGTATAAAAATTATAAAAGCACAATATATAATTTTTTTCTATAGTGTAACATGGTACGAAAGAAAGCCAAAATTGCTTCTAACGAGAAGATGATGACGTTAAAACATAATAATAAAAAAAGAGTAAACTGCATCAATATGTCAAATTAAAATATTTTTGAAATAATTTCTCTAAAACAATATTATCCTTTTTAAGAATTCGTAGAAAACATTACAGTAATTACATTTTATAAAAATTTCATTCCAATCTTCAGTTTATTTTTTACAAAATAACTTTTAAATTATTATATTAAATAACTTTGATATAATAACTTTTAAATACGCGTATATCAAAAGTGTTTATAATGATAAAATCAAAAAAACAAAAAAACAGAATGGGATAATGTTTTTATTTCTCAAATTCGTAGAAAATTAATAATTATTTATTTAATAACAATGAATGTTTCTATTGTTCAATTTCGATATAGGATAATGAACTCAAAATAAATACACATCACGCAATGGTATCGATGTTATCATCAAAATTTGGCCTTGAGATAAGCATCAAATCATACATTTCATTTATAGAAACTTCGCTAAGTGATTTTTTAGGAAAATCTTTAATTATTTTACAGATTTTTCATACTTCTAATGAATTTACTCTTACATTTTTAAGTAATATATAAGAAAATTTAACGTTTCAGAGATTATTATTAAAACTTTTTATATACTAGCATTTGATTTATAATAGTCTGTTATTTATGGAATAAAATATGAATGAAATGATATCATTATGTAAAAAATAATAGTTAAAAAGTATTTTCATAAATTAAAAACTTCAAAATATAATTCCTTCTTGTTATTTCACAATAAATAACAATAAAAGCAATAAAAAAATATTTTTCACAAATTAACGTTTATGCAAAATGACTTAGAGATTTAGTTTTCGAGTTTTTTTGCCCTTAAAATAACAGGTTTATAATTATATTTTCTAGGAAGTGATGTCACTGAGGTGTATTTATATAAAATAAAACCATCTTACTGTAACTAAATTAATTAAAAGTTTTATAAATCTCTCAATGTAATATGTGTTAGTTATAAATAGAAAAAAAATGCTTTAATTAATTAATTTCTAATTAAAAAAATTCTCAAATTTATAAATCAAAACGTTGTTTTATTACATACCATTTGAATACAGAAAATTAAATATTCATTTTAAAATACTATAATGTAAAACGTTACAGAAAAAACTACATTCCAGAAAGACAGAAATAATAAATTATTATTAAATCTTTAAACATGAAAACCGCATTTTACATATAAATAAATTAATGTAAAATATTTACCACAAATAAAAATCGAGTTTACAAAATATAAAAATAAAAATATTGTATGAATTTGAAGAATGTTTTACATAATTTTTTAAAATGTAACAAGACATAAAAAGTATAAGACACTTTTTATGTCTTGTTAATAATTAATAAAACGTCTAATAATTAATTTTATACACTAAACAGTTTTATTTAACAACCAAAATATAAATTACATAAATAAAATTCAGACTGAATACATGGTAGTGATTGAAAATGTTAAAAAATTCTTTCATATTTATACAATTACACGATTTACATGTAATTATGGAGAATATAACCAGTAAAAATTCACAATTAAATTAAAGGACGTAATAAAAAATAAACCTAGAAATACTTTGAGGAAATGGAACTTCTCCATTTCCTCAAAGTATTTTCTATACTTCACGTACTTTATATCGTACATTATACGATAAAATAATCAAAATATTATGTAGAAGCATTTTCTTTATCAAAAACTGGTCTTCTATTCCATCCATTATAATAGTAATCCCTATAAATATCAGGATTTACATATACAGTTTCAATAGAAACTCTATTGTTACTTTGATTGTCGTTATCGTAACAACCATTACCATATCTCTGTCCTCCTTTACATTTATAATCGTATGTGTTTTGATGCTGTGGCCGAAAATATGGATAATCATTATCGTAACCGATGCCATTATCGTATCTGTTTGGATAATAGTGGTTTGAATTATAGCGATCGTAATATTGGTTGCTGTTGAAAGTTGTTGGGTAATAACGATTATAGGAATTTGAAGGAGGATAATAACGATTATTGTTGATAGAAGGTGGATAGTAATGATTGTACGTGCGAGATGGTGGATAATAACGATCGTAGTTACGTGAGGGTTGATAATAATGATCCCAGTAACGTTGATAGTAACGATAATTCCAGTTGTTTCCTCTTGTTATGTGTAGCATGACTGCGATGAAAATAAATGAGAAAGTTAACTGAAAATAAAAATTATAGTATTAATAATTAATGAAATATACGCTTTAATAATATATATGTATATATATTTAAGTTGTTGCTTTAGAATATGTTCCAGAATAAAATAAATTTAGACTTTTCCAATGAGGAGTTTGCGATATACTTTGGTCTTATTCTTAATACAGTATTGATAATGTAATGTAAAAAAATAAAAAATAATATTATAGAATAATCTATATAAAATTATCTTAAACAAAAATCATATTTCAACCATATAACTATCAAAAATAAAGCTTATAAAAATGAATAAAACGAATCTACAAGGGAAAAACAACGCTAAATTAAATAAAAATTCATTAATTCTTAATTTCCGAGAAATTATTACGTACACAGAAAAATAATTTATAATTAATTTCTGTTATTTCTAACAGAAAATGTAAGATAAACGTAGGCTAATTCTGAAATAATTTCATTATTTACATTATTGGACTAAACGCATTTATCTTTCGAATCTTTCGATTTATATGCTAATTATTAGGCACAGAATTTCATAACTAAATTTTCAATGAAGTTAACGATCCAAATCGGCAAACAATTGAAACATTTCATCACTAATAAATGGCATTTGCATACTTACGATCTTTGTCTCGTTCATCTCTGCGAGTGGTTTCAATACTCGATGAACCCAATTTAAGTAGCTAAGTGCAACGTTCTGTGCTTGAAAGATCACCTTGACATTGAACGTTACCAAAGGTCATTATAAATAATATCCTGTGCCCCTTCCACCTAACTTTATCCTGATGGATAAATACAGATGATAAACAAAGTATATTTATTATAGTTCGACTTTCTTTCGGGTGCATTCACTTATGAACATATACAAATTAAATTTAAAAATAGTTTTCCAGATTTAAAATATTTAACTCTAATCTTTATTTTATATTTTTGAAACACGCATTTTGAATATTTTTGCATAAAAACTATTGTTTGTCGTTTGTTTGTTGTGTTTAATTATACAGTATACGAATTAGCTCATCGGCAATCGTTTGCTTCTAATATATAAATAAGGAAAAATATAAAATTAATAATAAAAATTTTAAAAAGTTATTTTCAAATGAAATAATCAAAATATATTCCTGTGAACTTCAATGCTAAACTCTCCCGTTTATCCATGAAGGAATGAATCTCTTCGTCACATTAAATGGAAATTGTATTTCATATTAACATAGAATAGACTCCAATTTTAAATCTTGCAAGTTGTTAACTATATTTTATTAGCTTTACAAATGCATTCAGTGTGGGAAATTGTTTTGACACGTACTCTTATGTTTTTCTTTATTACGTCATAACTAAGTAGTATAGTCAAAATAGTATATATTTCTTTTTATCTTTTCTATTATGAATGTTAATTTGCACAAATTTATATGATAATGTTATTGAAATGCATAAAAACATAGGAAATATTCTTAATTTCTCAAATTGAATCTACAATTTAGTGATATAGAACAACAAAGTTCAGTTCTATCCAATCTATCTTTTAATAACTTGGAGTTTTTTCTAGAAACATATTTTTGACGAGAATTACAAAGAAAAATTCTAAATTAACCGGAGTAATCGTGAATATACAGATACTTTAACATTGAAATAGTGTTTAGCTGGAAGGAAAATGAGGAAAGAACAAGAAATCGCTTTTAAAAAAACCATTAAAAAATATATTCTAATGTAAATATATGATAAAAAGTAATTTAAAATTTTATTATTACAGCCGTAATGTATATAATGTCATTTATATTATACAAGCTATTTAAATCTAACTATATTAAACTGCTATTCGTAAGCTTCTTTGCAATGTATTTAAACCCAAACCGCACATACAATGAATTTCATTTAAATGTTGCAATAATCTGATAAAAGTTATAAATGAATTTAACGTGTTTAAAATTGCATAAAATTCTCCACAATTGATTAACATCGTTATTTACATGATTGAAGTTCATTGAAATGATAAATTGATGATAATTTTGCGTTCATATTCCCATGAGAAAACATTAGATATGCATGCAAATAAAATTAATCATTCATATCCTAAAAATTCTATATTAAGAAATAAATAAAAATAGATCTTTTTTCGGTTTATTAAATATTTTTATTAAGATAAAATCATATGTACAAAAAGTGCAAACCCGTCGAGAGTGTTGTACAGTACATAGTAAACACATACATATATAATTACAAGCTTAATATTTTTACTATATAAATTTTTCATTTATGTATTAATAATATGAAATTATAAATATATAAGTGAAAAATATATTAATTCATATAATTTGTGTTGTTGTTTGCGGTTCTCTCCTTTGGTAAAATTCATTGAAAGTTTCTTGAAGCTTCGTTATCTGGTAATTAATAAAGAAATAATTTTTAAATTTTATGTTTATTTAATGTATTAATAATAAATTTATAGCATTATAATTAATCGATTAAATAATTTAACAGTTTTTATTA
This sequence comes from Centruroides vittatus, assembly GCF_030686945.1. Classification (NCBI taxonomy): domain Eukaryota; kingdom Metazoa; phylum Arthropoda; class Arachnida; order Scorpiones; family Buthidae; genus Centruroides; species Centruroides vittatus. The sequence continues at coordinate 610,281 of NW_027122214.1, forward strand.
AGGCATTATTATGACTAAGAGTAATTTATGTTTTGATAATAAACTTTTTCTCTTATTTATTTATTTAAAAAAATAATATATCAAATACATTAAAGTTCTTAACAATTTCTGTTATATCTCTAAAGATAGGCTTTAATTTTGAAAATTATATAAAAACATTTGTTGTTGTATGAAAGTTTACTTATTTACAAAAATTATTTTTATAGAAAAATAAATAATTTAATTATTAGTTTATTAAATACAGTATATCTTATTTACTTTATAATTTTGACGAATAAAATATTTATATATTTATAAACTTTATTTAAAATGCATTATTAAAGTTATTTGTTCATAAATATTTTTAAAAAATACATTTTCTTAGATAAAAGTATTATTTTAAAAATTTAAACATGTTTTTAAACATAAAATTCCATACTGTTTAATATAAATATTGTTTGATAATAATCTACTTATAGTGGTACCTTGTATACAAATTATCCATGTAGTCCATGTCCACCTCCAATTCCTGCAAGACCGTATCCTCCAAGCCCATGACCACCTCCAAGACCACCAAGCCCATGACCACCACCAAGACCTCCAAGTCCGTGTCCGCCAAGTCCGTGTCCACCAAGCCCATGTCCACCAAGTCCTCCTGTTAGACCATGTCCTCCACCGAGTCCATGACCTCCAAGAGCTGCAATTCCACCTAAACTGTGTCCGTGTCCCCCACCCAATCCAAGTCCCACTCCATGGATATGAGGAAGATGATATTTGTGGAAATAACGTTTGCTAACAGCTATTCCAATTTTTCCATGTCCATGATGTCCTAAGCCATATCCTCCTAGTCCATGACCATAATGACTATAAGTGGGATGGAACTGGATATCCGAATACCCAGAAACGGCCACTGCCAGGGCATTTGCCACCATACATGACACTATCACACAAACCTAAATGTCGATGTAAATAATAAATTTGAATATAATAATAAATATTCTAAATATAGAAAATTTTAATTATTTTTGTTATAATCTTTTAAAAAATCAATAAAAATTAGGTTTCGTACTGTATTTTCTTTTTCATTGTATGATACAGATAAAGATTAAAATAAAGAATAATAACAATGCTATAAAGGGAAAATGTAATTAAAATCGAACAATGCTAACGGAAATTCATTGTTCCCTTTCACAATTGTAACAATTTTAACTCAAATTTAGAAATTTTGATCATTAAAGAAACACGAATTTCGTTAATAATATCGAAATATAAAAGAAAAATATATATATGATACATAAATTTATAGGTCATGAAAGGTAATGAACCAAAAAGCGATGAACAGAAGGTAACAGTTGCATCAAACAATGAACTGAAAATTGTTAGTTTCTAAAAATATGAAATAAAAAAAGGAAAGTATGCTTTTTATGATTTTATATTAAATATGAATATAAAAAATATTTGGAATATCTATCTGTCAATCTCTAAATTAATTCGAGCTATCGAACTTTAAACTGGTTCGAAGCTTAAGAAGTATGAAGGAATATATGGAAGAATAATGTTAAATTAATATGAAAATATCCTTGAATTTTAAAGAAAAATATGACATAAAAGTAAGTTAAAATACTTACTATAAAGGAAGCCATAAAACACTAAATTATGTTTTAATATTTGGAAAAGGGCAGAATATAAAATATAAAAGTTAAGTTAAAAATTTAAAACTTATCGATACTAAGATATTTAATTACGAAACTAAGAAAAAATTAGAAAGATTAAAATATACAAAATAATTCATTATTACTGTAAAAATGATATTTAGTATATGAGATTATAAAGCAAATTATACTATGAATATGGGCTAAACTAATGTTAAGACTTCCAGCATTAAAAATCATATAAGGTTATAATTTTTAGCGTATTAATGCCTAGTTCTAGATAAAATTATAAAAGCTAAAACTAAAGTTTGAGATAAAGAAGCTGGGAGAAAATACAATAAATAGAAACCTGAATAATAAGAGTTATATGGAATACAGGGACGATAGCATACAGTTTGTAAGAAATACAAAACGAGCATTTTAACTGCTACACTTTAAAGTATATTAGTATCAACAAATTAAAGTAAATAAGTCGACTAAAACAGTTGAAAGAAGCTATTTTCAACTTAGTCACGACTGAATATACACGTTCTAAACTAGAACTTAACAATAATCGACTCTGACCCTCATTGTTCAAACGTCCTATAATTACGTATTCTATCATGACCATGCTACTACAGTATTATTTTAACAGGGGGAAAAAACGAAGGGTTATAGACTAGGAGGACATAACACAGTAAACTACTTCACAGAATTATAACAGTAAACCTGATTGAAAGTCTAGAGAAACACTATCCATTGTTTGCAGCATTAAAAGTTAACGAAAACTTGAGCCATTTTGAAAGATAGGTATAAATCCAAAATCCACTCACCAAAGTTAATTTGTACATGTCGCAGTTAGAAGTGAAAATTGTTAGTTTGTCTCCGTATTTATAGTCAGCTGAGAAGCTCCTTAAGAATATCTAAATGTGGAACTACCCCAATCAGTGACGTAAATAATTTCACGTGAGAAGTGTAGGAGATTGACATTACGTAGCCAGAAGGAAAGGAAAATTTTAGTTCCACATGATATATTTGGGACATCGTGGAACATAAACATGCCTCTGGGCTTACAGTAACGGTAAAGAAGATCATGTATATACCAACAAAAACATTCCCTGTTTCGAATCTCATCCGAAAATGCCTTATATTTTAAGTGTAGATATACAGATATGGTTGTGTCGAAAAGTTTTCTTTTATTCTCGAGTTCAATGCTTTTGTTTTGCTTCATCTGATACGATTTACACTTATAAAAACATCGTTTTGAATTATTTCACTCTTGTAGGTCATTAAACTTGATATTCTTTTATAATATTTTTACTTCTCACGTTACTCAGTACAGTGTTAGATAAAGCTTAGAGAAACCAAAATTGTCGACTCTCAAGCGCGTAGCTTGTAATATATTTCGGTTTTTATAATAATACGTAATATGTTTAGTTATATAACATGTACTTTATATAATTACTCATATAATTATAACGTAAATTTGTATACTTTAACACGCCACATAAGGTTAACGATCTAAAACAAAAAACACTTACATATCTTCCTATTTAAAATATATATACAGAGTAAAAACTTTTGAAAAAGAATATAATAATTTATGAGAGTTTAAACTTATTAAACATTTTAGATGCATTTAATTTACAATATTTTTAATTCGCGTAATATCCGGCGACGTTTCGCATCAGTCCCCATCTTTACTAAATCGAAATAAATATTTAAAGTAAAACGAAAGCTTTAATCGAAATTATAACATAATAAAAGGACCACGACCCTTTTGAAGTTAAGAATTATTAATAAGAAAAAAAATTGCTTTTTTTCTTCTCTAGTTGCAAATATAATCAGTTTAGAGTAAGCAAAATCATTCGTGTGTAAAAGCAAAAGCGAATTTTTCCTCTTACTGACATCTCTAAGCGTCACATGAAAGAATAAAAGAGATAATCTTTAGGTGCAATGTTATGACCCGACGATTAAACTTGTTTAACGTGTTATCAATTTGTTTTTTAAACATTTATCTCTGTTTTTATACTATTTAAAAACATTCTTTATCAATATTATCTAATAAAATTGTTTTTCCTATATTGATTAATCTATGAATTTATTCCAGTATATCAATTTATAATTTATAAAAAATTAAATCTATACTATATGTAATTTTTTTATATATTTCGATTATAACAATCAAGCTTCCTCTTTGTGATTTCCTGTAAGATTTTAGTTTGATTCGAATTCTTCTTATATTTTCCTCGTTATCAGTCATCATCTTGATTCTTCTCAGTTTATTTATAATTTTTATTATTTTTTTAAAGCTGGATATCATACTATTACCGGTATATTGTATAATATAGTTTTTTTGTAATGCTAATGATTTCTTTTAATGAGGAAAATCATTAAAAGAAATATATAGAGAAAGTATTAAAAGATTTTTATAACAAAATTGCTCTGTATTTTGAACTTATATTGGAAAAAAAATCAAATTTTAACGATATATTTAATTAATATGAAATAGTTACTATTTTAAATCAAAATAGCTGCTCTAGATTTACTCGAATTTTACATTATTTTGTCAATTTTCAACGATATTTAAGCATAATTTTCATTTTAACCAATTTTAAGATGTTATTTATCTATTCGTAGATGAAATTTTATACAATTTTAATTGAAATTTAAATGCTATTTTGTAACTATAAATGCTACATTCTCTTCAAAATATGACTAGAAACGACTAATTTATTGTAGAAAATCTTACTTATTCTGCTTAAATGATTGATTTCTCACATCTCTGTTTAAATTCTGAAGAAAAATTAGAACAAAATTTGATATCTATCTATAGCTTTTAATTATTCAATTATGTAAAATTTAGATTAAAAAAAAACAACAACAAAACCATGTTTCTCTAAACCTTCAGTAACGGCCATTAAACGCCCTCTAAATAGAGACCATTTTTTGGGAACTTTCCTGAGTAAAAATGCACACAAAATAACCAAACAATGACTACCTCGGAACAATACTTATTTTTTACGTTCCGTCAATGGCCGTCGTTCGGAGGTTTGACTGAATAATACAGATGGCCCTCGACTTTCGCACATAATTGGTTCCTGAAAGTGTGTGCGAATGTTGAATGTTCGAAAGTAGAGTGATGTAAAAAAAATATGCATCAAAAACTGTTTAAAATATTTATTCCATAATTTTACCATTATCTAAAAGATACTTCCTTTAAAAAGATAAAAATGTCATTAGTAGACTAAATACAGCTTTTAATTTATTATTCTCTAATGCATCGTTAATTAGAGAAAATCACGAGATCACATTTTTTGATAAAAGTTAATTATAAATTTTATTTTTTCTGATAAGAAACATAAATTCTACGATAAAAAATTCCCGAATTAACTTAAATAAACCTAACAGAGTAGAACTAATTTAACAGGAGATCAAATTTTACGATCATACGATCACTTTCGTTTGAAAAAATCAGGCAAAACTCTATTTAAAAAACACTCATACATTAATTTTATGACATTATATATTATAATTTAAAATTTTTTGCATAATTCATTTGTAGGAAATTGCCAAATTTTCAAAATATGTAGAACTCTCGACAGACGGCCAACGATAAAATCAACTAGAGCAAAACTTCATTATGTATTTTACATTCAGAAAACTACTTAATTATGTTTATTAAAATAAAATATAATTTTATTTTTATTTTATAAATTTATATTTCAAATATAAAATTGGATAAAAGAATAAGTAAATAAAGTTTCGAATTATTTATTATCAATTGTTATATATATAAAATTACGCGCTTCTGTCACGGTATTAAAGATAATATTTGTTTATTCTTGTATAAAGATACAGAAACAATTTTATTCTTTTTATTGCATTGTAAATATGTTTTAAAATTTTTAAAATGCAGTTATAGATTTTAGAATCGCTCGAACGAGTATGTTAAAATATCAGTTATTGACCAAGGCAAGTGCTAAGAACAGGTCTTTTTTTCCCTAATTTTAAAGTGTAAAATAAAGTTTTATGGCTGAATACCTAAAAAATCGTGTATTTTATATTATACAAATTTTTAAGTTTTAATCATCTACTTGCATTAAATCTATACAGAATAATAGTAGTAATTATAGATCCTTCGCTTTATATATTATACCACGCATTTAAAGTTAGTGTAAATTTCTATTATGACTTAGTAGATGTGTGTTTGAGAGTTATTATTCTTGTTGACCATATCTGTATAGTTAAACCAATATTTCTGGAAATATAATCGTAAATTTTGACACTTAACCTATGGAAAATAAAGATTCGCTCAACGACAGTTTCCTAGAAATCATTTAAGTCATAAAAGCGGGAATTTAGTATATATATATACATAACAGTTTATAGAACATTTAAAGATTAATATACCGTACTAAATGGGTCTTATCTAAAAAAAAGAAATAAGAAAATGCTTAATTTATTTTCTAAAATTAATATTTAAATCAATTTTTTAGGGAAATTTTCCGGCTGTTTCTAGAATTGTTCGTATATTTTTGCAATCGTTATCACAATGATATCTTTTAATAAATACGTAAACTGTAAGAGAATTTTATAATATGCAAACATGTCCAACGTAGCGAGAAATATAATCTAAAAACTACCTCAATAGAGATATATCGGTTACATTATATTAACATAAAGTATAATTTATCAGTATTTAACATATAAATGAGGCTATTGTCGTAGAAAATAACTCGTATATAACGCATGAATAAATAAAATTAAAATATTTCTAATTATTCATTTATTACTTGCCTTAAATTTAATTTAATTTCGTTGTTTATGAACATATTGACTACAGAGCGAATATAAAATTAAGATTTATAAGCATTATTATTGTATATTATAATTGAATAATAAGCATCATTGTGCAGAAAGAGTATAATCCAGTCTGCATATAAAAATACCATAAATAGGACATTGAATAAAAAATAATTTATTACTTAAAAAATCGAAGAACTGATGAAATATAAAACTACATTTAACTACATTAAAAACAACTAAAAACTGTAAGGAAATTTCAAATCATGTTTTACTCTTCTAGTATTAGTGCTTAGCTGCAAAATTTTTATCGAAATTATTACATTCACACACTATTTTATGACAAGACATTGAACTCTTCAAGTCTGTCACAAATTGTCTTCTATTGGAAGAAGTCAGACAAGGCTACATTCTGTTTTCTAACAGATGATGTATATGGAGATAAGATTTATAAGTAAGAACAATGACCCTCTGGACTAAGAAAGTTGCGAGTTGTACAAGTTTTTTTTTCAATGAATGCCAACGAAAGTAAAGCAAGCGTTTCCTGTCGCATCCAACCATGCAGAACATCATAGTTTGGGTCAGTGGGCGACCGCACCCAGAACGAAGATCTACATTCCTTTGTTCTAAAGAGGGCGTAAGCAAAAGATAATAGCCTTAAATACTTTCACTTGTAAGAATTTTTATTAGAGATAACTTTAACTTTTTACTGAAGATATTTAATGGTAAGAATGGCTATACCAGATATATATATACTTGGTTATATATATATATCACATAATTTATATTATTTTTTCGTATTTATTTCTGGAGAGGAAAATAAAAAATAAACTTTGCACGAAGTGTATTCAAGCATAACAATTAGTTAATTTCGTTAACTAATTTAGTCACAGGAATATATTTTTATGTAGCGTATAGAAATTACGAAACATTTTAAGTGAGAATGACTGCGATTTGTTTGTAGTAAAGATACTATAAAAAATATTTCTCGTTATATTATAAAATTATATTTGTATATATTTCATTACAAACAAAACAAATAATAGAAAAATTGAAGTGTACTACGAAGTAAATATGCAAATCACATTAGCATAATCCAATTCAATTAATTAGCATTACGTTTTACATTAATAACTTATAATTGATTTTTATTTAATAATTGTACAGTTTCTAAATTATAGTATAGTTAATTATTCATACAAACAAAGTATTTAATTACTTAATTATCTGTTATGGGTAATTAATACATAATTCAAACAAGGCATAACAAATTATGAATTATGAATCTATAAAAATCTTCTGAAGTGGAGCAGAGAAAGAAAATTATTATAAGATCTAATTTAAATAAAATACATACGTAGAATAATATTTTTAAATAAACAATAAAATATGGCAAGAGTTGTATAATTTTATAATCATCATCATCATCATCAATATTTCATATTATTCTTTTGAAAATATTCATCTTTATATAAGATTATTTTGTTTGTTTTCTAAGAAAACAATCGACATTTAGAAAAGAAAATATCTACAAAAATTCTTTTCAAATGCACAATATGCTTTTCTTTAATTTTTAAAGTGCATAACAATGGACCTTTCTTAATTTTTAACGAGATATTCATCTTGATTCATCCTACTTATAGAATTAAGAGGGCGAAAAGTTTAAATGAGCTCTATAAATGTGAAAAGAGTAAAATTTAAAGATTGAAAGAAACTAAAGTTGCATAGAAATAAAGTAGGAAAGTGCTTCTTTATCATAGATGACCTAAGTTAAAAGAATTATAACTTTTTGTCTGAAGCGTATAAATGCTATTAAGTTAAATTAATAGTCGTTAAATGTGCTATTAGGCCAACTAAAGTGCTATTTTATTGTTATTTTTATCGTATATTTTGATTTGATACATATTCTACAGGATATATATAATTTTACTTATCAGTATCAGTTTATATATTAAATTTTAAAAGTAAATCTCGATCGATGTAGTCTAATAGTTGAGAGCTAAGACAAATTTATCAGAAAATATCAATAAAACTTTTTAGTATTTTTTTAATATAAATTCTACAGGTTTTTGAAGCAAATAATCAATTCTTTGTTTAAATTTACAATAAGCTACAAATAATACATCGATAACTGGTTCAGAATTATCAATAATATTACTTTAAACTTGATAAGCAGGTGTTACCAGAGACAAGTTCTATGGTTAAAATGATAAATATCGAATTTATAATGCAAAAAAATGCTTGTTAAGTACTTCTTAAAAGCAGCTTTAATGTAAACAAAGCACAATGCTCTGTTACAGCTACAGTTTTACTTACAATCATTGTGCAGTTTACACGAAGGAAAAAAACGTAAGGAAACTAACCTTTAGATACAAAAATTATTCAACGTTCTCTTATAACAATATATTATCAAACAAATTACTATTTACAAAGCTGCATGTCAGTTGATGAATTTTTAAACTTAAGCATTAAGGATATATAGATTTAAAAAAAATCAAGAACAGAATGATTAATGTATCCTAGAATAATAGAAGGCGTATAACTTGGGAGTTTATGAAGTCCAGTTAAAGATGAGATATTTATATGGATAAATTAACCATCACGAAAATCATTATATTATTAGTAACTGTGAAAATACATTACAAGTAACTGAACATTATTGCAATTAAATTGAAAAAAAAAGCAATGTGCAGGATTTAATATTTTAATATACATATATGTATATATTTAGAATTATTTTAAAAATATTTATTTATTTTAGAATTGCTATAGAAAGATATAGGAGTGGTTTTTTCCTATTTATAAGTTACTTCTATCAATTTAAAAGTATTTTCCGCTAGCAAACGCGATCTGAATTGTATTTTAACAGGTTAATACTTTCTCTATCTATTCTTTTGTCTGTTTATCTGAAGTTTAATTAATTTGAAAACGGAACGTATTCTTTTATTTTCGGGTATTGCTCCTGGAACTAGTTTCAGTGATGAGTTTCTTTTGTTGCTGCTATCGTCAAAAGTCTATACAAAATTCATTTTTATAATTTTTCTGTTAATTTAATTATTGAAACCTTTATTATATTCTTTTTCAGAGCTAAAAAAAGTTTCATTATCTATAAATAAATCTTTCTAGACTCGTTCAGATCATAATAACATTAAACTAGATCTTAAAAAAATATACAAAATTTTAAGTAAAGAATTAACTTATCATTTACATATTTGTGTAACTATAATTCATAATTCAAAATCGTGACGTGACCTATTTAATTCACGAGTTTCACTAGAAAAAATACCGATTTTTTTTTTACTTTTTTGATGAAATTTTTGATATAAAGTTAAGGTGTTTAAATTGGTGGTTCCTGCAAGTCACGTTTGTTGCACCACCTCCTACTTACCATTTATTAAGTGCAACAACTCTTAAAAATAACCGACTACGAATTGTTCATAAGCCTTTTTAGCAGTATTCAACAGCTAATTATATGCTAAAATAGTAACTAAATAAAATTAATAAGTATTTTCTGTAATGCGCTACATTTACACAACGATGTAGCGAGTTAAGGAAGTAAAATCATTTCTGTTTATAGAATGCCTAAAGCTAACAATCGATGCATAGATAAAGTGAATTAAATAGTAAAAATATAATTTTTTTCTAATTATAACTTTCTATTATAGAAAGAATATAACACATTTTTAAAATTTTGGTTAATAATTTAAAACTCGAGCTGTCCACACCGTCATTTCAAATTCTAATATTTCAATATCCTTTTAATACGAGAAAATATACGTTTTTTTATTCACGTTTTCTATAATTTTAATATATATAAGTTTTATAATTTATATAAAAAAACGTAAACAATAGGTCTAAAGCTAGATTTAGATTTTTTTTAAAAAGAATTTTGACAACGCCTTAAGGAAGTTCTTATGACCTCAATACAAAAACTGACTTCATCCCGTGCGTAATAAATATCTTAGATAATTTAGGTCTTTACCAAAGTAGATCCCACATTTTCATTTTACTACAAAAAGGGGCGTTGTTTCAGTTAACAAGTAGGACGATGTTGCGATAAAAAAAAATGCGAAGTAAATAGTTGATAATCTAAAATAGAGCTGTCTTATTTGTAGAGAAAGTGTAAATATTACTTCCTTTTCGCATTCCTCAGGGCTGTAAGGGTCGCTTTAATTACATGTCGCACTAATTCAAGGATTCTCCTCTTGTTCGTTTGTATCACATCATTCTCATCTAATTGTTTCTTTATATATACACATAACAATATTCTGATATACTCAAGAGGTTAATGACAATAAAATAAGAAACTCCGATACATTGTGAACCGCTTAAGAAATGAGTGAACCCTCTTGATGATAAAATAAGATTTTCGAATTCATAAAATATCAGAATTTCGTGCAATATAGATTCGTATTTTATGATAAAGACTCAGAAGGAATCATCAAGTATTTTGCCTGGACCTATCACGGAAAGGATACAAAAATTAATTTTTTTTGTATAAAAAGAACTGCAATACAAAGATGATTTGAAATTGTCCAGTTTCGTTTCATCCCTCTCAATATACTGTTTTATATAGCATATCTTTTGTAGAATATACAGCAAAATTTTACTTGATATCTAAGTGAAATTTATATATAATCAAAGTTTTGTATGAATCAATCAAAATATTTTTAAACAAATAATTATGTCGAAAATTGTGACCAGAGAGAAACTCAAATGGCAAATATTCATAGGACAAAAGCTGGAAGAAAAAAAATCTCATGTAATCTATACAAAACTTCATTGAACAAACAAACATATTTATCTTCATTGCTATTAATATTATAATATTTGCTTTATAAATTTGCATTTAATTATTATTTCATTTTTAAAAGATGGAAACAACCATGCACAAGAAATGAAGTATGTAGAAGAGAGACTGGCGGGATGCAATGTGTAGATAGAACAGTTATCACTCTGTTGGGTTTTCTTTGTAGTCTATTTAACATCGTAAGGACGTGGAATCGGTAAATGAAGTTACAGAGATGTTCAAAATTCCATTCCTACTTATCTTGAATTTTAGTAATTAATTTTAAATATTATATATAATCCACATAGTGTTGGAAAACAAGCATACGTTGGCTAGCTTAAATTTAAAAAAAAAAAAAAAAAAACAGTATATTAATACGGCATGCCACATGAATTTTAAAGATAGAGTAAATATTAAATTTCGAAAAATGTTAAAGTATGAATGTCAATTTAAATGCAGGGCCTTATCCAGGAAATTGTATATCAATTTAATATCATCTCATCTATGGATATTTAGCTACTAAATAACACAAAACTGTGATAAGTACAATAGTACTTTTATTAATGTTTAAAAAAGATTTTTCGCTTCGAATTTTCTGAATAGCGTGGCCAACACGCGACACGTGTGTTCGCCGACCCGAATATATTATATTTTATTGAAACATTAAAGAGAAATTATTAAAGGCTGTCACGTTTACGAAGTTTCGTCGATTTTGCGATAAACAATTATATCTATAATTAAAAAGTTTATATTAATTTTATGGTTTCATGAATATCGATGGATTATTGAAACATTATACAAGTTAAAAACACTATATTTTGACCAAATTAAGTTTTTATTTTTTTATTTTTTTTAAATGAATAGAAATTGATTTCAAAACTATAAAACAATTGTTGCGATATAAATAATAATACGACCTGTGTGTTTTGTGCGTTGCGATTTTATCTTTGACTTTTGTTCTATAGGTTTTTGCCATTTGAGTTTCTATCTTAGAATAATAAATAAATAAATAAATAGAAACCTATGACTTTTTATTTAAAAAATGTTTATAAAACTATCAAATTTAAAAACATCCTGAAAATTTCAAACTTCAAATTCGATTATATTTAAAGTATGAACAGATACCTGATAGATAGGTATAATAATTAGTAAACAAAATTATTTAAAGTATAACATATAAATTAATTTAAAACCTATTAAAAATCTAATAGAATAATTTTTCAGAAATTTGGACGATAAATTTCTAAATTTCTAATTAATTCATTATCCTGAAAAACAGATTCTTATATTTTTATCCCGCCTAAAGATTCACAACGGCATCAGAAATCCTTTATTTTACTATGAAAATGTAAGTCCTTCTCAGATGAAAGCATTAAATATTTTAACCGATGCACATCATAAACACACCTCACAATACCTTACATAAATATAACCTGAATACTCATAATGCCATTATATTCAAATCGGCGAATGTGGCAATACACGAATCTACATTACTCGTATATTAAAAATCTTTAAATCGCTGTGATTCATGAATTGACGCATTCGTTGATTTGAATGTCAATGACTTAGCTATATTCGGGTTATTCGTATATTTATTGTAAGGTGAGTTGCTTGCATTGTGAAGTGCACCGCTTAAAACATTGAATGTGTCTCTGTTCATCTGAGAAGGGTCAAAATTTTTTGGGAAAAAAATGGGTTTAAGCATATTACGAAAGGATTTCTAATGCCATTGTGAAGTTATAGGCGTGATAAGGATATAAATACGCATTTGTAAGATCATCTACACCGTTTATTAATAAGATTTGTTTCGTGGATATTAAAATCAAACTTGTGGCAATAAAATTATATACTCGAAATTGTGAAGTAAACGGGTCCAATTTCTGAGTTTGATCTGGAAGATAAGATATGTTCTATGAATATTCTATTTATAAAAGTTAATCTGGCTTAACCAGTGATAGAGATAGACACCAGATAAAAATCTAACAATTGTAAGAATAAATAAAATTAAGAATAGCGATGCTATTTCAATAAACGCTTTTTTGAATCTTAATCCTGTATGTTTCAATAAATGCTGTTTTAATCGTGTCCATTATAAAAAGAGAAAATTACACGATTATTTATATACACGATTAAAACAGCATTTATTGAAACATACAGGATTAAAATTCAAAAAAGCATTTATTGAAATAGCATCGCTATTCTTAATTTTATTTATTCTTACAATTGTTAGATTTTTATCTAGTGTCTATATATATATATACACATTTCTCGATTATTATTTATAAATAGAGTTTATTTCATTCGAGTTAATTCTTCAGAAACGAGTATAAATTATTTTTTTAATAAAAATCCAACAACGAGTTGCGTAACTTTCCTGCCAAACTTTAAAATAGTGTGTGGTGCCATCTGTTATGAGACTTTATAAAAATCATTTTATATTATTAATTATTATAAAATGGCAAAAAGATTAATTTTGAGAGTAAAGTTGATTTTTATTTATAAAAAAAAATTGTAAATGCTAATAACGAATAAAATCATTAAGTCCGACTCTACTCAAGATGACCTCCTCTATCTTCCCATTACTTTGACCTTTCCCATTCTTCCAGACCTTTAAACCCAAAATTTACTAACATAAATCCCATTAATACACAAACCTCCCTGCAAAATTTCAGAAATTTTCGACTAAAAATGCAAGAGTTATTAAGCTTCAATGAGAGCACACTAACATCCATCCATACATATAGAAAAAAAAACTGCGAATCTCGAGTTTAAAAATGTAAAAATCTCGGGGGTCATTTTTGACTGACCACCATACTATTCCTCTGTTACAGCCTATACAACAGCTGGGAAAGTAAAAATGAATAAAACATTTATGAAAAATAGGCATATAAAAAGTTAATCCATTATTAATGATTTAAACTAAAATCTTGTATTAAATTGCAAGCTTCTAGCCCTTCTGCTTACCATTATTAATTATTTCGTGACTATTATCATTTAAAGCGACAAAGGCTTAAGTCGTTATATGTCGAATTCGATCTTCAGATTTTAATTTTTATTTAACATTAAAATACAATACTTAACTAATTTTACAATAAAATTCTTATTCAAAATTTCAGCCTATTAATAAATATATATTTCGGCATGATGCTCTCATCAGTTTACACTTTTTTAGGCTATTCTATTATAAATTAATGTTGTATATGTACTACGAGATTGAGATATTACTAAAACACTTAAAGTATACCATTAATAAATCATTAATGTAATTCTTTGTTTTCATTTCACCAGGTTTTCCCATTTCTTCTTCAACATGGTGAAATGAAAACAAAGAATTATATTGATAATTTATTAATGATGTACTTTAAGTGTTTTAGTAATATCTAGTACATATATAATGTAATAGCGTGTCCAGTAATACGATTGAATTTTTTAAATACATTAATTTATAATAGAACAACCTTAAAAGTGTAAACTGATGAGGGCATGATGCCGAAATGCATATTTATTAGTAGGCTGAAAATATGAATAAGGATTTTATTGTAAAATTAATTAAGTATTGTATTTTAATGTTAAATAAAAACTAAAAACTGAAGATCAGTTTCCACGTATGATAAGCCCTAAAAGGCTTTATCGTCTTAAATGATAATAGTCACGAAATAATTGAAATCTTGACACTGTAGTATACAGATTATTTAACAATAAAACTATAAAAAAATATACTTTATCACAAGAAGCATCTTTAATAGCTTAAACAGAAAACAAAAATTTCATGTCGTACTTAGAAGTATTTTATTTCAATCGTTCTAAATTGATTTACGTATTAATTAAAAAAGGAAATAAATAGATAATTTTGTAAATCTTAAAATAAGAATATTTCAATAAACCATTCTGTAAATTAACCAGACTTTTCCTCCTTTCAGGAGTATAATAACTAGTAGTCTTTCAGGCTAACAAGAATAATTCGTAAATGATAACGAGCAATTATTTATTTTACATATTTTTAATTAATTTAATTTTAAAATATGTGCTTCACACCTCATATTAGTAGTGGCTTGCCCCTGTACACCGTACTTTAACAATAGAGTCGTGCCGGTCATCTATTTAACTCCTTTCAGGAGCAGTGTTTGAATTGAAATAACGTGACTTCCGGTTCGTATATAGTTAATCGGGGCCTGCTGCAGCCTAAGGTTTCCGTATCTGGACTCGGATTTCATCTACCTAACTCCGTTCTAGGGATGAAGGAAAGACAGACTGACAGAAACCGGACGACAGTGGGAATTTATAGGTCTACAATTTTTTCAAATTGTAACCAAATTACTATAAAAAGTTATAAAATGTCACTCAAACCGTTAGGAATTTTTCACAATTGTTTACTTAAAAATAAGAGAAAGCAATTCTAATTATAAACTTTAAAATATCTAAATAATCAAATATTACACAATCATTAAAAACTACGCACAAAGAATTACTTCTTACTCTTTTATGAGAATTAAATCTAACAAATTTTGCATAAAAGATACAAAAACACGGAAGTATTTAATACGTATCTCACTTATTATTTTTCTCCCACCAAGGTTAAACCAGTTTTTAGATTTCTCCCTCTCCCGTTAACGAGTAAACAACCTAAGGATGTTACATATAGTTTGATTACAACACAAATAATTATTATTCACTTGCAAAAAATATTAATGAAAATATTTTTATTTACGACTAAAATTAATTAATTGTGATATTATTGATATTAATGTAACGGATTTGTTTCTGTAATTTGTTCAATTACTGTATTGTATTCACAAATGAGTTAGTGCAGTCGATTTCAAGATTTCTCAACTCTATATAAACGGTGTTATATTTATTAGACGACTGGCTAAAAATTAAAATAGTTGATAATCAAATGCTGTGTATCGTTTTACAATTTGAAGTTAATAATCATTTTACGATAAAAATAATCTTTGTTTTCTTTCTCTTCCCTATCTCTTCAACCTCGTATCCTTCTTCCTCGTTTTCGTAATTTATTATCTTGCACAACATATTTTTTTTTAATACTCAATTCTCTTCCTCTTTCTCTTAATGATAAACATCACATGCTTAAGAATTTAAAATATTTTTTTATATTAATTCTTGTGCAAATAGTTTGCGTATATTCTACGTGAAAGCAAATGTAGGATATGCTACAATAATCATCTTTCCTATAAAATCTGATTGTGATCTCTATATTTTTTTAACGGCTATATTATTTCTGGTTTTCAATAATATTTGTTTTATATTTTATGTTGCCAAAGCCGTAGCTATTTTAAAATTAGGATTGAATCTTTGAGTTTTCCTATTTAATCTCACCTCGATGTTGTCTATGTAGAAAAATTCGCCAAGTCATAATAGTAATTTCGGAATATATTTCTAATTGGTCCAATTATTTTTCATTATTTTATTTAAAAAAAGATCTTTTTCATTACCATAAGCTTGTAAAGGTAACTAAAACTAAGTAGCAGATTAGGAAAGTATAATGTTCGCGCATTAGATGAAACTTCTTGACCAATTGTGAGGTAATTAGAGTCCTGCTTTTTGATGACTTCTCGATTGTTTCTCACCAGTTAACTACTAGACTTTTTCCTTTTCTTAGTGTAAACACGTTGTTCATAAATTATTACGGTACTTTGAACGTTAATCGGATGCAGTGGCGTGTTATCCTACGGGCAAAAAGAATCCTACGGGCAATCCTATCTCTTTGTTGGTGGGGGCCCCAAATTAATCTTTTATAAACTCATTACTGTACTAAGAATATCGAAACTTAAATTTGTGCCATATCTGGGAACCCTAGACTGTCAGTGTGGGGCAGCCGCACGGTGCACTGGCAGCGCAGAGGTCGCATTAAAAACGAACGAGGGTACAGGACGATTCCCCTGAAATTCCTTGAACAAAAATGCTTGAAATCAACACTGTACTTGGGGCCCCTAATTCAAATTTGCCTGAGGCTCCATGAATCTATAACGCGCCACTGATTGAAAGTGTAAAAAATCATAAAGATTTATTTTAATTACTTATTATCATAATAAATGTAACGAATATTATTATTTATTTATATAAATTAGGATAATAAGGAAAAGTTTTCGGGTTTTTAGAAATCAATCACGAACTTACGAACATGCTTAAACTTACATGTCCCAATTATATTGGCAGATTGTATCAAATAATTTAAATGTATTTTTTTTCATTATCACAACTTGATGAATATTCGTCGTTATTACATATTAGATTTAAGCATGGCTCTATCAGTAAAGAGTTTTATTAATCACTGAACTAACTAAATTTATTGTGTATAATAATAATTCGTATCAGGACCAGATATACATATTTGAACTTTATCTGTAGCCACAATTCTAAGCAACAATTAATCATAATAAAATACAGTAGACCTCCAGTTGATAACTGTTAACTTTATGACCCTCTTGAACGACTGACATACATTTCTATTATGACTAAAATAGTAATGTTATATTTCTATATTGAAAATGATGTATTCTCGTACATTGAATAATATATCTTTAAAGCAGTTTTAATATACAAAATGTTTAGTCGTGTTTAATAGGATTTTTCTAAAAATAATTCTTTTATATACTGTATTATTAAAGTTTTCTTTGCAAAGGTCATCATATTGAATTGTATCAGCTACGAAACTTGTCATCTTATAAATGTCGACCAGTTTGTTCAGTGGAGTAGAAATACAATTCAAAATATCTATTTTCCTAACAGAATCGAAATATTAATGAACTTCCTCATAAAGTATTATCTCTTACAGTAATGCAACAAGTCTATGGAACATTATCATAGAAGTTTCTTTTGTGTATTATCTAAATTTAAACTGTTATGTTATAAAGAAAATTTTTCGACAACTAGGGCCTATTCTTGACAAATCTGTCATTATTCATTATTATTAATGGATTATCAGTCCATTTCTAAGTAGAAATTCTACGGGATTTGAGTCTATACAGCCACTTAACTCGAATCTATAGTCTTAAATTACGACTTTATTCTAATGATTTTAATAATAATATATTTTGAACGGTTTATCCTTCATCTTAGAGTTCATACTCCTATATCCAAGTGTGAAAAACATGAAATGTAAAGTCTACCAGCAGTCTTTGATACTTAAAATGCCTATGAATTTATGTTTCGATAAAAATTAAATTATACTGAACCAAATTTATTATTATTATAATATTCACTTTATATAAAATACCAAGCGAAAATTGGCATTAACAGTAACAGATTGTCAAAACAATAGCAGTTGACAAGTTTATTTTATGCGATTAATGTTTAATTTAATTGTTAAATAATTTTAAAATGAGCATTAATTTAGATTATTAAATGTACTAAAAATATTATTTTTCTTTACCTAAACGTTTATAAAGGTTTTGATTATGATTATAATTTTCAAAGGCTAATTATCACCTGACCTATCGCACCATCTGTTGAGTAAATGCAAAACTATTATCTATTATTATTATAATTATTGGTAACACTTTTTAAAAATTATAATAAAAGTTATTTTACGAAAGATCGTTGCATTTGTATACAAAACACATTTCTATTTTTTAAAATAACAATTTTAAACATTTTTTAAAAAAGTTATAAAAGTAGTGAAACGACATTCTTTATACAGAGGCATTAATGAAAGTAGCAAATTAAACTTTTAACAATTGTTTAAAATATTTCATTAATTTTTAAGAATTTAGGACGTCTCTATAAAGCTTTTAACTGTAAAACAAAGAAGATAATTGGTTCGAATCTTTATTTTTTCTTTACAATTGAATGGTTCTTTATATTATATATTGGAATCTTTAATCGAGATAATAAAGAGTTTCGAAACGAGGGAATCGAACTAGTTCACTATTAAACCTAAATAACGTTAAATCTTTGACATTTTTTTCCTAAAATAATTTAAAAATCGTCTTAAAAAAATAAAATAATCAACAATATACAATAGTAGGTGTAGCAAAACATTTGATTTAAAGCAAAGACAACAGAGTTGACAGATGTAGAATTATCACTGAATAAAATCTGTAAATTTTAAGAAAAATATCTTTATTAATATATATCTATGTAGTTTAAACTAATTTTTTATTTCGTTAAGTTAAAACGCAACTTGTAATTGGCTTTAAAAGTTTAATATCTGATCTGTAATATCGGTGTTGATAATTTTACTTCCATTCGAATACAATGCTCTTCAAAGTTGCATTGTTTATGGTGTGACGACCTTAATGAAAATAATAAGGGTTTTTGCCTGTAAAAAACGCAATGGTTTTCCTTATCTCGTCCTATATTCTAACATATATCGAAAAGACAAAGCGATTGTTGAACGCCTACCTAAACTCTTTCCTTTGCATAAGAAACATCAATTAAACAGCAACACCTGCAAGAAATATGCAATATTGTTGTGTAATGAAAAATACTATATTATTTCTTAGATTTAACTGATGTTGATAGCCTAATTAGTCCTTTTCAATATATTCTCGTTGAAAAAAGTTGAACCGGTAAAAAAATCGCTATTTTTTCAAACTTCGATGACTAAGATTTGATTATTTTAATGTATTTTAATTAATGATAAAACTGCAGTTGAAAGGATAATGAACTTAATTATCTTAACATCACGATTTGCCCTTTTTACTACTTCATTATGCGAATAGAATAGTTTTTGAGTGATTTAAAGATCCGTACACACGTATCTATCTTCTTATTTGGCATTTTAAGTGCAGTACTTTTTAGGATTTTAAATATGTTCTTCCTTCTGGAAAACTATTTTCTATTTAGCACACTTTCTTTTGTGTATAACTAACAAACATACTTATTATATATGAATTTATAACTGAGTATTAACCATCTTTGAATCAAAATTGCACACTTAAATAAATATAACAATATAATATTTATTGTATAACTTTCACAGTATTAAATGGATGTTTTATATTAAATTAATTAAATTAAATTTTTAGTTTTATAATTATAATAAATATAAAATTGAATTTATTAATGTGTTCATGCTGGTGTTTATGTGAAGAAAATCTTTTTTATATAAGCTTACATAAAAATTGTACATAAAATGTCGTTAATAAATTATTTTAAAATTTTATAAATTGAGGAATTATTTATAACTTTAATAGTTTAAAGTTAAACTATATTCAATGAAGTCATGAAAAGCGTCTACTATAATAATTTTATGATAAAATATACAACAAGTTAGTGTACAAGTAAATTTCTTATTTTAGGATACTTTTTTAGAAAAATGTATAACGTTTTCTAAGTTAAAAGTATTGAAATTGTGGTATAAATTTTTATGTAAAAACAATATAAATGCAAAAATTCAGGGAAGGAAAAATACTTATTCTAGATCCTAAAGGGAAAGTTATCAAACATATAAAGTTATCCTGATGATAAAGATCTTCGTTTCTAGATGACACTACTCTTATGATAAATTGATCTAAATATAGTGCAAAAACTTAAGCTTATGGTATCGTATTAAAATAAACTTTAACATAAATATTAAGCATAACATATAGTCGACATTAATATATTAAATAGAAAATTTTTATCTGCAATAACTTTAATACAGTAACATGTGTTAAAACATTTACTTTATTTATTATTAAAGCAATTAGAAAAATTGCAGCACCCTCTTAGAATAATATACGATTCTTTTCCCACAAAAAAATAGTGACTCTTCTAAATGAGAGGTCATCAAGCTATTGTTTTTAAACTTTTACTTTCTGCAAGAGCCAAAGTGGCACAGTAATATGGCATCAACAATAGAAGAGGAGAAAGAGCTCTTACGATAAAGTGTTGTGACCGTGTCAATTGTCTGCTTGTAAATCAGGTGCTGAATAAAAGCCCTGCCCAGGAATCTAGGTTAGGACCGACTGACCATTGTAGCAACCTCTACAAGATAGTATATAAAGTACTCTGCAGCTAGAGGTGGTCATACTCGCAAACACCATCGAACAGTTCAAAACTTCTCCAACCTCTCCAACAAAATGGTTAAAATCTTGGTAAGTAAGGTATAGTGTCAATTTTATATAATCGTACAGTACTACTATACAGTTTATATTCTTCTGCAGGTAGCTATCGTTTTGGCTTCTTGCATTGCCTTATCCATGGCAGGTTATGCCTCTCACGACGTAACTTATCATCCTGGATACGGTGGATACGGACACGGAGTTAGTGTGAGGCACGACGTTCGTCCTTATGCCCATAGCTATGCTGTTCCATACGTTGCTTTACCTTATGCGTATGCAGCTCCCTACGGATATGGCGGATATGGTTACGGAGCTCATCATCCCGTTGCTCCTTACTGGTAAAAGCTTACAGGTAAAATTATTACAAAAATTCTTAATAAATACACAAAAATAATCGATTCTATTTAACTTTTATGCTATATTTTTTCAGATTATATGAAAAATATAATCTTGAAGGCAAATGGATTCGGAAAATGTACAGTTTTCTTTATTCTTGGTGTATATTTTTCTTTGGTCAATAAAATGGTTTTTGTAATTAAAATACGTTTGTTTATTGTTTTATTTATAAAATTCCATTTTAGAATATATTTAAATATTATATTTAAATATATACTTTTAAACGTGAAGACTTAGAAAATAATATCTCTTATAGAAATAAATGGTTATATTACATATTGGATACAGATTTTTTGGAACGATTGTGTCTTTTTATTTATAAAAAATTTTACCATTCCAGTGAAATCCTAAAAATATTGAATTAAATTTTCTGTTCCCCCGCAAGTTTAAGTTAGCTGCTATTTGATCTCATTAGATATCGATAAACGTGAAATATACATTTTTTAAATGATATTACTCAAATGTTACAGATGATAAAGCGATAAAAATAAAGAGAAAATATCAAACGGATTCTCTTTACAATTATCAACATTATAAATATAATTAATAAAATATATAAATGTTATATATCTTGTACATAATATACAGTATTCTATTGAATGGCTAAAAATTGATTATTATAGTTATTTTCTTTTCAAATTGATATATAAATTATCGACTTGTATAAAATCAAAACAATTTAAAATTTATAGGCTACTATATAAGAAAATTTTTTATGATAATGAATGGAATTGTGGAAAATTTTTCTATGGATACACTATAGATATTTATTAATTTTTAATAATTTTGGCCCGTTTCTTTGTAATGATATAGTAAGTAGTTTCTTGGCTGGGAGTCTGAGTCCTTCATCACTGAAGAAATCGATATTAACCCTTTTCCCCCCGACATCTTGTTTACGTTTATTTTGCGATCCCTCCTAAGGCAATATAGGTCAGTCAGGCGATATTATTTTAAAAGTTCAGCAAAAATCAAATTATCATTATATCTATATGAAAAAAATCACTTACATTTATTAATATCTTTAGTTTTAAATACGATATTTTTCAATGCATTTTATTAGAAAAATTTATAAGAAAAAAAATAATATATATCAGAACTGACACACAAACTTGATGATTTGTAACATTTTGTGAAAATTAACATTGTCTAGTTACATAGTTGTTTGCTGGCACCGAGCCAGAAAGACGTAGAATATTGTTTTGTACAATTCGATATAACACTTATGCATGTATGTTTATTCGTTGTGAAATTATCGCACATTATATCAAACATTTGTTTGAAATCAAAATTTTATACTGCTATCAACTAATATAATGAATTATTATACTTTATTCACTTCATATCGAACGAGATTATATCTGTTGTTAATAAATTTTACAAAAATCGATATTTACCAAAGTAACGATAAATCGGTACCCTCGAAGTTTTGCTTAAAAAGCCAGGGTACCGATCGATCGGTGCCTTCGGGGACAAAGGGTTAATTAATGTTAATAACACAGACGTGTGACCAATATTTTCAATAAATATCGTATTAAATAATACAAATGTTTTAATCCCAATCATCACTTTATTTATTTCCCCCAAACATATTTATGTAGCTAAAATTAGTTTTAACTAATGTTAAAAGTTAAAACTAGTTTTATCTAAAATCAAAACATGTACAGCAGTAAATTCTAGTTTTAACTAGACAAAACGGGTTATAACAATGGCATCCAGTAAAAACTAGTTTCAACTAGTTAAAACGCGTTTTCACTAAAAACGGGTTTTTACTGTAACATATATACATATATGTAATGTTATTACACATTCCTTTGTAATTTATTGTGAAATATAACATAATAAATGCCACATTTATGCATATATATTTTATAAAGTCAAACATTGGATATTAGTCTAACAATATAATATAACTTTATTAAAAATCATTAAAAATTATATAAATAATTTCCAGGAAACTTCTTACATTTTTATCAACTTATAAGCTACATCGAAAATAATACAGTAGTTTATAATTAAGCAAAGATTATGAGACAAAGATCACTGAGAACGTTTCTTTTTCAATATTTGATACTGAATATAATAACACGTTTAATAATTTAAATTTTAATACAATAAAAATGATTTGCATCCATTCATATAGAGAATGATTGCAAATACATTATTCTTATTGTAAACAATCATTTACGATTATGCAATAACCTATTTATTAAGAATACTTGTCTCAACAACACTATATAGATTGTATTAAATAGCATAATTCTATTGAATATTTTATTATTGTTAGATTAATCATACCGTATCTTAATTTTTGATAAATGGCACTAGAAGACAAAATAAAATCTCTAGAGAATTTTATTCAATTGTTCTTTGTAATATTTTAATAGAAACTTAATTATGAAATGTTTAATACATTTCAAAAATTCTAAAAATACTTTAGTATAATAATCATTAAGATTATTATACTAAAGTATTTTTAGAATTTTTCATGTTTAAACGTTGAAAAATAAAACTCTGCTTTACAACAGCTTGCTTTTAATACCAGTATAAAACTTCTATTATGACGTATCAAATGCTGTAAATACTATGTCTTATTATTTAAAATTTATCTCTCAGGACTTAATGTTTAAACGATATAATAATAAAATTTATTAATTTATTTTGTTTATAATGGAGTAATCAATTTTCTCAGTGAAACATAAAGAAACACTAAACTGATAGAAAACAGCTTTTTACCAGATAATTAAATCACAAAAATGGGAAGTTTGTTGTATATTAAAATTCTTGTAGCAAAATTTTTCACAAATTCAAAAAGAAAAAGTCTCTGTAAAATAATATTTTACGTTATCAGTAAACAAATTACACATAAATATGTTTTTGAGGACCCTTGCCCTTTAAACTATACATATAATTAATAAAAGGCCCCTAAAGATTAGACTCAAGAGCCTACATTAAGTATAATTTTTTCAGCATTTGTATATAACCGATATATATATATATATATATATATTACAAGATTTGTTACAAAAAATACAATTTTTAAGACTGAACGATTAATATAAAATTTATGGCAGTTTTTTATTTAATTATGGAATAGAATAAATTAATTTTAAAACGATATTTAAATAGGTTCAAAAGAAATGCTGTTCTACCAGCTGTTTAAGAAAATTGATTTAAAACAGGTTTGCTTCCTTGGTAAATCTATGTCAAACTCATAATACTTTAGAGATTAGTATAAAATTTCACTCTCTCACTATAATTAAGGGTTTTAATTCACAGCTTATCATTTCTTTTGTCACATAAAACCAACGAAAATAATAACTATAATATTACTTAATAATAAAATTAACGATATTCTATTTCTTAATTATGTTACGCCGATTTGATGTATTGTTGTTTAACAATAACGATGAAATTATTATAGTTATTAATGCAAATATACAATTATTGTACAATTTAATATGTATAAATTTATATTTATGTAGATTAAACAACTTTTGAGACTGTAAAATTGTGAATAGGGCCTGAAAAAATTATTTTATAAATACAGGAGCAGTTAAATTTACCCAAGAGATACTGTTTCAGAGCCAATCTTCTCTTAGGACAAATATTCAACCTGATTTTTATATGTATTATGAATAAACAAGCGATTTCTTTATTTGTTTGACTGTTTTAATTATTTTTATATAAACTGAATATTTTTAAACTTTTAATTTAGACAGCATTTAGTTTATATACGTAATTAAATCTTTAACATATATTTTAGGTAGAGTATGGTCCACATTTAAACAATCAATTATCGTTAAATTTATTCTACAGAACAATATTAAATTCCATACAATTCAATATACATATTACGCATCTTAATAATGATTAATGTGTATTTAAGTAAATAGTTAAAATAATAGTTAATTAAATAATTAAATTAGGTACTCAGTATATTCATTAATGCTATTATAATAATAATTGTTTCCACTTCTAGTATTTTTGCTGTTATATTATCATAATGACCTATATTATACTGTATTCTCTAACAAGGTTGTTTCACTTTGACCTTCTCTGAGTACATTGCAAGATTTTTATTCTTGACAAGGTAAAAGAGGTTACAAAATTTAAAATATACCCTTGATAAAATTGAAAGGTTTAACTGATTTCCTAATTAAAATTTTTCAATGTAAAACGATTATTAATTATCGGCCTATACTACATTGAATTGATATATTCTTATAAATATGTACTGTACACAATATATATTATCGAATTAATGATTTATATTAACTGTAAGTAACATTTTTCTCATAGATATTAGCTCAACTATTTCACTATTACACTAATTATTATTATAGTAGCATCAGAGTTTATTAGTAGTATTACCTCTATTTATTTAATATATTAAACTATAAAAATGAGTTTAAAATTTTAATTTCTTTAATTAAAAATGAAAAATTCCAATTGTCTATCTAAAATTTTATTTTTTAAATGCTTTATTGCTTTTATTATCATTTTAAATAAGTTTGCAGGCTTCAGATTTGCAATAATAATCAATTACAGCAATAGTAAATATTAGAAAGTGACTTTTATTTTTATGGAAAATCATCAAACTTTAATTTTGTAATAATAAAATTTATCAAAAATGAAAGTATTTTTCTTTTAATTATTTGACCTACCTTTAACTTTTACGGGCCTTGTAAACACAGTAGACATTTTATTATTTATTTGTAACAAAAGAAAAACTAGGAAGTTTTATTGACAAAATGAAGGTTTCATCTCTAAAGCCTTGGAAAGTTCTGATTTTAAAAAATAGGTTATGATCATAGTGTATGAGAAGAAATGTTTTAATATATTTTATTCGAAAAGTATTGGAATTTTACAAACAAAAATTGTTTCCTATATTTTATCGACTTTCGTTTGAAATAACTCTTAAATATATGTTTTTATATAAGTTAATATTTCTTTTCTTTTTTTTTATTGAATAGTGTCATTCTTATATTTCTAAAGAGACACTCGCTATCTCAAAGATAACAGAAGAAATGAAATAAATTATATTAAGATGAGAGAGAATACGAAGAATAGAGAAGATAAGGAAGATTTGTATATATAAAGATGAATGTATAGAATATTATTAAAATATAAATGAATGATAATAAACTACGTTTAGAAAACTATATACCCACTCCCACTATATAAGTTACATTATTACGGTGCATTTACACACACTTAACACATACATCATAACTAAATTTTACATTTAATTATTGTTTATTGTGTTTCGAAGTGAGGAGAATTGGACGCCCTAAAACATTATTAGAATGCATCGTCGTCGGATTTGGATATGTCCTCAAAGTTTCGGCCTTCTATCTTAATTAGAAACAGATGAAATTTGCAAGATTTGAGGACATGATGCAAAAGTTTAATAATTAATAATAATCATCTACTTTTATTTCTTTCATTAATTTTATTTTTATATTTTTATGGACTTCAACTACTCCTCATTCCATCTCACCTCTCCCAGACCATAATAAAATACACAGAATTTATTGCATTGTCAAATATAAAAGTTTCTCGTTATTTATTTATAATTTTTACGACTTTTAACTCTACAATGTATTATAAAAGTTTCAAGTTTTACACTGTATAGTTTTCTCAAAAAATTGAATTCAATCTTGCTTTTTGTGTTTGTTTTAGCTTTAATAACCCTTCACCTAAGAATTATTATACTGTATTTAAATTTTAAGCTTTAAAGTTATCAACTCTCAAGTGAATTAATTAAAAATCTTGTTTTTTTAGTTATAACTAAATTAATTTCCTAATAAATAAAATCATTTTTTGTTTTTTAATTATTCAAACACTGAGTGTTTTTAGAATTTTTATTGTATTTAAGTTGTACATTTTATATGATTAAGTGAGTAGAATACGAACAGTTGAAATTCAATTATAACAATAAAGAATTCAAAAATTAATATTCTTAAGAATAATTTATCGTATTATTCATGTAATAGAGCCTCTTCTACGTTATGAAATTTGTCATTTATTTATTAAGTAGCATTACTCAATTAGTAGGTTGCGACCTACAGGAAATTCTAAATCATATTTCTAACAAATGTTAATAAATGTCATAAAAAGTTGAGAAATATTATCTTAGACATTAAATATTAGAAATAATTTTCAAATTTTACAGACTGAGTATTTCAAATAAATAATTTTATTACCATTTTTCATAAAAATTATAAGACTGTTGCACTAACCAAATTCAAAAGTAAAATTAAAACTTCAAGTTTATTTATAAGTTAAAAAATAAAATATATTTAAAAGTTTCGAGTTTTACACTGTATAGTTTTCTCAAAAAATTGAATTCAATCTTGCTTTTTGTGTTTGTTTTAGCTTTAATAACCCTTCACCTAAGAATTATTATACTGTATTTAAATTTTAAGCTTTAAAGTTATCAACTCTCAAGTGAATTAATTAAAAATCTTGTTTTTTTAGTTATAACTAAATTAATTTCCTAATAAATAAAATCATTTTCTGTTTTTTAATTGCAAAATACAGTAATTGCTAGCGAACATTTTAGTTTTGTTGTTTCCTCCTCCGCAGTGTCTTATAAAGTAGAAACATCCAAAACCAAGTGTTTCACAGGTAAGTCGATTTTAAGGAGCATTAAGAGGTTTTTTAACGTATTCTAAAGATATTTTTGCATTATTTTGAACTTTATAAATGCGTAAATAATATATTTAAGTATACATTTTACTTGTTAGTTCAAAATGACAGATAAAAATTCGGCTTGTATACATACCGAAGACAATCAAAATCTGGAGATCAAATATGTTTGTCTAATGAACCAATGTTAGAGACCAATGTCAAGAAACTTAAACTGTCATAAAATAGTTGTTTTCGATATTTTATACTATTATATTTGTGACATAATCAATTATTGTAGAGAAAATTTTCCTATTTCCCAAAGTATTAAAAATAAATTTTATCTGTTTGTTATTGACATCTTATTGTCAGTAGAATATACTTCAAGTACACAATACTCAAAATTAATTTTTTAAACGATTTATTTCTACACATTTACTAAAAAAAGTACATTCAGGATAAAGTCAGAATTGCGTTAAAATCGAGCTTTCGAGTGTATGGCATTCTGATCATAATAGGATTTTCATTTATCGAGCATTTAACCCTGTCAGGATTTTGGTTGTCGACTGTAAATCGAAATGTATCCCATTATCCGAATACAATGGGATCTGTTCTTATCTGAGTGTCAAGGACTGATTATTTCCTCGTCTGACTGTCATCTATAATTCTAAAGTATAATCTTTCTCTTATAATTATTAAATGCAAAGCTATGTAAATGTAGTAGAAAGATGAAAAATCGTAGAAAATATAATGATGTTCAGTATGAGTTTATTTTTCTTTAGAAGTGAAAAAGTGTTTATTATTTTTTGATATTTTTGTGATAATATACTATATAAAAGAACTATAAAAGAAATATATTTTTAAAACGCATACTTCTGTATGATATAGATAAAATAATCATTTGAATGATATATTATTTATAAAATCTATTTTATTATTTTATTTTAGTTTTTACTTGACGCGGTTTACTTTGTAAATAAATATAATTTTTCCAATAACGGTGTTAATTTTCGTATTATCTCTGTTTATTATTGAACAAACATTCCAAAAACTTGTTAAATACGAACATTTTACAATTCGAAGGCCTTTTAAGCACTGACCTTATTAAAATTTCCATAAAATTTATATCGACCTTTACTAAATTACATTCTATTTTAAGAATAAATACGTCATGTTTAGGGTCAGACTGATGTAAAGTATATAAGTTCTTGTTACTGTGAGTTTCTGTTCATAATGTGACGAGATGAAGATTTTGGTAAGCCTTGTCATGTTTTCTTCTTTTCTTTATTTATTTTTTAAATCTAATAGACAATACTTTATTTTCAGTTATTATTTTTAATTTTTTACTGCCTTTTAAATTCGAGTTGTTCTCTCGATGATTACTCTCCGAAAACTCAAGGAAACTTAAGAATTATACACGACGATAGAGGATATTGGGGATATGGAGAATATGGACCAAATGGAAGATTTGGAAAAGAAAATAAGATTTATTATTATCCGTAATGTTTTGCAGTTGACAAAATTATTAAAATGAACTGTTTACAAAGATATCGCGCATCTTCACGTGCATCATTTGCAGGTTAAACATAGATCATTACTTTGTAATGCGTACAGTATGTCATAATATTATAATAAAGCCTACCGTTAATTTATAACATATGGTTAATTTCTATAAGTTTACGAGATATTACGAGTAATTATTTATTGTGGCATCGTCACAATGCAGGATTGCAATTTTTAATCATATTTTTAATTTATTTAATTTAAAATATATGCTCTCCGCCTGAAATTAGTAGTGGCTTGCCCTTGTACCTAATACTTTTCCGTTAACAATAGAGTCGTGTCGGTCAAGTAACACCTTACGGGGAAAATTTTTGAATTGAAATAACACGAGTTCTGGTGTGCATTGGAAGTTCGTGTATAGTTAATCGGGCCTTCTGCTTGTAAGGTTTCCATATCTAGTCTCCTCTTTTATCTATCTAACTCTGTTCTCGAGATTAAAGAAAGACTGACGGACAGACGACCGACAGTGAGAATTTATAGGTCTACAGTTTTTTCAAATTGCAGCCCAATTACACAAGTAAGAATGTTCTTGAATAATTTCTTCAACGTAAATCTTAATACAGTAAATTTAATTAAAATAATCTCACTGATTTGCTCAGTACATTGTTCATGTTTAAAATAGTTTAGGTTTCAGTTATTTATGAGTTTAAAATAATAAAAATATTTAAATAATTAGTAATTATTGAAAGTAATTTAAGTATATACCTATATTAAAAATGTTATGATAGAGATTTTGCCTTCAACTAGATTAAAACATTAGAATTCCGATAAATAAGTAATGTATGTAAATAGAATAAATTTTACTTAATTATATCTCTAAAAAAGTTATAGGCCTACATTATATTATCTATATAATTTATATATTTTTCTACATCATATACTATGGTTAATCTTTCTTTATCATATCTATTTATGTATATCTAAGAAATCTTTAGTTTACGAAGCTATGATACGTGGCAATATTATTATATTTAGAATAAAACACAAAGAAAGAATCCGGAACTTGAAGAGTGATTTCCATAAAAAACGAAATTACTGGAAAATTTTGATAGTATAATGATATTGTCAGGTTTGTAGATCAATGCACATAACTTCACGAATTGTTTAATATCATAATGATAAATGCGGTCCATTTTTTGGATTTAAAATTTAAAAAAATCAAATATTTTGAAAGTTAATAAAAGGAGATTTTGTCAGTTTGTATGAATATGTTTTTAAAATGGTTATAATAAAATTAATTGATTCTAATAATTTGTTGTTATTTTATTTATATAAATTTAATCAAATGCTAAAAAAATTTAATGAATTTTTTGTATTTGTACTGTTTAATCTAATAATAAAATTTATATTTGAGATTGACAATGTCAACTTGTTATATCGATTGACTACTTGTATTGTATATCCTTTTAACACGTGTTAATTTATTTTTATTTTCACAACAATAACGAATACATAGCTTTAATAGATTTAAATTAATTTTAATTCTATTCTGTACTTTGTACGTTTTTATATATTTTTATTTATTAAATAATTACTCAAAACTTTTTCATAGAATCTTTGATAGTTTACAATATTTTGCGTTATCAATTTAAACTACCGTTATAAATAATATAAGTAACAGGTAACCTTAAGTAGTTTCATTTGTACTATTTTTTCATAAGGTCAAGTTTAGTTTCTAAGCTTAAACTGAGACCTAACCTACATAAAAATTATTTGTAACTTCAACCGAGGTTATAGCGAGCAAAGAAAATTTTATTGGCAAACGATGAACAGAAAAGCCTAATTTCTAAGTTAAAAAATCCAGCAATGAGTTGCTTAAATTTCCCGGTAACATTTAAAATTTTGATGACGTCATCTATAATGATATTTTACTTAAAACTAAAACAAGTTTTTTAAATATTATAATTGCAATGTGTTTTATACGATGGCAAAAAGCTTAAGTAGGGATGGGTTTTATAAAAAAAATTGTAAAAGCTAATAACATGGTAGTTAGGGGCACGACTTTTTCACCCTCTTTGTAGCTTAATAACGCCTGTGTCTTCTGTCAAAAATTTCTGAAAGTTTGCAGGGTGGTTTCTGAATTAGGAGGATTCTTGCTATTAAAGTTTGGTGGTTAAAGGTCGAAGGAGTGGGGGAAATAGAGAGGAGTCGTGTCATACTCGAGTAGAGTCGGACTTAATGAAGATTTTATTCGTTATTAACATTTACAGATTTTTATGAAACTCATCTCTACCCTCAAAGTTAAGCCTGTTGCCATTTTACAATAAGTAATAATAGAAAAATGTTTTTAAAATATCATAACAGATGGCGCCACCACAATTGTAAATTTTTTTTGCCCGAGAGTTTTTCTAAATTCTTAGAAAGTATTATAAATATTTGAAAATAATAAAAATAAAGACGAAATCTGCCCAAAAGGGATCACACTTATTTTCTATGTTCCTAGACAAAGAAAATAAGTGTTCCTAGACAATACACTTTTTCTAGAGACAATACACTTTTTCTAGGAACATAGAAAATAGGTGTGATCCCTTTTGGACAGATTTCGTCTTTGTTTTTATTGAACAATAATTCTCCATCGGACAAAAAATTTATGGATATTTGAAAATAATTTTTACTGTTAAGTGTAATTTTTATTATAGCTGAATGAATTATTAAATACTGTTTTGTTCAAAACTTCTAAAAAAAAAGTTCTAGATGGCGTTATGTGTTTAAGCATTTTTACATTATATTTATATATAAACAAACTTCAACCGCCAACCCGATATACCAAAAATCCAAAAGCTCACTTAGCAAGCCTAGAGACTTACATCATACGAACAGGCCGCTTCTCCTAGGAAGGAGGCGCCGTCTATCGGAGAAAAGGCGAATCAAGGCCGTAATCTCCATATGAACCGGGGAGGAGAAAGAAAGAACAACCTAATATACATTAAAGCAATACACCAACCAAAGCCGAATTATCGGGTTAGAAACGGCTATAATAATAATAATTTATAAGATTATTTGGTACTAGAGTTAGACGTTAGGCGCCATCTCTTCCTAAAGTTAATAATTATAATTTTAATTAAATAATTTAGAATGAACTGGAAGAAAAGAATCGGCCCGGAACGGAACTCGAACCCGCAACCAGGCCGATTCTTTTCAAAATGGTGGCTCGTCTGATTCCAGCAAACAGAAGAAACAGTGGGGACTCACGTTCTAACCTATTCTAATAATTTAGTTGGCAATAATTATGGTAATTTATTAGAATCGGTTTGCCACCATTTTGCCATCATAGGTAAATTTAACCGATTATTTATATTACTGTGTTTCTATAATTAAAAAAAAAATTGCTTTTTTGTCTTTGTCTGCTTCATATGGAGGTTATAGCCTTATATTCCCTTTTTCCTCCGAACAGTGGTGTTTTGATTGCTACGCGACCGAAGAGCCAGCCGTTTATCTCACGGCCTAAACGTACGCGAGGGAAACCGTGCCTTCCGGGAGGACTTTTATGGGGAACTGGCCTCCTATTCAGTCGTTATTGGCTAGGAGAAAACCCGGAAAACTCCTAGCAGCCAGCCTGTCCGAGTCGCGGCGCGAACCCACGACCGAACTTCCCAGTGTTTAGGGTCCGGTCACCACCGCTATGAGCGGCAACGGAGACCACTCGCCCACTGGTGGGGCAAATTGCTTTTTTTAACAACTTTTAGGTAAATATACTGAAATATATTATTTTTCAGAAACAGGATCAATGATTTTAACCCAACCTCTAAATATCTTTCCCCCATTAACTTTTACCTCAACCCCTTTATTTACATAACTAAATACCTTTAAGGGATAATTCTTGAATACGAGATGAACACATTCTTCGTAAGCACTTTCTCCGTTATTCTCACCATTTGACATTTCTGACATGTGACATTGTTATGCTCAAAGGTTGCCAACTTCAATTGCCAAAAATTCTTTTGTTTATAAATTTATTATTCGAAATAAGATTTATAAATAAATAAATATTTCTGTCGACAATATAAACATTTTCAGTGTAAAAATTTTAATATATATATCAGTGGTTTCCAACCTTTTTGTACCTGTGCCCCCCTTTAAAAAAATTGTTGCGCCCCCTTAATTTTTCTAACAATCTAATTTCATAAATACTCAAAGCGCGCTCGGCTCCAAACGCGAAAGCGAGATGTTCTCGTTCCAGCAAGAGTGTGGATGGATGTTTTAGCATTTGTACCCGGGCCGGATGGCCGAGCGGTCAAGGTTAGCAGCCTACCGCCCTGGGGGACCCGGGATCGAATCCGGACGGGTCGAGAAATCCCCAGGAATTTTTCGGAGGGTGGTCCGTCTGGATATGTCGGTCCCCGTCCCTCACCACCCGGCCGCCCCATTGTGGGCCTGGCCGAACCCATAATGGGCTTGCTATAAGAGGCCCTCTTAGTGTCCACTGGGCGGAAAGAGTTACAAAAAAGAAAAAAAAAAAAAAGCATTTGTACCCGAAAAATTCGCGGCGAGGATTGTGGATTACGTATACCTATTTTGCTGATTCATTTTTGGACACCTATTCGACTTTTTTGGTTTGTATTCGAAAATGGTATTTTGGAAACAGCTGCATGCCCCCCTTGCAACAGTCTCGCGCCTCCCTAGGGGGGCGCGCCCCACAGGTTGGAAACCACTGATATATATATTTTTTGTTTTTAAGTTGAAAAAAAAATTATATTTTACGAATATTATTTTACAATTGAAATTTATGCGGTAGACTTTCGATAACACGAAATGGGAGACCGAGGAAAATTTTTCAATTAACTGAAATTTCGGGTTCCTCTTCGGTAATTTCCGCAATTTTATGGGGATTTTCTGGCTATCCTGCTCTACGTGTAATGGGAACGGGATGTTTGTCCTTGACAAGATTTATTTCTTTTTCATCTTCAACGCTTGTTTCTCGCGCTTGGTTCTGTATCTTTATCGCGTGTTTCTCGCGCAATGGCAATGATGCCTATGATATGTCGACGTTGACAAAATCTTCGAGTGACATTTTTTCACCACTCATTGCTATACTGAGATTGGTCCAGTCTTCTTCGACATTGTCGAGAATTCCGATTTATACAAAGTTGTCAATAGATTGTCCTTTTTAATTTGCTAGGGCGCATCATAAATCTTCATTTTGAACTTTGTTGAACTTTCGTCTTATTGTTGGAATTAAGATTACGGCATCAAGAAACCATAAACCTTTTTCCTAATCATTCATTCATTCACCAAAAACCTAGTACAATAGTAACAAAAAAAAACTTAAAACGGTTACGATAATAGCGTTTATTGTGGTGAAAGTTCAAAGGTCGTGTTACGAAAGAGATTTGTCGGCTATTTTAAAGTGTAAGAAGATATTCGGTATTCTGGCATTTATGACGTCAGTTATGATCTTAACAGATTTGTGAGGGCTTAGGTATAATTTTTTAAAAATAAATCATTTATTGAAAAAAATCAAAAATGTTCGAAAAATTACACCTAGGCCTACTTGATAACTACAAAGCAGACAAATTCCTATATCGATTTTTGTTAGTCGCTTAGATAATAAATGATATTATACAGGGTAAATGCAAGAATATCGATCACATTTCTCACCTTTTGAAGTAGTACCTTCGTAACTCGACATTCGAACTCTGTCTAAACCGATCTTTGTCCACACTTTCGTTCATACCAAGTTTCATTTTTCTTTGTCATTCTTTTGTCCACGTCGTTTTTTGATGAATTAATAATTAATTAATGTACGTGTATTTATGTTTTGTCGTAATTTTTGTGACATTTAAAGTGACTTGTTCAATCTGTTTGCTATTTAAAATTCAATTAAAATGATATTTTTACTACAGTTGCAAAGATAAATAATATACTCTATATATACCCGTATTTTAATTATATATGCTACGTATACTGTTTCTGATAGAGCAATATGTACTGATATTGGGGATAGGAATACAGTAGACCCCCTATAACACGGGTTCATATAAGACGGATTCGTATAACACGTCGGAAAAATTGCAATCGTGTTCGTATAACACGGTAAAAGAATGAGACGGATTGTCATGTCCGCCTCGTGCCTCGACAGGATTGGTCGAATCTGGACCAATAATGGACATTGCACAAACAGTCGAATTTAAACGAGCAGTGGACCTACTAAAAAATATTTATTATTCAACGTCCATAAAAATTATATTTATATTAATGATGTCATCAAAGTTCAATGAATTTTTCGCAAAAAGAATAACTTATCAGGAAACGCGTCCGCCATTCGATAAGCCGCTCCGCGACGAAAACAAGCTCAAGCAATGGCATCTTCGAACGGTGCGCACTCGGTAAATATTCCTACAATTTTTTGTTTATAGCATAGTTTATATGGATTATTCTCAAAAAATTATACGTGATTTGGAAATGTTCCAGTCAAATTAGTCTATAATCGTTTAATTTTACGGAAGAAAACCTTTCAAATAGCTGTACTCCCTAAAGTGCACAAGTGCCGGATTGTGAATGGCTTATGTATTTGTAAAATCTAAGTGACTTGTACAACACGGAATTTATATAACGTGTTGTAGGGGTGTCTACTGTATTAAAAAAAATTGTTCATTTTGTGACTCGTATGTAAACGACCTGTACTTTAAATCAGGGCTGGATTTAACAATAAGAGACCCGTGGGCACAAATACGGTGGAGGCCCCCCTTAAGAGTAGGCAAATTTGATGATTTAGAAAACTTACACAAAATACTGTACTTTCAACTAAATTTCAACTAGGAAGTTGTAAATTTCATTTAAAAATCAGGATATTGTAAACACACATTCTATTGTGTAAAACTAATTATTTTAATTTAATTGAAAAATACCTATGTAAAATTTTTTCCCGAAATTTTCTGATGTTTCATAGGTTTTTTCCCGTGTTTGGTTTTTTCTGGTTGTGGCCCTCATGATTAGCTCACACTAGGCTGTCGCAGTAGTAGAAAAAGAAAATTATGTTTAAACATAGTTTTGTGGAGCTCCTATTTTGTGGGTGCCCTGGACACTGGCACCAAATGCCCTTATGTAAAGCCGGTCCTGCTTTAAATACTAAACACTGATAAGTTGGTAGTGGGTTTGCACCTGGCCGACAGGTTAGACGCATGAAGTTTTCCGCGTTTTGCTCACGTAAGTAACCTGAAATACATTTATAATATCTTTTTCCTTCATTTTAAAATCTTTATATAGTGGTTTGGTTTGAAGAGCTAGGTCAGTGATTCTCAACCTTTTTTTTTCATTACGGTACACTTTTAATAATTTGGCAGCACACACGGTTACTTAGGTAACGTTATAACAGTGATTTTTAAACGCGGTTGGTTATTTAGGTCACATTTTCTAAACGCCTTGATAACTACTAGCAGTTACTGGTAACAGCGGTTACAATTTCCAAATGAGCCCTAGAAAGGTAGAACCAATTGAACAACTTGTCTGACGTCGCTTATGTATGGGTATTCGCAGTGGCGGCACATTTCAAAAATCTCGCGGCACACTGAAGTGCCGCGGCACAGTGGTTGAGAATCACTAAGCTAGGTCAACACGACACATGGCCTATCTTCCAAGGGAGAATGCCTCTCGGGAGGAGTTGTTATGAATAATTTCTCCGTTTAGGTATTAGACACGAAGAAAAACCGGAAAAATCCACAAAGCCAGTCCATTGATAAAGCGCGACCAACTACCAGATAGGTTTAGGGACAGGAGTACTTTTGGATGTGGATATCGCATTTCTGTGTTTGATGCTCGCTCTTCATCTAAAGAATTTAGTACTTGTGATCGGAAACATTTTACATATTTGTCTATAACCTCGCCCAAAGCTGCACCATTCGAATTAACCTCTTGAGATCCACTACTAGAAAAAACTTTTTTTTTTAGTTGAAGTTTTGTTATATTATTGACCTTTGGGTTTCACTTGTTAGTAAATTATCATTTTTTAAAATTTTTTTTTGTTTTCGGTCATTAAAAAATGGTATGTGTCATATATGACACAATGGATCTCTACCTGTACAAAATGCAAACTTTCCTGTTCATGCAAAAATGGTTTATTTGACTGTTTTTGTACAATAATTGACATTTTATATTTACATATGACATGCTTTGAAGCAATTTTTATTTGTCACAAGGCACAGATGGATTTTGCATTTGATACAGTACACAGTAGCTCATACACTTTTATATCAGTGCATTTGGCAGCAGTGATTTTTGCCATTTGCAATGATTTCTGGTATGTGTTTTGCTCCGCTTTTGCATTGTATTTTTCTGGAATGTAGGGTTGGAGTATTTTTTTATTATTTTCCTTTTCTTTGTCATCTTCAGTGTTCATTTTTTTATTTTCTGTACTATCTGAATGGAATAGCCATTTTGACACTTTTACTTTAAATTTTAAATATTGAAGTGTGTTTTTCTTCCTCTTATTTTTATTGCTCTGCTATCTCTTCTGCAGGCTATCCAAAAATTGTTTTCATTTCATCAGCAGTAAAGTTCAAAAGTTTTTCCAGGTGAATCAGTGATATTTGATTTGTGCATGTCATCATCAAGCAATGACATCA
Source organism: Centruroides vittatus (assembly GCF_030686945.1). Taxonomy (NCBI): domain Eukaryota; kingdom Metazoa; phylum Arthropoda; class Arachnida; order Scorpiones; family Buthidae; genus Centruroides; species Centruroides vittatus. The sequence goes on from NW_027122214.1 coordinate 648,646, forward strand.
AAGAGATTCTCAGGAATATAATTCAAGAAATATTCTTCAGACTCACACTTCTTACCCTTTCAGGGTTCTTCCTGAAATGCAGCAGCTGGTAGCAAGGGCTTAAATCTATTTGTATGGCACCATAGTGAAGTCTGTTACTGCACTGATGTCAAGAAATCTTCCTCTATTTACATAGCTGAAGCATCATTTTCATCATCGTCAAATATATCATCTAATGACTTACATTCTTCAGAACAGTTTGGTTGATAAATGTTCTGACTGGTTTAAATGTTTGGTCACTGTCTTCATCACTGGACCAGCCTTCCAGTCCACACAAATTTCTATCAATATCAAGTGTCCTATCATGTTCCTTCCTTATTTCATCTGTTGTCACTGAAAAATTTATAATAAATGTCAATGATTTAGTTTTAATATATGATTTATGATATTAATAATTTATAAATTCTTAACAAATAAAATCCTGCAGACCAGATAAATAACTATACAAAAACAAATCACAGAAATTAATTTATTAATTTATTAATAAAAATAAATAATCATTTTTATTAATAAATTAATTTAATAAAAAATGAAAATAAATAATAGAATACATATTGCTGACTAAATGACAAAATAACTATAAAAGTAAATAACTTGCCAATATGAAAACAGTTCATAGGCTGTAATGTAATTATTGTAACACTAAGAACCAACGTGTCATATACGACACATTCAAAAGTTAGCTCATCTTATGAAATATTGTTATTAATAAAAGTTTAAAAAAATACTCTTATATAATCTTAGAAGTCTCCTGAACAAAACCACGTTTAAATTGTAAAATTATAATAGATAGTAATAGAGAAAAATGAATACTTACATGAAACAGTCATACTTGTGATCACTTCCAAAAACATGTGCTCAGACAATCACTTATATTTTCCTTCATCTCTATCACAGTGGGATGAATGTGGTCTAATAAGATTTACTAAACTCTAGTGATGAAAGGAATAACTAATGTAAATGTTTAGCAAGCAAAAAAAAAAAAAAAAGAGCTGCTTCTCATTCTTTGGAAGGAAAATTGTGTGTCATATACGACACTCGGCATCCCAAGAGGTTATTCGAGAATACGAGCTTTTCAAGTTTAATTTTAATTTAAAAAGCAAAAATAACGACAAGTTTTTGTGATTTTGAAATAATTCAATGCAAAATCAAACAAAAGTGTTTATTATTTAAAGAAAAATATTTACAGAGACAATTTGTATTTTTTTAATATTATTATTCTGATCGTATTTAATCATTCATCAAACTATCCTTCATGTAAAGATGATTAAGTTAGAAGTTCTCAAATTGATGCAAGGCCAGAACTGTCGCGAGAACATCTCCCTGAAGCATTCTTAAATTGATTATAATTCTTTCTTTTGCAGCTGCATTATGCACGCGTTTAATTCAATGTAATTCGAATGAATGCATGTTGTTTGCATGTTGAATATTTTTTTAAGTCCATTCTGTCCAACTCTCCGAACGCTTCTTACTCATAGAAGTTCAGGATCTGTAATCTGGAAACGACAAACAATGCTTAACAAAATTTCTTTAAAATGTATACATTCCTAAGAATAATTCCACTTGCCATTTCGTAATGCATATCCTTCTTTAATATTTTGGAAATCTTTTGTCTTCTTTGTCTTTTCGTGTTCTTCGCTTTCACTAGGTAGATAACGATTTAGATAACAAAATAAACAATGGACACAATTATGGAAATCCGAAATTCGGGTAGACACAATTAGAAATTAAAATTAGAAGAGTCACGATCAAAATAAAATCAGAGTTCGAAAGGACGCAATTGGAAGTCGAAATTGGTGAAGTCACAATCGAGTTAAAATCAATATTTGAGATGTCAGATTCGAGATATGGTTAAAACTGGAGTCAGAATAAAAATTGCATCAAAATTAAGGAAGTCACAATCGGGTTAAAGTGCCATAATCGAAATAAAGTCAAATTTGAAAAAGTTACAGTCAGAAAGTCCAAAATAATGAGAAGTGTTCAAGTCATTTTCATAACGAGATACAATTTCATCAATGAAACAATATATTTTCATTAGGTTTCCGTTACGATTTTTTGTTACCGGTATTTATAAAAATTTCTCTTAAAATTTTTTGGACATTTTCAAATACAGAAGAAATAAAAAACAATGAAATATTGAAAATGAACAAGACAATTAAATTTGAAAATGATTCTTTTTTTGTTTATAAAGATTTCTCTTAAAATTTTTTTGGACATTTTCAAATACAGAACAAATAAAACACAATGAAATATTGAAAATGAACAAGACAATTAAATTTGAAAATGAACAAGCACGAACGAACAATAAAGATAATAAACAAAGAAAAGAGACTATGTACACTGCATAGAGATGAAAATCTCTAAATTTCTTTTAAAATCTGTGAAAATGAAATGAAAATAATCAATAAATTTATCTAAAATATGCAATTATTTAATAATTTTTAAATCAGTAAGTTTATTTTTTTTTCTAAAAACCATTATTTACAAATCAAACGAAAATTATTCAGTGCATAATTGTTAATTTGCTACTGTTGTGTCATTTATTATGTTTCAAAATATATTATTTATTAATTTGATTAGTTTAGAATCTTCGTGTACTCGTATTCACATAAAGCTGCTGAATATTTTAATCTCTACTCCCATTTACCCTGCTGCTTTCCCTGTGTTATGAGACTAGTACACTTTCAGAATATATTCTTGTCGATACTTGGACAAGAATATAATATATATATATATAATCCCAATGCCCTAAAAGCCTACTCTAGTCTGTCTATATGTAAAATCTCAATCTTATAAAGAACATGATGTAGCTCCACGTTGATACACATTTCCTGTTCTCCTGTTACCTGGCCATTGCGTGTTGGTGGTATATCGGAGATAGAAATGGTGTTTAATTTATAAGTTAAAAGTAGAAAATCTTCTAAATGTTAAGTGTAAAATACAAAAATATTCTGATTAAACACTTACCCGAGACGAACTCGGACCAAATCAAGCAGATGGATACTTGATGCAATGATGGAAGAAAAGAGCTCCTTACTCAAACTGAACGTATTCAGTTTCTCCATTTTTCATGCTATTCCATACTTTATGCACTGATCTGGAATATGAAAAAACAAATATAATTATTTATTAATATCTGAATTTGAATTTTATCAAACCATATTGAGAGAGAATATCGAGGTTAGCTCTCAATATCGATTTATATCGATTGACTGCAAATATTGCATTGTATCAAATTGAGAATTAAAAAAAATTGTTTATTCATTGTGAATGATATTCTTTCAGCGATATTTAAATTTAATTATACTATTCTAGAAGCTCTATAATTATTGGGCTACAATTTGATAAAATTGTAAACTTATAAATTCTTACTGTCGTCTGTCTGTCTATCCTTACTTAATATCGAGAGTGGAGTTAGATAGATGAATGACGAGACCAGATATAAAAATCTTATGGGAAGGAGGCCCGATTAATTATATACGAATTTCCGATGCAAACCATAAGTTACGTTATTTCAATTTAAAACTTTTTTCCTGAAAAGTGTTAGATAGATGACGAGTACGACTCTATTGTTACTGGAAAAGTATGATGTACAGGGGCAAGCCACTACTAATTTGAGATGGAAAGGGCTGCAATTTGATTAAAAATTGCAACCCAGCATTGTGTCAATGTCAAATGTGACAATAAGTAATTGGTCGTTATTATTTTCATTTGTAGCTTATCTTTTCATTGGATTAGAAATGAAATTAATTTGGTAAATCACAATATAGCGCCAAAAATATAGAAAAGTTATGCCGTTCTCATAAAATTACGAAGTTTTTAAACTCAAATATCTATGTACATCTTAATACTATGTATAACTATTGCTGTTTGAAATACTTTGGTTTACCATCACACTGGATTTAGTGAGAATTGTAGAGGAGAACGAATGACGGAGCTAAATCGAACTTTGTATATATAAAAACGTACCTCTTGACTGGTTTCCACACTGCCTTAAAGAAAGATCCGGCTTTTTTCAATCCTTTTTTATCTCTAATGGTACTGTACAGTACATCCAATAGCATATCCAATAGTGTATCCAATATTATAACTAATGGTGTTCGTATTTTCAGTGCAATCTTCGTGCTTTATGAATTCTTTATTCGTTTTGATGTTTGTTGGAAGACCCTTGATGTCATTATTCAATCTATAGTCTTCCTTATCTTCAACCAATCGTTCACTGAAAGTGGAAAAAAAGAATTTACAATGTAATAAATATTTATAAAATTTATAGAGAAATTATAATACATTATTTAAATTATAATACATTATTAATACATATATAGATTTTACTTCTTTCCCAAAATTTTCTATGAAATAAACAAATTATCGCTTAAATGTCTGTTATGGCAACGCAACACTTGGGCGATCTGCCCAGAGGAGATACCTTCTGATTCACGTTATTAAAGTTATTACTATTTTGTAGACGTGTAGGGCTTCCTTCAATTCAAATTCAAAGTTATGTGCAGAACTCGTTACTCGTTATCTCTGAGATTTTTCGATTTAGTGCCGATGTCAGAGGTGGATAGAAGCACTCTATCGAACTTTGAATATATATAGAGGATGTATGTGTCGCTTAGCGATGTACTCAATAATATCACAACAGAGGTCCATAGTTTTTAATGGACCCGAAGAATACGTAGCCGTCTGTACCTTTTCTATGTGTAAATAGGTATAGAGAGATATATAAATAATTATCGTTGTGTTACATATATGGAGTGACCTAAAAATGACTAAACTAAATCCAGTAACGAGTTGCTTCACTTTCCCGGTAACATTTGGTTGCTATAATATTTCATTTAAAAACTTTTTTTATTTATAGCTATTATAAAATGGCAAAAAGCTTAATTTTGAGGATAGGGATGGGTTTTATAAAAGATTTGTAGAAGCTAACAAATAAGTAAAATCGTCATTTAGTTCGACCTACTCGAGATAAGACACCTGACCTCTTTTATCTTTCCATCCCTTGACCTTTAACCGCCAGAATTTAATAGCATCGATCCTTCTAATACACAAATCTCTCTGAAAAATTTCAGAAATTTTCAGCAAAAAGCACAGATATTATTAAGCTTCAACAAAGATGAACGAAGTCGTGCCCTATCAAACACAAACACAAACACACACACACACACACACACAGATAAACATCCATACATACAGAAAAAGGCCTGATTTTTTTGCATTTCTAAACGTTTTAAGGTTTTCCGAGTCTTGTAAAATGTACGGCATGTAAAAATCTTGGGGATCATTTTTTGACCAATCGCAATACTTTCTCTCTATTTTGTATAACAGAGCCGATAAAGTAAAAATAATGTAGTGACTATAAATTAGTCACATTGGATACAAGTTATATAAAGGGATCATATTTATATTTTTGAGGTCTAAAAACAAGAGAAAATTGAGACGTGTGTTCATCTTTTACATATAATTTATACGAATGGTAGAGCGTAAGTGTACTATATGACCATCCCTTAACAAAATATTCTCAGACTACGTCTCCGTCGTTCAGCGGCTCATACCCGTACTATATTATAATATAACTGTATTATACTTTTGTCCACCTTGACGTTCTTGTGTACTAGGATTTGTTATAACGAGGGAAGAGAAACACAATTTCTAATTAAGATATATTTACTGTATGTACTGTACATATATGATTTTATATGTCTGCATATAAGCATATAAATGCTCGATTACATTGCACATATAACATTGCACATATAAGATTACATTGTTACATTGTAATGAATATATTTTAATTAAAAATTGTATTTCTATTCCCTCATTATAATAAGTTTAAAGTGGACGTCCACTTTGGACTTGTTATAATGACACAAGAATGTTCGAAGTGGACAGAAGTATAATATAAATAATTAAGGACAAGAAGCACGTATCAACATGATATAACTGTATTGCATACAAACAGTAATATAACTTACCTGTTAAAGCGATCACACGAAGTTTGGTAAAATGGCCGAATCTTCTTCAAAGCCTGTTTATAAGCAGGATTAATATGATTTTCCAGGGTGGATTTTCCAAATCCAATATGTGCGGGTTCATCCTGCTCCAAGAGGCCTTTTTTCTTGCCGCAAAATCTAAAATGATCCAAATTGTTTGGATTTACGAATCCCTCATATCCATCCATCGTCGCCCTGAATATGGAAAGAGAAAATTCACATAACACAATAAATGTTAAATTCCGAAACCTTTCTTTTAATTTTAAAATCGAATATACAAAAATTTGCCAATGAATATTTTTATAAACTTTTAGAGAAATTATTGTATTCTTAAGAAAGTTTTCATTCAATGTCTAACAAAATTTCCTATGAAAACCGTAAGCTAAATAAAGCATCACTTAAGGTCCTCGTGAAATTACATTAATTTGAGTGAGGAAAAGAGGTTTTCATAAATTAAGCGTAAATCTTCAATAAGGATAAATCGTCTTATTATAAAACAAGATATATTAAAATTTAAGAACTTATAAATCATATCTATTAACTACTAATTTATTAACTTATGACAATACATCAAAAAATGTATCTATCATGTGTAGTGAACCGAAGAGACTACACAATTCATACAGCTGTAAAGGAAAAGCTAAAGAAAGGATATAAGTTTATTAAATTAGGTTCGTAGAGTTAAAAACGTATTCTATTTACTTTTCTAAGTAAATAGAAAAGGCCTATGATGTAGGCCTTTTATATTTACTGTTGACCTTAAACTCTAAGCTGTTGAACTCACATGCAAATCTAACCCTTTCTTGTGAACACCAAAGTGATTATGAATACAGCAAAGCAAAAAAACTTTGCTTATAAACTACATTCAGAAATATCGAAGAATCGAAATCTTTAAATTAAATTTAATTAATTATCATTTGCACCGAGCAATTTCATTTTAAAGCTATTAATTTTTCGAAATAATTTCTTTTTTTGCATAAATAACAATAAAATATGAAAAATCTCTTACCCCAAAGGTTGAGGCAAGGGTTTATAATCTCCAGAATCAAAAAACATTTTTCAACACTTGAAAAGCGCACTCTTTGCAACAAAAGAGCTAAACAATCAACGGCCAATTGTCGAGTTTCTTTGTTACGCGTTAATTGACGAAGATAGAAGTTTTAATGATTAATTTTTGATTTTATTTTTTTTATTTAATTTTTGAATCTGTCCCTGTGTAATAATTATTAAAGGGTGATGGTCGTGGCAGTAATGATCTCGGCCACCTATTTGGAGGAGTCGGGATCGAATCCGGGCAAGTAACTCTCCAAGAACTTTTCATGAAAGCTCTGTCCCAGATACGTTGAGCCCCGTCCATCACCAATGAACAGTCTGTCAGTCTAAATAATCTTTATTGTCTGACACAGCTGAGCACAGCCAGGCAGAAATATAGAAAAATATATTGTAGATACATGCTGCTAGTTATACAAGGGATACAACAATACATCTGCATCAATGCTGAAACATTGATGCAGATGATTATTTGGAAACCTACTAAAAGAAAGCCAGCAATGAAAAGAAAAGATTCCATATTATTATCATTATGGTTGATCGGTAACCAAGAATCTTTTCGAGGTGTTGCTGACAGATTTGGCATAGAGAATTTGTTGCATTCTGTAAGGATATAATGCAAATAGTAGAGAGAGTTATCCAGTAGCCTACAGGAGAAGAAATCGAAAAAATTGTTAGAGTTTAATGAACTGAAAGGGTGCAACAGTTTTCCTGGAGTTTTAGGCTGTATTGATGGGACTCATATTCCATTTACAGCCCCCCCCCAAAAGAAAAGGTTGCACATTTCAACAGAAAAAATTTCACTTCTGTCATTCTACAGGCTATATGTGATGCAAAATTAAAATTTATAGATGTATTTGCTGGTTGGCCAGGCTCATCAAATAATGTCAGAGTTTTCTAAAGAAATTCCTCTCTTTCTAAGAATGAAACATAATCCTGAGATTATTTCAGAAAATCATCATTTATTAGGTGATAGTGCATATCCATTATCCAAAAAATTAACTCCTTATAGTGATAATGGACACTTAAACAATATTAAAAAATATTAAAATAAAATCCTTAGTTCAACTAGAATTGTTATTAAACAAGCATTTGGACAATTATTTGGCAGATTTAGAAGGCTAAAACATTTACATATGTTTCGAAGGGATTTGATTCCAGAAGTGATTATTATTGTCTGTGTATTGCATAATTTGGTCATTTTGTACAATGATATACCTCCAGATGCTTGTACTATAAATGATAATTTTCAAAACAGTGTTTGGAATTTTGGAGAAGAATATCAAATCAAGATGGAATTAGCAAAAGAGAGAAAATTGCTAATAAAATATATGCCAATCATAATGGTTAGAAAATAGCTACTTTTATTTTTTTTTCTATTAATACATTAAAATCAAGTTTGTAATTATTATTATTATTATTGCCTGCTATTATGTTGTGAATTTTGTTATTACTTTTAGTTATTTGTAATTGTGAATTACATAATTCTAACAAACTTTGTTCATTCTTGAAAGTACTTTGATTTTTTGAATAGATGTATTTTGATAAATCTTAAATACATTTATGAGTCATGAAAACAAAAAATTTTATTAAAGTATTCAAACATTTTACATTTTATTTCCTACCAATTTCAACAAAACATCTGTTAATTGTTTCATCGCTTTTAATTTTTCTTCCTCTATTTTTATAAAATCATTTTACCGTTGTTCTTCTTTTCTTTTGTCCTCTATTTCTTTTTTTCTAAATAATTTCTAAACCACATTTATCACCAGTTCTTTTCTTCTTTGGTGGCCTTTCCGTAAATTCTGCTTCCCTTCTGGAATTTGAGGTACTGGGAGCAGAAATTAAATTTTTATTTTCATTTTCATATGAATGAAATTTGTTTTCAGAGATGCACGGCAGAGAACTTTGAAGACAACTACTGGGGGGATTCACATTTAACCTATTTCCATAAACTTTATGAAATGTATGGAAATACTCCCATTTTATGGAACCACCACCGGATTGATTCGATCTGTCTACTTTTTTCTGTAGGTACACATTAAATTTCGCCACTTAGCATGGCATTCCGTGGACTGAAATATGTACCCACTTTGTTTAAGACAGTCGGAAATCCTCTGCCATAATTTGGATTTTTGGATCGGTTTGAGGAATTCTTCTCCATTTCTAATCTGGTATCGATTAGTAATTGCGTTGCTTGGCGAGTCCATTCATTAGCTTTATATTAGCTATTATAGTTTGCTATAATTTAATATATTATTTACACAAAATCTTTAACATGATACCTGATATATTATACATAATACTACATACTGTTTTGGTATTGTCAAGAAATTTTTTTTGAACTACCTGTATTACATTTAAAAAGGATAAATAATTATAAATTTTAACAAAGTGTTTCATTCATTCATTAAAATGAATATAAAAAAATTAATTTATGAACACTTATTCTAATAAATGTATATTGTCTATATTTAATATAAAGCTGCTATTTATGTTTATTTGTTCAATTTGAATTGCATTAATTAAAAGAACATCTCAATATATAATAATTACAAAGTATTATTACTGTACATTATTATTTAATATATACTTACCATTTTTTGTTTCAGAAATTTGTAAAGACTGTACCGGTACATTTGTTTCCGATTTCTCAGATGTTGATTGTTCTATCATTGAATATATATGTAAAAAGTTAGAGGAATTTCATTACATTTTATAAAAACAATAATTATCTATTTGGTTAAATACAACATTCAATTTGTTATTAATATAAAATGGTACAGTACCTGTAGATGCTGAACGCTTCTGGTTCTCAGATCGAAGTTTATTTATATACGCTAGTAAATAACTATAATCTGATAAAAACAATGAAAAATAAATTTATTGCGTACTTGAAATGATATTCAATTTTTTAAAATCTTACCTTTCGTCATCATTTTTGCTGTTTTTTCAACCACAAAGTGATATGTTTTGTTATCGACAGTAACGTGCATCTCCTGAATTGTCGCCATTTTTTATTCAAATGTCGCTTCAATTACCCATATTTCATTGGAAAGCAGAGGTCAACCAAGGCCGCTTGATCGCTTTGCTAGTAAGGCCTTCCGCCGATTCTCTCTCTATATGAGACCAAGCGTATAAACCAGTGGTTCCCAACCTTTTCTAGGATGCGAAACACTTTTGTGAGCAATTTTCTTTAGCGGAACACTTACTTAAGTTAATATGAAATACATAAGCTTGTCATCAGTTATTTTATTAGAATTGAGCAGTTATAATTCAAAATCTCTACTCATATTATTAACGCCAATTCTAAGACAGGAAAAAACATATCTAAATAACTTTAATGGGAAACTTGTGCCTGATGTTTTTTACATATTTCATTCAGTTTTTATCATTGCCTTTATCTTATTCGAAACAGTAGTACACTCCATAAGTACGAGTCGTACATATATATTTAAGTTTATGAAAATTTTATGATTTTAATTTTTTGATATTCGGCGGCTCGAATACGATTGTACACTTTCCGATTTGCGACTAAATCTGCGGAACACTTGGGAGATGCTTACGGAACACCAGTGTTCCGCGGAACACCGGTTGGAAACCACTGTTTATACTATAAACACTAGTTAATATTTTCTCCGCTTGTGGAGCTGACGATCGGTGACATTCCATCGTCGCGTTTTAGGTTTGTACATTAGCCTGGAGACTATAGAGGAATTTAGAGACGTCTCTGCATTTAAGCATTTTCCTCATTAATGCAGGTTGAAAACTTTTGACAATTAAGAAACGAGCTGCTGCAAACGATGTTCCCTAGTTCGTGAAAAAAACATGGAAATGCTTCGAAAAAAGCGAAATAAATAATACAGTATTTTTCACGCCTTTATTTTCATAAGACGTTTTTAGGAAGATATAATAACCAAGTATTATTGGCAGGGTAATTACAAACTTTTCCATACTAATACCATTTAATGATCTCTGTTCGATTCTTAAAGATACCAGTGATTAATCGTTGATGTAAATATTTTTTTTTACTCGAAAAGTACGCAAACTTAGCAAAACTAGATCACTTACAGTATATTGTCTACTATGAAAAATTTTACATTTTCGGACCACATATGATAACTTTTTAAATGTTGTGTATTAAATGTTATAAAATTATTACTTTTGTTAATCAAGACTTTCTGTAAGAAGAAATACCGATATAACTCTTCAAAAAAATTTGCTTATTTTTCGAAACTCGTTTTTAGAATATTAAAAAAATTGCGAAAAATATGCGCGGAAATATGGTGATATTCAAGGTAAGAACTTACTGTAATTAATATTGGAGAAGTACACAGAAATATGAAGAAAAGCAACATATATTGTTTTAAAGTTGAAATTAAAAGTATAGCTATGGTAAAAGTAACATTGCTTTAGTTTACATCTCTAAGAAGTTTCATCTCAATCAGTTTACATCTCTAATTAAAATTCTTTATAGAAAAAGCAAAAGCTTGTTACAAGGAAAAATTAATTTATTGAAAACTGTCATAATAAAGTGTACACTATGTTTTTGGCTGAATTTTACAAACTGCAAAGAACAGAAATGTACTTATCTTCTTTCTTATCAGAAATTTACAAATATAAAGTAGACAACACTAGACTTTTAATACTTTTTTTGAAACGGGCTTTATGCTGCAGTCTGAGAACTTTTTCCACAGTTTGACTTAATTGTCTAGTCCAAATGGTCAGAAAAGGGTTAACCACTTCTGTCTCAGTGCTTCATTCGATGAGATTTCATAAAATGTAACTTTTAATCCTTCAGGAGAAGTTTTAGATCCAGCATACGATGTGTAAAAAGGAACGCAACAATTTTTAGGCATAATGTGCCTTTTATATTTGAACTATACAATGAATGTATTTATATCTATACACCAAGCTGCTGTTGAAGAGAAAGTTCCGTCAACCGTATATAACTCACGAGTAAGTATAACTATATACAACTATAACTTTGCGTAACTATTACAATTTCATAAAATAGCTATATCTGCACACGAAACGACCAATTTACTCAACACGTGATTCTCACCGATAACCAGCGCCAAAATCTTTTGCGGCAGCGAAAAATGGAAACAGTGTGAATACGGAAATTTTCCTTACTAGCAAAGCGTCAAGCGGCCTAGGGTCAACATATCTGTTGAGTCTGCGCTGACAACAGCGCCACTTCAACGTTGAAAAAAGGAACGACTTTTAATGAACGTTAAGATCAACGCTGAGTCAGAGTTGAAAACTGGAATGTCCCAAATGCAAACAATGTGTTCAGCGCCGGATTAAGCCTCTAGCGGGCCCTAGACAAAATTTTAATTGGGGCCCCATTTAAATAAGTTGCTTCTAAACAAATCTTATATAATGTGACATTAGCGTAGCTAGCATGGGTGACACCCGGTGCGGATATCGTGGTGTCACCCCAAGTCACACCGTAGTGTCACCCTTTTTAACTCTTTTATAAAACATTATTGAATTGTAATATCTTCGCACTCGAGCAACTTGAACGCTATATCGAATATGCGATGTCGCGACGTATAAGTGTAGATTTAGAAAATAAATCATAACCATCCATACATCAGTACTACCACGAGACTCGGCCCTAGGAATATTTCTAGATGGCGCGAGAGATCCCGTGGCGTACTGTACATTACTTCTGATGCACGGATGGCTGTTGACCTTTTTTTTTCTTTTTTATTTTAGGTAATGGCTAGTCGAGCGGAGCTTAGTAAGAATTGTTAAATACAGCCTTTTCTGTCCTATCGAATTTCTTAAATAATTTTTCACTCATTTTCAAACAGAGAAATCTTCTGCACTGAAGCCGGGTCCTCCGAATTACGGGCCCTAGACATTCGTCTACTTTGCCTATTCGATAATCCGGCCCTGAGTGTGTTGCTAAGCGCAGCCCTGCTACTTAGTGAGTTTGCGCAGAAACATTTTCAGAAACATGTCGAGTAAGAAACATACCAGGTGACATTAAAACACCAATTTATTGTCTTTTGTTATCACGCGTAAAGAAATAAAAAAAAAAAAAAAATATCCTGGAACTTTTCTGATGAAGGGCTGTACAATGGCAATTTTATCATTGTTTTTCGCATGTATAGAAATTTGTCATAAGATACATAATGCGGTTATAATAAAATATTAATTTTAAGTAATTCAAAGTGCGTTAAAATATGAAAATAATCGCACAATATGTATTTATATTTTATAAAATACAAGGGAAGCGGTGCTTCCACCAACTTCCATGGACGGCACGCCACTGCTGCTATTATAACACAATACAGGAAAATTTGTAATTGTGTCAATTTGGCTCTCTGGGTTTTTTGAAAATTTCAAGATTTTGAGACTCCTGAATCCAAAAAAGTGGAAAAAATTTCAGGATGTATGTTAGCATGTATTTTGCTTAATATCTCAGGATGGGGTAAAGATTAGAAATGAAATTTTACACATAACTAGTATATAACGGAAACTACTACTACAGGCAGTCGTATTTGGTTATCTGGCGGTGCTTCTCCGGCCGGAATATAGGAACGCGTTCCACAGGAATTTTTAAACAGATGCCACGTTCGCAGATTATATGAATCCCATGTGACTAAAATTTCTAGTTAGGCTTATGCCACTGTTTCTTTTGTTACAACTTTAAAAATACAAACTCTAGTACTACACTGAAAACACAGAAAAAGTTAACTAATACGGTAAACAACAGCAAATAGATAGATTAATGATGATGAAATAGCAAATGTTTGACGACGGTGAGAAAATATATTCTAGCGTATCCAGATTTCAAGTCTGATTATAAAGTCCTTCATATGAAAAAATTATTCGTAACTGGTTACTCATAATGATAAACAGAGGAAAAAAGCATTTATCAGCAACAATTATCGAAATCAAACGTTTTCGGTTGTTCTTGCAACCATTAGGATATTAGAACATTCTATTCCGTTATGATATAAACCTAACACAATTACCATTTCAATTTAATTCGTAGAACACAAATAAGTGGGAATTGTTGTAATTTAAATATAAATGTAAACTTTTGACACAAGATAAAAACATACGCGATTGTTACAAAAGCTGATTACTAAAAGTAAAGCGCTAGTTATCATGAAGGACACATACGCTACAGAACTTCACAAATACATTCAGGATACAAAATGTACAGAACTTGGTGATAATATCTTTCGCTCATTACAGAAGAGGATCGCCAAATTATCTAGATTTATTCTGACACACAAGTTATTCTACCATTCTTAATAGAAGTGGGTCGGAACCGATCTAAAAGAACCTTTTCAAACTTGGAACCACTAGGAACAATTCCACACTGAGTATCGAACAGTTTCGGTCCGAATTACTAAAGTTTTATCTGGGTTTCAATTCGAACTAAATAAAATGTTCCACGAGGTTTTAGGAATAATCAAATTAGTTTTCAGTATTTTAAATTTATAAAGATATTTCAAAAATTTATAGTTTGATTAAAATTCGTAATTATTTGTTTTATTAGTAACTAGCAGATATGTGCGGCATTGTTCGACCGAAAAAGAAAGAAGGCTAAACGTTAAGCCGCGATTCTAACCACTCAACTGTTTTCACGGTGAGCCTGGCCGAATTCAATAAATATAGATGAGCTTTCTCAGTGTTCACAAGATGGAAGAAAAAAAAATGTAAGCACGTTGAAATATTGTAATTTTTAAGATATAAACCAAATTTTTTTATTAATGCAATTGTTCATAAATGGAATTAAATTTTATAACTAGATTTTTTTTTCTTAAATTTTATTTATATTTTTCTTTTGGTTTATTTTCGCTTTGTGAGCACTAAGATGATTTTTTAGTATGTTCATTATGGGTTCGGCCAGACTCACAATGAATCGGACGGATGATGAGAGATGGGGTCCGACATATTCGGATGGTCACTCCTCGACAAGTTCCTGGGATTTTTGACTCTACCTGATTCGATACTGGGTTTCCCTGAACAGTAGGCTGTCACTTAACCGTTCGGATATCCGGCCGTTCTTAAATTATGGTTGTATCGTATTTTATTGCTTTGCTCTAGATATGCTCCATTACGGATTTTCATATATACAAGGCAAGAAGCGAATCCCTGATTGTTTTGATAAAATTTCATCCGTGGCGCTTTAGCCTATTCGTTAAGACTGATTTCAATACCTAAAGATGTTTATGACGACGTGGTGAACACATGGCACACGTCTTGTAATCACTGTACTGACACTTTGCATTTGAATAACTTCTAAACCAATAAAGTGGGAACAAAACTTATGCTTCCATTGTGTTTCTGGGTGAGTTCTAGGCTTAACTGATATATAACATGACCACCTTCTCATTTGAAAATTGTGAGCTGTATTTAAGATAGAGGTTTTTGAAATGGTGGCAGCAAAAGCCACCCTCACCAAAAGCTCCCATCCAATTAGTATCTAGGTATAGGTATCTAGGTACTTGGAAAGTCAATTTTGACAACAATGTTCGAGATAAACAGGTGTTTTCACACTTTTACCTTACCCTGTATATTTCTCATTTCTGCAGATTGTAATAAATATATATGTTTTATTTAATTCAATATTAACACAGAAATATGTCACATGTGCAAATTAAGATTATTATTGATATTAATTATATCCTTGATTATGTCGATAAAGAGAATGTTTTATTAAAAACATAATACTATCTTAGGCCTATATAAATATAATACAGTACTATTAAATATTAATTGAATCAAAAAATTTTAAATAAAAAGGATAATATATTCAATGCATATTTAGCAAATCTTTAATTAATTGAATAATAATATTATTTAATTAAGATAACTGATTTCACAATTATTTTTGATACACTTTATTTTCTTATTTGACTCATGCACAGTTTTGTCATTAAATATGTTAAGAAAAATTACATATAAGTTATATATTTATTATGTGAGGAATATTAAATTACACTTTGTCATGTGTTATCATTGTTTAACTTACGAACAGTTGTTTTTTCACTCGGATAAAATAGATAATTAAACCGATGGTGAAACTTTTTAACAACAGAATAAAAATAACGAATATCAATAGAATTAAAATTTATTATTAAGTAATTATTATATTTTACATATTCAAATATAAACTGTTTAGCAATTTGTGTTTTTCAAATCATTTAATGTCAAATCCCAGAAAAATTCATCTTTCAGTTCTTCGGGATGGTTACATGAAAATGATACATGATCCTTTAGATTGACTTTTAAAATAGAAGCAAGATCCATATTACAACAGATATCATTGTCTAAAAATAAATTTTTCGTTATATTTATTTATAAAAATATCAAAAAATAAATAAATAAATAAATAAATCACTTTATTATAATCCATAAAATTTAGCTTTATGTATATACCTTGTAAATCGAAAAAAAATCGTTGTTCAAGAAGCAAAGGTCGAAAGACTTTTGGAGAAAGAAACTTGATCTTATTTTCGGCCATAAATACTATTTTCAAACGTGGTATATTTAACAGAAAGTCATCCGGAATAAATTCGATTTCATTTTTACTGTAAATAACTTAATTTTTCATACTTTTTAAACTTTTAATAATAATATAAATTTCGTTATTACTTACTTTAAATTGATATTTTCTAAATTCGTGGCAGGATCTGGAAGAAGATCTCGATGAATGGTATGAATTTCATTACTTTGCAAATCTAAATGTTTCAAATTGTCAAGATTTTCAAATGCATTCGCAGCAATATGTCTAATGCCATTAGACCTAAAAGTAATTTCTGTAAGCGAGTTTAGATGGGGAAATTTGTGTTGAATACCTTTCCATTTGGAGTCTAATACGATTATACGTGACAAAGAATCCAAATCTTTCAATGCATTCCAGTTCCATGAAGAAATCCCAGTTATGTTACTAACAGATAATGTATTCAGACTTTTTTCCAATCCTCTGAACGTATTATTTTGTAAATCTAATATTTTACTATCAGATATACCCAAAGATGTAATATGAAGATGTAGAAAACTATCGTTAGGCAGATACAGCATATCAGAATCCTTTATTTTCAAGTATTTGACTTGATATTCCGATAAAATTTCTGTTATTTTTATAAATTCTTTCGGATTAATTACATTACTGCAGTCTATAAATGTGGGTTCTTCGGGACTACAATAACACTTTGTCAAATCTTCTGGAGGAGGACACGAGTTTTTGAGTATCTTCCCATTTCCTTCAATATAAAATGAAATTACATAAACAAGAATTAATGATTTCATGCTGAACGTTTATCCAACTGTTTTTTATCTTAATGAATTGGTTGTTTTATTTATCTGAATTTGTAGTAGTGTCAAGCTTGATTAAAGATCAATTTTGATAAAGAAACATTAAAGATAAGTATAACCTACAGAAAATTCAATTTTAGAAAATTTATTGTTATAAAAAGTTTAAGAAAAAATACGGAAAAATCAGATTATTTGCTATTTTTTAAAATTTGTAACAGATTGTTTTTTGCTATTATTAGCGAGGTTGAGGCCGAAGTTTTAAACGCGAAGACATGTACGTCGGACGTTCAGCGCCGCTTTCCTGTAAGCCTAGAAGTTTGACAATAGTGTTTGGAAAATCAGCGGAATCATGCTCGACATTCCAAACACCATTGTCAAACTTCTAGGCTTACAGGAAAGCGGCACCGAACGTCCGACGTACACGTCTTCGCGTTTAAAACTTCGGCCTTAACCTCGCTATTTATTTAATAAAAACGTCGAAACTTCCTGACTTTTAATGAAAAACAATATAATGAGATTGTGCCCTTTCAAGGGCCCAATATTCTTATATTGTCTTTTTTATTATACTAGCAGGTAAACCTGGCGTTGCCCAGGCAAAAAATAAGTACAAGCATTAAGATTATTAGGTTATTCTGTACTTCTAACCCTTCTATTATATTATATTATATTATAGTATTTGATTTATTTAACTACAGAGGTTACCTTACGTAAGGGTTTATCACACCGAGTGACCAATCTAACACATTTAAAAAATTCTTTAAATTGTATACGGTAGAGGAAGAAAATTCTTAAAATGCGTTAGATTGGTCACTCGGTGTGAACCCTTATGTAAGATAACCTTTGTAGTTATATAAGTCAAATACTACGATATAACAAATGTTAAAACGAAAACCATATAAAGAGTTTGGTTATTTTAGCTTACCATTATGTTTATCGCGACACGTACGAAATGGCGTACGAAGTGGAACGTTATTATTTGGCAGTTATCACGTGCTAATGATTATAATTTTCTTTAATATATTTATTGCCATTCTAACAAATACTTTCCAAAAAGTCGTGGTAAGAACTTTCATCTTTCGTATTTAAATTAGCATGTTAGATGACCATGGCCAGATATTCATAATTTATAATGAATATTACGGATCGAAGTATCGTTCCTCATCTCTCAGCCTCGCTAGTTGACCCCATTACGGGTTAGACTGGATGGACTGGTAATGAGCATAATCGTAACCTGCTATAATGTGCTTGTGTTCATAAATTCGTATTAAAGAAGCTTTATTTTTCGTGTCGGCATTATACTAAATTATCGTCATCCTTTATTGTCTAATGGGAATTTCTTCCCTATTACAAGGGGGTTACATTTACAATGTTTATTTGCTTTTTTACTTTACAATACTCTTTGATTTTATTAATTTACACCTGTTTTTCCGCGGATACATTCCAAACATTTTTAATTTGCATCTTACAATCTTATTACTCTTTTTCATTAATAATAACATATTTTAATACTTCCTTAGTGTTGATTAGTTTGTTTTTGTAAATGTCAATTATTTTACCAAAATAGTTATAACTTTTATATAAGTCTTTTTTACTTGTTTTGTTGAAGTTTTTTAACAGTTCTATTAGCGAGTTGCATTTATAAGTTCGAGCTATATCATAATGTTCACGAATGTCGTTTAATTTGGACATTTTAATATTAAATGACAAGGTGTTAAATCTTCGGCGCTACATAAGAACCGTTTTGTTGATAAGCTTATATAAGTGTTGTTTACAACGAATATTTATTTAAACGAAGTTGTACCACAAGGCGTTTTACATTCAAATTTACCGAATATAACCTATAAATTGAACAGATGGTATTTTAAACAACAGAATATAAGCAATTAATATTATTATTAAATTATTCATTTTATTCACCAAGGTAGGCTTCTCCACTTGGACGGCCTGGACCTGTAGGTTTTGAGCTTGGATCGATTCCACTATGAAGTTATTGAAAGATTTTGTTTTATAATACAAATTCGAAGTAATCAAAGTTTCAGTAATTGCTAAGAAATCCGGTACGTATTTAGCACAAAAGTTATTTATTAATGACGTTGTATTTTTTTGTTCCTTGGCCATTCCAGTTAGCAATGGAAGCCTTTCATTATTCTTTATGATTTTGTTGTATTGCTTAACGTGATATCAACTGTCAATATTTATTTGATTACTATAAGGACGAAAATTATTTACATAAACCAATCTGCTCAATCCTAGGCCATATGTTATTTTTTCTTGGTTTATCGTTAATATATCATTACGGAGTTTCACTTGGTCTTTTTGTTTTCGCAATTCATGAAGTATTGGGAGTAAATTTTTCCTTCTTATCCTTGAGTTTTTAGTCAAATCTGGGGAAATTTGCATATCTTCCCATTCTTTTGATACGTTTTTTTTGTTGTTTCTTGTGAATAAAGGTATAAAAAAATTTATCACGAAGTTGCTTATTGATGAATGTTATTCTTACTGTTGTATTAGGTTGCTTTGTGATTAAATTTGTTTCTGTAATCTCAGTTTGGGCTATATCATTCGTCATAAAGTATATACCTCTAACTTAGATATGGATTTTGAACTCGGATATTTGTATACAATTATTTTTTTTATAATTATAATCATTACTTAAGGAGTCTATTTTAAATTGCGTTAATTCATTTTCACTTTTTTGATTTTCTAGTTGTTGTTTTAAATTTTTAATTTCTTCCTCCATTTTTATCTGTCTTTCCTTAGTCTCACGTATATCTTGACGTGTTCTTGTTCTTGTTCATGGGTTCATACTGGAAGATGTGGCCGTTATCGGCTTTTCTTCCGATGCGCCGCCTGGTGGCTAGGCGAAGCGGCCGGTCTTGTAAATATACCGCTCGAGGGCTAAGATATGATGGCGCGGGTCTATCCCCGCGTGTGGCCAATAGAGTTGGCTAAGATGACGAGTCTGGTGCAGGTCCAGGGAGAGGGCTTGGCCCAGCTCCCGACGGGCCTCGTCGTACGCCGGACATACCAGCCAAAAGTGGTCGGAGGTTTCCTCCAACCCACATTGCTGGCAGTCCGGTGAGCGACTAATGTGACGTGAATAAAGGAAGGAATGTAAAGGCGCTGTATTTGTTCGTAGCTTCGCCAGAAGCGTTTCCGCTCGGCGCGAGGAGGCCAGATGGTAGGGCCAAGGGGAGAACGGCCGGAGGTGTTCCCTCCCCTTGAGCCGAAGAGCTGCCGACCAATTGTCGGTGAGGGCAAGCTCAATCTTGTCCCTGTTGAGCTGTCGAAGTTCCCTCGGGGTCAGGGAGCGAAGCCAGGAGCCAGTAAGATCGGCGTGGCTGGCTGCCCTATCAGCCGCTTCGTTAATCAGTATACCTGAGTGACCTGGGATCCAAACGAGGTCCAGGGGGGCGGTTCTTGACGTATTCGTTCTACGTCTTCTTTTATATAGGCCATTTGTTCCAACAATTTATCATTTGAGACATTTATTAAATCTGATATTTTAGTCCATAGAAGTGCGGATGAGGTGTCAAGTTGACTTGCCGAATTAGTAAGAAGACTTGAATTAATATTAGGTGACTCACCTGTTGAGCCTAATAAATTCTGCTGACCAGGTTCCATATTTTGATTCGATAATTCTTTTGTTCCTTCTTGTAAATCACTTTTCGGTTGTGTTCCATAATCCGTAATGAGTTTGAAGTTTGAAGTGCTTGGTTGAGCTTGTTTGTTCTCTGTTCTCGTTCTGGTCCGTGGAAGTCTTCCACGCTTGACTGGAGATCTTTGCATATTATTATTTTTTATATTATTGCTTTTTCCTTTACCTTCACTTAGATATTGTTAGTTTAAACTTGTTTAGTAATAAATTAATCAAACGAACAGCGATTCATCACTTCGCAGCACAAATGAAAGGTTCACCAAAAAGTCACTCGCAGCGTCGACGTTCAGACACGCCCCCCATTATACTAAATTATTATTTTAATGATTCAGAATAATGCTGACATGGAATGGAAATATATCAGAACCAGACAATACGCTACATATTTTTATGTGGACGAAACCGTATTCAGTTCTTTCAATTTAATGCTGAATTGGTACGAAATATGTTCTAAGCTACATTTTTTAATAGAAGCGACAAAGGTCTACGGTCCATCAAGACTACGACCCATACGAGGATATTTGGCTTGGCTGGTATGTGAATAATACATTCATTAGAATTTTTTTGCAATAAAAATCATTCGTAATAAATTTCAGAAATGTTGCCTTGTGATAAAGGAACCGGAGATCGAAGACGAGGAAACAAATAAAGTAAGTTTTAATTGTAAATATTTATATTACAAGCTGAAATTTAATTGTAGTTAAATAATTCGTTTTTCTTCCTTACAATATTAACACTAATAAAATGATATAAACTTTCTGTATACATTGTATATTCGAAAATAAAACCATTTCTTGGTGAATCAATTTTAGTATTTAAATTCTCGAATTTAAAGCTATGTTTGTATTTTTTGCTGTTAAGTTCGATATTTGCCAGTAATAATCTATTTATAATTTTAAAGCTTGCCTATTTTTTATCTTAAATTTATTTATCTATTTTTCCTTTTTAAAAATCATTTTAACATTAAAAATATTCGCCGAAATCATTTTAAAATAATTTTTACACTAAAAGAGATATTTTGTAAAGGATTAAAAATGATTTTTTTTAAATATCTTTTTTTGTTTTTGATTTTATTCCATTATTAAATAAATATAAACATAATTCATATATTATGAATATAAAAGCAATTTAACTACTGTATAAAATTTATATTAAAATCATAAAACCAAAATAAATTATTAAACTATTTTATTTAATGTAAATAAAAACAATATATGTACAGTACATTAAAGTTTTTTCTTGTTTAAGAACACATAAACAATACTTTGTAGGATTTTCAAAATTTAATGGGTTTTAAAATCTTCGTTGCTCTGAAGATTTAAAAGAAACAATTTAATTTGTTTGTTTTAAATCTTCAGAGCAACGAAGAAACAAAAGCAGCGGATTATCTTGTATTTCGTATAATACCTATCATGCAATTTCATACCAAAAATCCACAATTAACATTTTTTTTTTCATTTCATTTTCTTATTTTTTCTTTCGGTGCTTTAAAATTTAATAAAATTTTCCATATCCATCTTTATAAACATCTTCATGTCCTCCAAACCTTCCATATCCTCCTCGATTAGCCTCATATCCTCTATCATCGTAACTTCTACTGATTCCACTTCCTCCGTATCCCTTCAGATACCTGACATCCTCGTAAGGATAGCAGGATGCTAAGACGATGCAAGAAAGAAGGATAATCATCTGGAGTGAAGAAATAAAAGTTATACAAAATACTTGTAGTAACATAAGTTAAATAAAACTATAATATAACTTACCAAACTTTTCATTTTGATTTGAAGTTTTAGTGATCGATGATTGTGAATAAAAGAGTTTTCTAGTTTTATATACTAATCAGCTTGTAACAGTAACCTATATATAGCGAGTTAAACCAATTGTAGCAAGTTCATGTGGTCAAGGCTTCGTAGCATTTACATGTATTACATTATTGTAAATTGTGACCATGAATTTGGATAGAGTTCATAACTTTATAAAAGTCACAAAGAAATTATTTCCAAATCGTTGCCATTCACAATGATTTTTACAATAAATAAACTTTATTATTTAAACAGAAAATGAAGAAAATAATATTATTGAATAATATTATTGATCACTTATTTATTGTAGAATTTATTATTCTTGTTTCTTTAATTTCTTATATAGAAAATTGACGTATTATTATTTAAAGTCATCATATACTAATTTCAAATAGGGAAATTTTAAACTTAAAATTTAGAAATTGGCTTAACAGATCTTCGATTAATTAAATATAAATGTGAATAATCATTTATTACATTTAAAATAGCTTAAGTAATCAAATTACACAAAAGTAATTATTAAATGAATAAATCGAATCATCAATTTTGGGAAAAAGTAATATTCTTATATTTAATTCTACTTCCAGATAAAATCGATTTCCAAGTAATTTTGTCTTCCTATAAATAAATAAAAACCACACAAATATAAATAATTATATCTATAAATACTCTGTAGAACATTTTATCTTAAGCTGCATGCAAAAATTTTATAATTTTATGAAAATTATAAAATGTTACTTTTAATTGGTAAAAGTTTAAATCAAATTTATGAGTTTTGTGTAAAAATTATATAAAATCTCCAGGTATAAAGAATTAATTCTAATAAAATTGTAATATTTAGAAATTTTTTGAAAAATAAATATAATAATAATAATAATAATAATAAGCAATACTTAAACATTCTTTCTATTTTGAATTTTTTTAAATTTTATCATTGTTTGGAGAGCCCAGTAATTTTACTGATCCATAGGGCAATGCAGGCTGGAGCATAAGCTCCTGGTAGGGACACCCATGCCAGTAAGGTCTATGGGGAGAAATGAAGCTAAGAGTGACCACACCCACATTCTGTGGAGATATTTATTATGGTGATAACTAGATCAAAGTGTGATACCGGCTCGGACGTCGCCCGGGTTAACAAGGTCCGCGTTCGTGAGTTAGGCAGAGGCTCACGTTCGAAAAATAGGCCACAGTCTCCCCTGGTTACCGGTGGCGAAAGCAGCACCGGCCCAAGCATGGCTACTGCAATGCCCTCAACAGATGTGAGGAACCAACCCAGCCTTGGTGTTTCTGTGGCAATGCATCCACAGACCACAAAGGCTGGAAAACCACGCCAACGGATGAAATGGACAGTAGAAATGAACGAGTTTATCATCCGTACTTACTACACAATCACAAAACTTGAAACAAACATGACAGCATACAGACAACAACTACACCATAAATTCACACAACAATATCCTCACCTCACTGTCACGGAACAAAGGGTTGTTGATCAAAAAAGAACAATTATACACAACAACCTTATTGCACAAACAACACTTGAACTTATCAAACAACAGGTTGCTGATCAAATACATCAACAGACAGAAACATCTAACAT
Organism: Centruroides vittatus; assembly: GCF_030686945.1. Classification (NCBI taxonomy): domain Eukaryota; kingdom Metazoa; phylum Arthropoda; class Arachnida; order Scorpiones; family Buthidae; genus Centruroides; species Centruroides vittatus. The sequence goes on from NW_027122214.1 coordinate 673,081, forward strand.
TAATGAAGATCATGTAACCTGTCAGGATAATCCAGCAACAAGCATTGATAATAACACACATACAACAATTACCACTAATGATACTACAGACACTTCCTCATCCATCACTGATAACATAGACTTGGATTTAGTTAATACGCTCTCACTTATATTTCAGGAAACACTCACTAAATATACAGGTACAGATCCCACACAACGACCACGAATACCAAAAATCAACACGTCAAAGGAAGTAGGAAAAACACTAAATTATGTAAACACTCACTTACTACCACACTACATTCATTCAATTTCTACACTCGCAGACATTCATACATTAGTTTATGCTGGGGCAGTCACAGTAGTGACACACCATGGACTGAAAGTACAATCACAGACAAATACACAGAAAACACAATTCTATCACAAGCCTGCCTGGCAGAGAAGAATAGAAACACAAATAAATGACATTAGACAGCAATTAGGCAGGCTAACACAATACACTAAAAACAACATAACACCCAAATTAAGGAAACAGCTCAAAAACATTTTCAAGAAAATAAAAACACGCACAAAACATGAACATCACAACACACACATTACAGAATACATTGATACACTAAAACAAAAACTTGCTGCCAAAGCACGTAGACTCAATCGATACAAAACATGTACACTACGAAAACAACAAAATAAATTATTTACAAACAATGAAAAACTCTTTTACAGACAAATTAATAACAAAGCAAACACTGATACACAGCACAGTGGCACACCAACAGAAGAAGAACTCACAACATATTGGTCTTCTCTTTGGTCCAGTGCTGTCATGCACAATGCTGATGCAGGCTGGATCGAGGAGGAGAACAGAAACTTGCACAACATACCAACTATGCCCTGTGTTGAAATAAACATACATGATTTCCAATACACTGTTAACAGAACACACAACTGGAAGACACCTGGTGTAGACAACATTCACAATTTCTGGTACAAAAAGTTTACATCACTGCACCAGGAACTAGCTAAACACCTAACACACATCATCATCAATCCACAAGACATGCCAAATTTTCTTACTCAGGGCATCACCTACATGAAACCTAAAAACAACAATACCACAGACCCCACACAATACAGACCAATTACATGTCTTCCAACACTCTACAAATTATTGACATCCTGTATTGCAAACAAAATATACAAACATGTTGAAGAACACGACATTCTAACAGAACAACAAAAAGGTTGTCGTAGAAACCACAGGGGATGCAAAGAACAGTTACTCATAGATTCAGTCATTCTACGGCAAGCACACAGACAACACAGAAACATACACATGGCATATATAGACTACAGAAAAGCATTCGACAGTGTTCCACACAGTTGGCTGTTACATATCCTACACATGTACAAAATACATCCATCACTCATTGCATTCTTTCAAAACACTATGCAGCACTGGAGAACAACACTACATCTCAGGGTTAATAACACTTCCATACAAACAAACCAAATTTTTATTAGGCGAGGAATTTTTCAAGGAGATTCCTTGAGTCCTCTCTGGTTCTGCTTAGCCCTGAACCCATTATCCAACATGTTAAACAACACGCAATATGGTTACAATATTAGACACAAAAAAACAACACAGTTTACACTGTCACATCTCATGTACATGGATGACATAAAACTTTATGCTTCCACACAAAAACAACTTCATCAACTCTTACAAATCACACATTCATACACCATGGACATACAAATGGAATTTGGCCTAGATAAATGCAAAACAGTTCACATAGAAAAAGGAATCCTGAAGAAAGAAGATTTTGCACTTGGAAATGGAGACATTATTGAATCCATGGAAGAGGGCGAGTTCTACAAGTATTTAGGATTCCAACAGGCCAAACTAACAGAACATACACAAATAAAGCAAAGATTAATTAAAGAATACCAAAGTAGGTTAAATGCTATTCTCAGAACACAATTAAATGCAAAACACACAGTTAAAGCAATAAACACATATGTCATCCCAGTACTCACATATTCTTTTGGAGTTATACATTGGACTCACACAGATCTTGAGCAACTCCAAAGGAAAACAAGAACAACACTTACTAAGCATAAACAACATCATCCTAAATCCGCCACAGAAAGATTAACCCTTCCACGTAAAGATGGCGGACGTGGCCTGATTGACATAGTTAACCTTCACTACAAACAAATACAGTCACTGCGAGAGTTTTTCTACAAAAAACAAGAAACATCACAATTACATAAAGCAGTAACTCTAGCAGACTCGAATAACACACCATTAAACTTACACTCACATCATATGGACACAACACAACATATAAAAAGCATAGACACCATTAAGCAATCGTGGGCTCGAAAGGCACTCCATGGCAGGCATCCTTATGATCTGGCCCAGGATTTTGTTGACAAAACTGCGTCAAACAGCTGGTTAGCTCGGGGATGCCTCTTTGGGGAGACGGAAGGATTCATGATTGCCATACAGGATCAGGTCATAAATACTAAAAACTACAGAAAACACATACTCAAAGATGCAACACTCACAAATGACACATGCAGAAAATGTCACATCATGCCAGAAACTATACAACACATCACCTCTGGTTGCAAGCTCTTGGCACAGACAGATTATTTACACAGACATAACCAAGTAGCAAATATAATACACCAAGAGCTTGCAAAGAAACACAAATTAGCAGACATCCACGAACCATACTACAAATACATTCCACAGACAGTATTGGAAAACGACATGCACAAAATGTACTACGACAGAGCCATAATCACAGATAAAACAATTTACCACAACAGACCAGACATCACACTCATTGACAAACACAATAAAATCACATACATTATAGACATATCCATTCCAAACACTCACAATATACAAAACGCATGCACTGAAAAAATTAGCAAGTACACAGAACTCGCCCAGGAAATAAGGCATCTGTGGAGGATGGATGGGGTGCTTATTGTACCTGTAGTTCTCTCCTCTACAGGTGTCATACCACACACACTACACAAAAGCCTGGGCACATTAGAATTGAATAGAAACACATACATCACTCTACAGAAGGCCACTATATTGAATACATGTCATATTGTGAGAAAATTCCTGAATACAGACACACACACTGATACACTTCTTTAATTTCTGTTTTGGTTACTATGCCTTGACTTTGGTCCGGCATAGTACACAGCCACCGGTGTTAACCGAGTATATCTAACTTAACCCAACATAATAATAATAATAATAATAATAATAATAACTCTCCCGTGGTCACCACCTGGTCGTGGTGGGAGAGCCCAGTAATTTTACTGATCCATAGGGCAATGCAGGCTGGAGCATAAGCTCCTGGTAGGGACACCCATGCCAGTAAGGTCTATGGGGAGAAATGAAGCTAAGAGTGACCACGCCCACATTCTGTGGAGATATTCATCATGGTAATAACTAGATCAAAGTGTGATACCGGCTCGGACGTCGCCCGGGTTAACAAGGTCTGCGTTCGTGGGTTAGGCAGAGGCTCACGTTCGAAAAATAGGTCACAGTCTCCCTTGGTTACCGGTGGCGAAAGCAGCACCGGCCCAAGCATGGCTACTGCAATGCCCTCAACAGATGTGAGGAACCAACCCAGCCTTGGTGTTTCTGTGGCAATGCATCCACAGACCACAAAGGCTGGAAAACCACGCCAACGGATGAAATGGACAGTAGAAATGAACGAGTTTATCATCCGTACTTATTACACCATCACAAAACTCGAAACAAACATGACAGCATACAGACAACAACTACACCATAGATTCACACAACAGTATCCTCATCTCACTGTCACCGAACAAAGGGTTGTTGATCAAAAAAGAACAATTATACACAACAACCTTATTCCACAAACAACACTTGAACTTATCAAACAACAGGTTGCTGATCAAATACATCAACAGACAGAAACATCTAACATTAATGAAGATCATGTAACCTGTCAGGATAATCCAGCAACAAGCATTGATAATAACACACATACAACAATTACCACTAATGATACTACAGACACTTCTCTCATCCATCACTGATAACATAGACATGGATTTAGTTAATACGCTCTCACTTATATTTCAGGAAACACTCACTAAATATACAGGCACAGATCCCACACAACGACCACGAATACCAAAAATCAACACGTCAAAGGAAGTAGGAAAAACACTAAATTATGTAAACACTCACTTACTACCACACTACATTCATTCAATTTCTACACTCGCAGACATTCATACATTAGTTTATGCTGGGGCAGTCACAGTAGTGACACACCATGGACTGAAAATACAGTCACAGACAAATACACAGAAAACACAATACTATCACAAGCCTGCCTGGCAGAGAAGAATAGAAACACAAATAAATGACATTAGACAGCAATTAGGCAGGCTAACACAATACACTAAAAACAACATAACACCCAAATTAAGGAAACAGCTCAAAAACATTTTCAAGAAAATAAAAACACACACAAAACATGAACATCACAACACACGCATTACAGAATACATTGATACACTAAAACAAAAACTTGCTGCCAAAGCACATAGACTCAAACGATACAAAACATGTACACTACGAAAACAACAAAATAAATTATTTACAAACAATGAAAAACTCTTTTACAGACAAATTAATAACAAAGCAAACACTGATACACAGCACAGTGGCACACCAACAGAAGAAGAACTCACAACATATTGGTCTTCTCTTTGGTCCAGTGCTGTCACGCACAATGCTGATGCAGGCTGGATCGAGGAGGAGAACAGAAACTTGCACAACATACCAACTATGCCCTGTGTTGAAATAAACATACATGATTTCCAATACACTGTTAACAGAACACACAACTGGAAGACACCTGGTGTAGACAACATTCACAATTTCTGGTACAAAAAGTTTACATCACTGCACCAGGAACTAGCTAAACATCTAACACACATCATCATCAATCCACAAGACATGCCAAATTTTCTTACTCAGGGCATCACCTACATGAAACCTAAAAACAACAATACCACAGACCCCACACAATACAGACCAATTACATGTCTTCCAACACTCTACAAATTATTGACATCCTGTATTGCAAACAAAATATACAAACATGTTGAAGAACACGACATTCTAACAGAACAACAAAAAGGTTGTCGTAGAAACCACAGGGGATGCAAAGAACAGTTACTCATAGATTCAGTCATTCTACGGCAAGCACACAGACAACACAGAAACATACACATGGCATATATAGACTACAGAAAAGCATTCGACAGTATTCCACACAGTTGGCTGCTACATATTCTACACATGTACAAAATACATCCATCACTCATTACATTCTTCCAAAACACTATGCAGCACTGGAGAACAACACTACATCTCAGGGTTCATAACACTTCCATACAAACAAACCAAATCTTTATTAGGCGAGGAATTTTTCAAGGAGATTCCTTGAGTCCTCTCTGGTTCTGCCTAGCCCTGAACCCATTATCCAACATGTTAAACAACACACAATATGGCTACAATATCAGGCATGAAAAAACAACACAGTATACACTGTCACATCTCATGTACATGGATGACATAAAACTTTATGCATCCACACAAAAACAACTTCATCAACTCCTACAAATCACACATTCATACACCAAGGACATACAAATGGAATTTGGCCTAGATAAATGCAAAACAGTTCACATAGAAAAAGGAATCCTGAAGAAAGAAGATTTTGCGCTTGGAAATGGAGACATTATTGAATCCATGGAAGAGGGCGAGTTCTACAAGTATTTAGGATTCCAACAGGCCAAACTAACAGAACATACACAAATAAAGCAAAGATTAATTAAAGAATACCAAATTAGGTTAAATGCTATTCTCAGAACACAATTAAATGCAAAACACACAGTTAAAGCAATAAACACATATGTCATCCCAGTACTCACATATTCTTTTGGAGTTATACATTGGACTCACACTGATCTTGAGCAACTCCAAAGGAAAACAAGAACAACACTTACTAAGCATAAACAACATCATCCTAAATCCGCCACAGAAAGATTAACCCTTCCACGTAAAGATGGCGGACGTGGCCTGATTGACATAGTTAACCTTCACTACAAACAAACACAGTCACTGCGAGAGTTTTTCTACAAAAAACAAGAAACATCACAATTACATAAAGCAGTAACTCTAGCAGACTCGAATAACACACCATTAAACTTACACTCACATCATATGGACACAACACAACATATAAAAAGCATAGACACCATTAAGCAATCGTGGGCTCGAAAGGCACTCCATGGCAGGCATCCTTACGATCTGGCCCAGGATTTTGTTGACAAAACTGCGTCAAACAGCTGGTTAGCTCGGGGATGCCTCTTTGGGGAGACGGAAGGATTCATGATTGCCATACAGGATCAGGTCATAAATACTAAAAACTACAGAAAACACATACTCAAAGATGCAACACTCACAAATGACACATGCAGAAAATGTCACATCATGCCAGAAACTATACAACACATCACCTCTGGTTGCAAGCTCTTGGCACAGACAGATTATTTACACAGACATAATCAAGTAGCAAATATAATACATCAAGAGCTTGCAAAGAAACACAAATTAGTAGACATCCACGAACCATACTACAAATACATTCCACAGACAGTATTGGAAAACAACACGCACAAAATGTACTACGACAGAGCCATAATCACAGATAAAACAATTTACCACAACAGACCAGACATCACACTCATTGACAAACACAATAAAATCACATACATTATAGACATATCCATTCCAAACACTCACAATATACAAAACGCATGCACTGAAAAAATTAGCAAGTACACAGAACTCGCCCAGGAAATAAGGCATCTGTGGAGGATGGATGGGGTGCTTATTGTACCTGTAGTTCTCTCCTCTACAGGTGTCATACCACACACACTACACAAAAGCCTGGGCACATTAGAATTGAATAGAAACACATACATCACTCTACAGAAGGCCACTATATTGAATACATGTCATATTGTGAGAAAATTCCTGAATACAGACACACACACTGATACACTTCTTTAATTTCTGTTTTGGTTACTGTGCCTTGACTTTGGTTCGGCATAGTACACAGCCACCGGTGTTAACCGAGTATATCTAACTTAACCCAACATAATAATAATAAGCAATACTTAAACATTCTTTCTATTTTGAATTTTTTTAAATTTTATCATTTTTTAAACGATAACCTGTCAGGAAAGTCTTTTAGATGTTAAAATATCTTAAAATATTGTTTACATTTAAAATCAACAATTAATAAAAAAGAACAAGTTTATTTAATATATGCATGACTTAACAACAGCCAAATTATAAATTTTCCTGCATAAAATACACGTCCATCAAAGGAAGAAACATAAAAGTGTAAATATGGATCCCAGTCGTGTGCGAGAGAATTTAAACCCTTCGATGAATTTTATTATTATTCATTCTATTCTGAAGTTAGCATATGATTTATACAAATAATTTTTATTTTAAGTAACTTTTTTTAATCCAACGATAAATTATTAATTAATGATTTTATGAAAATTTCTAAAAAATCAAAATCAAAAATGAGATCATTACTGACAAATACAAACTTATAAAGCTTATATATAGATTTTTCGCAATTTTAAAAAGAGTATAGAAAATTTTATATTTTACTTGATGTTTTTATTATTGTTTTGTTTTTTTTAAGTTTTAAATTTAAATTTATTTTGAATTTGGTTTCACACGTGAGGGGTTTCTTATGTGACTCTTTGTTTCTATTTTGTGAGATTTCCTTGAAATTTTCTGCCCTGTAAATCTTTCATTAAATAAATAAATAGAAAATATTAATATTTTGTACTTTTTTTATTTTCCTCAAAAGACATTTTATGCTTAAAAATCAGAAGTAAAGAATTTATATTTAGTAATTTGTCGTTATTTTTTATATCCGCTATCATTATAGATTCTATTCAACCATATCCTTCGTATTTGTGTAGATGTTTGCCATCTTCATAAGGATAATTAGATGTAATTATTAATTAGTTTATATTTTATAACAACATTGTATATTTTTTAATTTATAAATATGCAATTACAATATTTTCATGTTACTTCTTAGAAAATAGTTAAAAACTGTATTAAAATTATTTATTTTGAAATTTGTCTACTAAATTTTCTAATATTATAGTAATTTGTATCATTTAATATACTCATTATTAAACTTTGACATCGATCATTATGTTTTGTTTTAATTACAGTAAAATCATTAAAACATTCGTATAATCTCAAATAAAATTATAAGATATGTGGGCAATTAATGTTTATAGCTTAAATTAATCCAAGAAATATTTAAGACACAAAAATTGTAAAAATAATTTTTTTTTATTTAATTAAAAACTTGAATGTATAATATACAATAAAGTGTTTATTTTATAGAGACTTCTGCTGAATTGTATGATTTTCTGAAAATAAATAAATAAATAAATATTGTAAATTATATATTAAAAAAGTTAAAAATTTTCTTTAATGTTTTTAACTTACAAAAACTTTTATAAATAGAGAAATTAATAATAATCATGCGCATATCCTCTTCCATATCCTCCTCCATATCCTCCAAACCTTCCATATCCTCCTCGATTTGCCTCATATCCTCTATCATCGTAACTCCTACTGACTCCACTTCCTCCGTATCCCTTCAGATACCTGACATCCTCGTAAGGATAACAGGATGCTAAGACGATACAAGAAACGAGAAGGAAGAAAATCTGAAGAGAGAAAATTAACTTAAATTATTTTCAAAGGAACAGAAAACAAATTAATTAATTATAATTATATTAGCTTACCAAACTTTTCATCTTGATCTGAAGCTTTAATGATTAGCTGTTCTAGCACAGAATTTGTCCAGCTTTATATACTTATCGGCTTGTGATATTAGCCTACTTATAGAAACCAAAATCAATTGTATTTCAGTTTATATGGTCAAGGTTTATCATTTGAAATAACGTTACTGTTTATGTATGACCGTCAAACTAAATGAAATATGTTGTAAGCATTAAAAAAGTTATTGAAATTTTCTCAAGATCGTTACTAAGTTGTTAAATAAATTTTAATTTTGTATCGAACTATTAACGATATAGAAATGATATGAAAAAATTGACTTATTGTATATTAATACGATTTAACTCATGGTAAAGTAAATATTTTTTATTTATGACCCATTTTTATAGAATTCATATTTAAATTATATCTAAATTTAATACAGTAGTTAAGTCAACGAATTTATTTGGATGTAAATCTATTAATTTATCATAACTATTACAGTAGAGCATCGATTATCCGACTAAATTGGGGGCTGGGGTTGGTCGGATAACTGAAAAAACGGGTAACCGAAAAGTATGAAAAAATACATTATTAGTATAGTATATTAGTATATCCCATGTAATTAGTATACCTACCCCTCACTTTACGACCTATCTGCTTAACGACCACTAGCACTTACGACCAATCGAGTTTCGACCTGCAATTCGGGGAATCCCCTTTCTCAGCTTCAGTGTCGGTCAGTGGCAAATGGTGACATGCGTACTAAGCGTACTATACTACAATAGGCTTGAGCGTACTATAATAGTCTTTTTATGAATCAATATGAAGTTTGTGCATAATTTTTATAATTTTACAACGATTCTATATTCCCGGCGCAAGCTCCTCGCTTATCGACAAATTCGCTTAACGACGTAGTCGTCGGAACGGAACTCGGTCGTAAAGTGAGGAGTACAGTACCTGTATTAGTATATCGCTATTAACCTACTTCGCGTTGAATTTTCATTGATGTTAAGCGTAACAAAATTTTTTAAAAAATAATAATCGTCGCTATCGTATCGTTAAAAATTATTTCTTTATTTTGCACAAAATAAATACAGTACCGTACTGTATATTGAAAAATACAGTATAAAACAAAAAATATATATATTCGGGTTACATATTTTACATAAAGTAGGCCTATACATTAGAAAAAGAAGTCCAAAATTTTCTTTTGCTTCACAGCTGACCCTCGTTTTTTTTGCCGCTAAATCTCTCACGTTTTAAAAACAGCGATTGAATAGCGTCGTTAAATAAAAGTAAGCCTCGTTTAAATACTGGCCTCCCTTTCATAGTCGAGCCAGAGTTGCCAGTTAAAATTCGTAAAAATTTAACAAAAATAATATTAAAGTAGCCAAGATATAGCCAAATATTGTAGCGCCACATTACTAGCGGACATTTGAATTTGCTGACTAGAACACGGTCGGTTAACCGATGTGACGGTTGATCGGGGGTCGGATAATCGATGCTCTACTGTATATGCAAGCAAGAGCAAGCAAGCAAGAGTTCAGTGGGAGCTGAAATGTAGGTTTTGCAAAATGCATGGGAGCCGCAGTTCTGTACTGTCGTAGTAGATAGTATGGTAAGGCGTGTGATTTTATTATATAATATAAATGTGAAATAAACGTCTTATTTTTATGTAGAGACTGAAATCAGTCTCCACATAAAAATAAGACGAGACATTATGTAAAGATTAGAAGTCTCAACCTGGTCACTTGTGACTCTGGATGGACCAGTCGATGTATTTGGAGATCGATAAATTATTACAGGTGGATCGGTGAGACATCTTAATTATTAAATTTAAATTTAATAAAAATAATAACATAAATAATAACTGATATACAGTATTAGTAAAGTAAAATAAACAATTTTGAAATTTGCTTTATTAAAAATATATTGTTAATACATATTTAATTTTTATTTCATCTTATAAGTAATTTATTTATATTTTTACTAGTATAAAAGGATGGCAAATTAAATCTCATTTTGGAAAGAAATGACTATTCAAAGAATAAATTTAGAAATTCCTGCTCTAAAAAGTCTCATCTACGATTTATATTAATATTGAAGTAAATCCTATAAAATTAAATTAAATTTAAAACACGGTAATTTATTTCAGTTTATAGAACTGTGATGGTAACCTATTTATAAGAGGTCAAACACATTGTAGTAAGCTTGTCAAGATCGCAAAATGTCAAGGTGCATTACTGGATATTAATTGAATACATATTGAAATAAATATTATTTTATGTAAATTGCAAAAATTGTTAAAAATTATAATTATTTTTTGATATAAAACGGTTAAATACGAATAAAACTTTTAACAGTTTTTATAAAGAGTTTATGTGGTAATTATTTTAGAAGTTAAGTGTCTAAGATAAGTAACATTAATTACAGAAATAAATAAATTTCTAATAAAGCTTTTGTTCTAGATTTATTTTTATAGCCACACCCAAAATGTGATAAAATTCTTCAGAAAGTGGAACAAACAAATGTACAGAAATTGTTATAAAAAATAAATTTCTTATAATGTTAAATGTCATAATGACATTTACAACACGGAGAAAGTAACTGTTAACATTAATAAACCCAGTTTATAAATTATAATAGAAAATAGACATTGTTATATTCAAAATGTAAAGTACGAAGCAGTTTTATTTCTATAATATTAAAAATAAATTTAAAATAAAATAATTATAATTATTTTATTTTAAATTTATTTTCATTTTATTTTTGTAATACTTTTAGTATTAAAGTATAATATTTAATAATAATTAATATTGTTATAATATTTAATAAGTAATTATTATGATTTAATAGCATGCTTTGCGCTTTTATATTTTATTTCCGCAATATTAGTTTATAAACTTTTTATTAAATTATAAATGAACATCAGTACAATACCCAAGGACGAATATAATTAAAAATACTGAAAGTAAAAGAAACATTAAACATTTGAAGTGTTTCTTCAACAATAGCCTATTTGTAAATGAATGTGTTATAATACCGTACAAATGCAACTACTGTATTCATAATTTTATATTATTTTGTTATCTAACTTGTTCAAATGTAAAATTTGATGTTCTGAAAATGAATATTATAATCACTCAAGCGATAAGAATTATAATTTCTTAATGCTTTATGTATAAAAGCAATTTAAATAAAATGATTAAAAATATTTAAATTCAAGTCCTCTTGTACTTCCTCCGTACTCTTTCAAATAGGCTAATATTGCATACTTGTAAGGATGAGAAAAAGCTAAGAGAGTAATTATTTGAAATAAACAGACAAACGTTATATCAAGTTTTGTAATAAAAAATTAAATGAAATCAGAATATCATTTATCAAATTATTCATTTAATACTCAAAGTTTAATATCTGCACATTAAAGTTATATACTTATGATAATGACCTATATTTATAGTAGAAAAAAGTGCGAGTTAAGATCATGGTAGTCAAGGTTTTAGATTTTAATTCATGGCTAACAATTTAACGCGCGACAATTTTATTTTATTGTTATTAAAATAATAAGATAATATTAAATATAATAAAAAATGCTATTTGTTGTTCAAATTACATCAAAATGACTATATAATAGTTAATGAATAATATTTTAATAATGCAATAATAATGCTAGTAAGTTAAGTTTCAACATTGAAATACAAAATATATCAAACATAAAAAACTAAAAATCATTTTAAAAAATAAAGTAATTATACATCATATATATTTTATCTATAAAAGACTAAATTGTAGAAGCTTCTCTGTGTCTGAGATCAGTCAAATGGTCCTGCTGTCCCTGGAATCTGGATCTATATAGAACACAAAAAGTATTTTAAAATATTACAATTTTATTTTCTAAAAGCTCGAAAAAGAATTGTGACATTATTATTAAGTAAATAATTATTATTGAAGATTTTGATAATCAGCAAATATTTTTTATACTTTATATTACTTTAGTGTATTAAGTGTATTCTATTTTAGAGTTTAAGCAAAAATGAAATTATCTTATATCGAAACAATAACTTATATCGAATGTTTTCCATAATTGATATTCAACGAACAATTATTTATTGTGCATCATCACAATGTCGAGCTGCAATTCTTAATCATGTTTTTAATTTATTTAATTTAAAATATACGCTATCCACCTGAAATTAGTAATGTCTCGCCCCTGTATATCACACTTTTCTTTTAACAATAGAGTCATACCGGTCATCTATTAACTGCTTTTAGGAAAAAAATTTTGAATTGAAATAGTCTACTTCTGGTTTGTATCAGAAGTTCGTATATAGTTAATCGGGGCCTAATGCTCCCAATGTTTTTTTTGTCGTCTTTCGTGTATCTAACTCCGTTCTAGAGATTAAGAAAAGACGGACAGAGAAACGACAGCGGGAATTTATAGTTCTACAATTTTTTTCAAATTTCCGCCCAATTAATAAAATTAGGCTACTATTTTAGAAAACTTTTCATTTTGACTTGATGCATTACACTGGATAACAAAATTTTGATTCTCATAATTCTTGATCTTTGTAGAAAATTTTATTTATCTATTATTTCTTATGATTAAACTATTAAAAAATATTTCTATTAATTTCCTCAGTATAAGAAAATAAAAGCCTTGTTTATTAGTAATTTTATTGTAATAAAAATGCTACAAATATAGACTTATATTAAAGTTTGATAAGATTTTTGCCAATTTTTGTTTACTCCACTTTCGGTTTGTGAATTCCATGTCCAGGAATAATCAGCCAACATTTCGCATTATTTTTAAAACTTATTTACCTAAGTGCATAATTAATGTTGTTGAGAATTTTTTAAGGATGGCCCCGAAGGCCAAATTTATAAATTAGTTTAACAATCAGCATAAAAAAACGTACGAAGAAATAGTCATGTTGACCAATGTTATTCATCAACTGACAATTTCCTGCTTTCCTGCTTTATATTAATCAGTAAACCATTACGTACGATATTAAAATTCACTTAAACTTGTTTCAAACTTTAAAATTCAGACAAATGTTAAAGACGAAAACAATCTCAAGTTCTTTGCACTATGACGTATTAAAATAAAACATTTAGAAGTGAAACGTTTATTTTTATTACTTATTTCGAAAACTGATTGAATTTATCAAACAGAATTTATCTCTATTCAAAAACTTCTTAATCAAAATGGTCATTATATGAAAAAATATAAGATGAATACTTAAATAATATATAAAATCTGTTCAATGAGCGACCGAAGTATCAAATAAGTAATATTTTAAAAATAAACTTTAAATTTTATAAGTCTGTTTCGATGGAAAAAATTTTAACAACCCTCACACAAAATGAATGCAGTTTTTTAAATACGGGTAGTTAAAAATCATATTTAAACATATTAATTTTATTTAAAAGTTATAATTGTTTAAATATACAAAATCAAAGTTGTAGTTCATGTCTTTGTGGTTGTCCTTTTTAATTTAATATAAAGATGCAAAAATAAGTTTTATAACAATATTCGCGATGTAAGTTATTTCAATCAAGTAAGGAACATATTTATATAGAATCTTCTTGAAATAATTAAAAATAAAGCATAAAAGATTATAAAAATAAATATTTTATTTATAAAATAATACAAAGTTTAATGTATAATAAAATGAATGTTTTGCAGCGACTTCTGTTAAATTTTATGATTCTCTGAAAGAAAATAAAAATATCGTTAACTATTAAACGTTTTAAAAACAAAAGAAAATGAAAAGAAATTATACTACTTTTCGTTAAGTTCTTACAATATAGGCCTAAAAGCTATCTGCAATTAAAGAGCTTAATAATAATCATGAGCATATCCTCTTCCATGTCCTCCATATCCTCCGAACCTTCCATATCCTCTTCGATTCGCCTCATATCCTCTATCATCGTAACTCCTACTGACTCCACTTCCTCCGTATCCGTTCAGATACCTGACATCCTCGTAAGGATAACAGGATGCTATGACGATGCAAGAAAGGAGTAGAATAATAATCTGAAGATAATACAAAATTAATTATGAGCATATTTTCAAACTAAAATGTAATATATTACTATATATTTATATACTAATAAGTTACCAAAGTTTTCATTCTTTCTTGAATATTTTCTTGACTTTACAAACACTGGGAACATTTCCATTTATATACTATCAACTTGTGACAATAACCTACTTTTTGACGTTAGAATGGGTATGACCTATGCCATTTGCAACCCGCGGCCTTTGAGGTTGTAATTTTCGGCCTCCGGGGCTTTATCAACGTAATTTTATTTTCTAGTTTATCGTCTCCTGCCATTATACAACCCTAATTAAACCGGTATTCGTGACGAAGAAATTCAAAGTAAATTTGACTACTAAAAAAAATAAACTACTGGTATATAATATTAGTTAGCTTATATTGTTTTAGTAGCTGGTGTACTGGAGGTAATCAAATATGTTCGTACTCGACAGACTTAAAAGGGATAATAAAAAAAAAAAATGTATGTGAATTCGTAAGAATAAGTTATTTACGTCAATACGTTATAAAATAATTATGAAAGATGTAGTTAACTTAATTCTTTTTTAGTTGCTTTATTTTCAATATGAGAGTTTGAGTTTGATAAATTCATAACAATTTTTTTATAAATAATTTGACTTTTTAGGAAAGATACCATACTTTTCTTATGGAAAATAGGTTTAGGTCAGGGTTTTTTTAAAAATCAACTTTAACTTAGCTATATTTTAAATGTACTGTATAGTTAATTATTGTGTTAAGATAGAAGTACAGTACATATATTACTGTATTATATGATTTTTTTTTATTTTTAATAAATATATTTCTATATGACTAGTTTCTTTTGTAATTTTATTTTATGTTTTTTAAAACAAAATAAAATTACAAAAGAAATCCCTTCTCAGAGTAATGTTTTTTAAAACATTACTCTGAGAAGGGATTCGTGACTTTCACCTGACTGGAAAAGGTGTCCCAGGAACAAGAAAGGTTTACCCTTTCAAGTTCATCGAACTCTAGTTTAGGTAAAATTAACTAAATATAAAATATGTTGTAGTTTATTAGATCCTGATCAAAAGTTCCAATGAGCAGACAGCTCAAAAATGAACATTTTTTCCTACATGCACCATTCACAAGATTTCCATTGTTACCATAGAAACACCCAAAACCTTGAAGCCAGGATTAATGAAATGGAAGTGACGGAAGTCTGATATCTTTGAAGTATTTGTTTAACGTGAATCACCACTTTTAGAGCGTCTACAGAATATTTTTGTGTATCTATTAAAGTACTAATGTTAGTACATAATCTATGGTTCATTATATCCTCATTTTATCACTGAGAACTCTTTTCCTGATTAGAGAATCTTCTAGAGAGAAGTCCAATGTAGTGGATTTCTTCGAAACTTAAAAATTTGAGTTCCATTTTATTTTTTATCTAAGTTATTTTCTATCAAATTTATAGTATTTTAACTATGTTTATACAACAATTTTACAAATTGTTAAATTTAAATATTCACATAAGATAAATATATAGAAATATAAATCTAAAAATTAGAATAACCTGAATTTATGAATATATCAAAATAGAATAAAAATATCGATATTAGTAAATCTTATAAGAACAATTAGTTTAATGCATTGAAACTAATTGGTTCCATTTTATTTTGTTTTACTTAATACTTTTTCATTAATTAAATTGAGAAACAAAATATTTAAACTTTATTCTTAATTTAAGGCAATTATATTGCTTGAAATATAGCCTACATTGTTTTTAATAAATAAATTCAAAAATAAGAAAAATAATAAAGATACAGTAAACCTCCGCTAATTCGAGCAGTGAATATTGTTCGAGTTTACGAAAATCCGAGTTAGAGAGATGTTTTCTCCGTGGAAAACGAGAAGGTAATATAGACAGCACAGTAATTTATTTTGATCAGATTATTTCGTAAGAGGCCTTACCGAACTTTAAATTGACTGATAAATTTATTATTATCGGAAATGAGCTCAAAAAATTTCGTGACTGTACATCAATATACAATAGGCTACTGTACAGTCTTTAATAACTTATCGACTGTAATAATACAATGCACGGTATCGCATCGAAAACATTCATTAATTATAATTACTCATTAATTATCATTTTTCTATTGTCAAGAAATTTTATATTATTCTACTGTACAGTTTTTTTTTTGAGAAAATAATCGAGTTACGTGAAGTCCGAGTTAGCGAAAGTTTACTATATTCTCCTAACTACAAATACATTTTTGTATACTGTACATTGTTAATTAATAAATTACTATTAAACAGCATTACAAATGACATATGTAATAATAAGTGAAGATTGATAAAGAAATATTTTGGTAAATTATATAATAAATGATAGAATAATTAATTGATTTCTTGACATTTGTGTTTTCGAAAAGTCACTAATTTTAAGCTATTACTTGTTAATTTATTGAATTACGTTAATAATAACTTCATTTTATTAAAAGTTAAATACTCTCATCTCATTTGAAATATTATTTTTAAATATTTGAATTATAGAAGAAAGAATTAGAAATATTGAGAAATTAGGCTATGTTTCACGCTATCTAGTAATAAAATTTAATGATTGAAAATATAAAGCGATTCTTTAAAATAAATCTATAAATAACCTTAAGTTTCTCAATAATCGGAAAAACGTTTTTAATTAATGCTATTTGATTATTATAAAATCTTAATTTGTTACGAAAAGTTTAATTTGAGATTTTCAATATTTAAATATTAGGCCTAATTCTAAAAATCTTATTTTGACTACAAATTCGAGATTTTTCCTGTTTTATTTTATTTTTCTTAGAAAATAAATTACGGCAATGGATGCTAAAGATGTGTGGCATCTCAATGCATAGTCTTATTAAATATTTTGATTTTTAAATTTATAAATTAAATTATATAGATAGACTGATATTACTACAAAATAATGTTTTATAATTATCCATTCATTGTATTAAATTGAATTTTTTTTTCATTATTTCAGAAATGCTACTTTTTCTGAAAGACTAAATTACTGTAGATGCAATTTTGCATTGTTTTGAATTCAAATTTTATAAATCCGACAGTAATTCATAATTATAACATATTAGAATTAATTGATATGTATTTATTTTCTGTTGCCAGTAAAAATTTAGTTATAAAATATTAAATATTACAATAAAACAATACAAATACCCATTATATCTCATCCTTTCACCACTGGTACCCTGCCATATTGGCCTTACATTCTATTCAATTCTAAGTCATTAGTAGGCTATCTTAAATTTTAGCCTTAGAGCAGGGGTCCCCAACCCTATGCCCGCGGGCACCATAGCGCCCGCCGATCGTTTTACGTGTGCCCGCCGCTGTGCGACCATGATAAAAATAAAAATATTTCAGTTTTCAATAAAATGCTATGTAAAAGTTTTTTTTGTTTTTAATGATTAACCACTCAAAAGTAGAAATGGCGTCCAACACAGATAAAAGCACAAAGCGAAATGCGACCGATCTCTTTTTCCCCTCGCGCCAAATCTTCACCAACCAAATTTCCCATACCTGAAATGAAATAAACCGGTCCGTTCTGAATATCATAAAATCAAAGTACAGATCACGACTTATAGATGAACACCTTGACGATTGCTAATGAGCAGGAATATCATCATACTCTCTTAATTACGAAGCAATGGCCAATGAAATGCAATGCCAAAAATCACATTTACTTTCAGATTTATACTTTTTATAAAGAATTTTTATACTTTGTAGATTTTGTATGCATTGTTTAGTAATTACTTGTTTTGTAAAAATTATTGTTAATAGTCTTGTGTATGTTTTAATTATTATGCCTTTTTGTCCTCTCTAACACAATTTAAAATTTGTTTTGTATACTAGTACATTCTATATATTAACAGGACTTATTATACTGGAGAACTATGGATGCAGATATTTAGTCATACAGATCAAAAATTTTAAATTGTGTATGTTTTATTACATTTTTGGAATTAAATGTTTTCTGTACATTATGTGTATGTATTATTAACTACGTCCAAATATAAATTCACCTTGAAAAAATAAATGGTGCCCGCCGTCCGGCCGGTATTCTAGAATGTGCTCTTAGGTACAAAAAGGTTGGGGACCCCTGCCTTAGAGCTTTAGCCTTAGCTTTAGCTATGACGGAACTCTTGTAAATTAGAAATTCGGTACTCGAATATAATGTGGCTTAATCAAAAATATACTTCATGAAACATTATCCCCGATTTCTTATAAATTATTTAGAGACTTTCCTCAAAAGCTTTCAAGATGATTTTTCAAAACCGTCCGTATGATTGTTAACGCTCTGATTGATATTTTCAATCTTACGTATAAGGCTTTAAACTTGTTTATGAAGTGTATTGATATAATTTGTATATGCTTGTTTAGTTTTTTGTAACCTCAAATTATGTGTACCTCTCACTTTAAGGGTTTGCTCTAATAGTTCAATAACTTTACTTACTATTACTATTAATTTAATCATAGTTCAAATTTTAAACTTCAAAACCGAATTGAACATTTTTATTTATTTATTTTTTTAGCAATTAGTGGATAAAACATAAAATTTAAAATTGTTCACATTACGATTATTATTATTATATAGTTGTTAACCTTTTGACACATTATGTACAATACTTGACCCAAACTTAATTTTTGTAAATAGGTTATTGATATACTTAATAGTAAAATATTTCTCGAATAAAAATATACATTTAGTTAATGTTACTCTTCAAAATTTTCAAACTAACAAAATAGGGTAAATTAATACATGATTTTTCTTATGATAAATGTTATTATTTATTAATATAAAGCTAATATACATGACCGTTTTCGTTATATGATGCATTTAAAACTAGAAGTTTAAACCTGATTTAATTTCTCCATTTAGATAGTTCTCAAAAATTAGTTATATTATTTACAAATTACTTAACATAAAATTAGTGTTACTTCCAAGAACGTAAAACTAATTAAATTATCGTATTTACTCGCATATAAGACGGTCTCGCACGAGGTGTGACTTTAGAGTACAAAATAAAGAAAATTAAATTTATTAATACAATTCTAATTTTATTTCGTTTAATCACAAATAAAATATTATTAAATGCACGTATAACGCAAATAACTGTATTTGTCTTAATACATGATGAATGGAAAACAAAACCAAAACATTATAGTGTGCACAGCCGAAAAAAAAATTTATTTTTAATAATTCAGAATGTGCTGACATTAAAAATAACAATTTAAGTAATATAATATCACTACATTTATAATCATTGCAAAGTGACCTGTATCATTCCAGTAATCATTAATAATTTTAAAAAGTTCAGGTATAAGTCATAATTTTAAAAAATATTTATCTTGCAAATATACCAGAAAAAATTCAATTTATAAAATATCATATATATAAACGCAAAAAGCGAAAACAAGAATTGAATTAGTTCCAAATGTAAAATTTAAACTTAAAGTTCCATTTAAAACTAGAAAAATGTTAGAACAGAAAATATAAAAACTTAAAACAGAATTTAAAGCTAAAAGTTACATTAATACTTTTCAAGTAATTTTACTTGATAAGATTTAAAACAAATAGGAATATCTTTAAATCTGTAAAGTTTAAACACTCAAAAATAATCTTTTAATTAATATTCAAAATGAAGCTCAATAATCAAAAAATAACTATTAAAAAGTAAATAGTACTTGATCTAATTATTGAATTAAGGTCAATTTTTTCTTTGAAATACATTGGTTAATTTTTAGCCTAAAATAGATTTGACATAGAAAATTTGCTTATATAAACCCTTGCAGTTCCATAGCAATCATTCAGAAAGAAGACACAGCTCAAGTAAAAATGTCTAAACAATTGGTAAGTTTAATGTATAGAATATATATTACATATAAAAACTACCTCGTATACAAGTAGAATTTTGTTTTGTACAGTTTCTGATCATGAATTACTTCAATATTTCAGGTTTTCCTTTTGGTTGTTAGTTGCTTGTTAGTGTTAGCAGCAAGCTATCCAGGTGGATATGATGGATATGGACCAGGTGTGAGTGACAGATACGACAGAGGATATGTTGGTGGCTATGGACGTGGACACGGAGGCGGATACGGAGGCGGATACGGAGGCGGATATGGAGGAGGACATGGAGGATATGGCGGTTACGGACATGGAGCAAGGAGCTATGGAAGATATTAAAGAGAAAAATCATTTTTTAAAAATAATTTTACAAAGATACTAAAGTTGTAAATACATTCAAATTCAAATAAAATCAATATTTTAAACTTTTAAACTTTTGACGTATGTTTTGAATAACTCATTTAATTTTCAACATATACCCAGGTTTAAATACCACAATTATTGTTTGAATCATTAAGAATATTATCTGTACGATATTCGATCGGCATGGTTTGCAAAACATGTTACAAAGATTAAAACTATAAAGTTTCTTAATTAAATACACGATAATTTTTAAAGTAATCTCAAATTTTATAGTATTTGGGCAATAGAATCTGTGTTTGTTTACTGACTTTCTTTCTCCACAGATGGCGCTACTTCATAACACATTGTATTAATTGCTATTTAAGATTATTCTATTGTTATGTTGTCGTTATTAATTTTATATTGTTATATTATTTATTAATGCTATTATGTTTATCATTATAATATCCAAAGTTGGATTGTCGACCAGATGGAGCTACTTAATTAACACCATTGGGCGACTCCCTTTCTATTTTGGAGCATAGTATTGTATGTCGATGTAGGCTCATAAGAAAATTCCTAAGAGAATGTAAAACTATATTGATCAGGTCGGGTCAGCCTGACATGTAAGTAGCGTTCGATGAAACGTATTATATTAACTAGCGAAAGAGATGGGAAAAATATATTTTACCCATTTCCCACATGTTATGGTAAGAAGAGACCTCCGATCGATCTGACTGTGACGAAAAGGCCGAACCATCAAATACATTGTTCGCTGTAAAGCATAACGGAAAACTACAGTATCTAAAATACATATATACGTACTTCTTGTGAAGTTCATCCTCCGCAGATTATTTGGTCTCCTTTTTTAGCATAAGTATGTTAAACAGAATGCATTCAAAATTTAAACAAGAACTTGTATGCGTTCTTTCGAAAAGTTTAATTTTCATCTTCAATTTGAACATATCTAAACTTATTTTAACAGGTCTATGTGATTATCTATTAAACATATTTTTCATATGTGTACAGTTGATACTATACATTTAAAAAACCTTGCGGATCGATAGTCACTCTATAGCCGTGAACGGAATTTTTGGTGTTCCGTCTTAATGCATATACTGTATTTATGTTAAAAACCATATTCACATAAAATTGCATTTTTTTTTGTTTTTTTTTTGTTTTTACCAAAATTAATAAAACGCCTAAATAAGCTATATAAAAAAAATCAGTTCAGACTAATTTAGATCAAATCAAATCAGATGCGAGCATATAGTAAAACCTGGAATTTTTTAAATAACTGTACTGTACGCATATAAATACATGTTCTAATTGTACTTTTATTTAGTTTAATCATTTCTGTTTTGTTGCTCTGTGAAAATGAAATTATTTCAAAGAAATTCGTACAATAATGCTTATGTTATAAAAAATTCCAAAAATCTAGTCTACTTAAAAATGGCAGATTTTAAACAATATACATACATACAATAATTATCTGAATTTCATCATCTTTTCTAATCTGTACTCGATCTATATTTTGCTTTTTAAGTTTTTAACGGAAATAAACTAAAATAGTAATTGCGGATGCGAAAAAATTATGAATGCTAAATGTGCTCCGTATTTTAATAATTTCAAAAAAAAACTTCCATTGTGTAATTTAGATCTTTAATTTCGTCCCTTTGCGTTGTAAAGAGAGATTTTTAAGATCTTGTTAACATCTCCATTCGGACCTCCCAGTCGACCCCCGTTCGGGTCCTCACATATGTTGAAAATTAAATGAGTTATTCAAAACATACGTCAAAAGTTTAAAAGTTTAAAATATTGATTTTATTTGAATTTGAATGTATTTACAACTTTAGTATCTTTGTAAAATTATTTTTAAAAAATGATTTTTCTCTTTAATATCTTCCATAGCTCCTTGCTCCATGTCCGTAACCGCCATATCCTCCATGTCCTCCTCCATATCCGCCTCCGTATCCGCCTCCGTATCCGCCTCCGTGTCCACGTCCATAGCCACCAACATATCCTCTGTCGTATCTGTCACTCACACCTGGTCCATATCCATCATATCCACCTGGATAGCTTGCTGCTAACACTAACAAGCAACTAACAACCAAAAGGAAAACCTGAAATATTGAAGTAATTCATGATCAGAAACTGTACAAAACAAAATTCTACTTGTATACGAGGTAGTTTTTATATGTAATATATATTCTATACATTAAACTTACCAATTGTTTAGACATTTTTACTTGAGCTGTGTCTTCTTTCTGAATGATTGCTATGGAACTGCAAGGGTTTATATAAGCAAATTTTCTATGTCAAATCTATTTTAGGCTAAAAATTAACCAATGTATTTCAAAGAAAAAATTGACCTTAATTCAATAATTAGATCAAGTACTATTTACTTTTTAATAGTTATTTTTTGATTATTGAGCTTCATTTTGAATATTAATTAAAAGATTATTTTTGAGTGTTTAAACTTTACAGATTTAAAGATATTCCTATTTGTTTTAAATCTTATCAAGTAAAATTACTTGAAAAGTATTAATGTAACTTTTAGCTTTAAATTCTGTTTTAAGTTTTTATATTTTCTGTTCTAACATTTTTCTAGTTTTAAATGGAACTTTAAGTTTAAATTTTACATTTGGAACTAATTCAATTCTTGTTTTCGCTTTTTGCGTTTATATATATGATATTTTATAAATTGAATTTTTTCTGGTATATTTGCAAGATAAATATTTTTTAAAATTATGACTTATACCTGAACTTTTTAAAATTATTAATGATTACTGGAATGATACAGGTCACTTTGCAATGATTATAAATGTAGTGATATTATATTACTTAAATTGTTATTTTTAATGTCAGCACATTCTGAATTATTAAAAATAAATTTTTTTTTCGGCTGTGCACACTATAATGTTTTGGTTTTGTTTTCCATTCATCATGTATTAAGACAAATACAGTTATTTGCGTTATACGTGCATTTAATAATATTTTATTTGTGATTAAACGAAATAAAATTAGAATTGTATTAATAAATTTAATTTTCTTTATTTTGTACTCTAAAGTCACACCTCGTGCGAGACCGTCTTATATGCGAGTAAATACGATAATTTAATTAGTTTTACGTTCTTGGAAGTAACACTAATTTTATGTTAAGTAATTTGTAAATAATATAACTAATTTTTGAGAACTATCTAAATGGAGAAATTAAATCAGGTTTAAACTTCTAGTTTTAAATGCATCATATAACGAAAACGGTCATGTATATTAGCTTTATATTAATAAATAATAACATTTATCATAAGAAAAATCATGTATTAATTTACCCTATTTTGTTAGTTTGAAAATTTTGAAGAGTAACATTAACTAAATGTATATTTTTATTCGAGAAATATTTTACTATTAAGTATATCAATAACCTATTTACAAAAATTAAGTTTGGGTCAAGTATTGTACATAATGTGTCAAAAGGTTAACAACTATATAATAATAATAATCGTAATGTGAACAATTTTAAATTTTATGTTTTATCCACTAATTGCTAAAAAAATAAATAAATAAAAATGTTCAATTCGGTTTTGAAGTTTAAAATTTGAACTATGATTAAATTAATAGTAATAGTAAGTAAAGTTATTGAACTATTAGAGCAAACCCTTAAAGTGAGAGGTACACATAATTTGAGGTTACAAAAAACTAAACAAGCATATACAAATTATATCAATACACTTCATAAACAAGTTTAAAGCCTTATACGTAAGATTGAAAATATCAATCAGAGCGTTAACAATCATACGGACGGTTTTGAAAAATCATCTTGAAAGCTTTTGAGGAAAGTCTCTAAATAATTTATAAGAAATCGGGGATAATGTTTCATGAAGTATATTTTTGATTAAGCCACATTATATTCGAGTACCGAATTTCTAATTTACAAGAGTTCCGTCATAGCTAAAGCTAAGGCTAAAGCTCTAAGGCAGGGGTCCCCAACCTTTTTGTACCTAAGAGCACATTCTAGAATACCGGCCGGACGGCGGGCACCATTTATTTTTTCAAGGTGAATTTATATTTGGACGTAGTTAATAATACATACACATAATGTACAGAAAACATTTAATTCCAAAAATGTAATAAAACATACACAATTTAAAATTTTTGATCTGTATGACTAAATATCTGCATCCATAGTTCTCCAGTATAATAAGTCCTGTTAATATATAGAATGTACTAGTATACAAAACAAATTTTAAATTGTGTTAGAGAGGACAAAAAGGCATAATAATTAAAACATACACAAGACTATTAACAATAATTTTTACAAAACAAGTAATTACTAAACAATGCATACAAAATCTACAAAGTATAAAAATTCTTTATAAAAAGTATAAATCTGAAAGTAAATGTGATTTTTGGCATTGCATTTCATTGGCCATTGCTTCGTAATTAAGAGAGTATGATGATATTCCTGCTCATTAGCAATCGTCAAGGTGTTCATCTATAAGTCGTGATCTGTACTTTGATTTTATGATATTCAGAACGGACCGGTTTATTTCATTTCAGGTATGGGAAATTTGGTTGGTGAAGATTTGGCGCGAGGGGAAAAAGAGATCGGTCGCATTTCGCTTTGTGCTTTTATCTGTGTTGGACGCCATTTCTACTTTTGAGTGGTTAATCATTAAAAACAAAAAAAACTTTTACATAGCATTTTATTGAAAACTGAAATATTTTTATTTTTATCATGGTCGCACAGCGGCGGGCACACGTAAAACGATCGGCGGGCGCTATGGTGCCCGCGGGCATAGGGTTGGGGACCCCTGCTCTAAGGCTAAAATTTAAGATAGCCTACTAATGACTTAGAATTGAATAGAATGTAAGGCCAATATGGCAGGGTACCAGTGGTGAAAGGATGAGATATAATGGGTATTTGTATTGTTTTATTGTAATATTTAATATTTTATAACTAAATTTTTACTGGCAACAGAAAATAAATACATATCAATTAATTCTAATATGTTATAATTATGAATTACTGTCGGATTTATAAAATTTGAATTCAAAACAATGCAAAATTGCATCTACAGTAATTTAGTCTTTCAGAAAAAGTAGCATTTCTGAAATAATGAAAAAAAAATTCAATTTAATACAATGAATGGATAATTATAAAACATTATTTTGTAGTAATATCAGTCTATCTATATAATTTAATTTATAAATTTAAAAATCAAAATATTTAATAAGACTATGCATTGAGATGCCACACATCTTTAGCATCCATTGCCGTAATTTATTTTCTAAGAAAAATAAAATAAAACAGGAAAAATCTCGAATTTGTAGTCAAAATAAGATTTTTAGAATTAGGCCTAATATTTAAATATTGAAAATCTCAAATTAAACTTTTCGTAACAAATTAAGATTTTATAATAATCAAATAGCATTAATTAAAAACGTTTTTCCGATTATTGAGAAACTTAAGGTTATTTATAGATTTATTTTAAAGAATCGCTTTATATTTTCAATCATTAAATTTTATTACTAGATAGCGTGAAACATAGCCTAATTTCTCAATATTTCTAATTCTTTCTTCTATAATTCAAATATTTAAAAATAATATTTCAAATGAGATGAGAGTATTTAACTTTTAATAAAATGAAGTTATTATTAACGTAATTCAATAAATTAACAAGTAATAGCTTAAAATTAGTGACTTTTCGAAAACACAAATGTCAAGAAATCAATTAATTATTCTATCATTTATTATATAATTTACCAAAATATTTCTTTATCAATCTTCACTTATTATTACATATGTCATTTGTAATGCTGTTTAATAGTAATTTATTAATTAACAATGTACAGTATACAAAAATGTATTTGTAGTTAGGAGAATATAGTAAACTTTCGCTAACTCGGACTTCACGTAACTCGATTATTTTCTCAAAAAAAAAACTGTACAGTAGAATAATATAAAATTTCTTGACAATAGAAAAATGATAATTAATGAGTAATTATAATTAATGAATGTTTTCGATGCGATACCGTGCATTGTATTATTACAGTCGATAAGTTATTAAAGACTGTACAGTAGCCTATTGTATATTGATGTACAGTCACGAAATTTTTTGAGCTCATTTCCGATAATAATAAATTTATCAGTCAATTTAAAGTTCGGTAAGGCCTCTTACGAAATAATCTGATCAAAATAAATTACTGTGCTGTCTATATTACCTTCTCGTTTTCCACGGAGAAAACATCTCTCTAACTCGGATTTTCGTAAACTCGAACAATATTCACTGCTCGAATTAGCGGAGGTTTACTGTATCTTTATTATTTTTCTTATTTTTGAATTTATTTATTAAAAACAATGTAGGCTATATTTCAAGCAATATAATTGCCTTAAATTAAGAATAAAGTTTAAATATTTTGTTTCTCAATTTAATTAATGAAAAAGTATTAAGTAAAACAAAATAAAATGGAACCAATTAGTTTCAATGCATTAAACTAATTGTTCTTATAAGATTTACTAATATCGATATTTTTATTCTGATATAGAGGAGAGTGGGGTTATAATTATTTGCATAAATGTCAGGTTGGCATTACTGAGTTTGTTTACAAGTTCTTTTGCTGAATTGTTGAAGACTTAATAATAACCGACTTGGCGTGAATCGTTTTGAAATCATAAGGTAAGATTGTTTTCTTTTATTTTTCTGATATAATATTTTGATTGTTTATATACTATATTTCATAATTATGTATAAACTTAAGTAAATGTGAGGCCGAGACCTCACCCATCGACGGGAGACGAGCCATCAAACCTACGTCAATAAATGGGTGTCTTATTCTTGCAAACTGAACTGGAGACGCGGATAAATAGCGTGCTATAAAATTTTATTGTCACATTCCCGGTCGTAGATCGCGGGGGAGAGTAAAGGAGTGACAACAATCGGAGTTTTGCGGTCACCCAACACCGATTTCAAAGCGAAGAAAGCGAACTTTTTCTCGGAACGAATGAAGCCGGGACCGTGTGGACACAGCTGCCTCCTCTCGGAAACAGAAGAAAAGCTCATTGTCGGTAATTTACTGGACAATCGCTCGAGAAGGAGCGATTGTCCAGTAAATTACCGAAAAATCCAATCGTATCCCTCGTGAGGAGCGGTCCGTATAGGGGATAATAGAGGGTGGTCGACAACTTTTGCGACCCGAATCGCGTCCCCAGTAACAGATCGGGGACCAATGGGAATGCGGGAGACCACCAGTTCGGTCTAACTAGAAATCGGGATTTTGGAGTGAAATCGTAAAAGCCCGAATTTTTAAGGACGCGGGGATGTTGTCATTGAATATCATCCACTCGTGGGTCCGAGAGAAAGAACTGGGGACATATTCTGAGCTCTTCCGATAACTCAACGAGAGCGATTCATGGGACATTCGATAACTCTCTTTAGAGAAAAGCAGTTAACGAACATTAGACAAATCGCTATTCTGTGTTCCACACGTTAAGTTTGGTTTCCTACGGGTATAAATCACAACCGTACCCAGCAGAATTAAATAAAATACATAAACCAAAATCATAAACCAAATGCATTAACGCAAGGGACGCGGAGGGTCTTCCTTCGGCTTGGAAATATGCCGTTAAAAACTTATAGGAGGCGCTTGAACTTTAGTATATTTTAAATTGAATTATTTCTAGTTAGGATAGGTAATATTAATACTTGGGTACGGGTAATGAGTTCTTATTTTACACTTGTTGTATCTTTTATAATGTATCAGTTATTTTATTAATGTTATTGGTTATTAATGTTTTGAATTTTGAAATTGGTGTTCCATTTAAGAAATATTCTTTTTAACCTGACGATGATCTAACGAATAGATCGAAAACGTTTGTTACATTAAAAAATCTCTCAGCGAACATTAAGGTGTTGGTTTATGTTTCCTACAGGTAGTCGGTCGAGATGCGTCTGGGTTCCATGCTATCGATAGCTATTACTCTTTAACCAATCACAGTTTAGTTAACATTGTATTTTTGTCACGTGACTGCAACCCGCCCTTTTCCAAGCCAAGCACGTGTTTTTAGTATTCTGTAGCCAAATTTTTTGTTAAAACGTCACCAAAGAAGGGATAACGCAGCCAGCGAACTACAACTTGTCAGTTCGAGATATTAGTTAAAAAACTTAAAACACTTGCTCTAGCCAGGGTCGGATTTAGGCATTTCGAGGCCTTCGAAACTGTGTGAGGCACCTCACTAACCCTTTACAATTTTAGAAGTCGATCATACAAAAAATATAATTAACATAAACATATTAATTTTAATCATAAATGTTCTATTGTTAAAAAGTATTTGCAGCATATTAGAAAATAAGATACAATTCAAAAAGGAAAACACTAAAAATTTGGTTTTCGTCATCTTTCGATAGTTAAGGAAAAGCTACCTATAAAAAAATCAAATAAATTTTATATTAAAAAGAAGAAATCATTAGAAATATAATATAAACAATATTGGTTATTAATATAATTAAATACTACACAAAATAAAAAGTAAAGTACACTATATTTTGTTGGTTTGTAAAAAACAAATTATTACAAAATTTGACTTCAATTTTCTTTTTTGTAGAAATTTTTGAGCTCCTTTGAAACTCGAGGCCATAAGCCACAGCTTACATAGCTTACTTGTAAATTCGGCCCTAGCTCTAGCTTTTCTCGCAATTCATTGCATAAATGTAATAGTAATGGCTTCGAAAGACGACAAAGTTCTTTAAAGCGTGTATCATTCAGCTGAAAAGCATTATCTCGAAGACGAAAAACCAAGATTCATGACATCCAAAGCTAATTTTCTCTATCTCCAATTGCTCGTGAAGTGATAGCATCCTTACACCTAAAGTCGCCATGTCCTTTTTACTTTCGTTATACTACGTTCGCACACAATCCACGACTCACTTCGATCTCGATTTTCCTACAATCTGGATTGTGACTGTCGCCAGTCGAACGTCGTGCCGTTCTCACAGGTAAAGTGGCTAGAAAATATAGTGTCGAAAGCGCTATATCCCTCTATTATAACCGTTTGGTCCTGCGTCGAGGTTAGTGACGTCACAGAAAAGGTGGCGCTGATGTCAATCGTAGCGCTACTTTCGCTTTGTTTACATAGCATCTTTTCATACAACAACATTGAAAGCGATTAAATTTGTGTTTTTAAAGTAAATATATTCGTAGGAAATGTTAATCAAATAATGGCTAAACAAGAACCAAACACCCGAAAATCAAAATCAGGTACGTGTTTTGTTCCATTGTGTAAAACAGGGTACCGATCCTGCAAAGAGAAAAAATCTCTTTTCTTGGCACCAAAAGACGACAATCGTCGAAAAGATTGGGAAAAATTAATCAGACGCAGTGACTTAACTTAGGAGCCCTGGCATAGGGTTTGTGAATTACACTTTGAGGAACATTTTATAATCAGAAATTGGAAACATATTGTGAATGGTGAAGAAGTTATTATCCCCCGTGATGTTCCAATACTGTCTGTTGATGCAGTTCCTACTAAGTTTGAAGGTTACCCAAAGTACTATAGTAATGTTTCACTGCCAAGGAAAAGATCAAACAGAAATTTAAGTAATAATACAAACAAGAAGGAAGGTCAACCCTCCTCTTCTCTCTTCAGAGGAACTAGATATCCAGCCAGAGTTATCCTCAGCATCTTCCTCACTTTCATCCCTTCAGCTTAAAGATTTTGAAAAATTAAAAGTGCCAGATTTCTGGATAAGGTACCCTTTAAAAAATGAATCTAATTTAATTGTGTATGCAGAAAACAAGCTAAAGTTAGAGGATAATCATGCTAGTCTAAATGCACTAAAGTTAATAACTTTTACCCAGTATGAAGATGTATTTTCATGCAAAGTATATATCAAGGGTGTTCAATTTGAAAATATTTCACCAATTTCTTCTTTGCAGCAATTGTTTTAACATATTGCTTGAGTCTGATGTTCCTAACTCTGAAAATGCACTAGCAGAATTTACAAGGAAATTTGATAAAGGTGGTCTATCATATCCCACCAAATAACTGCAGGTCTTAATGATGAAACTAGAAGATAATTATACTTTTTCATTTAGTGTAAGAGAACTGCACAAGAATTTTGTACAAGATGTTTTGAATGATTTAATTTCAATGAAACGTATCAATTTAGTTGGCTGCAGTGAAAACAGAGAAATTGTCACTAAATATATTGTAAAATTTTACTTACTTACTAGATTACATTTTCTCATAAAGGGTCTAAATAAATCTAAAGAATACAAAAATTCTACCTAAAACAGAGACGAATCACATAGCTATCATACTGCAACTGCAGAATTAGGCTAACAATAGATGATTTCATCCAAGTTTCTGACCTAATTTTAATTTCACTGACTTGTGTATTTTTAATTTATAGATTTTACTCCACTGTAATTTTTAATTCCTTTCTTTTTCTTGAAAAGGTTGAGAAATCTACATGCCTATTAATCTGTAAATTTTTTAAGAGAAATTTTTCAAGTTTTTATTCAATGTATGAGTAGTAACATGAATTTTGTACCATTTTGAGAAACAGCTGCACATTAATAAGTTTAGTTTTGTGTGTGGATACTTGGCAGTAGGCTAATAATTGTTTATTTGTTACATACTTAATTTTGTAATTTTATATTGGAACAATAAAGTAACATTCTGCCTTTATATTTTATATACTGTGTAGAATTTAATTGTAATTTTAATATTGCTTTATACTGTCACATAATACTGTATGAACAGTATACAGTATTATGTAACTGATAGAAAAGAACTTATTAGGCAAATGCTAAGCCCTCACAGTGGAACACGTTCACAAAGCCATATAAAAGTTACATTTTATTATTAAAAGTAGGATAAATTCTATATTTTTTAGTAAATATAAATAAACCTTGTTGGTAATAACAAGAGTAGAATACTCTTGTACTCTAAATAATACTTGTTTGTACAGTACTCAACAGTTGTAATGTAAAAATAGACAATTCAGTATAGGCTATTTGATTTTAAAAAAATCTTAATTAGCATTAATAAAATCTAATTCCTTTATGTATAAATGTTAATAAAATGATACTATATAATAATTGATTGCTTGTGATATGATTTATTATCGATCTAAATTCTTTTACTACTAAAAATCCAACGTAAAACCAATATAAACATAGGATGATACAGCCAACGTAGCACAACGATTGACAGCAGCGCCTCTAGCGGCAACCTCCAATAGAGGGACAGAAAATAAGCTCGATTTCGACACTATATTTTCTAGCCACTTTAGCACAGGTAACTCGCTTGAGAATAACCCGGCTATTGTAAGCGATGATAAAACTGGCATAACTACTCGGTAAGTCACAAACACCAACACACAAAATGGAAGTTTTGATTAGAAATAAATACTTTTTCTTGCCATATATCTAATAATAGACAGATGTCATCGTCTCTCCCAACATCTTTTTTATTTCTTTGCCGATAGCCCGACACGTGTTCTGTAGCCATCTTGTATTTTCTTGCGCGCGTGGGATTGTGGGATCTCTCTTATGACTGGATCTAGTTTCAAGAACTCTCTCCAGTCAATCGCGATTGAACGTCGTTTCAGTCGAGATTGAAACGGTCGAGGGTGTTCGCACCAAGGCATAGTCGCTGACCTTGGTCACAATCTAAATTGAAATGCTCGGTGCGAACGGGGTATTACGTTCCTAACGGCACATCGAGAGTGATCGATAAGAAAAGCTTAGTCATCGCACGTGGCTATAGCCCGGAACCGAAAACGAAACGTACGGCTCAGAATAGCATTTTCACAGTTGATTAAATGCCAATTACGTGGTTACGATGGAAACTGGTTTTTATTGTATTCGATACATTGGTATTGTTGTATTGTTTATTGTTGGTATTCGTTATATTAGTTCATGATCATACTAGGATGATCTATATCAGTGTTTCTCAAACTTTTTGGACCGCGACATCTCCTTCTGCACTTAAAAACTTCAAAGGACCCCCGAAGAATAAGTATGTGTGAAAAACATCCCGGAGGGAGGGGGTTAGGCTCGTATTTAAATATTTATATTATTTTTAATTATTTATATGTGAATTTATTTAAGTAAAAATTATTTTATATATTTTTTATTTCTATTATTTCTAAACATGAATCCATAGTAAATTTATAAAATATTTGAAAAAATTGATCTGGCATCAATTTTTCAGCGACCCCCAAATATTTTTCACGACCCCCTTGGGGGTCGCGACCCCCACTTTGAGAATCACTGATCTAGATGATAGCAAGGCCGTCTAGTAGTAGATGTATCACGTATTGAATATCTGTGATAAGCCGAATATACAATATCTACAATTAGCCTAAGTGATCTGATACTGCTTTAGACCACTCTGGACACAAAACTGTTAGAGATACAGTAAATCGATAAAATTTTGTAGGCACGTTTATCTCGACAGGAGAAAGCTATTCAGTTTCGAAAATAGTTACAGTTTTCGTCGCTATGGGTTTATAACAGCGCCACTGTCTCAGAAATCAAAAAAACTGCTCAGCATGCTTTCCGTCACTCTGTCACATATTGTAGACGAGTTATTACATTAACAATAGCCGAGTGTAGCATGTCACGACTAATGAGTCTCACTTCTCTTTCAATTTTCCTTCGTAGTTCTGATAAATCCGCAACTCCACCTGTGTAAATCCTGCTTTTCAAATAGCCCCATACCAAAGTCACAAAGCGTGAGATTAAATAAACGAGCATTGGAAAAGACTGACTGATGACCATTTCATCGCCAAATGTGATAGTACTTTTCGCGTGACGACTGCGATGTGGGGGTCTTGCACGGTCTTGCATAAACGCGATGTTACTCAAACATGACTATCAGTTTGTGAGTTACAAATCACTGTTGCTACATGATGTCATTAGATCCTAGTGGCGAAAATTGTAACTATTTTTGAAACTGTCCATAGTTTTCCCATGCCGAGATAAACGTGCCTACAAAATTTTTATCGATTTACTCTAACAGTTTTGTCTCCAGTGTGGCCTAAAGTGATACCCTGTATGTTCACTACTGCGAAAATATAATGAAACTTAAAAACTTTATACATACTATAGGCTGTATATATATATAATATATTATTTATTTTTTATTGTGCGAAAAATATTGTCTAAACTTAACTGAATTAGTATTTTAAAATATCAATATATTTCTAACTTATCTTATAAAATATTATATTGATATTTTTTAAAAAGCATTCTATATACAAATATTATAAAATAAATTTTATTTCACAAAATCTGAAATTTAAAATATTGATAAATAAGAATATCTTTATATCTGTAAAGTTTAAACACTCAAAAATAATCTTTTAATTAATATTCAGAATAAAGCTCAATAATCAAAAAATAACTATTAAAAAGTAAATAGTTCTTGAACTAATTATTGAATTAGGGTCAATTTTTCCCCTTGAACATAGGTTGATTAATTTTTAGCCTATTGTAAAATAGATTTGACATAGAAAATTTGCTTATATAAACCCTTGCAGTTCCATAGCAATCATTCAGAAAGAAGACACAGCTCAAGTAAAAATGTCTAAACAATTGGTAAGTTTAATGTATAGAATATATATTACATATAAAAACTACCTCGTATACAAGTAGAATTTTGTTTTGTACAGTTTCTGATCATGAATTACTTCAATATTTCAGGTTTTCCTTTTGGTTGTTAGTTGCTTGTTAGTGTTAGCAGCAAGCTATCCAGGTGGATATGATGGATATGGACCAGGTGTGAGTGACAGATACGACAGAGGATATGTTGGTGGCTATGGACGTGGACACGGAGGCGGATACGGAGGCGGATACGGAGGCGGATATGGAGGAGGACATGGAGGATATGGCGGTTACGGACATGGAGCAAGGAGCTATGGAAGATATTAAAGAGAAAAATCATCTTTTAAAAATAATTTTACAAAGATACTAAAGTTGTAAATACATTCAAATTCAAATAAAATCAATATTTTAAACTTTTAAACTTTTGACGTATGTTTTGAATAACTCATTTAATTTTCAACATATACCCAGGTTTAAATACCACAATTATTGTTTGAATCATTAAGAATATTATCTGTACGATATTCGATCGGCATGGTTTGCAAAACATGTTACAAAGATTAAAACTATAAAGTTTCTTAATTAAATACACGATAATTTTTAAAGTAATCTCAAAATTTATTTTATAGTATTTGGGCAATGGTGTACTTTATCACTTTTACTCGAAAGCAATCAGATACAAAGTCATTAAGAATAAAATATACCGGTAATTATGAATGCAAACCAATGCATTCATTATGTATTTTGCATTAATCATTTTTTTTTTTTTGCTAATCCACAATTACTTCTCTAGTTTATTTCCATTAAAAACTTAAAAAGTAAAATATATATCGAGTTTATGATAAAATTCAGATCCTCATTTTACGTACTATACGTATATTGTTTAGATTCTGCCATTTTAAACTAGACTAAATTTTTGGAATCAAACAATCTTCTTTAAGATTTCGTAGGATTTTTATTGATATTTTGAATATATCTCATTTAATAAGCTTTTTTTCGAAAGTGCGTACGTAGGGTAAAAGTTTGCAGGACAAGGTTTTAACGAAAAGCTATACAAAGTGTTTATGGATGAGCAGAATTTAATTAAAAAAATAACAATTCTTCATTAAATTAAAGTTTTCGATTTTTTCAATTAAATAATTTTTGCACATTCTGCCATCCTCACATGGAGGTTTTTCGTACTCTTCTTGATATCCTTGGCAGAGAATTTTCTTTGGTCTGAACTCTCCTTTTTCGGATCAGAAATGCCATTATCCCTGTAAAGTGATTTATGAGTAACTTTTCCCGGTTTTGTTGTTTCCCTCTTTGATGTCTTTCTCTTCATATCTTCTGCTTTTGAAACTAATTTATTCTTCAAAGATCAGTTTGTTATCATTTCGGATTTTTCCCCTTTTCTTCCTTTTTTGTTGTGTAACCTTCCCTTTTGGGAGTGTTCTAATTTCCGCAGGGAAGACCCGGTGAAATCGTACAGTCCAGAAGTAAGTGCAACTGCATCTATTCCTTCAGATCATAAGACTTCTTTATTCATCTCTTTATTTGCTACTGCAGATATTTGTGTTTCTTTATTAACGTGCATATCTGCTACTGCACAAAGTGCAAAATCCTCATGTGTAAACACGTTCATATACGCATTTTTGCCCGATAGTGGCATGCGAACATTTGCTCTGCAACATGTTTTTTTTTTCAAAAACAGATACTGCCATCTATACCGAGAACATTTCTAAATATTTATTTAACCCTAATGCACACGAGAACGAATTTATCAAAATACCTAAGGAATGATTTATCGCTACCTGACGATGGTCTGTCTTACAGTGAAAAACAGGAGTTCTCGCTCTTCCCATCATCTACAGCAGTGTTTCTTAAACTCTAACGAATCGTCGCCCCCTTCAATAAAACCGTTACGTAGTATCGCCCCCTTCATTTCGAAAAAAATTTTGTTGGGCGTTAGCCACGTTACTAATCGCCCCCACATTGAAAATCGCCCCCGTTGAGAAACACTGATCTACAGGAAGACGCAAGAGTTTAGGATCGTACAGGATAGTGGTACTTCACAATAAACGATGTTGCGGAGCAAATTTTCGCATGCCACTGAGAACTAAAATTCTACGAAATCTTAAAGAAGATTGTTTGATTCCAAAAATTTAGTCTAGTTTAAAATGGCAGAATCTAAACAATATACGTATAGTACGTAAAATGAGGATCTGAATTTTATCATAAACTCGATATATATTTTACTTTTTAAGTTTTTAATGGAAATAAACTAGAGAAGTAATTGTGGATTAGCAAAAAAAAAAAAATGATTAATGCAAAATACATAATGAATGCATTGGTTTGCATTCATAATTACCGGTATATTTTATTCTTAATGACTTTGTATCTGATTGCTTTCGAGTAAAAGTGATAAAGTACACCATTGCCCAAATACTATAAAATAAATTTTGAGATTACTTTAAAAATTATCGTGTATTTAATTAAGAAACTTTATAGTTTTAATCTTTGTAACATGTTTTGCAAACCATGCCGATCGAATATCGTACAGATAATATTCTTAATGATTCAAACAATAATTGTGGTATTTAAACCTGGGTATATGTTGAAAATTAAATGAGTTATTCAAAACATACGTCAAAAGTTTAAAAGTTTAAAATATTGATTTTATTTGAATTTGAATGTATTTACAACTTTAGTATCTTTGTAAAATTATTTTTAAAAGATGATTTTTCTCTTTAATATCTTCCATAGCTCCTTGCTCCATGTCCGTAACCGCCATATCCTCCATGTCCTCCTCCATATCCGCCTCCGTATCCGCCTCCGTATCCGCCTCCGTGTCCACGTCCATAGCCACCAACATATCCTCTGTCGTATCTGTCACTCACACCTGGTCCATATCCATCATATCCACCTGGATAGCTTGCTGCTAACACTAACAAGCAACTAACAACCAAAAGGAAAACCTGAAATATTGAAGTAATTCATGATCAGAAACTGTACAAAACAAAATTCTACTTGTATACGAGGTAGTTTTTATATGTAATATATATTCTATACATTAAACTTACCAATTGTTTAGACATTTTTACTTGAGCTGTGTCTTCTTTCTGAATGATTGCTATGGAACTGCAAGGGTTTATATAAGCAAATTTTCTATGTCAAATCTATTTTACAATAGGCTAAAAATTAATCAACCTATGTTCAAGGGGAAAAATTGACCCTAATTCAATAATTAGTTCAAGAACTATTTACTTTTTAATAGTTATTTTTTGATTATTGAGCTTTATTCTGAATATTAATTAAAAGATTATTTTTGAGTGTTTAAACTTTACAGATATAAAGATATTCTTATTTATCAATATTTTAAATTTCAGATTTTGTGAAATAAAATTTATTTTATAATATTTGTATATAGAATGCTTTTTAAAAAATATCAATATAATATTTTATAAGATAAGTTAGAAATATATTGATATTTTAAAATACTAATTCAGTTAAGTTTAGACAATATTTTTCGCACAATAAAAAATAAATAATATATTATATATATATACAGCCTATAGTATGTATAAAGTTTTTAAGTTTCATTATATTTTCGCAGTAGTGAACATACAGGGTATCACTTTAGGCCACACTGGAGACAAAACTGTTAGAGTAAATCGATAAAAATTTTGTAGGCACGTTTATCTCGGCATGGGAAAACTATGGACAGTTTCAAAAATAGTTACAATTTTCGCCACTAGGATCTAATGACATCATGTAGCAACAGTGATTTGTAACTCACAAACTGATAGTCATGTTTGAGTAACATCGCGTTTATGCAAGACCGTGCAAGACCCCCACATCGCAGTCGTCACGCGAAAAGTACTATCACATTTGGCGATGAAATGGTCATCAGTCAGTCTTTTCCAATGCTCGTTTATTTAATCTCACGCTTTGTGACTTTGGTATGGGGCTATTTGAAAAGCAGGATTTACACAGGTGGAGTTGCGGATTTATCAGAACTACGAAGGAAAATTGAAAGAGAAGTGAGACTCATTAGTCGTGACATGCTACACTCGGCTATTGTTAATGTAATAACTCGTCTACAATATG
This sequence comes from Centruroides vittatus, assembly GCF_030686945.1. Taxonomy (NCBI): domain Eukaryota; kingdom Metazoa; phylum Arthropoda; class Arachnida; order Scorpiones; family Buthidae; genus Centruroides; species Centruroides vittatus. Next base: position 711,950 of record NW_027122214.1, read on the forward strand.
TGACAGAGTGACGGAAAGCATGCTGAGCAGTTTTTTTGATTTCTGAGACAGTGGCGCTGTTATAAACCCATAGCGACGAAAACTGTAACTATTTTCGAAACTGAATAGCTTTCTCCTGTCGAGATAAACGTGCCTACAAAATTTTATCGATTTACTGTATCTCTAACAGTTTTGTGTCCAGAGTGGTCTAAAGCAGTATCAGATCACTTAGGCTAATTGTAGATATTGTATATTCGGCTTATCACAGATATTCAATACGTGATACATCTACTACTATTGCTACTACTACACATAAAATATATTTATTTATCCAGATCCTTTCAATAGGACGAAGCACACACAAATCGCATTAAACAATAAGGCAGATGAAAAATATTTGCAGGATAAAAGAAGAAGAGAATAATGATTTCTTATGAAATCGAAATATTTGTTTCAGATAAAATTTATTAGATAAACTCAAAAATGGTTTGATAATTATGAAAAATGTAAAAATTCGAATTAATTACTTGTTTTTTTTTCTTATTTGAAATTTCCTTATAACATTTTAAAGTCTTATTTATGAAAAATGAAGACTTTTTACTTTTGTATTTAAATTTTTATTATATATTCGAATACGTTTTATAAGAGTTACAAAATTATTCAGAGAACATATGAAAGTTGAGATTATATATTTTATATTTTATAAGAAAATATAATTTTATTGTTTGTTAAATTCAGAAATTCAAGTTTTTTATCTTTATTTTATTAAAATATAGAAACCGAATACATTATTTACTTTCACTCATTCTAATTTATATATAATATTTTATCTTATAAAATTGTCTAAAATTTCCTCGATTATTCTATAAAAAAAATTGTGTTAAAACATTTCTTTTATGTTATAAAAGATTGTATTTGAAAGATTGTAGATTAGAAAGATTTTGAAAGATTGTATAAAAATGTATTTTTTGATATATATAATCTATTCATCATGAAACATACTAACATATTAGGCTAATATTTTTCGAAACTCAATATGAATTAAATGAAAATATAACTCAGTTAAATTTATATGTTAAGAAAAAATTTTGTATTACTTTAGCATTAACTATTATGTAGTGCTTGGAAATATATAAAATTTATTAATTTTATAATTATCATAAAATTTATATAATACTAAATTTAACTCTAATTATAACTCTCAAACATTGATATTACAATTATATTTATTTACTATTTTAATATATAGTTAAATAAAAGTAATATATATTTATAAAATCTAATCTTAATATATTTTCAACTGAACTATATAAAATGATTTTTTATTTATTCTTCTATCATAATATATATTTTTTAATTTACATTATTCAAAACTTTGAATTAAATACTTATAATTATACAAAACAATTTATTATATTTTTTCCCATTAATTGAATTTAATGTAGTTTATAATCATATTTCAAAAGATGAAGATACAAATAAAATTTTTTTAGTTAGTCAATCAAAATCAAAAGAAATAATAAAAATATATCATGTTAGTATAAAATATTTAACGAATAAAAAATACATATATCATAAATTATTTATTTTGTTGTAAATAATTTAAGATTGGTTTATACCATTTTATACTAAAAAAATTATAATATTTTATTAAAAATTTATGCTAGTAATTACTGAAGTTGTAACTTCGCTTGTACAAATGTGGATCGATATTTAATATTATTGATATCATTACAATATTTAAATATTCATTTGAAATTATTACATTGTAATATTTACTTCTAGTTATTACAAATTGCTGGAATTATATATAAGCCTACTACATATTACCATAACTGAGAATAATGTTCATTAACTAATTAAATTTATCCAATTTTTAAATATTAATATTATTATAATATTCTTCAAAAAAAATCAGAATTTCAAATTTAATCTCATTACTAGAAATAAATTTATTTCTAGCTTACGACTAATATTTTTGATTAATACTTCAAAAATACTTAATATTTTAAAATTTTAGATTATTTTAAAAAAATTAAAATTTAATTTGTAATTTAATAGAGTCTAGAGATAAAATTACTTGAATTAACAACAATAAAAATGCCTGTCTCTGTATTGTTGGTAGAGATTGCATTTTTAACTGATTACTGGTAAATCAGTTAAAAACGTATCGATAAGCATAAAGCGCCATTCATCTTTTAAATTATTTTACGTTCTCAATTTCTGTATCGTATTACAGTACTGTACTGGACAGTTTGACAATTTGTTTGTTTACCCGCAATGCCTAGTGCGCAACATTGTGCAATATTTTTTAGTTAATGGAACGAACGTTAACGCTGGCATTGGCAACATTTAATTACGGCAACTAAAAAATTAGTGTGATCTATTTTTCGGACAACGAAACTGTCACTTTTCAAAATAGAAGAAAGGGCATTCAATTTGACACAGCGCCCTTGTGATTGTTTAGTTGCAACAGACAGATGAGTCGGTAAACAAGCATTACTAGTGGCTAATTTTTTGCGTTTGGAATCAAAATTTAAAATGTAACGGTAATTTACCGGCAAACCGATAACATTTTGAGATTTTACTGTTTTACCGGCAAGAAAAAAGTTGGTAAATTCTCAACTCCTAATTGTTAGTTTCTCCGTTGAATATCATTCGTGTTTCGAAAGAGAACTTTATGAGACAAATATGCTTAAATTTAAGACATCATATAGAAAATAAATAACAACTGATTATTTCATTTTAAATAATAATTAAGATTACCCTCGTTATTAAGTAAAACAATATATTATATATAAAGTAATGCAGTGGTCCCCAACCCTATGCCCGCGGGCACCATGGCGCCCGCCAATCGTTTTACGTGTGCCCGCCACTGTGCGATCACGATAAAAATAAAAATATTTCGGTTTTCAATAAAATGCTATGTAAAAGTTTTTTCACTTTGAATGATTAACCATTCAAAAGTAGAAATGGCGTCCAACACGGATGAAAGCACAAAGCGAAATGCGACCGATTTCTTTTTCTCCTCCGCCAAATGTGCACTAATTCAATTTCCCATACCTGAAATGAAGTAAAACGATCCGTTCTGAATACCGTAAAATCACGTGTACGGCCCGTAACTTGGAGTGACCTAGAAATTTCAGCAGTCGTTAGCTAAAAATAATAAAAAAAAAAAAAGGTCAACAGCCATCCGTGTGTCAGAAGTAATCTCCGCCACGATATCTCTCACACCATCTAGAAATATTCCTGGGTGACACCGCGATATCCGCACCGGGTGTCACCCATGCTAATGTCACATTATATAAGATTTGTTTAGAAGCAACTTATTTAAATGGGGCCCCAATTTAAATTTTGTCTAGGGCCCGCTAGAGGCTTAATCCGGCGCTGTTAACTATGTCCAAATATGAATTCACCTTGAAAAAATAAATGGTGCCCGTCGTCCAGCCGGTATTCTGGAATGTGCTCTTAGGTACAAAAAGGTTGGGACCCCTGAAGTAATGTATATATAAAATAAATTATGCTAAAAAATTGAGAGCTCATAGTAATTTATATCTGAAAAATCTGAACAAGGTATTTTTACGTATATTCTATGCTCTCTTCACATAAAAAATTATCCACTCTGAAGTAATATTCAGTTAACTTTAATAATCAATATCCGTCATAAAATTTATATTAGGCAATTAAAGAATAAGCATTTTCCTATCTATGGTAATCATTTAATTAATTTATCTTCATATCATATTACTTTAACATTTAGTTTCTAATATACACGTTCTCAATAGTTAAATTAATAAAAACACGATTTCATTATAAGAAAGGAATCAATATAAATATTAAACAAAAAAATATCAATAATATTTTACAGTAAAAATCTCGCTTATAGTTTAACTTCTTATAGGGTAAATCGAAGTTAGATGATGAATTAGGTTAAACTGCAAATGCCTGTAATTACTGTATAAACTGAAAGATAGAGCCACGAGTAAATAAATAAATAAATATATATATATATATATATATATTGTGTTAGTTGAAAGCCACACTTCCTGTGTAAAAATAGGTGAATAAATCAAATGTTTTTGTTTCCGATTTGTATAATTTTTTGCGTGTATTTATGTCTACTGTAGTCTCGAAAATCTTAAGTTAAAATCAGCGAACGACTTTTATTTCTTGCATATAATACTTTAGAAGCTTAAATATAAGTCTAACCTGTAATCGGTCAAAAAGAACAGAGTAGGTTCTGGTAGAAGGCTAGTTCATACGCTGTTTACAACTAACCCACACTTATAAGGGTGAGATGGTAATTTAGCAGAAAATTATATTTTACTTTTTTGAATCTGATTTTCGGAAAACATTATTATTTTGTTCGTTGTTCTTTCGTTTGATTTGATAAGAAAACACCAGTTCAGAAAATTTTATTTAAAACACCAGTGTTTTAAATAAAATTTATTTTCAGACACAGCTTTTAGAAGTTTTATTCACCATTTAACTCTGGTTTTCCCTACAGCTATGCTATTAACTCAGTAACACATTAACCATTTAATATATTATAGTAGTTTATATATTTATTTGTAATTAATTTTTCATCATGTTCATTCCTACATTTTGATATTTCAAAATCGATAATTGTAATTTAAAATCATATGTAAAGTAGATTCAAAATCTTACACAGCCATAACTTTTCCTATAATTTGTTTTATAATTATAAGATGTCATAATGACATGTCATGTTCCATATATTTAATATTAGTTATACAGTTTGTTGATAAAGGATCCAATTATATTAAAAAAATTCATATTTTTGAAAGACAATTAATCATTTTTTTAAACGTAAGGTTTAATTATATTATTTCAACAATCAGTTTTATATTTAATCTAAATTATTAACACCATAAAATAAATAAACTATTAATTGTCAATATATTCAATTTGAAGTGTTAATATTTCTTGAACTAGAACAATTGCATTTATAATTAGTGTTTGTTTTCTTGTTTTTCGACTTGTTTATCGAATTGTTTCAAAGATAATGGCATAATCAAAAGATTAAAGTAAAGATTTTATAAAATATTATAACAAAGTAGATTTATAATTTTTAAATAAGGTATTCATTTTATTAATTTCTCAATGTCAAATATTTAAAACATTTCTGTTTTAAGTATTTGTTAAAAAACGATATATTTTTAGTGTTTGTTTTGAATTTTTAAAATTCATTTAACAAAAAGTTTAGTATAACTTCGGATTTTACTTTAAAATTTCTAAATATTTTCGTTAAAATTATTTAAAAGATCTACTATTTCAAATTCATTATATTTTGTATATCTCTTACTTAACTATAACTTATCAAAGATGCTAGTTGCTTTGAAACGATGCTTGTAAGTAGTGTAAAGAATTAAAAAGATGCAAATTTAAAATAAAATCTTGATTTTATTTGAATTCGAATGTATTTACAACTTTAGTTTCTTTTATAAAATTTTAAAAAACATTGATTTTTCTCTTTAATATCTTCCATAACTCCTTCCTCCATATCCGTAACCGCCATATCCTCCATGTCCTCCTCCATATCCGCCTCCGTATCCGCCTCCGTATCCACGTCCATAGCCTCCAACATATCCTCTGTCGTATCTGTCTCTCACACCTGGTCCATATCCATCATATCCACCTGGATAGCTTGCTGCTAATACTAACATGCAGCTGACAACGAAAAGAAAAACCTGAAAAATATAATTTTTGATAATTTAAAACTTAAACTTTGTGAACAAAATTTCGATCTTTTTCTTAACTTAATCTGATATTGCTTCTTACCAGTACTTTAGACATGTTTACTAGATTATGCTTTTACTTCTCTGAATTTGCTTCATTTAACAGCAGTATATATAGTTAAATTTTCTGTGCCAAATCTATTTTTTGTTCTAATACAATCGATAGTTCAAGGGAAGATTGTTTATTTTAATAACTTGTGACCTAATTTAATACATTTTTTAAAACCTTTCTGTTATTTAAAAGCTTTTATTCCATCATTTATAAACAAAACCACATTTAATGAAAAAGATTAAAGTTTTATGAAAACGGAAAAAATATTTTAAATTAAATTAATTTAATGTTCGTACCATCAATACCATTAGGCATGACGACATTACAATAGTTAGGTATACAAAGATATTTCTCACTTAGACTGATCATTAGCTTTATCTTCAAATATCATTTGTTAAATGTAATATAGAAATTACTTTCTTATAAAATTTATATTTAATGTTTTGCTATTTTATGTTACAGGTATAAATAATATAATCGCAAGTTAACTAAAAGTAAATAAACCGAATACCTGAAACTGTTAGAAGTTCATAGGTTTCATTAAATTTTCATTATGATAAATACATAAAAAACAAACAATTTTCCATTTTTTTCCCTATTCTTTAGATTTGGAAAGTCTTCTAAAGTCGTTTAATAAAAGGATTTAGATTATCCCGCTTATTGACTTAACTAATATGAGAACGTTATTTTATAAATTATTCAGAAAACAAAGTATTTTCTTTATTTTCTTTTCCATTTTATTTAAAAATGAGGTTAATATAACTTTTAATTTAAAACTGTATTAATTAAAAACAAATTTTTGTAACGTTTTAGCGAAAAGTAATTTATAGGCCCTATAATGCATCAATCAGACATATAGAAAATTATCATGTTTTATAGATAGATAAAATTTCTGTAAAAATTTTCTCATGAATTTCTATACATTTCTCTGCAGTTTATCTGAATATTTGATTTTTAAATACAAAAAAACTTCAGCTTCTCTGCGTCTAGTTTTTACTTATTAATAGCGATGTTGAGGCCGAAGTTTTAAACGTGAAAACGTGTACGTCGGACGTTCAGCGCCGCTTTCCTGTAAGCCTAGAAGTTTGACAATGGTGTTTGAAAAGTCTGTGGAATCATGCTCGACATTTCAAACACCATTGTAAAACTTCTAGGCTTACAGGAAAGCGGCGCTGAACGTCCGACGTACACGTTTTCACGTTTAAAACTTCGGCCTCAACCTCGCTATTGATTGAGGTAGGGATGGGCAACCTTTTTCCACGTAAGGGCCGCATTTCAAAACTTTTGAACTGACGTGGGCCGCACACAAGAAAAGAGGGGGAAAATGTCGCTAAATCACAATTCTTTATTCATATATAATTATAAATTAGCATAGGTATACTTAATATAACTTCTGGCACTGATCTAAACGTAATATATTGGAAATATTTGGTTAAATATTAGTCACTGCTAGTTTTAAATTAGTTTCGATGTGTCTGTTAGCCGGTTTCTTGTTTTAATTTTTTACTAAATTCATTGCAAAAAAACTATTCACAAATACAAGTTGTAGAAAATAACGTTTGAATTTTTGTTGAATATCTCATTAAGCTGGGAAATTGATATATTTATTCATATTTTATGCCACGCGGGCCGCAAAAAATATTACTGCGGGATAATAATTTCCTATTTAAAAGGAAATTTTAACGATATTAATATATTCTTTATTATTTATTTTCCTTGCTTATTATTTATTCATTTAACGGATAAATGTATTGAAATTTTGTTTATTTTTATCAAATTAGTAATTCGGTACGATTTTTTCCTTGAATATTGTTTTAATTTCTAGGAAGTTTTCCTTATCGAAGTTTGGGCGTGTCGCTAAGAATAAATCTAGATCAAAAACATTATTGAAAACTTAATTTTTTCTATAAATTAATCTAAGAAAGGTCACAATAACAGTCCATGATATTCAATTATTAGCCAACTTATCTTATGAACATGACCCTTCTAAAATACCTTTGATTTTAATGTTATAATTTAGGTTACTTATATTGTACAGATATTTCACTATACATACATATATGTATGTACATTCACTATACTACTTGTACATAGATAGTTATTATTATAACAAGTATATTACGTAGGACCTTGCAGTAATAATAATACTAAATACATTATTACAGATTTATTTAAGTGATATTTCTAGGACGAAAAGTTTACATTTATAATTGAGATAAAGCTGCTTCAAAGAAAATTCAAATTCAATGTTTCAAAACGAATATTATAATAAATAATCAGGTATAAACTTTTCAATGAAAGAAAAAGATGCAAATTTAAAAAGAGAATTAGTATCACTTTTTATGAATTAAGCTGATTCATTTCTACCGTGTTTGATTTAAATATTTTAAATTAGTTTAGATTTATTTTAAAAATGTACATTATTTTCAATAGTAAGCTCTATATTAAATAATGTCTAGAGAAATACTGTATTATGTATTTCCATAGAAGTTATTTTGTATTTTACTATGAATAGATAAAAAAAATAAATGTAAATAGACTACTGTTTTGTGTTTTCCAAGATGAAACTGTAATTATTTATATTGCATAAAAATTGAAATGAATTTGATGCAAATGTTTAGTTATAATTATGACTAAATTGAAGATGAAGCATTAAATAAGCATTAGGAAAATATTTCTGTTGTCTATATTGAACATCGACACTAAATATAGATTTAGTATATCTAAAAATAGTCAATAAAATACAAATTAATATACGTTTTATTTCGTTAATACAAACAAACTAAAAGTTATAATCTGAGATAATACGATCTGAAATACAGTATTTATATGAGTGCTACAAAACTAATAAAATGATTTTTTTAAGCAAATTTGAATTTATTTTCGTGATAAATTTGTAGATAAATTACAAATAGAAAACGACGGAAAAGCAAAAAGTCGAAAGTCAAAAATTGTCTCCTGGAAAACGTTTGAGCACACTAAGAGATAATTGCCATAAAAATATATTTATAAAATCAACAAATAAACACACATTTTTCTCCACTTATGTCTTTTAACATTGATACTTTGAAACTTTATATCACTTTCATATTTCGTTTTACGTAAAAAAATATTTTTTCGAAACTTTCTATATCCAATACATTGCTTCTTTTCACTGGATCTGAACGAAAAGTACATTTACTGTTATTTTATATTTTCTCCAAGTCATTATTATATATTTTAACACAAAACCAGTTTAATATAAAATAAAAAACTGATTTAACATGAATAAATAGGCTATAATAATGAAAATTTTCAGTGACATTATTTGTGATACATATGATTTGGTATTACGCTAAAGTTTTTATTGGAGTGAATAAAACTTAGTTTATTAATTAAAACTAATAATCACTTCGTAAATAAATATTTAAACGCGACAAATGTCACTCAAATATAAATTAATGCAAAACCATTAATAGTATAGAATTACGAGTACAATAATTAATTATCAATACACAAAACTAACACAAAAATAAAAAATAATTTTTTAAAAGTAAATATCATCAATGTTAATACTGAACAAATATTAAATTATAATTATACGAGAGCATTCTTTATATATATATTCTGTCCTTCATTATATCTAAAATATATTAAAATATACATACGACGGTGACTGCATAAAAAGTGATTTAAATTCCTCTAATGGCACGAATCTCGAAATTTATTATTATTTAAATTCTTCTTACTAATATAACAAATACAGTAGATACCGCATATTATAATAGCGGACCTTGTTATCATTCGTCTAATATTATTAGTCATTATATCACAAAACATAATAACAATAATAGTAGTCAACATTATTATTATTCGGTGTATAACAGCAGCCTAGTTTATTGAAACGAAATTAATAAACGTAGGTTGAGAGAAATATTTGGATAAAGTATGAAAAAATATCCATTATGTTCGACTATTTCCGAATGAAGTTTGTGAAGATAGGCAGTACGCCTATCTTCACGATGTTTATCTACGTTGGATAAACAGAGGATCACTCGATTAAGAATATCGTGTTTTGTGCGATAAATGGTACCCATGTGGAAACTTTTAAAATATATAGTCTAAAAACATTTATAATGTTCGTTTATTATGTAACAAACTGCACAGTCTCTTCATTTGTATTTTAAATAAATTTTTAAAATTATTTGGAGATTACAATAATTATATATTATATAGTAAACACGTATACATGTAAAAGAATTGGTTTAATTTAAATATATATATGTATACTGTATTATGAAGCAGCAAGCAAATTACTAAAATAATTTTAACGTTATTATTATAGAATTTTATTATTTCTTGAGATTAACATTTCTATACGACATACAACAAAATATTATATGAAAAATATCTTCACAAGTTATTATCATAATTCAAGTAGAAAATTCACATGGTTAAAACGATATCAACGTCAGCCTTTCTATGGAGGATCTGACGTTTTTACATTAAAAACAGAAGTATAATCTTCTTACCATACCATCAGTCCTTAACATATTTATAACTCGGTCTGGTCTCTTCATTTGTATTTTAAATAAATTTTTAAACTTATTTGGAGATTACAATAATTATATATTATATAGTAAACACGTATACATGTAAAAGAATTGGTTTAATTTAAATATATATATGTATACTGTATTATGAAGCAGCAAGCAAATTACTAAAATAATTTTAACGTTATTATTATAGAATTTTATTATTTCTTGAGATTAACATTTCTATACGACATACAACAAAATATTATATTAAAAATATCTTACAAGTTATTATCATTTAATTACAATTAGTTAAATTTTTATAGACTATTAATTTGTGAGAAAGTAATTAGATAATTGTAAGTTAACATTAATCAGTACTATAATTATAAATAATCAAATAGTAATTTTTACACAACAGGTTTTTATAAACTTGACATTTAAAAAGTAATGACATTAAATTAAAAGTTAAAAAATAATCTAATACACTACTTTTTCCTGTTTCAGAAATATACATAACTAATATTTAAATATTTATTGTTTATTATGAATAAACCTGTTTTCATACTTAACATGTTTATTTATTATAAAAATCGCATTGTCGTATACATAGTATAATAGGAATTCAAAAAGAATTTTAACGATTATATTTTACTTGTATATACAATATATGCAATATATATTTGAGATCCTATTCATAATTACAGGTCACAAAAATAAGGTGATATATAGTATAAAACCTTGACCACATAAACTAAACTGTAATTGGTTACTAGAGAATTGCAAATAGGTTACTATCACAAGCTGATTAGTATATAAAACAGAAAAATTTCTATATTCACAACATCTAATCGCTAAACCTTAAGTCAAAATGAAAAGTTTGGTAAGTGATAGTCTTATTTTACTCAGTTTACGTTATAAAATCATTTTTATTTAACTAAATATTTGTCTTTTACCCCAGATGATTATTCTTCTTCTTTCTTGCATCGTCTTGGCCTGTTATCCTTACGAGGATGTCAGGTATCTGAAGGGATACGGAGGAAGTGGAGTCAGTAGGAGTTACGATGATAGAGGATATGAGGCGAATCGAGGAGGATATGGAAGGTTCGGAGGATATGGAGGACATGGAAGGGGATATGCACATGATTATTATTAGTCAATTTATCTAAAAATATTTTGTAAGTTAAAAACTTATACGAATTTGACATTTTAATTAAATTATGCTCAATAATTTACAATACTGTATACTATTCTTTCAGAAAATCATAAAATTCAACAGAAGTCGCGAAATTTACATGTTTTTTTTATTTTATTTTTGTACATTTTACATTGAAAAATAAAAAGTACTTTTTATAATTTTTGTATTGGGAATATTTACTGAAGTATTTTAAACTGAAAATAAATATAAAAAATAACGTTTACCGTGAACATAATTAAAAGTAAAGTTGTAGAATATACATTAAAACTGATTCATATTAATAAATTATATAAAGTTGTGCCAAAAAATGTTGATATTAAATCGAATTTTATTACTAATTAATTTGTAAAACTGAAGTTGGTGTTTAATAATAAATACATGCATATGAACATTTTCAAATGTTTATTCATTCAAATTTCCAAAATAGAATTAATTTCTAGCAATATATGCATTAAAGATATTCAAAATATTATTTTCAAATAAATGAAAAAATTTATACAGGCTAACATACTGTGAGAATGTACGTTTGCATTCATATATTATTAATTAACTATGAACAAATTACTCCATGGAAAATCTAATTTATATTTCGCGTCTCAACTTGAACTCAGCATTCAGATAAAATGAATTTCTTTGTGAGATTTTAATTCTCGTAAGCAAGGTAATTGCATTCACCGATTGCATAAATATCCAAATAGCATCTATAAAATTCTGTATTTAAGTGGTGTTTTTGTCCATTTAGTATAGGTTCATATAGTTGAAATATTTCTATAAACTAAATCTTAATGGTATTAAACCAAGTAGATCATAAAAATTAAGTTTATTGTATTTAAAATTTTATTTCACTTTTCCGGCAGTTATAACAGAGGGAAAGTATAGCGATCCGGCAAAAAATGACGTTATATAGCAATGTTGTTTACAGTAATGACACGTGATTTGTAAATGAATGGATGTTACGAACAAATTGGATTATGGTTTAATTATAAATGTTATCATGAGCGGTATTTGTAAGAATATGTTGTAATAAAACTGAAGAAACAGTAGAATCTTTAAATGATGAAATACCTGCTGATTAATACATTAAATGAAACATACATACCAAGGCTTGTTGTGCTCTGGGCAGATGAACCATGTAATTTGTAATACAATTACTGTTAAATAGCTATCAAATCTGTACCAATTAATGCCATTTTAATCACGTAACTGTATCAACAGAATTTGGATTTGAAACCCCGAGTCCAATATCAGATGAAGGAGTACAGCCGTGCATTCAAGTATTGTACGCAATTATATCAATTGAAACGATCCTACAAAATTTTAAACGTTACATTCCGAAACAATCGTTATTAAATATAATAAAGTTCTTACAATACACGAAAGCATCTTCTCGTGTTCGATAAGTGCATCATCAAAACCTGTTCACTTTTCCGGCAGTTATAACAGCAAAAAATGACGTTATATAGCAATGTTGTTTACAGTAATGTAAACAACATTGCGTATTCTTGAATGCATCTGTCTTAATTCAGAAAAAAAATTACAGTTGGCAGCATACTGCACCAACGCTCCAGAAAATCCATTTTAAAGATATGAGAATTCATTATTCAGAGTGTAAAATATTTCAAAAGACTGTTAAGAATTTAGCTATTAAAATCACAATGTTCAATTCAAAGGTTCACAATTTACGGAAACTCGATGTTCTTCGAGAGCTTTGTACAGCACCAATCAAACAATTAATCAGTATTTCCAATGTCATGAAAACTAAAAATTCGTACTCTTAGATACCGCACACTCTTATGTGACCTTATCCTGATAAAAAGTTTCCATTTCAACCAGTTTGTTATTTGTACTAATAGAAAACCGGATCACGAATGCATAAATCCAGTTTTTATCATATAATAGAAAGAGTTATTGTTATAGATATATATTCTTGCATTACATAAATATAACTAATGATTGTATAACATAGTTAAGTATATTCAAACAATAAAGAAATCAACATTTTCAGTTATTTTAACATATATTCTATTGTTTCTTAATTTCTGAGAAGCCTACTGTTATATGTAGAAATAACATTTCTTTATATAAGCAATAATGCAATAAATATGCAATAAATATTTAGAATTAAACATATCTTTATACAACAATTAATTAAAACTTTAAATATTTATTTAATTAAAATATTTTTATAAATTTTAAAAACTAATTATTTCAATAACTTTGCTTCACTTTTGAATAGTTAAACATGACAGACTAATCATGAACTAATAATTAGTTTAAATTAATATTTCTTTCATTTTCATTAAAAAATTAAACTTAAATTAAACTTTAAAAATTTAAATTTTAATTATTTCAAATTATTAATTTGAAGTAAGTAAAATTTAAAAATGTAAATGTAAATGAAGCAATTAAAATGTAACTCTTATAACGAATTTATAATAAATTTTTAAGATGGTTATAAAGCTTAAAACATTTGTCATAAGATTTTTAATGCTTCTTTTATAAATTTTTAAATATGATTTATCACATTAAAGATTTTTTTTATTAACATATTTAACACATTCACTATTTACGGAAAATAAATAAATAAATATAATTACATGTATACAGATATTAAAATAGCTTAAAATAATTTTTGTTGATTAGTTTATAATTTATTGAGAATATCAATTCTATTGAGAAATGAAGCAAACTAATTACTGCACACTCTTGATTATCCGGCTATCGATAATCATACATCTCAATTATCCGGCACACCCCATTACAATATATTTGTCTGTTATTATTATTATTTAAACACATATAGAAAACTCGTAACATTAATTTTAATAAAGAATTAAAGGTACAACAAGCAGTTATTTATTGTGACATCGTCACAATGCCGGGCTGCAATTTTTAATCATATTTTTAATTTATTCAATTTAAAATACCGGTATATGCTCTCTCCACCTCAAGTTAGTAGTGTCTTACCCCTGTACATCCTACTTTTCCTTTAACAAGAGAGTCGTGCACGTCTATCTAACATCTTTCAGGGGAAAATTTTTGAATTGAAATGACATAGCATCCGGTTTGCATCAGAAATTCGTATATAGTTAATCGGGTCTTCCTACCCAAGGTTTCCATTTCTGTCTCGTCTTTTACCTACCTAACTCTGTTCTAAAGATTAAGGAAAGACAGCCGGACAGACAGCCGATAGTGAGAATTTATAAGCCTACAATTTTTTCATCAGTGTACTGTACAGTACATAATTTCCTAATAAAAACGGTACACTTCAAAAAGAATCGGCAATAGATAGATTCATTGCCTTTAGGCCTGTATACTCTTAGTGAACCGGCACTCTCACTAATCTGGCATTCTTTTGTGCGAGGAATGGTCGGATTAACAAAGCATAGTGTAATACAAGCAACATGTTACAATTTTAAAACATCAAAAAAATAATAAATTATCCCGAAAAATTAATTAGATAATTACAAATTATATTAAATTGACATCTATAATAACAAATGATCACGTCGTCAAAAAGAAATTTTTATTATAAGTGAAAGAAAAACGACATAAATAATATTATAACAGCTATAAAGAATAATCAAACATTCTCTTCTCTCTTTTTATCAGTACATATATACTTTATAATTCTTATAAATAATTAACATTGATATTTTGGTTTAAGAATAAAAATATTTCATTGGTAAAGTATCAGAGAAAATTTAAATAATTGCTTTCTAATTTTCATACATTCATAAACTAAATTATTCAATTTCATGCTCAAAATTCGTATACAATATGATTTTTTTTAAATCCTTGACCAAGTAAGCTGAAATACAATCGCTTTTACTCGCTATAAATAGGTTACTGTTACAAATTAATTGTTATAAAAAACACCAAAAGTTTGTTACAACTAATCGTTACAATTTTAAGATAAAACGAAAATTTTGGTAAGTAATATTCTGGTTTAATTAGTTTATGCTATAAAAAGCATTTGTGTAACTCGCATTCTTTCTATTTAGATTTTCTTCCTTCTCGTTTCTTGCATCGTCTTAGCATCCTGTAATCCTTACGAGGATGTCAGGTATCTGAAGGGATACGGAGGAAGTGGAGTCAGTAAGGGTTACGATAATAGAGGATATATGGCGAATCGAGGAGGATGTGGACGGGGATATGCACATGATTAATTTCTTTATTTATAAATGTTTTTTTAAGTTAGAAAATTTGAGAAATCATTTTATCATATTTTCTTTGTCAAATTTTATTATTTCATGTGATTTATAATATTCATATTTTTCTTTCAGAGCATCATAAAACTCAGAAGTGTACAAAATAGACATTTCATTGTACGGAACATTACGCATTGAATTTTTGTTTAAATAAAAGTTCAATTATTCTATTAACTAATTTCTGTGTTTAAATTATTTATTATTAGTGGAATATTTTAAGTTAAAAACGATTATTTTTTCACATATTTAAAAAAAATGAATAAAATTTTTTTTATAAATTTATAATTTAATGTTGAATGAATAAAAAACAACTTTTTATCAGAAAATTTTATATTTAAATTTATCAGGAAATTTAATACAAAATAATAATTTATTAATTAATTTTTTAAACAATAAAGTATTGTATAAGGTTTAACAATTTTTAGTGAAGTGATATGAAAATATTATATTATACATTTAAACAATAATAAAATATGAATTATGTAATACGAAATATTCACGTAACAATTAATTACATACACTAATCTTATAATTAATTTAAAGTTCTGTAAACATCAAAAAATAAAAAATAAAAATTGTAAGAAATACGTTTACATTTGTACTAAAAAAGAGAAACACTAGAGAAATAAGCAAATTTAAAGTTATTTTATAAATCAAAAAGAAATTATATATTTTACTTTTGAATTCAATTCTTTTTTTGTCTATTAATTTATCTATTATTAATTTTTTGAAAATTTCAAAAAGTTTATAACCTCAGATAGATTACATATTTTTAAAACTTCAGATAGAAAATTAAAAAAAAAAAAAAAAACAACACAGTTTTTATATTCAAAAATAGTTTTTATTATAAAGCAGAATGATATACAGTAGAGCATCGATTATCCGACCACCGATTAACCGACTTATCGGTTAACCGACCGCGTTCTAGTCGGCAAATTCAAATTTCCGCTAATGATGTGGCGCTACAATATTTGGTTATGTCTTGGCTACTTTAATATTATTTTTGTTAAATTTTTGCATGTTTTAGCTGGCAGCACTGGCTCGACCATGAAAGGGAGGCTAGTATTTAAACCAGGCCTAATACACTATACTAATAATGTATTTTTTTCATACTTTTCGGTTATCCGACTTTTCAGTTATCCGACTAACCCCAGTCCCCAATTGAGTCGGATAATCGATGCTCTACTGTATAATGATTTTAAATTTCCAGTAAGGAAATACAATTTAGTCTAACAATGCCTTTTATTCCGAAGAGAACGACAGCCATTTTTATTTTTACACAATTATTTTACATCATTATTACAATTAACCATGTAATAACAATGCCAAATGGACTCTCGAAAACGTCTAGGTATAGTATGTACCCTGCACTGTACAGTACCTATAATTGCTTACAGTGTGATATTCAATACCGAACTAAAACTACATGTCACAATTTCATTGGTCAGATACATAAGCCGCCTGTTTTAAACAGAGAAGTTTTATTCAGAAGATAGTCGTCGACCTTCTTCTGAATGAAAGAATGATCTTAGGAAAGTTTAGTTTCATTTCCTCGTACCATCTTCAAATGCACGAAGAACAGAAAAGCAAACAAACTTTCTTCTTTACATAAATATATATATATTATATGTTTATTTTATTAGCAATACACTTTGGCCAATCGGTCTTTTTCAGTGTTTAATACAAAACAAAATAAATAAAACCAAAAAGAAAATAAAACATGTATTTTAGGTTATTTTAAAAAATATATCTATTACAAATAAAAATGATTTAATATTAGTATTAAATATTAAAAATACAATTTGAATGTTAGCTTATCATTATTCAGTAATTAATAAAAATTTCTAGTTTAAAGAAAAACCATAAAATTCTTAATAAAATTTTTATTTGTGATTGCACAAAGTTAAAAAATTGACATTCGATTTTTTTGTTTTAATATTCACCGTGACATTTTGCGATCTTGACGAATTTTAGTACAATATGCTTGACCTTTATTAATAGGTTACGATCACATTTTGTGTAGGTTAAATTCATAATAAAAGAATTTCGAAATCAAATATTAAACTTTAGAGATATTAATTTTTTTTATAATTAAATTGTAACTTAATTTAACAATTGTAATTCTTTTATTGTATTGTATTAACAATAAAATAAACCTAAATAAAATTATAACCGAATTTTATTCAGCGAATAAAATATTTAACATAGGATTAAGATAAAGAAAAATTCTGTATAAACCTTTAAATTTCTGAAGGTGGATAAAACATAAATAATATTACAGAAATTTCATTTTAGTATTTATTGATTAATATTAAAGTTTATAATTTATGCAACAAAAGTTTTTATTTAAACTAGTTTATCTTTGTTATTAATCAAGCAAGTATGCCAAATTATAAAAGTATCAATTCGGTTTTTACTAAACAATAAATATATAATATTACATATATTGTATATCAATGTAATAATATTTATTTCTTTGAATGAAATATGAACTTTTTATTCTTATATTGCGATGTAAATTAAGTTCAAATTATCACTATAAAAAGTTCAATATGCTAATTTATTAAGATTATCAACTTTTAAATTAAAATATAATTTAAATTAATTAAAGAAAATTTACTGTACGTTTAAATTTCTAAATATAAAAAGTTTTGATGATATTTAGAAACCTATCTAATATTTAATTTATAGTAAAGTATTGAGAGATCGACATTATTTTGCACCCATTTCTCAAAAAAGCCTTTTATTTTAACTTTAAATAGGACCAAATTTCATTATGGAATGAAAGGTTATGATTTATTTCTACATTTTCCATTACTGAGAATTCTAAATTTAAAATTAACGTTAAGCTATAAATAACACACTATATTTATAGACAGTTCAACACAACGGAAGTATCAATAAATTATATATTAAATAAACAAATTAGCACATTATACTTTTTGTAATTTAAGAATTTTACTATTTATATAATATCTATTAAAATAATATATGAATGCTTACAAATATTTGACTACTCATTATCAATAGTAATAACTCAGAAATAATTTCAATAATATTTCCTTGACTTATAAAATTACAAATTTAATTACTGCATTTTCATAGTCAAAATTCGCATACAACGTGATTTATGAAAATCCTTGACCACGCAAACTAAACTACAGTTGGTTTTTCTCTCCTTAAATAGGTTACTGTCACAAGCTAATTAGTATATAAAACAGGAAAAACTGTTTATATGCAGCAGCGGTAGAAAGTAAAGCTTCTAGTCAAAATGAAAAGTTTGGTACATGATATTTTAATTTTATTTATTTTATTTTCGAAAAACACCTGTAAATAATCTAAATGTCTTATATTTTAGATGATTATCCTTTTCCTTTCTTGCATCGTCTTGGCGTCCTGTTATCCTTACGAGGATGTCAGGTATCTGAAGGGATACGGAGGAAGTGGAGTCAGTAGGAGTTACGATGATAGAGGATATGAAGTGAACCGAGGAGGATATGGAAGGTTTGGAGGATATGGAGGATATGGAGGACATGGAAGGGGATATGCTCATGATTATTACTAATCTTTCTTCTAAATGTTTATTGTAAGTTTTTAAAAAAATTAGTTAAAATTAATTTAATTTTCAATTTTAAAAACTTTTATGAATTTCTATTATATGATATACAGCAGTTTTTATTTCTTTTTCAGGAAATCTTGAAATTCATTAGAAGAAGTCTGTACGAAAATTTATGTTTTATTGTATATTACGTCTTGAGTTTTTTATTTAAATAAAATATTTTTTCCTCAAATGTTTGTTTGAAAGTTTTGTGATCATTTTAAACTGGAAACATTTTATGCTCTCATTTTTATAGATTTTACAGACTAGACAAATTTACAACAAATAAAAGTAGCTTAATATTTTAACATTAGCGTATTCATTATGTGAATTTGAGTTTTTATGTAGTTAATACGTCAATTGCATGAAATTACAGTTTTCGTGCAAATTCTACTGTATTTTGTCAGTTTGAAGAAATAATTACTTGAATACTCGATACCTGTGTAGTCCTTTATACCTGTGTAATATACCTGTGTAGTGCTTCCTTTATTCAATTACAATCTAATTAAAGAACCTAAACTTAATAATATTTTATTTATTTATTTTTAAGCATTTATTTAATAGTAAATTTCAAACTTAGAAATTTAATAATTAAATAAGCTTTTAGTTCAAAATTAACTATACATTAATCAGTTAAGCTATTAGTAACAGCTATAAATTGGAAGTAAATCACATCAAATCGAGAAGGAATACAACCATTAAAAAGCCGTACCAAATTATTTAAATATAGCTTTAATTAACTTAGAAATGCATTTCGGGTACGCGGCTTCTCATCATTCCATTGATGAGGGGTTTACTACTAAGCAGCTTGAGTGATTAATGTATTCGAAATTTAACTTAGAAAGTCAAACTTGAAGACACTACTACAACTACCATTTAATACTTATTGTTTGTATCTTCAATAATGTAAATCATAGAGAAAGGTATTAATTTGAAAATAATAATAATAATATCGATAATAAACAAATTATATATTTACTAGCAGATAGGCCCGGCGTTGCTCGGGCAAAAGTAATGATAGCGAAAATTAAGATTATTACGTTATAGTCACAGAAGAAAAAGAGTAATTTCGTCAACAAACTAAGTATTTCTAATGAAAGGTCGAATTTGAAAATCGAATATTGTAATATTGTTCGATTTTCACGACGTGTTCTGATTATATCGTTCGATTTTCATCGAATGTTCTAAAAAAGAAAAGTCGAGAAAAACCGAATCAATCTGTTTAAATTTGAAAATCAAATATGTTCTAACATATTACTCTTTTTTTTTTTTTTTTTTTTCTCCAGCGCCCGTGAATCTTGCACGTCGCTTTCTCTTGTTCTCCATTGTTACTTAACACTTCTATTGATACTTAACACTTCCATTGTTGATGGAAGTGTTAAGCCTTAATCCTGTCCCTCTCCCCGTGGGGAGAAATTTCGAAAAATCCCTTCTTAGTGTGCGTTTTTGTGACGTACCGTAACTATGTACCAAATTTCAACTTTCAACTCTTAACCGTTTGGGCTCTTAACATTTCCATTGTTACGTAACACTTCCATTGTTAACACTTCCATTGTTGACACTTCCATTATTACTTAACACTTCCATTGTTGATGGAAGTGTTAAGCCTTAATCCTGTCCCCTCTCCCCCGTGGGGAGAAATTTCGAAAAATCCCTTCTTAGTGTGCGTTCTCTTAACATACCCTAACTGCGTACCAAATTTCAACTTTCAACTCCTAACCGTTTAGGCACGTCTCGATAATATATATAGAAGCTTTAATCCTGTCCCTCTCCCCCGTGGAGAAGAATTTCGAAAAATCCCTTCTTAGTGTGCGTTTTCGTGACGTATCCTAACTGTGTGTACCAAATTTCAACTTTCAACTCCTAACCGTTTGGGCTCTGCGCTGATTATTATTATTATTATTATTATTAATATCAACTCGTCTCGATTATATATATAGATTTATTTATTTCCGATATACATAGTATATATTAATAATATACAGGGTGTACATAAAAGAATATAGCGGTTTGAATTCGTTATAGTATCACTTACATTAGGTGTACAAAGTTGGTTATAGTCTAAAAGGAAAGAGCAAGGAAAACAGTTTTAGTTGTACGCAAAAACCTTGCAATTGAAATTTTGCAGCAGGAAAATGATTCCTTTCTTGATTGTGTAGTTTTTAGTGATGAATCAACATTTCATCTTATTGGTAAGGGGAACACTCACGTCAGAATATGGGGATCTGAAAATCCCCATAAACTCGTACAATGAGAACGAGACTTCCCAAGAGTCTAATGTCTTCTGTGCTGTTTCACGACGACAAGTTTATGGACCGTTCTTTTTCGCTGAAGCTACCGTAGCAGGCGTAGCTTATTTGGATGTCTCCAAGAATGGTTATTTCCCCAATTGCAAGATGAACCAAATAACTTCATTTGGCAATAAGATAGCGCAACTCCACATTGGCATCACTTTGTACGAGATTGGTTGAATGATGTTGTCACTGACCTCTGGATTGGTCGCCATGGACCCGATGGCTTATTTCGTGTGGCATCCAAGATCACCTGACCTCACCCCCTGCGATTTTTTCTTTGGGGTTTTGTAAAGAACCGAGTTTACGTGCCCCCGCTGCCTACTACCCTACCCGAGTTGAAAAGCAGGATTAAAGAAGCTGTTGCTACCATCACTCAATAAATGCTGGTTAAAGTATCGGTGAAATTAGCCTACAGGTTGGATGTGTGTCGCGTGACAAACGGAGGTTACATTGAACACTTATAAGGTAAACTGGAGATGTTACTCTTCCTAATCACATTTAGTTTGTTATTCTTCGTTAACTTTAAAGTGCAATTAAACATCTTTAAACTGCTATATTCTTTTATGTAACGGTACACCCTGTATATTCTTTGTTTAGTAATGAAATGCAAAACAAAACGAAAGATAATTATAAAAAATAAATGTTTATATTTTATTGAGTGGTATAAAAAGTTATCATAATTATATATAATAAAATTCTACATTTGCCATGAACCAGAAAAAAAATTAATTTTTAAAATGTCAATCCGGTTTCTACAATAGTATTAAAGTGATCATTATGAATATATAATCTTATTTTACATAAATGAAAATTGTTTATTTAAATAAAATTATACTTAACATAATTATATATGTAATATGATATATAATTACAAACATGAGGTAAATTTATTGATTATTGTTTCATTTGAAATATTTAATGTAAATATATTATAATTTTCCAATACTCTTTTAACTAATAAAGTATTAATTGTTTTATTAAAATAAATTTAAAATTCATACGTTGCGTAAATTACGTAGGAGAAATTAGAGGAAACTAGGAGAAATCCGAACCAGAATCCAAAATCCTCCTTAAAGAAGCCTGATTAAACTCCTCCAAAACAGCCAACCAAAACGGAACAAATAACAACAAACTGAAAAAAATTAAATCCACTAAAACCCACTAACCAAAAACAAAGGAGCCAACCTTTGCCAAGTCAACAAAGCAGCACCGGGAAAAGCCGGACATGAAATAGTGTAGAAACTAAAAGATTGGCAACATTGTCATGTTGCGTCACTTTTCCTATCAGTTACGTAGTAATGACATATGTTGCTATAATCGCGCATTTTTCGCTTACGTTTTGCGCAGCTGAATACTAGTTTGGCTGCAATTTGTAAAAACTGTAGACTTATATATGCCTACTGTCGGCTGTCCGTTCGTTTGTCTTTCTTTAATCTCGAGAACGGAGTTAGATAGATGAAAAACGAGACCAGATATGTAAACCTTACAGGTGGACCCCAATTAACTAATATACGAATCTATATACGAACTTCTGGTATAGATCGAAGGTCATGTGATTTCAATTCAAAAATTTTTCCCTGAAAGGTGTTAGATAGATGACCGGCACGACTACATTGCTCACGGGGAAAAGTATGATGTACAGGGGCAAGACACTACTAATTTGAGATCGAGAGCATATATTTTAAATTAAATAAATTAAAAATATGATTAAAAATTGCAGCCCGGCATTGTGACGATGTCAATAAATAATTGCTCGTTGTTTTTTGAAAGATTTCATTCTTTTAGTAGTTATTTATCACGCCTATCAAATGAAGTTTTAGATCCTTAAAGTAGGTAGTAATAATAAATTTATTCTAAATTATGAAGTAAATATATTATTTTCCTTCTTATTCTAATGAAAGTGATTTATTTAAAAGTAAATTATATTTAAATACATATAAAAATATATATAAATATATTTTTAAAAATAAAGCTATACTGTATTTACAAATATTCAACATTGCTTAGTTGTTTACAAAAACAAAATTAAAATCAATTCCAATAATTTCACAAACAATTTTAGTAATACCACGTATTTCCTTGACTTTCACAACATTACAAATTTAATAATTAATTTATTTTCATGGTCAAAATTCACATACAATATGATTTACGTTATAAATCCTTGACCAAGCAAACTAGACTACAATTGGTTTAATCCTTTATAAATAGGTTACCGTCACAAACTGATTAGTATATAAAGCAGAAAATAGTCGTTGTTGACAACATCCGATCATTAAAACTTCAAGTCAAAATGAAAACTTTGGTAAGTAATATTCTGATTTAATTAGTTTATGCTATAAAAAAGCATTAGTGTAACTCGTATTCTTTCTCTTTAGATTTTCTTCCTTCTCGTTTCTTGTATAGTCTTAGCGTCCTGTTATCCTTACGAGGATGTCAGGTATCTGAAGGGATACGGAGGAAGTGGAGTCAGTAGGAGTTACGATGATAGAGGATATGAAGTGAACCGAGGAGGATATGGAAGGTTTGGAGGATATGGAGGACATGGAAGGGGATATGCACATGATTATTATTAGTCGATTCACCTAAAAGTATTTTGTAAGTTAAAAAACTTATACGAATTTGACATTTTATTAAATTAAATTATGTTTAATAATTTACAATACTGTATACTATTCTTTCAGAAAATCATAAAATTCAACAGAAGTCGCAAAATTTACATGTTTTTTATTCTATTTTTGTACATTTACATTGAAAAATAAAAAGTATTTTTTATAATTTTTGTATTTGGAATATTTACTGAAGTATTTTAAACTGGAAAGAAATATGAAAAATAACGTTTACCGTGAACATAAAAGTAAAGTTGTCGAATATACGATAAAACATATTCATATTAATATATTCTATAATCATTATTATATTTAATAAATTATATAAAGTTGTGCCAAAATTTTTGATATTAAGTCGAATTTTATTACTAATTAATTTGTAAAAATTGAAGTTGTGTTTAGTAACAAATATAAGCATATGAAAATTTTCAAATGTTTATTCCTTCAAATTTCCAAAATAGAATTTATTTCTAGCAATATATGCATTAAGGATATTCAAAATATTATTATTTTCAAATAAATTAAAAAATTAATATAGGCTAACATATTGTGAGAATGTAAGTTTGCATTTATATATTATTAATTAACTATGAAAAATTACTTCATGGAAAATCTAATTTGTATTTCGCGTCTCAACTGGAACCCAGTTATATTTTCCATCATAAAATTGTACGCAAATTTATAAAATAATCCTGTAGGATATAAAAACATTTGTTAAAGTCTAAAATAAAATTTTATTTATATAATTATTTTTAATTATAAATAATAACGATTATAATCTGTTATTCTATTGTAATGCTTTTTAAACGATTCGGATATTGGAAATCCGTTACCGGGAAACGTTTTCTGTTATTTCTTAAGGAAAAACTTTTAATTCATTCTCTGTTCATCCGAATAAGGCCAATCAATTTCCTCGAATGAGGTTAAAACACTACAAGAAAACCTGCTTTTTTATTAATCCTTGATTATAGCGTGATATTAAACATTACATATTTTAATTATTTACTAATAAATACTTATGATCCCACTAGAAAATATATTTGTAAACGGAAAAGCGAAAATAACTGCGTTTTCTTTAATATAGCCTACAGTAGACAGCAATTAAAATGTTGTAATGATATTAAATATTTTATATTATGATATTACAGTGTGAAAACAGAACAATACAAATAAACAAATGATATACTAAACCAGAATCGGCCATGACGCCTCAAATTATAAATCAACGTTGTCCTCCGTTTTTAAAGCAAGTGCGCCTTTATTTCACTTGATGTGATTATTGTATCAATTATTTTGTTATAAATATATAATGTTGTCTTTTTCCGAATGGAATTAGCATACCCAGAAGCGTTCTTGAACTGGCTTTTGGCTTGGCTGTCACTCAATTTGGTGGAAAAAAAAAGACGATTTAAAAAAAGCCAGAATTGAGTGCATATTTTTACAGAACCATTCTTTGAAAACATAAATTATTCAATTTTTCTTTAGAAAGAGGATTCAAGTCTTGTACCTTGAGAATCTTTGAAATGCGCTTTAAAGTTTGAAATGAAGATGCGAGTTCCGAATTTTTGTCAACCGCACTTCGAAGAATAGAACATAATTCATTGTAGCGGGAATTCGGATACGGGGAGTTTGGATATCGTGGCAGAGTTGTATTAATATACAAAACTTGTAATTTATATATACTATTTAAATTTCACAGATAAAATGCAAAGAAAAATTTTTGCGTTTCTTACGTGAAATTTTGACAATGATGTATGGCGTATGTACTGTACATTTTATAATTTACCTAATAAATTAATAAGAAACATATTAAGCGATTGATTAAAATCGCAAAATCAAAATCGAAAGTAAATGTCACAAAATAATTTATTAAAGGATAGCTGCATAGAAACATCATTAATAGATTAAACATTAGCAGATAGTTGCATTTAATTTTTCTGTCTTATTGTAGATTCTTACAGAGACAGAATACTATAACGAAAATTTTTACATTGTGCAACATAATAAAAGACGTACCATTAGCATTAATTGATTAATAGAATAATTTTTTAAGTAGCGATAAAGGAGACTTTCTAGCACATTTTCGGAAATACGACATATATTTTACGTTTGTGTTGTAACTAAAACTTTATCAATACATAAATTCAAAACCTAACGTGCAAAATTTAACGTATAAACTGTCTTCAATAATTAAAAAGTCAAATGAGAGAAGAAAAAGTAGATTAAATTCCAAGTTAGATCTGACATTTTTGTACAGTACATATTCATTGTTGGTAATAGCTACACTTTCTAATAAAATCTGAAATTAAAATTTATGAAATATATAAAAAAATATTTTTTATATTAAAATGATCTTCAAAATATCAATAAACAAATAATACAGATGCAAATTCGTTTCACCATGAACTATATAGTTCATGGTGAAACGAATGAAAGTGAAGTATTTTTAGATAAATAGAATTGATATTTTTAACTTTTTTTTCTAATTTGTGTTTATAATGAAGTTTAAGATTCTTCAAGTGTAACTCAAAATGTATACATTTTATTAGAATTTGTTCATAAAGTTTTATAATTTTTTTGTACTAATTATACAAACAAAAAATGACGAAAAGAGTGTTATTTTTTATCATCAAAATATTAAATTTTAAACATAATGTTTGCAAATGAATTTTTAGACACATTTTGTGTTTTATGAGACGTGCTATTATATGTAATAATAAAAGAAATTCAGTTAAATTCACTAACCTCGTAAAGAATTTAAGATAAATTCAGTATAAACAAATGAAAAACAAATTTAATCATTAAATAAAGGTAATTAATAATCTGTACACCATTAAAGTTATCGCTTAAAATATATTTTTTAAATTTTAATTGAATTCAAATTGAATAAGCTTCGTTACAAATACAAATTAGAAAAAGAAAATAAAAATAATGCTAAGATAATGTTATCTTTATTAATATGGATTTAGTAAGTCAGTAGTTTATTAATATTAATTTTATTTATCTAAAAATACTTATCACGTGTATTCGCCATAAACTATATACCTCTAATTTGGTATCAGTATTATGTATTCATTGATGTTTTCTAGTCATTTTAATTTCGTATTTTAATTTAAAAATAATTGTTTTACAAATTTCACGAACTTCAATTTCATATTTTATCAGAAATAATTGAATAACATAATATATTTATTAATAAAAACTATTAAGAAATTAGTATGTATATATATATAAGCTATTAAATATTGTTGACAATAGGCTTATTTCATTTTTATTATACAGAACCATAAACATTTATATTTCATAAATCATAAAAAAGTTTATGAGAATTTTATACTAAAGTTATTTCCAATTTATTAAGTTGAATTTTTAATTATAACGAAAAGAAGATATACAGTCAGACTCATATACTATAGCCGCCAAACTAACCAAATTATCAGAATTATATGTTAATATGCATATCAATTAAAATCTCAATATTCATTTTTTAATGAATATACGAATAATAATAATACGTTAATTTATTTTCTCCATAAATCATATATTGTAGTTTATACTGATTTTGTTATTTTAATAGAGAAATGAATAAAAATTAAATAACAAAAAACTTTAAACATTTTTTTACAGGCTTTATTTAAGAAATGATAAAACAAATAATTTCTGCTTCGATTGCTTTACCTTGATCTAAAAAATACCCCACCCAAAAAATATTTTTATCGGTGTCAATGACTAAACATCACCAAATTTAACTGAAGACCTTCCTATGAATTCGTATATAAAGAGGAGTCATTTTCTCTTGGACCACATCATTCAGTGCGATCAGTTCATTTACTTTACAAACAAAATGTTCAAGACTGTGGTAAGTCATGATTTTTATAGTAATTATATCGATCTATAGTAACACATGTAACTAACATATCTTTATACTTTTAGGTGCTACTATTTCTCCTAGGCTTTGTGGCTGTGAGCTTGGCAGGAGATGTCACATTCCATCCTGGATATTATGGTCCTGCAGTCAGTCACAGATACGATCGTCGTTATTATCCCAGCCACTACGGATATAATTATGGCAGTAGATATTACAGAGGATACGGTAGTAGATATTACGGATATCACTTAGGTGACTATTATGGAGACTATTACGACACTCCATACTATTCACATTACTGGTAAATCTATTGATTAGTGAATTTCAAGATCGAAAAATTCACTTTCCGCACTTCATAAAGTTTAAATATTGATTCAGATTATTGAAAACTAAATAAAAAATATATTTTGTACAGATATAAAGTGTGATAAATAAAATCTTACATGTTTAGCCTATAAAGTTTTCTTTATATATTTATTGGAAGATTTTGATTTAGAATGATCAGTACACGTTACAATATAAGTTTATATTTTAAATTCGATATTCGTTTAGTGTATCTTATTATACAGGGTGTTACAAAAAAGTATTATTCCTACTAATAGAGAACTCTTCGAGATAAGCAAAAAATGTTGATTAATATATTTGTAAATTTACGATAATTTCCAAAATATTCGAGGTTAAAGTTTCCGTTAGAGTTGAGTCTCGAGAAAGTCAAGACCAGATATGGAAAACTTAGGGACAGGAAGCCATGATTAACTTAACTACATACGAACTTCCGGTTTGTATCGGAAGTTACGTTATTTCAATTCAAAAATTTTTTCTTGAACGGAGAGTTAGATAGATGACCAGTATGACGTTATTATTGAAAGAAAAGTATGATGTATAGGGACAAGCCACTACTAATTTGAGGCGGAGATGATATATTTTACATTAAATAAATTAAAAATATGATTAAAATCGCAGCTCGGCATTGTGACAATATTACAATAAATAATTGCTCGTTTTCTATAAAATTTTTCCAGGGAAAACTATTTTCTTGGAGAGTTTTAAATAACTACATATTGTGAGCATATTTCATATTCACAGAAATACTAAGTATAGAATTTATGCAACTCTGAAAATAATGTTTTAAAATTTTAATGTATAGATGTTAAAATGAAATATTATTGTTGAGACTAATAAACATAAAAAGTGCAAAGTATAAACTTTTAAAATAATAATTTCTTTATTAATAAAAAAAACGGAAATTTTTTTCAATGAAGAAAAAGACAATTACATAATTTTGGTGAAAACATTTTTCCCTATTAATTCATAAACATGAGTAGAAAACAAAAAAAAACAGCAATGTTGATACAGACAAAAAGAAATCAAGGTTTCATAACCTCCATATGATCGAAAGCGTATATCTCATGTACAGTACGAAGGGCAATAGAAAAAGACAGCATGTTACAGAACTCTTTATCAAGAAAAGAAAAAGAAAAGTACGATTCAATCATCTCTCGGCAAATTTATAAAGAAAACGCCAGATAATAATCAATAACAAATAAATATTTTGAAAACTCTTTTTGATGTCTTTTTTATATTTCTCTACTTTCGAACGTTTCAACTTTCATACACATCAATAAAGAGAATTTCTTTTCTGATTTCATAAACTACAGACATTTTAATTGTTTTTATTATGTTTATTAATATGATAAGGTAAATGTTTTAGCATATAAAGAAATATTGACTCATTGTAAAACACAAATACTGTACACCAATTTCTTAACAATTTAAATAATTGTTTTATGTTACGCCTAATTCATTCGGTATTGAAAGCCATTAATAATAATTATAAAATAATTTTAAAATTAAATAAAGATTGTAATAAGAACAAGATTAAGTATTTGATTTTAAATAGCATCTTATTATTTTCGTAATTTTAGATTTTTGTCCATAAAAACTCAATAAATAATAGCTTAATACTCATTTATAATAAAACGATTAAAAGTATTAATTGTTTTGTTGTAAATTTACTTTTTCAAAAATTAAATTTTAATAGATTTTTCTTAATTTCCATTCTTATTTTCTTGATTTTCATGATAATTAGCAAATAACGTTATACATGGAATAAACCTTGACCACATGAACTACACTTCAATTGGTTTAGCTCTAAATAGGTTACTGTCACAAGCTGATCGGTATATAAAGCAAGAAATAATCATAGTTGTTAACATCCGATCACTAAAGTTTAAAGCCAAAATGAAAACTTTGGTAAGCGATGTTTTAATTAATTTATTTGTTTTCTGCTCCTTTGAAAATAGTTTAAGTTAATTTTCTCTCTTCAGATTTTCTTCCTTCTCGTTTCTTGTATCGTCTTAGCATCCTGTTATCCTTACGAGGATGTCAGGTATCTGAAGGGATACGGAGGAAGTGGAGTCAGTAGGAGTTACGATGATAGAGGATATGAGGTGAATCGAGGAGGATATGGAAGGTTCGGAGGATATGGAGGAGGATATGGAAGTGGATATGCACATGACTATTATTAGTTACTTAAATTAATACTTCTTTGTAAGTTACGAATTTAATATAAATTAATGTAATTGTTTTTATTTTAATATATTTTTAACTGTAACTCAAGACTGTGACTTTTAATAATTACTAATATTTTATTTTAATTTTTATATTTTTTTAGAGACTCGGGAAATTCAACAGAAGTTTCTTAAAATTATTAATTTTATTGTACATTAAAATTTTTATATATATGAACAAATAAAAGATTTATTTTTATAAATTTCTGTTTCAAGTTTTCGTTTTCATAATATTAGTAAATAGGAACTTTTATCTTAGATTCCATATGTATAGTATTTAACAAATTTAATAATAATAATAATGTTAGTCAACGCCAACATGTGATCTATTTGTTGTGATTCATCTAATAGAAATAAATCAATAATAATAATAATAACTGCATTTATAAAACAGTAAATAAATATATAACTACAGACACTAAATTGTTACACGCTGTTTCTCAGGCAGAGAAAAATAACAACGATATGAAATGACGATTAATTATTTTAATTCAGTATAATAAATGTTATATGATCGTATTTATATTAATAAAGTATACAGTAAATATTAGTCAAGATTCATGTATATGCTTGTATCATGTATTGTTCCCGTCAAAAAGAGGTCTGTTTCTTCAATGTTAGTAAACGCTGGAGTCTAAATTCATTTATAAGATAGCATTTAAATACTTTTTGTTTTAAAATTAATTCATACTAGTTTTCACATAAGTTTAGATCTTAAAATTATAACTAAAGTAATGAATGCATGGCGTTATTTTAAAAAGTTAACTATTGTAAATTGTTGCCGTTTACAAGTTGTAATGATACACTAAATTTTTTTCGGTATTATATCAGTTACTGTGTGTGGAATCATCCGAATTCCAAGAATACTTTACTGCCAACTAAACGTAAAGAAAGGCAAGTCAACGCAATAATGCTGATTTCATTGCTTGTTCAAAACCGGTTCTGCTAAAACAGTTTTTGAATCGGTTTTTCGGTTTTTGCTAAAACCGCGGTTTTCCAAAAAACGGTATTGTTGCGAACATAATCTGAATCTTCGGGAATTGTTAGATTAAGAACCCTGCACTAGATCATATCCATGTATTTAGACAAATGATTGAAGAAATCAAAAATATAATAAACATCCGTTTTGAGTATATAAGCAATAAAAAAAATATCAGCGATACTAGAATCATTAGAATAGATAATACATCAAAATGACATACTATTGATACATACACTGTTGTGCAAGATTAAATGAAAATAGAGAAAGTTACAGATTATTCGCGATGCACGACAAGAAATGCGATAAAAATTGACAGGAATTTTAATAAAAACATATTAAACAATTTACATATTGTTTTTCACAGTGAATCATAAAAAGAAAGCATTAAAATGTAAACAGAAAGTTCAAAATAAGAGTTCTATACTGTCATTGTCCATAACAGTCGGTTTGACAGCCTCGAACCGAAGGTTATGGACAATGTACAGTACTTGCAACATCTGTCCATGCTATCGATGAGAGTGTTAATTAAATCTTGTGGAATTAGCTGCAATTCTGTTAAAAGAGCTCATTTTTGATGGTTTTAGATAGGGTTAGCATTCTGCAACTCGGCCTAAGACGTCCCACATAGGGATTGTATACCGGTTTACCGATTTACCGGTTAACCGATAAATTGACAAAAAATCATTCGGTAAACTCACCGGTAAATTTCAAAAATTTACCGGTAATTCGGTAAATGAAAAATCCACACTGGAAATTTTTATGTAGAAAATATTGCGTTTATAGATATTTAAAAAAGCTAAAGGGACATTGAAAATGAAAAAACAGGTAAGTGTAAGCAACAACATACCTAATTATTAATTTTATGTGAGATATTTTTTGTTTAATTTAAATTCAAACTTTCTTGGGTTTGAGAGGCGCTGTAAATCGTACAGAAAGCGCTAGTTATCTTGTGTGATTTGTGCTCTGCAGTTTTTGAGATTTTTAAAGGTGTAAAATCTTTACAATCAACGCTTTTCTTAAAGAATAAGTAAATATTTCCTTTTTTAATATTTAAATATAATAATACGTAAATATTTTACGTATTTTTTAAATTAATAGCAATTTTGAATACACCACATTATGACAGGACATTAATGCAATATTATTGTAAAATAACATTAAAATGTTTTACTTCTAACAACTGTTTAAAATAATTAAATATAAATATTTATTACAAGATTCTAATATTATGCCTTAAGACTGTGCAAAATATGTATTATTTTCTTGGGTAATCTTGGATTTAGTCGAATTTATGGACCTGCGCCTGCTGAGGTATGCGCAGAATTAATAAAAAATAAATTAAAAGAATTTCAAATTTCTTTGAAAAATATTGTCTGCATAACATCGGACGGAGCTGCCGTCATGAAGAAAACGACGAAATTACTCAATAAAAACCATCAGTTATGTCTTGTACATGGATTGCAAATTACAATCATAAAAGTTCTTTACAATATAAGCACATCAGATGTACAGGATGATGATGAATATGATGAATATAATGCTAATTTACTACTTACTACAGATTCTGATTCTGATAACTTGGACATTGAATACGATAATTTTGAAATAAACCAAGAAACTACTGGCTGTACCGAACTTACTCTACAAAATGCGGAATTAAATTTTTTAATTACAAAAATACGACAGATAGTAAGACTTTTTAGAAAATCGCCAACCAAAACTACATTACTACAAAAATATGTCAAAGAAACTATTGAAAAAGAACTTTCTTTAATTTTAGATTGTAGAACCAGGTGGAATAGCTTACTAAACATGCTGGAAAGATTTTTATTACTTAAAGATGCTGTCCGAAAAAGTCTAATAGATTTGAAACTGAACTTAGATTTCAATGACAGAAAAATAAAATTACTACAAATATAATCTCAAGCCTGCAACCCATTAAGTTAGCCGTTGAAACACTGCAATGAAAAGACTAATTTATATGTAGCCGATGTTACTTTGAAATTTATGTTGGGTGAATTAACCTACCAAAATACATTTTTAAGCGTCGAACTTAAAAAAAGCATTAATATATAGCATAAAGGAGAGGACTGTTTATTCGGACATGTTACACTATTTGACAGACCCTAATTTGGTTTTGTCGGGTCAAGAAAATTATTACATTTTTAATATAAACAGTAAAGCATCAATAATCAAAAGCATTGCTGAAATACTTTCGATTATTGTTGAGAGTAGTCAGAGACACTTAAATGATCCTGATTTGGATTCCAATTCAAAGTCAGATAACGAAAATATTGATACTTCTACACCTAATGTCAAATTATCAATGAAGCAGAAACTCTATGACCTTATCAAACAAAAAACAGAATGTCAAGAAGAGTCGGTTCCACAAGCAAAAAACACGAAAGATTGGAAACAAATAGTAAAAAAGAATTAGAGTACTTCCGCCAAGAAAAAGTACGGGGGAAGTATATTCAAATAGTATTTGATTATTTAATATACCATTCGTCCAACAAGTGTTAAATCGAAAAGGGTATTCTCGGGATCTAGATTATTTTGTACAACAGTTAGATAAAAAATAGGAGATAAGACTAAATAATTTAAGTTTCTTGAGAAGTTATTTTTTTAAAAAATGGTAATCAATAAAATGGTATTAGGTACTATATATTATTTCTGTTGAATTTTTATTTTTCTGTATTATCTTATTTCTGTTTCTAAAAGTTATTATTTTAGTTTGTTTAGAATAACACTTTAATTTTTATATTCTATATCTTTGAAATAAAAAATGTCAAATGGAAATCAAAATGACATATTTTTTATCGCCTTAATTTTATTTTTCAGGAAAAAATTTACCGGTAATTTACCGGTAAACCGGTATTTTAATTTTCATTTACCGAATTACCGGTAAATGAAAAATTCGGTAAATTTACAATCCCTAGTCCCAGACATACTCGATAGGATTTGTGTACGGCAAATATGCTGGCCAATTTATTTGAACAATATCTTCAGATTACATATACTTCTCCACAAGACAAGTTTAGTGGATCAGTCAATTAAACATTATCTTATTTTTCTTTATTAAATATTTATAAAAAATTATCACATCGATAGCTATCTAAACAGAGTAAAATTTTTAATTATTGAATTTTTTTTAATATGAAGTGCCATTATTTATTAATTAACTTAAACTAATTTATAGTTTATGCGATCTTCAATATTCAGAAAATAAATAAGCAATCGTATGACAAATTTAGAAAAATAACCAAACCAGTTTTAGTTTTTGTATTTATAAATTCATATTTAATTAAGTGACGTTTCGAACATTAGAGAAGACAAATGTACTTTGAAAACTTAGCTGATTTAATCAATTTACAAAAGTTATTATTAAAGCATATTTTTTATGTTTACTTATATATATATATATATCGATTTTATTTTTTTATAAATTTAAAGATAACTTTTCAATCAAAACTGCTAATTGAAATTTAATTTTAATTCAAGGATAGGCTATTTATTTATTAATTACTGATTACAGTAGATCTGAAAACATTTTGACATTTTAAGGACGATTGTTGATTTATACACTTTATGTTGAATGCAAATTAAACATTTCTTAATCTATGGTTTTTAATTTATATCCGGAGCTTCGGATATAAATTAATTTTATCTTAATTGAAATCGTTTACATAAGTTTGATTTTTATCATTTATTATAGGTTAGATCTGCAATAAGTAACAAATAATTGAACATATTTTATGAGGAAAATATCATAATTTACTTAAATTCGGCGTTTCATACAACTGTTTTATTCTATTATTGCATCTCGTTCAGCTTAGTCATATCAATCTGGATCCCAACGTTATTTTTCAAAGTCGATATTTTACAATGCCTATTTATTCGTCGCCTGTTTAAACTTGACCGTTCGTTCCAGGATATTCACGATTAGAGACCGGCTGCCTAAATTGTATCTTCACTTTACTTAAGTAGTTTCATAAAGAAAAGTTAGGAACAGCCTAATAGTATCATATTCAAAGTCTTTGTTCATCTAAAATACCTGAATGTCCGGAGACCTACTTTTACTAACTGGTAATCCTTTACCCACAGATTATTTGACTTTATAAATAATACTGAGCAATATTAGAAATTGATATGCATTAACGCAGTGTTTCTCAAACTTTTTGGTCCGCGACCCCCCTTTTGCACTTAAAAATTTCAAAGGACCCCCAAAGAATGAGTATGTGTAGAAAAACATCCCGGAGGGAGGGGGTTAATTTAAATTCAGGAGGAGTTAATTTCTTTTGTTTAATTAATCTATTCCATGTTGAAATTTCTCTGTGTTGTGTGCCGCTTTGCGTTAAATTTTTTTCAATGTTAAGACTAACGAAATTTTTTAAAAAATTATTTCTTTATTTTTCACAAACAAAATAAATATATTGAGAAATATTAAAACAAAAAACATTATATTTCGGAAGTTAATCTAGTCTCAAAACGTTCTGATTCAGCACAACACAGTTCTCAGAAAAACAAGCAAAACTTACCACCATGATGGGAAAAAGTCTCGTTCAAATACTGGCGCGTCCTTAAGAACCCTCTCATGGTCGCGCCAGTGCTGCCAGCTAAAAACGCGTATCAACTAAAATAATATCGGAGTATCCCAAGACATAGCCAAATATTGCAGCGCCATAGCACTAGCGGAAATTAGAATTTGCCGACTGAAACGCTTTCGGTTGATCGGTTTTCGGATAACGACGCTCTACTGTATTTCTAACTTGACTTGCCTACAGATGAAACGCTGCTAGCGAACACCGTTCCAAATGACAACGCTGTTCTATCACAGTTTAGGCGGAGAGTGGCACTGGAGGATTCCCCAATGGTGCACAAATTTATGAATATTATATTTAGGCTCGTATTTAAATATTTATATTGTTTTTATTATTTATATGTGCAATTTATTTAAATAAAAATTATTTTATATATTTTTTATTTCTATTATTTCTAAACATGAATCCATAGTAAATTTATAAAATATTTGAAAAAAAATTCTATTACATTTCTATAATATAATTCTATTAAATTCTATTATAAAAATTATATTCTCCCCAAATATTTTTTACGACCCCCACTTTGAGAATCACTGCATTAACGTGCCCTGTACTTTTCAGCTAAGGAAGATACAAATTCATGTCATTTTATTAATGGTACTCTACCGTACTATCGTTCTCCTCAGTTCTACATCACTAGTAACCCAAATTTCAGTAGTAAAAGTATTTACATGCAACTCTGCTTGAACTTTCTATTAGACACGCTTTCAAGATGCTATTTATAAACTTTAATCACCTCTGTCCTATATGTCATTCTTAACTTCGACTTTATTATTTGAAAAGGCCTTCAAAACTTTCTAGCACTTTCATCTTTTTATTGATTGTGTCTTAACAAAATTATACTTAGGAAGCATTATCCAGAGACGTTCTACAACAATTTCCAAGATAACTCGTCAAAAACCATTCTTATGATTAACACATTAGTCGACATTTTCAATTTAACATAATTATTTTAATCTAGATATGAAATGTTTAACTATCTAAACTTGTTTATGTAATTTTATGTTTGTTTATGTTGTGTAAACTTGTTGTGTAATTAGTATGTATTGATTTTTATTTTATAACCTCAAAATATGTATTACACCTCACTGCAGAGCTTGTTCTATAGGACAAGAGAGAGAGGTACTGGTTCAATATACAGCTTATTAGCTATTACTACTATTTATTACATTAAAATTATCTTAGAAATGACTAATTAATATATACCTACTATATACTATTGAAAATTTTAACAAAATGCAATAATAACAGCAAAACGAAAGATTCTTATATTTATTATAGATTTTATTTATTAATCCTCTATTTACAATTTTATTTACTTTTTTCACTTTTTGAAAATATCAAAATCTTTTTGTATAGTCGTCGAATCCTTTATAGTCTTTCCTTCTTTCTCTAAAAGATTTATATCCTCTTATTCCACCTCCATAACCTCTGACACCTCCATATCTATCATATCTCGAACTGACTCCAAGTCCATATTCATCATAATCTCTGACAGGATAGGTTGTTGCCGCCAAAATTAAGTAACTAATTACTAAGAAAAACATCTGAAATAAGAATAAACATTTAGTATAAGTTTTATACAAATTTTTATACATCAATTTTTACAGCTTACGATCGTTTTCGGCATATTTCTATTCAGCAATGCCATATTTTACTAACCATGTGTTTATATATTTATACAGATAAATTTTCATTGTCAAAGCTATTTTTGCTTATAAATTAATCAATGGTTCAAGGAAATCTCTTTATTTTTGTCGATTGACCTCGATTTTACAAAAATGAACACACAACCGATTGACACATTAAAAAAAACTTTCTCTGTTCGTGTTCTGTACAAATAAAGTAAATTAAATATTTTTAATTATTTAAAGAATTATTAAATAGCTTAGTTTTCAATTAAGAATAATCTAAAGCCAATATTAATATTATAATATAAAATCAATATCCATCTAAACAGCTTAGAATAAAAATATAACGAATAAACTTTTTAAATTATTAACTAAACAAATGAAAAATAAAATGTTTCTTTCTAAACTCACGAACAAGGCAACATAGACTATTTATGCTTCATTTTCAAGTAGAAAATTGTAGATTTACATATTTAAAATGCATTTTCAACTAATAAAGTCGAAATTCAATTTTCCTACAATTAAACATTAATATCTACAAAAATATGAATCACATTTATATAAAAATAACTTAATTATTTTCAATATAAATATTTATATAAAATGTTAGAAAAGATACTTTCAGTAATCATTTGTCATTATAATGTGAATTTTGCAAGTTTCAGATTATAAGAGAATAAACTTTTATCAAATTAAAAATAAAAAGTAATTAAAATAACCTATGCGCTATTTTCATGTCTAATAATTTTAAATTATTCATAAAACAATCATAGGACGAATTATATTTTATAGTAAGGTGCTTTTCTCAAATAACAGAAAATGTTCTTTGTATAATCCTGATACCAAGAAAGAGAAAAGAAAATAATTGGCTACTCAAGGAATACGTTTAAAAAACACCTAGATCACACGCTAACAGAAATGAAACACAATCTAGAATTTGGAATAAGTTCAATTTGGTACAGATTAAAACAGAATGTTATATCTTATTTAATGTAGCGCAAGATCTCGTGTGAAATCGTAGACAAATTTAAGATTGATTACGCAGCAAGCTCTGGTTTAAAAGAATATTTGAACTCTTCACAAAATCTTGACCGCACTATTTTGTTCACTCGCTTTGAAGCTCAATAACTCCAATGCATTTTGTTGAAAATTTCTGCAAATTTTCAGGGAGATTTGTATATTAGGGGTATTGATGCTATTCAATTTCGGTGGTTAAAAATCGAGAAGTGGAGAGATATAGGGGGCTGTGTTTCATATCTCGAGTAAGGTCACATTTAATGAAGATTTTACTCCTTATTATCATTTACAATTTTTTTTAATTATAAAACTCATCCTTACCCTCAGAATTAAGCTTTTTATAATAATTAATAATATAAATTTTTTTAAAAATAAAATATCATAACAGATGACGCCACACGCACTTTTAAATGTTATTGAGGGGAAAGTTAAGCAACTCGTTGTTGGATTTTTTAAATTAATGTATAGTACACACCTGTGCAAATCCGAGAAAATTTTGATCATTTTGCTACCAAATAGTCTAAAAAGGAAAACCTAGAGAGCATCTTATGAAAACATTTAAAATTAATATTGTTTATACTATATATTTTAACATAAACATACGTACCAAATACAATATAAAATCTTTTAAATATATATGTAGACCTACTGTAATTATTATCTATTTAAGATTTTAAAAGATCTCATTTGTAATTTAGAATTATCGGTCTTAAGTTTTTGAAATGTAAGTTTAGAAACTTTTTAAAATAAATGATAAATTTTAAGTATTTACTTTTTAGCTACCCATAAGATTAGATTAAAATCCAAGAGATGTGCTTCGATTTGATATCATTAAAATTAATATTTTTCAGCTTATTTTGGGCAAATTAATAAAAATCAACAGAATTTTTCTAACTAAAATATGAAAAAAGTAATGCAATTTGTAAAAAAGTTACATGAAAATGACTGATAACTCGATAATAATTGCATAAAGAATCTATAACATTTAGTGATTTTACCTTATTCATTTGCATTATATATCTTTCTAATTGTTACTAATTATAACTTTTGTCCTAAATTACAAACTATGCAAAATTTGATATTTATAAACAAATAATTTTTACTTTACAATATTAAATTCACAGAAGCAATCACAAAACCTTTGCGTCTTCTTTTAACGTCCTTTTCACACTCGGGAAATAACTGTCTTTACGGCGGAATCGACCTTCTTTTGTAGGCTACTCTTCCGCCTCAATATGTAAAACACGGTTAAAAATATCCCCGAGGCTTTTGGCACAATCATTAAATTTTTACAAAAACTATAATTAATATAATTAAAACATGCCAGGACAAAATTCATACTTTACAATATTAAATTCACAGAAGCAATCACAAAACCTTTGCGTCTTCTTTTAACGTCCTTTTCACACTCGGGAAATAACTGTCTTTACGGCGGAATCGACCTTCTTTTGTAGGCTACTCTTCCGCCTCAATATGTAAAACACGGTTAAAAATATCCCCGAGGCTTTTGGCACAATCATTAAATTTTTACAAAAACTATAATTAATATAATTAAAACATGCCAGGACAAAATTCATACTTTACAATATTAAATTCACAGAAGCAATCACAAAACCTTTGCGTCTTCTTTTAACGTCCTTTTCACACTCGGGAAATAACTGTCTTTACGGCGGAATCGACCTTCTTTTGTAAAGACAGTTATTTCCCGAGTGTGAAAAGGACGTTAAAAGAAGACGCAAAGGTTTTGTGATTGCTTCTGTGAATTTAATATTGTAAAGTATGAATTTTGTCCTGGCATGTTTTAATTATATTAATTATAGTTTTTGTAAATAATTTTTAGTTTATTATTTTCTTTATTAAAATTCGATTTAAAACAAACATTAGTAAAAAAACGTAGACCTTTTAAAATTTAAAAATTGATTATTTAATAAATTATTCAATTTTTGTTTACTACAACTATAAAAATCAACTGTGAAACAAAGTAATTAAATAATAATAATAATAATAATAATAACACTTTTGAAAATTTGTTATAATAAAATTTTTTCATTAATTTTCAACAGATTTTCATAGATATTCTAATAATATGACACATAAAACCTTGACCACGTGAACTGGAATACAATTGGTTTTCCATTCTATAAATAGGTTACTGTCACAAGCTGATAAGTATATAAAGCAGAAAATAATCATAGTTGTTAACATCCGATCACTAAAGTTTAAAGCCAAAATGAAAAGTTTGGTAAGCGATGTTTTAATTAATTTATTTGTTTTCTGCTCCTTTGAAAATAGCTTAACTTAATTTTTTCTCTTCAGATTTTCTTCCTTCTCGTTTCTTGCATCGTCTTAGCATCCTGTTACCCTTACGAGGATGTCAGGTATCTGAAGGGATACGGAGGAAGTGGAGTCAGTAGGAGTTACGATGATAGAGGATATGAGGCGAATCGAGGAGGATATGGAAGGTTTGGAGGATATGGAGGACATGGAAGAGGATATGCTCATGATTATTATTAAGCTCTTTAATTGCAGATAGCTTTTAGGCCTACATTGTAAGAACTTAACGAAAAGTAGTATAATTTCTTTTCATTTTCTTTTGTTTTTAAAACGTTTAATAGCTTACGATATTTATATTTTCTTTCAGAGAATCATAAAATTTAACAGAAGTCGCTGCAAAACATTCATTTTATTATACATTAAACTTTGTATTATTTTATAAATAAAATATTTATTTTTATAATCTTTTATGCTTTATTTTTAATTATTTCAAGAAAATTCTATATAAAAATGTTCCTTACTCGATTAAAATAACTTACATCGCGAATAACGTTATAAACCTTATTTTTACATCTTTATATTAAATAAAAAAGACAAACATAAAGACATGCGCTACAATAATTTTGATTTTGTATATTTAAACATTTACAATTTTTAAACAAAATTAACATGTTTAAATATGATTTTTAACTACCCGTATTTAAAAAACTGCATTCATTTTGTGTGAGGGTTGTTAAAATTTTTTCCATCGAAACAGACTTATAAAATTTAAAGTTTATTTTTAAAATATTACTTATTTGATACTTCGGTCGCTCATTGAACAGATTTTATATATTATTTAAGTATTCATCTTATATTTTTTTCATATAATGACCATTTTGATTAAGAAGTTTTTGAATAGAGATAAATTCTGTTTGATAAATTCAATCAGTTTTCGAAATAAGTAATAAAAATAAACGTTTCACTTCTAAATGTTTTATTTTAATACGTCATAGTGCAAAGAACTTGAGATTGTTTTCGTCTTTAACATTTGTCTGAATTTTAAAGTTTGAAACAAGTTTAAGTGAATTTTAATATCGTACGTAATGGTTTACTGATTAATATAAAGCAGGAAAGCAGGAAATCGTCAGTTGATGAATAACATTGGTCAACATGACTATTTCTTCGTACGTTTTTTTATGCTGATTGTTAAACTAATTTATAAATTTGGCCTTCGGGGCCATCCTTAAAAAATTCTCAACAACATTAATTATGCACTTAGGTAAATAAGTTTTAAAAAGAATGCGAAATGTTGGCTGATTATTCCTGGACATGGAATTCACAAACCGAAAGTGGAGTAAACAAAAATTGGCAAAAATCTTATCAAACTTTAATATAAGTCTATATTTGTAGCATTTTTATTACAATAAAATTACTAATAAACAAGTCTTTTATTTTCTTATACTGAGGAAATTAATAGAAATATTTTTTAATAGTTTAATCATAAGAAATAATAGATAAATAAAATTTTCTACAAAGATCAAGAATTATGAGAATCAAAATTTTGTTATCCAGTGTAATGCATCAAGTCAAAATGAAAAGTTTTCTAAAATAGTAGCCTAATTTTATTAATTGGGCGGAAATTTGAAAAAAATTGTAGAACTATAAATTCCCGCTGTCGTTTCTCTGTCCGTCTTTTCTTAATCTCTAGAACGGAGTTAGATACACGAAAGACGACAAAAAAAACATTGGGAGCATTAGGCCCCGATTAACTATATACGAACTTCTGATACAAACCAGAAGTAGACTATTTCAATTCAAAATTTTTTTCCTAAAAGCAGTTAATAGATGACCGGTATGACTCTATTGTTAAAAGAAAAGTGTGATATACAGGGGCGAGACATTACTAATTTCAGGTGGATAGCGTATATTTTAAATTAAATAAATTAAAAACATGATTAAGAATTGCAGCTCGACATTGTGATGATGCACAATAAATAATTGTTCGTTGAATATCAATTATGGAAAACATTCGATATAAGTTATTGTTTCGATATAAGATAATTTCATTTTTGCTTAAACTCTAAAATAGAATACACTTAATACACTAAAGTAATATAAAGTATAAAAAATATTTGCTGATTATCAAAATCTTCAATAATAATTATTTACTTAATAATAATGTCACAATTCTTTTTCGAGCTTTTAGAAAATAAAATTGTAATATTTTAAAATACTTTTTGTGTTCTATATAGATCCAGATTCCAGGGACAGCAGGACCATTTGACTGATCTCAGACACAGAGAAGCTTCTACAATTTAGTCTTTTATAGATAAAATATATATGATGTATAATTACTTTATTTTTTAATATGATTTTTAGTTTTTTATGTTTGATATATTTTGTATTTCAATGTTGAAACTTAACTTACTAGCATTATTATTGCATTATTAAAATATTATTCATTAACTATTATATAGTCATTTTGATGTAATTTGAACAACAAATAGCATTTTTTATTATATTTAATATTATCTTATTATTTTAATAACAATAAAATAAAATTGTCGCGCGTTAAATTGTTAGCCATGAATTAAAATCTAAAACCTTGACTACCATGATCTTAACTCGCACTTTTTTCTACTATAAATATAGGTCATTATCATAAGTATATAACTTTAATGTGCAGATATTAAACTTTGAGTATTAAATGAATAATTTGATAAATGATATTCTGATTTCATTTAATTTTTTATTACAAAACTTGATATAACGTTTGTCTGTTTATTTCAAATAATTACTCTCTTAGCTTTTTCTCATCCTTACAAGTATGCAATATTAGCCTATTTGAAAGAGTACGGAGGAAGTACAAGAGGACTTGAATTTATATATTTTTAATCATTTTATTTAAATTGCTTTTATACATAAAGCATTAAGAAATTATAATTCTTATCGCTTGAGTGATTATAATATTCATTTTCAGAACATCAAATTTTACATTTGAACAAGTTAGATAACAAAATAATATAAAATTATGAATACAGTAGTTGCATTTGTACGGTATTATAACACATTCATTTACAAATAGGCTATTGTTGAAGAAACACTTCAAATGTTTAATGTTTCTTTTACTTTCAGTATTTTTAATTATATTCGTCCTTGAGTATTGTACTGATGTTTATTTATAATTTAATAAAAAGTTTACAAACTAATATTGCGGAAATAAAATATAAAAGCGCAAAGCATGCTATTAAATCATAATAATTACTTATTAAATATTATAACAATATTAATTATTATTAAATATTATACTTTAATACTAAAAGTATTACAAAAATAAAATGAAAATAAATTTAAAATAAAATAATTATAATTATTTTATTTTAAATTTATTTTTAATATTATAGAAATAAAACTGCTTCGTACTTTACATTTTGAATATAACAATGTCTATTTTCTATTATAATTTATAAACTGAGTTTATTAATGTTAACAGTTACTTTCTCCGTGTTGTAAATGTCATTATGACATTTAACATTATAAGAAATTTATTTTTTATAACAATTTCTG
Source organism: Centruroides vittatus (assembly GCF_030686945.1). Lineage (NCBI taxonomy): Eukaryota > Metazoa > Arthropoda > Arachnida > Scorpiones > Buthidae > Centruroides > Centruroides vittatus. The sequence continues at coordinate 756,656 of NW_027122214.1, forward strand.
TACATTTGTTTGTTCCACTTTCTGAAGAATTTTATCACATTTTGGGTGTGGCTATAAAAATAAATCTAGAACAAAAGCTTTATTAGAAATTTATTTATTTCTGTAATTAATGTTACTTATCTTAGACACTTAACTTCTAAAATAATTACCACATAAACTCTTTATAAAAACTGTTAAAAGTTTTATTCGTATTTAACCGTTTTATATCAAAAAATAATTATAATTTTTAACAATTTTTGCAATTTACATAAAATAATATTTATTTCAATATGTATTCAATTAATATCCAGTAATGCACCTTGACATTTTGCGATCTTGACAAGCTTACTACAATTTGTTTGACCTCTTATAAATAGGTTACCATCACAGTTCTATAAACTGAAATAAATTATCGTGTTTTAAATTTAATTTCATTTTATAGGATTTACTTCAATATTAATATAAATCGTAGATGAGACTTTTTAGAGCAGGAATTTCTAAATTTATTCTTTGAATAGTCATTCCTTTCCAAAATGAGATTTAATTTGCCATCCTTTTATACTAATAAAAATATAAATAAATTACTTATAAGATGAAATAAAAATTAAATATGTATTAACAATATATTTTTAATAAAGCAAATTTCAAAATTGTTTATTTTACTTTACTAATACTGTATATCAGTTATTATTTATGTTATTATTTTTATTAAATTTAAATTTAATAATTAAGATGTCTCACCGATCCACCTGTAATAATTTATCGATCTCCAAATACATCGACTGGTCCATCCAGAGTCACAAGTGACCAGGTTGAGACTTCTAATCTTTACATAATGTCTCGTCTTATTTTTATGTGGAGACTGATTTCAGTCTCTACATAAAAATAACTGACAAATGATTTCTTTTTATAGTAATATTATTAAAAGAAGCTAATTTCGTAGTTAAATGTATAGAATTGCATATAATAGTTATGATAAATTAATAGATTTACATCCAAATAAATTCGTTGACTTAACAACTGTATTAAATTTAGATACAATTTAAACATGAATTCAATAAAAACGGGTTATAAATAAAAAATATTTAGTTTACCATGAGTTAAATCGTATTAATATACAATAAGTCAACTTTTTCTATATCGTTAATAGTTCGATACGAAATTAAAATTTATTTAACAGCTTAATAATGATCTTGAGAAAATTTCAATAACTTTTTTTAATGCTTACAACATATTTCATTTAGTTTGACGGTCATACATAAACAGTAACATTATTTCAAATAATAAACCTTGACCACGTAAACTGAAATACAATTGGTTTTAGTTTCTCTAAGTAGGCTAATATCACAAGCCGATAAGTATATAAAGCTGGAAAAATTCTGTGCTAAAACAGCTGATCGTTAAAGCTTCAGATCAAGATGAAAAGTTTGGTAAGCAAATATTTTAATTATAATTAATTAATTAACTTTTGCTCCTTATGAAAATAATTTAACTTTAATTTTTTCTCTTTAGATTTTTTTCCTTCTCCTTTCTTGCATCGTCTTAGCATCCTGTTATCCTTACGAGGATGTCAGGTATCTGAAGGGATACGGAGGAAGTGGAGTTAGTAGGAGTTACGATGATAGAGGATATGAAGTAAACCGAGGAGGATATGGAAGGTTTGGAGGATATGGAGGATATGGAAGAGGATATGCACATGATCATTATTAGTCTAATCATGCAACATTTTTTGTAAGTCGAAAATAATTCGATTAATTATTTTAATATCTAAATTGTAATTTTTTTAAACAAAAACTGATTTATATTTCCTTTCAGAAAACTTTAAAATTACGTGAAAATCCGCAGAAGACAAGCATGATTTTTTATTTATACATAAATCCTTTTAAATAAAATATTTTTTATTAATCTTTGTTTTCATCCATTATTTTCCCCGAATAGCTTGAAAAGAAAATATTTTGCGAGAATATCTTTTACATTGTTAGAAACCTTGACTTCATTGAATATTATTTTCATTTTGACAAAATATACACAAATCTACATAAGATATATTCTATCGTTATTTATTTCTACGTAAAAATAGATATAAATGTCAGAAAATCATATTTAAAGTATTACTGAAGAAAATTAAATTAGATATAATTAATAATATATAGACGTTTAAAAAGAAAATATAAATACAGTATTCAGAGGTTATACATTTTCTGTAATATGCTTTATTAAGAATCACATGTTCAATATTAATTTTCTTTTAAAAAATGTTTATCATATAATTAAATGAATTATATGGAATGAAAACATCAAAGTTTATGTTCAGACTTTTAAAACATTGCTAACCTTATTGAATATTTTGCATACTTTAAAAGTAAATTATTATTATTTCGTTTATTAAATTAATGATTATATATTTACCTCTGTATATTACCTAGATTTTTAGCCTACATTGGCCCATATATTTAAAATAGTTAAATACGAAAACAAAAGACAAATAAACACATAAAATTGATCGCTCTATGGAAATCGATCAATTTAGCTCTATGCTTCTAAATTGAAACTATATTTCAATTAAAAAATTTCGTTAAATACATTACATACTTATTTGTATAATTTTCAATTTAGCTAAATAAAATCTCTAATTCTTAAAGTAGGATTTTAGTAATTATCTAAATAGTAATTAATTATCAGTATCAAATATTCAGCCAAGATTTAACTCATCATACAAAAATAAACAAACACATCTATCTCATTAGTATATACGTACCTTTGTCATAATAAATGGTAATAAGTGGTAAAATTATAAGTATGCTTATAATAAAGAATTGTTTGGAATTAAATTTCTTAAATTTATTATTAGTTAATGCTTTATTTGTATTTTTATTTTACGTACAGTACCTACGTAACTTGTGTATATACAGTACTTGGGATTGTGTAAAATGTTCTCGAACAAAAAGAGGTCGCAAATGGAAAGAGTTTACGAAGCCCTGGTTTAAATCAAGCATTTAACACTGTATGCGTTACATTTTCATGTACAGTATACAGAATTGTATGTGATGTTCAGTACATGAAAATGTAATGCATACATCTATTACTATGTAATACACAGTATTACTAAATATAGTACTTTGTATCCATCTTCACCCTCTTTGATAACACCAATGATTAGTTTTCCTAAGTTTCGCAAATAGTCGTCTAGAGAAGTTTTACTCTATTTTATATTTTCAGAAAACAATGTGAACAAACGAGATAATTTTAAAATATTACTTTTAATTTAAGAAGAAACTCATGCACACGATTGTTTATAAAGTAAGATAAATAAAGAAGTTCTCTATAACAAAACGTAAAAAATTAGTAAATAAACAAACATTTTAGATAAATGTTGAAAATATCAATAACGTTTATCAGTCTAATTAATGCATTAGTTTTTAAAGAAAATATTCAAAATTTGATGCATATTTAAAGATATCGCAAGGTAAATTTAATGCAAAAATAGTGAAACAAGAAAACGATTTTATTTTCCAGCTGTACAACAATCCAAACACTCCAACAACCAAATACTACCAATATTTTAAAAGAGTGAATGCTTTATAAATAAAAAGAAAAAAATTTACGTTTATTCCAAAGTCCAGTTCTTAATCCCATTGGGAATTTATTGCATACAGTGGGTGATTGGTTAACGAACATAATCCGTTCCAAAACTTTGTTCGCTATCCAAATTGTTCGTTAACCGATTATCGATTTACCATAGGTTTTTATGGGAATTTGATTAATTCGTTCTGGAAACTTCAAAAGATAAAAAATATAGACTTTCTTACTACGTTTACTTTATAATACGTTTACTGTAATAATACGTTTACTTTATAATACGTTTACTGTAATAATAAAAATACATACATACACAGTCTTGCATTTTTCTTAGTCATGTTTTTTCCGTTTGTGGGAGTTAAAGAATCTGTCTAATGTCGATTGCTTTTCGCTCTTCTTCAGGATTTTTCAGAAGTAATTAATAGCATTGTAATTGTAGAGATCTAAGCCTATTAACCTCAATCTGGTTTGGATGCCATTCTAAGACGGTTGTTCTGACATCCTCCCACTTCTTCATAAGATGTTTAATAGCAGATGCTTAATCCTGTTTTTCAGAAGAAAATATATCTCACCGAGTTTCTTGGTGTTCTTCATTCAAGATTTTTGGCGTTCTTCTGTCGTCAGATCAGTTTCAGGTTCATTTTATGAGCTCTGCAATGTTCTTTATTTCTCAGATGTGATTTTTGTTACTCCTTTAGCTGCTTGAAACATCTTGATTATACTGTATCTTTCTTAGATAAGATTGAACTGCGGCCTACTGTAGACTTGTTCGAGCCATACTGCCCAGCAACATCAGACATCTGCCTACTCTCTACTTTTGATATTATACTCTCACCTTTCGAAAATAAAAACCGACGCAAAACTTAACGAGTGCCCGCCCGTCAGTCTCGCGAATACTATAAAAGAGTTCTGCCAGAAAATTAAAAGGCTGGAATTACGAGGGTAAGTTTCAAAGTTCGAAGGAATACTATTTGATCAGTATATATCGGATAGAGTGTCGATGTCGACGTCTCCCGCACTCCAAAAAGTTTCAAATTGTTGCCTGAAGACAAGGGAAGACCAATCGGTATTCATTATTTTACGTCGCTTCTTGTGTTTGTTCTGTGAGATGTTCGTTGTCCGAACATAAAAATCTTTCGCCAAAGTGTTCGTTATCCGATTTGTTCGTTAACCGATCACCCACTGTATAATATCATTTATTATCTAAGCAACTAACAAAAATCGATATAGGGATTTGTCTGCTTTGTAGTTATCAAGTAGGTGTAATTCTTCGAACATTTCTGATTTTTTTCAATAAATGATTTATTAAAAAAAATTACACCTAAGCCCCAAAAAAGTTGTTAAGACCATAACTGACGTCATAAATGCCAGAATACCGAATATCTTCTTACACTTTAAAATGGCCGGCAAATCTCCTTCGTAACACGAAGAGATTGCCGGCCTTTGAACTTTCACCACAATAAACGCTATTATCGTAACTGTTTTAAGTTTCTTTTTTGTTACTATTGTACTAGGTTCTTGATGAACGAATGAATGATTAGGAAAAAGTTTATTTTTTCTTGGTGCCGTAATCTTAATTCCAACAATAAGACGGAAGTTCAACAAACTTCAAAATGAAGATTCACGATGCGCCCTAGCAAATTAAAAGGGACAATCTATTGACAACTTTGAATAAATCGAAATTCTCGACAATGTCGAAGAAGACTGGACCAATCTCAATATAGCAATGAGTGGTGAAAAAATGTCATTCGAAGATTTTGTCAACGTCGACATATCATAGGCATCATTGCCATTGCGCGAGAAACACGCGATAAAGATACAGAACCAAGCGCGAGAAACAAGCGTTGAAGATGAAAAAGAAATAAATCCTGTCAAGCACAAACATCCCGTTCCCACTACACGTAGAGGAGAATAGCCAGAAAATCCCCATAAAATCGCGGGAAATTACCGAAGAAGAACCCGAGATTTCAGTTAATTCAAAACTTTTCCTCCGTCTCCGACTTCGTATTATCGAGAATCTACCGCATAAATTTCAATTGTAAAATAATATTCCTATAATATAATTTTTTTTTCAAATTAAAATAATATATATATATTAAAATAGACTGGAAATGTTTATATTGTCGACAGAAATATTTATTTATAAATTTTATTTCGAATAATAAATTTATAAACAAAAGAATTTTTGGCATTTGAAGTTGGCAACATGGCGCGTAAGAATGTCGCATCAGATGGGTCAAAGGGAAACGTATGGCCCACCAGTGGCCGAGTGGTCTCCGTTGCCGCTCATCGGTGGTGACCAGACCCTGAACACTGGGAAGTTCGATCGTGGGTTCGCGCCGCGACTCGGACAGGCTGGCTGCTAGGAGTTTTCCGGGTTTTCTCCTAGCCAATAACGACTGAATAGGAGGCCAGTTCCCCATAAAAGTCCTCCCGGAAGGCACGGTTTTCCGCGCGCACGTTTAGGCCGTGAGATAAACGGCTGGCTCTTCGGTCGCGAAGCGATCATAACATCACCCTTCGGAGGAAAGGCGAATATAGGCTACAACCTCCATATGAACCAAGAGAGGAGACGAATAGAATAGAATAGAATAGGAAAACGTATCCCGGAAAGAGTTTTATGGCAAACTGGTCTTTATTTAGGCATTAGACTCAAGAAAAAATTCAGATAATTTGATCTGGTTGAGCTTTTGGTCAACGCAAACAAATTTTTAGTGTTTTATGCACTCGGCTACAGGTGAACTATTTTCCACGAAGTTTGACCTTGTTATTAATGATTAAATGCTAATTTTACATTAATTGTTTATTTTTGCTACAAATACAGTATTTACTAACCTAAATATCATTTGTTACTCTCACGAAATTTATGCTTAACCTTATAACATTTATACAGTCCTGGTCGAAGTGTTGTTCGAAATTTTAAATGTTGCCATCATAAAGTTAAATTTTATGGTAATATCATTGAATTTGAAAATGTCAAAGAAATTATTGTTTCTTTCACATTTAATAGTCAAAATCTCAGGACAATGCTTAAACTGAGAAATGCAAATATTTTTAATGTATTTTTTACATAAATAAATCTACTAAATACTCTTCGTTATCTAAGAATAAACAAATGCACGATTTAGCATCTCAAACGACATTGTTTTCACAAAATCTTTCAAACTATTAAACTCAAAAATATGTGTAGACTGTGTTACAACTAAATCAGTCAGACTTAAATGTTTGTCAAATTTGCTAATTAATTTAACTGTAAATATGCTCCCTTTTAATTTAATTAATTCTATTGTATGCTTTTAAAGGATGCAAAAATCGATATTGCTTTACAGTAAACCGTTATCCGGAATTAGTACTGACAAATTAGTACAAAAATTATTTGAAAAATTGATAAATGTTTCTTTATTCAAATAGCATCTTATTCACACTCAGAAATTTTAGTCTCATTATGCAAATTCCAAAGAAGATATAGAAGAGATAACACAACGAGCTTGTGCATAAACCACACCTACAATATTGGCAGAAGCTCGAAGAAATTAGGTAATGAGTTTATTTAATAATTTACTAAAAATATTCCATATTAATCGAGTTTTTCACTATCCGACATATCTACGCTCTCTCGGATAATCGTGCCCACCAGAAGTCGAGTGGATAAAAAAAAAAAAAAAACTACGCAATGACCAATGGACTGCCCATGTAGAATTTTCCGGGTTTTCCTCACGCATCCAAAACCTAACTTGAAAGTCAGTTTTCTACAAAAGTCTTCCCGTAAGGCACACCTTGACAGATCGTCCATGTCCTCTATTACCTTATCCTGTCAATCCAATTCAATTTTGAATAATCGAGATTACTGTGTATTGTTTCAGCAATTGTTTGCCTGATTATAAACATTTGTTAATGCACGAATTTCATTAAATTGTAATACGATGGAAAATGTATTTTGTTTGTATTGCTCTTACCAACGAATAACAACATTACTTGTAGGCCTAATTCTTTATCTATGACCAATTAGATTCGTAAAATTATTAAAGAAACATAAATTTATTACAGTTCCTTTATACAATGATTTAACTCTAATCTAATTACATATCATGTAATATTATAATATTAAGAAAAGGGTATTCTTTTTACAGAATTGTCAGTTTTCATCTATGGCCTATGTTTGTATTTCAAACAGCACACATGTGCCTGAATGAATAGAAATAAAACTTCAAGAGGGTTTAGAATCTGACATAGAGTTGCTTCCGTTAGTGCCGTCTAGCAAACCTCACACATATAGAGCTCTTATCACATAAAATATTTCAGATTTTCTAAATAATGGGTATTTTCTTTAATAATTTTTATATGAAAGAAAAACATAAAAAGATTATATTCTTCAGTAAAATAGGGCAACAAAAGTCTATACTAACGCTTTAACTATTCATCAATGTTTACTTTGATTTATAAGTTATTCAAATAAAAATATAAAATGTTAAATGTTTTGAACGAAAGAATATGTTTATTTTTATAAATTTGTAAGTAGTTAACTTGTACGAATTTAAAATATGCAAGAAATAATTGTAATTGTACTGAAAATAGTATATTTATAGAATAGAATAGAATAGTATAGAGTTAGTTTCAATAATATATATAAGAACACACGCTAAAAACTTGTATCTTCTTCAAACAAAAAGATATAAATTGTTTCCATTTTGCGGAGTATTTATTGATTTTTTATTTTTCTTAAATGTTAATAACTTAAATTTAGAGTAAATTATTAAATCTATTAAAATTTGAATATCAGTATTCTAAAGTAGAAATCTTAATTGATGTAACTATGGAGACGGAAACGTTCTTTCTCAAATTTGTTATAAATAATATACGTTTCACCCAATTTCTACCCTAATGCCCTTTTATTGGATGATTAAAGTGAGTAAAATTTACGTCATTATAAGCAACCAATCAGTAACAGCCCAAAAATAGGTTTAAAAGATACTCATCCAATCGTTTTCAGCATAAAAGTTAATATTTATGTCAATGTTAGAAGATCAATTTTGATGGCAGTTTTAACGTTTTTATTAATATCAACTGTTGTTGCAGGTATTACAGAGAATAGAATAATATAAAAATACATATATCTAATTATTTTTATTTTTATTTATTTAGATTCTTTGGATCTGACAATACATTTCGAAAAGATGGCATATTCTGATGCGAAAGAAAAATGTAAAGAAGAAAACAAGGAATTATTTTTGCCTAAAAGCCTGGAACTCTTGAAGCAATTTCGGGAAAATGTAGAACCCAAAGTCAGAAATTTGGTGTGGATTGGATTACTAAAAGATAAATTTACTAATAAGTGGTCATTCGCAGATGATAAGAAAGTTCCGAATAATTTTGAATTTTGGGACAGTGATCAACCCAAATCTGATGGTGATTGCGCTGTTGTGGATGGGCATAACAAAATGAAAACAGCTCCCTTAATAGAAAAATTACCTTTTGTATGCGAAAAGAGAATCGCCAAAAGTCAAAGTATGTATCTATTATAATTATAGCAATTAAATAAATACATAAATAATTATTTATTTGATTACAGTTACTGAAAGTCAACAAAATATATAATTATAAGCCATCTGTTCTTCATTCCAGATTGCAATGATATGTGGAAGTACGACAACAAATGTTTAAAAATAACTCAAACTCCTGAAGTATGTCCGGTAGCCAGCGCCACATGCCAAAATATGGGTGGTACACTAGCCATTGCCAAGACACAGAAGGAATTTGATGAAATTCAAAAGGAGATAAAAACATCGGCATTTGACGAGCTAACATGGGCCGGATTAGAAAAAATTGATGGACAATGGAGCTTTCAAGATGGTACTTTTGCTACTGATATCGATAACTTGTGGAAGACAGATGAAAAAAACGATGAAAGCAAAACATGCGTTTTAATATCTACTAGAACAGAACGACTTTTAGCTGTTAAGTGTGATCAGCATACTGGATATCCAATTTGCCAAAGTAAGTACAAAGTTATTTAGCCTACTTTAAATGTAACTACAATGCAGATTCGTTTATTCGGTCTTAAATTATTTGGATATTTATTTTCTAACAACGATGAGAAAGAAGATATCCAAATCAATGAATTTGGGATCTTGTTTCATGAGCTCATTCATTGTTTTTATAGCTAAAAATTCTTATAGAATAGCCATATTTAATTCTTTTTTGTTTCTAAATCATCTAAATGATAATTATTACAATTTATTGCTGATAAACGGACCGCCATTGTTGTTGAGAGATATCAGTTAATAAGAACGATGCTTTCTTGATTAGGTAAGTGTTTTGCTCTACTGAGATAAATTTCTAAATTATATAGTAAGTATGTAAAAACTATCAAGGAAAAAGAATGCGTGATGAGTGTTTGAGATGATAGAATGCTTGATCATTCAAATACATTAGGGCATGTAAAAATGATAGTTTTCGTGATAAATTTACAACTTAGTCAATTGTATTAAAATTTTAAGTTAATGTTAAATTTCAGAAGCTAAAAGTATATATTTAATTACTTTAATTTCTTGTTTGAGAATATTGAATTATTAATAAATATTGAAAAATACATATTTAATGTATACTTAATGTATACTTTAGAAAATAATTATTAAAAAGTTGAATTCGTTCGTTGAAATATATAATGATGAATATTTTATGATTTATAATACATTTTAATACAATTTATTAGTTGAGAAACAATATGTTAATCTTAAAATCGTGTTTTATTTACCATTTATAATCGCGTCAATTTTTTTTAGTATATACATACTACACGATACATAAATATAAAAATCAATATTGAAATATTGGTAATGGATGAATGATTGGTATTTACAGTTTATTTATTAAAAGTGCCATTTAATCAGATTTAAAATAAAAATAAGAAATGAAAGAAAACAGAATTATTTTGCGTTCCTAATATAAAGCGTACGTATATTAAATTTGTTTAATGTTTGAAAAAATTTCCGTAACTAATTCAAGAAATTGAATATTTTATTAAACAAACTAATTTACTGTATATAAAACGATGTGAAAGGCCAGTCAAATTCTAGACACGCAGAATGGAACTATTGAATAATAAATGAAGTTACAATTTAAATGGATTATGGCACGTAATATTGAGCTTTAATACATTAATTTGTTAATAGAGTCGAATAGTCACGATTTAATAACAGAATTAACTGCCTTTTATGATATGTGTTGATTTTACGTACTGTACAGTACCGCCCAAAAATGTGTTTACGTTGGTGGAAGATATTACTTTTCAGCAATAAAAGTCGCGCTATAAAAAATCGCTAGTTGCCGCTTCTTGCAATTAATCGCATACCCACGAGCAACAAATATGTAGTTAAGTAACCGTTCACACGAGCTACGAATTACAGCTGCGACTAAGAAATACCAGAGACTTTTTTCAATTTTCAGTTTTCAATATGAAAATGTATTTTGAAGAGCTTGCACGTATTTTCTTGTTTTCATGTTATGATTTGTACGATCAAAACCGCAACAAGACTCATGCTTTAGTATGTTTCAAAGCATATCATATATATTGAAGTACTCACAAGGGAACTGTCGGAGTGTCATCTAATAGATTTTAATAAAATTTAGTTAATAATTACGTTGAAAGTATACAAACTCTATGACAAATTTCTAGTATTCACTAAACGTGTTAATCAGAGTTATTAGCAATCAAATGTCGTACTATTTTATAGTACTTAAACACAAATATGCAAATTTTTAAAAGTGAAAGGGTCGCGGAGGAAGATGGCGATATTACATTTAGAATAAATTCTGGAATTTTCGAAAATGGGAGAAGAATTAATAAAATTTAGTTTAATTACGTTAAAAGTATACAAACTCTATATTAAATTTGTAATGTTTACTAAAAGTGTTAACACAAATATGCAAATTTTTAGTAGTGAAGAGGTCGCGGAGGAAGACAGCGCTATTACATTTATGAATGAATTCTAGTTTTCGAAAATGGGAGAATTAAATGTAAATATTCAAAACATTATAGCAGAATTTAAACGTTTATATGATAATGTTTGGCCTACAGAAAATATTTGTAGGCCTAATATTTCAGACGTTGATAAACAGGTAGCCAAACTGCTTTTTAATGCATTTAGCGATATTTTAAGTAGTTATGTAAGTAGAGATGACGAAGAGTTTTGTCAGATGGAAAATAATAATTTGATTATAGATAGGCCTATTTCAGATAATAAAATAACACGTCTGCTTCTAGAGAAAGAAACTGATAACGCAGACACTGACTGTGAATCGGGATATTCAGATGATGAAAAATTCGATAAGAATATAATCTCAACAAAACGAAAAGAAGAAATTCTTAACTTGTATAAGAAACACCTAAAATGGAAATTACACACATTACAGTGGAAAGGAGCTAAAGAATTAAAACGTTTTAGTGATTTATATAAATGGGAAAAACAATTTAAATCTCGAAAGCATAGAATTGAAACGTTAAAAATCATTAAAGAACATACTAAACAAATGTTTGACGAAGCTCGAGGCAGCTATAAAATTGTTAAAGGAAATCAATTAAAAATGTGGGCATTACAGAAATTTCTTCAACTGAATAGTTCAATTAAGTTTACCGCTAGTGATTCTTGGGTTGCAAAATTTAAAAAAGAATATAGATTAGTATCTCGAAAGATTACAAAACTTGTAAATAAAACAGAAATAGTGAACGAAAAGGATATATTAGTAAAAGCTGCGCAATTTCAAACAACAGTAAAAAATTTATTGCCGTCTTATTCACGTAACTTCATATTCAATACGGATCAGTGTGGTTTTTCATACGAAATGATTTCACCAAGAACACTTTCATATAAAGGAGAAAAAAACACTATTGGATTTGCACATTCTCCAAGTAATAAAGTAACGCATTCCTACACTGTTCAATATTTAATTAATGCTAACGGACAAGTTGTAGGTAATGTATTTATTTGCTTACAAGAGGGTCATGGAACCTTTGGACGTAGAGTTCAAGCGTCGCTGTTCAATGCCCCAAACATAACTGTTACAGCTAGCTCATCTGGCATATTATCTACAGCAATTATTACAAACTATGTAAAAGACGTATTATCTCCAAATATAACAGAAAACTCTTTATTAATAATTGACTCGTGGAGTGGACAAACAAATATTAATATTTATAATACAGTATTTCAAACATCTACAAATCAAAATTCATGCGAAATATTAATTATTCCACGAAAGTGTTGTCTATATGCCAACCTTTAGATGTCGGATTTCATAGACAATTAAAACTTTTAGCTAAAGAAATTTTAAATGCTATACAATTATTCTGTAATGATTCTTCGATGAAATTGTTTTGGACAACTAGAAATGGCATTATAAAATTACATTCGATTCTTCATCATCAATTATCTGCGCCAATATTTAATAATTTGATTAAACATGCATGGTTCGCTTCTGGACTCATAAATGAAAAGTGTCAATTCTTAAATGTAAAACAAGTTTGTTTTTCTTTTTTAAACACTGACAGTTTAAATTGTGTCGAGAGTAATTGCGAAAATCTTCGATTTGTTAAATGTGCACGATGCCAACAGATTCTTTGTTTATTTTGCTTTGTTGAAAAATATCATGTAAATAGTTGTCCATCTAATAATTTGTGAATATAATAACTTTTAAATATATCTATTAAAATGTATTTATTTATTACGTTTCGATTGTTTTCTTTATATTTATTCTATCAATACTTTTATATTAAATTTCATTGTTAAACTAGTATATATATCTAATCTTTTATAATATTTATTTGAGTTATTTCTTCTTCTACTCTGTAAATGTAATACAGTAATACCTCTGTTTTCGTAGTGTTTAATACTAAAAAAATTAAGAAATTAATATAAAATGAGTATAAAAAACTAATACAATGGTCTCCGAAACAGAATCACCATCTAATTGTTTTTGATTGATCGAAATTAATAATAACTGTTCGGCCTCTTCAATTGTTTGCGGTCTCTGTTTCATTAGCACATTTACGCCTTTCGCTACATTAGCCTCCTTTTTGCTTCCTTTTTCGCCACAACGAAACTTATCGTGGATGATGACTTCCCGAAAAGTACAGTACATGCGACCGATTTCAGCAATTTTAATGCCAGTCACGTATTTTTTAATGATTTCCTTCAACTCGATCGTGTTCCTGGCTTTGTTCGAAGGGCTACTGGCTCTGAAAACTTTCTTTGGTCCCACGATGGAACTAAAAAGAATGGAAGCAATGGAATTGTTTGGCTAGACGCGCGGAGTAATGCTCGTACAGCAAAAAACACCGCCACGAGGACTTGTGAGCAGAAAAATGCGTGGGTCGCTCTTTGTTTTCGCAAAATTAGCAACGAGATCATGTGGCACGCCGACGAAATCCGAGGCAAATTTTTTGCAAAAAATCGACGAAAACCAAAGTCAACGAAAATCGAGGTATTACTGTATCTTCCTCCGCGACCCTTTCACTACTAAAAATTTTCATATTTGTGTTAAACTACTATAAAATAGTACGACATTTGATTGCTATTAATCCTGATTAACACTTTTAGTAAACATTACAAATTTAATATAGAGTTTGTATACTTTTAACGTAATTAAACTAAATTTTATTAATTCTTCTCCCATTTTCGAAAATTCCAGAATTTATTCTAAATGTAATATCGCCGTCTTCCTCCGCGACCCTTTCACTTCTAAAAATTTGCATATTTGTGTTTAAGTACTATAAAATAGTACGACATTTGATTGCTAATAACTCTGATTAACACTTTTAGTGAATACTAGAAATTTGTCATAGAGTTTGTATACTTTCAACGTAATTATTAACTAAATTTTATTAAAATCTATTAGATGACACTCCGACAGTTCCCTTGTCAGTGAAAACAGCAAACATGTTTTCCCTAGATCACAGGATTGTGATGACACGTGAATACACTTCACTCGAACAAAATACAAAAAAAAAAAAAAAAAACACGAAAAGAGCACGTGGGAATTGCGACAAAATAATCGCCCGTTTGTCTGAACATGCATCAGGCTCTGGAGACATGCAGAAATATACAGTGTGGTGTTTCACGTACTAGATTGGCTTTCGGGAACTATTAGACTCTGTAGAGGCCTCGGTCAGCACATGGAGTGGTTCAACTGCACGGTTCGTCCAGTCTCCGCACTTACCTGTTCTTGAGGTAGTTACCAGAGGAGAATGCTCTCTCTAAGCTCGGCGGGCTTCCTGAGTGCATGAGACTACTGTGTTATCAGTTTCTTGTCCTTCTCTTCTCCCTCTCTTGTTCGCTCCGCAATCCACAATTTTTAAGAGTTTTTGGATGGAAATTTCCGATCAATCACAAACCTGTCCTTGGGATTTCGGGCTTTTATAACATTTTTACCCAAAATCCCGAGGTTTTGGTTGGTCCGAACGGTGGTCCCCTGTAACACTATTGCTTCCTGGTCTGTTGCCAGGGGCGCGATTCGGGCCGCGGGGTCAAGCCCTTCCCCGGATGACGGACTCGTAAATTTTACTCTAATGTATATTTTTCTGTCCCGGAGAAGACGCAGCTGTCCAGGTCGCCGCCCCTACACAGGAATGTCAGCAGGTCCAGCTTTGAACACTCTGTAAGGTGACCGTCCAAAGTTACCCCAGCGGACGATCCCTCACTCGTTCTCACGATATACGATCGGGGATCTGTCAATTAGGTTTTGAATGCGACAAATCGTCTCGCACCCCGTTCCTTGTCCACACCGGTCCTGTTTACGAAATAAGTCACCGATTTATTGGCTTTAACTCGACAGCCAGTTTCCCGTTGGGGGCGGGGGTAATGTCCCGGCATCACAGTTTATATGGGAGTGCTCACATCTACGTCGACACACGGCGACGAAATGTTTTCATTAAAAGAGAGTACGCGTATTATGACATTTTGTCGCCACTCGGAGTGTTGCGGCACAGCCGAAGTTCAAGACTCGAGCCGCATGTTCCATAAACGACGCAATAATCGACACTATGAACAACGAAATTTTTATCGATAACGATATTTTAATAGAAGAAGTCGAGTTACTGCCAAGCTTGTTCGATAAATCTGAAAGATTACTCAAATTTAAATATAAAGGAAAACGCTGGGAGGAAATTAGTGTGAAAATTTTCTTTACGACATCGTGTAACTTGACAAATGAAGAAAAAACAAAACAGGTAAGTTTAGTTCATATTCTTATTATTGTGCTATTAATACAGTTCCTGTATCCTTAACCTTACTTATATTACAAAGTAGTTGCATTGCATATTACAAGGTATCGCACTGAATAAAAGGATAGGCTAGTGTGCATTTCTTGGTTGTCATGTACTTTATGTATGTATGTGTTTGTTTATATTTTATCATACTACCACAGTACAGATCCTTCAGGTAATGTAAAACAATTCACAAAATAATTCCTTATATCGGCAGCAGTTGTGGTTCTATTAATGTTTTGCACCAATAGACGTTCCTGTGGGATTCGTATTTTGTGTCAGAATTTCTCGGAAAATTTGATTTCATCTTTGGATCGTACAAAATTGTGCAGTATGTTACAAATCATTACAATTTTATAACAAAGTGTAATGTTGACATCCAAAATCCTAGTATTCTCCATTTGTTACAGAGAATGCCGAACGTGCATTCGATGGGCTCTTATGAAACGACAATTAAATATCCTTTTCATTGGCGTAAGTCCTATTTTAGCAAAAGCTCGCAATATGTATTTTGAGAAACCAAAGGATTCATCACCCACGACACAAAAAAACATCACTTATAAAAAAGTGATGTTTTTAAACGATAATAAAATATCGTCATTAGGTAAACATTGACCTTTGAGCCAATGAAGCATATTTTTTCGAGTTTTTCTGCCCATATTTAATTGCGTAAAAATTGAAGAATCACTTGCTGACTGATAGGCGCTAACGTCAATGAATACAAATTTGTAGTCCGCACCTTCTCAAGCCATCAATACTTTTTTTAACTCTTTCCGTCACGTGGGCACTAAGACGGTCTCTTTTAGCAAGCCTATTATGGATTCGGCTAGGCCCACAATGGGGCGTCCGGCTAGTGAGGGACGGGATCCGACATATCCTGACGGACCCCCAGAGCGATGGGCTGCCACCTTGACCGCTCGGTCATCCGGCCGTCAAAGCCATCAGTACTAGAGAGCAATATTTTTTAATAATTAAAATATGACAATCCAGTATTCTTTGGCTTTTTAATAGTTACCGTTATGTTTACCGATTGTTCAGATGATATGTTTACCGTAATAGCTCTAACTATATTTGGAAAATTTGTGTATTGATAAAATTGATCAGCTATAGCTAGTTAGACTTGTTCACTTTTTCTGGTATATCTAGTGACTGTAGATTCTCATATGCAATCACAAGTGAAATTAATTATTTTTCACAAAGTAATCACCCTCATAAGATATTCAAAATGTAAATTGTGAAAACTTGCTCTGGTAGATAAGTACTTTATGTGTAACAAAAAAATAATTTATTTATTTTAGCATGTGAAGTACAAAAGCTGCGGAAAAATTTAAGAACTGCGTTTTGCCGAGAACTCCGAGCTCAGGAAGAAACAATTTCAGGTCAAGCTGAGAAAAAATGTAAAACACTATGTCTACTTATAGTAAGTTGCTATTTTTGTTACCGACCATTGATCAAAGGGACTAGAACCAATGTCTATGCTGTAAAAGAAATAAGAGGAAGAATTCTTTATGCATTGTCAACAGAATAAAGTAATAAATCAAATAAAAAATGTTAGAACACTACACATATGCCACCTTATAAAATGCAGCCGTGTTTATTCGGTACGAATGTTTTCGGTCGTGTTAAACGACCTTCTTCAGGAAAATATCCAAAAAAGAAAAAGAAAAAATCGAACACATCGAAAATTTGCAAAAGCGAACAAACTTTGGAACGTTTTTAAAAATATTCTAAAGAGAATTGCATGCGCCATCTCTACATCGATGCGTATTAAATAACACATTACATGAGAATAAGATAAAAATAAAAATAAAGATAAATAACAGACAATGAAAAATAATATGCTCCTTGGAGACATTAAAAGTAAAGTACAAACATAAACTATGGTGCAAGCCGAACGGCGCACAAAACATCGGGAAGGAGAGGAGCTGTGCAGAGACAATATCTGCAGCCTGGCGCTCAGGCGACATGTAAACGTCAGAAACCGTAGTTATTGTCTCTGCACAGCTCCTCTCCTTCCCGATGTTTTGTGCGCCGTTCGGCTTGCACCATAGTTTATGTTTGTACTTTACTTTTAATGTCTCCAAGGAGCATATTATTTTTCATTGTCTGTTATTTATCTTTATTTTTATTTTTATCTTATTCTCATGTAATGTGTTATTTAATACGCATCGATGTAGAGATGGCGCATGCAATTCTCTTTAGAATATTTTTAAAAACGTTCCAAAGTTTGTTCGCTTTTGCAAATTTTCGATGTGTTCGATTTTTTCTTTTTCTTTTTTGGATATTTTCCTGAAGAAGGTCGTTTAACACGACCGAAAACGTTCGTACCGAATAAACACGGCTGCATTTTATAAGGTGGCATATGTGTAGTGTTTTAATACGATATGCAGTCTACGACGAGTTAAAAAATGTTAGAAATTTCGAAAACAATGAAGGATAAAATGATCATTTTAAAAGGATCATTAAATAAATATGATACAGATTGGAAAGCCAATTTTGCTTTGTTCCTAGTGCCACTGCTGCAATCTTTCCTTCTTTCCACAAAATTACAGGTACAAATACAAACTTTGTAATTATTCCAATGAGTTTCTTTTAATTCAGCTCTAAGTGCCGATTGTATATTTGCTGGTTTAACTAAATTTTCACAACCTCATTATTCAGGATATCGAACTCAGTCTTTGCTACTACAAGCCTCTCAAAAGTCATCTCTCATTTTATCAAAGAAACCTGTTTACATGTTTTCTTCTAAAAAGATATCATGGCTTCCGAACACTCCATCAATCACATCCAATTCATATCAAAATATTTATCCTTTTACCTTTCACTTATCATGCACCATCCCTGGTAGTGTCTTCTAATGCAGTACAATCACCGAGCGCTTCAAGTGATTCATTGTGTTCATATGTAAGCAATTACATGGCATAATTATTAGATTCTGCCATGCATTTCTTATATGGCAGAATCTAATTTATTATTCAGAAGGTTTGCATTCAGGAGAATAATTATTTATCTAATTAGTTTAATTCTTTTTATCATCTTTTAATTCTAAATAAAGAATAATTTAGCATGACTTTGCTTTTATTTTTATTCCTAATTTATTACTGGCCATAAATTTGTAAGGATAAGAAGCAAGAATTTTTGTTGATTCAAAGTGTCAAATAAATATATATATATATATATATTACGATTGACTACGATTACGATTGATTATTCCAGTAAAAGAAAGACTGGCGGTGATAATAAGGTGAGATTTTTATTATTTTTTTGTGAACCTGTTGGTTGATGGTGTAGCAATGTACCAATAACTATATATATATATATATATTATTATGTACTATATATATATCACCATCCAACCAACGGGTTCACAAAAAAATAATAAAAATCTCACCTTATTATCACCGCCAGTCTTTCTTTTACTGGAATAGTCAATCGTAATTGTGTAAATTAGAAGTTGTGTTTTATAGAAGGACCCACTAGACGTAATAATTCGTCAAGACTATTGGCATTTATTCGGAAATTTAAAAAATACCCTATATTAGTAGGATAAGTTCGTAGCTCTTCGTATGAAGTCTAAAATTTCCCTTTTAACAGACGATCATCTAATATTATATGTACCCAATAGATTCCTTTTTCTTTTTAATTTTCTACGGCGTATTTTTCAAAGTACTGATCACTGCTACTTCTACAAGATCCATCTCGGAAATGAATGGCGACGTTTGCTTCGATATTCTTATGCAGAGCGACGAAACGTTTTGTCATTTAGTCTGGCTAGGCGAGCAACACAATCTCGCCGAGATAAAATTTTGCAGTGTGTCTTTAGGCAACTGAACAACCCATTTCTAAGGAGTTGAAAATATCTCAATTGTTGTCGAACTTCTTTCGATCAATCATGTTCTAACTCAGCTTGTGTTGCGAACATTTTGTTTTAATTAGTGGTTAGTAGTGGCACACTTAGGATTTAATCTTGCGGGAGCCCAGTTGAACGGATATAAAAATTTTTAATGTGAATTTAATAAAACTCCATGCTATGAACCGATAATTCTTTAGTATAGAAATAGAAGACACGACAAGATATAATAATAAAACAATGAATTTTAATTAGGAAAAGATTTTTGGAAAGTTTTCTGGTTTTTTCTCTCTTCTTCTTTCTTTGGAGTGTGCCAGTTGCGCACCCAGAGAGAGCCCTCTGGGTGCGCCACTGGTATGATAGTATGAACCTAGCTTTAAGCACATCAAGCACTAATTGTATTGGAAGATTTCCAAAATATCGTTTTCTTAGAAACAGGGACAGAAATGCTTATCTGAAGAAATAAAAGTTTTTGCTTCTGAAAATGCCTTCAGCAAAATTAAACAACTTTTAATAATTGAAAGCAAGCGAACAGAATGACAATAAAAGGCATTTCAAGTATTTGTAAAATATGAAAAAGAACATTTTATAAAGTACAGAGAAAGCGAAAATATTTTCCCGGAAGCCTTATTGCGTCGTCTTTGAATCATTACATCTGGGTGAACAGTTTGGATCACGTAACACTGAACAGCCATTCAAAATCACAGCAGATCTCTGAGAAGAATTTCAATTGTCTGCTTCTGTTCCAACTGTTAATTAAAAGACGGTAAGTATGAATGATCAATCTTAAACTGCTTAACATTATCTAATACCTACTAGAAATAATTACGGTAGACTTTGTGTTTTTATGTTTATTTACATTTTTGAAATGTTCGATATGTTGTGATTTAGTTAATTATTTTTAATAGAAATTATAAAAGTTAAGAACCGGCTAGAGTTGATCCTTCCATAAGAATGAAATGCTTCGAATAACACTGGTAACTTAATTAGTATCTACTACTTATAATCTATAATTTAAATAAAATGTTATTTTTATTTAAATAGGACTCCAATCTACATAGTAGGAGAGCAGCATGCGAGGAAATTTTAACAAGAAATATGATGGAGAGAATTGGACTTGTCTACCAATACTAACATTGGAGTGTCAATAATTGGAATGCTATTGTTTTTTTAGATTAGAAAATGTTTTAAAGTGATTATCGGGTTGTTTGAGACTTTAAAGAGAAAGATTTAATCGAAAATATATTCATCATACACGCAAATGGTAGCTGTTCAGTTGATAAGTATTTTAAAATTAATTTAATTTCAACACAAGTTTTTAATGTCCCTTCATTTAAATACTTTTAATATGTTTATCATATTACAATATCCCAATATTTAAAAAGTATATGAGTATAAATAATTAAAGACGTGAGTGAATGAAGCATTGGGTAAACAAAATCAACGTTTTGAATGAATTAATGTTCACGTTTTACTTTCCGGGCTGTTATATAACAGAGGAAAAGTATGGTGATCGGTCAAAACATCACCCTCAAAAATTTTTACGTTTTTGAACTCAGTAAACCTTGAAATGTCGAGAAATGCAAAACAAGTGGCGGCTTTATTTGTATGTATGGATGTTAGTGTGTGGGGGGAACACGTCTTTGTTCATCCGTTTTGAAGCTTAACTCCTGTACCTTTTGTTGAAAGTCTTCGAAATTTTGACGTGAGGTTTGTGTATGAGGAGAAAATGTTTCCAGAAATTTTCAGCAAAATCGGACTACTGGTTCGAGAGATATTACGGGAGTGAGGGCCACATCTCAAAAGAAAAAAATAACTTCCAAGTTGTGTAATTTTTTACTCGTATAACGTTTTAGTTTATCAAATAAAAACTTATTTCTACCCTCAAAATTAAGCCTTTTTCCTTTCTATTATATTTAATAAAATTTAACATTATAAAATTTATTTTTTAAAATAAAATCTCATAACAGATGGCGATGCACACACACTTTAAAAGTGGAAAAATTACGCAACTCGTTGCTGAATGTTTTATGTAATTATTTTGGGGTACTACATGAAATAGTGCAGAGATTTTCAACTGCTGCGCCGTGAAAATTTTTGAAGGTTATTAAATAAGTTATTTTCGAAAAAAGCCCAAAGAATAACGAGTTGCTTAACTTTCCCTGGTAACTTTTGGTGGCTCCATCTATCATGATATTTAAAAATTTAAGGTTACAAGGTGATTTATTACATATTTAAAATTTTTAAACTAAAATTTTTCTTTTCAAAATAGTTTTCCGCTCTTTTGAATAACATGTACACAAATTTTGGCATCAGTCGGCTTATTGATTGGAGCTAGAGTTATCTCAATAGGTCAACTTTAATTATGATCACCTGGTACTTACGATATAGACTAAACATTAGTTCGTTTAATTAATTTAGCGAACATTCATTAATTATAATGTTTTATTAGATGTATTGTACGTGTTTTTAAAAATTTAAACAGAACCTAAGGTATTGAGGTTATTGACAACTTATCATTTTTTCAGGTGTTTAAAGTTGGATGACAACAGCAGAACTTGTAAATTAGTATGTATTTGATGGTCATTTACCATCCAGCCAATACAATATAATTTTATTGCAATCGAAAGGAAAAAATGCAAGTGGAGAATCATTGATAGGACGCTATTTCTGATTCCCCAGACAAAAATAAAACAACTACAATAATTTAATAATTTCATCTATAGTATGAATTTTTTAAGTCTGTGTTTATAATTCTCACATATTTAATATCTATAATACAGGATAATTAAAAAGATCTTAGAAAAACTTTAAAAGTAGGTTTAATTTTAGGTTTATTTAGTTACGGCAACGCGATTCATGGAGGATCTAACGAGGGGAATTCCTCACTGGAGATCTTTTAAGGGAGTTTACCAGTGTTCTGATAAACACGTTTATACCTTACTTCAGTGGTCCGCGGAACACGGGTGCTCCGTAAAGCCACTTCAAGTGTTTCGCGAAAAAACATATATACAATTAAAAATTGTTGCAAAAGAAAAATCAATACAATGTAAAATAATTTTTGCATGGGAATGTAATTAGCAAACGCCAATGTCGTTATCTACTAGACCGAGTGGGCTTGATTTCAAAAAGGTTTGCCACCCCTGCTTTAAAGCTGATGTATTGTAAGTGTTCCGCGGAAAACAATGTGAAAGTTTAGTGTTCCCCGACTTCAAAAAGATTGAGAACCACCGCCTTATGTGTATTCTTTTCTGCATGATTCTTCCTGTACTTCCAGCAACTCCGAGTGGCGTTTGCGGCTATATGTTCCGAGGTAAAATTGGCTTGTTTTTGTATTCCTGATCTAACTTTAAAGTTTGTCGAAGAGTTTTTAAATCACCCTGTATATTTCTGAAAAAATTTTATCCAGGACCGTTCCTGGATTGTTGACCACCCACCCAAGTGCAAAAACAATATTCCCGTCCTTATTAAGTTATTATTTAATTAAGAATTTGATATGCAGTGTTTACTTTTGTATATACATACTTTTATATATTCAATACAATGTTTTAAATAGTTAAGAATACTAAAACTTTTTTGATAATTATTATTATTAGTTAAAATTTTACATATAATACACGGTATGCAGCCGCCCCTAGAGTTGGCCGCTCAAGTGCGGGGGTACCTTTTGCATACCCGACAGGAACAGCCCTGCCTTTATCTGTATAATCAGTATCAATTTTTTAACGTATACAATAGCACTTCAATTGTATCTATATGCTTTTCTTCGTAAAAGGATTTCACAGATTTATAAGGACCTTTATTAAAAATAAGTTTTAAAAAATTATTCTGTAATAGCCTATTTTTAATTTCTATAAGTTGTAACTGGGAGATGCCCCGCATATTGTTCTAGCGTAACAGAACAGAGTGTATATAAGTTTTTTTTTACAGTCTCTGTCCTGTTACGCAATATGTAGACATTTTAGAAAATTCACTTGCATCCAGGGACATATACGTGATTTGGGTTCTGTCACAATCCCATTTGTGCGTACATTGCACTTAACACAAACTTAGTTTCAACATCTAGAAGCACTTAAGATCATTGACTAGCCAGCAAAAGCATTCAATTTGAACCCGGTTCTCCTGTCACATGTGAATTCTATGTACAAAACAAATTCTATAACCACTACTGACCACATGAGAGCTAATATCTGTTAGCAGTGGAATAATATTAATTCTAAAAACATATGTGAACAACATATTGATTCTATAACGAACAGACTTAATTTGGTACTAAATAATGGCGATTTCTAGATAAAGTATTAATAAAATTTTAGTTCTCTATTGTTTAATAAACTTATATGGTAGATTTTTTCTTCTCTTTTGAAGAAGCCACACTCCAACTGCATTCAATACTTTTTTATTCTGGGAAAAGCATTTCGAGTTTTTTTTTTTTTTTTTTTGTCTGTCTCCAGTCCTTCACACTAAAATTAATTTACTAGGCCTATATCATAATTATAAATACAAACTCTTTACATGAAACCTCAAATAATTATTTACACACACAATTTTTTATTCGTTGTTATTTTTGGTCTTAATTCAGCATTATTCAGTAAAGTGTATCATAAACACTTATTTAAATTGCTCTGTATTATGTTCTCAAATGTTGCAACTTAAATTTTATCCATTTCTAATTAAGATAGGAAGTCGAAACTTTAAAGACATATCTAAGTTTGATGACATAGTATTTTAATAATGTTTTAGAGAAGTGGTTCCATTTTCACCGTCCTCTACTCCACTCTCAAAAAACATTACCAAAAATATAATTTAATCAGTAATCATATTTGTAAATAATGTATCAGATGTGTGTTTAAGGGCATTATAGTGATGTAAAAGTATAATTACATATTTTTAAATATGTATTACACACTGAAGCTATCGAATTTCTAAATTACTTTAAGTGCATTTTGTTCATATTGATATTTGAGTAATACTGTTTATTGAATATTTATTTGCGATTATTTGTAGTCATAAAACATCTACAACGAGTAATTATTTATTGTGGCATCTTTACAATGCCGGGTTGCAATTTTTAATCATATTTTTAATTTATTTAATTTAAAATACTGTATATGCCCTCGATCTCAAATTAGTAGTGTCTTGCCCCTGTACATCATACTTTTCCTGTTAGCAATGGAGTCGTGCCGGTCATCTATTTTACATCTTTCAGAGGAAAATTTTTGAATTCAAATAACATTGGAAGTTGGTGCAAACTGGAACATTCGTATAAAGTTAATTGGACCTTCTGCTCTTAAGGTTTCCATATTTGGTCTCAAATTTTATCTATCTAACACCATTCTCGAGATTAAGGAAAGGCAGACAGCGAAAATTTATAGATCTACAATTTTTTTAAAAATTGCAGCCTAATTGTAGTAATTAAGTAATAATACATTCTAATACATTATAGCGAAAGTTATGCATAGAACTTCACATCAAACTTCTTAATTGACTTTTTAATTATGTAAACCTTCCAAAATTTAATTATGAATCAAGGAGTGAAATATTCATATATACATATACATGATTTTAAAATAAAAAATTTTTCAACATGTAATCGGGCTGCGATTTTTAAATGCAGACCTATACATTCCAACTAAGGACAGATGGACTTATCTGTCCGTCTGTCCTTCATTAACCTTGACTACGGAGTTAGCTAGATGAAAATCGAGACCAAATACGGAAAGTTATATACAAGTATAAACTATGGATGATTAAAGGTTGCAGCCGTGCAATGCGACAATGTTACAGTAAATAATTGTTCGTATTATTATGAATTTTTGTTTATTTTTTTATTTGAAAGTTTATGTGAGGTTTTGCTGGGTTGAGTATACATAAACGCGATCAGATCCGAGTGGTTGACCCATGCAAATCTCAACGATTGTGACACCTTTCATTTAAAGATGAGTGTCGAGTGAATCCCTATAGAGAGGAGCCAACACACACTTATATCTATAAATATATTTATGATATTTAATATAACAGATTTCTAAGAAAATACATTAATTTTCCGATCACATACGAGAAAAAGAGTTTACATAAAACTTATTTCATCATATATGATGACAGAGGTCGGAAACTGAAAGTCAGTCATCTGAATTTTCAATGGCAAAGTGATGATTGAACAGCAACAAAGATCCGGTTCATAGACTAGCAAGTGATGGATACTAGACGGTTGGTCGAAATCCTCCATATCTTAGGTCAACTCTGTCGGGTCCCGTCCCTCACTTTCTTACCACCCAGTCGCTCCATTGTGAGCCTGATGAACCCATATTGGGCTTGTTAAAAGAGGCCCTCTTAGGATCACAGGACAGAAAAATTTATATTCAAAAATAATATAATTTCCTTTTAAAATGTATTCTCTGAAACATGAAAGTAACGCAAAATTTCTTAATTAACATAAGGAAAATAGATATTTTCTGAAAAAGAATGAAAATTATTTGGCAATTAAAAAAATATTAATTTAATCCATTAAAAATTTTACCATTTTTAATAGTCTCGAGTTTTCTCTGATGTTAATCTTCTTTTATAAGTTATTTTGTTTGTTTATTGTATTGATTTGAATTGTTACAGGCATACTAATTTTTAGGTTAAAACATTCAGACGTTCGTTTCATTTATTCTCATTCAAAATAACATAGATTTAGGTTACTTACGTCATTATCACCCATTAACGATTCTAAATCAAATATATCTTTAAAGAGTAATTAATTCAGATGCACGATAGGAAAAAAAACACATTATTTGATGGATGAGGAAACAAATCAACTAAGACACTTAATTTAATTATTAATGTGGACTTTTGATAAATCTGATGCTAAAATTTGAATTATAAACATATTGAGTAACTTACTCTTAGTTGTAGTTGGTGCTTTAGTAGTCGTGGTGGTTGTGGAAGTAGTTGTAGTCTTTTTATTTCTGGCTCCTTCCTTTTCGCATAATGCCCAGGTAACTATATCACAAGATTTAGATACTAATTTGAAATCTTTTCGACCCGCTATAAATCCACATTTTCCTTCCGATGGTTCTCCGGGAGCCCATGCCGAAGCCGGGATTTTACTTCCATCCGAATTCTGCCATTCCCCATCTTTCAATATGGCGTCTGTCCAAACTAGAAGAAACGTACCGTGACGAATTTCGTCATAGAATCTTCTGCGATCGTCTTCGTCTTTAACTGTAGCTAAATGAGCTTTTCTTTCATTACTATTGCACCTATTTTCTGCATCGACTTTCTTTTCGTAGACGAATTCGGAAACTCGGAAACTTAGACAGAAAGAATCATATTTATGGAAGTCGTGTTTCGTATCGCATTCTGTTAATTATTATAATTAGAATTTTGATATTAATAACTTAATGAAAAAAAAAGTAATAATAATATTTAGCTCACCCCCATCGACTGGATCTTTCTGACATACGAAAGAAGCTTTGTAGTCTTTATTGTTACATTGGCTAGTTTTTAATAAATATTTCTCTCCTTGAAACCATCCGCATCTTCCGTTATTCCAGTCTGGCTTATCGTCCCATAGTGTATAATCATCTGGGTTTATTTCGGTTTCGTCAGAAAAAACCATTCTGGTTACTTCCATCGAAAATGCGCTATCAGTTTTTCCTTCGAAACCATTCCAATATTGTGTTTTAAATTTATGATTATAAATTGTTTGGTTAATCATATCCATCGATTCTTCATCTATGATACGGAATCCTGATGAACCGGATCCGCATCCCATTGCGGATTTTAAATTGTTGTGACTGTAGACGAATGACCGCCCGAAGTGACACTCATCGTTTTCACCATCTACATAAGATTAAGAATTGTTACATTAACTCAAGTAATTATACGAGTATACCGTATATTTTAAGATATGTTAAAAATCTATAGAATACGAAACTTTTCTTATTTTTTATATCAATTATTCAGATTATATTCCACTATTATGCCACCCATCTTTTATTATCATATAATAGTTATGTGAGGCCCCTATGGGGTTATCACATATTGATAACCCCCCTTATAAATAACTATTATATGATAGTAAAAGATTGTGCTTATCTTATAATTGAGATGGGTTATGATGATGATGATGATGATGATGATAATAATAATAATAGTAATAAGCGCAGAGCCCAAACAGTTAGGAGTTGAACGTTGAAATTTGGTACACAGTTAGGGTACGCCATGAGAATGTACACTAACAAGAGATTTTTGGAAATTCTCCCCGCAGAGGAGAGGGAGAGGGTTAAGGATTACCCTGAAGAACTCGGCTTCTACTGTACTATTTTAGATGCGGTTTTTTGCGTTTTGTAGGAAATCGAACATATTTTTAGACCCATTTAAAAATTCTCTAATTAGCCTCGGAAGAGGAGGGCCTAATTCTTGTACCCAGTGAAAATGGATAAAATCAGCTATATAACTATAAAGGTTATCTTACGTAAAAGTTTATCACACCGAGTGAGCAATCTAACACATTTTAAAAATTTTTATTCTTCTACTGTACACAATCTAGAGAATCTTTAAAACGTATTAGATTGGGCACTCGGCGTGATAAATTCTTACGTAAGATACTATTTGATTTATATTTACAAGGTTAAGTTATAATATAATATAGTTAGAAGTACGAAATAATCTAATAATCTTAATCTTTGCTGTTGTTATTTTTTTCCGAGCACCGCCGGGCTCATCTGCTAGTTTTCTATATTTTCAAAATAAATAAATATTTATAAAAATAAAAGGAGTAGCGTAAAACTGCAAATGAAAAACTTACCAACAGTACATAAATAAAAAGTGGAATATAGAATGATAATATATCGAATTTTCATTCGGAAAAGAATATTCATGCGGCAATCTCAGTATCAATATATGAAGTGATCGGAATTATTTATGAACAACGTTGCTGTCGAAACGTTGCTCACAAACAACACGTGATCAGTTATCAGTTTGACTTCCGTGCAGTAATATTAAGTACAGCTGGCCATTAATAATCTTTTTAACACTGAAAAATAAATAAATAAATAACATTGAGTAATAACTGATTTTAAATACAATAAATCTTAGAAAAAATATTAACTTACTTTTAATAAATATTTTTTCGTCAATTTTTAAGGATTTTAGATGGTTTCAAAATAAATTTAATGATTCGTAAAGACGTCATATATGCAGAACTCGCTCAGTAGTGACAATAAATCTTTCAGTTTCTTTTCTCACGAATTATCGACTGAATTATTGTTTCCGTTTGTAAAACGTCATGGTTACTCTTCCATAAAAACATTTTCCAACTTTCTTTGTTAATTATTTATTATTTTCAGATACATACTCATAAAATAATTAAGGGGAAAACAAAAATTTCTTCTTCGAAATTTAAGTTTAAAAGTTGTAATATAATTAGTAAATAATGCCAAAATTTAAATTATACTAACTATAATGCAATTTAAATTTTAGTATTCACATATAATTTAATTCACATTCAATTAACATTAAAAACATCTTATTACAAAGATAAAATGAATTCGAGGAAACGAAAACAATTTAAAAGTTTTAATTCATGCGAGGTTACGTGATGTAAATCACAGCCCTATATCGAAACGAAGGATAATTCTGTATAAATTTTGATATTTCGATCGAAAGAAGCCATGACCGGACGGCGCGAGCAGAAAATAAGTCGGGTACTGTACGTGGAAGAGTGAGTTCAGAAGACAAACGAAAAAGTACTCGTTACTAAAAAAGAAAACAAGAATTTGTTAAGAAAAACATTCCCGTCGGATACAATACCTGATCTTCAGAACAATATAATTTTTGAACGTAAGTTCACGTATTCTCTTCTAGATCCCGACGAAAAAGGCAACTTCGGTCATCCTTCAAATGAAGAAGGCTCCGAGTATCGGAAGCGATGCGATGCACACCAAAGTTTAGTGGGAAACTTGAAGACGGATGCATGCACGTCCCCGAGGATTTTCGGCGAAGCAGCGGGACTAAGAAATGATACTATCCGAGAGAAATGCGCAGCGGACTGGATGAAAAATGTAATAAGCAAGCTCTCCTTCGTAACTACACAAAATGAATTTTTATCGATTTGGTCCATCGATCTCGTATTCTAATTGGTCTCGAATATTCCTCCTCGCGACTCACCTGTTTCTAATTACAGACTTTCTCAAGCCGCGAGAGAAGATGGGCGTCGACGATTGATATGACACTTAATTCGCCAGTAATTAAATCTGATTAAGCTCTTTTACGTAAGATTTTTAGTCATTTATTTTGAAAAAATAATGATAATATTATTTTGAATTTTGATTCGGTCCGCAGAGAAAATCTCTAACTGTTACGGTGATTAAGGTTCGGATACTTGACATTATATTTATAAATCATAGTAAATAATTTCATGGCCTGTCACGAACAAATAAGGCATCAATTCTAATGACATATACTTTCGAAAATCATTTATTTACGCATTCTATTGATAGTCCCAAACGTCATAAGATTATTTCTCCCTCACTAAATTTCAACAAACCCAATAAAAGCTAAAATACAAAATCAACAGTAAAGAATAAAGCATAATCAGTGTTTCTCAAACTATCACGCTATTTGAGAAACGCGTGTCTTAGGAGCTCTATATATAACTTATAACACACTTGAAAACGTTAAAATTCATTATCACGAAATTTATTTCATTATTGATTTACTATCATTACATCATCAGTTTTATCGTATTATCGAATACAGTATATTTACCAGTCATTACTTTCGCTTCATTCCAGAAATATAGTAGAAAGCCCAAACTTTGCTCCAAAATATCTGAATGATCTTTATTGAAAAGTCTCTATAGAAACAAATAAGTACAGTACTGCTGGACTACAGTAGAGCGTCGATAAGTGGAACGTCGGTAAGTGGAATGGTCGGAAAGTGGAACGATTTTCAGTCGGACTGTGTCGTGCTGAATCGAATGTTTTTGATACTAAATTTACTTCTAAAGTATAATTTTCATGTTTTTTTTTATATTCTTTAATATATTTATTTTGTTTGTACAAAATGCAGAAATAATTTTTAACGATACGATAGCCTCGATGAGTATTATAAAAATTTTCGTTAGGCTTAAAATCGACGAAAATTCAACACGAAGCGACACGCAACGGAGAAAAATTCAACAGGAAGCGATACGCAACAGAGAAAAATTTGAACATCGGACAGGTTAATGTATTTTTTCGTACAAAGTCGGAAACTGGAACAAATCATTAACTGGAAGGACCCCAGTCCCCAATTGGTTCCACTTATCGACGCTCTACTGTATTTATTTTCTATCAAATTTATTACGATAAAGTTACATATATGGAAGTGAACTACGTGCACTATTATGCAGTATTCGTTGTATTAATGCAATAAACAACCTAAATAAATATCAAGTCCGTAATTTTATTTTAAATACAATTTCTCGAAGCTGTCTTTTCAATCATTTCCTCGATCTCGTAAAATGCATTATAACTATAGTCGGCAAAACTTCCAAATATTTTCTCGTCGTGCTTAAATGAAATAGTGAATCTCTATGAGCAGGGACGGATCTAGGTTTTCCAAGGCCTAGGGCTTATTGAAATCCAATGGGACCCCTTTTTTGTTAGATTAAGAATCTTTAAATTGGTGTTTAAAATTCATTTTTATAACATCAAAGAGTTAAAATATATTTATTTATGAAATGGTGTTGAATGACAAACTTTATATCTTATTTTATAATAAAATAAATTAAAATATAAATATACCATTACGCCATTTATCCATACCATTAATTATTTTAACTATTAAGAGAAGAGAACCAGAAGAACTATGAAAAAATATAAAAGTACAGTACATATCAATGAAGCAGCGCATCAACTCATTCCATACAAGAGGATGGCAAAATCGGCGAAATG
The DNA here is from genome assembly GCF_030686945.1 of Centruroides vittatus. NCBI lineage: Eukaryota > Metazoa > Arthropoda > Arachnida > Scorpiones > Buthidae > Centruroides > Centruroides vittatus. The sequence continues at coordinate 788,250 of NW_027122214.1, forward strand.
TATGTCGAAAACTACGATAGAAGTATCAGAAAAATGAAGAAAGGCAAAAATCATTGGTAACCGAGAGGAAATGCGAAGATTAAACGCAAAGTTCCAAAAATAAGCCAGGAAAGATAAGAGAAAATTCTGAGAAGAACAGTGCAGGAATATGGAAGCAGCAGCTCAGAAAGGCCTCATTAGACAATGCTTCGCTTATGTGAAAAAACCCGAACACCATTTATCGCACGTAAGGCAGCGGTCAATGGTCAAGATGGTCATAAATTACATGATCAACACGCAATCAAAGAAAGATGGAAGGAATACACAGAACAACTTTACACCAGTAAAACGAAAGTTGATACCCAAGGTATTGAAGAGAAAGAACTGACAGAGCTGGAGCCAGACATCTTAGAAAAAGAGGTGACGTGGGCACTCAAACAACTGGCTAGCCACAAGGTCCCAGGAGTCGATGGAATACCAGCAGAGTTACTAAAACCTTTACCATTAACAGTTTTGACAGCACTGTGCCGAAGTGTGTGGAAGAATGGTAATGGCCAAAGAATTAGAAAAGATCTATTTTTATCATCACCGTACCAAAGAAGGGTGATACCAAAGATTGTTCCAACTACTGCAACATTGCTCTGATTTCACACGCTAATAAGATTCTACTGAAGATCATTCAACAGCGTATGTACTGTACTCAACCATGAACAGAGAGATGTCAGATATACAGGCATGTTTTCGAAAAGGAAACATGCCCGTATAACTGTGCTCATATCGCTCCGTTGGATGATGGAAACAACAAGGGAATACCAAAAAGATCTATACGTGTGCTTCATTGATTACTCAAAGGCTTTCGATGACAAGTTGTGGAAGTGTCTCAAGGAAATGGGAATCTCACTGCATCTCACCCAGCTCATACGATCGTTATACGTATACTAGACAAGAAGCCACTGTAAGAATGCCATATGGTGATACAGACTGGTTCAAGATCAGAAGGGGTACCTGCCAGGGCTGTATCCTTTCACCATCAGTATTCAATCTGTATGAAAAGGTGGCGACGAGGAAAGTAGATTTGAATGAATCTAACATTGGCGTGAAAATTGGAGGCAGGAACATCAATAATCTCCGATATGCGGATGATATCACGCTGCTGAGGAAAGTCAGGAAGATCCAGAGCAGCTGCTTCTGAGAATCAAGCATGAAAGTGCAAAGGTAGGGCTGCTTCTTAACTTCAAGAAAACCAAAATAATGACTACTGCACAGAATACGGAAGTCAAAATAGTGATCAACGGCGAAGAAATCGAGGTAGTGAAAGATTTCATATTTCTCGGGACCAAAATCAACCGTAATGGCGATTGCAGTCCAGAAATCAGAAGACGTATAGCCCTTGGACGAACCTCGATGATCAGCATGAACAGCTTTTGGAAGAGTAACGACATCTGCCTCCAAATTGAATGCAGTTTAGTTAGCGCGATTATTTTGCCTATGGTCATACATGGATGTGAAACTTGGAATCTAAAGAAAGCGGACAGAAGGAAGATAGATGCTTTCGAACTGTGGTGTTGGAGATTTGCTGGTGCAAACAACTCTACCTGCTCTCTTTGTGGTGTCAGTGACAGTAGTGTACATTACATCTATGACTGCTCCTTGCTCGAACTAGAATGTCATTTTCTAAGGACGACAATCGACTCCCATGGGCACAACTGGACCAACCATGACTCCTGCCTACGTGACAAAGACTCTTATGAAGCCTTCCTTAACCTCATCTCTATGTATTTCTCCGCACCACTGTGAGTGGCTACTAGTTTTGCAGTGTAATCTACATGTATACTTTGTTTAGTCTGTCCTATTCACGTCCCTTCTACCTGTAACCACGGGCTAGACATGTACCTGTACATATTGTATACTTTCATTGTTCTTTTGTATTTTATGTCTTTTATGTTTATGTATTGTTTTCATGTTCTGCTTATTAGTTTTAGTCTTAGTTTAATTCTGCATTTATTCTCTTTGTTTTATTAATTCTTTTATTGTAACTTTTATTCATTGTACACCAACTGTTCAAATCCTGTACACCTGTTCTGTGCCAACACTTGGTTATGCGAAAGCGGCACCAAGTATATACTGTTTGTAAGTATGTTTTATTTAATAAAAATCTGATCTGATCTGTGGTGTTGGAGACGACTTTTACGCATTCCATGGACAGCTCGGATCACTAACAAAACTGTCTTAGACAGAGTCCAACCGAAAATATCACTGGAAGCCCAGTTAATCAAACAGAAATTGTCTTCTTTTTTGGTCATTTAATGAGAACCCGCTCCCTTGAGAAGGCGGTCAGGGCTATTTCACACTATGACCGACAGGACCGACCGGTCCGACCCTACCGATCCTGTAATCGAACCGACTAGTAGTAAAGGCATTCACATTGAGTACGATTATATGTCGGTGGCCGATTCGTAAGGACCAATCGGAACAGACGTTAGAAATCGTTTTAAGTTGTTCTAATTTTTTAAAATATTTTTGTAATGTACTTGGTTAAACTTTGCGGATATGATCTTCTTATCTTCTTTGTTTATAAATTCTTCCGAAAAGTCTAAATATTACCATCTTTTCTCATTACGTTGATAATGTTTTTTAATATATATGTATTAAAGTCATATGTGTTCCCATATAAAATTTAAGCGGTTATGAAAGAAATAAGGTACAAGGGAAAATTTAAATAAATTAGAAATATATATAATGCAAAGTTATGTTTAATTGATTTGATAGTTTGTATATCTACAGTCTGATTGGTTATAGTTTCGAAGCTTTCATTGGCTTTAGCTCACAGACTGTTCCGATCAGATTTACAAATATTTAACTTTCCAAATCTGTCCGACTGGAACGACCAGTCGATGGATCGACTACTGTTGCCATGGGAACACGACTTGGAGTCGGACCAGTCGGTCATAGTGTGAAATAATTCTCATGCTGGGGATGATTAGCGAGAAAAGAGCACGAGGCCGACCAAGCACTCGATGGCTCGACACAATCAAAAGTGACACTGAATGATCTATAACGGAACTGAAGGAGGCTGTGCAGGATAGAGAGGCATAGAGAGTGATCGAGAATCGGACACGACTAAATGGATAGGATAGGGTAGGATTAACTATTTTTTTACTATATGATAAGTGCTTATTGTTAATGAAAAAGTTAAAAATTTATGATAATAATTCAATTTTTGTGGGCCCTTGACACTTGGGGGCCTACGGCTTAAGCCCTATTAGTCCCTATGTAGATCCGCCCCTGTTTATGAGAACCAGTTTTCTTTGACTCGTAAGCAATTTTAGTTTCGTCTTCGTTTTGTTTGACCTATTCAACTTTTTCATTCATTTTCTTTTAACCATATCGCATATTTCAATAAATCTCAATAAATACCTCTTAGAGTAGGCTGAAAACGTTCGGAATAAAACAATAAGCTCAGCGAATATAAATCAGGTGTGTTTATTTATTAATCTCAATAAATAATTATTTTTTAAAAACGACCTCTCTCTGTCTCTCTCTCTGTGGGTGCTAAGATTGCCATTTTGTTAAGTCTATTATGAGTTCGACCAAGCCCACAATGAAACGAAGCCGGGTAGTGAGGGACGGAGCCCGACATATCTGGACGAACTAGTCCCAAAAAATTTGGGGTTTGTCCCTATTCATTCCAGGGTCCCCCAGAACAATAGGCTACTTTCTTAACAGCTCAGTCATTCTGCCCTCAACAAATATTGTAGTATAGAGAGCACTGTCGTCGTACTTCATGGACGGTGATGATCGGTTATAAGATTAAAGATACACCCTCATAAATTTTCTTTAAAATAATGTTCTCGTATGCAGACTTCTGCTTTAAACATGTCGTCGGCACTGCACTCATTTAAACAGATCGCTCTGTTAACGGGAGTTCCGCTAATGTAAAAGAGATTGAAAATCGGGAGCGTGAAAGAGTGTTCTTTTAAGCGAACTATTTCTTTATTCGATGCTCTGTCAAGTGGATTTGACTGTAATAATAATGTGTACACGGTATAGAAACAACACTCAAAATTCAATATTTATTGATGAAGACATTACTCTCGACAAGTGATTAAGCAATGCATAAATATGTGATCCAAAATATTTGTACGGCAACATGTAGTTTGATTTAAATACCTGCATATTCTTGTGATATATCAATGTCAAATATAATTTAAATTTTTTTTTTTTCGATTACAAATGCGAAACAAATATTTCGATCCACCTATTTAGGCCTGCAAATTAACCCTTACAGTCAGTTTCTGGATTGATTATAAGTAATCAAGAGATGATTTAACGTATACGGAAGAATGTGAGAAGATTATGTGCAAATAAGCTACTACGCCATTTTATATAAGTGACATGAGCATCGGCCAGCTTCGTGGATGCTCATGTCCTTTGTACAGTACACTCTATGTTGGTCCTCAAATTGTAGCCTACATATTTTAAATATTTTTATGATATACACATATTTAAAAATTTTATTACATCTTTTCCGTATATTCTATATACACACACATATATAGGCCTATATAGTAGAAACCAAAATATTTATAAATAAGTATCTATTATATTATTTTTGTATGAGAAGTTTATCACTATCTGTTTTCATTACGAATTTTTCATTTAAAAAAATTCATAAGTTTAAATCAACTTATGATAAATGATAAAGTGTTAAATCTGTTTTTACTATAAATTTATTGCTGGGTGCTAATAACTTTTATATATTTGAACTGTTTGTTTAAATTAGTCTCATTCAAATCACTTTTTCACACAGCATTTCGTGCTCACTCAAATTATACTTACTTTTTTGCCAGATAAACCTTAATTAATTTTCAACACTCACATTTAATCATAACCCAAACTTTAATCAAGACTCAAAAACTGCTAAAAATTAGTTTATATAAATGAAAGAAATTGTTTAATTTACCTTTTGTGGTCGTAGTTGGAGCAATGGTCGTAGTTGTGGTAGTAGGCTTAGGAGTTGTGGTAGTTGTAGTAGGCTGGGGAGTCGTAGTCGTAGTAGTAGACGTAGTACTTTTCTTTTCCTTCTTTACACACACAACTCCTCCCTTTGTATTACATTTTTCAGCAACTAATTTATAACTGTATTCGCATGACAGCAACCCACATTCTCCTTTATCAGATGGTTCTCCCTCAGCCCAAATCGAATCTGGTACATCGCTTCCATCTAAATTTTTCCATTCTCCATCTATCTTTTCCACGCCTACCCACGAGTATTGAAAAAACATACAAAGAACAATATTGAACAAATTATTGTAATCATCTTCAGTCTTTACAGGCATTATAATAGCATCGTTTCCACATCTGATATCAGAATATTTTTTCATTTCATATTTGAATTTTAAACATCGAGATCCTGATTTCGAGAAACCATCTTTACACGCTAAATGAGAATAAAAAAAAAAATTCTGGAGTCAAATTGCTGAAATAGAAAATGAAATAGAGCTTGAATTTGTATGGCATTTTAAATAATTTGAAAGATTGTTAACGCAGAAAAGAAATATATTAAAGAAATCATTTACTTAGATAAATTAATATTTCTTCTGATATTTTAATGGTTTTCTTTTCTCTAATTATGTTTGTAGTAATTCGCTGCCGTTTAATAGATGTATCCAACCTATTCAATTGTCTTTCTCATTATTTTATTTTATTTATTTTATTTTTTTCATTTGGTTGTCGGGTCTATTGATAATATCAAAAGTTATCTTTATCTTAGCTACAATAATTATTTTAAAAATCTATAGAAAACATCTTTATGTAAGAACTATTTTTTAAACTTATGTACAGTCGTTTTTTTGTCATTTTGTGTACGTAAATTCGCTTCATAATTTTGTATTTTATTACATCATTTTTCCTTTTTAATTTGTATATTATTTGTTCTGATGCATGATGACTCTTTCTTGCAGTTCATTGACTTGCCTGTAAATTTTTTGAAAAAATAAAATATAATATTATTACTTACCACCGCTATCTTTTTGTTGGCATACGTAAGGTGCTACAGTGTTTTTGTCGCTACAAGGAGCAGTCTTTGCATATGGACCTCCCTGGAACATTACACAGTCGTTACTAAATCCCCAATCTGGATCATCTTTCCATAAAGGAAAATCTCCATCTTTCATTTTTTCTCCGTCAGTAAATTCCATTTCTTCCGGTTTACCACCAAAGCCTTTTCTAATTGCTTTTACTCCATTCCACAATGGCATAGGGAGACTAAAGCTATTGAATTTTTTCTTTATTTTTTCCCAAACTTCTTCGCTTGGAATCGAAATTAATTCCTTTTTATCTCCACAATTCTTTATTGCGTCTTTTTTCTTATTAACAGGCATATAACTTAGCGTTATAGATCCATCGTCATCGTCATCATCTACAGATTTGCAATATATATATATATATATATTATAATATAATAAATATTAAATATATTTGTTTCTACAGAGGGAAATTTGACCCGCATGCTACCATAAAACGAAAAATTTTAAGTGTTCTTATAAAATAGTAAAAACAATTGCATTTTGTAAACCGAATTTAAAACCATTTCGAATTTAGTATACAATAAAATTTGAAAAACTTACCTGCAGATATCAGAAATAAACGAATAAAAAAAGATGTTAAAAGAAAGAAAATTTTCATTACAGTCGAGAGCTTCATCGTAACCTGTAAAGAAATGACTAGACAATGGTTATGATTAGCGTGTATATAGTTAACAATAGTAATAAATTGTGGAGCAGTAAGTCACGATATGAAAAACAACTTTTAATTCAATATTCTCGCATTTTTTCAATAGCGCGTTTTTTCGCATTTCGCATTTTTTCAATAGCAAAAACATTTTCGCAGTTTTTCAATAGGGAATATGTTTAAGAATTAATAAAGTATTTACACCCTAGATACATTGTTACTTTTCTTGAATATTTGATATACTCCAAATTTTTTTTTTTTTTTTTTTTTTCAAAATTTTTAAATAGCAAATTTATGAAAATTTGTTCGAATGATATAATTGAATTATGATTCACATATTAAAATTATAATAAATGCGTCAGTTGCATTTATTACTTAAAGTAAAATACTGTAAAACAATGTGTATTTTTCATAGTTTATCATGTTTTAAATCAATAATCAGAGTGTAGACAGTTGGTTTTTACTTAACTGTATTAATGATAAGGATTAGATTTAAAATTTCTATAGAAACAACATTAATTTCTTTTTTTTTTTTTTTTTTGTTTCAACACTTAGTTGTTTAAGTTTATTAAGATAAATAAATTTTAAATTTTATATAAAAAACAAAGTAACATTTTGAAATTGAATTCCGTTCATATATTTCATGTTCATGTAGATCTTATTGAACATATGTCGGCGATTAAAAATAGACGGGGAAACTTATTTGTTTTCCGTCACTTGGTAACAGTTAAGATTAAAGTTAAATTATACCATTAAAAATTGAACATTTGAATTTTATATTAAATTTTAAGATGTAAAACTTCCGCGTTACTCATTGTATCGACTCTTCAAACCGCACACGTGAAAATATTTCGATTTGAATGCGAAAACTTATTTTCAAACGTTAACACGAGATAGAATATTTAAATAAATTTATAAAAAAAATGCCGATGTATTTTTTTTAATTCTTTCCGCCCTGTGGGCACTAAGAAAGCCTTGTTTTAGCAAGCCCATTATGGGTTCGGTCAGGCCCACAATGGGGCGGCCGGCTGGTGAGGGACAGGGGACATATTTGGATGGACCACCTCCCGAAAACTTTTTGGGGATTTTTCGACCCGTCCGGATACGATTCCGGGTTCCCCAGAGCGGTAGGTTGCCACCTTGACCGCTCGGCCATCCGGCCGTCTATGTCGATGTATGTCATACATATCGTAAGATTGAATTCAAGTCGTTTTCATTAATTTAATTTTATTATTATTATTTTCTTTTTCTGATTTAAAAAAAAAGTTATAAAAATAAAATTTCTTATAAAAGTAAAATATTTTTTTTTATTCAGAAAAGAAAGATTTTTAAACCTGGCAGCACTGTCTCGACAAACATGTTTTGGGACGTATGGTTTTGTTTTCTGGAAACACGTGTTATTCGATCGTGTTGTTAAATATAATTTTTACACGTAAATTAACATTAAATATTGTTGTTGAATATCTGATCAAATGAACCGATTTAAATTGCATAATGTTCAGTTTTTCCACTTTCAACCTAAAGCCATTCAATGCTTGGCGTACGACGAAGATTCGGAATTATTGGCTGTGGGAAGGTAATACATCGCCTTGATTTTTTATTATTGTATTCTGGATTTCGTTATAACTTGATGTTTTAATACAAGGAAACGATTATTTAGTTATTTAGATGAATTTTAGCTCGCGCTTAAATAATTTTCAAGAATTAATCGCGAAATAATATAGTTATTGAAGAATTGTTGGATGTTGTGTATAATGTGTGGTCGCACGTTGTCCTGTTGAAAAATGGGCACTGGCAAGCTGAAGATATGGGAAAATAATAGGATCCAAAATGTTGGTGATGTAGTGCTTGCTGTTGAATGTATCATCAATGCATACTAGGTGGGTTTGGGAGTAGAAACAAATGGCACCCAAACCATAATGCCAGGTTATGGACCATTATTGGCAATGCAAAATGCAAGGGTCAGACGGTCTCTTGCCACAGTGCTGCCAGACATGGAGTCAACAGTTGTGGCACTGTAGACAGAATTTTGATTTGTCAGAAGATGAACTGCCATTCTTGGTTTCAGGTGTGGCATTCTACTACCATGAGCTGCATACGTCTGTTATGCAGAGCCAAAAGCAATCACAGCAAAGAATGCTTGGCAAAAATTTCTCACTGCCACAGATGGTGTCAGATGGTACATGCTGACACAGTTATTGTGCTATAGCTGCTGATGTTGCAGTGTGATCCATCATAGCCATACACACTATGTGCCGGTCCTCTCGTGTTGTGATCTTACGTGGCTGCTACAATTGTTTGTGTCTTTTAGATCTTTCCAGTGCCCATTGATTTCGTATTAGCATCATTGTGGCTTGATGACATCTCACACATGAACCGATTTCTTGGAAAGATAGTCTGCATTCTTGATAGGTCACTATTTTTCTGTCAAACTCTGATACATGTTTGAAAGATTGCCATACTTTATGACAAGGCATAATTCAGTATACAAATAAAGGAGGATGCACACATGTGGCGCAGCAAGGAAAAGCAGTGTCGCAAACGCGTCTTCGCCACGTGGCAGCACAACCACACAAGCGGCAATCCGTTTACATTTTGGCGCATGCGTTCAGTATTCAAGATGGCGAACGATACTGACACTGCCGCTATCCACGTGTTTAAAATTTTTGTTTGGTACGGCTTGTTTTATTTAGCTAGGGGAGTTCGTCGAAAATTCGAATGAAGATTTTGGATTAGAGATATCATATTGGCAAAAATCTTGCCGAGATATTTTGTTGGATCGATAAAGAACTGATGTACAGTACAAAATAGGCTTATTCTTCGATTAAGATCTCTCGATAAAGAATACGATTTTGAGTAAGATTCGGTTGTTTTGTTCTTTGAATTAAATAATATATGATTACTGTATTTGTGTAGAATTTGTGTTAAATTTATTATTTTTTTCTATTTATACTGACGTTAGTTATCCCAGTTAACCACATCGAACTTTCCGCCATTAAAACACCGGATGATTGTATTTTCTCACGTGACTGCCAGACGAATTGTTATTGGCTGATAGAAATGCGTCTTAGCGGCGGCCGCCGCGAAAGATAGAATTTGACCAACTTTCGCGTCACGAGAAAAGCGGCACGAAATAGACCTCTGCGGCGAGAAAAAGTGACATCATTCTGTCGCTTTTCCTTGTCGCGCCGCATGTGTGCATCCGGCTTAAGTTTTCAATACTGAAAACCAGCTTTCTGTTCTCTTTTTATTTTGCTTTTTAGTAGTGCCATTGGTGCACATGATTTGAATATGCACTGCTTTGCTAATCATTTGCATATCCCTCCAAGATCAATGCTTTATGCAAATTACAAGCATAATGGAAGTTTACTTAGTGATGATGCATTTTGCTTGGCCAGCAGGGTATATTTATTGAGATGAAACAATTTTTAAAACACGAATATCTCATCATCAGATTGACACTCATTTAAAAAAGTTTTTGACATTGTTGTTTGGCTTATATTCTTGTGGCAATAAAATGATATGAATATATTTTACAATTATATTTAGTAAAAATTTCATTTTTTAGCTGAATTTTTAAAACTTGAAAATGCATAAGAATCACGAAAAATTATTTATTTGCTTAAAAAAAATTTAGAAATAAAAGTAATACTCCTAAAACCATTTGAAAAAATTGAATACTATATACATGGTAACAGATAAGTAAACATTTTAAACCTGAAAAAATCTAAAACTATATAATGGTCTTATATAATGGGTATAAAATGCAAACTTTTATCACAGAATAGTAAATAAGTAAAATAGTGCTCCAAACAATTGCTTTGCACCATTTGCTATAACATTAACAGGCTGTTATATTTCGAACTAAAACTAGTTTGATTATCTTATTTATTGTAGAGATTAATATAATAACAATTCAGTATCGATGAACTTTACACCATATGCTGTTTCCAACAGTTGATACTACAGTAGAACTATCAACTGGTAAAACTGATGATGCTGACACAAATTTATATAACTATAACATATAAAAGATTTTTTAGAATATTTACAATAAATATTTTAAAAGTTTTTTAATTTTTAGTATTATAATCTAAAATTAATATAGTTGAAACTAAATTTTTTTTCTCTAGCAAAGAATAGCTTAGTAATGCATCATAAAAAGTTATAATAATGTTAAAACAGATTTTTTTAATAACAGGCATGCATTGTTTAACAACATTATACTTAAAAGAAGACTGCAGAGGTTTCATAACATGTAATGGAACTGAAAAATTCATAGTCACTTGTTCTTTTTCCATGTTTAGATACATAAGTACTTATCATTATGTTACATGTAGGTTATACTATATGAATATAGACTATATCATAATAGGTTTCATTAAGTACACACTACGACGTTCACTTTTCTTGGAATATATTGTTGTACTCTACAAGATTACTTTAGAAATATATCTCTTTAAAGAAAGACAACAAAATTATAATGATATTTGCCTTGTTTTTATTCTTTTGCATAACCATTAGGGATTGCAATTGCTGGATCCCTCATCCAGCAATCCAGCTGGATCCAGCGCATTCTTCAACCTGCTGGATCCAGTGCTGCGGATCCGCAAATACTTAATTAACTTTCTAAATAATTGCTCAAAAGTCTACGTTGTTGCGTTGCCACTTTGCTAACTACTAGACTGCTACTAATTATTACTAATTACTTACTCACTACTTTACTAACACTAATAATTAAATTACTTATAAATAAACTATACTTTAATCAATCCAGCAAAATTTAATAAAATAATAACGTATTCAATTGCTTTTAATGATCTTCCTCAGTTACAAAAAAATACAACGTTAACTATAGAACATAAAATGTGTTTGGAATAAATATAAAAAGAATAGTGCTTAATTACATCCCATTTTTTTTTAAACAAGATACATAGATGTACTACCAGGGGACCTATTCTGAGTAGTATCGTTAAGCTAACGAATACAATAAAAACCAGTTTCTATCGGAACCATGTGATTCGTGTTTAATCAACTGTGAAAATGCTATTCTGAGCTGTATATTTCGTTTTCGGTGCCGATAGCCACGTGCAATAACTAAGCTTTTGTTATCAGTCACTCTCGAGCTGCCATTAGGAACGTAACGAAAGTGAAAACAACATGGCGTCTTTTGGTGAGAATGATTTTACTTCATGAGCAATTGGAGAGAGAGTTAATAAACTATGTTGTTGTACTGCTTAAAAATAATTACCTTAACTGTTTATGAATATTGTATGAATATTGTAATTGCCTTCTTATTAAAATTTAAAGTAGCTATAGCATGAACATTATTTCTGAAATAGGTTTCATTTGCATATGTTTAAATTAAAATGATAGTCATATATTTATATTCAAAGCTATCAGTTACTTTTTGCCATCTTTCTGGATCTTTTTGAGCCGACTCCATCGGAATTCAGACGGTTGGCTATTTCTTGCCACAATTTCTGGCGATCTTTTACGGTAAAAGGAGCATCTAACTTCCCTGACATTAATTTATGGTTGTCTTCCATAAAATTAACGAGCATCTCGAACTGGCGACTTGTAGTTTGCTGGCTTCGTTGTCCTTTCTTCGTCATTTTAAAACAAAACTATTTCATCAGCGCTGATACACGACAATGCTAAAACCACGTGCTTTGCTTAGAAAATGACGGGTTTCAGTCATGTGACAAAATACAATGTTAACTAAACTGTGATTGGTTAAAGCGTAATAGCTATCGATAGCATGGAACCCAGACGCATCTCGACCGACTACCCGTAGCGAAACCCACTTAACGTGGAGCACAGAATAGCGATTTGTCTAAGGTTTGTTAACTGCGTTTCGCTAAGGGGACTTATCGAATATCCCGTGTATTGCTTTCGTTGAGTTATCGGAAGAGCTCAGAATAGGTCCTCAGGTCTGATAATTTTCATATTGTATACCGACGTAATCCCACTGTTTTCAAACTTTTAAGAAACGATAAAAAGAAAGAGGATCAGAATTCAACAATGGGTATATATTCGGTGCCTTTACACAACCAACGTTTCAATTCCAAGCTTGTTTATGTGGGTGCAACGATGCGCAGTTTAAAACAAAGGCTCAAGAGCACAAATATACAATCAGTAAGAACCTTAACAACATTGTGCTGGCATCATACACAAGACAAAAGGATGTTAATGTCCAATGGGATCAAGTGGCAATTATAAAAACGACGACGAATAAGCAAATGGTCAAACATCTTGAGAGATTGGAAATCTGCAAGGCGCACATGACAACTGGTTGTATAAACCATAGAGATGCAGACTCATTGTCTACCATGTGGAGATCCTTTTACATTAATTAATGTTATTAACGGACAATACTGGTTTCGTTGGATCTTATATACAGGGTGTTTTTTTTAAAAACTGACGGTACTCAGAGACATCTGTAGAGCAATCTAACAGCCAGACTGTCGCCAAATTTGGGAGAGTGACTAAGGACAACATGGGAAAGAGATTCCACGAAGAAAAAAGTAGTACCCATATTTGCTGATAGGGGTGGATTTGGCGCTGTTGTAGCAAAACAACTAAGAATCTGCATAAAATTCAGCTGCAATTAACAAACACATGAATGAATAATCAGACAGAGGTTCCAGTGTAATAACGAAAGTTTAATTAATCAGCAAATAACCTTCTCCCTTCTTCAATGTGATCACCGTTCTGCTGGACAACTCATTGCATCCTGAACACCGTGTTCTCTATGGCCAAAAGTAACATGTCCGCAGGAACGTTCATCACAGTTCAAGAAATGTTGTCCTTCAAAGTCATCAAGTTTGGGACACTACCAAGATAGACCTTGGACTTTAAGTAACCCCACAGGAAAAAGTAACATGGGGTTAGATCCGGGGAGCGAGGCAGCCATGCAAGTGGAAAAAAGCGACTGAAAACCCTTTCTTCAGTGAAGTGCTGGTAGCTTTTTTGCTACAACAGCACCAAATCTTCCTCTACCGGCGAATTTAGGTACTACTATTTTTCTTCGCGGAATCTCTTTTCCATGTCATCCTTAGTCACTCTCCCAAATTTGGCGACAGTCCGGCTGTTAGATTGCTCTACAGATGTTTCTGAGTACTGTCAGTTTAAAAAAAACACCCTGTATATATTTTTTCTGCTATTTATTTTGTTTATTTATCTATATTGTGTCTGTTTGGGTGTTTTCCGTTAATTTTCATATTTATTCCAAACACATTTTATGTTCTATATTTAATGTTCTATTTTTTTTGTAACTGAGGAAGATCGTTAAAAACAATTGAAAACGTTATTATTTTATTAAATTTTGCTGGATTGGTAAAGGTGTAGTTTATTTAACTTATTCTACTTCCAGTACATAGTTTTATATACTTATAAATAACTACAGACTAATATGTAGAGCCTATATATGAAAACTGGTAAGACTGATAGCCACTTAGCCACTGATTATCCATCCTTACATTATTATAATATATTAATATAAATTAATCAGTAGAATTACCTTTGCTATTATTTAACTTAAAGATTACATTATAATTATAATCTAACTAAACATTTAAAGTTAATTATCTCTATCTCAAGTGTTAAACCAAACCAAAGTTAAGTTTACTATCTAAATGTGTAAGAAGTTTTACTGATTTATAGTGACCAGTCTAAATAATAAAAGCTTCTTAAGTATTTTTTAAAAATGTTTTATTTCATTTAAAAAAAACATAAATTGCAGGATAGATAGATAGACAGATAACACTTTATTGCACCAAAAATACATCCGCACTGGATCCAGCTGGAATGATTTCAATCCAGCAAAAATCCAGCTGGATTCAAAACACTGCTGGATTGCAATCCCTAATGACCATGCATATGAGGCCATGCAAAGAAGCCTCAGTTTCCCCTACCCAGTTTTTGACAGCATTCAGCCACGTTCCCTTTAAATATTTTAATCAGAAAAAAATATCTCATATTAATTTTGAGGCACTCTACAACTTTGTAATTTAAACTGTCCCACTATCTTTCATAGGAGCTGAGATAGGATTTGGCTTTATGAGAAAGGAGATAGGCAACTATACCATTGAATAGCCCACTACCAATTACTTATACTCCTATATTCTTGTATATACTTAATGCATAGCAAAAACAAGATATAGCTAGGCACAATGTTTTTGTCTGCATCAATAGTTCTCAAACTTTTTTTGGCTCACAGCAAACTATAAAATACAAAAAGAATTTTCTGGCATACTTTGTGTACAAAATTAAATATATTTATTAATAGCTTTAAAAATTCACAAATGAATTTTTCTTTGGACTAACTGTATAAGTGTCCTCTTTTGTTGTCCCTTCAAACACTATCAGAAGGAAGGTCATCTCTGCTGGTGAAATAACAATTTTACAGGCAGAGATGACCTTTCTTTAGAGGCTCCCCGCCTCAATGTGCAAAACATTAATTCTATCTGGCGGTGGCATACATACTTTAAAAATTATACACTTAATATATAAAATATTTTTGCCGTGACATAAGTAAAAATTAAAGTTTTTACTTATGTCTCGGCTAAAATATTTATTAAATATATTAATAACTATTTATAATTTAAAACTTATGTATTCTGATAACTGCTATCCTGTAGATCTAATCCAGCCAGTTTACAATGAATGTCATAAATCATTGTACAAGTAACTTAAAGAAAAAACTTGACTCCACTATGAGGCTGTTAGTTTCTGATGCATAATAAAGAAAAGAATGTGAAGACATTTTAGTGTTTGTATCAACTCTAAGTCTTTAAGCCTTTAGAATTTCTGGTGTTTGTTCTAAATTTCTGAATTTTTTAAAACTATATTTATTGTTCTGGTAAATTTTTATTAATAGGGGGTTTTTTTCTTATTTTTACATCTGTATAAATATTGTATTTGCATGTATCTAGTAAAATTGTATAGCAAAGCAAAAGTTTTCTGACAGCTTTATTTTCAAATAATAACTTATAAATTTATTTGTTTTTAAATAACAATTTAAAAACAAATATTTATTAAGTAATAAAATTAATCAAAACAAAAAAATGTAATTTCCAATGTTAACTCAGGATATTATTTCTTCAAAATATGAATTTAAGACTATTTACAAAAGTTTTTACATTTACATTTTTTTTACAAAAAAAAAAAAAAAAAATTTTTGTAAATAGTCTTAAATTCATATTTTGAAGAAATAATATCCTGAGTTAACATTGGAAATTGTACTATATAAAAATTAATGTGAAAAACTTGTATCTACTACCAGAGGGCTTGAAGCAGTTATATTGGAAAAGGATAATATGGTGAGAAGAATTCTTTGTGATTTTAGTGAAAGGTGTCAGAACCTCAAATAAAAGGCTGACACTGGATCGTTTTAACTTTGTGAATTTTTACCTATTTTTCCTTTGTAAAAGAAGTTTGTTCTTTAACCATAGTGACTGTTACTTCTGGAGTAGTGTAAAGGATTAAAAAATAGACTCGAAAATGTAAAAATTTTTGTAAATAGTCTTAAATTCATATTTTGAAAAAATGTAAATTAAATAGTAATTATTTAGTGAAACTAAAGAAATAAAATTATTTTTTATAGGTCAGATTCTTCAATTGAAATATGGGATTTGAAATATGCTCCTTATCAAGAAGCTGTAAGCTTGTTTTTTCCTTTCTTAACTAATTACTTATAGTAAACTAAATTCTTATATCAATATGTATTGGGTTGTTCGGAAAGTTCGTAGCAATTTTTGATAGCCGACAGTTGAGACACCGATTGACGCAAAAATGATTAGAATTGTATAAACCAATGAATATTACGATAAATGACCTTGAGACATGTCCGTTACAAAAAACCGTTAAGATTATTCAAATAGCATTTAATTTGTCTCATTGCAAAAATGGATGCAAACAACGTGCATTATCGACATTTGTTTCTTTTCTTTTTTTGTAAAGGCAAAAATGCTGTACAAACAGCAAAAAAGATATGTGATGTTTATGGTGGGAATGCTGTATCAGAATCAACTGTTCGAAAGTGGTTTGCAAAATTTAAAACGGGCAATTTCAGCCTTGAAGATGCTCCTCGTTCAGGAAGACCTCCTGTTATTGAAGAGGACCAGATCAAAGCATTATTGGATGAAAACCCTCATTACACAACTCGAGAGATTGCAGACATAGTGAAGTCATCAAACAGTACTGTATTTCAACATCTAAAGAAGCTCGGATACATGAATCATTACGACATTTGGATACCTCACGACTTAACGGAAAAAAACTTACTGGATCGCATCTCCATTTGTGATTCTCTTGAAAGATGAAATGAAAATGACCCTTTTCTGAAGAGTTTAGTGACAGGTGATGAAAAGTGGATCATTTATCACAACATCAGCCGAAAACAATCATGGGGTAAGAAAAATGAATCATCATTAAAAACTCCAAAGGCCGGTCTTCATCCAAAGAAGATCATGCTCACTGTCTGGTGGGATTGGAAAGGAATCCTGTACTACGAGCTGCTTCCACAGAATCAAACAATTGATTCTGATAAATATTGTTCCCAATTGGATAAGCTGAACATGGCAATTAAAGAAAAACATCCAGAACTGGCCAATAGAAAAGGCATTGTGTTTCACCAAGATAATGCAAGACCTCACTCGTCTTTATGAACATGTCAAAAATTATTGGAACTAGGCTGGGATGTTTTACCGCGCCCCCCTTACTCACCCAACCTTGCCCTATTGGACTACCATTTGTTCCGTTCTCTACAAAATTCCCTTCATGATAAAAACTTTGATACGTTGGAAGCTTGCAAAAACCACGTGGATCAGTTTTTCACTGGAAAAACTGGAAAGTTCTACAAAGAGGGTATCGTGAAGCTGCCTCATAGATGGCAACATGTCGTTAAAAACAATGGCGCATACACAATGGAATAAAAGTATATTTTTAGTTTTAAAACAATTTCTTTTATTTCTCTTAAAAATTGCTATGAACTTTCCGAGCAACCCAATATTTACCAGTTAACTTTTATTAATTTACTTACATGACATTTGTTTGTAATTCTTTGATTTTTGTTCTCAGATTATAAGTTGCTCTGAAGATACTGTAGAATCTCTTGCTTGGTATAATGGTCGTCTGTTTAGTGTTGGATTGAATGCTGAGATTGCTGAATATGATTTGATTAAACTTACCTCTAAGGTAGGATTTTTAATTTGCCATTTATTAGTACAGTAATAGATTTTAAAACTTATTTAATACTAGCTTAGATATCTGGGATTACCTGATGATATATAATGATGATACTGTAATAGAATAAAATTTTGCTATGAATAGATAATTTACAACCTTGTTTGTAATAAATTTTGTTCACTGATAAAAACTTAAAATAATTCATAGTACAATGCACAAATATTTATTTTTGTAACGAAAAGTAATTTATTGTAAGTGATCATACAAACATGTCAGAAACTCAAATTTTGGGAAAATATGTAATTTGTAATCTCAGACTTTGCAACATGTTTCTTTCAATTTCATTCAATGTGTTAAGATTCTGTAATTATCATGGAATAGCACCATCTTTTCACTTTATAAGAGTTGCAAGGCATTGAGGCATGGAAGATACAAACTTGTGCAGCACTTGCATGGGAATTTTTTCCCATTTTTTGCTTCAATACATAAGTAATTGTTCTAATGTGCAAGGATGGCAATGAGTAATTTTTCTTTTTAAAAATCTCCATACATTTTCTATTGGAGACAGGTCTGACCTTGATGATGGCCAGAGGAATATGCATACATAATTAGAATGTGGTCAGGCTTTGGTTTTTCTAGCATGCTCATCTTTGGAAAAGTTTATGTTTTGATTCAAATAGATGTAGCTGAAGGATTAGAATATAGGCTTCAGAGTTCACACATCATCATAGGAATGCAAATTCCAACTTCCTTTGTGCTCATTGCATGAGCACAAATGAAGATTATTTCATGCAAACACAGATGTGTTTTGTGTTTGCATGATTCATTTATGAGAGGTTTTCCCCTGGATTTGTTCAGCCTGTATTTGCATTGTTGGATATATCTCCACTGTGCATTCAGATAATGGGATATTAAAGTATTCCTTTGCTCATTTTGTCAAATCTTCTATGGAAACTTGGTTGTTTTGGGAAACAGTATTAAAAGGACTATAGTTGTCTGAAACTGAGAGAAAGTTTTCTTCCTAAAGTTTTATCTGGACAAGTGTCTCCCCTTTCTCGAAAACATTTTATAATTCCATGGATTTCTCCATATTCCATATGATACTTTATTGAGATGCTTATTTTTTTATATACTTCTAGATAATAATTTCCCTAATTGGTTCTGGTAATACCTTACCTCTCACCATTTTTCACAGACATTAATGTGACCAGCTGAAAGTGACTTGCCTTTTATATGCACATGTGACACAAGAAAAACTACAAAAAATTGCAGAAAAGTTTCGTTTTCTGTTGCTTATTGTTTGAATTTGTTCATAATAACAGTTGTTCATTTTATTTCAAATTATTATAATAGTCACATTACAAAAATGGAAAATTTATATACAAATAAAATTTTGAAAAATGTTAAACTATTGAATTATAAATATATTTTGTGTAGATCTAAATAATATATATTTAGTGTTAATTTTTACAAATATATATTTAATTCATCAAAATTAAATATTTTAAATGGTTACATAAAAATGGTAAAATATGCTAAAAATAATTTTCTAAGTATTGCTTTATTTTATCGGTAATTTTTATTCTTGTGTTCTATTTTAACACGTGCAAAGAAGTGATTGAGCACATGGTCAACACATATTTACTCACTTCTGATTGTGATTGACCAATAAAAGTCTCCAATGGAATGATAATCAACAAAGTGTTTGTTTACGTCAGGGTCCAAGTTAGAGTATAGGTGATGGATGGAATGGTTTGAATCCACTCAATATGACACCACCACCAAAGTGCAAATTTTGAACTGATTGGTTGAAACAAAAGGACAAGGCAGATTGTACAGTAGGATTATGGGCAACTGTATGTTCGGATGCTGACTTATTTTTCAATGAGTGTAATTGCATAATACAAATGAAAACGTTTCCAAGCACTTTTTAATAATGGAGGTACTGCCAAGCACAGACAAAAATTTACCTGTGCTTATGGTCCAAGACAGTTAAAACTGACATTGGTTGCACTAAGTGATAGTTTCCCAGGCCCATCAAAAAATGATGAAATTTCAAGTAATACTGACAATGTGACTGGAGAAGGATCAGTAACTGTGAGTTTATATAGTCCAAGAGATGCTGCATCCATGCAGAACTTGTATGGGCCATGAAAACAATACGTAGTAATTTCCCATTTGCTGCTTCTAATAATATGATTCCAACAACTATAGGCAATGCTTCCAAAAATTAAACTTCCTGAAGGAATATCAGTGAGTGAGAAGAAATTGTACTATTTAATAACTGAAGCATTGGCTCCTTATTTCCAAAAACAAATGCTAGAAGTAGTCCACACTTCTTCATTCTTTACAATTAGTTATGATGAAACCAGCAATGTGGAAAGTAAGAGTTATGAGTAATGATTATATTTTGGTCTGGGCAAAAAGAACAAGTTGTCTGCAGACACCTAAATACAGTTTTTCTTGGATGGGTAAATGCAGAAACATTGCATGCGCACATTATCAAAGTTATTGATGATGCCAACCTGTCACTGCACAAACGTTTGATGATAGGATCAGATGGTCCAAATGTTAACCAAAAAATGTTAAGACTTTTTAAGGAAGATGTACTGGGAATTAACAAGAAAAGCCTTGTTAACATTGGAACATGCATGATTCATATTATTCATAACACATTTGAAAGCATTAAGTGAACTGGGTGAAGATGCATCAGAACTTATTGTGGCAGTTTACAGATTTTTTGGTTGATGGCTTGCTCTGTGGGAAAGTTATGTAGGTGTGCAAGAAAAGCTGTTGCCCAAGCATAGATTTATAAAACACTCAACAACACATTGGTTGACATTTCATGATACTGCATCAAGGTTAATTGAGCAGTGAGAGGGTTAACTTACTATCTCTTAAAGTATGCTCCTTCAAATAAACAAAGCATAATGTCAAATGCTTTGTACAGAAGTGTATCTTGTTTGTTGAAGATTCCTTCCATGAAAGCAGAAGTACTTCAAGGCATTTCAAGTGCAGAAATTTTCACAAAATAAGCATCATTTTTTCAAAGAGAACAAGAACCTTTAATACATCTTCTGTACAGCAAGCTGTGGGACTTGCTTCTAAAGCTAGTTACTAGAATTTTGAAAGTAAATATTTTTAGTTGGTGAAATCGGCATTGACCTTGACCCTCTCATGGCAATGCTGATGTGGAAAAGGGGTTTTCAATTTCATGCCAGGCACTTCATCCTGATAGAGCACAAGGTCAGAAAGTATGCTTAATTCCCTTTTGATTGTTAAGGAGGGAGTAAACATGTATGACCAAAGCCCACACCTTATACCTATTACAAAGGACCTACTGAAATTAGCTGCCTCAGCACACAAAAATTATCAAGAACAATTAGAAAATGAAAAGAAGTTAAAATAACAAGAGAAACAGAAAAAAGAGCAAAAGAGGAAGCACTGAAATATTTTGAAGAACAACAAAAGAAAGCTGTTTGTGACATGGAAAAGATTGTGGCACTGCAGCAGAGTTTAAAACAGAAAAAACTAGAAGAAAGTGAAATAGATGAGACAGGTCAAGTTTTGTTAGAAGCAGCAAACAAAAACTGGAGAATGTCATTAATAACAAGAACATGAATGCAATATGGGCAGCACATTTCATGCTTGTTATTGTTAAAAGTGTTCAAAAGCAAGAGGAAGCAAAAAAGAAGGAAGCTGAAAACATCCAGAAAAATCCGAATAAAAGAATGTCATCTTTTATGATTGATTATTTACAGAAGCCAAAGACTTAAGTATTCATGTTTTTACTGGAAATATTACAGTATGTACAGAAAATTTTTAGATGTATTTAACCATAACAGAATAAAAAGAAAGAAACAACTTCTACTGCTATTTTGTTGAGTTTTCCTTCCATGTTTTCACTTTGTTTTGTCACTATTGTACTCACTTTTTTCACTTTTTCAGATGGAAAATGGCACGCCGAGGCCTGAGATCTTTACATTTACAAATAAATTATTTATCAATATGTAGTAAAAAACTAATTTAATGTCCAATGAAATTATTGTTAAAAAATATGATTTTAGATTATTATGTCTTTGATATTTTAGATACGAAAAGTTTAATTTTTCTAATCATTTTTCTAAATTATAATGATATATACTGTTAAATATAGAAGTATGAAAAGTATGAAAAACACGTGTACAGTACATATGGTTATATTGAAACCTTTTTTACTTTTAGTATAGTTTTCCAGTCCATTCCAGTCCTTGTCATTGTATGGCTGTAAATACAAAAAAAGCTGCTATTGCTGTAAGCATATGAATTTTAATTTTAATTAAAAATTTATGAAATAAATATAAAATTGTTTTGCTTTGTCAAATTAATGGAGTAAAAAAATGACTGATGCTTCATTTAAAAATATTTTTGCTAATTTTAATTATTATTATTTTATTTTTTTATATTTTTTTTATTTATCATACCAGGTTGGCACAGAAAATGGTTATATTTGTATATTTAAAATAACATCAAATGATTTGAATTTTGAAAAGACATTAAGCAAACAAGAAGGTAAGAATTTTTAATTTAAAGTATAAAGTCAAAGATAATTTACTTCTCAGAGAATTAAAAAGAGTTTGTAAACCTAAAATGGTTTAGTGCTCTCATTCTTTTCTATGTCTTTTTTTATATTTATGTTTAAGTTTTGTATTTATGCTTCTTATCTCATCATTTTATAAACTACATTCTTCAAAAGTGAAATTTCAACACCATGAAGGAATGTGTGTAGTCATGTGCACATTGCAGGACTGGTAGAGATGACAGATATGCAAATGATTAAAAGAACAAACAAAGATATGCAGCAGACATCTGTTTATTCAGTAATGAATAAACAGATGTCTGCTGCATATCTTTGTGCAGTTATAGAGGCTGCTATACAACAAGGCATACTATCAATGAGGCAATTAATGGTTGTCTGCGGTATTTCTTGCCAAGCTGCATCCACTGCGGTGTGCATGTCATTTACAGTATGTGTTCCTTAATGCATCTCATATCAGGTGAAGTCCTACAAGTTTCAATGGGAGAGAGATCCAGTGAGACTGCTGGCCTGGGAAGGATGTAAATTCCATGCAGACTGATGAGAGTTCACCATGCGACGTGTGATCAGCCATTGTCTTGCTGGAACACCATGCTGGGTGCAGCCTGCACCAGTGACTGAACCACAGGATCTGCCCCACTATTCATGTGATGTACTGTTCTACTGTCAGAGTACCAGAAATGTGCACCAAGGCTGTCTACTGATCAAACATGATGCTTGGTGTGGGGGCCAGTGTGATACTTGGCAAAAAGGGCTGGAATGTAGTGTTTTCTAGGATATCACTACATCCTTTATGACCGTCATTCCTCTGCAGACAGAAGTGGGATTCATCCATAAACAATATGATGCCATTCAGTGGTCCAGTTGTGGTGATGACAACACCATGCCAGACATGCAGCCCACCTTTATGCAACGTATTTTGAATTGTTTGGATGGACACAGTTTCACGTGTTGACAGTGACAGGTAGCTTTGGATGTCACATACCATGGCAAACAGGTCCTGACTGGCCATCCAGCAAATCTGCCAGTCTGTGCACTTTTTTTCCCAGTTTATTAATATTTTATAAAGTTAATGAAATTTGTTAAGAGATAAATTTAGTAAATAAATACTTTTGTTTGTGGATTATACAGGGTGTATTTTTATCTTGAGACAATGAAATAACTTAATTGGATCTCATTATTTTGGGAAAAAGGTACAGACAAAAATTGTAGGGTTTCAAGGGGCCAATCAAATGGTGACCTTGGATGTGACCTTGACCTTCAAGATCATTTTAGGGTCAAGTCCGTTTTTTCAGTGGGAACACATATTTTTGACCCCAGCAATGGAAAGAGAGGAAAATTTCACAACCAGATATACCTTTGACCTTATGGTATAGGTCAAAGGTCAAGATTATTTTAAGGTTTAAATTATAAGCTTTTTCTAATCAGAAACCATACTTTTTATTACTGGAATAGGCAGAGAGGTAAAAGTTACATTTACATAGAAAGAGCAGGAAATTTCACAATCAGCCATACCTTGAATACCTCAAATTTGATCTCTGAAGGTCATCTCAAGCGTGATAATTTTAAGCATGGCTCAACAAATGCATCAAAGTGGAAGGGCATCATTTTGAACATTTGTTATAAAATTTTTCCCAAAACCAACATCTCAAGCAATGGTGAAAAGTAAAGTGACTCACCGAAAACAAGCATTGCGATAGTGAGAGGCAAGAGGACTCGCTGAAAATAAGCATCTCAAAGGGATCCGAAAACTACTATGTCCACATTGTTACTCCTGGGTAGTGCTAAAAGTAGTGAATGCTTTTAAACTTCAAAGTAATAAGGTCATGAAAAAATGTAATTTTTACCTCCCTGCCTATTCCAATAATAAAAAGTATGGTTTCCCATTAGAAAAAGCTTATAATTTAAACCTTAAAATAATCTTGACCTTTAACCTAGACCATAAGGTTAAAGGTATATTCAGTTGTGAAATTTCTCGCTCTTTCCATTGCTGGGGTCAAAAATATGTGTTCCCATTGAAAAAAAAAAAAAACAGACTTGACCCTCAAATAATCTTGAGGGTCAAGGGGGCCAATCAATTAGTAACCTTGCCCTTGGTCAAGGGCAAGGTTACTAGTTGATTGGCCCTTAGAAACCCTACAACTTTTGTCTATACTTTTTTCCCAAAATAATGAGATCCAATTAAGTTATTTCATTGTCTCAAGATAAAAAATACACCCTGTATAGAATTTGTTAATGAATAATAAAAAATAATTGATTTTTTTTTTTCAAAGCCATGTAGATTTATGGTTGTGGATTAATAACAGAATAACAAAATTTTAATAATACATTTTATTTTTAATTTTAATAATACAGCCATTATAAAAAATATATATTTGTTAATTAGAAAAAATAACTAATTAAAACGTTGGAGAAGCAAAACATTTGTGCATAGTAAGTCAAATGGGGTTTTATTTTGTCATTGTGCCATACTGTAAGGACATGAGGGTCAGGGAAAGTCATGGAAATTAAAACAAAAATTTGAGTAGGAACCCTGTATTTAAATTATTGAAGTTATTTGTTTATATGTAAGAATTAAAATACTAATATGGCACAAAATAAGAACAAAAATCTGTTTATTTGAATTAAATGTTTTCTTAATTATGATGATAATTGATATAAATTTATCTTAAACCATTATTAATCTAATAAAATCTGTCTAAAAATTTTATAATTTAAGAAAGGTTTGAATAATAAAAATATTAACTACAGTAGAGCATCAATTATCCGACCCCCGATCAACCGTCACATCGGTTAACCGACCACGTTCTAGTCGGCAAATTCAAATGTCTGCTAGTGATGTGGTGCTGCAATATTTGGCTATGTCTTGGCTTCTTTAATATTATTTTTGTTAAATTTTTGCGTGTTTTAGCTGGCAACATGGCTCGACCATGAAAGGGAAGCCAGTATTTAAACCAGGCTTGATTTTCTATTTTTGTATTTATTTTGTGCAAAATAAAGAAATAATTTAACGATTATTATTTTTGAAAAAAATTGTTAGGCTTAACATCGATGAAAATTCAATGCGAAGTAGGTTAATAGCGATATACTAATATGCTTATTACATGGGATATACTAATATACTATACTAATAATGTATTTTTTCATACTTTTCGGTTATCTGTTTTTTCAGTTATCCGACCAACCTCAGTCCCCAATTGAGTCGGATAATCGATGCTCTACTTCAGGGTTTCTTAAACTTTTTTATTCACAACCCCATTTATGATTGTGATTTTTTTCGCAACCCAAAAAAAATATAAAATAAAGATATATAAATATTTTGTGATGATTTATTGATTAGGTAACAATATATATACATATGAAAAAATATAGTTTTAGAATTTGTTTAAAAACATACAAAAATATAAAATTAAAAATTGCACAAAAAGTTGTAAAATTGTATTTATTATAGTTACAAAAATTATATACTCTATTTTTCATCAAAACTGCATTTTTTGCAATAACATAAATAAAACAGAATATTGGGCAAAGCTGAAAAAGTAATTTCACATAAATATGTGGTGTTGAATGGCAGAAGAATATTTTCAAACTCTCACAAATTATTTTCAATATTTTGCATTAAAATCTCGCGACCCCGAGATTTCGCTAAGCGACCCCAAATGGGGTCGTGACCCATAGTTTAAGAAGCCCTGCTCTACTGTAATTATATAATAATCTTTGTCATTAATTTAAATTAAATCATAAAATAAATGAAATAGTTTGTTTTGACTGATTTCATGTATTATTGACAAATCATAAAATATTTAAGTATTAACTTTATATAATTATTTATATTTTCAGGTAGAATAATATGCATTGCATGGCATCCTACTGGAGATATTATTGTTTCTGGATCGATTGATGTTATTCGTATATGGAATGTTAAATCTGGTTATGCATCTGAGAGAATAATTGTTGGAAGCTTACAACGTAAAAAAGAAACAATAGTTTGGTGTATTGCTGTTACAAGGTATATTTATTGACAGTGAAACTTTGTTTTTATCATACTAGATTTTTATAAGTATTATTGTATTTCAGTGATTTTACTATAATAAGTGGTGATTCTTGGGGTAGAACTTCCTTCTGGGATGGAAAAACAACTACATTAATTGATGTAAGTGAATTATTTATTTAATAAAATTGTTTTTTATTATATAATATATTTTGTATACCGTATTTTCTGACGTATAAGATAACTTTTTAATCCAAGTACCTGCATGTCATAAGCATTTGAATTAACATTACCATATTGAAATCAAATCTGATTTTGTTTTTTACTTTTACTTGGTGTGCGTTGGAAGAGGGGTAGTCTTATACGGCAAGAATATCCCAAACTCTATATTTTAACTGTAAAAGTTGGGGTCGTCTTATACGCCGGAAAGTATGATACTTAAAAATAGTGATTGTAAGTTAATGAATATTATTAAACAAACAATGTATCTCTATAAAAAATAAAATATGATATTTTGATTCTTGAAAATAAATATATTGTTTTTGTTTAAAACTTCATTATGTATAAAAATATCAGATGTTACTGATTAATATATATTATTATATTACGAAGATTTTCATATTTACAATATACAATATGATCTTGTTTGACATGGGTTTTGTGTCAGCAGGTAGATGTCAAATGAAAATTATGTAAATTTGTACTCCACCTTAAGTAATCCCATATGTTTGCTTAGATGCTTATACAATCATTTACAATTATCAGAAAAACATAAGTAAAATGTTTTAAATACATTTTAATATTTTTGCTATAACAAATAATATTTTAGTCTGATGTATTTTGAAGGTATAGAGCAAAATTTTATAATACTGTGTTAAGTACACTACTTGAGAAAAATATATACAAACAAAGTATTTGTCATAGTGTGTAGCATTGAGTAATTCTACATGTCTGGAATGTTAGAAGTTGGAGAAACATTGTTTACTGATTTGAGTCAGATTCTGTCTGTCTTGAGGAGTGGGGTTAACCTAATCATTTGCCATCCACACAGACACAAATCTGCATGTATCATTCCTGTGTAAAACAAGACTGTACTGTACAGGTTTATTTATAATTTTGGAATGATTCTGTATATAAATTACATGTTCACAGTTAGAAATACAACCAAGATCAATATACTGAATAGCTGTAACAAAGTTTCAGAAACAAGTGTAATTCACACTTAATTCTACAAATGTCCAGTAGGTAGAAGCAGACTTCTGAAAATGGTGATGAGACTTGAGAAAGCATTCTGTATGCTGGCGTTTGCAAAGACAAATTTCATTGTAATGATTCTGTGCAGGTTTGGGACAGTTTTGTAAGTAGGCACAGTAAAATTCAAATAATGTCCTCCAGTTTCTGGTCCATCACAAAGAACACCTTATGACTCTTTGAACTCAGTTTAAGTTTGTTTATTTGACAACTATTTACAAATGTACAGCAATACTTCTTGCTTGCTTCTCATAATATAGTCTTAGGCCAGGCTTGTTTCTCCTGGTTCCAATGGTTGCATTGCCTTATATCTAACTTTTAGATCTGTTGGCTGATCAATTCAGAGCTGAGTTTTCTATTGGGTCCACCTTGGTTGGCATACCTGTCTCAACTTGTCCAGGATGACTTGTCAACCGACTCTTTCCAGAAAACATGCTCCAACGAGTGAAAACTTGACTTAGTTTTCACTACATGATAGGTCTCCTTGACAGGCACAAACATCTAATGCAGGGATGGCAAACCTTTTTGAGTCTGCGTGCCATATTGTAAGCATACTTATCTTTAAAGATGTTAATGCGTGCCAAAGTCTTAGACTTTGAATAATGATATTTAAAGAAATTAAATGAATGCACTTTAATTTGAATAAATGTAAAAAATCTGATTGATGATCAAGTGATAAACAAGTGGTAAAAGGATGATCAAGTGATAAACAGAACGGATGATTGAAAAAGACAAAAATCATATGATACGTCGCGTACCAGATGATTTCTCTTATGTGCCACTTTGGGCATGCATGCTATAGGTTGAAATTAATTGCAACTTTGAAATTAAAGGGTATGCATTGCAATATGCCAAGGAAGATCTGCCCATTGGACAAGAACTTAGATACTGTGAACCAGATCTTTCTGGCAAGTTCATGTATGTTATCAGCTGAAAAGGAGAGCTGGCATATAAAGGAGTATGGCATATTTTTGGAAACATGTAAGGATGAAGCCATACAAACTGTATTTACTCTAGTATCCGAATGAGGCTGACAAAGAAACACTGTGAATTTGCTTCCAAAATATTAGCAAAGTTGGAAGTGGAAAGCAAATTGTTTGCTGAGAAATTCATTCTCAATGATGAATCAGTGCTCTATCTGTTAGATAAAATAAAACACATTAGAATAACATAAATTGATCCTTCTCATGCTACAGTTGAAAATGTGTTTTGTGCTATCCTTGAAAAACCAAGTTTACAGCTCTTTTTTCTTTGCAGAATAAACATTCACTTGAATTTGTTTTTTAGACTTGATTGAGAATTGGTTCATGCTACTTATTATTAGAACAAGAAAATTAGTTTTTTTTAAAAAATGGATGTCAATCCAGTCATTACCACTATGATATGTGTTCCTATCTGAATGAATGTATCTCATTTGTTAAATTGGACATTGTGCCAACTGATATATTTTGCCTCTGTTGATCTCCAGTGTCTTTAGATCTAACCTGCATGACTTCTTTGAGAGTGCATAAAAGGTAGTGTCTTTGTGACACCCATACCATAGGATTTGCCAGAATTATCCTTAATTACCACAGCCATCAACACAATTGATGCCAGGATTTGATCTGAGATGGATTAACATTTTGACTTTTGCAAGATCACAAAAGAAAGCTACATCAAACATTTCTGGTACATTAAAAACTTGTGCTTATGTCTTTTAAAACATTGTATTATTCTTGGCTGTATTTCTAACAGTTGCCATGTACTTAACTAAAATCAGGTCCAGAATTACGAATAACCCTGTATAATATGAACTATTATAATAATTTTTATCAGTTTCCGTAAATGAATCAATCCTATTTTTAATTTGTTTATCCTGTTTTAAATTCTAATTGGAATCATTATGGGATAAGCTTTCATATACAGTGGGTGATCGGTCAACGAACATAATCTGTTTCAAGACTTTTTTTGCTATCCAAATTGTTTGTTAACTGATTATCGATTTACCATAGGTTTTTATGGGAATTTGGTTAATTCATTCTGGAAACTTCAAAAAATAAAAAATGTATACTTTTTTACTGCATTTATTTATATGTAATAATAAAAATACATATATACACAGTCTTGCATTTTTATTAGTCATGTTTTTTCCGTTTATGGGGGTTAAAGAATCTGTCAAATGTCGATTGCTTTTCGCTCTTCACGATTTTTCAGAAATAATCAATAGCATTGTAATTGTGGAGATCCCCAAACCTATTAACCTCAACCTGGTTTGGATGCCATTCTAAGACCGTTGTTCTGACATCCTCCCATTTCTTCCAAAGATGTTTAATAGCCGATATCAGCATTAATCCTCTTTTTCAGAAGAAAACATATCTCGCCGAGTTTTTTGGCGTTTTTCACTTAGAGTTCTTGGCATTCTTCTGTCATCAGGTCCGTTTCAGGTTCCATTATGAGCTCTTCAACGTTCTTCATTTCTCAGATGTGATTATTGTTACTCCTTAAGCTGCTTGAATCTTCTTGATTATACAGTATCTTTCTTAGGTTTGAACTGTGGCCTACTATAGACTGTTCAAGCCATACTGCCCAGCAACATCAAATATCTTCTGCCCACTCTCTATCTTTGCTATTATATTCTATTACAAGGAGAGTTTCAAAGTTTGGAGGAAAACTATCCAATCAGTATATACTGGGTTGACCGTCGATGCTGACATCTCCTGTGCTCTGAAAAGTTTCAAATTGTTGCCTGAAGACAGGGGTACCAATTGGTATTCATTATTTTATGTTGCTTCTTCTTGTATTTGTTCTGTGAGGTGTTCGTTATCCAAACAAAAATCTTTCGCAAAACTGTTTGTTATCCGATTTGTTTGTTAACCAATCACCCACTGTATATATATACTGTATATCTTGGTGGATAAGACGACCTTCAGATAAGATGAGGTATAAATTTTCCTCAAAGTTTTATAGTTTTAGCTTATATCTGTCCTATAAGACGACCCCAAACTATCAACGGCCTATGAATGTAGTTTAGATCAGCAATCATCATCTGAATAATAATACTGTATAGTGTATATGGAATTATGTCCTATTTATAATTTTTCAAATGAACAAATTTATTTTCTTGCATCTGGCAGCACTGCCTTGCGATTGTTGCAAGCATTCGCACTGATTCAGCATTTGGTAAATGACCTTGACTATTCACAAAACGTAGTATGGGCTATTCTATTTTGTGCACATATCCTACTCTCTACTAGTAAATAATTACGGTTTGTTCGTTTTTTTATAATGGTTTTAATTTATATAAATTTCAATCTAATTTTTTGTATCTGTCCTATAAGATGACCCTGGATTTTCGGGGCCTTTTTTTATGATTCAACTATCGTCTTATCTGCCGAGATATACGGTATATGAGAATTGAAAATTTTATTAATATAGAAATCTTAAAAAACACAAAATATCTACGGAACAATTAGTATTGGAAATCAAATTAAATCAGGTTTTCTTCCAAGAGTCTAAAATAAATCATATTGTTAAATATTTTTGGGATTGACTAGGAAACTGGAAAAAATTTTAAAAATTGGTTCTTTATTAAGTTTGTTGTTAACCAATAGATTATTCAAGATTACAGTTCTTTACACCATGACATAAAAACCATGTTTTGTTATTTCTTTTTGTGTATTTCTGTTTCTGTATTTATGATACAAGAAGATTAAATAACAAATTATTGGTAACAGTAAAATTACCAAATGAATAACTGCTGGATTAACTTTGGGCTAGTTATTTGGGCTACTAAGGCAGTTGATGAATTGGTAATTATAAAGTTGAAACTTGATTATTTATATATAATGGTAAAATTATATTTAAAATATGTGAATACATTCTTAGATACTAATACTGAGAAAAATACAAATAGCAAATATTGCACATTATGAACTTGCAGCAATTTTAAACTGAAATAAAATGTATAATAATTAAATTCAAACTAAATGCTTTAATTTATTTGTAATATTCACAAATGTTACATAATAATTGTTTTTCTTTATTTTTAGTCAATGAAAATTCATAAAGCTGATGTTCTTACACTTTGTCTCAGTAAAGTGAGTACATTTATTACAAATATTTAAGTTGTTTAACATAATTTAATTAAAATATATAAATTTCAGTATTATAATTATTCAATAGTAAATATTAAACCTTCCTTATAAAATTATATGTTTGCTATTTTCTTTTATTAAAGTTTCTTTTTTTTAGTATATAATATCCTTTTAACTAATGCTGGCCTTCCTAATATGCAGCTACCCTTGCTTAACAACTTTAATTCATTCCTGAAAAATTTGTTACAAAGCAAAAAGTTGTTAAATGAATAAGCAAATTGCCTTAGTTTTAAAGGAAAAAATTATGCATTTTGTCTAGACTAAAAAAATCTGAATGATTTTCACAGACAGAAAAATATATCAATTGATAACAATAAAGATATTTACAAGTTTACATTAGTAATAAACAACAATCTGAACATAAGATATTATACTATTGTGGTCAGGAAGTATCAAATGGCTCATTCAAACTGTGCTTATGCAAGAAGACTTTGTCATAACTTTTTTATTCTTTGGTATGACTTTCATCGACACCTAGTAACAATCCATATGTCATTGTATGTTTTCATTTGCAAATAAATGTTTGTTGTGCGTGTAAAGAATTTTGTGCCAGTAATTTTTCAAAATGTTGAGTGTAATTGAGCAAAGAAGTGTATTAAATTTTGTTTCTGCAACAGAATTACTGCTACAAAAATGTTGGAGATGTTGCAAAAAACCTTTGGTGATGATAGTCTATCAAAAATGACTTTTTGAGGAAGGCAGAGAACACATTGAAGATGAACCATGCTCTGGTAGACCATCTACTTCAATTGATAACATCATGTCACTCAAGTCAGATGTGGAGCTCAATGATCATCATTTAACAATTAGGGACATTACTGAATGTGTTCCAGTATCATTTGGATCTTGTCAAGCAATTTTAAAAGATTATTTGTGTTTGCAGTGCATTGCTTTTCAAGTCATATCAATGTTTTTGGGATGACTTGAGAATTTTTTCTAAAAACATGTTCAATTACTTTTTCAAGATGAATCATTCTTAAAACACATCATTACTGATGAGGAAACATAGACCTATGTTTTTGACCAGAGATGGGTAACCTGCGGCCTGCATTAGTATATTGTGTGGCCCGTGTCACAGAAAATATTACAAAACAATATAATTCTCTATAAAATAAAAATTTAAAATACTGATATCTACAACTTAATACACGTATCAACTGAATAAAAATTAGTGATGAAATTTGCCATGTGTCCGAGTAAATACACTATATAGTTAGTGTTCAAGTTGCAGAATAAGTACCGGCACGGTTTCATAAATACTACAATACTGATATCTAGTTGTTTGTAATCGTACTAAATACCAAGAGCCCTCTTCATATATATATTCGACGCAACTAGAGACAACTCTTGGGTTGGTTTATTTTTGCATTTTTAAGGGGTGATAGAATTGTTTACAAATCCACATGTACAGTAGACTGTCCATCCCTTTTCAAGACTAAATGAAGCCCGAGGAAGTAATGTTCATAAACAATTCTATCACCCCTTAAAAACACAAAACTAAACCACCCAAGGGCCAACTCTAATTGCAAGAACTATATCTGATAATTTAACCTGACCACTTGACACTTCATATTGAGCTGTAAGGTTATATGAACTTTTGTATTGTTGCATTTAATTTTTTTGGTTTTTTGCTAATCATATACTATTAATCTGCTGTGGTTTATTCGAATTATAGAAAAAAGTATGTTAAATATTTGAAATTTTTAATGTGGAATTTTGAATTTTAAATATCGAAGTTAGTATTTCTGTGTAATAACAAATGATACTATTAATTTCCAAAATTGAAATTTAAAATGTTTGAACTAGAGAATTATTAATATTTTAAGAACAATTCAGACTTAGAACTGGACAGTAATAAATACAAAACCCACATTTGAAAACGTTTCAACTTTGCACTATTTTCAATGCTGGACTGACCTTGTGGTTTTGTACAATAAAAGTTTGATATAATGGACAGCTGATGTCGGTCTGGCCAAAAGTAGTGGAAAATTATTTTTAAAAAACTTATTCCTTGTAACAGACTCATGCTACTTCGGATTATTTTTTAGGCCTCGCAGACCATTGTTATTACAGTCTTTTTAGTCACTGTTTCATTTAGTCAAGTCATTATTTTATTTCACCATAGTCATTTTATTCACTTAATTTGACAAAACTAAATACAAAAATAATATAAAGTTCATTTTAATCATTTATTTTCTGTAGATTTTTATGTTACATTCAGTTTTGGTTTCATTTTCTGATTGACTTGATTTTTTTGGGCTGAAATTTGAAAAATTTGCAGATCTATAAATTCCCACTGTTGTCCGTCTATCTGTCCTACCTTAAACTAGGGGAAGGAGGCCCCAATTAACTATTTACGAACTTCCGGTTAAAACTGAAGTCACGTTATTTCAATTCAAAAATTTTCTCCTGAAAGGAGTTAGATAAATGACCAGCACGAGTCTATTGCTAATAGGAAAAGCATGCTGTACGGGGGAAGTCACTACTAATTTGAGGTGGAGAACATATGTCTTAAATTAGATTAATTGAAAATGTGATTAAAAATTGCAGCCCAGCATTGTTCAGTTTTGGTTTCATTTTGCCATGATTGACGTGTCGTGGATTTGTTTGTAAAGTGAAGATATGGATCATAAAAGAAGACAATAAGCTTTAGATTTAATACAAAAAAATAGATATATTTTGTTAGATTGAAGATGGAAAATATCCAGCTGAAGTTGGTAAAGAAATGTCTTTGAATAAACAAAACAACTTCAGACATTTCGATAGTGAGAGGAAAACAACAGACTTTTCTTAAATATGACAGTTCTAAGTCTTTTACTTAGTCTTATATAATTTAGGCTGCATAATAGGATAATATTTTAAATTAAGAAATGTACAGCAGTAGCAGCCTTTTTACTCTTCGTTTTTCACTTTAATCTAACAATAATTTGTTTTTTTCGTGTAGGCAATTTTGATATAGGTGGTACTTAGTCTAAAGTTGAAAATCAATGCAATCAAGATCCCGTTCTAACATGATTCTACTCAAATAATATATTGTTTGATATAACGGATGAGTAATCGCGATAAAATAAACTTTCATTGTGATGAACCAATATCTTCAATTTTATAGTGATTCGTTAAATCAAGCTTTTACTATATTTATTAGTGCAGTATTTTATTCATTTTATTTATCCTCAATTTATAGATGTCAACAAGAAAGAAATCTGAATTTATAATGAATCGTGGAAATATGATTACTTTTTCATTCATTATGAAAAAAAAACTTTGTTTAATTTGTTTGGAAAGTATTAGAGTTTTTAAGGAATATAACCGTTAAAATGCATTACACCACTAAACATTCCAATAAATGACCAGTTTACTGGAGACTTAAGAAAACAGAAAGTAGAAAAACTGATAAAAGCTGTAACCTCCCAGTAAGAATTCTTAATGAAAACAAATAATGAATCTGTTACAAAAGCCAGTTATGAAATTTGTAATCTATTAGCAAAAAATCTTCATTGTTATTCTGATGGAATGTTTATAAAGGAATGTATTGAAAAAGCAGGTGAAATTATATGTCCTGATTAGAAGAATCTTTTTGCTAATATTAGTTTATCTCGGTGAACAGTAGTGAGAAGAATCGATGAAATGGCAGATAATGTTGACGAATCATTAAAAAAAACAAGTAAAAGCCTTTGAATATTTTTCCATTTGTTTGGATAAATCCATCGACATCACAGATACAGTTCAGCTTGCAATTTTCGTTTGAGGCGTTGATTCAGAATTAAACATTATTGAAGAATTTTTAGATTTAGTTGGGCTGAAAGGAAATACTATAGGAGAAATTATGTATGGGGCTTTTGAAAAAACCTTACAAAAAAATGAACTCTCACTATTAAAACTGAGTGGAATTACAACTGATGGTGCCCAGTCTTTCAGAGGAGAGCAACACGGTTTAATTGGTATTCTCTCGAATAAATTATCACAAAATGAAAATTCAAATTATTTATTTAGTTGCCATTGTGTTTTGCACGTGGACAATTTATGTGCTAAGAAAGTTAATATGGAATGTAGTAGTATCCACAGTGAACTTTCTGAGAGGTGCATTGAACCATCGTTTAAAAAATTTTTGTCGTTTATTTATATGACGTTTATTTTACAGACGCCAGATGGTTAAGCAAATCTTCAGTTTTATAAAGATTTTACAATGTCTTACCAGAAATAAAATTATTTATGGAAATGAAAGGAAAATCTGTTAAAGAACTTTCAGACTGCGAATGGATGACAGATCTTGCGTTTTTTGTCAATATTACAACGTATTTGTCAGAATTAAATATAAAAATGCAAGGAAAAAATCTAATCATTCTGAATTTATAAAATTTGTAAAAGCATTTATATCCAAGCTGAAATTATGGAGCACGCAGTTGCGTAACAAAAATTGTCACTTTTTTCCCATTTTATTACAAAGCACCAAATTTAAAAATAGATTCAAAAAATTTCTTAGCCAAGAAAACGAAATATGGATAATTACAGCACCTTTTTCAGTAAACATAGAAAACATATCAAATGAACTTCAATTGGAGATAATAGACTTGCAAAGTAATTTAGATTTGAAAGATACTTTTAAAGAAAAAACTTGGTAGACTTTTATAAAACTTTTAAAGAAAATCAATTTCCTAACTTAAGAAAGCATGCGGCAAAAATTCTGTCCTTATTTTGTATAACTTACGTATGTGAACAGTTTTTTTCTGCAATGAATTTAGTGAAAAGTGAAACAAAAAACCAGCTAACAGATTCTCATGTAAAAAATAATTTAAAACTAGCGATGACAAATATTCAGCCAAATATATCTGATATATTACATTCACATCAATTCCAGCAGTCACATTAAGTACTGTATACCCTATGTTAATTTATGAATATATGAATAAATATTCGTGATTTATCCATATTTTTTTTATCTTTTTTCTTATGTGTGGCCCGCATCAGTTCAAAAGTTTCAAATGTGGCTCTTACATAGAAAAAGATTGCCCATCCCTGCTCTTTACAATCACACAGCTCAATTAAGTGCTTGAAAGGTGAAGCAAGACTGAAAAGATCATTCAAAGTCAGTCAA
The DNA here is from genome assembly GCF_030686945.1 of Centruroides vittatus. NCBI lineage: Eukaryota > Metazoa > Arthropoda > Arachnida > Scorpiones > Buthidae > Centruroides > Centruroides vittatus. The sequence continues at coordinate 825,197 of NW_027122214.1, forward strand.
AAATAAAAGTCATGTTGATTGTTGTGATGATATGCATCACAAATTCCTTCTGACTGGACAAACTGTCAACAAAGAATATTATTTGAGCATTTTGTGTCATTTGTGTGAAGAAATTTAAAGAAAACAACCTTATTTGTGGCAAGAAATTTTGTAGATTTTGCACTATGGTAATGCAATGATATGCTGCCACAATGCTCTTGTTCATGAATTTTTGGCCAAAAATAGTTCTTCAAGCCTTATTCATCTGATATGGCACCATGTGGCTTTTTCCTGTTTCCTTGACTAAGATTTTTACTTTATGTTTACTGTTTTTAGTCAACTGATGCTATAAAACAAAATTTGCTGCAAGTTCTGAAGGGGTTTTGTGAAAATAACTTTACAGCATGTTTCAAGGATTGGAAAAACATTGGCATAAGTGCATTGCAGTGGGAAAGGATTACTTTGAAGGGGACAAAATAAATTTTGATGAATAAATTCAAATCCTGTGTTTTATTGAACCACAACTATTTTTTGATCACAGAGGTGTAATAAAAGAGTACAATAGACCCCCCTATAACACAGTAGATACGTTCTGTGTTATATGAATTTCGTGTTGTACGAGTCACTTAGATTTTACAAATACATGAGCCATTCACAGCCTGGCACTTGTGCAGTTTAGGGGATACGGCTGTTTGAAAGGTTTTCTTCCTTAAAATTAATCGATTCTAGACTAATTTGACTCAAACATTTCCAAATCACGTATAATTTTTTGGGAATAATCCATTTAAACTATGCTATAAACAAAAAATTGTAGGAATACTTACTGAGTGCGCACCATTTGAAGACGCCATTCCTTAAACTTGTTTTTGTCATGGAGCGGCTCATTGAATGAGGGACATGTTTCCTGATAAGTTATTCTTTCTGCAAAAAATTCACTGAACTTTGGAGACATCATTAATAGAAATATTATTTTTATGGCTGTTGAATAATAAATGTTTTTTAGCGGGTCCACTGCTCATTTAAACTCAACTGTTTGTGCAATGTCCACTATTGGTCCAGATTCGACCAATCCTGTCGAGACATGAGTCGGCCATGACAATCTGTCTCATTCTTTTACCATGTTATACGAGCCTGTTTTAGCATGTTATACAAACACGATCGCAATTTTTCTGCCATGTTATACGAATCCGTGTTATACGAACCCGTGTTATAGAGGAGGTCTACTGTATATAAATATGCTCTTCACAATGCTAAATATAGAATAAGAATAAAGCAAACTTTACTAGTTAAGTTATTTTCATTAAATAACTTTAATTAAAAGCAGTCCTTAGCTAGTAAAGTAATAGGGTTGCTCTTGGGATTGAACATAAATAAAAGATGACTGAATTTACATAGATTTATCATAAATATTTATTAATATAATTTCCTAAAACATATTTTTTGACATTATTAAATAAATTGGTTAAAATGTTTTCACCTTGCATTTTACAGGAGTTCCCCTACTTACAAACCTGTTAGGTTTCCAAGGTTTTGTCATAAGTTGAAAACTAACCTAGAAACTATATTTGTACACAGAGTGACCACTTACTGTTAGTGTTTGATCCTTCAATGTATTCAATAGAATATATTATGCTTGTTTACCCACTGGTTACTGCTTAGTTACAAATGCAAATTTTTTTACCTAACATGCAAGGAGAATGTTGCTACATGCAAACCATGTAGTACTTAATACTAATATTTCTATTTTTTCTTACGTAAGTAAAATGTGAACTATTTGATGAGCGGAGTGAAGGTGTAAAACTGATTAGCAGTTACATCATTGCATTAAGGCAAAACATAAGATAATGATGTCATGGCTAATCAGCTTTACTCCTTCATTCCACTCATCAAATAGTCTGTGTTACGTTTTTATGAAAATATTGAAAATTGAGAAATATGATAGATAAACAGCATATGTTTATCTACCAAATAAATGTTAGTACTATGTGTTACATGACTTGCATGTAGTGTTAGTTTTATAATGATCAGTTTAGTTTCCATGGTAATAGAATGACACTTCTTGCATTTATCTCCATTTCTAGATTTATTATTACATTTTATAGGCATGTTTGAAGTAATAGTTGTAAAAGTTTATAAAAATTGCCAACAATAAATGCCATTACTCCAATGTTACCAACTTTGATACCATTTCATGAGTGGCAATGGATCCTCAGAATTTGCTCAAAAATGAAAAATGATGATACACAATAAAATTAAGCCCACATTAATTATTTTCAAAAAATTTACTATATATTGCTGGCCAAAAACTGACTTTAATGCCACCTCGTGAGCAACATGAGAACTTCAGTATTAGCACAAAATTTAAATTTTAGCCATACAGTCATATCGTTCATAAGTATGGGAGCACATGTATATGTTTTAATGGAGTTAGATAGATGACTAGCATGACTTTATTCTTAACAGGAAAAGTATGGTGTATTGGGGCAAGACACTACTAAAATCAAAGCTTATATTTTAAATTAAATAAATTTAAAATATGATTAAAAATTGTAGTCAACATTGTGATGATGTCACAATAAATAATTGCTTGTTTGTATCGTATTAGTTTCTAATTTGTATGATCAGTTCCAAATTTACATCCAGCCTGGCAAAGAAAATTGCTACCATTGTTGTTGAAAATTTGGTCAGTTTATTGATGTTTCTGGGTGCAAATATCACTGGTTTGTGGCTACTACCTGCTTGTCTTTCGACACTATAACACAAATCTTAATTATTTGAATAAATTGTTTTTAGTGATTTCTTGTTGTCCATAAAATGCCAAACAGTCTTTGATTTGTCAAAGGCTATTTTGACATTTGACACATTCTATAAGGTATTTGATGATGCATTGCTGAAAATCTAATTCTTTGTTTGCTATTTTTATTTTGATGCACCTGCATGCAACATTGTCTATCAATGTAATTTGTTTGTTTAATTTAGTGCATGCGGTTGGCATGTGCAACATTGATACAATTTTTTTTTTTTTTAATGAAACTTGTGCAGAATTTTTTTAACATCTGTCCAAGTCCCTAATTTTCTCTTGTAACACATTATAACTTTTAAACTTTTGTATATATAAATAAGTATTTATTAATTATAATGTAAGTATGCAAGTATCTTATCAGTGGTTAAAATATTTGTACACAGAAATTATTATTATTAAAAAAATACTGATACAGTAATGCTTTTTTTTTTATATAAAATATATTAATTGTAACTTTTTTATCAGGATGAAAATTTTGTGTATGTCAGCGGAGTTGATCCAATCATAATACAGTTTGTAAGAGTACAATCTACAAACAAACAAAAATGGGTAAAATCAGTCCAAAGGAGATTACACACACATGATGTTACAGCAGTGACATTAGCTAAAGAATATCTTATATCTGGAGGTAGGGTATAACTTTAAATATTGAAGAAAATGCAAAATATAGATATCATGCTTCTGTGTCATATTACAAGATATTTGAAATTAATAATAATTGAACCAATTTCTTTTTTTTAAATTGTTCAAATCATCAGAATAAATTGTAATTAATTTTAACCTACAAATTAATAGTTAATATTAGCAATATTTTTACTTTCCCATGTATATTTAACAGAGGGAAAGTGTGGTGATTGATAAAAAAAATGACCCCCTCGAGGTTTTTAATTTTTGGATTCGGGATCTTGAAACATTTGTGCAAAAAAGTTGAATGTTTTTTTCTGTGTGTATGGATGTTAGAGTGTGTGGGGGGGGCACGATTTTGTTCACTCTCTTTAAAACTTAATAACTCCTGTGCTTTATGACAAAAATTTCTGAAAATTTGCAGGGAGGTTTGTATATTAGGAGGATTGATGCTGTTAAATTTTGGTGGTTAATAATCAAGGGGTGGGAAGATAGAGGGGTTGTGTGTCATATTTTGAGGGCAGACTTAATGAAGATTTTACTCACAATTAGCATTAGCATTTGCAATTTTTTTATAAAATTTATCTGTACCCTCAAAATTAAGCTGTTTGCCATTTCGTAATAATTAATAATATAAAAAGTTTTTAAATAAAATATCATAACAGATGGCACCACACACAATTTTAAAGCTTGGCCAGGAAAGTTATGCAGCTCATTGCTGGATTTTTATTATTTCAGTCTGCTTCAAGATCTGAATGTCTAGATGTAAGAAAGATATCAAGTAGACTAAAGTATTATTCAAATAATAGTAATTTTTATAAACAGTAATGCAAATACAACTTTGTAATTAATCCTATTTAATGTTTTTTTTTTTTTTTTTATATATTTAGAAATTTTGGAATTGAATATTTTAAAAAGATTATATGAAATTAATAAAACTCATTTTGTCAGTTAATTGCAAATTTGTTTTTAATAATGACACTCTCACAAAGAGATTAATTCCAAAGAAATTTTTATATCAATATTAGTAAAAACTAATAAGTAGAAGTTTTTATTCTAGAAATTTAAGGCTTAGACATAAGATTAATGAGGCTAACTGTTTATTCAGTATAATTCTCAACGTAGATTAGAATTTGATTTTATTCTAAACAATAAAGAAATTTGTTAGTTACTTTTGCACAGATATTTTTATCACATTATGTCATGGCTGCATTAATAAGCATCCACAATATGTTGTGGCATTTTCTCAATGCTAGATTACATTTTAGTTGATTATTCAAAGAATATTGACACAGATTTAGCTCTGTGGTCTTATTGAATATGCTAAAATGCATTGTGCACATTTTTGAAAATGCCACGACACAAAATTTATGTTGTTTCTGAATGTAAGAAATCTGATTTATTACATCCAGACACGTGGTTGATGTTTTCAGTCTTTGAGCCTAACATATATATTGATATTTTTTATTAGTTTTTTCTGTACTAATAAAAATTTTAAATAAAGTTATTGTTTTGAAAGGAATTTCTACAAATATAATATATATTTTGTATATATAAAACAAATTATTATTAGTATAATGTTATCTGTATGATTATGATGATAATAAACTATTAATTAAATAAATGACACTTTTGTGTAGCGGCGTTACTAGGGATTGCAATTGCTGGATTCCTCATCCAGTAATCCAGCTGGATCCAGCGCATTCTTCGGCCTGCTGGATCCAGTGCTGCGGATCTGCAATACTCAATTAACTTTCTAAATAATGGCGAAAAAGTCTACGTTGTCGGCGTTGCCACTTTGCTACGTGTGCTATCGCTCGGCGGCGAGAGTGATGTTGCCGTTCAATGCTGCACATGCTACACCCCGTCTACACTGCACTGTCCGTCCTTTTGCTTCTGCTGATGTAATTACCAGTTGACTTTCTGCTCTTGCTAAATAAAGTGTCTTCGTGCTAAATAAAATAAGTAACTCCTCTCCTAGTCCTGGTGCATAATTCTAATTTACAGTTGGTTGTGACGTCAGTGAATCACGTGACGGAGCGATTTATGATTATTTGATGACCCTGAAACCAACTAACGTAGAGGCAGAAAGGGCCTTCTCCACAGCAGGATATATATACAGTTCATTAAGAAGTAGATTGGGAGACAACACCATCAATACCATTTGTTTCTTGAGATCCTACTTCCAGAAAAGTCAAAAAAATAACAGAAGTGATTGATTTAATTTTATTTAATCCTTTAAAATATTTTATTCAAGACAAGACTAATATTTTATAACTTCTACTCTAATTCTATTAAGTAAGAGTTTTTAACTTTTATTCTATAAGTGGTTAGTGGACTAAGCTAGGCAATTTTATTGTGAAAATTAGTAAGAAACTGAGACTGCTTAGTTAGTTAAATAGTTAATTAAATTAATGAGTATCAGTATGTTAGATATATGATGATATGAATGTATGTGATTCATGATTGTGATAATAATAACTAACTACTAGACTACTACTACTTACTCACTACTTTACTAACACGTATAATTAAATTAGTTATAAATAACTACTGACTGATATGTAGAGCCTATATAAGAAAACTGGTAAGACTGATAGCCACTTAGCCACTGATTATCTGTCCTTACATTATTATAATATATTAATATAAATTAACTAGTAGAATTACTTTTGCTATTATTTAACTTAAAGATTACATTATAATTATAATCTAAGTAAATATTTAAAGTTAATTATCTCTATCTCAAGTGTTAAAGCGAACCAAAGTTAAGTTTACTATCTAAATGTGTAAGAAGTTTTACTGATTTATAGTGACCAGTCTAAATAATAAAAGTTTCTTAAGTATTTAAAAAAAATGTTTTATTTCTTTACAAAATACCATAAATTGCTGGATAGATAGATAGATAACACTTTATTGTACCAAAAATACATCTGTGCTGGATCCAGCGGGATTGAAAACACTGCTGGATTGCAATCCCTAGGCATTACTAACAGTGATTTGATAAAATTCAGATGTACTCGCAAGTACTTTCAATAGCTTACAGCTGGAATATAGAATAAAACATTTTTATTCTATATTCCATCCACATGCATTATGTAATTTGAAAAGTCCATTAAAAAGCTGATAATTCGATAATAAATGTATTCAATTTTCGCCTGAGGATGACAGCTGTAAGCTGTTGAAAGTACTTGCGAGTACATCTGAATTTTATCAAATTGCTGTTAGTAACGCCGCTACACAGAAGTGTCAGTTATTTAATTTTCTAAACACTGACGTGAAGTGTACTATATGTTCATAATAAAATATTATTAACAAATTTGTAATTTGTGTAATGTTAATTTAAATTAATTTATGCTAATGTAAATTATTATTTTTTAGGTATTGATGTATGTTTAACTTTAAGCAAGTATCCACCTAAGACACAAATAAAATGTTTTCCTTTTCTAAAGGTAAAGACATTGTTAGCATTAATGAAACAAGATGATTAAAAAATTTAAGTGATTTTATGCATAAAGAATTTAATATTTCTGTATGATTTCAGAAGTGTCAAGTTTCTGTAGCAAATAAAGCCCATTGTTTATTATTAAATTATTCAAATTCTTTAGAAATGTGGCAGTTGGGCCATACAGACATTAATTCTGGTAAATTTTTTATTTATTTATGTTGTTTTGGATAAAATACATTTTTGTTTAATTATATTGTTCACTTGCAGGAAATAATGGTGAAATATTACCTCTGGTATCGAGAGAGAAGAAAATCTTGCAATTAAATTGTAAAAACAATGAAACCATAATTTGTTGTTGCTTATCAGATGATGGAAGATGGTTAGCATATTCCACAAAAGAGAAATTGAAATTGTATCATTTTTCTCTGGTAAATATTATCTTACTCTTTAGATTAAAAATGAATTTATAATGCAAAAATTATATATGTTACCGGCAAGACCAGATTTTATGCCAAACTAGTTTTGCCTAGGCCAAACTAGCTTGGCGTAAGTGTGTCAGGCCAAACTAGTTTAGAATTATTATTCAAGTATATTAATGGTTAAATATATTAATTGTTCAAATAAAATTAAAAGACAATCAATTAGATGAACAATATTTATTCAAACATAGTCTACTTAATTATAAAAAAATGGGGTTAATGTTACCCTACGTATCGAAGGTGGCGGCTCGTCTCCGAGTCCAGCAATCAGAAGACAGAACAGTGGAGATGTGCGTTCTAACCTAACCTAACCTATTCTAATAAATTACCATAACTAGTAGCAACCAAATTATTAGACTAGGTTAGGTTAGGTTAGAACATGCGTCCCCGGTGACAGCTTGTCTCCTATTCCAGCGATCAGAAGACAGGGAAGTGGGGACGCACGTTCTAACCTAACTTAACTTATTCTTCTCAATGTCAGATGTGGTAGCTGTCTATACGTATTGTGAATGTATGTCTCTTTAATCTGAATAAATAAATCCGGTGGACTTCTTCACAGCTATTGCTGTGAAGAAGTCTACCGGATTGGATGAGTCATCCAATATTATCAAAATATCTTGTCCCAAACATCAGTTAAAATAGATTTAAAATTGTTTATTCTATTCAGTGTTTTAACTGATTATTATTATTATTATTTTGTTTAGATTAATAGGCATTTTTAAGCTATCTTTTGGTGCTACATGTTATTATTTATTATCAGTTTTAATTATTGTTTTATTATTAATAATATTTATAAATGTTAATTGTTTTAATTATTAATTTATATACTTGTCATATAGTGATTTAAATTGCTAGCATTTCTCACTTCAGTTATATTAAGTTGTTGCAAATGAAATGACTGATTTTTATTTCTGACTTTGAACATTTATTAATTTAATTTAAAACTTACATATTCAATCAAAATTGTCTTCACCAGCATTAACACACTTTTCCCAATGCAATAGAAATGCATTAATGCCAATTTGATAGGAATCATGAGAATGAGTAGCCAAAAAATCATTGAAGGTACTTTTTTTGCATCCTCTACCTTGAAGATTTTCCTTACCAAAAAACTGTCTAAATGTATAAAAAAAAGGTGATAGTCTGTTGGAAAAAAGTCTGGAGAATAAGGTGAATGGAGAAGAATTTCATTTGAATACTTTCATTTTTGTGATGAATAATTAAAGAACTGCAGACCCAAATGATAACTGAGTTTGTGTGGTACTCGTTATCAAGCTTCTTGACTTTCCCTAACATGTTTAGGTGTTGAGAAATGATTGAATAACATCCAGTATGTTCACCTTTTCCATGATTTCCCAGAAGTTAGGTAATGTTCTGTTTTAATGATATTCTTCAATTCTGATTTTTGAGATTTGTATTCCCAGAATGAAATTTTTTGAACCAATGATGGCCTGCTCACTCACAGAATTTTCACAAAAAATTTTATTAGTATTTCAGGTTGCTTCAGTGCATTATGTCCCTGCTTATACTCCTAAAAGAAAATTATTCAATTTCCTTTTTCCATGCTGTCAGAAAAAGTACTCTTAAACATCTGAAATTCACAATATAATTGAGATTACATTTTTAAATTCACATATTATGTGTATTCTCTTCCAATTGCAAACATACAGCATTGTTGACATGGAAAAAAGTTGAACTACAAGGCTGGATAGTTTTCATTTTAAAAAACAGCCATTTCATTTGCAACAATCCAATATAATGGATGAAGTATTATTAATTAATAATAATAACAGCATACTAACAAATAATACCAAATAAAAAATTATTTTTACCTCCATCATTAAAATAGATGATTTGCCTAGAAAAAAATATTCCCAATTTCAAAAATAGTCTTCAAAGTTTCCTCTCATACAACAATCAAAAGATATAGATACAGCTTTGTGTAGACTTATAAACCACCTTGTGCACACATTTCCAACTGTAAAATGTTTCGTATACTGGTCTAAACTTCTAGTCTAAGTAAACATTTTCAGGCCTGCTTTCAGCTTACATCTATACACAAAAAAGATGAAAGAAAAAACTAGAGCAAAGAGAAAATTCTATGTTTTATTTCCAGATTGTTTTAAAATACATTCTTTTGCATTATTTTTATAACAGACTTGATCAAAAAGTTAGTTACCAAAAATTTTTGTTGTTAATTCCACAAAAAATTTTATCATTAATTCATACAAAATAAATATGGAAACAAAAGGAAGATTATAACTGCTAGTAGTTCTAATGGTCTGTCATATCCACTCATAAAAAAAGCATTGTTTTATATTATTGTGTTAATGTGATGTGATGATCTTTGAGAGATTTTCAAGCTGCAGATATAGTTTTTGGCATCTTTGCTGTTTAGGTAATTTCTCTTGATTGTAGTCTTAAAGGTTTTCCAAGCTTCTAGTATTCTGAATTTTTGTACATTAAAACTTATTTTAATTAATCTCACTTCCTCCTGGTTGACTGGTAGGAAGGCCAGGCTCCCCAGGCTCATTCATGTATTGGGCTAGCACAGTAGACCTACTGTGCTAGCCCAATACATGAATGAGCCTGGGTATCAATTATACTGATTACAAAAAAACATATTCTGGAAATAGAACATAGAATTCTCAGCTTGCTCTAATTTTTTTTTTTTTTTTCTGTGGATGTAAGCCTGAAGCAGGCCCTGAATACAGCCAAAAACATTTGCTTGGACTGGAATTTTGGAGTATAAGAAATGTTTTACAGCTAGAAAAGTGTGCAAGATGGATTTTAAGTCAATTAATAATTCCAGTTTGAGTAGAACTTGGTAATTCATCTTTGTATAATCATACACAAAAAGAATAGCATGTGGATAAAACACATATCTGTGAAAATCATTTTGCGAGGATCCGAAACACTTCCTTTCCCCTTTTTTGTTGAATAGTATCGTTCTTTTTATAAACCTTTAATTCTACGGAAGAATGTGAAGTAAGAAAGTTAAAGAGGCCTTCCAAGGTTAACAACTGCAACGATCTTTACAAAATAGCTGTTAAAAATATATATCAACAAGAAGGAAATAATCATTTGTATTACAGTAACTCGATAGACAATAGAATCAACAAGACGGGAATAAGCGATGTTCTCATCCCCCTTTTTGTTGCACGTGACACGTGGCTGCAGCAATAAATCACATAGATCATCATCGAACCTGACATTGGACATAAACAATATTGAAATTGTAGACAAGATTGCAATAGTTATTGTCAGCTACACGCTAATTGATGGGTGAGAGCTGTCATGTCAATAGAAATTTATATCTTAAGTTCACCTCTGCGAAGCACTTAGGTCTGTAATTTAAACAAAGATCTCAATTTCCGGTGTCCGTACTAGCCAAATCCAGGCATGAACACAATAACAGGTGTGCAAATAAATCCTGACTATATGACAGTTCACACCCCTTGAATTAGGTATAAAATGTGTTCACACCCCTTGAATTAGGTATAAAATGTGTTCACACCCCCATTAGAGGTGTGACGTCAAGGATCTCGAATAGAATTAATCCACAACCTTCCTCCATGCCTTCAACTCTAATTGACGCCGACGACTTACAGATAGCGAGGTAATTTTTGATTTATTATACGGAAATCTCTCTCTCCCCTCAGTTGGTTGAGGTTTAGTTAATAATAGACAGAGGAAAGGGTTAAAAATCTCTCTGAATGCAAGTACGAGCGTCAAACCCCCGCTAACCGCCTCATTAATAATTTTATGAAGGATTATTGTCGCGTCTAAACTATTATTATTAGTATAACCATTATTGTCATTTTTAGTAATGTATGCATCTTTTATATAATATCCTTATTAAATATGTTTAAATAGGTGTGATTACTCAAACGCGGCCAACACTTTATCGACTTACCCACGACCTCCCACTCAATTTTTGCCCTCCTAAACTGCCATCCATTGACCACGTGAGCGGGAATCGCCTCCCCATTGTCGGATAACGGGTTAGACCTCGTCGCTTAACCCCCGATTCTCACAATTTTAATGTGTTTTTGTTTTTTTATTTACATTATTTTGAACCTTGGCAGATATATCAGATTGGGGAGCCACATTTTGAACCTGCAGGATATCAAAAGACTTGCACCAAAAGTGACCTTTACTCATATTAATATTTCTTTGTATCTAAGTTTTATAACACATGGTAAAATGAAAATTGGATAAAATAAAAGAATAAATTAAACTAGGACTTTACACTGTGCAACTTTGTTGTATTGCACTAGAATTGACGCAGGGTGTTGCATTTTTTGTAATTACAAATTATTTTCTCTTTCCTATAAGTATATTGATAAGTAATGAAATGTATCTGTTTAATTTTTAATTTATTTTTATTTGAAACCCCATGAGGCTCATCATGGGGACATCAAATGTTCTTAAAAGGATAGTTATTTGTGTACTTGATAACTGTCAGACACATTATTGAGTTACTAAGCACTTGTAAAAGGTCAGTTTTATGGCCCATAATGGGTATGAAAAGCTTATAGGGAGGGAAATAGGCAGCAACACAATCTCCCCACCCAGCCCTTCTGGTCGGCTCCAAGTCTAATCCAAGCTTTTTCAAAACTTTCGCTTAAGGAAGTATTGCTGATGTTGCATCAGTATGGATGATAAGTGGTTATGTAACTGTATAACAGTTGCTGTCAAGCTACCGCAATCATCCTTAGTCTATTAATTCCTTTTTTCCATAAGGCCATAGATGATGTGTTTAGTGACATAAGCAATATGATAACTGGCAAAATGATAAGACCATCAAATATACATATGCATGACAATACAACATACATAAGACCAGCAGAGAAATCCTTATTGCCAATACTGACAACCGCTTTATCAAGAGTCATTCCTTGACTTAGCTGGACAGTAACTACATAGTCAAGACAAACTGGAAATTCTGACACAGTTCTGATCGTTCTTGCAAAAAGAAACTGAGTATGGTATTATTGGAACTAGTCCACAATACTTTGGTTCCATATAGCTTGGAAAGGCTACCAAAATGCAGATAGGTTGCATATGAAAGTATTCAGCCCAGATTGTTGAAGAATCATAAATTATTGTTTTCACAATTCCTGATGATCCATTTGATAACTTAGCTTGGGCATACAAATTCTTACGAAGAATAACTTTGCATCCAGTGGAGAGATTTAATTCATTTTCTAATCCTGACTCTTCAGTGCAACCTTCCCAACATGCAATACAATTGTTCTTTGCTTCAATAAGTGCTACTGGATGGTTTTCTTTAAGAAATGCTCTGTAATTGTATGTCTTTACTTGATTATTTATTCTCACAGCATTATCAAAAGATCCATTTGATGATATTGGAATGTTTCATCGAGAAATAAAAGCATGGTCATCTTCTGTGCATGCTCCTCTATAAACATGATGAAGAGAATCTCAAAAGTGAGCCTGATAATCTCCTATTTGGTGCATTACTTGATCCAAAAAGAAAATGACACTTATATTTTTAAACAGCCATTCTCCTGTTAAGGTGTCAACATTAGGATTACCTTTCTTGCTAGGCTCAGAATATAGAGGTGAATCCATTACTGGTAGCAGTTGCGAGAAATCACTAAATAATAGAATGCGTAGGCCACCAAAATCAGAGTTATCAGCTTTTGCTTGTTGAAATCTCAAGTTAATCATTGACATATTAGAAATTTCATTGATGATAATGGCTTTTGTATATTCAAATTCATCTTGTAAAATACATTCCTTATTAGCACCTAAATACTTATTCCTCCTATATGGAGATATTTTCAAGGCCGAGTGAATAGTTGCAGCATTGATGGGCAAAGCTGACATTAGACAAAGAGACAGTGGTCCATATCTTTCATGAATAATTTGTGTAACTTCATTAATCAGACACATCTTGCCAGTTCCAGCTTGTCTTATTATAAGTGCAATACCATTTGGTGCATCAACTTGAAGTTTTTCAGCAACAAATTGAAGCACATTCCTTTGTTCAAAATTAAATTTTAAATGGGTTTGTACACGTTGATCCTCATTAATGTGTTGCAGATCTTGATTTTTTGCTTCTTCAACTATGTGTAAATTATTGATTATATTGGAGAGTATTCCTCAAAGTCAGAAGTCCAGTTTGCATTCAAATCAATCTCTCTTTTGCCTAAAGGAACATCACCTGGTAATCTGTCTGGGGTCATTGCCTGATTTTTCATCCATTCCTGTGGATCATATTTGACTGGTATATTTTCATAGTATGAAAAAACTTTATTTTTCTCAAACATACTATCTTCAATTTTCTGATTAGAATCTTTGATTAAGATAAGCATCCATCCAACTATCAAAGCCATCATTAAGTTCTCTAAGATCTCTTCAAGTAGAGTGAAGCACTAATCATCTTGATGATTATGTCTGTTGTCTACTTGAGGAAATACATGTACAATTTTCTCTGTAACTAATCATCTGGTTTTGCAAGGTCTGTTTGATGCAAAGTCTCAGGTTGAGGCTTACTTACGTCATTATTGTTAACAATCTCTACCATATCATTCATTGTAATTGACACCACTTTGAATTTACAAGATTATCTGTGCAGTGCCAGTCCTGATATAAGGTGTGCTGTTGTAAGGAACTGAGTCCGAACGTTATTTTTATTTTATTATTATTTCCGTTTTATTATCTTTTGTTTGGGGTTTATGTTTATTTAGGACGAAGGTTCCCCACCACTCTCTTGTTAGTAATGAAAAAATGAAGATAAAACAACTCACGGAGAAATAAGCGCCATAGGAAACATCTTGCACTCTTGCGCTGCCCGGCAGAAGTAATAGTCCGCAGAAAAAAAATGGAGAGGGAGTCCCCACAATCACTAGTAGAGAAATACTTGATAAACCGTCTTAAACATCCCAGAAAATTATGATAAATATTTTGTAAACGGTTTATAAGCTTTGTCGGAAACTTAAAGCTGCCAGAACAGACAGTTAATGTTAGCAACTAAGTATGTAAATAAGAGGAGTAACCCAGCTCAAGTGTGACGTCACCTCACAGTATAAAACCCGTATGTTAACCGAAGAAGGAGAGGTGATTTCCAAACCGAGGTGATTTCCAAACCGAGGTGAATTCCAAATCGAGGCGACTTTGAGAGAGAGGTTAATTCGAAAGCGAAGTATTTTCTGATAGAAGTCCAGATTGATAATTGGACGATCTAAGGTGCTAAAGAGGAGTTCGATTGACGATTTGACGATATCGAAAGGATTGAGGAAATAGTTTCTTCGTATAGTGAGGTGACGGATAGACGTTTAATTAGTAAGAGATTTTGTTCATAGTTTCTAAGTATTTGATTGTTGAATTTCAAAGGGGAAATTAATATTAAGTTAAGCTAAGTAGCTGAGTTTATTGTCGGGTTGACTTGTTGATTTTCGTTAATAAATTTTGTTTGAATTATTGACATTTGTACGTAGTACGTTCTAGTTGCTAATTAAATATATTTGAACTTTTGATCTGACTTGATATTTATCGTTATTACTACTAATTTTTCGGTGCACGCTTAAAAGCCCAGGCCTGGCAAATTAATCTCGAATCCGCGTAAAGTACCCGTTAGGTTAACGGAAGTTTTACCGACCGTAATTATAGTCGGTTTCCTAAGATACTAAAATTAAGTACTTTACACTGTTTCTCATGCACTAATGTCTCATTTCTCTATAACTGTATTGAACAGTTTAGATACAGCACTCGGCATTGTGGTAGCTTCACTAATGAATGCTAAAGTGTCGCTAAGTGTATATCTAAGGGTTAGAGAATGCTGTTCATTTTTACCATATTTTGCAAGGTATTCTTTCATCTTTCTGGTATTAGTGACAGTTTGTAGATCGATATTCGCTCACCAAGACAATAACAGGTACTTATTGTGATCATTTAGATAGGCATGATTTCTTACGGGTTTATAGTTCCAAAAACCATGCTCATCTTGTTCTAAAGTTGACTTGTTTTGAATAACTTTTGGAAAATTAAAATGACAATATATGTGGCCATTTCAAATTTTTTTACAATACTCAGTATGGTTTGGATCATATAACTGGTAGCAGTTTTGTGATTCATAGTCATTATTTATTCTATGTAACTCTTCTGATCCATGCTTGGCAGAGAGATGAATTTCAGATCTTAGTTGCAAGGGATTTTGATGGACATCCATAACAGTCCAATCGTAAAAATTCTTTGCTTGTTGATGATAAAATGTATCTGATAATCTGGTTATGTCTGGTGTGTTTTCTATCCATATAAGCATATGTACAGTACGTGAACCAAGCCATGATGTTGGTACTCAAACTTGTACCAGAAGTCTTTTACATTTAGATACAAATTCAAAAGTGTCTTAAAATATATATGAAAATGATGATAAAAGAAAATATCAACTATTAGTGGGTAAGTTGATATAAGTCTTTGTCATAATTGTGTTTTGTCAAAGTCTGAGACTGCTTGTTCTGTTTCAGGATTAACATCTAATAATTGCACTAGATCAGGCCACCACAGGACTGCAGCAGATAACATGAGAAATGTTGTTGGTGGCCCAATTTGATCAATCATAGCTTCTAGTTCCTGACAGTTCCAGTCAGGCTCATGACTGCAATTATGACTAGCAAAATGCTTGTGACTGCAATTAAACCAAAATGGTTTAATTGCAGTCACGAGCATTTTGCTGGATCACGAGTAGAATGCTTGTGATCCAGGAGTTTGAGACAATCAATACATTATATTTTGAATAAATGAAGAATCTGATTGTAGTCTATTATGTAATTGTTCCATTGTTCTACTGAACTCGTGTCTTCTTGCAAATATTTTATCTCTTTGCAATGACTCTTCTTTGTATTATATTACAAGCTAAAATCTGAAATCTCAGATCTTTTTGAAACTATTTGCTTGAATGTGTATATAAATATCAAAAGTAATTTTGTGGCATGATTGATTGTGGACTTGATGTATCATTCAAATCTGCTAAGCCATAATGTAAGAGGCAAGGAAACGTCATGCAGATGATGCTGGGTGTACGCTCATCAACAGGGCCAATGACCCTTAGCCAGTTTATTGTATGTTTGATTTGATTCTTCTGTAATATTTAAATCATGCTAGGTAGTCCAGTCATTATTATTTTGTCTGCAGGATTAGTTTCTTCAGATGCAAAAGCTGGATCTGGTTGATCAGTAATCTCCACATGTGCTAGTTGATCTTAGATATTTCCATGTATGGTAGACTTGCCAAATTTTCTTCAGAAATTATAATATCCATGTAAAATTTATGGTTGGATTTAAGCCATATTAACACTGCATGGATTGAGAACCAACTTGAACTTATAAGCCCATAGGAGTGCTAGTGATCATAAAACATCACACAACAAAATTGCACGATATTGCTTTGTCGTGCGTGCTTATGAAAGAACCTTATATCTCAAAAATGAAGTCATGGACCCCCATTTTTTATTACATTTTTGGATTCCTCATTGCAATTAATAGAAAATGGCAAAGTTTAATCAAAATCTATCAAGTGGATTTTGAGAACAAACACAGTTTTGTAAGCCTCAAAGAAGAAGCTTTGTAACACTCTGCTTCAAAGATGCAACACTTTTGCAGTTAACAAATCAGTGAAAGTGGATTCTTACTTCAGTCAATTGTACCTGACATTTCAAATGGCAAAAATTACTGTAATCCATCCAATTATGATTGCTCTAGATTTTTATTAAATTCTGCAGATAAATCTTCATTTATACTTGACAAATTAAATTTCTTATTTGAATGTCATCTACCCTGTTTTCCCGAAAATAAGACAGTGTCTTATATTAATTTTTGCTCCCAAAGATGCACTAGGTCTTATTTTCAAGGGATGTCTTATTTTTCATATGGTATGGCAGCTTCCGGCCACCAGGGGAGCTCACCACAGCACACTCGTACAGCCCAGCAGGGACAGCATACGGTATGGCGGCAGGTGACGGGCCTCTTGATGCCTTGCCTGCACATTTACAAGTGACGGCCGCAGAAGGGGACATCAGGGTTGGTGGTAGGTGACGGTCTTCATGTCCTGCATGCAACTACTCTGCAACAGACAGTGAAGGTAGGGGATAATGGTGGCAGGCTAAAAAGAATCACAGCTGCATGCTCTGATGTTCTGTTCAGCGGGCATGCTTCCAAACGAAAACTTTGCTAGGTCTTACTTTCTGGGAAGGCCTTATATTTAGCAATTCAGCAAAACCTCTACTAGGTCTTATTTTTGGGGAAACACGGTATATCTGAACAAACTGTTCCAAAACCTAGTAATGAAGTTCAGTTCCAGCATTTTAGAGCAGTTAAGTAATATGTTCAGTTTGGGAAGTTGAGATATCAGTTACATGTTTCAAGTGCTTTGTTTTACTTTAATAAATGTGCTTCACATGGTATTAATTCCTAATATGGATGATAAATGTACAGATACATGATATAATAAGGGCTTCAATATTTGAAAACTGACATGATTTGACATTTTCTTGCTGTTTTTCAAAATATAGACATCAGTATTGATAAGAAATCATCTTTATTTTCCTGGAGATAAAAATCATCTTTGGTAGTGTAATTATTACAACTTAAAAATCTTTTATGTTATACATTTTAAAATTATTTTAAGATGTCCATTAAAAGGACCAAATGAAACTAAAATTTATATTCTCTTACTTCTTTCTTGATTTGTAAACTGAGTAATTTTGGTATATTCTATTTCAAATTTTAATTGTCTAGAAGTACAGCAACCCAAGTAGCTATACTAGCACTTGGCACATTTTTTGTTCTCTCTCTAATATAAATGCATTTTGAATCACACTCTCAGTTGTTTAGTACATTATGTAATGAATGGCATTTAAAGTAGTTTATGTGTATGCAGCATTGTCCTATTTGTTTAGTCAGCTGTTGAATTCTAGCCATTCTTCTCATATTTCTATATGATTATATAGTAATAATTATTTTACTGGGATTCGGATTATAAATGTATTCTCTTACTTTTATCTTAATTCATAAATCAAATGATTTTGGTACAGATATTCCAAGAATTTATATTAACTACAGTCTTATTTACTTTAATCGGTTGGTTAGTTATTTTCAGTATAGGAGAAGTAGATGCTATTATGTTAAATTTATAATAAAATGTAATAGTTTATTAATAGTAACTTGTTAATCATATATAGTATTTTATGTTTAATTGTGCATGATGAATAAAATAAATAACTGCTTCTTTAGAGAGTGAAATTCTTTATTCAAGAAGAAACAGTTTGTGTCAAATTTTTTATTTTTAAATTGTTTTCAGATTAACCAGCATTTTATTTGGAAGTAATTAAAAATATGTGAAACCAGAAACATTTCATAAAATAAATTTATGAAATGATGCATTCATTATACATGATTATTACAAATGAATCATTGAGTCATAAAATCCTGTAACTTCCAAAGTATTGAGCTAGGTTTTCCACACTAGACATGAAACAAAGAGAAACTCATATGTAAAGATTTCTTTGTGACACACTGGGTGGCAGCACAACATTCATTGTCAAAATTGCAACCATGCAGCAGAAGTCATTTCCAATGACTGTCTTTCGGCAAAATGGGGCTCTACCCCATTTACATACCGAGGTACCGGTACATCAATACCCAAATGTGGAACTCTCACACTTGGGCATTGCCGTAACAATGACTTAGCACTGTGCAAATGCCTTCCACATCTTTGGACCTCACATCATATGAGGTTTTTCCTGTCATGATATGTAAAGGACACAGTTTATGTGCCACCATTACCTGCACCTCTGGCAGAGCTCCAGGACTGCATTACTGCTGCAGTTGTGACCATCCAGGAAAACATGCTGCAGAAGGTCAAACTGGACTACTGCTTGGATTTGTATTGTATTACCAAAGGAACAAACAGAACATCTGTAGTCCTACAACACAAACGTACAGTTTCTAGTTCTTTTAAGATATCATTTATTGTTGGAAATAGTTGCTTGAAATCCAATGATTCATCTGTAATAACATTGTATATAAAAACTGAAAAATTCTAAAAGGAATCACAAGAACAATAACATATTTTGGTTTTAAAAAAAGTTATATTTTTAAATTTTAAGTTTATATTATTGTTAAAAAGTCTATGATCTGATAAGGTATCTTTTATAAACTTTGAGATTTTTTAAGCTTTTATGAAAAGATCTAAAACAGTTTGATTTTTAAGAAATTCGTACTTCTTACTTTGAGACCTTGACATTTAGATGTAATATTTTCAATATTGTGACAATAGATATAAAGACCAAACAAAAAATAAATATAGTAGAGCATCGTTTATCCGAAAGCCAGTCAACCGAAAGCTTTCCAGTTGGACTGTGTCACGCTGAATCGAACATTTTTGATACTAGATTAACTTCTAAAGTATAATTTTTTTGTTTTTATATTTTTCAATATATTTATTTTGTTTGTACAAAATAAAGAAATAATTTTTAACAATAGAATAGCCTCGATTATTATTATAAAAATTTTCGTTAGGCTTAAAATCGATGAAAATTCAACACGGAGCAACACGCAATGGAGAAAAATTTCAACATCGGATAAGTTAATATATTTTTTGTACATAATCGGTTATTTGAACAACCCCAGTCCCCAATTGATTCGGATAAACGACGCTCTACTGTAATTATAAAGTCTTTCAACTTTATTTAAAACAAGTGAAGAAAAATATTTAATATCACTTTCTGGCATTTTCAGTTTCAGCAAGCTCACTTTCAAGAAAAATGTATAGATATCCCGTGTATAACACAGTTCCACTCTAACATGTTTCAGAAATTGGGGAAATCCTTGTACAGCACTGTTTCTGGTTTCCCTCTAACACAGTTTGAGACTTTGGCAAAAACTCCATACAAACATTCACAACTTTTAAGTGCAATCTCTGTTACTTTAGTAAGCATGCATAGTCTGAAATTTGCCCACAGATTTTATAATATCAAAATTTTCAATTTGCTTTGTGCCTTTCATGATGAAAACTAATGGTGCAATTTTTTTCTTTCTTGTCCTAGCTTTCCTATCAACTAGGTGTCTTTTAAATATAATGATTTATAACAAACAACTTAATTTCAATTTCAGTTTTTATTGTTGAAATTTAACTATTAAAAAATGTAAGACTGACAATTGTAAATAAAATAGACTGTTTCAGAATTATTCAGTAGTCTATTTTACTTTGAACTCAATCATTATTTATTTTTTTAATTTATTGTTATGCATAACAATATATCTAAAAATTTGAAGAAATATTTTCAAAACCATTGCAACTTAAATGATTTTATGAATAGTAACCTAACGAATAACCTAATAAAGATAAAAAAAGATAAATCAATTTCACACATTCTATAATCTTAATTTTATTACTGAATGATGATAATAGTTATAAGAAAAAGTTGTTAAAAAGTTTCAGTATTTAACTGATGCATCTGTTATTGCTAGTTCTTAGAGAATATTTCAGTAATTACAAGTATTATGAGTAATTCTGTGGAAGGTAGTATCATTTTGCAACCCATTATAATTTTAACATGCCCCAATAATTGGATCATGACCAATAGTTTGAGAAACACTGTTCTATTGTACTTGTAATTCATATAGAAACATAGTATTGATGGCACAGTAGTCTAGATGCTCATTTTTTATGCAGTTCAATTTTCTGTATGTCCCTTGTGTACATATATATCATTTTGATGATTTTTGTTCAAAGAATAAAAAATTATTTATTAAACACTCAACTTTTATTTACATCAAATTGTTTCTATTTAATAAAAATATATAATAACATCATATAATTCAAAATATAATCAAGAGTTACTATACAAAATTGTTTTTTGCAGATTTTGATTTAAAACAAAAATTTCCTAAACCTTATACAGTGGAACCTCTATATTCTTCATTAATCTGTTCCTAAGGACTTAACGAAAGGACTTAACGAATATAGAAACAATTTTTCTCATAATAAATAACTGATATTCAATTAATCTGTTTCCGTCCTGAAAAAAAGGTACAAGAATAAAAATTATGTTGTTTGTAAAACTATCTTTATTGTACTAAATAAATACAGTACAGTGGTAGAAAGGGAAGAACAGTATTATTAATATAGTATTATTGTTTAGAAGAAGACATATCAATTAGAACATTAGGTAAATCCATTTATGATCATGGGGTCTGTTTTGCAAATGATTCAGAAGGACTCTATTTAATAAAGAACTTGTCCAATGCTGTGTATTTTTGTCTGTTTTTTAAAACTTTTCTGAAGTAGGTAATTACATTATCATTGAATGTAATTTGGTTGACTATAGCAACATTTGGGTGCCACTTTGTAGCGATTGAAACTTGGTTTCTCGCATTGATTATTTTTCGATAACTCAACAACACATATGACAACCGCACAAAGCAGACTGATTAACTACAGCTAGCCGATTGGTGCGGACAGGCAATTGTAGTGCCACTTCCGGTGTTGGAAATGACGACGAACACAGAAAATACTGACAAATATGGAAAAATAAAAAAAGTCATCAAAATGTGACGAATATCAAATATTACAAATATAGAGGTTCTACTGTATATTCATTTAGCATGTAAAAATTATTTTAATATTGTAAAGACTTATTTATAAATTTAGGACATTCAGTGTATTTTGCATTAGTATTATTATGTTAAATTAGATTTTTTAAAAACTTTTGAATCTCAAAAGTAATTAATAAAATATAATTATGAAAACGTTCTGTTGTCATTGTTGGATGAGTAGGAATATTTTTAAATGATAATTTTAAATTTCTGTCATAGAATTGGTTGTCATGTCTTGTTAACAGTAATATATTGAAATTTACATGATTATGAAGCAATGATATTGCTGTTAATATAATGAACAATTATTATTGCAATGCCTATGATCAGAAATGAAATATGGTTCTTCATTATTGTAAAATTTAATAGTTGTATTGAAAAGGATATTTTTGATTATATCAATCAAAAATATGACATAATGTTACAAGTTTGATTTCTTAAAAATTATTTGTTCTTTCAAAAATTACTCGTAGTGCATCTTGCTTTCTTTTTTACCAACATTTTAATGTATATTATCTAGATCAGTGTTTCTCAACCTCTAACGAATCGTCACCCCCTTCAATAAAACCGTTACGTAGTATCGCCCCTTTCATTTCGAAAAAAATTTTGTTGGGTTCATTAGTTTATTTGATAATTATATACTGTAAAAAATTAAACATTTATTTACTCAGAATACATATTCGATTTTAATATAATTAACAAAATTAAAAAATATAAATGTTAACAAATTTAACAAATATAATAAAATATAACACTTTTTATTGAATATAAAATGTTGGTTAATGTAATTCTTGGTGCTAAGATGGCGGCTCTTCTGATTCCAGCAAGGAAACAGTAGGACACACGTTCTAATCCAACCTATTCTAATAAATTACCATAATTATTAGCAACCAAATTATTAGAATAGGTTAGGTTAGAATGTGCGTCCCAACCTATATATGCACGGTCTTAGTTTGTCATTTTTTGTTGTTGCATAACAATGTGTAGTGTTTAAACATGAATTCATTTTCTTCATTCTATGCAAAGTATGATCTGCAAAGAGAAACACAATCAATTCATTGAAGTAAGGAGTAGCTTTACAATCATTCAAGAGATATATTTGTAGAGTAATGCTAGAAAGAATGGTTCTGTTTCTTGCAACACAATAATAAAGATCACATTGCAATATGGAAACAGCAAATATGCTTACAGGTCTGGTATTCATCCTACTTTTTAGTAGGAAGGCAAGAAATATCCTGCTTTTTAACAGTTAGTCTTGATTGCCATATTTTTGTCTTTAAGTGATAATGCAGGATCAATTTTTTTTCTAAATAAAGCATGTGTAATGCATATTTCTGCCTCTGCTATTCCTTTCTACATTTGTATGTGCAATGCAAGATCTTCTGAATCACAGTTCAAATTTAAAATTTTAAAGTTAAAGTTAAAAGTTTTTTCCAAAGGTACATATTTAATTTAAAGAATTTAAAATTTTTTTTTCAGTAAATTTCAACAACAGTTTTTCTAGTATTTAATCAAATCCCAGTGAAAATCATGAAGGGAAGATTTTTGCATTAGGTTTTTCAAGCAGCTGTAGCAATTTTCCATTGAGTTAGGAGAATGTTTACTGATATTTAATCAACATTAACTCCAGGACCAATATATTCAGTAAATTTTCTGCTTTTATTTGCACTAAACTATTTTGGTTTTCTATATACTTTTAGGTGTAATAAAAGCAGAAAATTAGCTGAGTTTATTATTGTCATTTTCTGTGAAATCCTATTTTAACATCCCTTTACTTAACTTTACGCTCATTATATGTTAACTTTTAGTAGTTTCAACTAATACCACATGAAAACAATTTTAAATTTAGGCTTAAATTTATTGTTTATTGATTTTACATTAAATTTCAATTTTAAAGCATTAGAACCCAAAGGTAATTTTGATTGAATGTTGACAAGATAGAACATACAATAGATAATTGTTAATTTGATATTGTTAACATTTGTCATGATGTATTTGTTTTTTAAATTGTTTTCATATTTACTAATTGTAAATGTTATTGATAAATGAAGGCCATAACCTATCCTGGATTATTATTCTAGTAACTTATAAAGTGATACTTCTTTTTGTTAGAAAATTTCCACATTAAAAAAATAACTAAATAAAATTTATAACAAAGGTTTTTGAATTATGAGAAAAGATGTTTATTCACTTAGAGGTTCACCTCTAATAATGTGGAGCATTGCTTTAATCAGGGTTTCGACAATGTGAGGCTCGGGCAGGTCTGAACTGTCACTAAAATTTGCATTGAAATATTTTTGAAAGAAAAAAAAGCTAGAAATAATTTTTTTTCTATGAAAAATGTAACACAAACATATAAACAATAGAAGAAAATAAGTCCTGAGACCATCCATTCCTGGTTGAGAGCAGATTAAACGTCGATTTTGACCTCTCTTGCAATCTAAGTCAAGATCTCATTACACTTAGTAATGAGTGAGGAACCACTTAGAAAGCAAGAATGAGGAAAAATGTCAATCAGAATGGATGATCAGGACAGAAAATAATAAAAATTGCAAATTTCTGGAACACATCATCATCTCCCAAAAATTCCAAGTATAGATCCAGTTGTTGTGTGTCTCGTGCCTATCTCTGTCTCACTTCCTCGAATTGACACCTTCCCTTTACTGGAAGTCAACCATATTGTCCTAGAGTCATTGAGATGTCAAAGGAACTCGCTCGCAAACCAGGATCGAGTACTTCATTGGGACTATCTTGGAAAAGATGGGAAGACCAAGAAACTGCCACCGACCTCAAACTTCCAAGATTGCGAAAATCTTGTAAGCTCCTATCACACCCACATATAACCTTCTCAATCCCTTGTCCATCTTGATTATCACTCCCCATATTAGCAATTCCACAATAATTAGAGTTTCACTGTATATATTAAGTTAATTTGATCTTTCCTTTCCTTGTTAATGAGAAAATATTTTATTTAATAAATATACTGTAGATTGCTTTTGTTATAGTATTTTATTGAACATCCACCTGTAAATGACGATTTTGGCAGTTTTTTAAATTTCTCCTAGTTACAGTGGCGTAGCGAACATAACTGGCACCCGGGGCACGACACTTTATTGGCACCCCCTCCCTTCTCCAGAAACACATATAGTTTGTTTTGGAGATCATTTGGGCACTCCTCTGCGAGTGGTGCCCGGGGCATGATACACCCCCTTGCACCCCTCTCGCTATGCCACTGCCTAGTTATCCTAATTTTCTTCCAAAAAATCCTACTTCTTAAGCCACAAAATGGAGTAGGTGCATGTGATGTCACATTCTTAAATATTTTCTTCCGATAGCAAACAAATATGAAAGATCTTGTAAATGAACAGCTTTTTTCTTTTTGTTACTTATTTTTGACGATAAAATATAATTATTAAGAGGATTTTCATTATAAGGGAATTTATATTTTATTATTCAGTCACATATAATTATTTTTACTGTATTTTAGGAAGAAGATACATTTACAGCATTATCTCATTCAAATTTTCATAAAGTGCATTTACTTCCAAAAGAATGCAGTTCAGTTCAGTTGATGACTTTCACACCAATGGGAAAGTTCTTAGTGATGATCACACCTTCGCAGAATCTGCAAGTTGTCAAAGTGGATTTGATTCAGCCAACGTTAATTCATAACATATCAAAGCCAAATGGTTGGTATTTTATGTTTTACAAATAGAAATATATAAATTCTTTCTTAAATATACTAATTAATTTATTATTAATATATTTTAATGTATTAAATGTTTATATTACATAAGATTTCATTAATAACATTATGTAACATTCGGGAATGTTAATTGAATCACTTTTTTTTCACAGAAAACAAATATAGATATACGCACTTATCTGTGAGTAGGGATGGTTCTTACATTGCTTGCGCAGATAATGGTGGAGATGTCATTGTATATAATTTTTCTACAGGCAAGGTAGGGAAAATTCAAGTAAGGGCATAACTTGTCTTTTAAAAAGTTTCAAATATAATTTACTTTAAATTATAAATTATGTATTCCCAGAGGAAAAATCTTTATATAACACACTCTTAAGTAGTGCCAAAGATTATTGTGAATGAATCTTACTCTGTAAATATTAATAGAACACCGTTCAGTATATGTGAATTACTAAATGTATATGATTTTGTATTATGAACAACGTTGTTGTTATTAAATTATTTGGCTTTCAAACTGAGGATTAAGCTGTTCTGTATATAATCCTTGTTGTCTGAAATACTTCATTTTAAAGGTAAATTACAATTTTTGAAGGGAAAGGAAAAAAAACGTTATGAATGATGTTTATCTTCAGACATTTATGAACTGAGATTTAGCTTACTTTCAAGTTTAAGCAATAAAAACTTAGAACCAGATTGGGCTGCTTTTCAGATATGTTTTGGAGAATTTTTCAATGTCATTTAAAACATTTTTCATCTTTTTCTTGAGTTATAAGGCTACAGATTCCTTTTTAACTACAGTGGAACCTTGCTTAATGAGCATAATTCATTCCAGAATCTTACTCATAATGTAAAACACTCATTAAGTGAAACAATTTTTCCCATGTAAATTAATGCAAAATATGATAATGTGTTCCATGCTGAAAAAATACTCAAATATTTTATGTATAATGTTTATTCAAAGAAAATTATACAATGTACTGTAGTACATTGTTAAGGAGCATGAATCATCATTGTCTTTTCTTCTAGTGCGGAATGAACCAACCGGAATTCGAATTCGATTTGTAGAAAACAAAAAAAATTTAAATTTAATTTGGAATTGGTCATTAAATTTAATATGAGATGGCAGCATAACTGCCTACCTCTAGTCAAATTATTTAATTTCTAATATTTAATTATAGCCTTTACGTAGCCAAAGAATTTGGCATATTGTTTGGCATGTTTATTATATAACGGGCTATGGTTGTTGATGTTTTATATGTAATATGTCTGAACACACATTTGGAAAAATGTGTGATCATAAGTGACACTAAGATGCTAGCAGAACAAGTGCTAAACAGAGACTGATGTAGCATGTGCACAATCCAGGACTTTCCCTCTTCTCATCACTCGTTTCATTTTTTACAATTTGTTTTGTTCGTTATGCAAGGTGCTTGTTGAGTGAGGTTCCACTATACTAACACAAACTTTCCTTTGTAACATAGCCTAAAATCTTCTATTGGGTTTAGCTGTAGGATGTTGAGTGAATTTTCTCTTTCAATGATGAAATATATTCCCAGATTTCCTAATTCAATGACTATAGCCTTAGTATGGTCAAAACACAATACTGTTGTTATGCTGCTTTTCTTCAATGAATCTCTTCAATACTAGGAAGCATTTTGTAATATAGACATCTTAGTTTTCGAAGTAGGTCCAAGTATAAACATCAGAACAAAGATATTGAGATTTATTTTGAGTCAGATTTTTTTCAAGTTCTTTTCATCCATAAACTTAATCTATTTGGCTAATTATTATTATTTTTCATTTGAGAGATAGAATTCCATTATTGTAGATCTTTGGTCATCATTCATTGCCCTCCAGGGTAAAATACAACCCATTATTTGTGTTAACAATGATACTTTTTAACTTGGCCAGCCATTTGCAAGTTATTTTAGTTTGGTTACTTGGTGCTCAGCTAGTTTTCCATAATATTAAGTGTTTTCTTTCAGACTTTCCTCTCAACCTCTGTACTGAAAGTTCCTTTTTAGTTGTGTAATGGATGTATCCAAACTTATGCCCCAGTTCATGATACTTAGTCTATTTTATCAACAATTGTTCTTTTTAACACTGCTCTATGTTCAGAATCTGAAAAAACCCTCTTTCTTCCTGAATCTGGTATTCTTTACTACTAGAATAATAATCTTGTATCTTTGAAGTATTGAATAGATGATTCAATGTGATTCAATGACCTACATCTGATCTTGATTAGGACAAGTTCAAGTTTATATTAGAAAAATGCAGTTTCATATCTCCAATTGTCTACTAATGATGCTAATAACATTGAATTCAGTTGCAAAATAAAAAAAATGTATATAAAACAAATCTTGAGAAATCAAACAATCAACAATTAAAATGATATTGGGAAATCTTGGGAAATTAAACTATCAACAATTAAAAGTTCAGCCAACATTACATTGCATAACATGTATAAAAATTATTTTATATTGTTTTTTCTACAGCCATGCCCTTTGTTTATCTTATATTAATAACTACCATATATTAACAAAGTTAATTTTGCATCCAATATTTTATAAATCAGAATAATATGGTGGTCCAAAAGAGCTTAGTTTTAATTATTGACCAATTTTGCTTTTAAGTTATCTATATTTTGTATATGCTAAAGTTTTTTATATGAAAGTTGGATATTTATCAATAGCTCTTAAAAATATACAGAACAATGTTACTACATACTGTATCATGGCCATAGCCAGAACACAAGCATGCTGTATCAAAGAACACCAAAGGGATATAAGACAGGCAAACAGACCACTGAGCTATCTGCTAGCATTGACATTAATTTTGATGCTCTTTGGGTCAACATGTGATTCCTCAAACAAGGCAAAAATCAGTGTGTGCTCTATTTGTGGGAATCTATACTCATTAACTGCATATAATTGCTCTATTCTGGACATTCCTGATCACTGGTCATCTGTTTATAAAATGCTAACTTTGGTAGTGTCAAGAATTAATGTAATCTAGCACAAGGGTGAATTTAAATTTGTATATGATATTACATTCTTATTGACTGTATATATAAATAATCAGAGCTGTAACTAGGGTATGGCCAATGTGGTCCCCGCCATAGGTGTCGATTTAATAAAGGCGCCAATGAGAAGGTTTTGGAATATGTATTCAAAATTAATAACACACAAAAATTTTTTATATTTATATTTATATAGTATTTTGAATGTCATTAGATAATTTTTTAACAATAGCGTTTTTTAGAATAAAATTTTTTTTATAATAAAAATTAAAAAGGCGCCATTTTTATTCTTGGCCATAGGCGTCCAAAATCCTAGTTACGGCTCTGTAAATAATACACAGTTTATGGAAATTTTTCAGCATCTATGCAGAAATTTCATTGAATAATATGGTCCACCATCATATTTACTCATAAACTGCAATCATTGAATTTTTGTAATTGGTTCTATGTCTGACGATGGTACAGATAACTGCTGTTGATAGTACTTGCATGGTTTTTGTATATTTGTTGGTTTTAAATTTATAACTTTCGGTATTAAGATATTTTACGTAAATGACCATACATGGCAGAGGTGGGCAAGCAAGTGTTCAGTGGGAGCCGAAATGTAGGTTTTGAAAAATGCATGGGAGCCGCAGTTCTGTACTGTCGTGGCAGATAGTATGGTAAGGCAGGGAAGGATAGGGTTTTCCCCATCTGGGTCGAGAACTTGTTTCAAAAGAATAGATTTGAAATGTCAATTTAATTTATTGCACCAACTTGGAAATAAATTACTAAATATTAGATATATATAATTACATATTTTCACAAAATTGTGGAAATAAAATTGTAATAATAATAATAATAAAAAGCAGAAATTAACACTTTCAGCAAGAGCCGCATGTAACTCAAAAAGAGCCGCATTTGCCCATGTCTGGTATATGGCTTTGTATTAATGGGTGATCAGGTGGTATGGCCACTTACTGAGTTTTTCTGACTTCAGAATATCATGCCTAATTTTCACACAGATATTTTTGGATTGCATCCTCTTTTCACGAAACAACATACTTTAAGCATATGTCCAAGTTACAACTTATTAATTAGAGAAAAATAGCATCTAATAAATCCTGAACTTCACCTTAAGTGAGCATTAACTGGTCTAGTTGCTCACTTTCTGCCAATATTCATACCACTTAACTCATAAAGAAGTCATCAAAAATTTATTTTTCTAGTTACCCCCAACAACATTTAAATAAGATATTTGCACAAAACTATTTTATCATGAGTTTGCAAATTATTCTAATAAAACTAACATTTTAAGTTATGCATTTATGTTGCTGTATGAAAAGTTATGGAGAAGTATTTTTACATAAACAAACAACAAAAACTCTTTAAGATGCAGTCTTTTTAATTTAAATTTCTGACGTTTTCGATCAGTCAATTCTTAAAAACGTTCTATAAATCGGAATTAATAAATCTTTCCCAAAGAAGGTTAGTCAACTGATCAAAAACGTTAGCCGTTTAAATTAAAAAGACTGCATCTTAAAGGGTTTTCATTGTTTGTTGATTTTTAAGTGCAGGTAGAGAAGAAGAGTATTTTTACATAAATTTACAAAGTACAAAAAACTCTATTTTAAGGATTGATGGTGGGAATAATTCAAAAAAACACACAAATTTTTCAGTATTTATCTATATGAAGCTTTGTAGTCATAAAAAAGATTTGCAACTTTTGCTTTAACTGCCAATCAGTGAGAGCTATTTAAAAAGTTTTTCTGCAAAAACAAGAAACTGACATTTACAACGGGTGATCTCACTCCCTCAAATCATAATATGTCATGAACAAAATATAGCTTTGCATTACAAATGAATTACTCTACTTGCACATAATGTTTCAGATTTTTCTGAATGTCTGGGTTACCTAACATCGCATCAGTCTTGCAGACCATTTTGCATTACATCTTTGAATGCAGTTGTTATAGTACTTCACCTCTTCTACTGATACAGCTTTTTTTTTTTTTTTTTACTGAGAATGAAGTCCACTGAGTAATATGCTTCTCAACTGTGAAAATATACTTGGTAGGCACCAAAAGTTTCCAGCCTATTTTTTAGATGTTAGAGGTATAAAACAAGGATGTCATTTTTCAATATAGTGTCTCCTTGTAGTTCAACATTTTGGAAATAGCATTTCAATACCTTTGATAAAATAGTCTGCAGTTTTGTCAGCAAAATGCTCATAAACTGCCTCCTGCAACTCTTCATCATTTTTTTGAAGGTCTTTTTTGAGTTTTGGAAACAGATAATAGTTGCTAGGAGCTAGGACCAGGCTGTAGGATGGATGGTCGAGCTCCTCAAACCCACTCTCCGTAGCAGCCGTGTGCACTGGCGCATTGTTCTGCAAGAGGTGAATATGATTCATTTTAGTTGTTGCATTAATTTGCATGTTTTCAAGCAGCTTATGCAAATTGACAAGAAAAACTGTTTTATTAGTCCACATACAGATGGTACTATCTGATGTTATCATTATTTTATTCCTATCATGTTTAAAATATAGTTGGGCTGGAAACTTTCGACATCTGGTATTTTTCCAGAAATTCACTAATTGGGAGTGAATGATGTGATGAGATGCTATGATAGAGATCCCAGCTTTTTGCTTCCCAGAGATGAGGCATTTTCATGTTAGTGTATTATACAGCTAACCAAGAATATCAAAATAGAAGTCTTTGTTTACTAATGTTAACCCATTAACAAACTCATAATGCTTTGGGTCTTTCACATAAAAAGCCATAAGCACTACCTTTCTATTAGATCCAGATAAAATTTTTTCTGCCATGATGAAGTGGCTGAATTTTGTATTGATGGAGCACTTTTGTTATGCAGATCATAGAAGAAATACTAGGTTTCATTACCAGTAATTGCTTTTTTTTTTTAGCACATCTGGTTGTTGATATGTTTCTGCTGAGTTCGTGTTCTTCATATTGCTTGTCTGTTAACTTTCTTAGAACAATGAGAATAGACATGACAAATTATACATGCCATTCTTCACAATGACTTGAAAGAGCCATGTGAAACTGAAAATGTCAACCAAAACATTTATCAATTTTTCTATGATCACTGATTTCTTGTTTCTTGCTGATGTTCTCTTTCTGGATAGGGACAATCATCTATTAATTGATGTCCCTCTTTAAAATGCTTACTTTTTTGTACACTTGAGTATATAACATGATGTCATTTATTAAAGAAACATTAGATGAAATGTTTCAGTAAACTTTTTCCAAGTTTGATGCAGAATCTAATGTTGATTTGCTAATGATGCATCATTTCAGAATTGCAATGGCATAAACCTATATATTCCATACTTTAATATATTGTATTTTAATCCATCCAAATATAGGCATCTACTGCATGTTGAACAAGTACTTAGGTGTTTAAAAAATGTTTTAATGTTGTCTAGCAACATCTATAATTATGAGTATGTAAACATTCAAAGTATTTTATTTAGTTTTGACATAAACATTTCATAACTAAAACTCTCTAATTGCAAATCATTTTGGAATATCCTCAGAAATCATTACATTTAAATAGTCTTAAAATAAATTCAGTTTAATGATTTTATGTAACCAATAGTGAGTAAAGTCTGGTGATGAATAAAAAATTGTGAGTTGGACAATTTAATATTACTATAGATTTTGTATTATAACATTACATTAGTTAGTTTTCAAATATTCCCAGTATTAATTTGAAAGAAAAACTATGTTATTGCATTGTATATAATAATAAATACCTACTTACTATTTGTTGATTAGAAGAAAATGTAGATATTGCACATCACAAGTTAATTGTATAGGGCGATTCATATAAACCTAAACTCAAATTTTATTATTATAAATCTTAAACGAATGAAATAAAACACACTAATCTATTTACTGGAGTTAATTATGGTTCTTTAGTGTGTATTGTTTCATACGTATACACTCCAGTCTAGAGAAATCTTTGAAAGTTGAATGAATGGAAATTAATGAGATTTTCAGGAAGCATACCTCCTTTATGTTGAACGCATCACATCACAGTAAGTATTAGAAGTGGCTGCTACCTTCTGTCTGGCACATGTTGACATGTTGCAGTATGTTGATAATGCATCTCAATGTTACATTAGGAGTGAGATCTAAAACATTGATAATAATATCATCTTCTAAGATATTAGTCATGTGTGGTTTGTTAAAGTATACTCTTTTCTTAAAAGAGCACTACAAAAAGAAGACTGGTAAGAATGGGTGACTGTGGCACCCATTCTTAACAGTCTTCTTGGAGATGACATGGTCTTCAAAAAAGCTCTGGATTACATTGACACCTGTAATGTATGATAAGTTGATCCAGCTTGCTGGAAGTAACCATGTGTCAATTCTGCATCACCAGGTTGTTCAACAAATTCTTTGAAAATTCATACACTTGCAGCTGTGTTCAGTGTTTCTCTAAAGAGGAGAGGCACAACTCTGTCTCTATCAGTCAGTTCCAGCATTTAATGTGTTCAACATAAATGGAGGTATGCTTCATGAAAATCTCATTGGTTTCCATTCATTCATTTAACTTTCCAAGATTTCTCTATACTGGAGTGTAATTAAATGAAACAAAACACTGTAAAGAACCATGATGCTCTAATCTATTTATTGGAGTTAATTTTCAACTGGGGGTATGTGAAAAAAAATTAATAATGGAGGATATACTTTAAGAATATTTGGATTCTGCATTGAGGCCTTTGGCAATGTCATGGCACTTGATGCTTAGTTTTTTTTATCTAAAACAATTAAATTTTTATTATATTTATCTGTGTCCTTTCTCAAGATATTTTTAATCAAAGATTGTACAATTACACGTAAAAAACAAAGCTGTATAATTGACCAAGGTGCCACTGTTTGACGAATACACAAAATAAAACTTAGGAAAATGGGTTGCTAAGGGGAATGCAAGTCAAAAAAAGTTGGTAACTTCTGGATTAGTGTGTTTTGTTTCATAATAATAAATTTGGGTTTGGGTCTAAATGAATTATCTTGTATATCTTTCTGAAGTTTTAGTCCTGTTTTGTAGTTTATTGGCTAGTATATTTATGCTAAATTTTCTTATATCAAAACTTCTAAAACATATAAAATGAAATTTTGACTATCATCCAGCAGCATTGATTATTATTGTTTTAATTGTTAACCATTAATAAAATTTTACTCATTCAAAACATTGTTGATAAAGGAGATAAATGATGCATGTGTGCATTACTACACTGCATATTTTCAATATGGATAAAGTTTTAGAATTTTGTTAATAAATTTTCCTTGTTTTTAATGTATAATTCCTACAATAACAATTATAATGCAATATTACAGAATTCAATCTAGTAGCTACTGTCTTAGTTTTAGACTTATACGCACACAACCTCAGTAACCCGTGTTTTGTTCATTTGTCTCGCACATAAGACTGTGAATAATATAAAATTGATTCTCTCCTAAAACTACTATCTTCTTTAAAGCTGAAATAAATCAGCATGTTTTGTGTAGAATTGATCAATCCTTATTTAGTGATGGTTTATTTCTAAGGAGTCATTGATAAAGCTGACTGAATCACTGTAGTTCAGTTAGCATAATGTAATGTACAATGTTAGCTATGATCATATCAACGGTGAATGTAACTAGATTTACTTTATACACTTGGTGGAGCCAGAAGAAAAGTGTCACAATGAATACATGGTTAAATTCTTACTGGAAGACTTGCCAAAATGAATCTGACCCAGGGGATCTGCTCTAACATAAGAGTTTAAATGATGGTAGGCACCATTTAAAACATATCCGATTTTATATTATTGACAATGTTAAACAAGATAATGTATAAATTATTTACAAATGTCTAAAAATTGAAACTTTCAAAGTAGTTTCGTGTGTTTTCATATCAAAATTTATTTTTTTAAATGTAGAAAGAAATTTTTTTATTATATCTGATAAGTAGCATATTCAAATACTCATTTAAATTGCACACAACAGTATCCAATATTTAAGTTGCATTAATAATTTTTAAAGTTTATGTATTTTGCTATTATGACTGTGACCAAAACTTTTATGGATAGTTTAAATATTTGAAACATTGATTCTTGAGATTTATTTTACAAGCTTCTTTTGAACTGCTGTTAATTTAATAAAATAATTTTTGAATTTTTGTTGTTTTCTACTAAATCAGAATTTTTAGAAATTTTAAAGTTCTGTTGTATGATAATTAAATTCAAGATATTTGTTTCAATGAATCAGAAAATGACATTTCTTGTTGTTTAAGAACAAAGGTAATGCAATAAAAATAAAATTAAGGTTTTTTTATTTCATTTATTATTTTTGTTTTATATTCTATAGTCTTTTGAATAATAGAATAGGTAAATTATTTTTTATTTGTTTTACTATAGACCTTCTGTGTTTCTACAAGATTATAATGGCAACTATTGTGTTTGTTATTTGAAATGGATACTCAAAAAACATTACAATGAATTTTCTGTAAATAAAAATGTCTTGACATTTTTGCAACTTAATTTATAAAAAATTGATTTTATATATATATATAAACTACTTTTTTGTATCTGTATTGGTTCTTTTAGTTCACATGTATTTGTACAGAATAGATACTTAACTGATGCCAAAATAAGTAAATAGAAATTTTCTTGAAACATTTTATCACATTTACTAATTGAACTTTAAAGTTATGAAAAGTAAGAAATTATTACAAATAATCCAAATTTTATATTTTCACACAGATTCACAGTGTACTTCCTCATCACAAATGTCAAGCAACAGCATTATCGTTTCATCATCACAGTAATAATTTGGTTGTAGTTTACAGTGATCAAAAGGTGAGAATTTAGAAAAAACATCTTTTGTGAATTTCATTTTGTAAATGAGTGTTTCATATTCAGTTTGTAGAATACTCATTGGAAGCAATGGAATATACAAGACTTTCAAAACGATACCATTTGCTGGAAATGCAAGGAGTTGATTCACATTCTTCAATAACTGGAGTGTTGTTTGTGCCAAATAACGAGAACTTGATATTACTTTATGATGACAGTCAAATATATGTCATAAATAAAACAGAGGTAATACAATTTTAACATAATTTTTTTTTTCCTTTAAATTAATCTTAAATGACTTTTATCCAATTCAGCCAATGAAAGAGACATCTAAGCGTCACTGCAACAAAGAAAAAGAAACAAAAGAAGCTTCTCTTACCATAATTAAACGACACAAGGTGAATTTTTTAAATATGTAAATATATATAAAGCATTTCAAGTTCTAACTAAAATTTTTTTGCAGCACATGTTATTGCTGAATTCACTGATAGGAGAAGAATTAGTTGCAGTCACAATAACCCCACTCCAAATAATGAATAATTTACCTCCTCCTCTTTGGCAAAAAAAATATGGAACTTAAAATTTAATAAAATATTTTTATATACTGTAGATGTGGCATTGTAATAAGTGTTCTAGAAAAAAAATATTGATATTTAACTCTGTGAAAATTTTTGAATGGAAAAGAAGAAAAGAATATTTAAAATTTCTCAGTGAATTTGGTGATATATGTACAAAAGAAAAATGATGACAATGAACAT
Organism: Centruroides vittatus; assembly: GCF_030686945.1. Classification (NCBI taxonomy): domain Eukaryota; kingdom Metazoa; phylum Arthropoda; class Arachnida; order Scorpiones; family Buthidae; genus Centruroides; species Centruroides vittatus. Next base: position 861,487 of record NW_027122214.1, read on the forward strand.
ACAACATATTATAAAATGTCAAGATTTTTATTTAGCATGTATGGATAGGACAGGTCCTATCTAACTACAGATGCTCACACTCTGCCTACAGAAAAATTTGCCCTTAGGCTATTAACCGGAATAAATAGTCTGATAATAAGGAATGAAATAGATTGTACTGCCATACATTCTGGAAACTTAACTCGACAATTAGCACAGGATGAGTACCTAGTAATCAAATACTTTTAAGCTCCTCTGGTTCACGTCAACAAAATACATATCACATATTATATTAGAGTATTTCTGAGAAACAAAGTACAAACTACTGGACTATCGTCTGGAAAACAGAAGTTATCTATATATAATTTTATATATATTATATTTATATATATAAGAAGAACGGAAAGGTTCCGAGAAGATTCCCGGGTCCTTGACGTTCGTTGGGATAAGACGTCCTCCTATGGAGCATCATATGTACAAGTTGGAGGACCGTCGTCAAGCAGATCACAGACCAAATGCAGGCAGAGTGTGAAGCCTGTACTATGCCTGAAGGCCATACATTGCATCAGGCAATTGGCTACAGAAGAGGCAGCTATAGTCAGACTATAGCACTGACACCAGATGATAGCAGTTATGTACACTGGAAGAATGTGCATGTTTTGGCACGCCTCATAGGTTGACCTCTTGGTCCACAGGACTGGAGGTAATGGAACCCGAGATGGCCAGATTATATTGTTTTGATTGATACAAAATTTATAATGCACGTGTCAGCCTGACAATACAGAGATGACAGTAGAGTAAATATCTGTTCTACAAAATCCAGCAATTAAAGCCTGAAGCAACAATTTTTGAGCTAGGGAGATTTTTTTTAATGTGCTGTATCCAAACTGTGTTTATACATCACAAAGGGGTATTGGTTTTGGCATCAAAAGGATGCTTGTCTCCTAATGAGGGGCAAAAATCTTATGAACAAATTTTTCTCTCCAACACACTGATAGTAGAAGGGAGTCCTTGAGGTCAAGAACTCTGCCGTTTATAAACTTTTTTTAATAATTTTTTATGAAAATTCAGTACATTTAAATACATAAATTTATTAATTACCTTATATACATATTAATGTTCCAATATTTCATCTGTATTGTAATAAAAATTGACTATAATCATTTGAAAAGTCAGTTTCATTAATAGTTCAATGGCAGTCAAATACTTTGTTTTCACATTGTGCTAAAACCATTGTCTTCGAATACCCAGGATTTGTTTAGTCGGCGATGCAATTCTTTTCTTTCACACATGGACGTTTCCTCGTATTGTGACTGCCGCTAAATAACGAATTGGGAATGGGTGAGCTGGATACAAAAAACTATGACATATCAAATTTTCAATTTTAGTTTAAACCCATCTGCTTTGATTTCTATCATTGTATGATTGTCGGATCTACAAAATTATAATTTCTACGGGAGATAACCGGCTAAGGAAAAACATTTAATACTTGGCCAATCCAGATTCTTTACGGATCCCATTTGCACAATGGCTGAAGCATGACATGGAAGCGACAGCTGGGTTTCGAAACATTCACAATTAAATATTTTTTTCTAATACGGAAAAGAAAATATTGCAATTTGAAATTATGTACATGTTGAAATTAAATTAATTTTCTTACATAAATTTGATTTTAGAATGTAATATCTACATATTTGTATATACAAGTATTGGCATTTACATATGCTTACACAATTTCCATTCAGTTCCACATATACATTCATAGACAATATAAAAGCTTAAATATGAAACCCAGCAACGTCCAATGAATCCATGCCTTAACCATAAATGGGACAAACCCCTTAAGCAAATTGTTTTTATATCTAATTTTACCAATACCCCTAACAATAAGATTTTCCTTTTTTGTCTGGAACAGATATAGCACCATACCCTGTCTAATCCAATTCAGGGCAATGACTTTTTGTATACCTCACTACTACACACATTCACCCCCAGTTAACTGGGCAGTGAGGGAAACAATTTTATAGCATCCACTCAGGCAGTAGCAAGTTACATACAGAAATGATCACAAGCACACACCCAAACACCCCTGTCCACAATGCTAACTTTTTTTTTATCACAAAGAAAGGTGTCTGTGACACCATGGTTGTCTTACTGGGAGCAAGTGGGAACAGTGAGGAAGGGGAATAGGGTACGACAGATGAAATTACAGTTCAGCATTCTCACCTTGAAGGGAGAAGTCTATTGATAGTGTACACGTGTTTCGTTAAAAACACATGCAGCCAAACATTTGATAACAGTAAAAAACATTGGCAAACAAACTCATAATGATATGTAAACAAAAATATTCACAACAAAATCTGAGGCACCGTGAACATGGGCTACCTAATGCCACCAGGGCTCCTGCCACTGGATAGCCGCCTGCCCCAGTAACCACATTCAGAGTGAGATTCACTCTTTTACTGTACCCTGGTATTGATGACAAAGCTATCACAATCAATCCAGGGAAAAGTGAAAGACTTAACTGAGTTTATGGTCAAACACCACTATCTGGTGGCCTATTTAATATGCTGTCCAAGTCACGATTGCCTACTACATCACTATAACATGGAGGTGGATCCAATTGATTGAATTCACTTGCTGGTGCCCTTGTGCAGTCACATAACCTGCTATTTGCTGAGCTATTGTGGCTGATGACCAAAGAGGGTAACTGTAGATGTGGAGTATACTGTCTCAATTGACCACTGTGGGAAGAGCTAGCACTCATGCTATGTGAACGCATGACTAGTGGAGTACCGTCCAAGGTCCTCATCAAACAAGGTGATGTATTGGGTTTATGTAAGAGGCCCACAGAACTAGACCTGTAGGGAGGCAGTGTATCGCCATCTAATACTGTCCGATTTGGAGGTGGCCTGATGCACCCACGACAGATTTCACTTTCTTGCTCTGGATCACGGCGATGAAGACTTTTCATGCTACTATAAGGATGTTCTTCTCCGTCAGGTAATGCTACAGAAGAAGGTAAATCAAGAGCCAAATCCACTTCTACTGACTGAAGGCGGATTTGACGATCACGTTGAGCTGCTATTTCTAATTGTTGACGTTTCTGCACACTTGCAGGTGTATACATCTATAAAGTGAAAAAGAAATTTCAGTTAGATCAGCTATGTAATGTAATGTTTTAATTTGAAAAGGAAAAACATGTTCCAAATATTTTATACTTTGAATTTTTGTCTTAAAATAGATAATATTAGACATTCCAGTGATATAACGTAAAACTTAAAGCAAAACAAATTCTGTTTGTAAAATTTAAACAATTATAGATTACATTAGGCAAAAATTAAAATTAATGTATAGCAAGATTCCACTTAATGCTGATTCAATATAACACAGTCTGCTCAAAGCCTTAAAAAAAATGCTCAAAATTTACACTGATTCAAATTATCGCGGCATTTCATTGATTTGTATATAATACGATTATTTACGAACACGAACCAATCAGCAAAAGGTGGTAATTCATCACAGTGCTGTACTTTCCTTAAATCTATGTTTGTTTTGTGCAATTTTGGAAAAAATATCACATCATGGATGTCACAGGAAATATCAACTTCGTTTGGCAAGAATTAACTAGTAAGTGCCTGAATGAAGTGTGGAAGAAGTTATGGCTGAAGGTATCCAAGAATTCTCAATGAGAAGAGCCTATCACTGTATCATTAAGTTGACCAAATTGTCAACCTAATTGATACAACAGGACTAAGAGATGTAGACAAGCAGGATATTGAAGAGTTACTGCAGGTTACTGGTGAGAGCCTTACCAATGACGACCTTCAAGAACTGGCAGAACAAGGAATTCACATAGAACTGGAAAACAGTGGTTCTGAAAACGAAGAACCCAAAGAATTTCTCTACAGGTTTCCTTAGTAAAAGTTTGGTAATGATAACCGAAATCATTGATCAAATTGTAGTGAATGATCCAGATTTTGAAAGGAGTGTAAAAGCAAAACGAGGCATTTTGGATGCATTCTTCTGCTATCGACATTTGCTTAAGGAAAGAAAAAATCGACAAATGAAACTACACTAACTTCAGAAGAGCCATGGCCTTCATCACAAAAAATGAACTTTACACTTCTATGTGCATTTGTTTTTGTGTTATTTAACATATTTTTATATTAATTTGCATAGTAATATAACTTAAAATTATAGTAAAATTTATTTATTTTTGGTCGCGTGTTCCCCTTTCCGTAATTACTCTATGTTAAAATGACCTCATTTAATGCTGTTTCGCTTAGTGCTTTGTCGTCTAGGAACACATCCCCCATGTTAAGCAGGGTCTTACTGTATTCTCTGTTTGTATAGCTTAGCTTTTGATGTAAATGGCTCTAGAAATGCATTGTGATAAATTTTATCAAAATAATTAATTAGAAAGTTTAAGAACAAAAAAATGGGTGCAACAATTGCATTATTGTAATTTAAAATTATTTCGATCTCCAATGTTTGAATGTTTATTACTACTTAAAAGACTAAATATATCACAAGATATTGAAATGTGTCTAATTTAGTCTTGACTACCAAATTATGAAAAGAGTGAACTTTAGTAGCTTTTCACTTTTCTTAAGAAAAATAAATTTATTTTGGTAACCACTAAAAAGCAGTTTGTAGACAAATAAACAAATTTGTTATTTGTCTACAAACCCCTTTTTAGTGGTTACCAAAATAAGTGATTTTATCTGGCAGTATTGCTGATTTTTCGCTTTATATTGAAAATAAATTTTTAATAAAGAATTTAAGTAAATTTAAAATGTAGAACAAAAAAACAATTGAGAATAATTAGAAATGACCAAAAATATTCTAGAACAACAGATGAAACTAAATATATTTTGATTTTGATTTTGATACTGATTCTCTAATATGACATAAGAAAAAATCGTGCAAAAAATTTACTTACAGAAGATGGTACAGTAATGACATGACTATGTTGTTGCTGTTGATGATTAGATTGTAAACAATGTTGTCTATGCAGTCCAGTTGATGGAGGTTGAGTTGGCGGTCTGCTTCTTCTCTCACTCCATGATCTTGCACCCATTTTGTAATGACTAATGATACATGTGATTAGCCCTAATGTTAAAATTATGGCTATCACAATTATTATTATCTGTACCGTAGACACTGAAATAAAAAGCATAAGAGTTACGAAAAAATTTATAAAAATTCAAAATTTTAAATGTGGAAAAAATCAGTATATATTGTAGATTGAAATCAAGAAGATAAAGTATTTTAGACTTTGACAGTTACAAAAATTTAAAGCATGCATAAATGAAAATGTTCTGAGAATGAATTAAATTATGTATGTTCAATTATTAAGGCTAGAAAAACTAAAAATATGAGTTATAAATCATTAATTAAACAATGTAATTTATAAATAAAGAATCCTTTAAAAACGTAAATTAAAAAATTTTGAAACTATTTCACCACAAATTTTCATGCAGCTAAACACTATTATTTTTAATGGAGAAATAGACACTTTATTGATATAGTATTGTTTAGATAGCAGCAGCTTTTTAAATGTGAAAGTAGAATCAATATGTTAAATGCATGACAAATATTTATAAATGCTATGAAACACATTTGTATACATAAAAACGAAAATTGAAAAATTGCATTTACATAATTAGAGAAAATTAAATATAAATTTTTATTGAAATTATTGCCACTTATGAATGTGTTTAAATCTTGAAACTTTAAAATCAAAATACTTAGATAAAAATCATTTGATAGAAAATATTTTTCTTTTTAGATAAAATTTATATCTGCAAGTAGAATTAAAAGATAATTTTTACTTATAGCTGCATATTAAGAAAACTTAAGAACACAATAACATTTAATAAGTAATATATGAGAGTAATTTTTGCATTACCATAAATTACATTTTTAATTAAACAATGCTGTCAAAAATGCAAAATTTTGACATTTTGCAACTTATATTGCAGCAGATTTATGGTTTTAACAAAACTTAATTCTGAATGGTACATTTGAAATAAATATTGGGCTATTTCAAATAAATGAAAAAAGTATATATTAAGTTAAATATTTTAAAAACAAGTTTGAATGATTTCTGCATTTGTCTAACATAAATACATTATTATAATTTTACTAATGTTAGAACCTAATTTGTTTCAATTTTATTGATACTTAACATTTCTCTGGGATGGTTCAAGTATATATTTAGTACTGTTGTTTAACATGTTTAATTCACAAAATAAAAATTTTAATGTATAATAGATTCATGTGTCTGTAGAGTTGCAGGAATATTAAGACAACATAAGTACAGAGTAAAATTTTTGGTAAAATGCATTTTGATCTCATAAACTTTTATTTGTTTAAATTCATAATCACTGGCACATATATCAAAGTGATATAAGTCAAAAATAGGGAAACATTTGAATTTACTGTACAATTATATAAACTACTTTGCAAGAGAAATGTATGTTTTTTCCTTTTTATGATCCTAGATATTTTTGTAAATATTAACGCTACCATCAAATATAACTTCAAGCAAAAGATATGTGAATACATTTGCAATGATCTAAGTAGTAAGTATAATCTAACCAAATTGTGAGAAATTTTTCAATAGTAAAATAAATGACACTTACAAATGAAAATTACTCTTTCTACTAAATAATAATAAACTTCAATAGCATCTATTTTTAATTTATTGTTTTTAAATTTTAATTGAAAAATCTTATTATATAATAATAATTATTATAAATTCAATCAGTCAATTTATTTTATAATAATTTTCATAGCTAATTTTAAAAACTAATAATTTCATTTGTAAGTGTAATAATTAAAATAAAATAACAGGTTAATAACTTGACAAACAAATGTTTCATCAATATATTTTGACAACACTAAAACAAAGTTTTGAAATTTTCCCAGTTTTAAGGTAATGAATCAAATAAAATATCTTAATTGATGTAATTACACTTTAAAAAAAATTATTATACTTGGATATTTTATAAACAATATATGTTGTCATAATGGATTTTATAGGAACTTGAGATATAGATTTCTAATTTCAGTTATAACAATCTAACAAGGAGCAACAGATGTTTCCTAATTGGCATCAAAGCAAAAGCTATACAAGTACACTTTAAGAATTAGAACAATTTAAATATTTTTCTTTTTATGCATTCATTTTTTGGCATATCTGTTCTTAAATTTTATATTCTTTTGTTTTCCTATATTTAGTAAATGTTCTTTTAGACTATAATGTATTTGGTTTATAGTTTCATTAACTCTAGTCCATCAAATCTCTTTATTTTTGACCAGTTTCCAAAATAATTACCATGCAAATGAAAAGAATTAAACACAAGAAATCTATATAATTTTAACTTATTATCAAATTGGTTTATTCTTTTTTTATATCTGTAATAATTCAATATAAATTTGGATAAATCTTAAATGAAATTTTAAAAATTAATCACAAACAATATACTTTACTATTAATCAATACTTGAATATAAATATCTATAAGTAATGTATCTTTGTCGATTATTCTGAGTGTAGTTTCTGTAAAAAAAATAGCAGTTAAGTAAATGGCAGAATCAATTTGGATATATACCTACACACACACACACACACATATTAATATTCAGTATTTAATGAAAGATTTTGTAAAATTTTTTTAATATTCTGAGTGTGAAAATTATTGCTTAAAGTATTGGTTAGGATTAAAAAATAAAATGTGAAACATTTTAAATACTTATTAGTTAAACATACTGTGTAGTGAGATTTTGTTTGGATTTTTAGCTGGATGTCAAACAAACAAAACAGACATTTAAACAAATATTTCTTTAATAACTTAAAATATTTTTTAATGAAAAAGTAAACCTAAGAGATTGTAAAAGCCTTACTGTCCTTAAATTCTAATATTATTGTTAATTGTCTACTTTGACTTTACTTATTAATAGGACTTTAAAAGTCCAAGTAGACAATTAACAATAATACTATTTTAAGAGACATTAAATTTTGTTATATTGTTTTGTAAGCAAAGAAATAAATTAATGAAACTGATTTTCTTTTTTACTCTTTCTACCTTTTGGACATTAAGCCTTTTTTTTCATACCCATCATGGGAACAGCCAAGCCAGGCCAACAAATGGCTAGGTATGAGGCATAGGGCTCAACACATCTGGGACAGATTGCCCCTGAAAAGTTTCTGGATTATCCCACCTGGATTCAATCCTAGGTCTCTCAGAGGTATGCTGATGCCTTAATTGTCTCAGCCATCAATTAAAACACAAAGATTAGTAACACATTCTTATTAAATTAACATAATTGATTTTTTTTTCATAAAGTTTGAAACCTAGTTTGAAGTTCATGACCACAGGAATTTTTCCTATAAATGCTGCACCATTAAATTTTATGTGACATCAATTCAAACTTCACAGATATAAACACTCCGTTCTAAAACGAAGTTTAAATAATAAAATATTTTTATATAATTTATATTAAGAATTTAACTTCAAGATGTTTTCTCGGATAAAAATTCCAAATTAATTTTTAATATATTATTCATTATCTTCCTGATAAGTAAAATGAATCGTTTGATGGTATTTTTAATGGAAATTCAGAAAATTATTATATACAAATGAAATCACAAAACCCCACAAAAAAATCTTTATAGAAAACGTAAGAAATAAAATGCATTTTCACAATCAATTAAAATAATAATGACGAAGTTTTCGTTTAAAACTGAATTACTTCACTAACCAATTGTTAATGTTAATTTTTAAATAAGGTTAGATAAAAATTCCAGCTTTTAATTTCAGTGGATTAAAATTGTTAAATTTGTTTAAAGCTTACCAAAATGAAAAATCCCCATTGGAGAAATCACAGACAAAAATCGATAAGAAAAGAAACCATACAGTATTTTTTATTATTATTTTTATTACTATGAATTCGCAGTAATAAAGACAAGCGGGCTTTGTTCCTATATGGCCCCCTCTCTGCAAGCATCAAGTCGTCAAACCGAGTCTGGGGAGACAACAGCAGACCAGCTGTCCACAGCTCGATACGTCTGGCACATGAACTACTGAAACCCAGACAATCGAATCGATTCCACGGTTAGTCGGTCGTTGTGACGTCTGCCCCAGGCAAGAATACAAATCACAATCTAGTAAAACCTGCATTGTGTTTCTCTCGCAAATTGGGAAGTCGGTGCAATCACACTAATCTCTAATATTGGATACTGCAAGCCAGACTGATTATAGAATGTAATGACGGTTAAAAATCGATTCCTAGAAAGAAATGTATTCGACTAACATTTTTACTGGACTCGACAGACAAGTAAGACCGGTTAAGTAGTCAGCATGTCTGGATAAAGGATAAACTGTTTCTTGATTCGTCTCCAATCAGGAAAAGTTAACAATTTGATAGATATTTGCAACGACACTAACATCTTAAATACTTTCCATGCAACTGAATTGCCATTTTATGGTTCCTTTTCCAACATTTTCATACTTAGTTGTATAAAATATATTATGTTATTTTTTATTCGATATTTCAAGTCAGTTTAAGTTATTCTTTAATCTCTACGAAGTCAAGGCTATAAAAATTCACTACTCAATTTTATTAAATATTTTAAATCTAATATTCATACGTACTCTATTACCTAATTCCAACTTTCACTATATCTTTACTGTTGAATATCCATTTTCCTTTCCAAAACACCCTTCATTTTTGATATTCGTTATCGATTGCTCGCTCTTCTCTAAAAAGGAAAGCCTGACATTCTTATAAACCTTAGCATTTTAGATTAATCAATATTTTCTCATCTGATCTATACATTATTATTTCAAAAAGATAAACAAACCTCTGTCCCGATTTATGTTATTCCTTGTTATTTATCACCTAATCTTTATTGGACTTTCCTCCAATAGGCTTTTTATATACATACAGCATATTATCCATTGTTGCTGGGTTTGTTGATGTAAAACATCTTTGTTATTTGGTCATGACTAAACTTTTTCCTGTTCTATAAACCACCGTCTGGCTCTCAAGGTCACTTTATATACGCCACTTAATGACTACGTCATCGTTTTTGTTCAACTGAGCAGAACTCGTATTTCATTTTAATTTCAACAGCATTATATATATATACATACATAGACACACACGTGTATGTGTGTGTGTGTGAATAGGTTGTAAGTAGTATATAAATTTCGCATTTTTTAATTCAATTTAGATCGATGTAAATCCCAATTCGCGCTAAACGTTATTAATCCAGCCATAATACTACCGTAATGGATTAATAACTTTCAATGGAAGAATTCGACTTCTTAAATGGTTTTTCTCATCTATTTATATAACCTTACAGGAGAACAATCGCTAAATAAAGAGTGACTAGCCAAGAATACACTACTCTAATTATCCAGAAAGTTCGTCTATACGGATACAAATATAAACTCGTGGACATCAAAAATCTGTTGAAAAACTGATTTTTTTAAATAACAAACTATTGTGAAAATCAAAAATTCATAATAATTTTATTAATATTTATCCTGTATTAATAAATAAACTAAATAGTATTTTATATATATATATATATATATATATATATATATATATATATATAGATATAGATAGATAGACAGATATATCCTATGAAATCATGTTAACAGCTTTAATTTTCTTTATCAAAGAAAATTCCGATGTTGTAATTTCTAAAAGTTTAGAATAAAGTTAATTCTAAGGAGATGCATATCTTATTGTCTGCCAGCCAAACAGACAAAATCAGGGTTGGATTTTAGTAAATAAAATGATCTAGTCGAAATAATTCTTCTCCAAGTTTAAATAAAATATATCTGAATAAGAATGTAAAGATTCTTAAAAGTTATTAATTTAGTTCGTTCTTTATCAAAAAACAAAAATATTTCAAGCGATAGATTATATTAAATTTAAAAATTTTTCTCCTTCCATCAGTACATTTGACAGAGCGCAATTATCACGCTTATAATAAATTAATCCCAGTTAGCATTTAATTCGATCATTTATATTCCAGCAAGATCAAGATGAAAATTTAATTCTCGAAAAATTTTATTAAGATACTGCCAACAAGCGGTCTTTATCAAAACTTTCATTTACTTAACATTGTTTCAAAATTTCGAGTTCGTTCCTAATTGAAAGATTTCATTTAAAACTTGGACAAAAGCGTTTATTGATGAGAAGAGGTCATTAGATCCTAACAGGATTTATTCCAAATTTAGCACTGGTGTACCGAGCATTATCAGTATATTACACAGGTCGTTTGGAATTTAATGTTGATGTATTGAACAGAATTTCAATATATGTTAGTGTCCCACGCTATTAGAGCAGGATTGATACTAGCTCAACAGATAATGGACAGTTTAACATTACATTGTATAATTATCTACTTCCTTCTGTCTCAATTACAGTAGGAGAAAGAGAAAAAAAACTGTGTCTGGTAATAGAAAATATAATCAGTTCTCAGAACATGCATAATGCACGCAAATGGAAAATAAGCTACGTTTCGATAGGTGTTTAGTAAACAAAACGATAATGGGACAAACATTAAAATATACCAGACGTCAATAATCAGTAAGGAACCATTTTGGAATTGTAATTAAGACCAAACACACTCGACAGTCGAGGAAACCCTGAGTTTTCAAACAATAAAATTGTTTGCCATGACACAAAATGATAATATGTACAAGACATTATCTTTATAATGTTTCCCTCTACGACCAAAGTTATTTATGGAAAAACAACAAGGTTATTATTTTATCTGATTTCATTTCCTGTAATTGTAAAAATTCAATTTCTAGATGATAAATATCATAATAGAAGTTATTCCTAAACTTGCATTACTGCTTTTTCCCTAAATATTGACTATACATATTTCCCGTGATGTAGTACGGGAAATAAATATGATGTAACTTAATATAGACGAGAACGGAATAACAAACAAACAATTACAAATGAATATATTTTTTTTTGTTTGGTAAAAATTAAAAGCATTTTAAAACTCTTCGATATACATAATCACGAATGAATCAATTTTTAACGATCAACAACCGATCGATGTAATATTTCGCTTTCCTATCATATTACCAGATACAAATTTGTTAGTTATTCAAATAAAATTATAATCATCACAATTATTAATCTTTCTGCCCTATAATCAAATGTAATATTTGTTTCGCATTTCGAAAAGTTTAAGAAAAATCTTTGATTTATAACATTTATTGAAACTTTCTCCTCTATCTGAACACATTCTTTTCGGTTTTTTATCTTGTTTCATTACAATGGAAAAAAAGTTGAATAAAAATGGACACTCTTAAATGCAAAAAGAATATATGTATATACTGTATAATAGATTTATTACTGGAGTATTAAAGTAGTTTATAAATTACAACATTATCAATGACTAGTGAGTATACTGCATAGTAAATATTTTAGTTTTAATATTTTATCAGCTTAAAACCCACCAAAAACTGTTTCTTTTACGCAATACTATGAACATATAATTTAATGCATTTAATTTTTAGTATATTACAAATACAAAAATTGCCATTTTAATTCGGAAGTGATGATTATTTTTCAATTTAAGTAGTGACAATGACATTCAATTTGAATGAAATTTTAAAAAGAAAGTATAAAAGTCTTTACGAAATAACGTACGAAAGCCATGGATGCATAAAATAAGATTTTACATACTATACTACAATATATATGTGATGATAAATCGCGTCGACTATTAATCTCCCAACATTCCATTCTGACATATCACTTATGTCTTATATATATATAATGTATATTATTATTATTATTTATTATTATTACCACAAGAATAATTTTTATTAGATTTGTATTGTTATAAATTCAAACTTCATCGTTTCGTTGCCGGTGATATTATAACAAATCTGACAATTCTGTAATATTTTTAGGGACTTTTCAAACTTAAATTCGAGTAAAAAGAATCAGAAATTTAATTCAATTCGCAATATTTTTCATGTATTTTACATACATGAAAAGTTAAAAAAAATTAACAGTACATATCAAGTTCTGTGTTTATGCCCAATTTTCCACGAGTAATAAAAATTTTTAAATTAGAAAACGTCCGTTCAGAGAGAAACTTTAAAGAAAGAAAAATAATTTAAACACTACAAATGTGTATATGTATGTATGTATGTATGTATATATATATAAATTTTTTTTGATTCATTCAAACTTTTATTATCCATTCTTTTCTTCTGCAGATTTACTTCCACACTCAGCGTCTCAGAAATCATCCGGCACGCACATTCACGCTTAGTTTTGAATCGGTCATCCATGCAAGAACATCATTAACTTCACATTTTAACATCTCATTTATCACCTTTACATCTACACTGGAATAATTTCTACTTCCCAATAACTTTAATTGCATGAAATTCCTCGAATTTCTTTTATGACTTTTGACATCTGATACTAGTGGAGAAGCAATTTTTATCTAAAAATTTTTAAATTTCTCAAGCCGACAGAGTCCAAACGTTCCAAGGAAAATACCGGTTTCAAATACAGATGCTAATAGACGAATTTTGTAAATCTCTCCGAGACAAATTAATTTTGTCAAAATGAGTTATTGAATTTAAAACAGTTTCAATAGTAATAGTAATAATAAGTCTCACATCCACATAACAAATTACTTTTGTTAGTCATTCTTTTATGACAACGACAAATTGCAAACTATAGTATCAGATCAGAGAAACAATAAGGCATAAAATAAGTACACTGTTCAATTAAAATCGGGCGAAAAAATTTATGAGTAGCAGATTATTATTATTATATTCAACTTGACTACGGCGTTATGATTACACGGCTGTAATGGCACGGTTGCCTAAATTAAATCTATTTTTCATAACCGTATTAACTTTACACTTAATTAATAGATTCTGTCCTCTATACTTCTTTCATACCTAGCAGTAGGCCTACTATTTCTCCGTCCTTGACCAGTCTACATTTTTTCAAACAGGTAGTTATGTAAAGAACAAATAAAGCAGGTTCTATGGATTTCCGCTCCGTGTAGTTTGACCTGATATTTTCCTCTCAAAGGGTTATTGCGTCTGCCAAAGATATACTCGACTATGGAATTTTCCTAATAAATGTTAAAATTTTTCTTTTGTTTCATCCACCATTTTATAGATTTCAATATGAAATATCTTTATAACGTAGCGAAATAAAATTTCGCTACGTTCCCAAAACATTAAAACTGATACAGTACTTAAATCATATATAATACAGGTTTCTATATACCATTTTCAAGTATAGATTCTAAGCAAGAATATTCCGAAACTCGAATAGCAGCAGTAATTTCGAAAAATAATCGATAAACTTTTAGCTGATGATATTCAGTATTTCATGTATAATATATATTATTTACATATTACGGCAATTCAACCTTTGCGCCATTAAATTTTTTCATAACTTGATAACGTAATCTTTTCCATCTCCAGTCGGCATTTTGTAAGCAAGATCTACTTAACAGATTAAGTAGCTTAATATTAAAATTTTATAAATTTGAACTGTTACTTTTATGTTCATTTCATAATTTTTATGAGTATTATATGCTATTTTAAGTTTTTCTATATGCTATATAAAAATAATATGTATGTATGTACTGTATATAATACTTACAAAAACACGATTTCGATTAAATAAATTTAAATGTAATAGTTTCCGAAATTTTTAAAATGATCAAAAGGAAATATATATATTTTAACACTTATGTTATCTTGAATCATCAACTTTTAGCACGTCTGAAATAGAAAAATCTATTCTTGTATTATATTTTTATCCGGAAAAATGTGTTTATACCATTTTTCTTTTTGCAATTTGTTTCGTTATACTTTTGCATTTTCATCGTTTCCTCTCCTTGATAAGATGGATATTGCAAAAGAGATACGGTTGCAATCAGCAAAATTTATGTTTTTCGGATGAGATTTGACTCAAAAAACGAGATGGAACAATTCATAAACGGTTTTTCTCATTATCTATTCCATCCTATAGGTGTGTGTGTGTGTATATATATAATATATAATAATAATATAGAAGGGGTTTATGAAGCAAGAAATTATAAACATTACTTAGTGAATATTACTTTCTAATGGTGGAAAGTACGAAATAAAAGCGAGAAGACTTTTCTGATTATATGGAAACGTCTGATTTAGTTTATGAGATCGGTTAAAATTTAAAATAATAATAATAATAAATATTGTGTAAAGTACACCTTTACCATTGAAAAATAAATAAATAAATAAATATTTATTTATTTATTATATATATATATATATATTATATATATTATTTATATATTATATATATATTATTTATAATCAGACGTTTCCATATAGTCAGAAAAGTCTTCTCGCTTTTATCTCGTACTTTCCGCCATTAGAAAATAATATTCACTAAGTAATGTTTATAATTTCTTGCTTTATAAACCCATGTAACCACTATACTTTTTAATAATTATTCTAATATTTATTAATAACCGACAAATGCGTGGCCTCCAGACATTATTAATCAACAAGCATTCTTTCAAAATTTTAATCCCGGTTTCCTTTTTTTCCCGAATGTTGTAAACCCATTAAACAAAACCGGTGGAAAAGAGGAGAAAGATAGTCGAACAAAGAAAGTTTTAATGAAGTTTAAAGTTTTAAAAATTAATATTAAATCCTCATGTTTACTCTTCTTGCTTTATCAGAATTTTCTGAACGCGTCTGGAAATATCGAGGAAAAAACAACGCAAAAAAAATCTAATACAAAGCAGTTTTTGGTGAATGTTTTTTCACAAAAGAAGATCGCTTAGTGGAAACCAGTCTGCGCTTGGAGGCACCAAGAGGGGTGAAACCAGCTGATGGGCAGACGGAGGGAACCAGCTGTCTGGTTCCCTCTCCTGGCAGACGGAAAAAGAGGGGGAGAACGTAGCCAAAGGGTTTCCGGTGACCAGTTTGTCCACTACCCAGTTCGAGTCGCATAAGGCAGGATGTACCCTGTAGTTAGCTGAGGTATTATGAAACTGGGCATGCGCTTAAACGACGAGACAGGTGCATCGTACCGTTGGCTATCATAACCTTTCTTTTATCGACTAAAACCAGGATAGTTCAGCGCTGGTTAAAATATATACGTACAGAATTAGAACAGAAGTCTACTAATAACAGTTCAGCAATAACGCTTAGAACCGATTATTGATCGAGGCTCGTGACCTAAATTATATCCTGAAAGGACAACCAACACAGACTAAACATCTTGCGTCACTATGCCCGAGCCCTTATCTGTCTGAGTCTAGCAAAAATGCGATCTGCACTATGCGACATCCAGAAAAACCGACAGAACGTAGACATCTGCCATATAATAAAAATGCTTAAATGGTTGTTCTTAGTTCTATCTATCTACATTTATTATATAAAAGATTTATTTAACGATAAAAATTAAGTTTCGAAGGTCGCGTGACGCTTACCACCGATTTATATTAACTTTGACGTAATTAAACCATGTTTAGACAGAGATAAGGTGAACATAAACAGATATCAAAGTAACAGAATAAATAAAAACGAATACATGACAGGCTCAAACTTTATCGAATTTTGCTTATCTAATTTACGACACACTGTAAATAATCACATATGTAAAGTATTAATAAGAATGCAAAATCTTGTGAATGATAGCACTGTAACAAATAATATAACTTTTTGTATATGTACAATTTAAATAAAGAAATTATTTGATTACAGATACTAAACTAAACATGAACATGCTATATTATATGTCGACGATATACTATTTTTTGAATTATAATTATAGGGGGGGGAGAGAGACAGAGAAAATGGGGGATACAGAATCGTCTTAAAATGTGTTACAGCGACTGCATTTAGCATGACTCTAGGAAATGTACTCTCGCATCATCTTTTCGACACTCCACAAAATAAAAAAAATCTAAAAGAAATAAGAGAAAAAGAGTGGTTGTCAAGTGGTTCTAATCCTAATAGTAGAGGCATTAATGTTCTCTTTCTCAGACTGTCTGTCCGGATGCTTTTAGTGAGGGGTTCTGATGGACTAAACTATTGACAAGTAAAAAGAGGAACTAGGAAACTGAAGTTTTCACTTTCATCATATGATACTTTAACTTTTATGTTTTTAAATACAAATAACAAAATAATATTTTTTCGGCGTTTCTTTCTGTTTTTTAGAAACTAATGATAAAAGTTGTTTGAATTCAGAATACCATTTTATTTACAAATTAATCCCAAATTTATACAAAATAATGAAAAGTACTGTACTATTATATTAAATTCGTTAAACTATCGAATAAACAGATGCTTCTCGATCATTTTTGACCTGCAGATTTCAATAAGAGTATTTAATCATTTGAGGATTTGCACTTTTTCGCGGACTCGCACGAGAATTACTAAATTTAGTAGGGTAATCATCATCTACTGAAATAGTTGTTGCACAGTATTTATTGATAGAAAACTAATACATGAATTTCGAAGTGAAAGATACTATCTTATATTTCAAACAAGAATATAATAAAACCTAATTTTGTTAAATGTTTGTATGTTTAAAACCATAATTTTACATTTAAATGCGACTATCTTACTAGTTTTAAAAATTCTTAAGTGCCATTTTAAAAATAAATTTACATTGGAGCTGAGTAGATTTTTCCTCCTCGACTAACTTTACGTAACAGTTGTCCTCTTGGCTTATTTCCTACACAATCGACAGACTTTCCTCTACGTTAACATTAAACTCGCAGCTACTACGGCTATATTGCATTTATGCTGACGAAGTGTTTCGCATAATCTCAGTTTTTCTCCAATAATAGGAAAAGGATAATGTGAAAGAAAATGTAGGAGGGCCGACAGGCACGCGGCCACACCAGCAGTCGGTCAACAACCTTTTTGCGCTGACAAACAAGTAGCACACAAAACTTTCACACGTAAATGCTTGACGTTCTGTCCTCCTGCAGATGGAATCTCTACTTGACTACGTATCATTATCAAAGTAAGGCGTTTCCGGATATGCAGTACCGACACCATATTGCATGTGAAGGAAAGCATAAGCTGATCCGTTTTAAAATAATTCTATATTTAAATCCAGGTAAGTTTTACTGCCGTTATAAATGAATCACTTAGCACATCGTACTGACTTCCTTCCTGATAACAGCCTGACTCATTTAAATCCTACCGGAAACGTATTATATACAAAAATCTTTCTCTACTCACCTAGGAGACATTGTCCGGCTATACAGAACGGAACAGATACATCCAAATAAAGTATCGGTCAGTAGCAGACGAGAGGACGGACGACAGAGACGTCCTCGGCACACGGACGTGCGTAAACCTGATCCGTCACTGACGTTGGATCAATACAGACGTCTGGGTTTTCCCTTCAGCTGGTTTGGTCGGAACGAGTCGATTATCTAACTGAGGAAGGGAGAAGTGAAGCGGAGGGACCGGGTCATGGACACCGAGGGTCGAGCGGATCGAGACATAAAGAGGGAGGACGTAGCAGTAACCCTTTCACAATTAATCTAACGGAGAGAAGGAGTATGGACAATACAATGATCCAATCTGTTTCGCATATAATAAAATCTCCCATTTATGTTAGTTAACTTTATATATTTTAGAAAAAGCTACCAGGTTCGATTTTATTTTCTCTGAGAATAACAAGCAACCCATTTGTTTCTTACTGCTAAGTCATATTTTTGCTTATTAAGGACAAAACGTGCACTCTTTCATAACTCATTCTGCACTGACCCGGCGAATATCGTTTCTAAAAAAAGCCGAGTTATCCACATGTCGTAGACCAACAACAAATAATTATTCTGTTTATTAAATAATATGTTTATGATATAAATGGCCTTATAACTCATTATGCCATCTGTCAGAAGACTGAAATAAAAATCGTTATCAAGTTCGTTCTGTTTAAAAGTGTGTATACATGTACGCTTTATATCTTTATATATATATATTCCATGCTTGTTTCAGATTAATCATAGAACACTATTATTTAAATCGTTTTTTTCCATATCTTTTACAAACAAAAATGTAGGTTATGAAAATGGGATGGGTGACTTTTCCTTCTCAATAAATTATTAAAGACGCATAAAACTAAAAAGAATTAGGAATTTACATCTGGAAAATGTTTTCTTATAAGATTATTATTCTGTTAAAAATAGTAAGCACTCATCGAAAATTTGGACATGCTAAAATAAGATAAACAATTTTATTAATCACATATCTATTTACAACATATATCTACGACCGAACGTACCAATCTGCAAAATCTGATAAAATTGCCTTTGAATGTGACAAAACAGATCTAAAATAAAAATTGTTTCCAGTCAAATATAAATACAAACAGAACAGATATTTTCATATCATAGAACATTCTGCATCATATAATACATTTCTAGTAACTCTCCAAGGATACTAAAATCATTTTTCTACAATGTTAATGTCTAATTTTATTTAATTGCCATTATAATAAATTACAAAGTGAATAATGTAATGCTACCATATAAAAAACGAAGAACTTTTTGGAAAAAAAAAATACAAAAAGAATAATTTTACCGAAAGTTTAGATTTTTGATATTATTAAATAAAGATTTATATTCTTCTATGGATCGTTTCTTTTCTGTTTCTATAGATGCGTATAAAAAAAACCCAAATTATAAAAAGAATCATTGCCGTTCAGTAAAAATCCTGCAAAATAGTAGACAAATATTTGCACTTGTGTTATTTGGTATTAATAAATGACAGATAACGAGATGGGAAAGGTTACTTGACTGAATTAATTAGCGAGTGAGTCAATCGAGATAATCCAAAAAAAGAATATTTAATCAGATATGAAAATAGTTCGAGATTAACATACAAAAAATTATACGCCAATTACTATGCTTATTTGTTACGAAGAACTTAAAATACGAAAGGCCTTTCTGGTGACGTAAAAAACCTACTTACTAATAGTAACGTTATCTTCATTCTCGACAATATTCTCCACGTGTAGGTAATAAGGAAGCTGTGCAGTGTGGAGGGAGGGAGACGCACAGACAGGCGAAGCAGACAATGCCACCGCGCCTACACGTGCGGAAGGGGGCCGAAAATAGGGATAGATCGTTGGCCTGGCGCTGTGTTTGACGTCATAAATGCAGCCAGGCCAAACTGGTCTTGGTTCGTAGACGATTGTTCATTCATCTACCCCTCAGACAGTCGTTCGGAAGAAACAGAAAACAAAATTTCTATGAGAAACTAAAACAGACAATTCCAGTCGCCTAAGATTAAATTTACCAAAATGCTCAATTTTAACAGGAAGATTTTGAGTTTAATTAAAGTTCAATAATAATAATAATAACAACTCATTTACATTTTATTCTTTTTCCCTATATAAAATACACGGAAATAGCTGAAATTTAAAAAAAGCTAGCTCACTCTCGAAACACGTATGTTCGTTAAATTTTGGTGTCTAAACGAAAGGAGAAAAAAATTCCTATTTGATTTATGCGCAAGGTTAATTTGGAAACATTAAATTTAGTCTCATAGGATCTAATTGTCACGAGATATAACTCGATAATTTTTTAATGTTTCTATTTAAGAAGAAAAAACAATCTGAATTGAAAATTATTTCTAAAAATTTTAAGTGTTTTAAAAGTTTTTCGCTTCCAAGTTATGTGATAATCAAATTATTTTATTAATTTAAGATCAGTTTTGTTTATTTATATTCAAAAAATTGTAATTTACACTTTTATATAATATTACCATTCATTCAGGTTCTTTTTATCCTATTTAACAATACATGTAATTTTACCCGAAAAATATTCTAAATAGGATTAATATTTTTTTTTTTTAAATAAAGAATTAATTGTATTTTGAATTTTAATTTTTAAACATATTAAGAATTAAAAGACAATAAAATTATTATTATTATAAAAATTAAAATAATTCTAATTCTTCCAAATTCGAATAATTATGATAAATACGAATGCATACAAATATACTGTATAATCGTTTCTATATGCAATTGTATATAAATCCGCAATTTAAAATTACAAAAATAAGTAAACAAATAACTCAGCTGCCAATTATCTAAATTTGGCGATGGTAATTTTCATAAAATTCCAAATTAAACTTAAAAAAATAAACTAAAACAATAATTATTCCTAAACAATTTCCATGCATCGCGATAATATCGCGACGTATATTTGCGTGTAAGTTATGCTGAACCGCCTTTCATTCAGGATGAGAAATCCTATTATGAACGAATAGTCGAAAACGCCTAAAAGTAAGAGATCTACCAGAACATTAAATCATTCTTCTCATGAACAGGAAATGATGCTATTAAGTCTACGTTTAGTATGAGCGTATAGCAAATCTAACATCATAATGTTGGATTCATTGATTATAATTGTTGCTACTAATTTAAATTGATGTTTGAATACATGAGATCCCGTTTTAAAATTAAAATCAAACATGAAAATGAAACTTTAAAATTAATTATATTAAAATGAATTAATCTCTCGCCAGATAAAAAAAAAATCGGCGTTATTTCTTCTCGTTTCGAAACAAATAACGACTAAGTAATAAAAGTGATTTCAAGCAAACAGAATATATGAAAATAGTAAAATATTTGGGATACCAGTTGTCAAGACAAAAACTGTTTATCGTTTTATTTAAGGTTTTCTCGTGTAGATAAAACTAAATTATGTTCAACTAAACAAATCAAATCGCAACTCTATTTTTCTTATTTAAAAAACACTTATTTCAATATAAGAAATTGAAAATATTCTTTAAAATATTTATTCGACAGAATATATAACTAGATAAAATTTTACAGTTTATTAAATTGAATTAGTTCCTTACTGAAAGAATTAATTTTAAGGATCTTTGAAATAAAGTTATTACAAATATTAAAATTAGACTAATATCATTAGGAAAAAAATGAAATAAACATTAATAAAATGATATTTCGCCTATATATGAATGTTTCGATCGTGTGATAATTAAAGAAAAACAGTATTCAATAAGTGAAATTTTTTAATAAAATTTAAAAAGTCATTTTTATAACGCTTAAAATGAAATATACTTCTAATCTGTTAGGGCCTACATTTTTATCACTGCCACTAATTCTGATATTTGAAAATAATTTGGAGAAAATCAGTGATGTCAAATTTGATACAGAGTTTTTCAGATGTTTTATTGCTACCTTTTATGTTATTGTTTAACACTTAGACGATTTAACTAATAAATGCATCGCTTGTTATACACAAAAGTATACTTAGACACTAAGAACTGTAATAAAAGCTAAAAGCAGGTGTTTTCTAATAGTAAAAATATGTTGTAGGAGAAAAGTTTGACACCAGTTTCTCTTAGCAAAATCGAGACACAGGTTTATTTTTAAAGTATCAGCCAATTTATGTCTTACGATACCATTACGACAAAAACAGTGTATTTTTTTAAAACAGCAACAATTATGTAAATTTATTATTGAAAAAATAAAAGGAGATATCCACAAAAGTATAAGGGGATAAAAAAAAAAACTATTTATAAAAGAAATCAGTGAATGTTCGTATCGCTTATAACGAACAACGTTTATTACAAATAACTCTTTATATGCATTCTCCAGTAAATTTTAAAAAAAATTTTATATGTAATTATGATTATTTCTACACTTAATGGCGTTTCGATAATTAATCATAGCATAACCTATTTACATGATACACAAGAAAAGACCGAAAGGCAGAAAGTTACAGTTCGATATAGCCTATAATTAGCTAATAACAGTATCATCACAACCATTTCACTATATGAAGTGAAAATAGCCTTCGAGTGAGAACACGCATATACTGTACAGTACGAGTAAAATGATAAGCCTGTAATTTTGCAATTATGAAATTCTGTTTTAAAATTTAGTAAATAAGTTTTATTCAATTTCATAAGATTATTTAAATGACTTTTAAACTTGATTGTCACATAAAATATCATTATCACTTATGTTTTCGAACTAATCTGTAAGACCTTTCAAGAAGCCACACTCAGCCAACACACACTTGTTTTATTCGGTATATGCATTTCATATGTGCTTGTACAAGTATATGGGCGTATATAATGATTGTGTAATATATATACATTATATATATATATATATATATATTAGTAGAGCATCGATTATCTGAAACAATTCGGAACTGGGGTTATTCGGATAACCGATCGTTTACGGAAAAATATATTAAACACAAAACTGTACTGTATACATTTTGTATTACACGTCTTACAAATACATATATCTTACATAAAGTAGTACTGTACATTAAAGCAGGCCTACAGTTTAGGTTGTTTCGGTTGATCGGTATTCGGATAATCGATGTTTTACTATATATATATATTGCACCAACACAAAGATTACCAATAAATGGTAATAATATATAAGCTTAAATCAATGTTATAAAAATTAAAAACGTTCCAAAGAAAAATAGAATAAAGCATTCGTGATGAAATTTTTTTTTACATTTTATTTTCAGTTTATTTTTTAGCTTCTGTGTTTTTGAACAACTTTATAAGTCCTTTCTTTCGGGAAGCCACACTCAGCCAATACACATTTATTTAATTCGGTATATGCATTTCGGGCTTACTATCCGCTCTTTTCATTTCCTTATTTTATTAATTTCATTCATTTACACTCTTATCTTCTTTAATTTTTTTAAAGATAAGAGTGTAAATGAAACGAATAAATATTTATTTGACATTGTCACAATACCGGGCTGCAATTTTTAATCATTAAATTTATTTAATTTAAAATATACGCTCTCCACCTTCAAATTCATAATGTCTTGCCCCTGTACATCATACTTTTCCTTCAACAATTAAGTGGTGTCGGTCATCTAACTCCTTTCAGAGGAAATTTTTGAACTGAAATAATATGACTTCTGGTTTGCATTGGAGGTTCGCATATAGTTAATCTGGACCTCCTGGAGCTTTCCGTATCTGCTCTCGGCTTTCATCTATCTAACTCCGTTCTCGAGATTAAGGAAAGACAAACAGACAAACGGACGACAATGGAAATTTATAATTTCAAATTAAGGTCCAATTAATAAAACAAGGAAATGAAGAGGGGGCAGATAGTAAGCTCTAAATGCATATCCCGAATTAAAATAAAGAGTGTTAGTTTCCTGAAAGAAAGGACTTATAAAGTGGTTCAAAAACATAGAAGCTAAAAAATACAATGAAAATAAAATGTAAAAAAATGTCATCACGAATGCTTTATTCTATTTTTCTTTGGAATGTTCTTAATTTTTATAACACTGATTTTAAGCTTATATTCTTACCATTTATCAGTAACCATTGTATGTGCGTATGTGTGTGTATATATATATATATATAATAACTATATCACTATATACGCCCATATACTTGTATAAACACATTTAGTAGCTTATAGTCTAAATAAAACAACTCAGTTTATCCAATATGCTCTAAAATATTTCTATAAGATTTACAATTGTACTGTACTTCATAGAATATGCGAAAAATTTACAAAAGTCAGTTTAAATAATAATTATCAAAAAACCAGCAACGTGTTGCTCAACGTTCCCGCAACATTCAAAATTTTGGTGTCGCCATCTGTTATTATATTTTATTAAAACCTTTTTATATTTTTAACTATTATAAAACGGCAAAAACCTTGATTTCGAAGGTAGTGATGAGTTTTATAAAAAATTGTAAATGCTAATAACGAGTAAAATCGTCATTAAGTCCGACCCTACTGGAAATACACACGACCCCCATTATCTCTCCACACCCTCGACCTTTAACCACCAAAATGTAATAGCATCAATCCTCTAATAAACAAACCTCCCTGCAAAATTTCAGAAATTTTCGACAAAAAGCACGGGAGTTATGAGGGTAAACAAAATCGTGCCCACACACACATACACACACTAACATCCATATATACAGAAATTACCCCCATTTCTCGACGTTTCAAGGTGTCCTGAGTCCAAAAATGTAAAAATCTGGAGAAGTCATTTTTTGCCCGATCGCCATACATTTCCTCTGTTATAATAGCCGGGAAAGTAAAATTAAATAGTAAACTCGAAATACAGACGTATATACACACGATACAGTACATATATTGTGAATTATACATGTATCAAATAAACAAAATTTAATGATTTTTTAAGAGTTATATAATAGTAAATTATATCTGTTGATGTATCTCAAATTGCATGGATAGATGAATATCATCATCAATTCTTTTTTAATTTCCTCACTTTCATTTCTCCGAAATCGTCGTAATTCCTAGATATACTAAATGTTCTGAAACCACCACACTGTATATTCAAACTGTTCGTATAAACCTTATAATGCAAATATGCTCAGGTAAAATAAGTTATCGTGTTCTCGTTATCGTCACCCAAAGTCTTATATTGTGAAAACTTTTAATCATTATATTTAAATTATTACTATATTAATTTTTCGTGTGCATACCATTTTCACTTTATATATAATAGTCTAATAATTTAAGTTTTTTCTACGAAACATTTTCTGCGAGCATTAAGTAACTATACAGTATCTACCAAATTCGTCACACCTCGTTTATAATAATACGTTCCAAACAGTTCAATTATATTAATCGACTTGCGAGTTTGCTCATATATATTAATATTCGCAATAATTTACATATATTTTTATATAATGTATAGAAATTTAAAAATCTGTAAGATGCAGAAGATAAATGAATGCAATTTTAAACGAAGTTATTTGTTACAAAAATACATGCAAGCGGATAAAAATAAAATTGAATCATTTTTATTTAAAAATGCCTGAAAGTCTTTATCGATGAAATATTATAAAATATGATATATCATACCATATATCCAATATATGGTATGTTTTACAGTATATACAGGATTTATCCAGTATATGAAAACCTATTGTCCTAAAATTCGGCAAATTATAATCTTGTATGAACACATTTCTAATACTTATGAGGAATTCACTATTTATAAACTTCAAAACTATAAGTAAAATTGTTTTTTATATCCATCTTTTGCATGAATAAGTAAATTCAAAAAATAGATAAATAATTCAGCTTTAAAAATATAATCAATTTCTATTTGAATACATACCAAACACACACACACACACACAAGTTATTTTTAATATTTAAACAAATTCATAAGAAACATAATACAACAAACGATATAAATTAGATGATAATAAAATTTGAATCTAATATTCTAAATTACCTTAAACGATATTTTCAGCATAAATAAAAAATATGTTCTTATCTAAATTGGTTAATTATAATAACAAATTATATACTGTACATAGTTTGTTGTTCTAATTTCACACAGCATAGAAGAAAAGTATTTATACAATTCAGGAAAAATTATTGCAAACATTGCAGTTCTATTTATTATTAAGATGAGATGATTTATCATTAATATAGGTTTATTTTTTTTAAATTATAATTTACTCTTTGCATATATATATTTTCAATCTTTTGTTTATAAACACATGAATCTATGCGAAGGTGTTTATAAATATTCAATAAACTTAGTTTATTAATATTAAATGTATGTATCTAATAAAATAAATATTTCTCATTCTTTGTGTTTATTTTACAAATAAGCAAGGATATTGATTACCTTAAAAACAATCAAACTTATATCTATAAACAATAAACTATAATTATAATTTTGATTGTTTTCTTAAATTTAAAAAACATTCGAAAAACTGAATTTCATACAAATTAGGCGAATAATCTTCCAGTTTTAAACATTTTTTGTATTTAACATTAAAATATTTTTTATAACATCCATGAATGTTTTCTTAAAATTAATAGCTAAAAATTTAACTTATTAGTTTACGCTTGTCTATGCATTTTCTTTCTTTAGTGTAAAACGTAAACTGTTAAACAATATACTAATAAACAATAGGGATTTACAAAAAAAACGGAAAAATATCAAATAAAAAAAGCCAAGTTTAAAATTATCTCTGTAAATAAAATATCTTAAAGTTAAATATTGTACAATTACGAGAATAAATATATTTTCAGAAACATGCGAAATTTGTCAAAAAGTATGTATATTCCTATAATTAATAATGAAGCATTCACTGTTTTTATTTAAGCCAATTAATCAACGAAAACTAAGATATTTATTAATGCAAAATAGTTATTCAACATTTAAAATAAAAATGCTAAAACCGAATTAATTTAAAATATTTTCATGCGCTTAAAAAGTTTTTCGTTTTATATTACTTTCTGAAAATAAGTTTTCTAATTAACTTTTTAAAATTCTAATACTACATGTTCAAAAAAACAAAATTTACAAATTATACAAAATATACAAATTTTTACTAAACAAACAATCATATATGATTGTTTTATAAAAATTTGAAAAAGTTATGATTTATTATTAATTTTATTTATTTCAATATTTATTTAATAATATTTTTATTATTATTTTCTTAAGAATTTCAATAATAATTTATTATTAAAAATTAATAATGTGTATTATTAATTTTTCTGAAAAATTTGATTATTTAATATACACACATAATATTATATTATATAATCAAATTTTACGGAAAATTATCACAAAATAATAGTTTGAGTAAACATAACAATAATAATAATAATAATAATAACAGAAATAAACTGGATATTATGTTATTAATATTTAAAAAATTTGTAAGATTGCGTTAATTCTTAATTATTTTCCTTAGGCTATTCTTCTTTCTTTATAAATTTTATAATAATCAGGTACACAGGTTTTTAAATTACTAAGTTTCTCCTACTTTAATGCGAAATATAGGTTTACGTTTATCTATAGTACTTTGTGTATCCATAACATTAAAAAATAAATTTAATTGAAGGCACAGTAGTTAATTCCTGTTTCATTTAACAGTTATATTAGAATGACTACATTAAATTAGTTAAAAATAAATAATATAGAAATTAATTGAATTCATTAATATGTATTAAGTCAGATAATAAAAAAATAAAATGTATCATAAATAAACTGTCACATGAGTAGTTTTGGGTTTTTAAAATATTTATTAAAAATACATGAAAATACAGATTCGATAATGCTATGTAAGCTTTCTTACTTATAATAAATATGATCAAATTTTTGTAAAAATGACCTGGTTATATATATATATTGTATGCATCATACAATAGACAGCTGAAACTATTGTATTTGATCTTTCCTGCAACAATTTATTAAGAATACAGGTAATGTTTAACTACGAAAAACATCAACAATCTAGATACTACTGATATTTTCAAAACTTTATGATGTTATTTTATCTGTTTAAAAATAACTTGCTAAATATTTTCTACACTTTATGATTATTTAAATATAAAAGTAATACAGACAAAGTTAGTTCTAAAGATTTCAATCTTTCTATGCTAGATATGACTTTCCTTTAAATAAATAAATAAAAATTATTTAACTTACGAAATAAAGTTTACAAAGATAATTGCTTTATTTTAATAATGATTATTATTATGAAATACACTCAGTGTGCATATCATCCGTAAAGTGAAGTTTAAATCTTTATGTACATTATAAATTATGCACGAAGAGAATTGGTCAATCACTCATTATAGACAGTAAGAATGATATACCAATTTCTTTTATTATGAATAGAATTATCATAATAAAATCAAATTTTGTATATAAAATTTTTACAATATAGGTTCGAAATTTTTAAAAGCCTATATTAGAATCTTTCTGAATACGAATCATTTCTTATAAAACAATACATTATTATTAAAATACAAGAGCCTTTTCGCACACTTAAATTTTGTATTTAATAAAATAGATATAAAAATAAAATATCAAAAATAATCGTTGATGTCATGTAATAAGATATTGTATATTTAAATTTTTTCATTCAAACATCTAAATTTTAAAATAATAACTAGGGTAAAAAATTGTTAAATAATAATTAATAATCTAAATTTTAATCTTTATTTCCTCGCTCAACTAATTCAGCCGAAATTTTTATTGCGTTCCTCTGTGTAAACAGTTAACAAATTTTACAAGTGCCTAAAAAGGTTGAAATTTCCAAAAGTCTGTTTCATCAAAAGTTCCCCTTTTTGATCATATCTTGAAGGATTCCAGTTTTTCATTTTATCCTTAAGGAACTTCCAAATATTTGGAGGATAAAGTTCTAAATCTTTTTGAGGAGGAAAATACAGGCTATTTCTTGCCAGCTGCTATAAAATAGCGGAAAAGTGAAAGCTTTTCTTTTTCCCCTCTCCATAGAAAATCATAACTTTTGCGATTGTATGAGAATTGATGTTATCCTGTTGTAAGCTGCAATCATAAGAATAAAGAACTGCAGTTTGATCTAGAAACTACCATCCAGGATAGAAAATAAACTTTCGTTTATTGATGTTTTAGTGGTAAAAAATATTTGTTGGACAGTTCTGGAATATAGCACCATATATTATTAAGCTGCAATCTATTTAAAATACGACTATATACGAAACTTTAAAACAAACTATAGTAAGACGACTTCTGCTAAAAGGAAATTATTAACAAAATTACATAATATTTTCTACAGGTTTTATAGAATGAAACGATGCAATTTGGAAGCATTTCAAACCCGAAATTCAAGATTGGCCTTTAAACGTGAGATGCAGCAGACATGCATTATTAATGAGAAAGCAGTCTCCTGAGAAGTAGCATGAGTGACGTTTACTTTCTTGGTATGGACTTTGTGCTCACTCAATAAAAAAATCCTCCAAAATATTTATCGTTTAATTTACTCCCTAGAGAAGAAAATTGGCATAACATTTTTATTTATTTATTTCCATCCAACTGTTATTTTCAGTTATAACATCATTTCGATAAAAATAATTTCTTTACGTCCCAAACGAAGCAAAATTTATATTTTAGACAATTATGATTCTTTTACGTTGTGAAAACATCGCAAATTCTTTTTAAAATTTAGCCTGTTCACCAATAGCGGATCGATGTTTACGAATTCTTAATAAAGGAACACTTTGTCCACAACAATACTTAGATCACTCTTGATACAACGAAAGAAAACGAGAGTATCAAAAGTTATGTTTTGTTTTAATTACAGTCTATTTTCAAGAAACTTCGGAAGATTATGTATAGTTATATATTAAAATAAAGTTAATTTTTATATTAATTCTTAAAACCAGACATTTTATGTAATAAGACTGACTCACAACCGCTATATTGTACAAGTGAAAGTGCATCCTGGCGAGAAGTAAAGCAGAGATCAAGGTCACGTCTGAATCTATATGTAGGAATGTAGGCGCTGGAACTTTTCCAACTTCCTCAAAATTTAATGAATCCTTTCGAATCGTTTGTTTCGATAATTTATCTAATTTCCTCACGTTATAAGTGGATATTATCGTTAAATTTCAAAAAAGGTTTTGATGCGAAAACATTCAAATAAGTTTTCGAATAAAGCTTCATCCGCCCATTAATGCTTCCGGTTAAGGTCAAAACTTTCAGGATGCATTATTTAATCGGTATATGGTCCGATGCATCTTTTGACATTTTGATAATTAATCTTCAGAGGTCTTAACGGGAAGACGACGCGTTACGCCACCTGTCGAAGGTCAACAGCCAATCATAGCATATACTCCAGGGGTCTTTAACCTTCCCGACCAGTTATATGGGCAAAATGTTGATATTGACAATTATGAAGGCCTCCAGACTAATATTAGACAATTCCACGTCGTCCAAACCCCATTTATAAAATTTCAGGTACTTCATTAACTTTACAATACTAATTACAGAACCGTTGAACGAATTCAACTACTGTCAATGGTTCAATTTGTACTAGATTAGAGAGTGAACGGAAAAATGAAGAAAAAAATTAATACTGATGCTCGTAAATTAAATAGAACGATTTTTATTGGTATGGAGAAATAAATTTCTTATTTCGTTTCTACATATAATTAAATTTTATATTTTTTCAGCCGTATGTAAGTAGTAATTCAGCACAAACCACGAAAGTAAAATTAAGATTAACTTATACTGCAATTAAAATAGAAATTTATAATGTATTTTGCTAACATATTTAAGCACTTAAAATACAAAAATTTAAGATCATAATAATCAAATCAAAGGTGATACTTATTCGAAATGATTTAACTGTATTTTTTCTGCAATATAAATATGATATAACAACTTTAAAATTAATTATAATGAATTTGATTCTTAAAAACCCAATGTATTAATAATAAAGACAATCAATTTAACGTAGCCTTAACATAATCAAAATATGTAATATAAATAGATCTTAATTCACATTCTTAGTTACTTACAGAGCTAGCTTATAAATTAGCATGCCCAATTTGGCTTTGGAAATAAAAAAGAAAAATAAAATGACCGCGACAATGCCCATAAGAGAATTTTCCCTGTTTCGAAGCACAGTAACTATGTTTACCTGAAATAATGCAGATGGACGAGTGCACTCTTTTATCAATGTCTAAAACACCTGTATCCATTTGCACATCATTGAAATAGCCGCCTACTGTAAATTGCACATAGAGAGGATCCGTCATCTTATCGCACAAGATTATTTTTGCTAATCTTCACTTTTAAAGATAGTATTTTTACTTTTTTAACTTAAAGACTACAATTAATAAATTCGGGATGAAAATAAAAACATATTACATTTTTGTTTATAAAAAATCTCATAGAATTAAAATTTTTAGCTTCTGGAAGAAGAATCGTTCATTATTAACAATATTCTGAAACAAGTTTTGAATTATTCTGTATATTTTTCAGCCGTAACAAAGAGAACGATGTCAAATTAAATAATCGGTTTATAGACTAAATTTACATATACACATACACATTGTACATATTTACAAATCATCATTTTGATATTTTCTTAAAAAATGTTTCAAAAATAATTCATATTAACAAAACCATGGACGATAAACGATTTATGAAATTTTTATGAGGTATTAATTATTTCTTATCTCTCTCAATAATCACATAGGCTTATAATTATACAAATTTAATTAGCGTTTTACACATTATACAAGCAAGCATATGAAACAATGTCAATATTATAATACTATAATAATAACTTTTCTATAAATTATTAATTTTTCCTGTAAGAGTCATTAATATGCAGAAAGTTAGTTACTACGTAAAGTTAATTTTTAATTCCAACTATTTCATAACAATTTATAATAGTTGGAATTAGGATTATTGTTACTATTCTAACTTTTTATTATTTACTTTGAAAATGAATATAAGACTAATTTCTAATCGTCCATTTATTCTCGGCTATACTGCTAGAAAATATCGAGATACCTCTACTCAGTTGACGGCCATGAAATCTAACATTGCCTTCACTTTCATGTGATGGATCTAGATGTATCATATTCCAAGAGTATCACGTTCTCCGAGGAATGGAAGCAATGGACAATGGCAGTCACGACGAAAAATCGTTTCTAATTTTTTGTTATTATCGATTTCAATATGATCGTTCTTGCATCGAATTCTTTTGATACATTTACTAATTAATGGATTATAAATTCCAGATAAGAATTCTACTTTTGTCGATGAACATAATCAATTAACGATATTTTGTATTCCCTGTGTATATAAACCGGTACACATTCAAATAATTAAATATAACTCGCGAGAGCATTTATATATTTTCGATTTTTTTGACTACTACTTTTAATCTACTGTGATTCTTGTCTCTAGTCTATTTATAACTCACATATTAATAATTATTATTTTATAAAATTACATTTCTTTAAATATAAAATTTTCTTTAAAACAAGCAATGTTATTTTTAAATATTTAATTTCTTTAAAACAAAATCGAATTTTCAAAGAATATTTGGATTTTTCCGTTCAAAATATGAAGTTAAAAAAGTTGTCTCGACAGCTGCTATTATCGGAAAATGATAACAGATCCTTGAAACTAGATTCCATCACACAAGAATAGTATAAATCCCAAGTAAGCTACCACTTCGGCACTGTATTAAAACTTTCGTAATATCAATTAACGTTAAAAATCGATGTGATTAGCGGAATTTCAATTATTTTCATAATAAATATATTATGCAAATGATTTCATTAGGGAAAAAAGTTGAATACAGAACTGATAAGAATTACTAAAATCATAAGAGATGGATGAAACAGGAAATTAATTAGTATCCTACTTTTCCATTCTACACAAATTAATTGTTAAAATAGTAAAAACGATAAACATCTATTAACCATGCAGCATTCAAATTCAAACTATTTACTGATTCAAATAAATAATTTTTGTCTGACATTTATGTTATTTTCGACTTCTCTTTCTTAAATTAATTACAGTTGATGTTTGTTTAATTCCCAAATGAATCTTCAAATTATATTTTAACTCTAACTTTCTCTATCAAAAACATAAACACAGAATACAGCATTTAATTTCGAAGAGTAAATTTATTTATCATAAAGAATAAATACCGTCAATATAAATTTTATGTTTAAGAATTAATTTATATAATTTTAATGAGAAAATTCGCTATTTTGACATCCAATTTTCTTATCATTTAAATTTTTGTCACCTTAATTAAAATTTGTAAAAACTTGTTACATGATAAATTTCAAAAATTAATAATAGATTTAACCAGAAAAATAAAATTTAAACTGTTTCGTTATTATATTAAAAATTTAGTTGTATAATATTTCCGGGCATAAAAATGTTTAATATTGTTATTTGCAATAGTAAACGATTTCAGAATGTAAGATTTAATTTTAAAAACATTCAGTTTATTTTAAATTTTCATATTTTAAATAAAATAATAATGAAAATTCTAAATTTTAACTTTATTAATTAAAGTATATATTAAAATACTAAAATCATTTATAGGCTATAATAAATATCACAATTATTTCCTGAAAAAGAATAGCAAGAAAATAAATCTAAAGTAAAATCAAAATAATATCTTTTGAATTTGCATGGATTTCAACTGTTTTTTTTTTTCTTCTTCTTTCTTTCTTTCTTTCTTTCTTTTAATTTCTCTCGCATTAATAAATAAAGCCGTATGATGGAATGTTAATGATTCTATTTAAAATACAATATGTTTCTATTAAAATACATTTTTTGTTATTATGCTCAGACATATACTTTAATTTATAGTTTAAATATAATTATAATTCGAATTAAGAATAAACCGACTGTCAATAAACCAAACAACAGGTAGTAGTATTCATTCTCTAATATTGTCCGATGATTGGTGGAAAATATCGCACTTCCAAAGTTCATGTTCTCTAAACAAGTGTATTGTAAAATGAAGCCGTTAATAAACAACAGTTAAAAACA
The DNA here is from genome assembly GCF_030686945.1 of Centruroides vittatus. Lineage (NCBI taxonomy): Eukaryota > Metazoa > Arthropoda > Arachnida > Scorpiones > Buthidae > Centruroides > Centruroides vittatus. The sequence continues at coordinate 895,864 of NW_027122214.1, forward strand.
ACTACATATACATTATAGCTTTAATTCTCAGATGACTATCTTAATACTATCACGTTGTTTATTATAAGTTACAAAATAATCATTTTGTTAGGATTAGTTTTTTTATTATAGCTGTAGTTTTCAATTATACTACATATTTTGTTTATTTTAATTTAGAAAAGTCAAATAAATTTCACAATTTTATCGTTATTTTTCCGAAAAGAAAAATTATGATAATTTTATGCTTAAAATTGAGGAAATTTTCAGAAACTATTAATTATTGTTTAATTATAATTTTTTATTCAATATAGAAAATTAAATTTTATAAAAAATGAATTAATCAAAACATAACCTTTAAGCAGTTTAAATATTTATAATCGAAAGAAGGAAATTTCGGTAGTGTAAATGGCCAACTTCAGGCTTCACAAATCGAACTAACACAGAATACAAGTTTTTAGAACACATGCACTTGGCGCTTACAAAATGTATAAATTAAATAATACAATATAACAACAAAAGTTAATATAATTTTTTGTTATTATATTGTGTTATTAATTTATACATTTTGTAAGCGCCAAGCGCATGTGTTCTAAAAGAGCATTATTACAGTCTGTGGTGTTCCCGCTCAAATCCGTAATCGGGCCGAAACTTTTCGTAGGTCTCCCTGGCCCTAAATTACATCATACCAAATTTCAGCTTCTTATTCGCACGGGCTGCGGCGCGAAAATTTAAAAACTTTCTGCGGTTTTTCCGGGATATCTCGGAAAACCATTTGCCAATTTGGATAAAATAAAAACTATGTTATACAACTGCGGAAGGACTATATCTGTTATTTTTTTACAGATTTGTACACGAATGTTTACTATGTGAAACAACCAAAACAAGAATCGTTCGACTTTTTGCATCCCTTAGCGAAGCCTGTTACAAGCTGAAAAATATACTGTCGAAGTGTCCAATGTCCGATGTATGTCAGCAAAGTTTCATTACTTTATCTTGTTGGTAAGATACCGAGAAAAATTAACTAAAAAAGTATACGTTCAGTTTCCCATAGGATATAATGGCATTCCTATTTAAACTACATACTGTTTAAAACTGCCAAATTTAGAGGAAATATGGATCCTTTTTGGTACAAGTTGTTTCATTTTCAAAATTGTTACATACTTCTTGTATTTCACTCCTGTAGAAGATGTGCTGTCATGTCAGTCCACATAATAAGTTTAATATGAAAATGATATATGTGGACTGACATGACAGCACATCTTCTACAGGAGTGAAATACAAGAAGTATGTAACAATTTTGAAAATGAAACAACTTGTACCAAAAAGGATCCATATTTCCTCTAAATTTGGCAGTTTTAAACAGTATGTAGTTTAAATAGGAATGCCATTATATCCTATGGGAAACTGAACGTATACTTTTTTAGTTAATTTTTCTCGGTATCTTACCAACAAGATAAAGTAATGAAACTTTGCTGACATACATCGGACATTGGACACTTCGACAGTATATTTTTCAGCTTGTAACAGGCTTCGCTAAGGGATGCAAAAAGTCGAACGATTCTTGTTTTGGTTGTTTCACATAGTAAACATTCGTGTACAAATCTGTAAAAAAATAACAGATATAGTCCTTCCGCAGTTGTATAACATAGTTTTTATTTTATCCAAATTGGAAAATGGTTTTCCGAGATATCCCGGAAAAACCGCAGAAAGTTTTTAAATTTTCGCGCCGCAGCCCGTGCGAATAAGAAGCTGAAATTTGGTATGATGTAATTTAGGGCCAGGGCGATCTACGAAAAGTTTCGGCTCGATTGCGGATTTGGGCCAAAATACCACATTCCCTTTGTACTCTGTGGATGTGTATAACCTGAAAGTGTCATGTTTATTAAGGTTTAGCGTTTGTAGACTTTTGCGCAGTGTATACAATATTATGACACCAGTGGAAGAGAGGACAATAGGCACAATAAATACCTTATCCAACCTCCATAACTATTTTATTTCTTGTGCGATAGTGGTGGAGTGTTATCCTATAGGCAAAAAAGGCAATTGGCTGGGGCCACAAATCTTTTATAATAATAAAAAAATATATATAGTCTCCCAAAGAAAAATGTGTGAAGTGTACATGGGACCTCCTAATTCAGATTTGTCTGGGCAACATGAAGCTTCAACATGCCACTGGAATGGAGTGTATTGTTGATTTTTTCAATGTGAGGATTTTTCATGTTATTAATGTTTGGAATAAAGACGTCTGTTAGATAAGCGATCTTATTGAATTTGTCAATAAAAGTGATTGTGAATTGTTTTATTTGTGATTATGGTTCTGTCATAGTACATTTTGTGTGTGTCATTTTCTAGTACTGCTTGTGGAGTATATTTGTAGTATGTTACATAGATGTTTAATAATCTGTGTTTGTGTGGAAGCTCTTGGTGTATTATATTTGCTATTTGATTATGACTATGTAAATAGTCTGTTTGCATTAAGAGCTTGCAACCAACGGTTATATGCTGTCTTGTTTCTGGAAGAATGTGGCATTTTCTGTAAGAGTCATTTGTGAGTGATGTATCCTTTAGAATGTAATTTCTGTAATTTTTAGTATTTATGACCTGATCTTGAATGGCAACCATAAACCTTCTGTCTCTCCAAATAGGCAGTCCCTAGTCAGCAAATAGTTTGATGCAGTTTTGTCAATAATCCTGAGCTAAGCTTAATTAATAATAATAATAATAATAACCTATTATTATTATTATACAATATGTTACTAATAACATAACACACAAACACATTAATAATAACCTATTGTTATTATTATTATTTATAGAGTGAACACTTAAAATTGGGTAAACCGTCTTCTTCGTTAACACATTTTAATATTGTATATATACAGGTAATTCTATCTGTGATTCCCTGACTTATTAACGTTTCTGCATTTCCCCTTTCCATTACGTAATATTTGACCAACACTATTTAAGCCCATTTTGCACTCAATTATATAAATTTTTTATTAAAAAACACTTTATTCACTATAATTGCTGTTCAATGAAAAACACAATGGGATCGGTAGTATTTTAAACTATTTGTAAATTCTAAAAATATACTATTTTTAGAATTTACAAATACTTTATTCACTTACAAAAAAAACAAAAACTTCGCGTAAAATCGATTACGTAATTAGCTACGTCATTTCTAAGTATTATAAAAAATTATTTAATTTGAATTAATTTGTAAATTTTATTTAAATAAGAAAAAGATTCACCTCGTAAAATCGAATTTTCTTATAGCTAGGAGGCGGGAAATTCAAAATAATTTAAACAGAAGCACAGACCTATTCAAGGTCGTTACATTTCTTCACATCCTTCCCTGAAATTAAAGTGGGAGCGGCGGAGTTTCGGCGGGAAAGCGGGTCTTTGTCGATGGTGTTTTTGAAAACCCGATTTTAACTCTACGGTGATATTTTAGTATACGCTCGAAAAACGTGGACTTCCGAAATTACGCGGGCCATCCGAAGGCGGAAATTTGCATTTAGAGAAAAGACATCACAGATCATCAATCCGTCAAAATTGGCAGGGTTATTATCTCCACATACTGTATGTGGCCAGCAGAGAAGAATACAACGAATAAAATACATAATTTGCGTGAGGTCCGCCACGCGTCCCAAAATGTCCCGTATACAATACCGTTAAACCTCTCACGTCATCAACTGACTGCAATGAGTTAACAAAATGTCACGCAGGTCAAAAAAATAGGAAGGGTTGTGTACGGAACACAATCGCAATTGTTTAAGGCGAGAATCCGACTGTGTGTCATTAGAGAAAGAATAAGATTTTAACGAACATCGTCTTGCTGGTTATCATATTCCAAGTCAATATCTATCGGTTCGGGCGGCGACGGACTCGAAGTATTCGCGTCGGAGTTGACGCCCTCGGTTTTCATACGTTTTCTACACAATCTGCATCGTTCGGCATCAGTCTTTGGACTTTCCTAATTCCTTTTAAATGTTTCTTTCCAATGAGATAGGTTTCTTCCATTTCTGTTCGTATTTCCTTTTCAATTTCTTCCACATTATGAAAATTTTCTTCCACTAGCACAGATATCGGCTTATGACTTTACAAATTCTATTTTGTCGATTATTATTGCTAAATAATATTGTAGATCCTGTCACTCTATGCAAATCGACACCAATTTCGACGTCTTATTTCTTCGCCATCTAAAGTTGTACTGCCCAAACACGCATCGCATCGCCATTTTGTGTTCATGCGCAACCGCTCGTGAGCACCACTCCTGCAAAGCTGCGTGCAGCTTTGCAGGGGCAATGCCCACTACCCAAAATTTTAAATATGGACGTAAATCTTCTATCTAACAAAATTTAAATCGTTAGATCATCATTTAGTTTACGAGATATAAGCGCAACAAATCCTGTCATTTATTTGATAGCTCCAGTTTTCGTAGACCTCCCTTTAACGAACCGAATTTAAAGACTAGTTCCGATCAAAAGAGAACGAAAACGACAGACAGATTTCGCGGTATTTGCGGATTCCCTAACTTTCTCTGACTTTTTCTGCTAGAAATCTTATTCACTGACTTTTCCTGATTTTCCCTTACTCTGTATAAAGGATTTTTTGTTACTAATTTTTTTCAGAGAGGGGTAGTTGGAGAAAAACTCATGAATTTTATCTTTGGTAACTATTTTTATAAAACCTTATATCTCTTGCTTTTTTTTTGTTTTAACTTTTTTCGTAGAGTCAATAAAGTACACCCTCGTCAAGAATTTGTGCATTGAGAGACAACAGAAAGAGACATGCCAATATATTTAGTAGTAATGTTAACAAACTCTGACAACTAAATAATAAGATAGATGTGAAACTGACAATACACAAATATTATGCTGCATGAAATTCATGCATTCCTTAGCGTATTCTGTAATCTAAAGCCTGTATCATCACATGGTTCCACACTAAGCACGATGAGAAATTTGCTGCAATTTTGCTATAATAGTGTAAGAGTGTTGTCACTAAAGGGCATGGAACAGACAGTAAATGTAAATTCTGTTTTAAAATTCGAAAAAAGGAATCTGAGATAGTGACATTAATAGTTACGATCCTTTAACTAAATATCAATCTTCCTTCTGAATGGATGTCACGTTCACGTTGCACAATCACGTTTTGCAAGAGGAAAGTCAAAAGGTGTGTTTTATGGCAGAAAAGGAATTATTCGTCATGAATTTGTTCCTGAAGGGCAAACTGTCACTGGCATTTATTACGTGAGTATTCTGGAACCCTTCTGAAAGAGGATTGTCAGTGTCCACCCTGAGTATTCGTCATCAGGCAGTTGGTACTTTCTTCACGATAATGCTTCGGCTAGGGTTTCTCATTTCCCGGTCTTTTGCTTGCCCCGGGATCCCGGGATAAAATTAATTATTTTTAAAATGTAAAATAATATCTTGAAATCAAATGATATAATTATTTTTCATTTTTTAAAGTAAGTTAATACATTCTGCAACCTCCAAAATCATAATAATAATGCTGTGTAAGATATATATTAAAAATTACCTTTGAATTACGTAGAAATTTTCACAAATAGAAAAAATTTATTAAAGTATGCTGGAAACTACATACAACAACAATAAAAATGTTTTGAATTGAGTTGAAAATTTAAAAAAAATGAACTTAAAAGATAATTTTCGTGATTTAAATAAAACATATAAAAATTTACAATAATATTTTGTATTGAGATTTTAAAAAGCAAAGATGGTCACAATACTCCCATCACTCAATCTGATTCTTATTTTAGTAATGAAAAGACCCGCTACCGAGAATGTTCTTTCCAATTCAATTGATATGAGTGGAATCGTGCTTAATGCATTTAAGAGAAAATAGATGTTATGTATTTTTTCACCCGTAGCCTGGAAGATTTCTAGTTCGTTTTCGAGATTGTAGTACTTCTTTCGCTCTCTAGTATTCTTGATTTGTCTACTTCGGCTGCTTTAATAGCGGCATCAAGCTTATATCCCGATAATTCGGCAATTCGTTTGGCTTCAATAATTAGGTTTATGAAGAAAAACTTCATACTTGCAAACTTCATACTCGTTTGTATCCTTGTCCAATTTGCACAACCTGGCGTTACGCAGTTATTGAAGCTGCTGGGCATGGTTACAAATTAAAACAGCATAAGCACAATGATTCCAGATATTACAGGTTCTGACAAGTAAAGAATTTTCAGAGTCCTGCCACAAATAAGCTTCATATTGATTATTGACCATTTGTGACATGCCATAACGAGGAAATATTAAAAAACTGATAAGTAGATTTAAAATTAATAAAAAGAAATGTATTCTGACAGTTTATGAGTTAATTATACTTTCTATTGGAAAAATATCCACAACCTTAACATAAAATAAGAAAAAAGTGAATTTTTAAGAAATTTGGGGGATTTCCCGGAATATTTCCCGGGTTAAAAAAAAACAACCGGGATCCCGAGATGCCGTTTGAGAAACCCTAGCTCCGGCTCACAGGATGGTGCTGGTTCAGGAATTCTTGGCTCGAAAACAAATGTTTGTGTTCAATCATCCATCCTACCCCAAGATATATCTCGATGCAGTTATTGTCTGTTTCCCAAACTAAAGTTACTACTGAAAGGGTACCATCATTTTTAAGACATTAAAGATATCCAAGGCTGTGACATGCCATACCATAGACTTTCAAGTTTTTACTGAACAATACCACTCGCCACTTTACTACACTAATGCTACTTTGAATAAAATACACAATGTTTTCATTTCATGACGTCTGAATCATTACTTAATTGTCAAACCTTGTACAACGTCGCCAACTAACACATCGAAATTGGGTTTTTCGAAAACGTTAATCATTATTTGTATGGATGTATTATTTAAATTTTATCGCTAACACTTTTGAAAAAAAAGAAAAGTAATAATTATGTGACAGTTGTTCAAACTCTCGCCAAACATTAATGCGAGCGCCGATAATTTCGCTTTATAAAACGTTATTTCATTCATAATTGCTATTAATAAATTACATTTTGGCTAAATATAAAATAAAATTAAATATTTTGTCATAAACAATTCATTTCATTGCAATTTTATTATTTTTGAATTTTTACTCATGATTTATCAATGTTACACTCAAACCTGTTTTTGTGCGGTCTTTTTTTGTGCGATTTTTTGTGCGGTATATGAATTTCCATCAAATTGGTATACTGCACAAAAAAATTGCACAAGAACAAATCACACAAATAAAAAATCGCACAAAAAAGACCGCACAAAAACAGGTTTGAGTGTACCTCTTTTTATTTTTTTACTGATTACGACGTTTTATATCTATTATTGATGGAAACTATTGTACTAAAGTAAATTTTATTCCAAAAACAACCATACTAATTGTTTTACCGAAACACTTTATTTCTCTATGGTGTTACCCTACACAAAATGCATTTCTGATTCTCTTAATTCCTCGTCAGTTGCACGAGCGGAACATTACAATAGATTTGTTCTTTTAGACAAGAATTCCATTCATATACAACAACAATATAAGAACATAGCTCATCACGAAGTCCAAAATAGAGTATTAGAGACTAGTTACTAAATCGAATATAATCTTTATTTATCTTCAATTTATTCTTAATTCAAATGATATAATCTCAAATTATATATGCGCACACGAAACACAAAAACTATAAACTATTTTTACACTTTGTTAAAATACATAGTTTAATTTTCTTTACAGTCTGTTTAAAAAAAAACTGAAACATTAAGAGAGTTCTATACGAACTAAAATTCATATTCCAAACTATTCATCAATTATATAAGACTAACTTCCAATAGCCAAGGCAATAAAGGAACCGACTCTAACGCAAGACCTAGTCGAGAGATCAGAACCATGGTGCTAACGCGATGACGAAATAAAAAATAAACCTTACATACTGTTCTAAATTTCTAAATCATCTAATTAATTTCGAATACAGGTCGAGTCAGAAATTTTCTTAAGTGGCCTGACCCGTACTCTTAATATATCAAACCGAACGTATGATGTAACTGAAAAAAGATTCTTAGTGCCTACAGGATGGAAAAAGTTAAAAAAGAAAACCTTCAGTATCATTATTCTACACGTTCCACACACGCACATACAAAGTAGAGACTAACCTAAGTAAGACCAAAGTATATATGAATAATGTTATTTTTCATTACATTTTATTTATTTATAAAATATTGTAATTAGAATTAAGAAAAAAAATCATTTCAATTTTTTAAGTCAAAAAATACACATAAAAAAGCCAAATTGATAAATAAGTTCAATCAAAATATCTATTATTATTATATTCTCGTTTAAAGAATTTTGTTTCATATAATAATGGGAAAACTTGTTCAGTTCTTTCCTTTCCATTATTTCTTGTTTATTTAATTTTAAACGGTAGAAAGGTTCGTGTCTCTTAATAGTATTACTGAGACATGAACCTTTCTGTCATTTAAAATTAAATAAAGAATAAATAATCACAATTCCGCGATTATTCATTAAAGCTGCTAGATAAACAGTAGATATTAGTTTTTACCGATGTAAAATTAACTGTGTAAGAAGAGAAATTACCAGTGTTGTGAAAGAATTCGAAACGAAATTTTTTGATTCTTATTTTCATATAGAAATTTTCAATCTGCAAACGTAAAATAGAAAATACACTTATTGACAAAAAGTTATGCACTCAGATAGAATTCTCAATTACTGAAAAACTCAGCACACAGTTATGTCTCAGACAGATATGTAAATTATTACAGTTGTGGTCCGATTGCATGCCAGATAATGCCATCAGAAGACTCGCAAGTAATCCTATAAAACTCGCAGAATTCATTGTGTTCAGAATTTTTAAATATACTTGTTATTTGAAAATCTTCAAATGTCCAGCCTGTATGATGTATTCAAAGACATTGCGTACAAAAGGTTGACAAAAATTGAAAAAAGTCGCAACATCGGATTTTCCACTATCTGAATTGTTCCGGCTTGTCTCTGAGGTTGCGCGAGCATGTGAGGACGCACGCTCACGCACACTGAAGCACACACGTGGACGATGACCACTATGTATACTGCCAATAGACCCCAACATTGTCGATTCAGTTTGCAATAGTGTCGTGACAGAAACATCATCTTTAGCTAAGAATCCTGGTTCTGTGTGGGAATAGATGGCAACGTTACTGTTGAAAACCAGTAATGGGTGCTTCAAATCCGCTAAAACTTGACTGACATATTGCCTCAATGCTAGCATGCTGGTCTGGGAAACAATCTCATATAAGTCACTCACTCACTCACTCTAGTAGTAGTGCGAGGACATTGATGACACAGCAGTAATGTTCTGGAAATTTTGTGTCTTCATGTGTTTCGTTTCATAACAAGGCTGATAACAGCTATTTTCTATCAAGATAACACTTGGCTACAGCACTCCAGGAATATCTCCGTCACATTGTGACATTTTCTTGGCCTACTTCGTCTTTACTTATATTTCCCATCGGGAATTTATGATACCAGATGGTATTCCAGCTTCATATTGGTCCGTCTACGCGTGAGAGAGTTCTGGAGTAGAAATTGTAACATACATATCGCTCTCCAAACGTGACCACGTTTGGACAGCATATGGTGTCTGTATGTCTCCATGATGACCGTATCGCCGCTAGTTCCAGAAAAGAGGAGATTCTATAAGGCACTAAAGTTTCTTTAAATTGTATTGTTGTTCCATAGGAAATTGTTCTTTTGGAATGATATCGATATTGTGATCACGTATTACCATTGTTATTACGTTTACATTTATACGGTTTCATTCTGTTCTAACGACACCTTGGGGCATAACATTTTTGTAAATGAGTGTATCTACTAAATACTATAGTCTCTTTAATAACCTACAACTTGATAATCGTTTTTAAACACTAAGCTGAAACTAATAATTTGAGTACAAAATCTAAGTTATAATTAATACAGTAGAGTCTTCGATAACCCGGCAGTCCGGATAACTCGGATTACGTCCAATGCAGAAATTATTGATGCTGTCACAGTTAATGAAAAAATGCCGGAAAATGATAAAGACGTTGATGTTGAGGACTCCACCGTACAAGCTCCTAAAATATCACATAGTGAAGAACTAATGGCTGTCGATACCGCCTTCAGTATTTTGAACAACAAGGTGCGTCGGTAATGGATTTACTATTCCTTCGTCGTCTTCGTGATGAAGCAGCAAAACGCAAAGTGCAATGCAGAAGACAACAGGACATTACGCATTTAGTAGCAAAAAAGTAGCCAGTTTTTGCAAAGTCGGCTGGTTAATTTTCATTATAGACAGCTTTATGCCTCAAAGTATTTTTCTGAGGTCTGTCTTATCAGATAAATTACTGTACACTGTGTATTCATTAATTTTCATTTTCATATAGTAAAGGCTCTATGCCTTCATAAAGTACGTACTTTTCCTTTGTTTAAGGGTATTTGGGCAGTTTATTCTCTGTTGTATTCTCAAGCAAACAATACATACAAGTACAGTACAGTATTTTCCGAAGAAACACTCGTACTTATTCTTTTTTAACCCCATTCCCAATAACCCGGCATTTTCACAAACTCGGCCACCCTTCAGTCCACATTAGGCCGATTTTTCGGGACACTACTGTATTAAATAAAAACTTTTTAAACAACACAATTATGATAAATAGTTTTCTTTCACTTTGTTCATCAAATTTTAATTTTCATAAAATAATAATATTTACAGTTTTTCAACCACAGCTAAAGAAAAATCGGAGAGTAAAGAATTTCGAAATGATAAGCTATTTAAAATTACTTGACTGATCTGCTAACAAACATATCCACAATGTGAACCTGAGAACAAAATAAATTCACTTAAAAAAACGAAAATTAAAACAGAAAATCCATACTTGGCTCAGATTAAGAGCCGAATCCATATCCTTCAATATCATTTCTATTTGAAGAGACATACAGTAATGCATACATTAAGATTTGCAATTTGTTGTATGTTTATTAATAGATCAGCCACTCAACTTATTTTAATAAACATTTACTTTTTAAAATTGATACTTTATGAGGTAATGTAAAAGTCATATTACAGAGTACCCCGTTTAATATCTCTTCGCTAATGCGGCGCTTTTCAATTATATTCATTTTATTGTTTTTGGTGCTTGCTCATCTCTTAAGATAGTTTTTTGGCTTTTTATCAATGCAAACGCTACAGAGATGACTAAGAAAATTAAAACAGGAAGAATGTCTAAAGATGTTTCAGAATAACTTGCATCTCACAATTGGTCTCTGACAGATGAATATTTATATTATAGATGCTTATAGTTTAAGAGCAACAAAGATTGCTTTTTTGAAATGAAGTCAGCTCCTCATAAAGGCCCAGTTTGCTTCAGTGAAATGCTAACGAAAGAATTAAAATATGTTAGCTTCATCAAAAAGGCAGGTTTCGAATGGATTGTCGCAAATTTTGAAAGAAGTTCTGTATTTAATAGAATAGTGTGGAATGGAACTTCATGTTATAAAAAAATACTTAATGAAAGAAAACATCATTGCATGAAGCAAACTTTTGTTGTAATATTTCAAGGAACTGTCGCAGTCATCATCACCGCAGCCTAGTATTGAACAGTCTTAAACATCAGATACAGTCCTCGGGCATCTTTATCAAGCTTTCCATCTTCGAAATGAATAAAATTTGTTGAAGACTCGAATGATAAAATTCCACTATTTCCTTCAGCCTTTCTACAATAAATATGCAATTTTCAAGTTTGCATTCGTCACTCACTATAAGCAAAGAACGAAAGTGTTTTAAGGCAAGCAATACAGAATATACTACAGTACATTCGGTACATTAATCATTAATAACACTTTTTCAACATTTTTATAGGCTATCGTCATTGCACCTTTAATAAATGCTAGTACAAACATGTTTTTAGACTTTTAGACTGGCAAGTGAAAAAGACGTTGATTCGCTTTATGACGGTGATCTAGTCCTTAATCCGCTGTATTAGTGAGTACGCCTTCGTAAAACGGGATATACGTAACGGTAGCTTCGGAAACTAAAGGATTCTGAATCTTATCGAAAATATAATCAGATTTCCATTAACAAACGATTTTATATTTTTCGTTTGAATTTGGTTCCCATAATTAGTGGGTATGTATACAGGTATCCCCCTGCTTGCAGGTATCCACGCGGAATTTGATTAACGCGCAAAATTAATTGCGGCAATCCCTTTATATACGCGGCAGAAGTTTTAATTAACACAGCTTTAATAGCTGTCTTTATTTAACATAGCTGATATGCTTTTCTCAGCAAATAAGGTGCTGGTGAATTTGCTGTTTTCATCCGAGGGTGATTTCCGATATAGATATGCAGTTGTTACGATAATTACGATAGTTGTGAAATTTAACACATTACGAGGTTGTATTCTTTACTTAGAAGCTTATTTTAAAACTGTATTTCATATTTTCTTTGAGTAACATCAAATCGAAATGTCTGCAGATAAAATGCAAATCAGGCATATATATCTAGGCTTTTTAAGTTTCAAAAAGGATATAACGCTATACAAATAGTAAAAAATACTTGTAGTGTATGGAGAAGATGCTCCTAAGCGTCGGACATGTTAAATGTGGTTTTGTAAGTTTCATTCGAGAAATTTTGAACTAAAGGATAGAAAACGTACGGGTCGTTCAAAAACCGTTAACGAGGAGATATTTCAGAAAGTAATTGTTAAAAATCGACGAGTGAACTTTAAAAAAGTCTCAGTATGTCACCGACATGATGATTGCGTTTCGCATGCATTAAGTTTCTTCACTTAATGCATGCGAAACGCAATCATCATGTCGGTCATCATGTATTCAGTTTTTCTTCAAACTGAATAGAGTATAATTTTGCCTTACGAAGGTATGCAGTTCTAAGGTTTCGTTTTATTTTAAAATTAGTTATTCATTTTTATCATAGATAACTTTTCTTAGATGACAAAATAAAAATAATAATATTTGTTGTTAACCGAAAATTTGTTCTAGCAGGTATGATTATTTGGACGAGTACCGAGGTACCACTGTATTTGATTAACGCTATTTTGATATACATGGTAGCATCGAGGGATTAATTAATCGAGTTAATCAAGGGATACCTGTACAATTTTACATATATAAAATACTACTGTGATTCATACATAAATGTTTATATTTTGGACATAATTTGCTTATTAAAAATTACTTTGTCAAAATAAATTCAATAGTATATTATTTATTGTATAAGCATTGTTATGTAAAACAACTGTAAATTTTTACACATCGAAAATGCATTGAGCATTAAAAACGAAATGATAAATCAAATTCCATATGATGAAAACTGCGAAAAATATAAAATTTAATACTCACTTGATCTACTAGGAGCTTTATGGAAGCTGAAATAGAGAGAAAATCCACTCTCTTGATTAGGAGACCAAATGTATGTTACTTTGAGCACATGTGTCTGTGCATGAAACACTTGAGGAGCATGAAAGTTATGACGCGCTGGACATAGGACTTCCATAGGATTTTCGTGACCACTTGGTCGTAGTTCTGCTATCCTTACTTCAGGGAGACAATTAGGTGCAGGTTCGCTTCGTAGTTCATAAAGCCGAGTAAAGTTTAATGTTACCGAAATGTCTGTAGGTCCACGAATCACGTATTCACACTGAGTATCACCTTGATGATGGAAACGACTGGATGTAGCTTCAATCATACCTGGAGCTTCGCTATATGTCTGACTGCACACAGCTGAAATTAAATCAACAGCTAAAGCAGTATCAAGTATTTCAACCGTGTTAACGAATCAAATTATATTAACAGAAGGAAATTATAATTGTTTTACATTACATATAATTCTACAACTTAAATTCTCAAAATTAATTTTTTTTTTATTAAGTTTCAGTGGTATATTCATAAGAATAAAATTTATTTCTTATATGTATTATACACTCACACCTGCTTAATAATTATTACAAGAATTTCTTATCTGAAAAGTTTATCTTTATTATGAATTACATCACAAATTTGAATAATTGATGTTCTTCTAATTAATTTAGAAAAACAAAGAAATAATGGAAGTAAAATTAGAGAAGAGAAAAAAATGAAGCTTATTATAGGTAAAACCATAACGAAGTATATAACGAAAGGATGAGAAAATAGTCTACTCTGTATAACAATCGAGAATAAAACTGACAAAACCTCGAGTAGAAAATCCAAACGTTTTATGTAACAAAATAAAAATAAAGTGATTAAAAACAAAGTGAAGTCCGAAAACTTTATTTCATACTGAATTTTCTAATGTATTCAAAATGTTTTCAACAGGAAAATATATATATATATACTCTTGGAAAGTGATATTAAAGTGACAGAACGAAAAGAAAATGGCGAAGATTGTTTCGAGCGCACAATTTCAAGGTTTATGAAATTGCTTTTATACAAATGTAAAGTATTACTTTTTCTGTAAATTAGATATTGAGAAAAAAAAGTATATATTACATAAAATATCACGAAATTCTTGAAAACAGCTTCGATTTGTGCTGTATATCGGCACAAGGAATTAAATAATAAAATGAAAACAATAATATTAATAAGGAAATATGAGACAATTAAAGTAAAATAATAAGATTCAAAAGCGGCAAATAAAAAATTGATTTTTTAAGTTGTATAGTCTTACTTATGAATAAAATCTCAAATTTTTGTCAATTATTTTAATAAAAGCAATAGATATATCGTGTTTTTCACGATTCTAATACACACCTTTTTTGAACTTTTCTCGTCTCAATAATTGGGGTGCGCATTAGAATCAAGCACAAAATTGACTTAATGCAGCCTCGTTTGTTCTTCACTCTGCTAGGCAATTTACGTGTATTACGACATCGGTGTAGACATAATACACGTCCCTGTCACTACTTCAGTTTTAATTTTGTTTTTGATTTTATTGGGGGAGGGTTAACTGCAACAAGTCGACTGAACTATGTCCAGTACAAACCTATAACGTTGAATTTAAACAGAGTTAGCCACTATGCTGAAGAACATTTAAACAGGTATTTCAGTATTTTATGTGATAAATTTCATACTTTTCCATACCGACACGAAATCTCGCTGTTAAAATGTTGATCGTACTGTAATTTTAATTCTAATCGTCTCCACAGATCCTCTGTGCCTGATAATGGAGTCATAAATGAATACATTAAAAAAATGTGGACATCGTGAAGCACTGTAAACATGAAAATAAAATACTTTTCAAATTATGAGTTTATTACTGTTTAAATGCATTTTTGCTGTTGCGTTTTCGATACAGGGCGTGCATTACATTCGCAATCTTTTTTTTTTTTTTTTGTTTTTTTTGAGTTTTGACGTCTCGAACATCGGGTGCGCATTAGATTAATGTCGCGCTAGAATTTTGAGAAAACACAGTAATATTCATTTTACTTCGCAGGGTTTTAAATAAACTATGTTAAAACAAAGTTGGCTGGAAATTATAGAAGTTCATCTAAACAATATTATTGATAAAAATTCAAATTAATGAGAAAATTCATTTGAATTTATCGTCTATTAATCTAGTGTAAAATTTAGAGAAAGGCTTATCAGAAAAATCTGTAAAAAAATAATGCATGATTAAAAACAAAAACACCAAACTAGAAAAAAAAATTGATGATAGGAAAACGAGATTGGGTGAATTCGGATCGAAAATGGTTTTAAAAAAAGAAATAAAGAAAACAAAAATAAGTGGAGGGTTTAAAAACAATAATAAAAAAATGGAAGAAGGATGACCATTGATAAAGAATGAAAATGAAAAATGAAAGAAGAGAAGAAATCTGGAAGAAAGAGAATTATGATAAATAGGGTGCTGAACAATAAACCCACATTCCTTTCTTGAACGAATATACTTATAGAAAATGTCTGTGGTTTTTATTGTTTTCCGAAGTTAAAAAAAGAAAAAACTTGTAATATGTTAAAAACTTCTAAACTTTCAGCTAGACAGATTACAGTAAGAATAAGAACTGTTATTTAAATAAAAAAAAATAAAAAAAATAGAATGTACGTTATTACCAAATTTCCACGAACGGAAGTTGGCATTAAAAATAAACAATGCTATTAAAAATTCAACACACGCGATCATCACATTATATATCCATAAATGATCGGCGTTTAAGCTCTAGTCTATTATCAATATTTCAATAATACTTATAGCCCGAGGTTAAACAATTATCAAGTAAATAGCCGTCTTGTTTAGATATATTAACATATTAAGATTTATTTTTAGAAATGATTCTGTCGATGATGGTGACATTATTTGTAATAATACATGCAAGTTATATATATTCTATAATTTTAAAACAATAACTTAAATCTTAAATTCATCTCTTTTGCTGAAAATTTTTATCTATGGAATAAAAGTTATATTTTAAAAATTTATTAATCTATCAAAACTAAAATATATTCTTTAATTTGAAACAAAAAATATATACTTTTGACAATTACATAAATTGCATATATATATATATATATATATATCGTGAGTTAACTGAAATTTAAAATAAAAACAATATCTCGCTAATCCGAATCGAATTTGTCCATTTTTTTCGCTGAATGCTCCGTTCAAAACCAAAGAGAAATCAGATTTTTTTTAAAACATGACTATTGTATAGCCTATAAAAAATAATGTACGTATGTATTTATGTATATGTAAAATTTATATATAAAATAAATACATACATCAAATACAAGTTTTATTTTATTTTTTCTAATATATGTATCCTCCTTAATCCTTTCTACCTTCTTTTCTATATAAACTTATGGTATTTAACTCCGCTAATCCAAACAATCCCATAAATTATTAATTCGGAGTAACGAGAGTGCACTGTAGACAAATTTTTAGCTTTAAAAAGTGCAACAGAAGGTAAATGTCAGGTGGATTACCTTCAAGTACACAACGAGGTTAAAGGGTTGATTTGTCAATATTCATGTTTGGAAAGGAGAAATTAATAAACAATCAAATCAAACGCAAAGTCCTTCAGTTCTGCAAGGATATACAGATAAAAAGCCACTCAACACATTTTACGAATAAAATTTGATTCGAAATTTTGCAAAACCTCTATCGCTCATACAAATTTATTTTAATCATTAACGAAAAGAAATGAAGATTAAAAACATATCTATTTACTGAAAGCATTTTCGAACACTAAAATAAATCTGCCATTTTGAAAAGAACACTTAAAACTCCAATAACGGCAAAAATCGTGACAGTCCGGCTTGTCTAGACAGGAAAAAACATTATCAAGTCTTGTCTGTCTAACCTGTTATCTATAGCACAGTTCCACGCATCGCTTGTTCTAATCACAACGATATATTTCCTGGTAGTAGTATTGTGTCAGTGATCTTTCGTGACAATATTTGTTGTTCCATTGCGTTTAATATCCTATTACAAGAATTGAGATTTAAAAGTAAAAATCTGACGGTACGTAAAGAAATAAAAGGTCACAATAAAACTTCCTCCAATTGTATTTTGATGGGAAAAAACGACTACATGCTTACGTTGTTACAGAAATTAGCGTGTGTAGATAGTAAGATTTAAATAAAATTCATTTTCTTGTGAAGAGCACGTATATACATGCGACATGTGTGTGTATATATATGTACATATGTACATATATATATATAGGATGGGATATTTACAACATAGTGAAAGTATTGTTATAAGAATAATAATAATTAACTATAGAAAGACAGAGAATATAGGTTAAGCACAAGCCTATATTAATATTATAAATGAACATCATAAATCACAATCTCAAATAAACATCATAAAATTCATTCAAACACTAAAAATAAAAATAATACAAAATTTTACAATTAATATTACATAAATCAATAAATTACGTAATAGAATGATGTTAGAATTTCTCTCTCTCTTTAAATAGAAAATTTGAATGTAAATCTCATGTCTTATCTTTTATTTTAGAAATAGCTATATTTTAAAAAATTTTGATACTATATTTATATTTACAGCGAAATTTCGTATAAAATGAAATAATATTTGATTCATTACGTTTTATCGTCATGTTTTAAAAAGATGAGTACATTCCAAATCAAAAATTAAAACTCCTTCTAACAATAAACCAGTTTCATTCCCACTAACAGTAAGATGCCTTTAAAGTAATCTTTATATGTATAAGCGTATAACTTATTGTACTTCATTATTTGAATAGACAGCTTTTTATAATTTTATTTACATTTCAATTAATTTATTAAAACATATTAATTTAAGATAATAAGATTAATACAGTATTATATTCGTAATGTAGTTGTTCCACATGTATACATATAAATTTTACTTCTCATTTATTTCACATCTTTAAGTAATCAAAATTAAAATGAAACTCTAAGCAATGAACTACACTTCTACGAATTTGATAATTTTTTAATAAATTAATTTCGTTATCAAAAAATTTTTGGAATCAGGAAAAAAACAAATGTTCTGTTTTATTTCTAAGAAATATTATTTAACGTCCATGTAACGCAACACGAAATGTTTGTATAATTAAATTATTCTACAAGTTACAGTTTCCAATCCTTATTTCTTTTTCATTTTTAGCAAACTTTTAAAATGTAAAACTATGTCATACTGTTGGCGAGTTTTATAAACTAGTGTTTTAAAAAACAAGAAGTAATTTCATTTTTTATAATATATATTAATATATATATAATTCTCAAAACTTACAAAAATGCCCGCTACTGTGTGTATTGTAACTAACTTTTTAATAAAATTCCATCGCCACAGAAGTCTCTACTTGAAACATTATAATATTCTGCTGATTAGTTTCTGAGTTTTATCATTTTGAAATATGAACTTTATGTATTTAACAAATGCGTTTAGTACTAATTATTACTTTCTTAACTTCGATATATTCTGAATTAAAAATCGAAATTTTAATTAATGTTTAAGTCCATATACCCTAAATATGAACGGTACTAATAAACAAAAAAGTTTTAATATTCAATTATTAGAATGAATAAGACATTTGTTCTGATTTATAGAATCCATAGGCTTTGAAAATAAAAACAAGCAGAATATATAGAAAGAAATAATATTAGACTGTCTTTTAATAATATTTTCTCTCTTATCTATTAAAAAAAAGTAAAATTAAAAAGGTGAAATAATGTTAAGATATATACTACAAAACTCGTTTAAATATTTTCATAAACAGGAAAATAAAACGTTCCTTCTCCATGAAGATGTTTGGATTGATTCAACCTACACAATCTGACCTGTGTAGGTTTAACCAAAACAATTTCATATTTTTATAACAGTTAAATTGTTTTCCTAAAACAAAGCATCACATTATCCCAACTCGTTATCGGAAATAATCACACTATATCTAGTCAGATATTTGTTTCTATCTTTATCATTATTTACAATTAGTGATGACAATAAATACTAAAATGTATATGTAAATGATATATACATACATACATATACATATGTATATATTTTACAAGCTATGATTCCACATTGTTGGTAAGTAAACAAACTTACTATTCTACCAATTCATTAACCAGAATTGACCAAGCTACTGACCGAGTTCGTGTAGAAATCTACAATTTCTAAGAACTAAAACCCATTTACTCGAATTTTCCGATTGCACAAGCTCCTTATCTGTAAAAACCATCTAAATATTATTATTCAGTTTACTGTTTACTGGAATTTGATCAGCTTATTAATTATCAAATAATTAACATTTTTAATATTTCACTTCTTTAATACAGATAATGAAGAAAATTTTTAAGGCAAGTCGTCATCGTTTTCAGCAGGGAGGAAGCAATTACTTCTTTTTATTAGCAATATTTTTATTATTTGCATAAACATTTATAATAAATTAATGCTATTCAATGTAAATTCATTATTTAATTGCGTTTTGATTATACAGTATATAGACATACAGGCTTTATATTTAGTTCGACCAAAATCATTTTTAAAATAATTTATTTAGGCTAAATATGTAAATAATAATTGTCAATTGACAAATTATATATGTAAGACTAAAATTTAATTTATATTTTAATATAAAATAGATCCTTAAAATGCACTTTAAAAATTTCTCTCTCTTCCTTTGTGAACTATTTCAAAATTATTACTTAAAGTTTTGTTATTGAACAAATATTTATTATTTAAACATTTATCAACATTCAAACAGAAATTTCATTATATTTTATTTAATTATAATACCATTATTAAAATGTTAATATTAGTATGTTTTAAGTTAATTTTTAATATGTAAAATAAAGAATAATCGAACACGTATAATACTAGTTTTCTGCTGATGGATTTGAATTCAACAGAACTGAATATTCAGCATGATAATTTGATATAGCAAACATTAAATATTAATTAGGATATAACAGTTTCGAACTCGTTATCCGATTTGACGATCGAATCAGGTCGAATAAGTTCCAGTAGGCACAGTTGGAAAATAAGCCTATATAACTCGTATTTTATATGATATCCTTCTAATAAATTTCATTATTTCTTTTAGAAAGTATATCTTCCATATCTTTTAGAAAAAACTAATTCTTGAATATTTAATAACGATTATGAAGTATACCTTTATACTGTATAAAATATTGAAATAATTGCTCAGAAATTAATTTGAAGATTATTTTGTCCGTTAAAACGATCATTTATGAAAAACAAATATGTTGAATATTTAGCAAGTTACTTTTATAAAATAACATAACTAAATGCTATCTAAATATTTAGTTATAATCCCCGTAATACTTAATGTTATTCTTAAAATTGACATCTTGTTTCCAAGTTCCAGCAAATAAGCATTCGTGGTCCAATTTCAGACCAAAAAAAATTCTCACGATATACCTACTCAGTTGTTTCTTCTCCGAAATCTGTGAAAAGACACGATCGATTTTGCGTTAAGATATACAAACCGCGAACGTAAGGGGTGAATCATAATTTGATCGAAACTAATCTTGCTCATGTTATTGTGGTCATGTACAATGATGCAGCGAGTAGAAGCCAAAAATAAACAAGTCCTTGAGTTGTCGAAAGCTTGTAGATTGCAGTAGATAACGGAGATCAGAAAATAGACATAACAAGTTCCATCCACTGTTTACATAGAATGTTGTCAACAGGAGATTGGCCTTGTTATTCAGTAGACGGAAGAACAGGTCCTTTTCTACGCCTCGTCATATATTTAATATACAAGAAAAATATCTATACAATTTTATTAATTTCTAACATGCTATATTTTTCCAATGAAAACCAATCGAAAAAGTAAATATTGATTTTCTAAATTAGAACTCTCAAAAGTTTCAATAAAATAAAACATTCTAAATATATATTTATTTATTTATTACGAATGAATAGCATACATATGTATAAATATTACTTATAATTTCGATATTTTTATTAAAATGATAAACCTTCGCTCCACGAGATATATGATAAGATATAAGCGTGTTTTCCAAATGCATATTTCCAAAAGCTTATTTGTAAGTTGATATATAAATTATTTTAAAATTATTTTTACGAAGATAGTTATACAATAAACATTTTATAAGTACTGTATAATCCATTTCTAAGATAATACCTGTATCTCTGGTAAAAATTAAATTTAATAAATGAAAAAACTAAATAATTTTTTAATCTTATTTTTCGTCTTTAATTTTTCAGTTTACGACTTACCTTTCATCCAAGAATTATATTATTGCAATTTAAAAGTGAAACAAAAATAAAATTTATTGTATATAAATTTAACAATTTTGTAAAAGTAAAAAATACATAAACAATTAAATCTCTTCAAAAACTGAATCATTGTAAAACTTTGAAAATAAAATAAAAACTTGATTATCCGAAACGGTTAGGAAAAGTTTTACTATAAATGCCAAGTGTATATAAAACACAGACCAAACTCTCCCTAAAACTGGAAATCACTGTGTCATCTGTCTCAATAGAGAGATTGCGGCCAACGTTTTCAACGCAAAAACATGTGTCCGACGTACCCTGTAAGCCTAGAAGTTTGACAATGGTGTTTGGAAAGTCAGTGGAATCATGCTCGACATTCCAAACACCATTGTCAAACTTCTAGGCTTATAGGAAAGCGGAGCTGTACGTCCGACGTATATGTTTTCGCATTTAAAACTTCGGCCTCAACCTCGCTATTACGTTGGATTTTGAGTAAATTAATTTACTTTCAAATACAGTAATCACATTACAGTATTTACATTTCATAAAACTTTAAATGCACAAGACTTGATGCTGTACCTAAACACAATAACAAATGAGTTTCTGAATTATCTGAAAGACCTCTTATCGCAGGATTTGACAACCCGCGGCCCTCGGGCTGCATGTGGCCCGCAGTAATATTTTTTGCAGCCCACCTCGCATAAAATATGAATAAATATATCAATTTCCCAGCTTAAGGAAGTATGCCGCAAAAATTAAAGCGTTATTTTCTACAACTTATGTACATGAATAGTTTTTCCGCAATGAATTTAGTAAAAATTAAAACAAGAAACCGGCTAACAGACACATCAAAGCTAATTTAAAACTAGCAGTGACTAATATTTAACCAAGTATATTAAGTTTACATCAGTTCCAGAAGCTAAATTAAGTATACCTATGATAATTTATAATTATATATGAATAAATAATTATGATTTACCGACATTTTTTTTTATTTTCTTTTGTATGCGGCCTGCATCAATTCAAAAGTTTTGAAATGCGGCCCTTACATAGAAAAAGGTTGTCCATCCCTGTCTTATCCCATCAAGTTCGGATAATCCAGTTATCACTGTATTTTTATTTTGTTATATTTTACATAAGAAAATTCTAAAAGTTGTACTGTGATGTACTTATGGTCAGCTAACCGTAATTTATATACAGGTAGCATCACAAAAATATTCAATTCAAATAATTGTATATACCTTTTGAAAAATCCTATTTTTCTAAATTATGACGCAAAATGCAAGTTATATAAAATATACAGTAATTCAAAATTACATAAGAATAATTATTTCATTTAACTATATAAACTATTATATTATATTAAAATTATTCTAGCTTATAAAAGTAAATTTTTTTTGTAAAAGTTATGTTATACAGAACAGAAATTTATTTTTAATATGACACTGAATATGAACGATCTATACAAAAGATGTATTTATACCCAAGATTTTCAATACCAATCACAGATCCTGAAATTAGAGTCTCCCAGCCCTTATATCCCTTCTTCTGATATGACTCACTTTGAATTATTGCATTTCTCTTTTATGTTTCATTATGCTTTAAATTATATAAATTGAC
Source organism: Centruroides vittatus (assembly GCF_030686945.1). Classification (NCBI taxonomy): domain Eukaryota; kingdom Metazoa; phylum Arthropoda; class Arachnida; order Scorpiones; family Buthidae; genus Centruroides; species Centruroides vittatus. The sequence goes on from NW_027122214.1 coordinate 919,187, forward strand.
TTTGCAGATTTTATAATTATACAGATCTTGGCCTGGGTCCCTGTGCAAGTCCAGAATCCAAGACTACAGCTCTGACTTTTTCTCATTCTCAATGGTCCCATTTATACTAATTTCTGTAAGTGACAATTTAAATAATTTCACTTTCCTACTGCTTTTTTGATCCACAGTAAAGCAATTATGAGATGCAATAACCTAAAAAAGCTTCTTGACTCTACTAATAAAGTATAAAATTGCATTTGTTATTGAAACACTTTTTTAAAATAAAATTTCCATTTCTTGTCATATTATAAAATATAACATTTACAGTACAAGTAAATTTAATCAAACTTCGTAATAAAAGAAAGTATTATATTGTAAATATTTTACTTTATTTAGGTTTATTTCAATTTCATTGATTCCACCATTAAATCTGAACCATATTATATAATAATCATGGTTTAATAATAAAGACCTATTATTATTATTGGGCTGCAATTTGAAAAAATTGTAGACATAAATTCCCATTGTCATCTGCCTGTCTTTCCTTAATCTTGAAAACAGAGTTAGATAGATGAAAGAAGAGACCAAATATGGAAACCTTAGGGGCAGGACGCCCTGATTAATTATATACGAACTTCCAATGCAACCGGAAATAATGTTATTTCATTTCAAGAATTTTTGCGTGAAAGGTGTTAGATAGATAACCAGTACAACTCTATTGTTAAAGGAAAAGTATGATGTACAGGAGCAAGCCACTACTATTTTGAGGTGGAGAGCATATATTTTAAATTAAATAAATTAAAAATATGATTAAAAATTGCAGCCCAGCATTGTGACACTGTCACTTTGGTCCAGCATAGCACTAGGCATTGGTATATATGCTATGTAGACCATACTCCACCAACACTGTAATAATAACAACAATATTACATGAATTTAAAACAAATCTAAGATAAACAATATACAGTATTTAAAAAATTATAATCAAATGTACATCATCCTATTTTAACTACCTTCATTATTATTACTCATAATTGATGATAATACAACTATTAATTTCAGTGGAAATATAATGTTAAGCAGTTAGTTGTATAGAACAGATAAAAAAGGTTATTTAAGTTGATTTTCATATATAATTTCATAAATATAAAACAAGTTTGCCTACATTAGCTTCCATTTAATTTTTAATCCAGACAACATGCACAAAACTCTGTAAGCCTATATCATCTATAATGTTTAAAAAACTGAAAATTCTTATAAGAAACCTTCTATTATAATGAATATATGAAAATAAAATAGACATGATAAAATAATCAAATAACAACTTACTTTTTCTCTTTCTTCTTATCATTAGAATCTATTAATGTCAAAAAATTCTAAAAACAGAATAAACATTGCAAAGATAGATAGAATTGGGATAAGTAGAAAATTCCTAAACTTTATTTTTGATAACTAAATAATCTAATATTTTGGAAAAAAAAACAATATTCAGAAAAATAGGAAAACAAGTTTAAAAGCTAAAAGGAAACCCTGCAAAAACATTTAGATCTAGGTTACAAAAGATAAAATAAGGCTTACAAACATGTTTGACAAATGTTTTTCAAGACTTCTAAAATTTTGACAGGTATCAAATTAAAGTAATAACAATAACAATAATAATAATAATAATGTAAATTTGTTGTTTATTAAATTTGTTAATTGTTTTGTCTGTTTTATTTTAGTAACTACTTCTAAACTCTAAACTCATATTTAAATAAATCTATACATCATGAAAACCAGATAATGCATTCTTATTTCTCATATATGTGTATTAAGAAATATTAATCCAAAAACAACATTGTATTTTTCTACAAATACATTAGAAAAATTGAGGAGAAAAAAAAATTATGTTCTAGTTAAGAACTAGTAATGAATATCAAAAAGAAATGAGGAACATAATTCAATCTCCTTAAATTTTATATATATAATGATATAATGTAATGAACAATAATATACATAATTTTCTAATTTTCTGAATATTATATATACACACACACACACACACACACACATATATATATATATACACACACACACACATACATACTTGTATTATAAACAGAAGAAATATAATAATTATTTCTGTTTGTGATACAAGTATTTGTGTATACATATATGTGGGTGTATTTGTAGGTGCATATGCACAAGTACATATGCATGTAACTTTTTTATTTTAGAACACTTGCTAAAATGTTTAAACATGTTAAAATTTCTGATTTTAAAATAACTGTTGAATCAATATGCAATAAATAGCATAAGTAGATTCTCATGCAGTCAAACCTTGGTTTATGAACATAATTTGTTCCTAAAAGTTGTTCAGAAACTGATTTGTTCTCAAACCAAAACAAATTTTCCCATAAGAAACAATGTAAAATGGATTAATTCATTCCCAACCCCCAAAACAAAACCTTTTTTTTTTTTTAATCTTTTTAGCTGTATTTCATCCATAAAAATGCTTACAAATACAAAAATCATGTGACTAAAGAAATGTAGTGCACTTTTGGCTGAAGCATGGTGCAACAATGATCGTACAATTTACATTTTCTGTTTAATACCAGTAATGTCATTAGTTTTGATTTCAATTTACCATTGTGTAAAATGTCCTTTGTTTCTGGTGCTGTGGTTTATAATTTAATTTAGAAACAAAAAATAGAGTTAAATGCATAATTTATAGAAACAATAATTTACTATTGTTCACTTTTCCTGAAAATTCAGAAAAGTAATTAATAACATAAGACATGAATTTGTTATTCACTACATATAAAAACAAAAATATTTTAAAATATTTTTCATCAAATATATCAAAATTTAATTATGTATGGATATAATTTTAATGCTAAATTAGAAAAATGTAATCTTAACCATATATATTATGTTCCTGTTTGTAACTGTTAGCTTAATTTAAAATATTTACATTGTTGATATAATTGTAGCAATATAAAATTACCATGGTTGTGTGGAGGAAAAAGTGCTTAGTGATTTTCTACATTAATATTAAATAAAAATCACATAGTAATTAAGTTTATATTTATAAACTTTTCCCAATCCAATTTGAATGAATGAGTTTCAAAATTTAATTTTCATTCATAATACTAATGTTTAAAAAATATATTAATTAATTGAACTTATTTAAACAAATTAGTAAATACAAACAGATAAAAAAATTGTACCAAAAGGATCAAAACACAGCAAAAATATTACATATTTATGTGTTCAATAAAATTAAGACAAATCTCTGTAACTTAAAAATTAATAAGTAAAAGTCTTAAAACTTCAATTCCTGATATTTAACATTAAACTGCTGAAGAATATAATATATTTTTTAAACTTTAATAATGAAACAAAAAGAAATACTTTGTGTGTGTGGTGTGTGTGTGTGTGTGTGTGTGAGAGAGAGAGAGAGAGAGATAGCTTTCAGTCATTGAAGACTATGCTGGTGCTAAAACAAAATTCACAGAACAAATTTATCTTGACATAAATGTAGTCTCTGATGAAAACAATCTGTTGAAAATATTGAGAATAAAAAGAAACATAAAAGCTTTAATGAAAACAACATATGAAAATTTTTAAAACAGAGCTTTTCATATCATTATGTAGACAAAGTCTGCACTTTTTGTTAAAAAGATACTTTTCAAGTTTAAAGTGGATCTATTTGTTCAATGTTGTAAAAATTTTATCCAACATAATAGATAACATTCTGAATATAATGCATCACAAAGCATTTTTTTGGTTATTTAATTTGAAAACAAAAAATTAAGTTTACAAAATAATTAAACAAGTTGTCAAAATGATAGTTCTACAAAAATTACATATTCATTTTTATTAATTAACAAAAATTTGTAACGTTTCTTTATAACTTAATAAGGAGCATGCCCCCAATTTGAACTGCAAACTAAAAACATACACTCATTAATTTTACGAAAGATTCTGATATGAAAGTTCTGATTGTCAAACTGTTCCCATGTTTGCTAAATGGTTTGTTTCAACAGTCAAATACTGTCATAATTATATATAAACATGCTATGCAAGAATTCCTCAAGTGGTCAAACATTTGCATGAAGTTCAACACCTTATTGTAAACTTGATAACTTTGATGACATGTTCCTTAACCAAGTCATAGTTTAATTGGAGATATGGACTGCACCATTATCCTGTTAAAATGTGTAATTCTATCCACTAAATTTTTCAACTTGGAGAAGCAAATGCTTCAAATTGGTAATGTTAAGAATTCTCTTGAAAAACAAAACATAATTTCAAGTTTTCCATCCTATACCATATCATCATCCATTTATCATTTCGATAGAATGATCTCCTTTTTACACATATCATAGGTTAACATTCAGGACCATAAAGGTTAAATCATTTTTCATCAGAAAATGTATTTTTCTATTCTTCTTTCCACTGACTTCTAAAACACAAAAAACAAAAAAAAGTTTAATCTAGTTTGTTTGTGACTGATTGACAGTAGCAATTTTGCTTCACTTTTTTTTTTTTGTTGTGAATGTGAAGTTTTTTTGGATTGTCTACCAAACAGTTCGAATATGATCTACACCAGATTTTTTAGCAATTTGACTAACTGCTTTTGAACTGTTGCTTGTAATCTTTAAAATGTGCTATTCATCTTGTGGAGTCAGAATGTTCATGTGACCAAGAGTTATTTCATTTCTGTAATTCTCTAAATCTTTCAGAAAATTTATTACCACCTTGTGATGGCTTCTTTTCAATCTAAGTACCATTTTCCATCTTGAGACATCACCTTGGTCTTGTGCTTTGATATTATACCAATTTCCTCAGGATTTAATATTTTACCTCTTCTCATTTTGTAAAAAAAAAATTATCAAATAATACTTAAGTTCAAAACAATTGTGATTGAATTTATGCATTAGAATGCAATAGGGGAGAAGGTGGATGAATGGGACATTGTTTTTCCATAATAGTTTCAACCATCCTTGCCAGCTGACTAATAGTGGTGGCACTGGTTGCATTGCACTCATTTCTGATGTGATTTGAAAGTAAGTATATTTCTTTGGATTCATCTTGTATTATTGGAATTGGGCAATTGATAATTATATGGCATGAAAAACTAAGAGTTGGGAATAATATGAGTATATAAGTATAGATGTGCATACACTTCCTTTTAAAATATTTACATATTATGACAAGTGCATTGTCTAAGGCTAAATGGGACAATATTTATGGGCTAGATGTGACTCCCAATCAGCCCTTGGTCTTAATGGTTTAACTGTGATGATATTGATGTTGCAAATAAATCCTTTGTGATTTAATAGGAACTATTATAGGGTTTGTGCACAACATATTTTACATTATGCATAAAGTTATAATTGACGTTCTTATAATGTACCAGTATAAGCATAAGAAAAATTTTACGTTAGATGTTTATTTTATAAAATTGCAGAACCAATATTTGATCCTTTATTAATGTCAATGCATTATCATCGTTATACATGCCCACATTAGAGCACGGTTGATGTTTGTCAGCCATATTGCTTTTGCTTTGGTATGTGCATTTGCAATGTTGTTTTAGTTATATTGGTCATAATTAACAGTTGATATAAAAAACTACTTAGATTTACCGAATTAGAATGATTAAAACTTCTATAAGAAGTATTCAATGTTGTATATAAAGACAAGACAAGCAGCAAATAGGAGCTGTGGCAGAATATTCATTCTATTTTATGCCTGTACAGTTTGAGGTGAGTTTATTATTTATATATAAATTTACATAAAATTTAAAATATCTCCAGGAGAAAAAAATGAAAGCATCAATGGCATCCATGTTTGTTTTATTTTTACAATATAATGGGCTTGGAAGCACAAACACCATCTAACATTATGTGTTTATAATTATAACATCCAATAAATATAATTTAAAATAGGTTGTGCACAAATTCTATACTATGTTCTGTACGAGTACAATTAGGACACACATATACAAAAGTAAAACAAATGATATGAGAGTAAGCACCTCAACCATGGAAATCACAGTCCAGGAGGTTACTGAAAAGCATGTGTCAATGTGGGAGCAGTGTTTGGTATATCCAAGACAGTGCTGGGAAGGCAGGTGCAACTGGCAAGGGCATTAAATCCAGATGAATACAAATTTAATCCTAATGTTGGGAATGGCAGATTTTCAGTGTTCAATAAAGGTTGAGATGAGAATATGACTGTTTGATGAAGAAAGCAATATCAGTGTGCCTGTGCAATTTGTTCCAAAAGGCAGAAAAAGAAATACAGATCTTGTACAAAAAGATTGTATTTCAGATTACAACTTCACTTTTTCTACAAATTGTAATCCTGAATAGAGCAAATCCCTAAGATGAAAAATATCTTCTATTACTGACATAGTAACACCTAACAATTGACTCAGAATTTTAGACAATAACAATGTTATATATTATCAGTTAAAAATACCAGAAAATGAAATTATGGCTAACATAAGAGTACTTAAACAATAAAATAAATTTTTTATCTTGTCTAGGAAGGAAAAAAATTTATTTTTTATGGCAGTTACCCAGAAATAAAAAATGAAAAACTTGTAAATCTGGAACTTACTAAAAAAACACACATATATATGTGTGTGCGTGTGCGTGTTTATATATATATAAACCCACAATTTTAAATTATATTTATTGGATGTTATAAGTAAAATTTTGGAAATAAATATATGTTCTTCAATGATAATGAAAAAAACAAAAAACATTTCATTTTTTATCCTGCAAAACAATATTTAAATAAATATTGTTTCACCTAATTAAAAACTTGAATCAATATGATCCACTATAGAACTTGCCAGAAACAAAATAAGAAAGCACTCATGAATCAGAAATATATAATTCCTCTCTACCTTCTCAGTATTCTTTAAAAAAAATATATAAAAAATAATAATTGTTTTGTTTCAATTTCCTTAAAGATTATTTAAAATATGAAAAGCTAGTTTACTAAATGAATTTAAGTTAAATTTTTGATAAATTGGTTTGATGATACATCAAATATGTATATATATTAAATACCATATTACAGTTTACAAAATAATCATGTAATATTTGTAAGGAAAAATAATCTAACAAACAATGAGAAGAAAAACAGAACTTAATATTTAATGGCTTTATATATAAACCTAAACCACAAAAGATATAGTATTAATAATAATCTACAATACCAATAAAAAGATTCAAAACTATTTTTCTATAACTGAATTTAAACAGTATATATAAACTCTTTCATTTGAAAAGTCTTTTGGATTATTTTACATTAGATTTAATAATTAAAAATTAACTTCTGTAATGTTTAGTAAAATTTATGATGCAAACATTAACAATTATACCAAATAATAAATGATTTACATTCATTATATTAGCTCCAACATTAAAATTGTCAAAAAAATGATAAATATTTTTTTGGCATATCATAGCTACAAATTGACACAAAATATAATAGAATGTAATCTCTAAGATAAGTTTCACATTGTATGGAGAAGGACACACAAAATTATCCAGAATGTTTGAGTTGAATAAAGTGCATTCACTTTTATTCAACATAACTGGAAATAAATATTCAACTAGCAATTATTTATTGTGACATTGTCACAATGCTGGGCTACAGCCCAGCATTTTTAATCATATTTTTAATTTAGTTAATTTAAAATATATGCTCTCCACCTCAAATTAGTAGTGGCTTGCCCCTGTACATCATATTTTTCCTTAAAAATTGAGTAGTGCCTGTCATCTATCTAACAACTTTCAGGAGATAATTTTTGAATTGAAATAACATGACTTGACTTCCGGTTTGCATCGGAAGTTCTTATATATTTAATCGGGGTCTCCTGTCCCCAAAGTTTCCATATATGGTCTCGTCTTTCATCTAACTCCGTTCTAGACGTTGTGGAAAGACAACCGACGGACAACAGTGGAAATTTTTAGGTCTACAATTTTTCCAAATTGAAGCCCAACTACTTGCTTTTTACATACAGAAAAAAATTTATGCAAGGCAAAATTTTGCAAACCAGCTTCATTTCCTTTTGTTTATCCAATTACTTAAAATTTTAAATATACTTGTAAGCATAAACAGAAAATAGAAAAAAAATCTTACATAACAATACCTTATGCTATTAATCACAATTCCTATTCTTTAGTAAAAACAAAGCTAACTTAATCGATAGTAAGGCGGGCCTACACGACTATTGTGTAACCAGTTGTATACAGTATATTCGTAATTGGAACCGCCTACGGATGAAGTGACAGAGAGGATACCTAGGGGAGTGAAGGGGGTGAGTGACCGTTGTGCGACACGCCACTGATGACTATCAGTGAGGAAGTCGACCTAACGCGTCAAGGCCAATGATCTAACATGCTCCGTCATTCCCGCCACGTATATGCTGGACGTCCTTGTAGTGGTCTTCGATTTGTCTGATATCTACCAGTTAAATGATCGGCGACGACCGACATTAATTAACGAGCCCCACCCTTCGTTGAGGTCAACAGGAAGTCTGCCAGACAAAATGACGCAGTGTTCCCCACACAACCTACTTACATAAAGATGCGGTACGATCCTTAAAAAATCGTATTCGTCTTTTAAAATGCAGACATATACATAAATAATCTAAACTAACGGTTATCCAAGTGAAGATCTGCGGTGTATACAATTAACGGAAGTTATTTAAACAGAAAACTACTTTTAAATTGACTAGTCGCCTGCATATTATATACAAAAAAGGAAGTGATATACATTGAATCACACTTTTAAACAAGAAAAATCATTGCATTCATTTATTGACATTATTCATCAGTTTGAAATATAATAATGAATAAATTTCTCACGGTCATAATTTATAATATTTATTTTTTAATTCTGTAAAATAATTTTAATCATTTAATGACCTTGAAAACCAACCGTAGTGTCTTATCTATAATACGTATATCTTTTATAGTAGAAAAATTTTTAATAGAGTCTTTGTCAACGATTAATTTCTATTTATGTAAGTATAGTACTTATTTAATCACTTAAAATAATTTTTCCAAAGAAATAGCTATAAAATACGAAATCTGAAATTTAAATAAAATGTACTTTTCAAATATTTTATTGTTTAATAAATACAAAAATAAAATAAAATATGTACATTTTAATTATTCTAAACTAATACAATGAGAATTTTATTGCCTTATCAAAATTTTAATACTTAATTTGAAAATTTTACTGCATTCAATAATGTACGTTGATATATTAAAGCTTCTATTTTTACGGAATGAAACAAAATGGTTTCTTCTAAAACAACCATTCGTTTTATGCATTCATAAAACTTTATTAAGTCTAAATTATTCCAATTTAACAGTTATTTTTATAAACAAACATCTAAACTTCAAATCTTCATAAATTCATTCCTAGTTGTAAAACTAAAACAAAAGAGAGAATTTCAAAAGCTTGTTTAAAATTTTATGATTTAATAGCAGTAAGTTTTACTATACATTTCTCGTCAATATTTATTATCAGTAATATGCAAGACAAACTATCAACACGACAAAAATTAAAAAAATAATAATAATAATAACAAAAAAATTAAATGTTCTTCGGAGAATTTTCAAGATGAGCAAAACACCTGTTAACATTCTTAGAAAAGTGCTTCTGGCTAACTTCACATTAATGCATTAGGCCATTATTATTATTATTTCCTGTTTAATTTATAAAAACTGCATACTTCCTTTTTACTTGATTTAAATATTATTTCTTATATATTTGTTTCAAAAAATTATTCGTTAATTTTCATTTTAAATAAACACATTATTATTATTTCAAATAAAACATCGAAAAATCTGCTTTGAAAAACAAGATTCAAGCAACTTTATTAAAGAATACAAATCTAACCGTCCTAGCTATCTCTGGAGTAATTGTTAACAAATAAAATCAGAAAAGCAAATAGAAATGTAGATTAAACATTCTTTTAGTTTTTACACATTGCATCCATTCAAATACAATTTGCTAACTCATTCATCTCTCGCTAATATCCCGATTTTAACTCTAGTTATGGAATAGTCAGTCCATTCATCAGAAGGGAACTTTTCCATTTTCTAATGATACAAAATTTCATAGCACTCATAAATATCATCACATTCATCACAAATATTACATTATTCCACGAATTCCGGCCATCATCTTGTGATAAAAGAAATATCAGTTATGCGTCATTCATTTCTTTGCCTATTAATATCAGTCTAACGTCTTCTCTCTTCATACATCTATTTATCTAACCTCTTCCATTCACGTACTTCCAACTACACAATTTCTTTATCATCCTGCAAAGCATACATCATTTGCTATGACTTTTTGCAATTCGCTGTTGTCTAATATCGATGCGGATCTTGAGATATTCTTTCCAAATGACATATTCGTCTCTAAATAACCCATTTATTTTATTTCATTCATTTCTTTTTTCCAGCAGATGAATTTCAAATTTTGAAACAAGCCATACATATTCTTAGAAACGAGGAAAAAATCTTTTTACAGATTTTAGTTCTCCAACTTTTTCAGTCACCTTTCCTGGACAAAGATCGATTTCCAATATCGTAAAACGGAGAAGAAATATTTTTTTGTGTCTAGCCAAAAATTAATTTAATGATTACGAAACCGAAGTAAAAGTCTATACACAAACACGACAGACAAAACAGCAAAATGAGACAGTTTTAATAACCAATGTATGAGATTTTCTCAACTTCGATTTATTAAGTGCGTAATTTAAAAGATTACGAACAGAGAGAAAAATCCCTTAAAAATCATTTCCGATCTCCTACGAAATACATATGAAACAAAAATTCAATTCTAAAGTCTCAGTCATCAAGTAAATAAGTTGATCCTCTTCATTAGATACGGCGACCTTGTGTTCTGTCTGCAAAGCAAGGAAATCCGCAGCAGGGTTTCCTGTTATCTAGCCTGCCATTAGACAGGTGTCGCAGCAACTGCATGCCAGCGGAATGTGTGTTCGACGTGTTTTTTGACATTGAAAAATATCCAGACTGAATTAAATGCAGACGAACGCACTGCAATTCAGCAAATGCATCTACACAGTTCTAACATTTAACTGTTAATCTTGAGTGTGTGTGTGTGTTCAATTTTATTTAATGATAGAAAAAAACTTCATAAATGGGAGAAATAACTACGCATATCTTTTTATACATATTAATATATACCAAAAAAATTAACGTTGAGCGCGTGTCTGTTATATATAGGCTATATATATATATAGCATTATATGATTACGTTGAGAATAAATAAAAGTAAAAATCAATTTACTGTTAACTAGTTTTTTTACAGTAGAAGTAGAAAAAAAACAAACTACAATAAATCCTAAAAAACGCACAAAAAATATTTAGAATCTCTTGCAAAACATTAATCTGTAATGCCATCTAGCGAAAGAAATCAACATTAAACGCAAAAATATTAAAAGAGGCAAATATTTTACATTAACTTTCGAAATAAACTCTTGATTCGTACAACTTATTACAATAAGCTCGTACGTGAATTATGTAGGTCTATCGAATAAATACTACTGTTGTGTAATCAATTAACTTATTACAATAACCTACTGAGTATATATATTAGGCTTATATTCATTGTAAAGTAAGCATTAAGAAAATACTGTGTTTAAATTGTAATACAATTGTACTAATAGGATTTTGTATAAATAAAACAAATGGATGATTTTTCAATCTTCTTTTTGTTAGTTTGTCAAATATAAAAGAATTTCGTATAATAAAAGAATTTTGGAGACGACCCTTATATCCAGGAACATCAATTTCTTTCGATAAAAATAAAAAATCAGCATGAGTAGAATATATGAAACAAAACATTTAATTTCATGAGGACAGTTAATTTCGCAATACAATTTCTTCTAAATCCGACTTTTTGAATAAAAACTAATATTTATTTAAAAGTAAATATTTATATATAGTTATTTTATTTATCAACCCCATTGATTCGAATGAATAATGTAAGAAGTACACAGGAAAATGATAGCGTAAGACACAAAAATCTATCTGTACAGAATGACGTCAGAACTTAAATATTATGAAAGCAAGGGACCGTGTGTTGAGTGCGGTACAAATCGACACATAGAGAGACAGAAACAGACGTAGCCAGACAAGCAGAGGGAGGAGAGAGACGGGGGTGGGAGAACTAGGCCAGACAGCTTCATCGATTCGATGTCGAGTATGTTGCTTGATCATGAACAGCGCAGACAGTTACTGTAGACGCACGGTTTTCGATCTATGGCTAGACCAAATATAAAAACTACAACAAAACTAAATCATATTAAGAACTCCAAAAGTTAACTTATAAGATAACATAAAATATTGTTTAATATTTAGAATATATGCTAATACAACTAAAGTCGATCTGAAGTGAAGAGTTTACTTCTACTTCGGACAAACCGGGAGGGACGAGAAATTTTGATTAATCACGAACACAATTATTTTAATTTCAAAAATACATTTTTTATGTACGTGTATGCACTCGTATATTCATAACAGACATTGATGTATATTTCTGAAAAACTGTAATTATTGTATTAATCTGGAGTTTATTCATTATGATGGATTTATCAGTTTAAAATGAAACCTTATTCCTTTGTATTTATAACAAATCTTTCGCATTAAATATACACGTGTATAAGTCATACAATTATTTTGTATACATTTATGTTTAATAATAATTTGAAGATGAAACAGAAAAATTAGCCAAAGATGACAATTGACTTTATTCAAAAATACTAAGAAATCGCACCTTTATAATTTGAAATAAGGTATATAAATTAAGCATAAACAAATTGCGTAAAACAAAACCTTCTACACAGAATAATGCAGATACGATATATAAGGATGTTAGATGATCTAATTAATCAGTGCATTTCGAGAAGTCCTAGTTGTAAAGAAAATAATGACACTGCATCTTGAATCGCTTTTAAACAGCAATGAAGTTTCATTATGCTTAGATTAATTTTAATCTATGTTTTGATCATTTAGGTCGGTGGATTTTGTATTCTCTACAGAGCTATTTGCATTGAAATGTTATGACTGTTGCTTTAATTAATACAAATATATTTAAATGAGGAACTGTAGTTTTCTTAAAAGCATTATACTATTCCTCAATGTGATTAGTTGCAAATTTTACAACTAAGGTGAAACTCTGAATCTATACTAATCAAACTCTGACGTAATTTATTACTTAGTGTCAATGATGATTCCTTCTAAATAAATTAAATACTTGAAATACTACATTCACCAATTATAAATCATTCTTTATCAACATTAACAATAAATTAATAGAAGATTTCTTTTCTAAATCTAATTCTACTGAATAAAACACTAATTCTTATAATGACAATATCTGAGCTTAATCCAAAATTATTTATATATATAAAAATATTTTGTTTAGAGAATCAATCATAGTTGGTTACAAGTTAAATTTCATATTATATACAGCTCGTTCCACGAATCTCGTTTGGCTGTAAAAATGCGCAGTAGCAGGGACTAGTCTATTTACTTAGTGAAGAGAATCGATTGAGTGCCGAATATGTGACAAGGTCACTGTGCGTTACAAAAAAAAAAAAAAAAAAAAAGAGTTCTTAAACTTTATAAAACTCAGAACACTGAGTACCTCACATTGCCCGGCCAAGTATACAGTACATACATATCGTTTTATATATATTATGGATAAAGTCGTGAATCAGATAAAGTTAGGATTAACCGGCTAATTCTAACCTTATCAAAATCTTTTTGGTTAAAGCAAGTACCTAACACTATTCATTTCGAACTTTATCCATGTAAAGTGAACTTCGTCCGAGTCACAAGCGGATAAAACCGATATTTTCCAAACTGATGGATGAAAAATACAAATTTCGGGCTTTATCCGAATAATATGTAGTCTAACCACTGTCGCGACAGTGGTTAGACTCTTAACGACGCGTCGTTAAGCTGAATACAGACGTTTTCTTTTCTATGGGTATAAGCACTTGTTTTAAAACCATTGCGTGGATAGTAGGAACAGGGCAACATTGTCAGATCTAACAATCTATCGCCAGATTTCGAACCAAAATTAATAATATGGAAAGAGTTTTTCAAACAGTGCTTTTTTCATGCCTATGATAAACTTCTTAAAGATAAATTGTAAACTCCAAGACTACATTATATTAATAAATATAATTGAAGACAAACACAAAAACACGTCTTAGTCTTTTCGATCACAAATGAAATCATGTGAGAACACACTGGATCACTACCTTTTATATGATAACGTTTTGTATTTTTGCAACACAGTAAAATCTTCACTAGATTTTATTTTATTTTTAACTGTGTTCATTATTGTGATAAACCCTTCGTATACGCCACTTAACGATATTCTGTAAAAGTACTTATTGTTACTTTAAAGCTAAATCTACAATTTTATGCTTAAATCTACTTTTAGCTAAATCTGGCATATTTTAGTGAAATAACTGCAAACATTTTTTACTTCATTTTTATGCAATAGAAAAATAAGCTCTAATTTATCTAAAAAAAATAAATAAAATTCTTTCCTTATTCAGCCGACTTGCATCGGAGAGGACGGATGGCCGAGCGGTCAAGGTGGCAGCCTGAGGAACCCGGAATCGAATCCGGACGGGTCAAAAAAATCCCCATAAATTTTTCGGGGTGGTCCGACCGCCCCATTGTGGGTCTGGCCGAACCCATAATGGGCTTATTAAAAGAGGTCCACAGGGCAAAAAGAGTTAAAAATAAAAAAAAACGACGACCTGCATCGGGAAGATCGCAGATTATCCAATAAAATAAAACCAAATTTCCTCTTCGCTTTATCAAAAATGGAGTGTATAAAGCCCAAATTTTAAGTTTCACGCTTTATAAAATTGAAATAAATAGATTGTTACTTGTTTTGTTGATCAAAAGACTTGGATAAAGTTAGCATTAGCCGATTAGTTCCAGCTTTATCCGATTCATGGGCTATAGTCATAACATATCTATTAGAAATAGGCAAACACTATCCGTGAATACGCCAATATTTTCGAGTATCCACGGGTAGGCACGGATTTTTAAAAAATTCGAATATAGTAAAACCTGTCTACGGCGACCACCCACGGTTCCTTTAAAAAGTGGTCTTTTAGACAGGTGGTACTGTAATACCATACTTCCGTACGTATTTTGCGCACTTTTTAGCCATTTCTACTAAGCAAAACTAAGCGAATTTTTTCAACGATAGAGCTACAGTGGTTTTGTATTTTATTCTTATCGGATAACTCGATTTACCTGAATCGTCCTGATTTTATAAGACAGATCTAATACCAATATTTTAAAGATTAATACACTACTCGCATTTTCTCGATTATAATGCACACTTTCTTTTTTCCGACTTAATTCAACTTGGTTCTTTTCGTTCGCTCCTCAGTTACGTGTATTACGTCATCGATATACAAGCACCTGGTATCTCTCCATCACTTTGGTTTTGGTTTTCGTTAGTTTAATCTTGTTTTAACTTTAAAAATGCTGTATTTTTTAAAAATATTTAATATTTTCTTAAGTACAATAAGAAAAATTATTAATTAATAATAAAATGATTTTATTTCCGGTATTTTTCTCATAATACGATTTCATTATATTTCGCGATTGTCCAATGACAACGGCGGAATCGAAAAAGGAAGGTTGCCTGTAAAACTGATTTTTGCGTTAATGCGTTTATTGTTTTTTGAATATTTTGCGTGAGAAAATTACTTGGAAATTATTTTTCTAAAAATATCGTGGAAATAAAGTAGGTTGACACAAACTATTTATCGCACACGTACTGTATATGAGCGTTAAAAAAAATAAATGAATAAAATAAATTTTATCAAACGATGAGATCAGCCGATTAATTGTATCGTGTACAATACTTTATACCCCTAAGGAAAATACTGTAGATCTACAGTAAAATAAATTTCGTTTTCCCACAGTTAAACTTCGCAGCTAAATTGCCGTTGTGATAAACCATTTTCACTTTCTCTGATAACTTTAATACGATTTTCTAACAACAGCACTTGGCATTTCTTTCGTTTTTCGGACAATTTCGAACAAACCGAAATGAATTTCCTTTGTTGCTAGACTAATTCATTAACACCTGCACCTAATTTCAAGGGTGAGAGAAGTGTCCGAAGTGGGTTCGAACAAAAGTTTAGACTAATTCATTATATTAGGAGGGGAAACGTTGTTGAAATGGGTTCGAACAATAGTTTAGACCAGATATGGTCGCTTATTACAGTTGTTGTATGTTGTTTCGGACCAAAAATCGATGCCCGCGGTCGCGTTACACGGGTGGTAGTTTAATACGGGTAACTTATACGAAGACTCTATGTATAAACTATTCCGTGCCAGAAATTTTTGCCCGTTTGACAGGTGCCGGTCGAATGCAAGAGGTCGCCTAAGCAGTTTTCACTGTACTAAGAATACTTCTAATATCGTGAAATATGTACAGACAGCATCTCTTCAGCCAAGGTTGCCAGATAGACAGAGTCAATTATCTTGAAAGTGTCTGCAAAAATTCCGTAATTTGGGAAAATTTAAGTCACCATAGTATCATCAATATTATAGATACAATTTTAATATTTTCAATACTCGTAATTTTTATTAAGATTTTTTTGAAGAGTTATTTATTGAATTTTCATAATTGAGATGTTCGATTTCATACTTTGAAAATACGTAAGATACCTAATATTGTATAAATTAAGGAAATACATAATATAAACTAAAAATACAGTAATTTTATGTATTTCATTTTAAAATCCTAATACCACTGTAATACTCTTTTCTTTCACTACTGTACAGTACTGTACATACGATAAACCAAATACTACACAGTGGAACCTCGCTTAACGAGCATAGTTCATTCCAGAACCTTACTCGTAATACGAAAAACTCGTTAAGTGAAACAATTTTTTTCATAGAAATTAATGTAAAATTTGATAACGCGTTCCATGCCGAAAAAAATACTCAAATACCATATTTACTTGTGTATAAAACGAGGTTTTCATTCACTTTTCATTGCTTCAAAAACCTAGGTCGTCCTATACGCGTGTACGAAGGATCCTTTCTGTTTTTGCAATAATTTTTGTGAACCGTGTATTAGCTCATGCTGCCGAGTGCTATCGAGGTCAAGGTGAATGTCGCTTTTAAAGAATGATCCGAAAATAGCTGGTCACTTAGCAATGATTATAAATGTAGTTATTTCATATTTGTTAAATTGGTATTTTTAATGAATATTTGTACATTCTGAATCATTAAAAATAAACTTTTTCCTGTCACGTGCATTATAATCTTGGTTTTGCTACATGGGTATCAGGTGATAGCGTCATGGTTGTTTGCATTAATACGTCCATTTGATGATAATTTATTTGTGATTAAACGAAATAAAATTAGAATTGTATTAATAAAGATTAAAATAAAAAAAATTAGATTTAAAGTCACACCTCGTTCTATTTGCAAGATCGTCTTATACGCCTGTAAATACGGCATTTTACGTATAACGTTCATTCAAAGAAAATTATACAATATACATTGTTAAGGAACGTGAATCATCATCATCTTTTCTAGCACAGAATGAACCAACCTGGAATGCGAATTCGATTTGCAGAAAACAAAAAAAAAAAAAAAAAGATAATAGCATGATGAAGCATGCGCACAATCCGGGACTTCCCTCTCCTCGTCACTCGTTATGCGAAACTTCGCTTGTTAAGCGAGTCAGTGTTTTAAAAAATCGATTTGTTCGTTATGCGAGGTTCCACTGTATTTACTTACATGTGTTCGCAAGCTTTAAATATACTGCAAGAATATAAAAATTCTTAAATTTCACCGGGTTTATTATCTTCACAAAGTCTTTGAATTATAATTTATAAATGCAGACACTTCCAATTATTTTTAGTTGATAACAATGTATTAAGAACCAGATACCAGGCTGTTTATAATTGTGCACATGTCAAAACATTCTATAAAAGTTCTGCATATCCACGTTAAATAAGCGATGAAGAATTCTAATTAATTGATTTTAATAAGAGCATGATCATTTATAAATTAGTTCTTAATTTTAAAAATTTGCAAAATCAAAAAAATTTTACAAAACGATTATTATTTATTTTACTAACCATAACTGAACATTTCAATAATACTCTTTGCTTAAAAAAATGATATTTTCTATTAAAATAAAGAAACAAATATATATAATAAATGAGCAGAATTAAGAAATATGTGAGATAAAGTTTGATCAAATTGGCTTTGTCTTAAACTAAAGGTAAAAAAGTAAGATCCGGGATGTTATAAATTCATAAAACAACATCCCGATAAAACTATACATATTTTAACACTTAATTTGAATTTTCTTCATTTAGGCAATAATACATGGAATGCAATAAAAAGTTTAAAAGCAATTTAAACTATTGTTATATAAAAATTATATATATTCCCCAATTTCATCTTCAAGAATATAAAATTTCTCACAAAATTTCCCCATTAATATTTCTTTCCCATTTTACCCAGTTGACTAGTAAAGTTCTCATTTTGGGGAAAATATTTTCAATCTGGCAACCCATATCTGCATTAATTTGCCACAAGAAGCAGACTAGATCCTAAACGTGTTCCAATGCTTCTTTTGTAAATGAAAATGAGATCAATCATTAATCAATTTATTATAGTTAAGATAAGAGTACTATAAAACTCGAAGTCAAAATAAAAAGTTTGAAGTTTCATTACTTAAAATTTAGTAAATTGTTATTATTTTTACTTGTTTGTTTGTGTCATCAATTTATAAATATAAAGAAATAAATAACACAAATTATTAATTATGTTACATAAGGTAATTAACTAATTATTCGAGGTATTCAAGATCTAGTTAATATTCGAATTCCAGAAAAATGATATATAGTATATTTACAAGATGGGCAAATGTGTTAGAGAATTAGCAGACTAATAAAATTCAAGAATTGAATTCAAATTTTTTTATTTGTTTATTTTTAAACATATTTATGTTTATTTTTGTTAGCTAACTTGAGCAAAATTTATCTATTAACTAAACATCACTATTATTTCTTGAAAGTATGAAAACTAAACAAAGAAAGTATGGTACATACATGAAAACAGACATAATGAATTATTACTATTAAAAAAGAAAAGATAAGGAAACTAATTAAAACATTACAAATTTTACAAAATTTATATCACGTCTATCATTAAAACAAATTTTAAAAGCAAAATGAACACATGCTCAAATAAAATTTCTAATCCTATTCTAATGTATAGGATTAGAAATAATAGTTTTAAAAAATTTTCCATTTGATTTTTACTGTGTAAATAAAATAATTTTTTTATTTACTACTAAAAATATCAGAATAGTTCCAAATGGATGTTTAAATGAAAAAAGTAAATACCTGTATCAATAATAATTTGGTTTTCTTAAATTATATTTAAAATGGCAAATTAGTTTATTTTAATATAAGTATCGTGATTTAATTAAAACTATCTAAAATAATCAGTTTATTTATAATATTTTTACATAAACATAAATATAAATTAAATATTGAGATATTTCAATGTGATGATATTTTAATTTTAACAAATAAAGTTAAATTTGTGAATACTTCTTTATCCACACACAAACTTTTGTTCATCAAAAATGAATATATGTAAGCATTTTATTTTGATTAAGAATAACTGAACTACTAAATAATATACATTATTCCAGTAATAAAATGCTTTCATTATAATAAAATTGATTTTGGTGTAAAAGAATTTAATAAGATTAAGAAATTAATTTGGATAAAGTCAAAAATGAACTTTATCACCCAATGTAATCAACACTTTTAGAAAATATAAATTTTAAATAAAATTTTACATAAATTTTGTAAATACGTTTTTAATGATGTAAAATAGAAACTAATTCATATGAATTATTTTCATTCACCAATCACCAAGGCTCAAGTATAAAACTTTAATTGAATTTAAGACATTAATTGAAAAATTAAAAAATGAACAGATTAATACTGTAATAGTAAAAGGTTTTTCAAATGCTTATTTTGATAAAATTTCTCTTTGTTAGTTTATAGGAATAATTATAAATATATTTTGTAAATATTTACTAATAATCTATATATTAAATAAAAACTATAGATCATACAATTGTGACAACTTAAACAATATCTTAATTAAACATATACTAATATAAACAAGGCTAACTAAACTAATTTCCGGCAGAAAAATTATGAGAAAGCAAATATTTTTGATTGTGTTAAACAGGCATCTTCAGTCTGAAAATGCCTTTAAAATTATATTATGAGATATTCAAATAAATGTTATAATGTAAGGGAATATATGAAAACATTGCAAAATTATCTAAATTCATTAACATACTTTGAAATTTGCTTAAATATTTAAGCAAATTTCAAAGTATGTCCTTTGTGTCCTTTATCATAGCTTAAATAAATTTAAGCTATGATAAAGGACACAAAGGCATAATAATTGATACTTTGAAATTTGCTTTATTATTTGTAAATATATATAGAACAGTATATTATATATTAAGTTTAAATAAATCATTTAAAACAGTTAAATTTAAATTATACAGAAAATAATTTTGAATATAAAAATGAAAATTTTTAAACCAAACATGAAAACATTAAACTACTTTTGAAAAATGTTAAAGCTTAGTCTTCTTTGAAAATTTATATAGAAAGATCATTCATTGCATAATCTGATGATAAACTTTTGCTGTCAGAGAAATAGATTATTAATAATTCTGTTGTAAATAAAATATTAAATCCTTATTTTTGAAAAATTTATTCTTCCTACACTCACTGGCCAATGAATTAGAAACTCCCACGCATATTAAGTAAGTGTAATTTTGCAGCTTATATGCAAAACACTTGAGTCATGTAAGTTACCACATGTTCATAAGCTTCTATTTAAGAATGCTGTTGGTCAGTATGGTCATTGAGTTTATGAAAAAGGGAAAAGCAAAGAACTTGACAAAGTTTCAAAAAAGGCTGATTGTGGGTGCCTGTCTCACTGGAGCCATGATATCAAGAACTGTACAGCTGACTGGTTTTTCCAAAGGTGAAATATCCCAAGTGTTCAATCGGTGAAAAAATAACCCGCAGTTGATGTCTAAAAGTAGTAACTGTAGCTCCAAAACATTTCATCAGGAATGAGACCAATGTTGCCTGAAAAGGCTAGTGTGATAAAAAGGACTTCCTCTATGCAGCAATTGACGTAAGAATTTAATGAATCCCATCCCTGACCCATATTTACCCAAATTATGTGCAGGGAACTGAAAAGAATTGGTATGAACAGTTGCAGCCTATACGAAAACCACTGATTTCTGAAAAGAACCAGAAAGTTGGTCTACAGTGGTGCCAAGAGCATCGTGATTGGACATCTGAGGACTGGAAAAAAAGTAATATAGTCAGACAAGTCACGGTACACCTTATTCTGTACCAACAGTAGACAGCAGGTTTGGAGGGAGCTCTATGAAGCAATGGACCCTGCTTGCCTCATTAACTCATCAAGGTTCTGGTGGGGGTGCTATGGTATGGGGCATGTTCTGTTGGAACAAAACTGGTCCGCTGATATTCCTGGAAGGTTGGGTGACTTCCAATGAGTACCTCAACATTGTTACCAATCAAGTTCATCCTGTAATGTTGTATGTCTGCATGTGACTGTCTTTCTTTGATGACAATACTACTGTCCATTGCGCAAGAATTGTTGAGCAGTGGTTCAACAAGCATGAAGACGACTTTTGCCACCCATCCTGGCCACCACAGAGCCTAGATCTTAACTTCATCAAGAACATACGAGACACGTTAGAATGACAGATCTGCCAGGAAAGTTCACTTTTGCCAAATCTACGTGAACTAAAGGAAAGTCTGCTGAATGCCTGGTGTGCATTGGCTTAGAAGCATTTCAGCACCTTGTAGAATCCGTGCCAAATTCAGTAAATGATGTAATTCGAGCTAAAGGGTAAATTTTAAAAAATTCTTTACCACTATTATTAAATTAAATGTAACTTCCAGCTTTCTCTGAATATTAAATTATTTTTCCATAATAAAATTTCTCATTTTTCCATGTTAATATTTCCTTGCAGAGATGGGATTTTATTTGCAAAATATTAGCTCAACTCTTTTTTTCTAAGTACCACTTTAAAACAAGAATACATGAAGGTAAGTACATTTAACATTTTTTTCATGTCTAAATTAATATATCAGGTCAGTCCATAAGTTCGTGCATATTTTTATCTACAAAAAAAGCAGCATAAAATTTTAATTAAATTTTATTTCAATCTATAATGTATTCACCGTTATTTTGTACAATTTCTTGCCATCTTGATGGTAGCTTTTTAATCCCGTCTTCGTAAAATGATTTCGGTTTTGAATCAAAATATTCAGAAATAGCCTTTTTTACATTGTTCTCATCCTCAAAAGTTTTCCCTTTTAAAAAATTCTGCAAACTGCAAAAAAGATGATAATCACTGGGAGCAATATCTGGCAAATATGGTGGATGAGGTAAAATCTCCCAGTTGTAGCTATCAAGTTTCTGTACAGTTATTTTTGCAGTGTGTGGTCTGGCATTGTTATGCTGCAAGAGAACCTGCTTTCTGTTCACTAATGACGGTCGATTTTTTTTCAATTTTTCATTTAAACGCTCTAATTTCTCACAATACATTTGAGCTGTAATTGTTTGATTAGGTTCTAACAGCTCAAAGTGAATTACACCTGACATATCCACCAAACAGACAAAATAATTTTTTTTGATGCAACCCACCTTTTGCAGTCGATTTTGACTGCTTGTCGTGATCCATCCGTTGTCTTTTTCTCGTCACATTATTATAGAGGATCCATTTTTCGTCTCCAGTAACCAGCCTACCAAGAAAAGGTTCTAAAGCAATGCGAGATAAAAGAGACGTGAAAATGTTTACACGTTGTTGTTGGTTAGCTATTGACAGTTCATGTGGTATCCATTTTCCTAGCTTTGAAACTTTTCTGATTTGTTGTAGGTGTCTATGAACAGTTCCATGGGATGAATTTAAACGTTCCATAATTTCATCAACTGTTAAAGATGGTTCTGCTTCAACTAGTGCAGAGAGAGCATCATCATCAAAGTCAATGGGTCTTCCAGTACGAGCCTTATCTTCCACACTAAAATCATTGTTTCTAAATCTTTCAAACCACTTCTGCGCAGTCCTTGCACTAATTACAATTTGATTATGTACAGTATTTATTTTTTTGGCTGCATTTGTAGCATTCTTACCACTTAAAAATAAAAAGTATAAAACATGTCTTTTACATTCATCGGTTACTTCCATTTTAATGAAAATAAACAACTGAAATGTTCACAATTCTGAACAGTATTATATGAATGAGATCCAATTTAACACTTCAGTGTAAAAATTATCACATTAGACTGACATTTTTAACAGCAAAACAAGATTTTTCTCAAGGTCATAAAAATGCACATGGACTTATGGACTGACCTGATATTTTTATTAAATATAAATGTATGATTCAGAAAGTCACAAAATAGCATTGAACCATTATCCTAAATGTTTCATTTAGAACTAATTTTTAATATAATGGGCAATTATTTATTGTGACATCATCACCGTGCTGCAATTTTTAATCATATTTTTAATTTATTTAAGTTAAAATATATGCTATCGACCTCAAATTAGTACTGTAGTGTTTTGCCTCTGTACTGTACATCATACTTTTCTGTTAGCAATGGAGTTGTTCTTGTCATCTATCTAGATCCTTCCAGGAAAAAATTTTTAAATTGCAATATCATGATTTCTGGTTTGCAATTGAAGTTCTTATATAGGTTTGTATATTAGTTTATTGGGGTCTCCTCCTGCCCCTAAGGTTTCCATATCTGCTCTTGAATTTCATTTATCTAACACCATTCTCGAGATTAAGGAAAGACAAGCAGACAGACAACAATAGGAATTTATAGTGCTACAATTTTTTCAAGTTTCAGCCTAATTATTGAACCAATAATTTAATATTACATAAAGAAGCTTCATAAAATGTGATGTAAAAAGATGTATGTATAATAATTACATAGTTTGTTATAAATAATAATTCAAAATCAAATGGTATAAAGGGTAAATAGTAACATTTCCTAAATTTGTTTATTTTATTTACAATTTAAAACATAACTTATATATATAGTTATCCAATTAAAGATAGAATATATACTTAAAGCAATTCGTTAAAATATAATCATAAGATGGATCTTATTTAGCCATTCAACTCTGAAACAAGTTTTTCCAAACAATTTGTTGTAGCAAAATAATTATTTATTTACTTTCATTATATTTGCACAATTTATTATTTAACAAAATTCTAAAGATTTCACTTTTATTATGTGTTATCAATTCACATTTATGATGTAATGAAATTAAAGCAGAAACCTTTCTATAAAATTAATTAAATAATTAAGTTTTGTCCATTAGTATAATGTACAAAATGAAAATGAAACAGTGGAATAAATCTGTATAATTCAATTTGTTTCAGGTAATTAAAATCGCAAACATTGTAAACATTCAAATTCACAATGGCTTTGTTATAACTTTTCCCTTAAAGGTCTGCTTGAATTTGTTCTGAATATTACAAGAATATTATGTAATTATTGTGTAATGGTATAATGTGCTTACACATTTATTTAAAGTAAATTAAATGTCCACAATATTACTTAAATTAATACAAAAATAATAGTTATAATATAAATTTGTGTTATATTATTCATGAAATTTATGATAAATATTTATCCATATATAGTTTAGCATTTAGTGTGTATATATACACACACATACTCTGAAGACTGAAAGTGTTTCACTAATGGCAAGTTGCACAATCTGGCTAGAAGAGATATTGCCCTTTTTAGGAGAGTTTTACTTTCCTGGCTATTATAGAATATAAGATAGGTAAAGTACGATGATCAGTCAAACTTTGATCCCCCAAATTTTTTGCATTTCTCAATGTTTTGACACTCCATGAGGAAATATTTAACCCTTTTACAATGACACGATTTGGTATATTGTCAAATCAGTTTTAGCTGAAACATATGAAATGACAATATTTCATCATTTTATATATAGTCAATTTTAACCAAAAATTTTCAGTGTCATTTCATTCACACTTGGTGATATTTTATTACTGCTCACTGCCTGTAAGTTATATATATATTTTTTATTAATTCATTTTTCTAATTTTTTTGTCTTAATTTTATTTATTTATTTATTTTTCAAACAAAGGAAACACAATGCATTAGTCAATTTTTTTCTGTAGTTATTTTATTGTTGTACAATTTTGGTATTTATCACTTATTGCCTATAAGTTATTTGTTTGAGAAAATAAAATATATCTAACACATGTTCACTAATCAATTTACTTTGTGTAGCATGTTTTATCGTTTATGATCTCTGTATTTTCTGCTTACTGCTGATAATTGCCAACTGCCTAAAATAAAACACTACTAATTTAAGAGAGTTTATCAAAGAGAGATAGAAAATCAGCATATATAAACTGTTTCATATAAAGTGATATTGTTCATGAAAAAATAGATAAATATGCATAAATCTTATATCATCATGTATAAAACAATATTCTCTTTCATGGTTCTCTTTCATTTTGTTATTTGTTTTTACAAATAACAGAATCAGAGAATTTTAGTTATTGTCAAAAATTTTGGTCATAATTTAACATTATTCTGTAAGTAATTTTTATTCTAAATTATTATACACTGTTGTACTGCAAACATAAAGTAATAAATATATAACTTTTTTGTATCTCTATGATAAAAATTTTTGGTGAATTTTTAAAATAAAATATGTGGAGTGACTTTGACTGCAATTTGGATCATTGTTTTGAAGGGTATATTACAACCAACCATGTCATAATAAGAGGGTTAATCATCAGGCTCTTTTGATATATTCTCTTATAAATTTCAGCATTAATAACATAATTTATAAACTTGAAATAAGGCTACGAGATGCCTTTTTTGAGATTGCAACCTAAAAAAATTTTTCTTCTTATACTTCTCTCTCTTCAAGAACTTGATTATCCTGATTTTAATCCATGAAAACATCAATCAAAATCACGATTAGACAAATAATAGCCAGTATTACTGTTACTAAAAAGTTTACAGTAAGATTCATTACTGTAGATAATATGCTTACTATTTCTGATGCTGAGTCCCCCTTTCTCTCTGGTAGTGTTCTTGTTAAGGCATGGATTTTGGAGCCTCTCATTTTTTCTGTACCTAACTGCAATTTTGTCCAAAAATTCAGATACCTAGCTATAACTGATGTAAAAATTAGCCACTACTTTTTGCTTGTAACCATAACCATCCCTCAGCTACTCATTGAAATCACATGATTTTGCTTTTCAATTTCTTTGCAGCGATTCTCTCAGAACTTTTGATAGTCTGCCCATTTCTACCAATATAATATAGTATTTTTGCTAATCTCAAGGTAAAATATTCTGCACATTCATGTAAATATCATTTTGGATGTCTTAACACACAAGATTGTAATCTTTGCTGTTGTTCATTTGTTCATTTATTGTTACAACTTCTGACAAATTAGAAAAAATTAACTGAAATTCTGCATGTAACTCATCTAAAACTTCAATTAAGCTCAACCAAATTCTGACATCAATATATCTAGACAGTTCAATGCTATTCAAATCTGATATTAAGTCTCAATTTCTATCAGTCACACCTTACAGATGCTAAAGAAAATCAAGATTGATTTTCTTTAGCATCTGTAAGGTGCTTTATTTTACATCAATCTGTATCCAGACTGATGTAAAATAAAGAGGATTGATGAGGGACATATTGTCCAAAATGCACATCCTTCAGAATTAATAAACCTTATATATCTATCTTCATTGTGTGTTCCTGTGTGATTTGTTCTCTCAAGCAATCTTATGCTTACTACTAACAGTTAAAATACAAACAACAGGAAATCAAGTACAAATTATTATAATAAAACATTTCAATTGTAATGAAACAAAAAAACCAGCAAATATATTATAAAAATGAAAAAAAAAATAGCAAAGAAAATATAACAATCTTATTGAGAAATTGATTTTTCAGTGAAATCATAGTCAACACTTACATAAGATATGTGTATGAGTTGCATTGAAAATATGCTTAAAAGTGTCAAAGCTGCAAATCAGTGTGAAAGTGTGAATGGTTTTGATTTTACAAACTTTTTAGTTATGTAATAAAAATTGTATGCAAATTAAAAAAAATCAAGATTTTTGTCTAAGTTTACTCTGATTTCTTAAATAGTCCTAATAATTTTGGCAGGGACTATACAAAACATAGGTCTATTTCTATCATTTATAACAGTGATACAGTAAGTATTCAGGGAAACTCAAATACTGTAAACTATTGTCAAAACAGTTTATATTTAACAATTCAATTTCCTTAACATTTATTTCAAGATATATTTTCAAAATGTGTCATCATATACATTTGCAGTAGTGTTGCCACCCATCTGGTTTTTACCTGGGCAGTCCAGTTTTTAATTCATTGTCCGGGTTAACAATTAATTTTGTCTGGGATTTTGAAGAAATTGTGAAATTATGACGAAACAAAGTACTAGCAAATATTTTTATAAATTTACTTTATTTTAACAGCGAAAGACTTCACACTCTCACTGAAAGTTAATTCGCCATCTTACACTGACGTACGTCACAACCTGTTGACCTTTTTTTTGTTTTTTTTCGCTTTTCAGCTCTTTAAAGCTAACTTATTTCATTTCTTAATTTAAATTGCTCCTACACAAGTCCCTAACTGGTTTAGAACTGGTGTGCACCACATTATTCTTTGCATGGTAAATAACAGTGTGCATGCGTCAGGGACTTCTGTTCGAACAAACCTGACCTGCCGTCCGGGTAAGCAATTTTGAAAAGGTAGCAACACCAGTTTGCAGGCTGGATTATCATCATGGGCCAGACTTGGCCCAGAGGCTATAGTTTGTGCAACACTGCTTCTAAACAGTAGAAAAAAGCACTGCTCATTACCATTCTTAAAAATAGTAGGAAAGAACTGTCTGACTCAGCAGTTTTTCACCAATAATATTCTTTCAGTTCTTGAAAAAGTACTTGACAAACATCATTCTTTCAATTAATCATGGGGACTATCAGCCAGACAGGTAGAATCAATACAGGACTCAAAGATCCAATGACAATAATGTAAATAAATTGTTTAAACAATATCTACCAATGTTAAAATTAATTTAACTACATAGCAGCCATCAGTTTAAATATCAAGGAAACATTCAACAACACATAGTATTGTTGGAATCAATTCCTACAAGAAAAGATTGGCATGAAATGTATAAAGTGTGTATTTTTAATGTCATATCATCAGTCATTTTTAAAGAAAATTGTATTTTATCTTTGAGTTGTTAACTATCTCTCTCTGGCTGGAATTTAAAAAAAGATAAAGATTTAAATTGACCCAAAATTGTTTGTTTGGTCATTATTAATTAAATATATAAAAATATTTTAATATTTTGAGCTTCAAGGTATGTACAAGGTGCTTTTAAATATTTTAAAAGTGCTGTTTCTTTAAAAACTTGTAATTCGAATGGTATGCTCAACCTGAAGATATTTTAAAATGTCAAACATACTTGTCTGTAATTAAAAACTTTGTAAACAAACAACTTTAATGCTAAAAGACAGTTTGGCTTATTCTTAATCTAATGTTGGTGTCATTAAAGAGCATATTTTTATAAATTTCTTTATGTTGCAATGTGAATAGTATTTGTTTTCATTATAGTTATATATTCATAAGGATATTTAGAAATTGGTATATGATAATAAAATAAAATTACTGTATTTTTAATTAATGTCACTGAGTGGCTATGCAGGAGATGGATATTTAGGAAAAAATTTATATGATGTAAACATTTTAATTAAAAAATTAAGAAAGCAAATTTTAAAAGGCAATAAAACGGCACCATAACAGAACTGACTGCATTGACATAATAATTCCTATTCCAGTCAATAATATTAATTTTAAACAACAATAAATATAAAGCTAATTAAGAAAGTATTTAATAAATATATAACTATTATAATGTATGCAGATTACAGCAAACTTTTAAATCAGAGTGCTGTAAGTTCTTGAAATCATCAATTTAATCTTCAAAGCAAGAGACAAATAATGGCAGCACTTCCAGTTTTCTGAATTATATATTCTACCAATTATAAAATCTATCACTTGCAAAAGATAACACTGATTCTAATCAGCAACATGTGACATTTTTCAAAGCTTATATATATAGATTATATATAAAAGAATATATATATATTCAATGGTCATTATCAGGTTTACATACTTAAACATAGAATATAAATTGGAATTTACAAATTTTAAAAACAGAGGGAATACAATCTCATTGAAAGAGATCAAGAGCATCAAAGATGATCTTGATCTCTTTCAGTAAAGGTTATTAGAAAATTAAAAAATAAATAAATAAATAAAAGGACTTCTTTTTTAATTTTCTAATAACCTTTACTGAAAGAAATCAAGATCATCTTTGATGCTCTTGGAATACAATCTCATTGAAAGAGATCATCTGTTTTTAAAATTTGTAAATTCTAATTTATATTCTATCTTTAAGTATGTAAACCTGATGATAACCATTGAATATAATTGAAAATGTGTTTTACTCATTAAAGTTTCCTTGTTTGCTGGATTTTTGGTTTCTTAGAAGTGTTTCTTTTATATTCTCATGTGAATGCATTTACATACAGCATCTTCTATAGTGTGGCTCATATGCTACTGTGAAACCCTAATGTTTCTAGACCATTGTGTAATGTATGTAGTATTATGCCTGTACAAAATAGGTATTAGCACAATAAGAATGTTATCTATTCACTGTTCTCAATTTCATGGTAAAGTTTTAAGTATTTTCTAATTTTTTCAGTGTATTTTATATGTTGTGTGTTTGGTACTGTTACGTTTATGATATATGTGATTTTGTTTTGTTTGACAATAAATGTGATGTCTGGTCTGTTGTGATGTATTGTTGTGATTATAGCTGTCATAGTATATTTTGCATATGTTGTTTTCTATAATTGTCTAACATGTGTAATAGGTTGTGTTTGCATGTAAGTTTCTGATGTATTAAATTTTCTATTTGGTTATTTCACTGTAAATAATCAGTTTGTGTTAAAAGCTTACAACTCAATGCAATATCTTGTATAATCTTGTGCATGATGTGGCATTCAATTTCAATCATGTTTATAAAACATATTTTATTAATTTTCCAAAATAACTTATAATAAATAATACTAACTATAATTTTGTAATAACAATTTACAAGTTAATATTTTATATAATCAATGCAAATTCAACAATAAAGAAACAATACAAAAATGGGAAAGTAATTAAATTTTTTTCTAGTATAAACTTTCTACCTTAATTAAATATAAATATTTACATGAAATGTTTAAAAATCATTGGTATTTACAGATTTTTAGACGTACTTAAATTTCGATATAACCTTCCACAGTTACTAATTTAAGTACGTCTGGAAGCTATGACTAGCTTGGGGTCTGGGTGGCGCAATTGGTAGTGCACCGCACAGCAAGCGGTGGCTACAGATTTTTAGATTTCTCAGAATTGTAAATTTCATAAATATATTCAAACAGAAAAAAGTACAGTAGTTTCCACTTTATGAGGAGTTCACAGTTTTACAATTTGGCTCATTACTATATTGGAGAGATGATATTAATGAAACATTGCCATGGGCATGAGTTAGTAAATGATTGTTTTCTTAATGAGTCATCATTATGAGTAGATAGTGTATTGTTATTTGTAGCCTGTATATAAGTTTGTTTTTTATTATTTTTGTGCTTTTGATATAATACTTGACATAAATATAAAACCTAGTCTGTGTAAGTTCTTTATTATTTTTGTGCTTTCAAGTATTTCATGTATTCTTTTAACATGTCTAACATTACTGATATGAAGAACAAAAAACAATGTACAGTAGAGAGTAGTTAATCGGAACGCCGGTAATCGGAATGGCCGGTAATCGGAACGATTTTCAGTCAGACTGTGTCATGCTGAATCGAACATTTTTGAAACTAGATTTACTTCTAAAATATAATTTTCATGTTTTTATATTCTTTAATATATTTATTTTGTTTGTACAAAATAAAGAAATAATTTTTAACAATATGATAGCCTCGATTATTATTATAAAAATTTTCGTTAGGCTTAAAATCGACGAAAATTCAACGCGAAGCGACATGCAACGGAAAAAAATTCAACACAAAGCGACACGCAATGGAGAAAAATTTGAACATTGGACAGGTTAATGTATTTTTTCGTACATAATGGGTAATCGGAACAAATGACTAATCGGAACAACCCCAGTCCCCAATTGATTCCGATTTTTGACTCTCTACTGTAAATCAATAACTTTAGAAAACAAGTACAAAATTATAAGCAGCTATAAAGCTGGGAGCATTGTTAGAGAATATTTGATGCAAAGATCTTTAACTTCTACTGTTTTAAATATTTTTTTTTGTTTCAAAATAGTACAAAGAAATATATATATAACAAACATCCTGAAGCCCAATGCATTACTAAATCAAATGATTGCTGATTAATTACGCCAATAATTTGGTTTAGTACAAAGAAATTAAAAATGCATGATCTTGAGAATTTTCTCAACAGAGATACTACTGCTGCATCTAGTTGGACTATGAAAAAAAACAAGCATTCAGACAAAAAATACTTAAAGAAAAAAATTTTGTTTATTTTTTCTTTGAAAAGAAAGAAACTTATGTTAAATTTATATTTTTAACATCATTATAAGTTAATACAAATATAATACTGTATTAATAAAAATTTTGATGTCAAATATTTGTTGATGTTGTTTTTAAACATTTTCCTACCTAAAATCCCATTTGCAGGAACATAATTATGAATTGTACATATTTGTATGAAAAATTAGTTTCTACTTTATGAGTAACTTCCAGTAACCAATTAACTTGTAGAGGCAGGATTACCTGTATAAAATGTTTTGTTTAATATTCAGGATTTCTTCAGTTAAAACCCCAAATATTAGAAATATGAAAGTGAAAAATTAAAATTTGAGACTACAAATTTTTAAATTTTAAAAAATTAAGAAATCTTTTAAAGTAAATATTAGTTACTACAGTGGTTCCCAAAGTGGGAGGTGAGTAAATTGTACAGTAAGTGTGAGGTTCGTAGAAAAGTCTTTCTAAGAATATTTCCAAGCCTTTCTCACACAAGGGTAAATGAGTTAAGGGGAATTGGGGTACAGTTGGTGGACATTGGGTATATTTATGGAACCAAGGAGCAATGGCTCAAAAAAGTTTAGGAATCACTGAGTTACTATGTTAATTATTAATGAACTATAACAGTTTTATATGCATGTTAGGTTAAATTTCTTAAATTATAACAAAATTGTGATTATTTATGAAAAAAATTTTGCACAAAGGTTTTAATTATAATTTTTGTCATCAAGTTGGGTGTGTTCAATCAGAAGTCTACTGTACTGTACATTTATAATTCAATGTCTAGCAAAGAAGACAAGGGCAAACACAGTGAAACTCTGCAGTTTCAGCACCATGCAGCATCATTGGACTGTCTAAAACCCCTTTATAATAATAATAAATGAAATCAAACTTTATGCATTCACATAGAATCAGCTTCATCATCTCTTACAATCTACACACACACACAACGCACAACATACAAATGAAGTTTGGTTTAGACAATAGCAAAACACTCCACATTGAAAAAAGACTTCTGAAAAAAGGAGACTATATTCAGAAGTGAAAATATCATCAAATCCATGGAAAAGGGTGAGTTTTACTAATATTTAGAATTCCAACAGGCCAAACTTACAGAACATTCACAGATAAAACAAAGATTAACACTCAAATACCAGAACAGATTACCTGCACTACTAAGAACACATCTAAATGCAAAACACACTATTAAAGCTATTACTGCACATGTTGTTCCTGTACTCACTTATTTTTTGGAGTTATACACTAGATATGCACAGATCTCAAGCAACTCCAAAGGAAAACAAGAACAACACTAAGCATAAATAATATCATCCAAAATCATCTGCAGAAAGACTAACTTCTTCGTAAAGGAGGCTTGGCCTAACTAATACAGTTAACCTGCACTACAAACAAATTCTGACACTGCGAGTGTTTTTCCACAAAAAACAAGAAACATCAATACAGTAGACCCCCCTATAACATGGGTTCATATAAGACGGATTCGTATAACACAGCAGAAAAATTGTGATTGTGTTCATATAACACGGTAAAAGAATGAGACAGATTGTCATAGCCGACTCGTGTCTCGAATCTGGACCAATAGTGGATATTGCACAAACCATTGAGTTTAAATGAGCAGTGGACCTACTAAAAAACATTTATTATTTAATGGCCATAAAAATTATATTTCTATTAATGATGTCTTCAAAGTTCAGCAAATTTTTCGCAGAAAGAATAACTTATCAGGAAACAAGTCTGCCGTTCGATGAGCCACTCCACAACGAAAACAAGCTTAAGCAATGGCATCTTCGAATGGTGTGCACTCGGTAAGTATTCCTACAATTTTTTTTGTTTATAGCATAGTTTATATGGATTATTCCCAAAAAATATACATGTTTTGGAAATGTTCAAGTCAAATTAGTCTAGAATCGATTAATTTTATGGAAGAAAACCTTTCAAACAGCCATACCCCTAAACTGCATAAGTGCCTGGCTGTAAATGGCTCATGTATTTGTAAAGTCTAAGCGACTTGTACAACACGGAATTCTTATAACACGGAATGTATCTACCATGTTATGGGGGAGTCTACTGTATTACATAAAGCTATTACTCTGGCAGACAGTAACCTCACACCTTTGAAAAATTTAAGCACTGGACATAGCTCAATGCATAAATAACAGTCACCACTAAGCAGTCACGGGCCCTGAAAGCACTTTATGGCAGACATGCCTATGACCTAAGCTCAGCATTGTGTTGGTACAACTGCATCAAACTACTGGCTGACTAGGAGCTATCTGTTTGGAGAGACTGAGAAGTTTATGATTGCCATTCAAGATCAGGTCATAAACAGTAAAAAATATATCCTGAAGAATATATCACTAACAAATGACTCTTGTAGAAAATACCACATTCTGCCAGAAATAATACAACATATACCTTCTGGTTGCAAGCTCTTAGCACAAACACACTATTTACATAGGCATAATCAAATTGCAAATACAATACACCAAAAGCTTCCATACAAACGGAGATTATTAAACATGACATTATTTTAGAAAATTAACACACAACATATATTATGACAGATCCATAATCACAGAAAAAAACAATTCATCAGAATAGACCTGACATCACTTTCACTGACAAATGAAGTAAGATCACTTATATAATAGACATCTCTGTTCCACTCTCAACATAAAAATTGCTCATACAGAAATAATCAACAAGTACAGTACATGTCAATCACTCAAAAAATAAGACAGGTATGGAGGATGGTAAGATATTTATTGTACCTGTCCTCTCTTCCACTGGTATCATACCATATATACTACAAAAAAGTCTAGAAACAGTAAACCTTAATAAAAACATACACATGGCACTACAAAAAGCTAGAATACTGAACACATGTCACATTGTTGGGAAGTTTCTAGATGTTGACATGCACCAATAACATAGAAGCTTAATGTAACACTTGTTTGGATAGCTATGCCTTGACTTTAGCCTTGCATAACACTTGGCACCAGTATCAGCTGAGCATGAAATTTGCAACATAATAATAATAGAAAACAATAATGTCCATAACATCCATTCATAAAATAATTCAAAAATTCATAAAATTGATTGCTGAGCTTTTATTTGCTGTGAAGAAGCTCTTAAGCTTAGTTCAAATAGACATTTGCTAATAAAAACAAAAACAGAATGAAAAAAATTTTTTTTGTGTAGCAAGTTCAATTCTTACTACCGTTTCACAAAACAAGAACATCAAAATGAGTAATTGTATGAGAATGACAGCAAACATCATTAGAACAATATGATAGATAACAGAAAATTATTTTTTATGTTTACTTTGTCCATCTATTTATTGAAAACTTCAAAACTAATTATAACAATTATAAAAATACAGTAAAATTACAAAAATATAATTCCTATGTAAGGGCTTCATCACATTGCATTTATAAAAATATTAAAAAGCATAATCTTTGTAGCTATTTCCTTCTTGTATAATTCACAAACTGGTATTCTTTATGATTGCAAAATATAACACTTTAACCTTAACCAGCATAATATTTATTAGATCAAAACATTTACAGCCTACTGTATAGCCATCTTCAGGATCCCCTAAAAATCAATTAGTGGACTAATGGAAAAAATTCTTTGTAAATCTAATAAATATATTCAAATTTAAAATTAAAACATTTTGCAATATATCTAAATATAAATAAATATAGAATATACAGAATAAATACATAAATGGATATATAGCCATGAAATTAAAGCCTTAAATTTATAAAGGCATGTCACATTGTATGGACTTTGAAAGATTAGACTCAGTTAAAGTTTCTCTAAAGAGGTAACAAAAGCAAGCAGATATAGTCAAAAAACCACAGAGGTTTATAAGATAATTTGGTAAGAAGTAAAAAAAAAGGCATACAGGTTATCTAAAAACATAACTAGCATATACAGCATCCTATGAAATACTAAAAGATCCTTCTGACCTAAACACCATACCACAGGGTTTATGAAATTACTATTGGACTTAGCAATGAAAATCATGATATAATGGTCAAAAGATTTTCTTTCCTTGGTTTCTGGATATACTATACACAAGCTGGAATTTTCAAAATATGGGATATTCTCTAGTATTGAAGACTGTTAAAGCTTTGGTATATTTTCCCTTTCTCGTATCATATTCATGCTCTTTTACTCTAGATAGGAGGTTGCAGACTGTATTGTATGTAGCAGCTGTCATGATTCTCATTGCCAAGTCTGATAGGAATTTCATATACTCCCTGGTATGGCATTTAGGACAACAGGATCATCTACTTTATAGGATGCTGTATATGCTAGAGTTATGTTTGTAGATAACCTGTATGCCTCTTTTTTTACTTGTTCCTCTGTATGTCCTGTTGAGGTGCATGTTGTATGTGACCACAGGAATATGACTGCTGCTGGGTGTGCTGTTCTAGTGGCTTTTTTTTTATTAAATGATCTTATAAGGCTCTCTGCAGTCTTGTGTGAAAATCTACTTGCTTTTATCACCTCTTTAACTAAGTGTAACTCTTTCAAAGTGTCCCTGAAGTCCATTCACATTTACATTCCTTATAAATTTAAGGCTTTAATTTCTAGGATATATATCCATTTATGTATTTACTCTGTATATTCTAATATTTATTTATATTTAGATATATTGCAGAATGTTTTAATTTTAAATTTGAATGTGTTAATGGAATGTTCTTTGCAAATCCAATGATGTATTTTCTTAGCATAAAGTTGCCATTGAGAACAAATCACACAGCAACACTTTTAGTGGAAAAAGGTTGGTTTATTGATAAAAAAGATATGCATTTTGGGGCTTAATGTCCCTCTTGTTTATTATCTATATCTATAAATGAGAATGTTTGTTTGCTATGCACTCCTAGGCCATTTGACCAATTGCTATGAAACTCAGCAGTTCCCTTAACACACTATTAACTTAGATAATGTCTTTTATATCACCCCAAAATATTTATTGAATATTTATATATCAATTAATTTTTTGTCTACATTGAATTTATGTAGTGCTATCTGTTGGCAAAAAAATTTTAATAAACTACAATAAATATAATTTGTACAAAAGAGGTCATAATTTAAAAAAAAAAAAAAAAAGACAAATATTATATTCACTTAAGTACTGAACAATGATACAGTGCAAAGTAGACATGCTATATTATTACTTTGATGATTAGCACATAGCACTCACTTGCATGAAGTCAAAACTGTTGTACATTGGTAGTTGATCGTGGGTTCATGGGCTGGCTATGTAGTTTTCTATGTTTTATTCAAGTTAGTAACACCTAAATAAGGGCCATTTCCCATATAACTCCTCCTGGGAAACATTTCCCTCAGCAGATCACCCATGTGTCATGTTGCCAAAAACTACAAAATACAAAGTTACAAGTGCGCACAAACTATATTTTAAGGGGGTTTTCAGGGTGCCAAGTTTAAATATTTGGTCCATTTTTTGCAAAATTTGATTCACTGTCAGATTATCATTTGATATTTGGCTATGAATGATACCATGCATATCATTCACTAAAAATATTAAGAGTAAACATGACCAATGAAATTGTGCCATTTCGTATCATCTGAGTATCACAAAAAACATGACAATGGTAAGCTAAAATAACCAAACTCTTTATATGGTTTTCATTTTGATGACTGTTGTTACTTTTTGCCAGGGCAATACCAGGCTTATCTGCTAGTTTACATTAAAATTAAATATGAAAAAGTTATCATCTCAGATAATTTCATTTTTAACTTCATTTTTTTTAATTCACTCAAGATGGTAGCAAGGTGCTTGAAGTAGTATGGTATAGTGTAGGATTTCTCATTTCCCAGTCCTTTGCTTGTCCTGGGATTTCCAAGAAAAAGTGATCTGTTTCCCAGGATCCCGGAATATAATTAATTATTTTTAAGATATAAAATAAATCTTGAAATCAAATGATATAATTATTTTTAATTTTTTTAAGTAATTTAATATGTCCTGCAACCTCTAAAATAATATTAATGATACTGTGTAAAATGTATTAAAAATTATTTTTGAATTACGTAGAAATTTTCACACACTGAAAAAATTTAATAAAGTTTGTTGGAAATAGCTTACAACAAAAAATGCCTTCGAATTGAGTTGAAAATTTAAAGAAAAAACTGAACTTCTAATGGGTAATTTTTGTTTTTTAAATAAAATATAATACAAAATATTATTGTAAATTTTTATAAGATTTTAAAAAGTAAACATGGTCAATACTCTGATCACTGAATCTGGTTCTTATTTTAGTAATAAAAAGTCTTGATACCAAGAATGCCCTTTCTGATTCAATTCATGTGGGTGGAATTGTCTTTAATGCATTTAAGAGAAGACAGATATTGTGTTTCTCCATCTGTAGCCTCAAAGATTTCTAGTTCGTTTTGAGATGCATTGCAGTACTTCTTTTGCTGCTAGTATTCTTGATTTGTCTACCTTGACTGCTTTAATAACGACATCAAGCTTTTCAGCTAAAGTCATTGCAGATGAGCTTGCAACACCTGGTAGGTAGAATCAGCAGGTACTCCAAAAAGACAATCTAGCATCTGTTTTGCTGATAAAATTAACATAGACTTGGAAAAACTTCATACTTCATACTTGTTTGTGTTCTTGCCCATTTACACAACCTGGCATAATGTAGTTATTGAAGCTATTGGGCATGGTTAAAAATTAAAATAGCATCAGTGCAATTATTCAAGATATTACAGGTTCTGACAAGTAAAGAATTTTCAGTCCTGCCACATATACATATTGATATTGACAATCTGTGACATGCCATATCAAGCAAAAATTTAAAAAAACTAAGCAGGCTTAAAATTAATAAATACAAATGTATTCTGATAGTTTATGAATTAATTATAATTTCTATTTGCAAAATTTCCTCAACCTTAAGACAAGATAAGAAAAAAAGTGAATTTTTAAGAAATTTGCAGGATTTTCTGGAGGAGAAGAATTTTCCAGAATATTTCCCAGATTAAAAAACAGCTAGAATCCCACTAGAGAAACCCTCGGGTAATGTGCATTTCGATGGGGCAGTAAACAAATCTAACTTTTATCTTGGGTCATTATTAATGCTGTAGATATCAGCAAGTATTGGGGATATGCATGTAATATCATTTGCAGAAAAAACTGAAGGAAGTTTTTCTAATTTCAACAGTATAATTCACTGATTCATAATGCAAAATCAACTTGAAACTGGTTTTTTGTAAATAGTGGGAATGTTATGGGCTGGCCAAAATGTTTTCTTGATCTTAATTCTATAGAAAAACATGATTGGTATCTTACCAAGAATAGTATGTAGGAACAGAAAGCAAAATGATGTCATAATAAACCAATAGTCAATTCTCTTGTATTGTTTTGTAATGTGCTTAATATTTTTTCATTAATGTCATTATTTCACAGTGGCTCTATCATTTTGAAATGGACTGTATGTGTAACTCAGCAAGGCCAATGTCAAGAAAAAGTCGGAATTTTGAAATTCCATCTGTGGGTTGAGATAATTGAGGTCATATTCAAGTTCCAGTTGTATGCTGGTCATGTGCTACATGTCAATGGAGTTTATAATTGCTATGAATTTACATCAATCTCTATGACAAATTTTTATTTTGATCTTTACCACAGGAATTTAACATGTACAATGTCGTGACAAAATCAATTTTTTAAAAAAGGAACCTGTGTGTCCTGCGGCCACGCATGTGATTATGGCATTTTAATCAGTTGCTGGATTTGGTAGGCCACTGGCCACACATTTGAGTGATTAAATGTTTCTTTATGTTTATGTTGGACATGCACATCCTACTTTGAATCTGTGGGTTTTAAACTGCTTTAGACAAAATGTTAGATGTGTGTCACCACATTTCTGTTTTTGTGTCAAGCTGAAACAGCAAAACCTATGCTGTAGAGTTCAATTTTGTTTTCTGAGAAAATACCTAGTACTATTAGTAGTCTGTAAATTATCTATATTAAATACAAATAAATTCTCAAAAATCAATTTTGATAAATTTAGAAATTTAAAGAAAAAATTAGTTTTCTGCTCAGCAAACTAGATTAGTTAACTGAAATCAAGATAACTAGTTAGTGTATTTAGGTTTAAATAGTTTAAAAAGACACCAAATAATAACTTTATCTTTTGTCATTTAAGTTTCTCGTGTCTATGTCTATTTTGGCTAGAAAACAATAATAGACTTGGGTACTGCTTCAAAACATCAAGCTTATCTCTACCATAGAAGAACTAAGAAAAATTTTGACTGTTGTCTAAATTGTCATAAGTTTTTTACTTGGTACAATTTTTTTACATCTCAATGTTTTTGTTTGGATATCAATTGAATTTTGTTTAATAATTATATTATTACATCAAGACATAAGATGATGAAGTACAACTCAGTCAGTGCCACTGAACACATCACTGACCAACACACTGACAATCATACAATTTCAACATTCATTTCAATCGAGGCCAACCAAACATGTTGCTGACTGGCACTTTCAATACACTGTTTAGAAAAATTGTTATAAAAAGTTTTAATTTGCATAAATTTAAGCTTTTGTTATTCTCAGTAAAACGTTTTGAATAAAAATTCATTTGTTTCAATGCAATTTTATCTTTATAAACATAAAATTAAGTCATAAAACTGAAATAGCTCTATGAGAAACCCCCGTAAACTTTGACCTATTGACCCAGCAAGTTTCACAAGATCTAACTGAAAATGAGAAAGACTTAAGTTTAAAATTGAGCTTTCTACACCGAGTAGTTTTTCTCTAAAAGTGTCTGCATTGCCAGATGAAGAAAAAGAAAAAAAATACAGCTTTTTTGGTGATTTTTGCACTTTCAATTGCTTATATTTCAGCAACTGCTTTGTAGAAAATCTTGAAATTTTGCAACTATCTAAGAAAACAATAACTTTTGAACAAGATATTCAGAATTCTTTTAGATGTTTGGGGGTGGGAAAATTGAACTCTGAAATCTTCAACTCTGATTCCTGTACAGTACATATGTAGTAAGTCGGTGACTATATATATATATATATATATATTTATAAAAATTGATTTAGAACATTCTTCCTGTTCTTTTTAATTTATTTCTGTTATGTTTAATATGTTTCTGTTGTGTTTTAGAATTTTCTTTTTTGTTCTCTTTTCATTTAAGTCCAATGTTCTAACTGAAGGTTGTCTTTAGTAGCAAGTCAAAAATGTTTTTGGTTAATTAAATATATAGCTGAAGTTATACAAGGTGTACTGCTTCTTTTGTTTGGTTATTTCTCCAGTTATATCATAATTATTTTGTTTTACACAGGGTAATTTTTTAAATAACTGGATTAAGTGGTCAAAAGTTTTTATTGTAAAAATGAACAACATGACAATTACTAAGGCTTGTGCTTTGTTTTCTGGACTGTAATGTACAAATCAGCATATTACAAAAGATGCTGGAATGTCCATACCTTCTTGGAGAGACAAGTTTATGCAGCAGCAGCTGTTCTGACATGCAGTAGTGTGCATGGGACAATATTACTTTGATACATTTGATGATGTTCTCCTTCAGTGCTTCTAGATCATAGATACACCTTCTCTTTCAAGTTTCCCCAAGAAAAGTCTGGAGATGAAATTTTTAGAAATAAGACTATTGCCAAAGAATTCTTGCAAAGTAGCCATTGATGACTTTGCAATATATCTCTAACTATTCACAACCAGATGATCTGCTAAATTATCAGGCTATTAAGAGGGTAATTTAATAATTAGATATAAGTAATTTGTCTAGAGGTAGTCAGTTAAAATTAATATGAAATGGTGGCTTAATAGTTATAACCATTTAATTTAGAATTTCTGAAAGAAAAGAACTAGCACAGAGTGGGACTTTAAGCCATAACTCTTGCATACCGTTCAGATGCATTGCCAGTTATGCCAGCTGGACCTCTGTCTGATCTTCACTTCCAAAATTATTAATTTAGACATACTGGTTACCAGTGCCAACTGGGGATAACTTCGATGACTTTAGCACCCAAGGCTAGTAACTCCCTCCATGGCACTAAGCCAGTTATCAAGTTTACCCTGGCATGATATGTATATATACATATATATATAAACAACTCTATAATTCTATTTTTTAATTAAC
This sequence comes from Centruroides vittatus, assembly GCF_030686945.1. Lineage (NCBI taxonomy): Eukaryota > Metazoa > Arthropoda > Arachnida > Scorpiones > Buthidae > Centruroides > Centruroides vittatus. The sequence continues at coordinate 961,229 of NW_027122214.1, forward strand.
CACAACTAGACAATCTGCCAAATTACCAAACAGATTGTCTGGTTGTGAACATTTGTTAATAATTTGAACATTTGTTTAACTAATGTTCAAACTGTATTCGTTAAAACTAGTACTGGCTCCTAAAAGAGGCCAAAAACATTTGTTTTAATAAAGCAATGGTGCTGGAAAAAGTATGAAAGGTGTCTTTTGATAATCTGTACATAAACTTATTAAATCTGAGATAAAATGCTATTTCTAAGACTTTGCTAAAGTTGATATAATTACTATATGCCAATTGTTGATTACATTTGTTTTATCACTATCCACTGTATTTAACAAGGGCCACTGTATTCTAAAATTCAAATGTAAAATTATTTCAAGCAACTGTAATTTTTACTCTATTTTGTGAATTTATATCAAAGTTCTACTTGAAATGCTGATGCTAGACTAAAATATACTAAAAATGTTTCTAAAAAAATAAATATTTTGATTTCTGTAACTTGGCAGTTACTTTCAAGATATCGGAATATCAAAACATCACTAACTCAACACCAGAATGCAGTAACCAGTTAGGTTCGAAAACGTTAGTAACAAACTACTTTTTCATTTTTTGTAATTGTGGGAGAACATACTAGTAACAGGTTTGAAGATTTTGTTTATTTATCTGAATATTGTACCAAGTTTACAAATTATTTGATTTTTTTTAGTTTCAACATTTTAAAAAAAATATTGTTGTTTGAAATGGTGGTCATGATAATAGACTAAAAATAATTATGGTATAATTTTTAATTTTAAATTTGACTAAGATATTTTTTCCCAATTAAAATGTCATTCTTTATTCTCCTTTAATTATAAAAACAGTCATGCATTTATATTACAATGAAAAATTTAATATCTGAATAACTAAATCATTATTCCTATTTGCTTTGCAGTTATATGGATTAGCCAAGAAAACAAATTTACATTATATTTATATTTGAGAAAATTCCCATATTAATATGTTATACAGATAATTATTAGTTTTTTTCAAACAGATTAAATACATTCATGTTTCAATATCAATCAGTAATGCTAATGTAACAGTATGATAATATCATTAAAGTAATAATAGCGAGGTTGAGGCTGAAGTTTTAAACGCAAAAACGTGTACATTGGACATTCAGTGCCGCTTTCCTGTAGGCCTAGAAGTTTGACAATGGCATTTGAAATGTTGAGCATGATTCCACTGACTTTCCAAACACCATTGTCAAACTTCTAGGCTTACAGGAAAGCGGCACTGAATGTCCGACGTACACGTTTTCGCGTTTAAAACTTCGGCCTCAACCTTGCTAATTTGTAGTTAATAGCAAAATGAACACATTTATTAGTCTACAAAACAGTTTTTGAAACAAATAATTTAAAATAAGCTTGTTAAGTATTGAAAGTAAGATAAAAAAATAATATAAAAAAATTAATTGATAAAGTCTCCATTCTATAATACACCACCATCTTTAAATTGTTGAACATACTCTATTGATATAATACACCTTTATAAGTATCCAGTTTGTCATGTATAAGGGGCCCTGAAAGCTTTGCAACTTTTCCTATTAGAAAAATGAAATTTGATGTACTGAAAATATTATATTCAACATAATCACTTCCCAACTCTATACACTTAAAAAAACAAATTGGAGGAACATTGTAATAGCTTCTACAAAAAAAGAATTCCTTAGGCTGTTTCAAAACCCAATCCTCTGCAGCCTCAATAACCTCCTAATCAAAAGAAAATCTCATTTCTTTCAGGTATTTCTTTAAAACTGGGAAAAGATGCTAATCCAAAGCAGTGACATGTGATAGACTGGATGGTTCAACAATTCAAACAGCAAATCCTTGATGTTTTGCATGGTTTGGAGTGCTATGTAGGCAGGAGCACTGTCTTGCAGAAATAGCATGATTTGACTCAATTTTTCATGCTGTTTTTCCTTCAAAACCTCTTGGAATTCATCCAATAAAAACATGTAATAAGTAGCATCAATTCCTTTGGTTCTTTGGCAGATGGTTCCATCCTTATCCCAGAACACAGAGGCAATAATTTTTTCAGCCAATTTCTGGACAAAAAACTTCTTTGGCTAGGGAGATTTTCTATGATTTCATTCCTTTGATTGTTCTTTTGTCTCAGGATCATAGTGATGAAGTAATGTTTCATCTATAGTAACCAATCAGGCTGAAAAAGCCGCAGCACCAGCAATGAATTGTGTTAGTTTCTATAATCTCAGAGTGAATCCACTTCACTCTTTTCTTCTGCAGGAACAAGAAGTTAATGAACACATGCTGCTGAATTCTGGTCTTAGTGTAGCCATCACAAATTCAAATTATCAAAGCAAGCAAACTAACAATTGTACGGGATTCTTACAGCATATGCTATGCACTCTAGTAATGACTACTAGTCTCTACTATTCTCATATTATGACTTTTGCATTTTTACATTTGGATAAATTTCAGTATCCTCTCAAACTATTTATATAAAATTAGTTTGGAAAGAGATAGAATAATGTGACTGGTTTTGTAATAATAAAAAAGCATTTATTTTAATCATACATATTAATTTTCCAACATAATCACCATTTAGAATAATACATTTTTCTGTATTCTCAATCTATTTTTGTATTTCTTGTATCAAAAAACAAACTTTCTGATGTTACCTTTCCTGTAGAACAACTGCAATATCTGATTTAAAAAAAAAGTGCTGACCTTTCAACACCACATATAATTTTGGAAATAACCAGAAGTCTAAAAAGGTGTCAGATTTGGACTGCAAAGAGAATGCAAAAGTAGCTTGTAACTCCCCAGGAAAAACCTGTAAATGTCTTTACAATATGATCTTATGTGTTGTGGTGCAGTAAACACATCTATCAAAGAGTCTTAACTAAATTCTGGTAAGATTTAATTTGAAATAAAACTTTTGGACGAAACAATTCAGTTCATCTATACACACCAGGGTGAAAACCATATACTTCTCTTGTAAACCTTGTCACCGGTGCTGCCAATATTTGTACTCTACGCTAACGTTTTCGGCCCTTCACTAGGTCCTTCTTCAAGCGAAAATTTATTCGATTTTCTTTTTTGACCGTTAGATCGAAGAATATCCGCTTTTTGGATAAAATTCGAATTGTTCAATTCCGTATCTATGGAAATCGCGTGTCAATAATATTCCAAATTTTACGCAAAATGATCACGCGCTTATTTTTGTGACGTAAACTATCAAAACGCAATCCAATCGCATCTTTTCCATGTCAGTTCCTTGCAACGGCCTCTTTAATCATTTTGCCTCCATAGGTTCGAATCGGTGTCCCGAATTAGCGCCTGCCATGCCAAAGATAATTTTATCTCGTCCTTCGAATTGATCGGTTGGGTGTATGAGAAGGCTTTACATATCTCCACTTGCTCTAGCCATCGAAGGCAGTCTGTGTGTCGCGTGGCGATTAGGAGTTTAGCGCTCGCGAAGTCTGCTGTTATTTCTTGATCTGAAGCGTAAACGGCAAGCGCAGTGTTGTTTCTGTTATTTCTAATATCCTGCTGATGTTCTTTCCACCTAATTTCAACGGATCTTTTGTGGCGCCAATGTACATTAAATCTCTGTTAAATCTATGGTCCTTTAAAGGGACCGCGTACACCCCTGGGAGTTTTTTCCTGTTCGGCCTATCCTTATCGTTCCGGAGGATTTGAAAAATCGATGGGCATCGTCTGTATGCGATGCGTATTTCTTGTTTCTTCGTGATTCTTCTATATAAGGATGCCAACTGGGGGTTGAAAGTTACCGGTACCATTCGTTGTGTCGATTGTCCTGAGGTGTCATTAGTTGGTGGCGTCCAACGCGTACCGTCTTGATACTGCTTCTCTAGCTTCCATATTAATCGATGATATCCGTGTGTCTTTACCACTTCTCGTATGTACTTTATTTCCTGTTCAAGCGCTTCCCGTGTCGAGCAGTGCGTGTGCGCTCTTTTGAGCAGAGTGCTGAACGCCGACATTTTGTATTGGCGCGGGTCACAGGAATCCGCTGGTATGTATATCAGGAAATTATCTGTTTTGCGGTAAACGAAAGTACTTATGCCATTCTCCTTTAGCTTGATGTTCAGGTCCAGGAAATGTACCGCTGTCTCGCTATGTTGTTCCAGCTCAACATTTAGACCATAACGGTTGTCGTTAAACTGTTCCACGAATACATTGACGTCTATCTCTGTTCTCCATAGTACCATGATGTCATCCACGTATCTTGTATATAAGCTTATGTTGTTACTGTATGGTGGAATTATCTTCCCTTCCAGTTGCCGAATTACAAGCTCACATAGGTCGCCTGAGACCGCACTGCCCATGGGTACGCCTCTTCCCTGCTTGTAAGTGATTCCTCCAAATTGGAAAATCAAGCAGTAACATATTAAGTGCGCCAATTCCAAAATCTGATTGTGCATCCTCTCGTCGTTCACGTATTGGAATAAAAAGTCTCTAAGCGCGCAAAAACATGGCGGCAGTTCAATGGATGGGTACAGGGATCGGCATGGGCAGTGCGGTATCAGGCGACCTTTGTGAGCTTGTAATTCGGCAACTGGAAGAGAAGATAATTCCATCATACAGTAACAACATAAGCTTATATACAAGATACGTGGATGACATCATGGTACTATGGAGAACGGACATAGACGTCAATGTATTCGTGGAACAGTTTAACGACAACCGTTATGGCCTCAATGTTGAGCTGGAACAACATAGCGAGACAGCGGTACATTTCCTGGACCTGAGCATCGAGCTAAAGGAGAATGGCATAAGTACTTCCGTTTACCGCAAAACAGATAATTTCCCGATATACATACCAGCGGATTCCTGTGACCCGCGCCAATACAAAATGTCGGCGTTCAGCACTCTGCTCAAAAGAGCGTACACGCACTGCTCGACACGGGAAGCACTTGAACAGGAAATAAAGTACATACGAGAAGTGGCAAAGACACACGGATATCATCGATTAATATGGAAGCTAGAGAAGCAGTATCAAGACGGTACGCGTTGGACGCCACCAACTAATGACACCTCAGGACAATCGACACAATGAATGGTACCGGTAACTTTCAACCCCCAGTTGGCATCCTTATATAGAAGAATCGCGAAGAAACAAGAAATACGCATCGCATACAGACGATGCCCATCGATTTTTCAAATCCTCCGGAACGATAAGGATAGGCCGAACAGGAAAAAACTCCCAGGGGTGTACGCGGTCCCTTTAAAGGACCATCGATTTAACAGAGATTTAATGTACATTGGCACCACAAAAAGATCCGTTGAAATTAGGTGGAAAGAACATCAGCAGGATATTAGAAATAATAGAAACAACACTGCGCTTGCCGTTTACGCTTCAGATCAAGAAATAACAGCAGACTTCGCGAGCGCTAAACTCCTCATCACCACGCGACACACAGACTGCCTTCGATGGCTAGAGCAAGTGGAGATATGTAAAGCCTTCTCATACATCCAACCGATCAATTCGAAGGACGAGATAAAATTATCTTTGGCATGGCAGGCGCTAATTCGGGACACCGATTCGAACCTACGGAGGCAAAATGATTAAAGAGGCCGTTGCAAGGAACTGACATGGAAAAGATGCGATTGGATTGCGTTTTGATAGTTTACGTCACAAAAATAAGCGCGTGATCATTTTGCGTAAAATTTGGAATATTATTGACACGTAATTTCCATAGATACGGAATCGAACAATTCAAATTTTATCCAAAACGCGGATATTCTTCGATCTAACGGTCAAAAAGAAAATCGAATAAATTTTCGCTTGAAGAAGGACCTAGTGAAGGGCCGAAAACGTTAGCGTAGAGTACAAATATTGGCAGCACCGGTGACAAGGTTTACAAGAGAAGTATATGCTTTTGGACTAACTTTTTTGATCTACAAATGGAGAGCTTCAGGTCCATATATTTGATGATGAAATGATTAATTTTTCAAAAAAATCATTGTTCTATCAAATATTTTTAATTTAATTTAACATTATAGTTCTATTCAAGCATTCCTGAAGATCTCTATTTGTAGATCAAGAATGTTAGTTCAGTGTGCTTCTACTCTCTTTCTCTGTAAATCACAAACGTTTTCGAACCTCGTTGGGTTCTTCCTCAGGCGTAACAGAATTCTGTTCTACAAATTTAAATATCCTGTTGAAGTTGACCATTGATTTAGAAAAAACTGAATCACCTACAATCCGGCACTGAAGTCCATATACTACCAAATAGCGAAGAAAAAGGATATCCGCTTAGCTTTCAGGAGATGCCCAACTATTTTCGAGTGGCTTAGGAACGGAAAAGACGCTCCGGATAGAAACAGACTTCCGGGAATATACTCTGTACCCATCACCGACCACAGAGATAACAGCAAAGCCATCTACATCGGATCCACCAAACGCAACATACAAACGTGGATTAATGAGCACAAAGCAGACATATTACACCATAGACAAAATACCGCCTTAGCAGTCTATTCATCCGACCCAGAGATAGAGCCTCTTTTCACCCATGCCGGAATTATTCACTCCACGTTTCGACAAGATCACCTCAAATGGCTCAAAGCTGTATACATCTTACTCAACACCTGCAGCAATACACACTGTATCAATTTTAAAAAGGAAGTCAACTTATCATCAGCTTGGGAAGCCTTTCTTAGCAGATCCCTGAAGTAGCACTACACTCTCATCGTGCAAGTCTAATATGAAGACATCGGCTACACGCGACAGCGTTCCAGAATGCAGTTTTTTCTAAATCAATGGTCAACTTCGATGGGATATTTAAATTTGTAGAACAGAATTCCGTTACGCCTAAGGAAGAACCCAATGAGGTTCGAAAACGTTTGCGATTTACAGAGAAAGAGAGAAGAAGCACACCGGTCAAAGACACTTCAGTTGTTGAATCTAATTTAGTTTCACTCCGGTGTTTTTTCCTTTATACGTTAGTTCAAAAGTTTTACTTTAAATTAAATCTTGCTACAATTCAATTAAGACTCTCTGATAGACATGTTTATTGCTATATTATTCCAGTCTCCCTGTCTCCCAACTGGTGTGGTGCAAGAAGAAAAATGGTTATTTCTGGCCCCTCTACAAATAGGCCTTTTGAATAGTCTTAAAGTTTCACAATACAGGAAATCTTCATTCATTCAAAATTTAAAGGACAAAATAATTGCAATTTCGAGTTATCAAGCTTCAAATTACCCAAGATAACTTCCCTTTACTCAACACTGGAAAGTAGTCAATTATGTACCTCTAAAACCTGTTACCAGTGAATATTTAATCACCTACAGAACAAAAAACTAAATTTGACGAACATTTTCAAACCTTCCAAGGTTCTTCTTCAGGTAGTGACAAATTTCCGTTAAAATGTCGTTAAGATCGAATATTACTTGAAATTCGAATACGTAAAACTCCGTGCGGTTCTATAAGGCATGTGCACTAGATACGTAGTGTTGAGGAGAATTTACAGCTCTTTATTTACGAGCGCTTGCCACACCACAGAGAGATTTAATTCCTCTTTGCTGTTGATGCATATATTGTTGAATTTGTAAATATACAGTGCTTCAAACCACTTTAGGTGTTCAATGTAAGGTGTGTAGCAGATGATCCTTGCCTGGTTAAAGTCGGGTTCTATATCAGGATCACAGGCATAAGTGGCAAGAGCTGTGGTGATCCTGGAGTGTTGTATGTCAGCGACGTGTTCTTTAATTCTAATGCCCAAGGAGCGCTTCGTGGAGCCGATGTACACGAGCTCCCTATCGAATCTGTGATCTTGTAATGGGATGTGGTAGACTCCTGGTAGTCTATCTTGTTTAAGAACGTCCTTTCCCTTGCATAGGATGTTAAAAATGGTTGGACATCGTCTATACGTAATATGAATGCAGTGTTTTTTTGGCTATTTGTGCAAAGAGAGGTTGGAGATAAGGGTTGTAAAGTGACCGGGATTTTTTCTTCTTCCCCCTCCTGTTGATCTTCATTATGGGGGTGCCTTCGGAGTGTTTGCTGGAAGCGGAATTTTTGTATTAATTTACGGGTAATTTTCGGGTACCTGTGGTCTGCAGCGATGCGTTGAATATGTCCCAGTTCATACTCGAATTTCAAGTAATATTCGATCTTAACAACATTTTAACGGAAATTCGTCGCGACCTGAAGAAGAACCTCGGAAGGTTCAAAAACATTCGTCAAATCTAGTTTTTCATTCTGTAGATGATTAAATATCCAAGATATTTATATATTTATGTATAATTGCCAGTGTTACGTAATTAATGTAATTTATTAAGCAAACAGAGTACAGATACATATACAGAATGCTATTTTTGTTAATTAATAATTAATAATAATAATATAAATAAACTGCAGGTAAACAGCATGTGTCCAGTGAGAACCTCACAAGTTGCCAAATAGATTTTATAAAATGTAAGCAGAATTCCTCGAAATGTAGCCCAAATTATTTTTAAAGTAACCCAAATCTAGTGGCCTAGACCAGGGATGGCAAACCTTTTTGATTTCGTGTGCCATATTGTAAACATACTTAGCTTTAAAGATGTTAATGTGTGCCAAAGTCTTAGCCTTCGAATGATATTTAAAGAAATAAAAGAATACACTTTAATTCGAATAAATGTAAAAAATCTGATTGAAAAAAGGATGGTCAGGTGATAAACAGAAAGGATGATTGAAAAAGACAGAAATCATATGATACATTACGTGCCAGATGATTTCTCCGACGTGCCACTTTGGGCACGCATGCAATAGGTTCGCCATCCCTGGCCTAGACCATATAAATATCTTAATCTCCTACTTGTAGCCCAATCTTGCAATCCTGAAAACCAGCTGTATTTTATGAGATAAAAGAAAAAAAGGATAGTCCATGTGTAAAGTGACACCCAAAAATGTGTTACTGTAAAAGCAATATGGCTTTGCTTTTACAGTAATATATTTTAGAAACCAGATTAGAGTTGTATATTGTTCTCTTATAGCATGGAGGCATGAGTTAAACAAACGAGTTAACATATGCATATCACAGTTCAAACAGAATTTTCACTTAAAATTTTGAAGTAGTCGTATTTCAAACTAACCAAATTCTTTAACATGTAAATCTCTATATCCCCGGCTGAGACAATAGTACAGTTATGAACTAACAGGATTTTGAACTATCAGAGTTCTAACTAACAAAGATTTCATGCATTTCATTTAATTGATTATTTCTTCCTTTACTAGCTACTCTGTGTAAACAACTCGTTTCATCCAAAAAAAACCAACATAATCTGAGAAGAGAGAACAGCTTTAAACTTCTTAACAAACAGAGAATAAGAATGACAATACTGTATTAATACTCCTATTCTCTCTAAGCCAGGGGTGTCAAACTCAAACAACTTAAGTGCCAATTTTTTGTCTGGAGTATGACAGCAGGCCAAATGTTTTTAGCTTTTGTAGCCAAAAATTTTCTAAAAAGTAGCCCAAAAATACTGACTCAAAAAACTCTTTTTTAATAACCCGAGATTTGACAATAAATTAAAATAAAACACCATTTGTACTTTTCCAGCAATAACTTTAATCACAGAGCAAACATTTTCGGCCAATTTACAGGCCTGAAGCAGGTCTGTACACTGATCCGAAAATAAGGATTGAAAAACTCAAAGTACAAGGATAAATTGTAATTTACTAATATTTCGAAAACACTCATTTTATATGCAAAATAGTGCAAATTATGTAATAAATGATCTTGTGAAGACAGACTTTAATTTGAAATTCAAAAGATGAAATAAAGAAAACATAATGTAAACAAAAAATTAAACATAAAAATAAATCAAATAAAATAAATAACTCTAAGTAATATGAATAAATAAAAATAAAAACAGTAATAATACCAATAATTATTGAGTTCAACAATTTTGTTTATTAAGTATTATTTGTTTAAGTACAAAATATCACATTTTCTTTGGTATCAAGATGATAAAATATAAACAAATAGCATTATTGAATTCATGTATCTTTGACATGCCTGCTCTAAAGCCAAAGTTTATTCTGCTATACAGAAATGGTTCAATAAAACACTGGAAAGATTTTCATGCCTGAAATGCAAAAATAAATAGATTGAATGGTTAGAAAAATGTGTCATTATAGTGATTACATTGAAAAATGAATACATATAATTAGTGATGGGATGATTAATTGAAATCAGAAAACTCGGGCATTTTTCAGGTATTGAAATCAGAATCAGGAATATCTCATCATAATTTCAGATTCTTAAAATGATTCTTCCACATTTAATAAGAAAATTTATTATTAAAATTACAATATTAACAATTAAGTATTAGTTTATTGAAAGCTTTCATATCAACAAAGCAGAGAGCACACAATATCCTACACACGAGGTAACATCTGTCACAGTGAACTTTTCTTTCATGTAGTCAGAGTAATGAGAGATTGCACTCGGTCAGTACTAACTGTCCTTATTTTACGGTTGCAAATTGAAATTATTTGTTTAATTTGTTTAATTCCAATTTGTTTAATTCAAACTATATTTTTTCTTCCAAATCTCCTAATTAACTAGAAAATATTCTTTGTTCAATAAAATATATTTCATTATTTTTAAAATATTGTTTTTATTTTTTTGTTTATTAAATTCTTCCTTATCATTTTGTTCAATGAAAAACATTAATTACAAATTGCATCTTAACGGAGTTATTAAGATACATTATCCATGTTTGATATTTATTGTGTGTATTGTAAAGTGGCTGCTTAGAAATTTTCCACATATACTAATAGATTATTAACTTTTTTTTTTTATTTCAATTACTATTTTCTGATATACCATGCATTTCATGTATGTACTAATGTATTTTTGTCTGCAATTAATGTAAAAAGTTTGTTAAAAATATAGCTATTCTCTGATTTATATAAATTCAATTTTACGTAAACTTCTGATGTCCAGTGCAAACTTAAATCATGAAAATATATTTTGAATATAAATAAATAACGACTAACCCGTTACAAAGCTACACATCCACAAGAGCCGAATTATCGGGCTAGAGCTCTAGCCCGATTATCTCTAGCCCAATAATTCGGCTCTTGTGGATGTGTATATTTTGAATCCCACAGAAAACAAAAAACCAGCTAGGACAGCAAAACAGATAGCAAAAGTCCATAAGCTATGTTCCTTTACACTCTTGCAGTCACAATTGAAAAAGAAATAATTGAATTAAATATGCCAATTCATCTTTGTTTTCATACACAAATTAAGAATAAAAGATTGTTTTCATTTTAAGCAATGTTTTTAGAATTATATGTGATAATGCAAAATTGAGTCACCAGCATAAACCCAACACCACCAGCTATCCAAGGCATAAATAATGAAAAACAATTATAATTAAATATGTCCTGGAAAAGTAAGAAACTGAGTAATAAAATACAATCTTTAACATGTTTCTTACACTTTCAGGTAGTAATAAATAACATCCAAAAAAATAAAATGCACACAGTTTACCAAAAACTTCTAGTGTCCAAAGAACCTTCAGGATTCCAACATCTAATGAAAAATTGCATCACCAGCATATTATAACAAAGGTCACATGATATAGCAAAAAATTACATCAATTAGTAGCAAAAAAGTGTTTAAAAAAAGCACTAACAACATTCATTGTTTTCATGTTGTAATTCATGTCTGTTTTACATTAATCACATTTTTATAACTTGTCATGCATATAAAATGTAAACAAAGTTAAATAAATAATTAAATTTATGTTCATCAAACATTTTCTTCTTCAAATCAAATTTAATGTATATATTTCCAAGTGCTGATGCATAAGCACTTAGGAAAATTCCAACATAACATAAAATTTGAGTTGATTAAAGTTCTACAGAATACAACTTTCATGAAATTTGGGAATGAATACACTCTTAAATCAAATAATGACAAATTAATAATCACTCATATTTTGCAATTATGAAGCATCTTCTAAAAGTAAAATATTTTGCATGAGTATCAAACAAAAATTATTACAGACAATCGAAAAAAACTGATAGACATTCAAATGAACACCACACACCAACACCAAAGTCCAGCAGAAAAAAAATTTTTATTGTAAACAACTAAGGCCAGGAACACACATGCATAAAATCTAGCATAAAACAGAAAACATAAAAATTTTTCTGAAATTTTAGCTGAAAAATAACTGAAAAAGAATAGAGCATGTCTCTACCTTTTACGAACGTAAAATTTTTTTTGTAAAAATTCTAATAATGATGGTTAGTCCTGTAATTGTAAGTCTCCAAAAAATGAAAAATAAATGAAATAGAAGACTTTATTGAATCTGTTCAACCACATCAGTGTCTTTATGACAAAAAAGTGTTATGTATAAAGAAACTTTGTTTAAATACAGTGTATGGACAGCCATAGGTGCTAAATTTCAAATAACAGGTACATCTAGTAGAATCAATATATAGTATTTAGATCACACATTATTTCAATTCGGAATACAAGTCTATTAATTTAAATTTTCTAAATTATAGCAGAGGCAGCAGAGAAAAAATGGAAGGTACAAAGGGATAGATATATGAGAGAAAAAAAAATTAATAAAATGTAGCACTGTTAGTGGCAGTGGTGTTTCCTATTCAACCAGAATTTTTATGCATGTGTGTTCTTGGCCTAACATTTTCATTTATATATAACAGACATCCTCAGGTTTAAATGGTAAATACAGAATAGAAAAGTAAAGTTAAACTAAATGTTTAAATTATCATAATGTTTTTAAAAGAACAGAACAATTTTTGTGGAGCATGCAGAGAATTGGAAATGTCTGATATGGAATGATGGTAGCTGGTGGTGAGCTCAAACAACACTTTCCAAGACAGAGATTGAAGCAGCCTACTTGAAGTTAGCTGGATGAAAACATTTGTTCAAAGTAAAATTTTTTCTTCTGCTGGATTTTGATGTTAGTGTTTGTTGTTTATTTCAAAGAATTATTATATTAATTACTAAATTTATAACCCTACTATAATAATTTTTAATAAATCTATTATATTAAATATACAAGAAATAACTTTTATATAAGATCATAATGGCATAATCATCATATTTAATAGCAAACTTATAACTTATGTTATAACTTGATTTTACAAACAATTTAAAAGTATTTGCTTTGATTTATGTATTTGACAATATATTCCCAGCTTTTTCTTAGTAAACCAAACAATTGCCATAATTAATCAGACTATTTTTTGCTACAGTTAATAAATAGATGGCACTTAACATCTACCTCTCATACCAAATTACTTAATTTCTAATTATTAATTGTAGCAAAAAGTAGCATGATTAATTGCAGCAATTGTTTCACTTAGTATTAATACATTGGGCTTTGGGATGTTTATATATATATTATTTTTTTTAATTATTACATTCTAAATCTATATCTCTTGAATGTTAAATATAATTTTTTTAAACATTTCATAAACTTAAAAATAATTTAACAATACATTTTTAATATAATCTTGAAATATTGTGTGTCCTATTTCACATGTAACTTATGTCAAAATTAATTTTATAGAATACTTTATTTGACGTTTATTATAATTTCATAATTTATACATATATAAAACACCTTTAAAATTAATTTTTCAAATACCCTTGTTGAAATGATAATTATACTATTATTAAATATGATAAGAAACTTACTGATAGAGGACCCTTCTTTAGCATCGTTTTCTGCTATAAAAGAAAAAATCAATTTTAGTATATTTTCTTTTGGTAAATTTAATAATCACAAATTAATAGTTTTTATATACATGTGTAACTAATTTATTTTACATAAATTTTAGTAATTCAATAAAAAGAATTAAATTTATGTTTATGTTCCAGAAAGCATTGTTTCTGTTAAATGAAATATAAATAAGGAAAATAAAAGCATACTTTATAAGAACGAAACAATTCCAAATTTTTCAAAACTTTTTATATGGACTGTATAGGCATGAATACAGTTGAGAGCTTAGAACAAGAAGGGCATATCCCAACTGATGTTCATTTTGGGTAATAAGACAAATCAGTTTGTAACGTATTGCATTAATAAGTAAGATAAAGTTAATTATTACATGTGTTATTGAACATAATGTGTCCTATCTATCAGCAAATATTCTCCAGCCGGTGATGTTCAGGGTCAGCTATTAGACTCAAAAACTGCCTTTGTTTCTCAAAACCAATTCTTTTTTTGGTGATCCGAGTTTATGATCACTGCAACAGATGATAGGAGCATATCTAAACCACTACCTTTTCTTATACAATAACAGAATGTAGAAAGCACAAAAACGTAGAACAACATTAAAGAAATGTTAGCTGGAATATGCCATTCTTGTTCTAATTGATATTTAGCATAGTTTAGTATTTGTACTTAAAATATTTTTAATTACAGAAGTTTAAATGGTTCAAAACCTTTTTGGTTACTATATTATAACAAATTCTTATATTTATGGCATACTGTATTTCCTCAATTAAACCCTGAAGTTTATTTTTAAAACATTTAATCCCTGAGAATTATTTGAAGACCTAGGTTTTTTGAGGCCCTCTTGCAACAGGAGACAAGTGAATAAAAACTGAAAGAAATACCTTTAACTACTTGTACATTTTCCAAACTATCAAACTATTAACTGTATTTATGTGTTGTATGTTGTGTGAGCAGAATCTAGATCCTGAGTACCATCTTCACATTCAAACTCTCTCTCTCTCTCTTTCCAATTCAAGTTTTCCTAATTAAGCTTCAGCTGATAAGCTCTTGACTTATAAACTCAATTGCAACTCTCCCCTGCTCAATATTCAGCAATATTTATAATTTTATTTCAAAACTGTTTCAATGAACCTTGGAGTAGAAAGTGTTATCCAACTCTAGATAATTTTAATAAGTAGAATTTTACTTATATTCCTTACCTGTCACTACATTATACTATGCAGTGCAGTACTTCAACATACCTCCCATGCTTTTCAACCTGGGGTTTAATTTAACAGCACCTTTATTCCCTGGGATTTAGTCAAAGACCAGAGTTTATTTGAAACCTAGCATTTAACTGAGGAAATATGTATCAATTTCTGATAAACCATATTTTATAATGTCAAAATTAGTTATTCTCTTTCCTAAAATATTTTAAAATTGATTACAAGCAAAAATTATACTTTTTTAATAGTTACATTTGATCCATCAAATAATTTTTTAGAAATATTCTCCTTATCTAATCAAAAAAATGTAGGATAATTCTAAAAGTTACAAAGACTGATTTCATCATTAATGCAATTTTTTTTTACTCTTTAAATCACTGTTTTTATCTTCATATAAATTAATATAATAAATGAAAACCACAGTTAATGTTCAATCATTTAAAAATCAATATTTTTAAAAAAAAAAAAAAAAAAACCAAATGTCAGTTATGTTTATCTCTAACAACCGATAAACTAATACATACTCTTCTTGTTTATTTACAATATTAAAAAATGAAATAACAACCATTTAAGATGATATATAAAAATAGTGATGAATTTTACCAATTTCAGGAATATACTCAATATATTTATTGGAATCTTTATATTTAGAACATAAAAAATAATTACTTTTGATACAGTAGAGAGTCATTAATCCGAATCAATTGGGGACTGGGGTTGTTCGGATTAGTGATTTGTTCGGATAACCAATTACGTATGAAAAAATATATTAACCTGTCCGTTCAAATGTCCGATGATCAAATTTTTCTTTGTTGCATGTCGCTTCGTGTTGAATTTTCGTCGATTTTAAGCCTAACAAAAATTTTTATAATAATAATCAACGCTATTGTATCGTTAAAAATTATTTCTTTATTTTGTACAAACAAAATAAATATATTGAAGAATATAAAAACATGACAATTATACTTTAGAAGTAAATCTAGTATCAAAAACGTTCGATTCAGCACGACACAGTCTGACTGAAAATCGTTCGGATTACTGAGGTTCGGATTAACGACTCTCTACTGTATTATAACAGCATTATAGGTATTCTGTGGGCATGGATGTCTACTGGAAAGAAGCAAATAGGGTCCCCACCTGATACAAGCTCAATCAGCTTGATTTAAGCAATAATTATGATAGGAGTATGACACTCTACATATCAAAAACAATAAATTTTTAAATATTCTGCTTTATTAGAATCAACAGAAATCAATTATACCAAACACAGTAACACAGACAGTCTGTACATCCTCTTTAAAATGAAAGCTAGTGTCATCAAAAATACTAAAACTTTTGATAAGTAAATTGGGTATGCTCTATCAAATGGTGATGTTTTCAACTTCTGATACTGGATGGAAATCAGCTATCTGGGCCAAAAATCAAATTTTTTTTAAATGGCATATTGCATTTTTTAATTTAGATTTGAATTAAAGTAAAAAAAAAATAAGACAATTTTGTCTCAAACATTTTTTCTAAAAACATTCCTTTGACTATAAAATGAACTTGAAAGTGTGATAAAATAAGCTTTTACAAGGAAGAGTTTATGTTGTTTTGTCACGATATTTTTCAGCTGGCTGAATATTCAGTGTCAACAAATGTAAACATTATGCTCAAATTTACATTTTCATTTGATATCAGTTTTTGTTTTCAGTTACAGACTTATCAAAGCATGTCATAGTGATCTATGTATCCATGTCTTGTAGAGTTCTTCAAGCAACAAACTCTTTCTTGCAGATTGGATAGGTTAGCACAAAAGGAGTTTATATGAACAAAAATACTATTTTGTTAGTTCAGCATCAATTACATTATTATTGTGACATTTTAATTATGCTTTGCCTACACCAATAGTACATTAATGAAAATATTCTGTAACATAATATGTTTTCTTATTTTCATAGTATCATTTTTCTCCATGCATCACACTTTCAAAACAATCTTACAGTCATTAGAGGTGTTTTCAGAAAAAAATGTTTGAGACAAAATTGTCTTATTTCTTCAAGTTTAATCTAAATCTAAATTAAAAATTACCATGTTTCATTTGAAAAATTTGACTTTTAGCCTGGGTATCCCATTTCTGGCAAACACTAGATGTTTAAAATATTGCCATTTGATACAGCATACCTAATTTGCTTAACAGAATTTTTAGGATTTTTGACAAAACTCACCTCTCTTCATTTTAAAAGAACTATTACTAATACTTTTGGACAGAACTACATAATCTTCAGGGATACTATTTATTAGTCATCATCTAGTATTTAAGTATTCATAAAGATGAAAAAGTTCTACCCAAAAGCGTAATAATTTTCTGCAAATAACTCATGGGTCATTTTATGTTTAAAAGTCATTTCGAAAGAAAGTGCAGTTTCATGCATTGCTGCAAGTCATTTCTCAATTTTAAATTGCTAGGCAACAACATACATGTCATTATTAATAAGGTCAAATCAACCATGCTCATCTTAGAAACTGCCATTCATAACCTTTTTAAAGAACATTTAAAAACCTACAGCTTCTCCATCAATAACACTGAACAATTAATTGTTGAATTACAAAAACACCAACTATCTAATAGGGTTCATGTTTTTCAGTGTTAGATTTTACAGCTCTATACCACTCAATTAACCTCCAACCATGCTTCTTCACTCTTAGAGATTTCTTATTACATAAACACAAAGAATCGAAACTTCACAAAGATATCCTGGAGCTAGTCCATATGTTTTGTTATTCTTTGTTCTTCCAACATAATTATAACAACATAAATGAGTACCAATGGATTTGTTTATGTTGAGCATAACACTATCAGAAAATCTCTGAGATGGTAATAAGATTATTATAAAAAACAATTTTACTAAATTTCTATTGAAAATATACATATGCAAAGGATACATTATTATATAGAAGACAAAATTGTCTACAAACAGAAATATTTACCTACAATACTTTGGAATTTTACAATCATAAATTTGGTGTTCAAATGTTGAACAACAATAGTTGTTCAACATGTAGACAATTTTATTGTACAATTTGAATTTGATTCCCAATATTTATGTAAATTAGCATACCGGATTACGTCGTCGTGATAGATGTACGAGAGATACGTCTGTAAATGTTATGATAGTCATTGTGTAACTTTAGGCAATAATTTAGGATATAAATTACAGGTAAAACATTTACTGTTATATACTGTTTATAAATTTGACCCCTTTTTTTATATATCATTTATATGTCATTTATTCAACATTGAAGTTTGCTAGGTTTGAATGTCACGTTGCCAAGTTTATTATTTGTCAATTGGTTTACTTTTCATGTGAACAATGGTATTAAATGTAATCCATTATTTCTGCTGTCTGTGAGTCTGTAATTTGTACTTTTAAGGTATGTACCTTTTAATTATGCAATGTTAGCATGTTTAATTCGCGTGTATATATGTATGTTTTCTCATGTTTTAATTTAATATTTAGTTAGCTGAGGAGGGGCAAATGCCCGAAACGCAATTTGTAGCTTTGCGTTCTAACTAAATAAAGATGAATAACCTGCCAAGTGTTTTAAAAAAAGTCACTTCATTGTGTCAGCATGAAGCAACATAAATCACAACACGGTTTCATTGGTATCAAATTAATTTATTTATTAATTTCTTATTCGCTGGTATTGGTTTGTTGTGTGTGTTTATTCTATCAGTTTGAAGATGTTTGAAGAAGTGTGTTTATTCTATTATTAGTTTGAAAATGAAAAACTAGGCTTGTTGTTTCAAATCAATATGAAGGAGAAGAATTTTAACTGCAAGTCCCAAGTTAATAGAAATAATTGGGCATTTCTCAGAACAAATTAATAAGAAAAAACACACACGATATTTATTGAAATTGAAAGAACTAAGCAGCCAATTTTCAGATTTATTTTCATTTTCATTGTTCAGTCACAGATAATGGATCCTTTCAGCTGTGATATAGAATCCCATCAGTGAAAATATCCAAGAACAAATTATTGAATTAAAATGTAATAATAAGTACAAATATAAATTTGAAAGAGGTGGACTAACTGAATTATGGCCAGGAGTGGATCTAGGGCTTATTGAAGTCCAATGGGGCCCCATTTTTTGTTAGATTACGAATCTTTAAATTGGAGTTTAAAATTCATTTTTAATAACATCAAAATCAGAGTTGAAACATATTTATTTATGAAATGGTGTTGAATTACAAACTTTATATCTTATATAAAAAAATAAGAAAAAAAGAAATATTATTAACAAAAAGAATTTAATTTTGTGGGCCCTTGACACTCAGGGGCCCAGGGCTTAAGCCCTATTAGTCCCTACTAGTCCCTACGTAGATCCACCCCTGATTATGGCTATCAAATACAGCTAGAACATGTGATCTGAAATGGCTAAAATACTGTTATGATTTCCAACTTTACATTTGGTTGAATGTCGATTTAGTATAGTCAATAAAATTGTGACAAAAGAAAGAAGTAGAATTGATATATGTATTTGAGCAGACATAAGACTAAAACTTACAAATTTATATCCAAATATTAAAAACATAGCAGTGAAACATCAACCATAAGGATCAAATTAAATAAACAACATAAGTATCTTTTTAATTTAATGTTTTTCAAAATAATTTCCCTGTACCTACCCAAAATAGGAAAATGATAGAATAGGAAGATAGGAAAAAGAATGAGAACTGGTCTAGGGCATCTAGAGCTTTCACATATCTGTAGCCCCAACACTTTCTTATAGTCAGGTTAGAACCAGCCCAGATGGCAGACAATTCAGCTAAACCATTTTGCTAATAAAAATCAAAACAAAAGATGACATCATTACCTTTTTTTTAAATTTGCTTCATTATTTAATCTCTACACTGTCCCAGTAGAAATTTGTTTTATATTAATTATATTAGACAATAGTAAAATAAATCAATTCCACATACACTCAGACTCATTGAATATTATATACCATATATACCTTATTGCTAAGAATCATTTAATACTTTAAACCAGGGATGAGCAACACACGGCCACGGGCCGCTTGCGGCCCGTTAAACATGTTTATGCGGCATTTCTAAAATTGAATTTATTTATCAAGCATTTCTAAAATTGAAATTATTTATCGACTTTCTCCCATCAATATATCATTATAAAATTAATTATAATAAAATGGTAGTACATACTAAACCGAAACAATTTTTTGTGACGAGTTACTCACTTGTCGGCAACTTGTTTAAACATGCAATACGAACACGCCGCGTCTGTGCTTGTTTGTGTTTGCTTCTGTCACACAATCAGTCAGACTGGTAAGCTGTTAACTAGCAATTTTAGCAATTCTTGTGTTTCTTGAAAGGCGTGAGTGCAATATTATTGTCAAAAAGGTACTATTAGAGTTTTTTTTTATTCAAAATTAAGTTTTCCTACAAATTTTTTTAACTTTCAAATTTTTAATCCATAATAGCATGTCGGAAAAGCAAACAAAAAAATGGAAGGTTGCGGATGCACAGGCATTTCCAAGAAAAGTGGAAATTTGATTATTTTTTCACTTTCGTCAAAGATAAAGCTGTATGCTTAATATGCTCAGAGACTGTGTCGACATTAAAAGAATATAACATAAAAAGGCATTACGATACAAAACATGAACAACAATATAAAAACTTAACAGGACAACTCCGGATAGATATGTTTAATCAAATGGAGAAAAACTTGGAAAAGCAACAGGCTATTTTTA
The DNA here is from genome assembly GCF_030686945.1 of Centruroides vittatus. NCBI lineage: Eukaryota > Metazoa > Arthropoda > Arachnida > Scorpiones > Buthidae > Centruroides > Centruroides vittatus. The sequence goes on from NW_027122214.1 coordinate 981,914, forward strand.
AAAATCAAGCTATTTTATCAAATACGGCAGTGAAGGCTAGTTTTGTTGTCAGTCAAATACTGGCAAAAAAAAAAAGGAAACCCTTTGCGGATGAAGAGATGATAAAAGAATGTCTGACTGCTGTTGCAGAAATAGCATTTCCTGATAAAATAAATATTATTTCAAAACATTAGTTTATCAAGATTCACCATTGCAAGGAGAATTGAAGACTTGTCCGAGAACATAGCAACAACGCTTCGTGAACACATTGCAAAATTCGAATACTGTTCTTTGGCACTTGATGAGAGTTGCGATATTAGCGATACAGCACAACTGGCTATATTTTTACGTGGTATTGACACCAAATTTAATATTACCGAATTGTTCACACTGATTCCAATGCAAGGGACTACAACCGGCAAAGACCTGTACGATGAACTAAAGTCTGTGTTGGAAAATTTTTCAATTTCATTAGAAAAGATTATTGGTATATCGACAGATGGAGCACGAGCAATGTCAAGCATGGAGGTAAAAGTATCGGGAAGGCTATTTCAAGACATTAAGAAGGTCACAGGAAGGGAAATATTCGTTAACCACTGCATAATTCACCAGGAAAATTTGTGCGCGAAAAGATTGAGTTTGCCAAATGTCACAGTACCAATAATTAAACTAATCAATTTTATAAAGTCGCGCGTGTTAAATCACCGTGAATTTAAAGAATTCCTGAAAGATTTAGAAATTGAATATGGAGATGTGGTTTTTAATACCGAAGTACGTTGGCTTAGTAGAGGTGCAATGCTAAAAAGAGTATACAACTTAAAAAGCGAAATACAATTGTTCTTGGATATGCCTTTCCTCATTTTGGTAATAAAGAATGGATGTGCGATTTTGGGTTTCTTATCGACATGACTCAGCATCTCAATGATCTTAATGTGGAACTTCAAGGCAAAGGACAGTTTATTCACAATTTGTATGATAAAATTCAGGGCTTTGAGCGCAAATTAAAATTGTGGAAACAGCATCTTTTGCAGAATAATGTGTCTCACTTTCCGCATTTAGAAAAAGAAAACGTTACTACTTCTCAAAAATACGCACAATATATAGACATTTTAATCAACGAATTTCAATTACGATTCAAAATGTTCAAAGCTGAGAAGACAGCGGTTTCCACGAAAATGTTTTCCTCGCCATTTAATATCGATGTGGATACAGTTCCCAAAGACTTTCAAATAGAAGTGATTGACATGCAGAATAATACCGATTTAAAAAATGTATTTTTCTCAGTAAACATCGAAAATTTTTATAAATCTTATGTGAGCCCTGAGAAATTTCCACTTTTGACGAAAAATGCAAAGCAAATGATATCTCTGTTCGGAAGTACGTATGTTTGCAAACAATTATTTTCAACCATGAAATTACTCAAAAATAACCACCGATCAAAACTGAGTGATGCACGATTAGAAAGCTGCATACGTGTAGCTACCTGATCAATTCCAGCTGATATTGATCAGCTTGTATCAAAAAAACAGTGCCAAATTTCTCATTAAAAATTTCAAGTAAATTCGTTTTTCTGTTCTTTTCTTGTTTGTTTTTATTTTGCATTAAAATTTGTATATGAAATCTTTACTTTTTTTTAAATTTTATATTTTTTTATTCTAATGTTTATTATAAATAAAGTTTTGTAAATTATTAATAAGTGTTACTTTATGTGTGGCCCACCAAAAAATTTTAAAATTTAAATTGGCCCGTTGATTAAAAAGGTTGCTCACCCCTGCTTTAAACTAACATTTTCAACCTGATCAACAAGCCATCATCAGGTTATCACTGGAACGTTTAAATTGTTCTACAATTGAACCAATACGAAATTTAAATTTAAAATGGTTTGAACAATAAAATATAAATAATATAACTAATCCATTAAATACATAAACTGAATGAATCAAAATAGAGTAGAACAAAATAAAATACAATATAAATAAAATAAAATACAATATAAAATAAAATAAAATACAAATATAATAACATATGATATAAAATTACATCAATGGCACGCTATGCATCAGATTTTACGAGTTATTCTTGATTATATATTTCCATGCTGATGATAAGCCTGTGGCATCCTTGTAGTTTAAATGTTTGCCAGTCAAGCTAGATTTATAAATTTTGATGGTCTGTTGATCAGGTTGAAAACATTAGTTTAAAGCAGTGTTTCTCAAACTTTTTGGTCTGCGACTTCCATTTTGCGCTTAAAAATTTCAAAGGACCCCCTGAAAAATGCATATGTGTAGAAAAACATCCTGGAGGGGAGATTAATTTAAACTTAGAAGGAGTTAATTTTTTTTTTGTTTAATTGCATTGAAACACTCATAATTTTAATAGCAGATTCATTTTTAATACTAAAAGTATAATACTAAATAATACTAAAAGTATTATTAAAAATTAATAACTTATCTTTGGTACATATTTGAACAAAATATTCTACGTACATGTTTCGACATTAGTAAACTGAATTAATTAAGTTAAACATATTTTAAATTTAATGTGATGGGTGAGGCTGCTTATTTTGGCACAATAAATTAAACCTGGGTTTAATATCAGTCAGTGCAGATCTCATAGTGATTTCTATGTTGCTAAGACGAGAGCATTGCTTTGTTTTGATGTTGGTCATTACCGAAAATGCCATTTTGCATAAATAAGTAGTTGCAAATAGTAAAAGAACTACCATTGCTAATTCAGGTAGTAGTGGATACTCTGTTTTCACACTAAGTCAAAAAGAATTCAAATGTTTGCTTACTAAACTCAGTTCCGAACGTCATTCTATCATAGTTCAGGCGAGGAGTGGAAGCTCGAGAGATTCCCGAATAGCACACAAATTTTTGAATGTTATATTCAGTCTCATATTAAAATATTCATATTATTTTTATTATTTATATGTGCAATTTATTTAAGTAAAAATTATTTTATACATTTTTTATTTCTACTATTTCTAAACATGAATCCATAGTAAATTTATAAAAAAAAATTGATCTGTCATCAATTTTTCTGCAACCTCCAAATGTTTTTCACGACCTCCTTGGGATCGCGACCCCCAAGTGGGTTTAAAGTATTAAATGATTCTTAGCAATAAGGTGTATATGGTATATAATAGTAAAATAAATCTTTGCATAATATTTTCTAAATAGTAATTGGATAAACAAAGCAATATTTCAGCATGCTATTGGATGGCCTACCCAGCATTTCTCACTTTTTGCTCAATTGACCCAATATATTTGTAATAATTCCACAACCCAAATAATTTAAAATTTTTAAAAATCTGGTAAACTGGAATCACTGTATGAAATAAAATTATGCATTATTGATAATAACTTCTAGGTATAAAATGAACAGTAACATCAAGTGCATTTCTATTAAGAGCAGTTCAGGCCAACTTCAACTTGTAACAAATAATAACTGAAATTGAAGTAAGTTATTATTGAAATTTAACTATTAAAAACTGTAAGACTGACAATTGTAAATAAAACAGACTTTTTCAAAATTATTCAGGAATCTATTTTACTTTGAAAAATATTACAAGCTCATTTATAAACTTAACAAGCCCCTCTTTAAAATATTCTTTTCATATTGTAAGAAGATTTTGTCATTTCATTTTGTATATACAAACAAAAAAAATTCTTTAAAAATTATTTATTGATCCACTTGTGCCAAAATTTATCTGTTATTTATTTTTTATAATTTATTGTTATGCACAATAACAAACCAAAAAGTTCAAATAAACAAGGAAGCATTTTCAAAACCATTACCACTTAAATGGCTTTATGATTACAACCTTACATAAAATATCTATTTTGATGTTATTCACAATAGAAAAGAGAAATCAGTTTCATATACACACATGCTATAATCCAGTGGCGTGCCATCATTGGAAGTGATGGAAGCGCCGCTTCCACCTACCAATGACCTTCCCTTGTATTTTATAAAATATAAATTTTCATATTTTAACGTACTTTGAATTAATTAAAATTAATATTTTCTTATAACTGCATTATGTATCTTTTACAAATTTCTATACTACATGTGAAAAAAAAATGATAAGATTGCTATTGTATATTCGAATAATTCAGTGGCGGAAGGAATGTCGAAACCGGGTCAGTTTCCAATCAGCCAGATTATATAGGCATTGGCACGTGCGGTTTACAGAGCACCAACCTCACCCGGTTTAGCTGGTAGAAACAATACACGCATAAAGCATCCAATTTTATATCCCTGACCGGTTGTAGCCTGCCTGCTAGATATTCGGCCGCCGTCGCCCGATTATGTGAATCATGAGTAGACTAGATCAACGGCGGGCAACCCCCGGCCCGCAGGCCAGCTATGGCTTGCAAATAGTTTCTATCCGGCCCGCGAGATCTTTAATAGATTATTAAATTGAAAAAATAACTATTAATTAGTTATTTTTCCAATTCTTTGTAATTTTCAAAAACGATAAGAGAAATAAATGTAGTAAACTTTTTATTTATTTATTTCATATTTGCAGACTAAAAAAATTACAAGTCACAAGAAGGCGTCAATTAACTTCTACAGCCCGTGGAAAAAACGTAAAATTTATTCTGGCCCATGTTATAAAAAAGGTTGCCCACCCTAGACTAGATTTATAACTTAACCCAACCAATAGGAGTTTACTGGCATGTTTTTATGATAGTTCTGTATAGTTGACAGGAGTTAAAAAAAAAATCCATTAAAATATTTGATATATTTATTCTGCATTTAGTCTGCTCTCCCATCTTATATTACTTACAGGTTTTAATGTTAAACCGGTGATATTACGATTATAGTATGTCCCATCTGTAAGGGAATGCAGAAAAAACGTGAACAATTCTTGTACAATGTTAAAAAATTAACTGTTACTTTGGCAGCATCATTTACAACCAAATTTAATGAATGAGACATACAAGGTACAAAAAAAGCTCTAGAATTTATTTTCCTTAAATTTACAATTTATATATCCGTTTGTCATAAAAATTTGTCTTTCCAATGTTTTCCCAAGACTACAGATATTCAAGTACAAAGTAACTGGTTTTGACTTATTTCTACTAAGAAGTAGTTAAATAATTAAGAGATTAGGAAATGGGGACATAAATAAAACCCTGCTGAAAGAGCCAGAATTTTACTTAAAGAAAAGCTTAACCGAACCGATCACTAGCTCAGTACAGTGGGGAACTGATTTCCGTGTACACCTGGTATTAAAACGAATTAGTTAGAAAACAAATGACTATTAAGTTTAACATATTTAGATTTTTACAGCTATGGTGAGAAACGTTTAAAATTCACAACAGCCCTGTCACGTCCTTTGAGATATACAAGTGATGCGACAAGTGATGCGATGCATTTGACAACATTGACCAGTATCGGCACCCTTGGGATTTGGCAACCGCGTGCATGCACGCGCCGCACACATACCAGGATGTCTCTGATTCCATTCATTAGCCACTCGTAGGGAGCTATTTCACTAAGTGGATTGTTTTAAGATTGAAAAAGTAAAGAATATTTTGTTATTTTTATGTACATTTCTTCACAAAGTTATATTTAATTATAAGTTCTTTAATATATTCATACAATTGAAGAATTTTTTGTACTAGGCATGTATATTCATCACACATTTTGTTTTACCAAGTAAGTTTTTCTGATAACTTTAATTTTAGCCCTTATATCGTGGCTAGTGATTCAAAAATTTATTTTAAAAAAGTTTTGGCTCAAGACCGTATAATGAAAAAGAAAACATTATTAAAAGAGAAAGACCAATGCCTAAATTAAATATAAATTCGTCAACAGAAAATTTCGACATTTTGACGATAAAATTTATGATGAATGACGATTCTTTCGTAAAATTGAAGCAATTTGGAAATCAAAGAGGAATAGAATTTAACATTGGTAGACAATATAAAATAAATATTGAAAATTATAACGAGATAATTACAATTAATAGGTATATCTAAATTAATAGATGTTATATGTTTTTTCTCAAAGCAAGAATTGGCATTTAGAGGGCATAGGGAATTTATTGAATCTAATAACAGAGGTAATTATATTGAACTTTCTTATTTATTAAGTACGTCAGATAATCTATTAAAAATACATTTAAAGAAGTATTCGGTTTTTACTGGCTTATCAAACAAACGAATACAAACGGATCCTGACACACAATTAATTGATTGCTCCTGTAAGTCGGCTTCTTACAGAAACACAGCTTCCCTATCATCAAATGTCACAGCATGCCACTGCTATAATCTTAAATTTATTACTAAATGACAAACATTAAGGGAGACTAGGACAGAGTGATTGCCCACTCTGCCCCAGTCTCCCTTACATTATATAAAATCCTTTGGCTTGGATTCTTATCATATCCTTGTGAAAGTGGCATGCTTTCTCCATATAACAGGTGATGCTAAAGACAGTATGGCCAACATGTTATGTGAGGAGTGAATGGTGGCTGACCATTTGTCATGGATTTCTTGCAATATTTATGAACAATTCTGAAGTGTGTGGGCATAAAATCCTCAGCAAGAGAATAGTAAAAAGGTGAGCAGACATTTCTTACATCATAGTGATTGTGCAGGTTCAGTACAAGTTCAATTCTCCAATATCATTTTTATGTGCAATTCTCCTAAGTATCAGAAGGGACACAGTGGGCAACTCAAAACTGGGACACGGGACAATATGCCCCCTGTGCCCCAGTTATGAATCGCCCATGGTAGCTTTTGGAATATCAACTATGTATTTATGATTTTCTGCAGAAAATATGGCAAGAAACAGAAAATGCAAGACCAACATTGGAATGACACTAGTAAACAGAATCAAGGAGGCTGTCAGAGCTGTGATAAATGATAAGATGCCTATTTTAGAAGCAGCAAAACTGTCTCACATTGCTAACATAATATAACACATTCTACCTGGTCAAAGTAACTTAAATACAGTAATGAATTGCCAACTGACTTTCAAGATATCTTTTTTCCTAGATATGTGCAGAAAGCAAAGGCAAAGATGAATTGGAAACCATTTTGTATTCACCAAAGTATGTATCAAGGTTGGTGTTCACTGAAGAAGAGAAAATGTTATAAGATTACATCTGCACAGCTATAAACATATTATAGTGGAACCTCGGTTAACAAATGCCCTAGTTAATGACCAAATCGTTAACAAACTTTTATTTTGCAAAAATTTTGTCTCAGATAACGAACATAACAGTTTTTCTGCCAAATTTTAATTGCTGTTAGGCATGCATGAGATAAGCATTGCTTTTCCAAGTGTTTGTGCTAAACTTCTTCTTTCAGTTTTGTGATTTATATATTTAATCAATATGGCACTCAAGAAAGAGAAAAGTGATAGTGGCAACAGAAAACGTTTTAGTGTAGCATTAAAGAAAGAAATTATTGCAAAACATGAGAATGGCATTTGTGTTTCTGACATTGCTAAAAAATATGTGGCAAAATTGACTATCTCTACAATTATTAAAAAGAACAAAGCATTTAGGGCTGCCAAATTGGCTAAGGAAGTGAATGTGATATCAAAACAAAGATCTAAAGTTTTAGATGAAGTTGAAAAACTGCTTCTAATAAGGATCAATGAAAAGCAACTTGCTGGAGACAGTATTAATGAAGCTATAATTTATGAACAGGCTAAAAATTTATGCAGTGACTTGTTGACCCAGACACCCAGTACAAGTGCAGATGGGCAGGACTTTAAAGTGGGCCGAGGTTGGTTTGATAGGTTTCATCAACAAAGTAACATTCATAGTGTCATAAGGTATAGGAAGGCTTTAAGAAACTGGTCTTTTTTGGGGGAAAAAAATGCCTAGACAAATGTATAGTACATAACCCAACAAGAGAAAACACTATCCAGACATAAGCCCACGAAGGACAGGTTCCCACTTTCATTTTGCACTCATGCAAGTGGTGACTTCAAAATCAAACCACTTTTAGCTTACAATGCTGAAAATTCCCATGCCTTTAAGAGCAATAATGTGATAAAGTCCAAATTCCCTGTACAATGGAAGGCAAATAGCAAGGCATGGATAACTCGGACTTTATTCACTTTATTCATGGATTAGCTCACAAAAGTGTATAAATATCAAAGCTATTTGGCTATGCAAAAACCCATAAACCAGGCAAACAAATACAGCCCATTGTAGACAAATCAAGATCCCCAACGCCAGCCATTGAAAAGAGTTTGCATGAGCTCCTAATAGACCATTTAAAAGAAAAGATTACACTGTTTTGAACACTGGAGAACTCAATGCTAAATTGGAAGGTATTGCTTTAACAGATTGTGTGTTACAATTCTTGATTTTGATGCAATGTACCCTTCATTAAATTGGAACCATGTTTTTGTGTCCTGAGAGACTTCCTGTTTCAGGCAGTACCTGACTATCTAGACCCAAACACCACAAACATATCCTGGAATTAGCCCACCTAATGCGCTACACATCATTTTTTACTTTCAACAAGAAAACCTAGCTTCAAAAAAGAGGAGTCCCAATGCATAGTCCTTTATCTGGAGATCTGTGAATTAATAGTTAGAAAGTTAGAGAGCCAGGTTTTAGAAAACTTCACTTAGAAATTATATTATACATGCATTACATCGATGGCATCCTTATTATTTGAGATCTAAGCCAGATATGGATAGAATACTGCAGGCATTCAATAACAACCCATTTGGCTTATGTTAAAGTTAGAGGAAGAAAGTGATAGGACAGTCCATTTCCTCGACCTCCAAATACATTTGAGAAACAGTTGCATAACTACAAAGGTGTACCATAAACCTAACATACAATCTTTTTTTTATCATCCCTTCAACATCTAACGACCCATATATTTATAAAATATCAGCATACAGAGCGCTGCTTCAAAGAATTTTTACCCATTGCTTTAACATCAAGGATGCACTACAAGAAATAAAACACATTAAATGCATTGCCATAGCCCATGGTTATATCAGTAAGTTAACAGAAAGGCTAACTCACAAGATACAGGGCAACATAGAAATGGGAGCAGTAAATACAAAATCTCTAAAAACAACAAAGAAAATGCATAGTAGTTGGACTTTGACCCTAGATTGAGCCAAACTTATAAAATCATAGCCAAGAAGGTCAATGCAGATTTAGCATACAAACGTAACCCATCGATATATAAACTTCTTACCAATGCCAAAGATAGAGGCAACAAAGCCAGAAAACCCTGAGCATAGTCAGTACCACTAGACAACAATAGGTTTAATACCAACAGGAAGTTAACAATAGGCTCAACAAACAGATTGTTAACAAAAAGGATAGTGGAGCACAAGTACAATACTTATAACAATAAGTTTAATATCATTCTAGCCTAATATGCAAGTGATCCGGGAATAACAGCCAAATGGGAAGAAGCTAAGATTATAATACCAACGTATGACAATGGCAAACTAAGAACACCAGAAACATTAGAAATCTTCGTGAAATCTCTTAAAGAGAATTGCATTAATAGCAAGGATGCCAACTCATTATCCACAGCTTGGAAATCACTCCTAGACAATCCCCTAAAGGAAGTGGATTAATTCACTCATTCCTATAAGAATGTCATGTGACTATGAATTTATAAATGTGTCTTTATAAATTTTATGTTTTAAGTGATGTTTATTATTTTTTATTTTGTACTAAGCTTGTTAATTTTAACATACAATTTTATTTTTGTTTATTTCTGTATTTATTTATTCTATTCAAATCTTCTATAAAACCATGACATTTATGTTCTAATTTATATTATAACTGACGTTCTATTTTTGTTTAACCCAAAGGTGGCCATTTAAAATAGCCAAAAACATTAGTTACATTAAAGAAACTGCTAGAAAAAAGAAAGATGTTGTATAACTTATTATAACAAAAAATAATACAAATTAACCACACAATTTGTCTATTGGTATTACAGAAAAGATTTATTTACCCAAGTACTTTTGACAGTTTATAGCTATCCTCTTCAGGCAACATCATTCACAGAGAACAGAATGCTACTATTTGAAAAATGGAATACAAATGGTTAAGAACACTATTCAAAATTGTTCCTTGTGCACAAGTATGGAACACAATTGAAATATATAAAATTATAAAATTTTTAACAACCAGGGTACATAATGAAATAAAACTAATAAAAATTGCCAGACCAATATACAGAAGTAAATTAATACATAGCAGTGCTGTTAATGAAGCAAAATGCTTTAAAAGCTTAAATAGTGCTATCCTCAGTTCTAGTTGTCAAACATGGGAAGTTGTACTGTACAACAATATTGATGTATTGATGGTCTTCTTATAACCTTTAGTGTCCCATTTTGAAGCAGTCATGCTTGAAAACACTTTACTGATTGAGAATGGTTGTTCTATACTGTGCCTGTGGAAGACATGTTTACTAATTATAGAAAACAGTTAATGACGAACAACTTCACACCAGGTGTATAAAATAAAATGTTACTCACGAAAAACCCGTAACTGGTGCGTAACATACAATATCAGTCACTACGAATGTTTTCAAAACCCCTCCTGGGTTCTTCTTCACGTTAAAAAATTGACTGGAACGATTTTTGAAGATGAAAAAAGGAACCAAATCATGTGCCAAACATCGACCACATGTAAAATTTCCATGTTCAATGCTGTTCGGTTTAGTGTAGCGGGACGTGTTCGGTTTAGTGTAGCGGGAGCGACCGCTTCGCGTAGATGTTTGTCCAGCGAAGCGGTCGCTGGACAAATGTCTACGCGAGCATAAGTATGATATTGACCGCAACAGAAGCACCACTGCCCTCTCCGCGTATGCCTCGACCCCGGGCATAACTGCTGATCTGCAAAACGCGGAATTGATTAAACTCTCCCACCGATTGGACCATCTGCGATCCCTGGAAACTTTGAAAATATACAAAGCTGGACTGCGCACAACCTGCATCAATTCTAAAGATGCGTGTAACATTTCTCAAGCTTGGAAGTTTTGTTACGAAGGGGACGTTCCCCATAGCTCTATTTAATGTACAGTACATCCCTATCCCTTCGTTTATATATGGAATGTAATTACATTTTGTTTTTGCGCCACACGTATTATGTTTGTCAACAACACGTATGATACCATGGCAACACGAACGCGCAGCTATTCTATTCGAAAATTTGAATGCGTTCTGAAAGACTTTTGAACTTGTAACGAATCTCAATATTTGGAACCTGAGGAAGACCGAGTTAACGGTCGAAAACGTTTGTTTTCAATTGCTATTACTGGTTTTTTAAAAGGTTGTTGAGTGTGAATTCATTATTGTTATTATTAGCTAAATAAAACAAATGAGTAATACAATAAAAAAAATTATAATCCAACAGCCATTTTGCATTTTTGACATTTAAGTTTCCATCTTTCTGTTTCAATCATCTTATATTTATAATGAGCTGCAAATGAAAATAAAACAGTCATTCTAATATATCAAATAGTACCTTCTAAACTAAATATGGTGTCAAGCTTTCAAAGACAACTTCTTTGATTTGTATTTCTAAAACTTTAAACTTTCTTGACAGTGCTGGGCTTTTTCCATTCCTTCATTAAATCTATGATGTGCATATTAAACAGTCTTTCTTTTTGATATTTTATTTATAATTTAATAATAATTCAATTTAGATTCACTTTCACTATTTGCTCAGTGTGAACTAACCTTAAGTCAGTGTTTCTTTCAAAGCAACCCAGCTGAAGTTATTTATGTTTTCAAATTGTCCTCTTCTTGTAAATACTAGCACAAGTTATCATAGAATTTATCATCATCAATCAATCATCATATTATAGTAAAACCCTGTTAAAACATTTTTGAAAGGACTGGCTTGGGAAAATGTCATAAGAGGAAAACATCTTAGGCAGAAATGGTAAAAATACTTTTTTAATCCAGATAATTGATTACAGAAGAGATGCAATGAAATGTAGTGGCTACAAGTTTTAAAAGTACTGATCTAGAGTAGCCTGCAAAATTCTAGGAAAAACATTACATAATATTCAGGCCAATATGGTATACAAAATATATATATATATATATATATATATATATGCTTACAATATGATAAGACATAAGACAATGCAGAACTTTGTTAGAAAGTAGAAGATACCAAATGGAAAGTGCTTATTTATACTGTTTTTAAAACAACCATTAGTCAACTGACTATATTTTTCTAACCAATCACATTAATAAATTTAATAATATTTTGAGAAGGAATAATTTTCAAATTCAAAACTGTTACAGTTGAAATTTGTCAGTCAATCAAAAAAAAAAAAAAACATAATTTCCAAACATTAAATGGATGGGAAAATCACTTATAAATCATTTGACTGTTGAAACTGGTATCAAACTTAACAAATTTCATTTGTAATCTAAATTTTCAAACTTTCAATTTTAAAGTTCATTAACACTGGGCTGTTAAACTAATTAAACTTCATAAATTTTGGCATTAATTCCTTACTTTAGTAATATCAAACATTAGCCACCCTTCTTTCAAAACTATGGAATCTGTGTTCATGCAGCTTCTGGAAACATTGCTGGTCACCGACATGATTGTTTTAAGGGGTAAAAATTACTTTATAGGACATATTTTGTAACATCTCATGTGATTTTATCAGGAAATTTTTAAATATCTTATGGGTAAAATGATAGGACCACAGAATTTGAACAACTTAAGATGTTCCTGCATGTGATTCTTTCCTACCTAACATGGTTTTGCTGTATAATGTCATTTTTGAGGCCTCTGGCAAATATCAGGCTTGCCCATGCATTAAATATAAAATGTTCCTGCACACTGTTTTCTGAACACACCTTTAGTTTCAAGTTTCTCATGCACAGACTGCTCACCCAGCATGGAAATAAACTGTTCTGGAAATCTGCTAACTATAGCTCATAATTTCATGGCATGGCAATATACTTCAGCACACACTTCCACTATTATACATAGCCTTCCATAAATGTAAGTGTACATTATAGATGGACTGTCAGATGGCAATGAGGTCTATTTGCCGAGTTTGTTGTCTTGTATTTTTATTCTCCGATTGAAAAATGGAAAATTTAGATATTCCAGCAGAACAAACAGGTAAAGCGGAATGTCTGGTCATCCTACTCTGTAGATACTGTTAAAATTTCAGGAAAAAAATTTTTTAGAAAAAAAATTGCATAATGGGAATCCCCATTATGCAATTCTTTTTATAACTCAGAAATCCCATTTCTGAGTTATACATTAAAATTTGAATAGAAAAACTGGAACAGATAAACTATTTATTGTTTTATTATAAAATTTATTAATACTTTATAAAATAGCCTATTTTCATCAAAAAACATAACAGTAATCATAATCTGCACATAATCTCGTAATCATCAAAATTCTCATAATATCATTATTGTCATATATTTTATTTTTGGAGAAAGAATAAATATCATTATCATTTTTGTGACAATGACATATAACACGAATACTAAGTTGATAGAATATAATCTGCCAATATTAAAAATAATTTCATTCTTTTAACAAAAGCATTAGAATATTTATTCATTAGTTTTTTAACTTTTTTGAATTAAGCGGTTTATCTGTATTTACATTTATTTTGAAATGCTTTCAGTTGATTATTACCTTAATGACTCACTAAAAAACAGAGTACTTTAGTGACAAGAGAGAGAGAAATAAATAAATAAAAGAAAATGCTATTGGCAATCTGGCAATACAATAAAATAAATTTTCATTCTAAATCATCTGAATATATAAGTTTTAGAAAACATTTTTGTATTTAAATGTTTCTAGATAACTTCCATGTTGTTTTGAAATTTAAAAATATAGAATGCAAACTGAAAATATTTCTCAATAATCAAAGAACAATATTCTTCAATAATTGTTACTTAGAAAAAATTTGCTCATAAAATTTTATTTACAAACAAGATGTGATCCTTTCTCATGAAAACCGTAAAGATCAAATTACAGAGTCTACATAAAATTTGAGCAAATTTCACAGAATACTTCATTCCTTTATATTTCAAATATTAGTATTCTAATCAAATGGAAATTTAAATTCCGAAAGCTAAAACAGTTCAACAAATACACTAGATGGTTTTGCATACTACTTCCAGCACCAATGTTTAATAAACATTAGAAAAAAAAAACAAGAAAACAAATGTTTTTGGCCATTTTGGGGTCTAGTCAGGATTAAAAAAAATTTTTTTACACTTTTAAATGAGATATATATTTGATAAAAGAAATTTAAAAAAAAAAACGTTTTTACATAAATTCAAACAAAGTTAGATTTGAAATGCAGAGCAATCTACACTTTGATGACATAATATAAATTAAATTAAGAATTTTAAAAAAAATTCCTTTGTTGTTAGGATCACTGGCAATATTTCAATTTGATAATACTTAAAAATTCATAATCCTGCATCTGCAGGTGTATAAGAATGCTACCAGTAATTCAATGATCTAAAACATAGGGTTTAATTATATTTATTTTGGTTGATTACATACACTAATAGATGCATTTTGAGCCAACTTACATTTTATGGCTCCTCATCAGTAACCGAAATTATTAAGTGCTAGATTTAAGTGCAAAACTAATTAAAAATAAAAAATAATAACAGCAAACATAATACAGTAGAGAGTCGTTAATCGGAACCCTGGTAATCGGAATCGCCGGTAATCGGCACGATTTTCAGTCAGACTGTGTCGTGCTGAATCGAACGTTTTTGATACTAAATTTACTTCTAAAGTATAATTTTCATGTTTTTATATTCTTCAATATATTTATTTTGTTTGTACAAAATGCAGAAATAATTTTTAATGATACGATAGCCTCGATTATTATTATAAAAATTTTCGTTAAGCTTAAAATTGATGAAAATTCAACACGAAGCGACACGCAATGGAGAAAAATTTAAACATCGGACAGGTTAATGTATTTTTTCGTACATAATTGGTAATCGGAACAAATGACTAATCGGAACAACCCCAGTCCCCAATTGATTCCGATTTTCGACTCTCTACTGTATTATTATTTTACTTTGTATTGAATCAACCATTTCCTTAAATACAAAAGTACACAAACATAACATGGAATATATTTCACACTGATACATTAGACAAATTAATAAGAATTGACACTTTAGATTACAGATGGTTTATGCTATCATAATAGAACATTACTCTTTAAAAGTTACTCTAAAGTGTAATCACCATGTGGCCAACATATTTATACTCCCTGAACTACCCATAATCAACAGATGAAGTCATACCACACATTATAAAAATTTTATAACATTTCACAGCACCCCTGTGAGGAGGAGGTTGCAGCGTCCTAGAGCACCGCGGCGCACACTTTGGGAACCGCTGACATATGTTATTTAATCTTAAGAAAAACTGTATGTGATGAGAAAGATAGAAAATGATAGGATAACATTGTGAAAAGGTGGAAGAGGCACAAAGAAATTAATATTACATTAATGAAGGCTGATAAAAATAGGAATGTTGTATTATTAAAGTGATCCATGTATGTTAAACTCTCAAAACACTGAATTGAGTCCACAGAAGTTAAACATGAATACATCAACAAGCTCCAGAGTAAAGGGAACTTTTGCACATTCTATGTTAGCAAGAAAACTAGACCTGAAATTTGTCTACATCAGTGATTCTCAACTTTTTTTTCCCATCACGGTCACTTTTAAAAATTTAAAAATTTGGCGGCACACACGGTTACTTCAGTAAGTACCGCAGGACAAATGATGACGTCATAACTGATTTTTAAACGCAGTTGGTTATTTAAGTCACGTTTTCTAAACTCCTTGGTAACTACCGGCAGTTACCGGTAACACCAGTTACAATTTCCAAACGCGTCCTTGGTAGGTAGAACTAATTGAACCACTTGTCTGACGTCGCTTATGTATGGGTATTTGCAATGGCGGCACACTTCAAAAATCTTGCGGCACACTAAAGTGCCGCGGCACAGTGGTTGAGAATCGCTGGTCTACATCTCCTCCCCAGACACCCTGAGGCTTTTTGCCTTTGGGAAAACCCATAAACCAGGCCAACAGCTAAGACCCATAGTTGACAATGCCCATCCTTCAACAATCCATTTAAAAAGAAAAATCCATCTCCTGCTACAAGATTTTCTCAGAGTTCACTAATACACTGCAGCCAACTCTTTGGAACTCACATCCATGTTAAAATCAATGAAATTATCAAGCACAGAGCACTTTTTAGTGCTGGACATCACATTGTTGTACCCTTCAATAAAACTTTGAAGCATGCTTCTTTGCACTAAGGGATGTCCTATTCACTATAGTACAGGACACACAGAAACACCATCAGAACATCCTGAATTTATCACATTAACTATGTTACTCCTCTCTTTTTGCTTTCAACAATATAATACACATATAAAAGCAGGGAGTCCCAATGGAAAGCCTCTTATCTGGAGATTTATGCAAACTGGTTATGTTTCATCAAACAGCAAATCCTAATGGACTTCCTTCCATGCATACGATTGTCTGAGATACATAGAAGACATTTTTATTACTTGGAAAAACAAACCTAATTTGGATGATCTCCTACAAGTATTTAGCAATAACTATGACTTAACCCTTGCTTTAGATCAGTTCAGCAACACAAAAGTCCACCACTTAGACCTGAAAATTGAGCCAAGACATAAGAAAATAATTACAAGAGTCTATTGCAAGCCAACATACTGAGCTACTTTCATATCACCTAACTCCAACAGCCCCAGGAGATACAAAACTGCAGCCTTTAGAACCTTGTAAATTGAGTGTACACTCAAGGTATCTACTAAACAAGAAATAATATGTATTAGGGAAAACAGATAACCCTTCAGTAACTATAAATTACTAAATGTATGATTTTGTATCACAAATGACATCACCACCACCAAATCACATAACTTACAAACTCAAACTTGTTTACAGACCCATTACTATATATAATCAATATTCTTTGGTTTAGCACTACACCCAATTTAGTGCCTATTTCAGAGGCAAACAAATGGTAGTAAATCAAGGTTTGACTGCATATCATATCAAAAGACCAGTGCATTTATCATATTAATTTTGTTGAGCAATATATGAAGAAAAAGTTCATTTGTTGTTTGTTCATTTTTTATGCATTTTAACATAACTTGAAAAAATGCAATACAACTTTTTAGAAACCATATTTTCATCCCAAATGGAGATCAATGACTACTTTTTGTTAAATAAACTTTATCTATTCATTTATAACAGACCAAAATCTATCTGATCAGTAAAATTTTCCTACTCACATGGTTCAATTACTTAACATCATATTACAAACAAAGCACAAAATACAGTAGAGCCAACTTATTACAATCATGGACAATGTTATCAGTTGTTTAATGTTATTGAGATTAGCAGGTCCCAAAGCTGACAAGTTAGATAAAAACTTTGAATGTAATCAGAATTCAATTATTTTTATTATCTTAGGGTAAATAGGCCTTTTTTAAGTATTCTTTTTGTTCTAGCAGTTTCAACATGTGGTTGAGGACATGAAATCATTATAAGTTATTGTTATCAGTCTTAACCAGTATTTTAAATTAATTGTTTTAATTATTATTTTCTCACAATACAATAGTTTAAAATTTCTGCTATTATGCTAGCTATATCAAATGATATAATGGATTTTTATTAAGCTATATTAAGGCTAATATAGGCTAATAGTCTAATAAAAATCTGGCAGATCATTTGGTATTACTAATACAGTGGTACCTCCTACTTCAAACATTCCAGAGTTTGAATGCTAAATTCAAGAGAAATTATTTGTGAGAAAGCCAAGCAAGCTGCATAGTGGCCTTAAGAAACAAGACATCACAACTCCATACTAAGTTATAATAAATACAGTTTTCATTTTATTATACAGTATTTACATATTTTATTTATTATTTAGGACATTTAATTGTGTTATTTTTTTTACCTTAAATTATGTGTACTAGCAGTTTAAGTTTATCAAAATGAGTATTGTTTGGAATGGATCAAATTTACTTTCCATTATTTCTGATGGAGAAAATTAATTCAGACACTGAACAATTCATAGTTTGAATGATCCTCTGAAACAAATTAAATGTGAAATACAAGGTAACACTGTATATTTGGTTGTGTTTGTTGTTATATATTATGCTAGCTGTTCTAGAAGTTAGTAGTAAAACAGTTTTACTACTACCAGTTTTACTACTACCAACTACTAACTGGATGAATTATTAATAATAATTAAATAAGTAAGGTCTCAAGTTATACATTTTTAAATTGTTTTAACATGTCCTTTCAATTAACATACTTAGAACCAATAAACAATGCAAAAATACAAATAAACAAACAACAAACATTTTCAAACTCCTTCAGTTCTTCATCAAGTTTTCCAATGGTTAATATGTGGAATGTCTATAAGCTTTTGGAATATAACATTCAAAGATGGATTCAAAGGGCTATTCCGAAATACAAAAATCCAAAGTTGCACATGCATATTCCTCTGTTTAATCAAGGTTCAATGAAAAGGCTAAACCACCTTGCAAGCAGAGCCTGCCATGCCATCGACAAAACCATCTCCCTGAAATTTATGCATGATGAAGTGAAATTATTTTAAAATATTTCCATTGCCTCTAACCATTTCAGACACTCCACTTGGGGATATAGAGGATGAGTATGGCCTGAGAGAACAGGCCATTCTTATAGATATTCCACATATTAACTGTTGGAAAACCTGATGAAGAAACTTCTGACTTTTCAAACTTCTAATGAAACTCAGAAGTTTGAAAATGTTTGTTTATTTGTATTTTCACACTGGTTATTAGTTGCGAATATGTTAATAACTTTATCCCGGTATGGTATGATGTTATTTAATGTCCTTTCAATGTTATAATCAATGTAAAGCCATAATTTCTTCTGTGGCTGTATACCATAGTATATTTTAGTTAGTTTGTAGTTTTTGTAGTTTTTAGTAGCTTTCCCTATTTTTTGTTCTTTCTCCTTCTGGAGCTTTCTAATCTCGTTAATTCTTCCTTTATTGAATGTATGAGTCACTTCCATATGATCCCACATGATCCCATAACAAACTCCTTTTGCCCTCCTTGAACCATCTGTAAATATTTTCCTTGCAGCAAATTTTTTGTTTTGCAAATTGCAATCATATTTTAACATGTTAAACTTTCTGCTAGAAAAAAATATTCATGACTAATTGGAACAACAAATTTCCAGAGATCTATGAAAAAGAGAGAAATTAAAAAACAATTGCTACAAAAAAATATATTTTCTAATTATTACACTTTTGCAATTATAATTTTCAAAATTTTCTTTTCAATAAATAAAAGGACAACACAAGCATAAAAACATTTTGATGTTATCAGCATCCATCTTATTTTAATGACATTTGCTATCATTTGCATATGATGAGAAATTTGGTTTTCTCATTTTACAAAATAGTATTGGGAATCAAATATGCTATGCAAAGATAAATCATTTTTTGCATTTTCCTTTTTCTTTTGCTAGTAAATATCTATCTGAACTAAGCTTACAGTTGTTTACAGCAGATAAGAGCAGAGTAATCAACTCTCAAATACATGCTATTAGATATTATGAACATTAAAATTATTTTCTATTTAATTTTTTTCAGTTTATTTTAAACAATCATTATTTGATAAATAAAAACAGAAAATAAATATTATACCAAACAACAATTTTTTCCAGGCAGTTGATACCTATCTTCCTAAATTTCATCTATCAAAATTTCTCCATGTTTTTTGTTTCACTTATTTTATAATTACACCTAAATGATTATACCATTTCAAACACTGTAATGTTTGAGATGGTATATTGTAAGCCACATACTTATAAGTGTCATGTTTTCAATGAAAGCTCCACAGACATATATAGTGGGGCAAATTATGCAAAAGTTTTATTTGTTTCAGCAATTTTTTATGAGATATGTGCCATCATAATATCTGTATAAAATTACAGAATGTTATATATGAAACTTTAATTTATATATTGATCAAGCAACATAATATACTATTTATTACATATATTGAAAATGCAAAATTACCAAAATAATCTGAAACAAGTAAACTCATTTAATACGAAGGTAATCCCAAAAGGTCTCCTATTTTTTTTAAATACAAAGAAACATTTATTTTCAATAATGTTCATATCGTTTTAAAGCTTGAACATTTATCTACTTTTTTACATAATCACCATTTTGGTTGATGCATTTTTGTATGCATTGTAGCAATTTTGGTACACCATGTCATACCAGCTCACCACCATATCCTGTTAAACCAATTGAAATTCATCACCAATTGACGGAAGTGTATGATGAGTCATGCATAGATGTCAAAAACATCCTCAAGTGACGTAGGGAGTTTGCAGCTGATCGTACTGAAATTTATGATAAAGAAAGAAGCAGGAGACCGTCAATTTTCGACGAGACAGTCACAAAGGTTGAGCAAACCATGTGTGAAGATTAGAAAATCACTCTGGATGATCACTGCATTTTGGTTCTTGGAGTTTCCCAAAGCACCATTCATAAGATTTTAACGAAAAAGTTGCAATATTGGAAGGTGTGCGCAAGATGGGTCTTGTGATATGGCAGTGAGTAGGTATGACATGGGCATACAAAAACTGCCACAGCACCTATAAAAATGCACCGACTGAGATGGCGATTATGTAGAAAAATAAATAAATGTTCAAACTTTAAAATGATATGAACATTATTGAAAATAAACGTTTCTTTATATTTTTTTAAAATAGGAGACTTTACTTTTGGGTTTACCCTTGTAGATTGCTTGATTTAATCTAAGGCCATAAAACTTAATGTGTATATTTTCAGTTTTTGTCGTCAACATTTTTTTTAATAATCCAAAAATGATCAATAGTACAAATCAGAAACCGCACACCAGGTTGAATAACATAAATTCTACCTACTTGAACCTGTAACCAGTGCGTATGAAGTTTATTCTTCCAAAACAAATGTTTTCCTAACTCCTTCTGGGTTCTTCTTCAACATGTCACGTGACTGAATATGCAAACGAACCGGACATTCGAAAACTAACATCGTTCGGATTATTTCAAATTTTCTTATTCCAATTTCGATCCAGCTAGTTTTACCTGAAGAACCCAGAAGGGGTTAGGAAAACGTTTGTTTTGGAAGAATAAACTTCATACACACCGGTTACAGGTTCAAATAGGTAGAATTTATGATCAATAGTAATGACAATAAATAAATATTTTATTTATAATGATATTTAATTTTACAATTTTAAATAATTCTAAATTTCCAATTAAAATATACACTATTTTAAAAAAACTGAAATTTTAATCTGAAGTTATAATAATATAGTAGTAATTTTTAATGTAAACAAAATACATATTATTTCATTAGTATAATATCCCATTATATGAACAGACATTTTAAGTTTAAAGTTTAATAACCTATGTTAAAAAATTATAAATTGTATTACATGTAAAGCACAAAGTTTATATGAAGTATTATTAGTTAAATTGAATTTGTCTTTTAAAAAATTAAAATAGCAACTTAAGAATAAGCATAACAAACAATGTGTAATTGAAAATCTTACAAACATTAAATCAATAATTTAAATTTGTCACTATAAAAATAAAAAAACTAAATAATATAAAAATAAGAGTTATATTATATGCATTCATGCATTTTAAATTACTGCAAACAGTAAAAAACTTATAAATTAAACATCAATTTTAAAATTATTATATTAAAGTATTTATCAATAATAACCTGTAAATTGCAATACTGTATAAATTGCATACTATATGAAAATCACACTTGCAAAAACTTTTTTTATTTTACAATTAAAATATTAAAGAAATAAGAAAACTACTATAGCTGAGTTTTAATCTTAACATAAATGAATTACTATTTCTTTTGTCAATTGTTTATAAACTAAATTACCAAAAATATCTAAATTTAAATTTTGATTAAGAATAATGAAAATTATAAAACATAAAAAAAATGAAAATAAAGAATTAGATATGTAGGATGACAAGAATGAAAAGGGTTCAGCCAACTTAAAAACATGGCTGATGTCAAAGAGGGAAGAAAAAAAATGACATAGTCAATGCCATTACTCCAGCCAGCTTTTATCTTTTAGATATGCCAGTTAACTATTGAAGAAAAGCTGGATGGACCACACAGCTGCTTGGGGAAGTATGAAAATTGAACAATCTCCACTGGGATGTGACCCAGACCCTCCTAGCATAGAGCTAGTCACTTCACTAAACAGATCTCTGCAGCTGCAAAACTAAAGAGGAGTTCTATTAGTAGCTTCAAAGTCAATAAACAACTAATAAAATTAATTTAAAATTCATTAAGCTAATTATTATTTGCATATTTAAACCATAAAATCAATAATGCACTGGCATTTATTTACAAAAATCTTTTCTGTAATTCAAAATTATTATTATAAAATAGAAGTTACAATAATTAAATGGCACTAATGATTACTAATCAATGATTTTCTTCTGACAATTTAATTATAGTTTATTTTTAACAAAATGATAAATTTTCCTTATTATAAACAAATATGCTTTAATATAAAATATATACAAATAGTTTAAACTTTGTTAAACATTTAAACTAAGTTATAATGAAAAATGTGTTAAACTCATAAATCAAATTAATATTGGTAAAAAAAAACACTTTAATCCTCAATAAATGTATAAAATAAATCTTGATATGTGAATATGTTTAATATTAAAATTTAAAGTGTCATAAGTAATTTATCTTATATAAACAATACAATATTTCAGACATTTAAACTAAAATGGAATAATAAATATCCTAGAAAAATAATTTACTAGTAATAAAAATTTAAATAATTTAATGTATTTAGTATGCTAAAATATCTTCAACAAACAAAAATAATAAATACAAAACATATCATTTTTGATTTTTGTAAATTTTTTTATATTTTAAACAATAAACACACTCATAATTCTCAATTAAAAATACAAATTAGTAGTGTTCATATATATGTGTGTACACACACATAAACCCTACTAATTTTTAAATCGAATATCACATGTCTGATTTCTAATAAATTCCAGAAAAATCAATTAGTATTAAATAAATCTGTTTTACTAAATAAACATTGTCGTCATCAATTTTAAGATTTTTAATTACGGAAACTTCTAATAAATTCGTGCATTGAAACTAATTACATTTTTTCACTCTCAATTATTTTAAACAGTTTATTATTAATTTTATAAATAAAAATTTCTTTTATTTTACAACCCATTTTAAATTTTCACACAAAAATTTCTTTTATTAAAAATTTATTATTAAAATAATTCTTTAAAACAGAAATTCCTGCGATTAATAAAAATATTTTTTTTATGTAATCGGTATTTAAAAATTATGTATGATTAACCACTTTTTTTTAATTTAGATGTTAAGCTTTTATATTATAAACTTTATGTGAAAAAAATACAGGATAATTTATTTATGTCAATTTCTAATAATTCAAATTTTATTTTTCAACACAATTGTCATATTGTCAAGGATAAATTTGTTAATGAATTCAAAATTATATATAAATTTCAACAATTTTTTTAACATTAAATTCGAAATACAAACATAAATGATAATTATTTTTTTTTACACACGTGTTATTTCTCGTACATCTCTTATTAACGTGCCACGAGGGAATTTTAAAATATGTAAATTACACAAACCGAGAAGGATTTTCATTTAATAACAATAATCAAAAATATGCATGTAAAGTTATTTTATGTATTATATATAATATATATATATATATATATGTAATATTTTTTGTGTGCCTTATACGCTGTAGAACAGAGTGGATCCCGTGGGCAGAAAGGGAACGTCTCTCAATCGATTCGTCTGTCCGGAGGGGGGCGCAGGAGACAGACGAGAGGGGAAAGGACGTCTCCTTGACTAACCCTAACAAACGCAGTTGAAGACGTGGCTGAGAGAATAGAAAAAAATAAAAATTGTACTCACCACAAGCAAAGTCAGCTTCACACAAAAGTATAGCTAGAAAGAAATATTATTATTATTATTAATCAACGATTTTTTACATTGAAAACTTACTAAAAATGAAACCTTTTTGGTTACCGGAAGATAACTATCGTCTGCACCGGAAGTCGCGATTCAGACAGACGACGATTTATGCGAACGATCGTCTTACCTATTAAACCAAAGCACAATAGCATTTCGATGTAAATAACGACTCCCCCAATAGTCAGTTGTGGTGCTGAACAAAACGTGAAACCGTTTTACACTCATATAAACGTTCAAATTTTCGCACAACTCAACACAACCATATCATGTCCACCGCCATCTCTTCCCATGCGCAGACGAACTGCGCAGACAATCAGCGTCTCGTCTAGACTATGTAGACATCGAAAGTGTTGTCGAAGATAAATAATTCGTAATAAAAACGGAAATTATTTCGAAATTTAAAATTGTAAAAAAAATAAATAGATCCTAAATTAATATACCGAGTTTATTTTATAAAAAATCTCTAATGTTAAATTCTGACTATTTTTTTTTTTTTTAATCTTTTGATTCAATAATCTATGTGATGTGTGGAAAAATTGCATAGAGTCTAATTTTAATAAAATTTATTAATAATAAATTATTCGTAGATACTGAATATGAATTATTAATTTTATTTATGTAATTATTGGGTCAAAGTTTAATAAATAGCTTTTATAATTATATATAGTATTTATCACGTTAGGAAAAAGTATAAAATATTTAAAAATTCTTTTTTTTAACGCAATTTTTGTAGCAATGAGGAAGACGTAATGTCTGATTTTTTCTCTTTTTTTTCATCTGGAAAATATCGATATTTAACTCGTAGGATTAATTCCGTCTAGCCAGGGATGTAACAACACACCCCCACTCGGCTCCCACGGCGCTTAGAAACGGGGAACAGTAGACTTACGTAAAACGCTAAACTAATTATATAAAAGGGGACTTCCAAGGCCAATTTAAAGGGCCTCGTATATATATATATATATATATATATATATTATCTTAATAAAGGGCCTAGACATTTTCTGTTACGGTGCTTAATCATTACGGAAATAAGAAAGCCGTACGTAGTTTACAGTCTGAAGATCACGAACAATTCGTCATAGACGAATCAGAATATCGGCTCTAAAAATAAAAGAGAATTTTGAAAGGTATATTAAATTTAAAAGACGAATGAGATTAATTATTCTTACTTTCCCATATTTTACTTTAATTAATTATTAAAATTTATTTCGAATTTACATGTTAATGGACGATCCCCCCTTGCAATTTCTGATTTAAAAGGTGTCCAGTTTCATCGCGGAACAATCGCCGCAAAAACCTTTTATAAGCTGTAACTTTAGATATATTTATCACGTTTTCTATTCTAAAATTGTATCGAATATATATAAAATAATCTAATCTTTACAAAAATATAAACATTTTCTTTATTAAATTGAATTCGAAACATTTCTTGCAGCTTCAAAATAATAGAAACATATTTAATTATATACTCTATAAATTTTTTAAGATTTAAGACTAGAAATTTTAAATTTATTCCACATAAGCGACTTTATTTGCATATAGTGTAGGTCTATTTTGTTTCTTTGTATGATCAGATTGCTAAAAGAATAAAATAAGAAAAGATTTATAGAGGTCTTTGACTCGCTTATTAAATTTAAATTCCTAGTAGATATTCGAGAACATCATTGGTGAATCCAATGTATATAATCTTACACATTAATTTATTCAAGAAGGAAGAATAAAAATTGAAATTTTTATGACCGATTTCCAAACTGGTTATACTGAAATACTTTACTTGTAATTAGTTAACTCGTCTAAATCGAGTTTTGATATTCATTCTATAATTCTATATAAAAATATAAAAGATCGATTTTTTCAATTTAACACTATTTTTATCATAAATTCCGGTCTATGAGATCAACTTAATTATAATAAAGAATTTAATTTTGTTACAAAATAAAGTTTTAAAGCGTTATAAACATCCTTTTAATTAATTTTATATGTAAATATCTTCGTTAATGCACTCGAATGAGATAAATATTTGCTGCCGCCTTTCATATTTTTGATGTAGCTTTGTATTAATTTTAAATTAGTTGAATTTTTGAATCTCTGCGTTAAATATTTTTTTATAAAAGAAGTAAATATTTAACATTTTCTGGCAAAAAAAAAAAAATACTGTTAATAACTACCAAATAAAATAAAATATGTGTATTTATATTTTATTATTATATGAAGTAGGCCTACTATTAAATTTAATCGAGTTTAATAATAAAACTTTGCATAAAATTTATACAATAACAATTTTTCTAAAAATTTAATGAAATAAATAATTCATTATAAATATAATTACAAAACTTGTTGCAAATACATATAATTTTGCGTAATTAATTGAACAATAAATTTTTATATGAATTAAACTATATAAAAATAAACTTTTACGAGATATATTACCGTAGTCAATATGTTAATATTACATTTTTCTAAACAATAAGTCATTTAACTTATTAATCTACAAATTAAATCGTTAAATTTCAAAATAAAATGAAATAAAATTTTAAAATTCTATTACTATTTAACAACTGATATTTTAATTTTATACGCATTACTTGTTAACTACATATTTTGTATAACAAGTATTTTTTGTAAATTTCATATCTAATGGGTTTTTTGACCACAATATTAATGCGTACAGACAAGTAAAAGCATTTTTGATCTATAACAGAAATAAAATATTAGTTAATGAATAAAAATGAATATATACAAAATAAAATGAAAAAACCTTTACTTAGCATTTTGAATGTGTGGCACGGTGCCAAATTTTTGTTGAAAAATTCAAGGTTTATCTGGAAAATGGTCACGAACAGTCTATGGGAGGAGATGTGTCGTCAAAACCTTGTCATACTAGTTCGAATTCGTGGTTCCGATCACAAAGTAAAGCCATCGAACGCTTTTCGAAACAGCCCCAAACCATAATAAAACTAGAATGTTTTTAATGGTTAGATACTCTTAGATTTCTGACTATTTGCGAATTAAAGAATTTACATTTTCTTCTTTATATGTATAAGCGCATCACATATACATGAAGCGCTCTTTTACGTTTAAGCTATCAGAAAATAAACTAATTCACTAGGGAACTAAGTATCTATTATATCTTCTACACATCAAAAACTTTGTTTTTTTCTAATTTCGTATGATAAGCAGAAGTTTTCTATATCATTCTTAAGAAAATATGAAAATCTAATCTCATGATACACTTATTGCTTCATCATTACTGATTTGGTTTCCTTTTTTAATACCTTAATTTCCTCGATTTCTTTTTAAAAACTTCGGCACTAAAATTGTAGATTAATTACGTTTGCTTTCTTCTTTTTTGAACTATTACAATATTTATATTCATTACTTTAAGAAAAATATCAAAATATAAACATCATAACTTGTTTATTGCATGCAGTTAATATGTTATATTAAATTTTACATTTTAAACTAATATAAAATATAATTTCATGATTCATTTTTCCTCATTAGGAACATTATAACAGCAAAAACATAAATTATTCAAAAGTATAAAGTTATTTCTTATAAGAAGTGAATTTATAAAACGACAAGACTTCAATTTTTAACATATTTACATTTAATTACGGTTATATACCATTAAAATATAAGCTAATCAACATACTATTTAAACTTATATAAATTTTTAATTTAATACGAAAATTGAATTTCTTTTATTTATTTAACCTGAATTTATAATTTAAATTACATATCCTAATAAAAATTATACAAATATTACAAAATTTAAATTAATATAATTTATAAATTAATCTTCCTAAGTGGTTTTACCATCTTTTCCTCTTTAATTATTCAAAAATAGGAGAAAATCGAGTAGTTGCCAAGTACTTTACCAAAGTTACAGTTTTGTTTAATTATAAATAACAAAATTAAATTCTTATTAGTTAAAAAAACATTACGAATATACTCGAAAAGGTAACAGCTAAGATAAATAAAAATAATAATAATACATACATATTTATGAGAATTATGTTTATGAATATGACACATTTGTTGTCATTTTTACACGTTTATGGAAGCGTAACGTTAATAAATTTTCTGTAATTTAACATTTTTTTTAAAACTAGATTATTTATTTAGGTTAGATACTAGGTTAATTTTTATTGCATAACTGTGAAGTAAACAATTTAAATACACAAAGACTATCTTCTCTAGGAGGAATACAAATTTTTCACTATTTTAAAATTTCTGATTCTCTTATTAATAAAACAATTTCAGTCAACAATAAACTGGTATAAATCAAAATGTAAATAAATTTGTTTTATTTTTCTATTTTTAAAACACGTTTTTTTAAATTCCAGAAATTTTAAAAACTTAGAAAACCGCCAAATTAAAAATTATTCCTGAAATTGAGATAATTCAATTAGTTAGGTTAATGATATACATTTTTAAAATTTTTATCTTATTTTTATATTGAAGATGTTATAAAATATATCACGAATCAATTAAACATTCAAATTTTAAACAATACTTTGTTTTTTTAAAATCTATTTAAGATACGTTTATAATAGAATATTTATCATTTTTTTTATGTAGCACCGCATTGAACAAAGTTGTCTGAATATATTAGTCTATGAATATTATTAACTAATTTGTCAGGGTAATTTTTAAAGTTACTTAAATAATTTATAGTTATATATATTAATCAATTAAATTTATATTTATGCTATATTGCTATATGTTTCTTCAACTATGATATAATTTTTATATAGAATTAACCTAAAAATATTTAAAATTTATAGCCTATAGGCATAATATTATACATATGGGCTATATAGATATAAATTAAGTCCCGAAGGGATGCTCAATTATTAAGTTTAAACTAAAATATTTTCTAGATAATCCATATTTTGTCATTCCTGCACAACAAATATGTTCGAAACTCTATCCAAAAAATAGTCTATTGGATAATTTCAACCAAATGAAAATTTTTTTAGAAATGTTTATATTTACATAAATATATTTTTATAGCTAAATAAAAAGTATAAGTTATAAAATTACTAATAAATTTGAGAATCATAAACTTTTATTTAGTGTTTTAACTATATGTTAAAACACTAAATAAAAGTTTTAATAAAAGCTTTTTCCCCCTGTTTGATAAATCATTCATTTTTTTAAGGAAATGAATAATTGATAAAATTTTAAAATGTAATTTTAATTTTTAAATTTAGAATTTTAGTTTAAAAAATTATTTTACCCCCTCCTGTTTTATTTTCTCAACATTTTAAAAACTCTTGTTTACTATAAAATTTTAAAAGTTATTTTTTTCATTCACGAATAAATAAACTCCTATCAGAAAGAATTATTTGTCACATCTTTTATCTTTGTTGTTTATACTGATATTGTTAAAACATCTGAATGTAACAGAAAATAAAATCATAAATATATTCCCCAAAAATATAAATTTTGTCAATTTTTGTAGTATAAAAATTAAAATGTAAAAAATATATTTTCTTTCACTAAACATATAAAATAAACTATTTTAAATTTATAAATTATTTATTTAATATAATGTATGTATGTAGATAATAAATTTATAATTATTTAGATGCAATTTTAATTATTTTTGTTAAATAATTCAAATAAAATAGTTATAAATTATTTAAGTAATTATGATATTTCTCTGATTAATAAATATAGGAAAATTATTATTGATTTTTAATCTATTAAAATATTAAAAAATAAACTTTTATAAATCTTAATATAATTTAATGTATATTTTTATATATATTGTATTATACGGCACAACGGTTAACAATTGTTAAGTTATATGTATAACATTTAACAATTGTTAAGTTAAATGTTATATTTTTATTATTCATTAATGAAGTACTTTACTTATTTTTTTGTATGAAATTCGATTTATTATTATTATTACTATTATTGTAATTATAATCTGTAAATTAAACGAATTTAAATTTTAAGAATAATACATTTTTATGTTTTAAAGCTTAGTTTTACAATTTGCAAAGTTTGTAGAATTTTTAAAATTATGCAATCATGTAAAAATGTATAAATAAATTATTAGATATTACGCTAAATTTTAAATATATTAAATTATATTTATGTATATAAATTGTTCTGTGATGTTTACACTTGAACACAAATAGAAACATATAAAATATACGCATAAACAGATAGATATATAGGCTTTGTAGCCTATACAGACATAAAGACATAAACATAAATACAGACAACAAAGACAAATACTCTTATATAGATCTACAAACACGGACAGACATACAAACATACTAACAAAATATTATCTATTTTTTCCAAATTTTGTTATCTATAGAAAATCTTTCGTGAATCTTCTTTTAGAGAAATTTAATGTTCTTTTTAAGATAATTCCTCTATTAAAATATAATAATATTTTAGAGAAGAAATAATAATAATTAAATTTTGACCTCTAGCTATTTTAAAAATAGCTATTTTTCATTGAAATTATTTTTATTCGTTCTAAAATAGGATCATTAGTTATGCTTCATCGTATTACATATGCAACTCTTCATGAATTTTCTTTTACCTTAACAAGGCTTTCTATGCTTTTAATCACGATTAAATAAGCACTTAAACTCTTATTATATATGCCTGTTTAATATTTTCAAAACTTGTTTAGCTTAAATTGAGTAGTGGAGATGTCTTTTACTCTTATTTTTTTGGGAGATTATGTATGTAAGAGCGTAAGAAAATGCATAGCCCGAGGTTTGAAATAAGTTTAACACGGTGTGTGATCCTTATAATGGCAAAAATATGGCATTGAAGGTCAACAATTATGTTGTTTGCAAACTTTGAAAAGTTAGCATCGTTGTTTGGATCATTACTATAATGGCAAAAGCATCACTGTCGAGTTTTGTGTGACTTTCTGCATCATTTCAATCATTAAACTGTTGTGCAAAGTTTATCGGAGTGAACAGAAAATTCTAGATTTTCATACAAATCTAGCTTTAATGCCATTTTCATTAAAGATACCGGAACTAAATTAACACATTAACATTCCTATTAACGTTTCTACAATTCTAATATATTGTTTAATGACCATTCTAAGGAACATTAATTAAATCTAATCATTTTTGTAATTATTTCGAACAACAAATTGAATCTCTTGAAAATAATGATATTTTACATCATATTTATCTTTTGTCTGGCTTAATGCCATTTGAATAAATATTTCATAAATTTATGGCTTTTTATTAAAATATACACATAAATTTTATATAAAAATTTAAACTTCAATCACCAATATCTTTGATAAAAACTAAATATGTTCATATATTTACGAGCATAAAATATATAAAAATATAAATAATGAATAAAAATTATATGAAAATATATGGCCTATAAATATATAAATAATGAATAAAAATTATTATATGAGAATAATGAGAAGCATATTAAAGCAAAAGTACTAAAAACAGATCTCAATAAATATTCCAAAACTTTATGAATCAATATTATTAATTATAACAATTGGAATTTTCAATTAAAACGTTTATTGATAACGATATTCAAAACAATTAATAACAAACTTTCAATTTAACAACAATAAACTAAATAACATTAAACAATTATTGAAGTATATTAATATATTTAATATGAGGAAAAAATCTATATAAATTATAAGTTATAAAATTTTATAATATAAATAACAATTACAAAGATATAAAATTACAATTAATGACAACTAACTTCATATATGGCTCACGAAAAGCAATAACAAAACAATAACATAAAGAGTAATACATATACAGTATATATCTTCATGGATAATTTACTTTATAGTCATTTAAAAGATCTTCATTTTATTTATAAAATAATGATGTTAAAACTTATTATAAATGTCTCATGGATTGTCTAAAACAATAAAATATATAAATTTCAACGCCTAACTTTATTATTGAACAAATAAAATTCATGTAAGAACAAGGAAATTATTTGTTAATAAATTCCAAATTCTAGATTCATATAAATATGCGTCTTATTTTTTAAGAATAAGCTTTTTAGCTACAAAAAGAAGTTATAAAAGTTACTTAATTTTGCCATGTTATTTTGGAACATATTCATACGTAAACGAGAGAACTGCTTTAGTCCACGTGATTTCTAATGCGTTATTAAGAATTTATGTTATACATATAACTAAGAGAATGCCATTAAATCAATAAAAACTATATTATATAAATTCATACAAAATTAACTAAAAGTGTGTGTCGAGTAATCTCATGTTATACATAAAAAATAAATAAAAATGACAGGATATAGGCTAGATTTATAAGCTGATAGATCAACTTTAATAAAACATCGTTAAACTTACTAAATTAAACATAGAACGCATGCAATTTGACTTTTATCATATTTGATTTTTATTTCGAGTTCCAATTACAAATTTTCAAACCTATCTTGTATATTAAATTTCACTACGAATGAATATGATTAAGATATCATCTTTTAAAAAACATCAAAATAGAATAAAAATAAATTTGCATCGTATCATATTTAAAAATTGATGACAATTTTATTTATAAGAATAAATAGAAAGAGTAAAAAAAATTATAATGTACTGTACAATAACAAAAATAGATGAAGATTAATTTTTTGAAATTAGGAGAAAAAAGGATTAAGTATCATAAGAAAGTTTTTTTAAGACATAAGAAAAAGAAATCAGTGAATTTCAGTATGGTATATCTTAACTGTTATTAATAACGTGACATCTAAGGAACGATTTAGTTCCATTTGTATTACCAAAACATCCTTTGATGTCAAATTATAGAAAGAAAATGGTCAACATTGATTAATTGATGTTCCGGAAGATTTATCATCGCCTTAAGGATTGTTCTGATAAAATAAGTTTTAAAATTTTGTATTTTAAGCTACAATGCTCACTTTTGAATTCATTTGGACCCGAATAATAGAGAAAGGGGGTTGCAAAACAGGGGTTAAGTGGATAAAAATCTCATCGTGCCGCAAAAATTTATATAAACAATTCTTTTAAGTTTAGAAAACTATTTTCTTTCTCTCTTCCTCTTTCTCTTTTTTCTTTCCTTCTTATAAGGCCATAAATAACAAGATTTTCTTAAAGTATAGAAGAGATTTTCGTATGTATGAGACTGTTCACAATAGCAAATTCGTTATGCAATTAAAAGAGGTGGAACTATCCTTAAAACTTTCAATTTTTATCTTCAGCCGATGGTAATCTAAGTTATTAGCCCATAAAAATTGGTTGTTAAAATGTTAGTTAATTGAAGATTTGTTTCTTATGTATTATATAGAATATATATATCGTTAAGAAGAGAAAAAATAGGGAGACAAAAAGAATTTAAAAAGAAGATTAATGTTAAGAAAAACAAAGAAAAGTGACTTTAACTATTGGAAGCGAACCCAAAATGACAACTGGGTAATAAATGATTGCATACAACGGCTTAATGAATGAAATTTGAAGGAGGAGATAATAACAAAGAGTGAGCTTTAAGATGAAAATAATGAATCTAAAGAACGATCCTTTGGGCAAAACTGATAATTAAACAGATTCAGATCAAGATCTAGAAAATAGGTCGAATGTAAGTTAGAAACGATATTTGCCTATTATAGAGAGTAATTTTAGATTCTGTAGTTCTATTTATTATTTTCTATAAACATAATAAATTAAGTGTGATTATATTTTCATTGTTCTAATTTATTCTGTTGGAAAATTTATTCATATTACATGAAAACTGACTTTGTAAGATGGAGATGTGGTTTTGAGATTGAGTGAAACAGGAAATGGTTAAGTGTTTCCTGTCATTCTTTCTTTATTTTTAAATTAATATTTTCAACCGTTAAACTTGAAATTAGAACAAGATTGAGCATTTAAAAAAATTCTTTATCTTTTATCATACAACAAAAACATGTAAGAAAATTTTATAAGCTTTTGAATGTTTTATTTTAAAAACACCTAAAATTTCATATTGTTTAGTTTAGAAATTTTAATTTTCTTAATTTATAAATCAAATTTAAGTTTCACTTATTTTATTATTATTTCAGCGAATATTTATTTAATTTTTTTAAAAGATTTTTAAATGATTTTAGAGAATTTTAAACAAAAATAACTATTTAAAATTGTAAAATATTTTAGATTTTATTTAATGTGCGAAATTGAATCTTCAGAACTTTGAATTAACCATAATAATTAGATATAAATACACGTCTGTTGTACTGTACAGTACATCTGTGTAATATTCATTAACTACTTTTTTCTTAAAATATAAAATTATAAAGAATCCTATAAATATATATATACGTCTAGACAAAATCATATAAAGGCATTTAAAACTTTTAAAGCTTTAAATCGAATGTAGATGTTGATAATTTAATAAATTTCCAGGAATAGATGACTAAAAATAATTTTTAAATTGATTAAACGGGCTCTAATTTATTCTTTAACTTATTAATTTAGTCACACATAAATTAAAATAACTTATAATTAATATTTATGAATTGACTAATACGCTTATTCACTTATAATAAGCTGTATTCATTCAATACGTGCTATGCAGTACAAACTGCTTCAGATTTATATTGTTCAGAATTTTATATCAGACTGCGTCTTGATTTATGTTGTTTAAAATTTTGTGCTAAATCATATTGTTTTGAATATTGTTTAGATTCTAAAAAAATGCGTCATTTAATTGAAATAAGATTAAATTTTGACAATTATAAAACAGCATGAAAAAAGAAACGAAGATCATCGTCTTCTATATTAAATATTGTTCTTGAATTTAAGAATTATGGTCGATTTATTTTTATATTATCTTGAAAATTATATAGATTATAAAAATTATGATTGAAGTTGACTTAAGTGTCAATTTTAATAATAATAATAAAAGAGTTTCTATTATAGGCCTACTATATTTTTAATATAGAAACAAAGAACATTTTTAACAGTAAATATTTTATATAAATCATAAATTATTGTTGATTTATATTGTATTCGGAATATTAATGTTTGATCAATTCAAACTCGTATGAAAAAGGCCTAATAAACATAATTTTAATAAAAAATATATTTATATTTTTTAAGAAATGTATGTGTTAATTAACTTAAAAATTAAGAATTACGTTTTCCTTTGAAATTTTTGTTAATTAGAGATAATTTTTTAGGTTTATTAGAGTGTAGAATCTAATAATGTGTTAAATAACTGAAATTGTAAACATTTTCTAAATATTTGAAATTTATATTAAGCTTAAAAATTTAATTATTTTCATACAAATTGAGCCTGTTTAAGACTTCCTTATTGATCCTAATTAATTTATTATTACTGTATTTAAAGATACTCTTTGATTTAAAAGAAAAAAAATGAAGGAGGGTATCACAGAACATCTTATTAAGTTTTCTTAAAAGACTTTTATATATATATATATATATATACAAGCGTACGTGCAATTTTTTGTTTTATTTTATTTTTTTACCTTATTCTGTACACTCTGTTCCATTGATCGAAAGACGTTTTGGCAGGGAGTAAAATGGGGAAAGAAAAGAAACGTGCTTTATCGTTGCCAGACTGGTTCCTTGATCGGACAAAGGAAAAGCTAATTAGCTTGAAGTTTTACAAACTGTTGACAAAACAGACGATGATAAAATAAGCAGGAGATGTCCAAGTTAAAGTTTATGTGGACGGATGTCAAGTACACTTTTAGAATCGTGAAAAATACTTTCCGTTCCTCCCATCTGTCTATCGGAATCAAAAGAGGAGAAGTTAATTTTAAAACGCGAAAGCAATGATGTGCTGCTTTGATAATATTTATATTGCTAGAAATGTGATTTTCATTCCATCTCTTGTTTTATTGAGACGTTAATGATGTCAAGCTGCAGATATTTTATACTCTCACTCTGACTAAAAGTAAATGTGAAGAGTAATTTGTCTCTTGAGCAATAAACTTTTAATTGGAAAATTTCAAGATATATAAAATTTATTATTTTGTCAATATTTTATTTTGTATATAGTTGATACAGACTTAAAATTATAGTTTTTCTCATTCCAATAAAATTCATAGAGCTCTCAAATATGATTTATTTAACCTACTTAAAATATAAAATTTCGAACTGTTCTTTTGTCTCTTAATAACTTATATCAATTAAAAGTTATTAAAGACTATGGAGCTTCAAATAATTTAAGTCTTTTAAGCTTATATTCAGACTAAAAATGATTCATTTTAATCTGAAAAAATTAACAACATAAATCTGAAATTATAATTTTCCTTTCTTAATCCAAAGGAATTTTAAGTTTTATAATATTTAGAAGCGTCTCTTACAATATATTAAGACATTAAAGAAACATTCGAGTGGATTAATATAGTGCAATAACCCTTATAAATCTAATGCATAGATTTTGCATACATTCATTCATTTAAATTAGGGAACGCAATCTGGCGGTCCACGGCCTTGTTGATTCTTTTTAAAAACCAATGTTTCTAATATCTTGCGGGGACTAAAACAGAAAAAAAAATCAAATTTCTAACTGTTAAATAAGTCGTAAAGACCTGGAAACAAAAGGCCTTTGTTAGAGCCTTGTTTTTAGTTTACAGTATGTTTTGGTTTTTCCGAATAATATTGAATACGGCCCGTCTCTGATATACATGTATTTGACCGGCTCTTTGCTGCGTTTAAGTTTGAGACCCTGATTTAAATAGACTATTTATGAAGCTTAAGGATTTCTAGACTTCTTTGAAGTACTGTTAGCTTATATCTTGATCAGAAAAAATGAATTTTATATCTCGCAACTTAATAAAATCAGAAAAATCTTACTGATAGAATTTATAATTTTATTGTCTGTGTTAAATTCTATAATTAAGTCTGCATATAAAAGTTTCAGATATTAAAGATGAATTCATGAGTTTCTCTCAAAAACTTTTGTATAACTTTTCTTAATAAATAATAGGATAGAGTGTCTTTCTGAAGTTGTTAAAATATAAATGCATAAAAATGATTTATGTCCATTTTCTGTAGATAAAAATGCTAGTGTAGACTATATCGGAGATAGTCCAATAATGTTTTTTTAATTACGATAGGTTATTAAAATACGCCATTTGTGATTATGCTTGTAATATTTCAAGGACGAAGATCATTACAAATTCAACGTCTGGAAACATCGTAAAGAAAGAAAAGCCATAAAGACTGTCTGGAAATAACGTAAACTTCAACCATATCTCTGTTTGCATGGTTAAACGATTAGCTCATTAAAATGAAGGAAAACTTAAAAGTATTTATAAATATAGCGCAAGCTCATAATGATGATCTATTAAATAAATTAGTTAAAAATTTTTTTTTGTAAAACTTTTCTAGACTGTTTTGACTTTATTATTATTTGATAGATGAAATTCGGTGACGTATCTCTCAAAAGTAACCCATAATTTATCGTTTTATTTATTAAAAATCGTTAAAAACAATTTTAAAAATATTCAACAACACTATGTAATCTTCCTTTCAGTTGATTGGTCATTTTAAAAACTCCGTCGCCAACAGGAATAATAGGGCGTGGTTTGTTTCGCGTATATAAAAAAAAAAAAAATAATTATTGATACTAATTATATCTTTATAATAATTTAACTCTTTAATATTAAATGAATCATTTTTTAAATTAAATATTTTATATAAACTTTTAAATCTTCAATATACTTTGTTTAAGTTAATCAATACAAAAACAATATTAAAAATATACTTTTTACCAGATGTGGGCGTGTTTAAACTATCTTATAAAAAATTTAACCAATGCGATTAAGTATATATAAATTAACCAATGAGATAAGAATGGGTGTAATTTATTTCAGAATCTTAACAATTAAAGAAAATATATTTATATGTTTAAAGCAATATATTTAATCATCTTTATTTTAAAATCCAAATCTTTAATCTTTGAAGTCGTTCAAACTTAGAAAATCTATAAATTTTTAATTCCTTTTAGATAATTCAGACATGTTCGAAATAACACAAAGACCTTATCAGTGGATAAACAAAAGTTTATCTCTTCGTTTGAGTGATTGTTTTGATGAAGAGGATCAAATGATGAAGAGAAGCGTCTAGGCGAACAAAGCTTAATTCCTCAGGATTACCGTATTGTAAATTTCAATATATAAGAAATAAAGCGATTACATCCGTTTAAGTATACAGTATTTGATTATGATTTCGAAGATAAAATTCTACTGTTTAAAATTTAATATATAATACGATTTAAAGAATGCTTTAAATCAAATTAAAAGATGTCAAATGGTTCGTTTGAATATATGCTTAAAAATAAACAAAAGCAACCAATTAAATCACATGGACGTAAATTTATTTTATTTTTGACTGATATTTTAATTTTAAAAAAAAATATTTTATTAATGTAATGTTTAAACGATTTAAATTATTAGTCTAAATGTTTGTAATGATTAATTGTATGTTAATAAAGCCTATTTTAAAAACATCAATAATCTTTGTTGTCATATAAATCTACTTATAGTTAAATCCAGATAAAAAGCTTATTTTTTTTATAGTTTTATATTAAAATATATTCCTATATTTTAAATTTAATTTAGACCCTTGTAATAAGCCTAATTATGTTGTACTATAAATTTACTTCATATTTTAAAAGTTAAGGAAAAAAATTCTTTTCGTAGATTATGGCCTATTAAAGGATTAGATCTTATACGGATGTCATCCGATATAATGTAATACATTTTCAGTTATAAATCGGATTTAGCTTTTGCTTTTCTTCTTCGAAGATGTTTTCAAAACTATTTTTATATATAGATATTTCTGCAATTTAAAAAAAAAAAAAAATTATCGAATTTAAGTCGTGTCTTTGTAAAGTGAAACTCGTTATATCGAATAGACACATCTCAAAGAATAGAATTTGCTTATTTAGGATGGATAAATTCGAAATCGAAGTTGTTTTATTTTAAGACCAAAACAATGGACAAATCCTGGTAAATCTAACTTTTTCATCTTGTTCTAAAGAGATTTCAAATATTTTCCACTCGGTTTAGATCAGATATTGTAAAGACTTTTTATATTTTTCTTTGGAAAATCATGACTTTTGATGTCCTGTGAGAGGAGCGATATCCTATAATAGGCGCCAACAGAATAAAGAAAAAGAAACCCGATCTAGATGATGTCCTTGGAGGATAGAAACTTTATTGACATTTTGCTCGTGAAAAGTATTATTGAACTTTTCTCAGAGATGTTCCCTTATAAAACTTTTTTGAACTAAATGCGAATATCAGTTTATTTTTTTATCATCATTTCTAAATCGAAGTTATTGTCAGGGCTTTGTCTAAAAAAGAAGATTGAAGATTGAAAGACAAACTTCTGTTTCTTTACTACAAGCTGTTGAATGTTTGAATGATAAAAACTGATTGTTTTTGAATTTGTTTTGTGATATAGAAACTAAAGAAAATTAGTAAAGACTGGTTGAAAAGTGTGCTTGTTCTAATATGATAGTCATAAATGTGGAAAATTTCTAAATTAGAAATTTTATTTTTCAGTTTTTAATTTAAAAGCACGGTCTTAAAACTTTAGTTTCTGTACACTATATAATGAAATAATTTACTATTGAAAGAAAATGAACAAAAGCACCTATTTTCAGAAGTAACTATTTCTGTTAAAATCACAATTTATGCCACATCGAACTAAGTTAAATTATAAAATTATATGTTTTATATAGTTTACATATACGTTGTATGTGCGTATGTCAAAATGTTTTTTCTTTAATTAAAAAAATACATTATTTTTTAGTTTATTTAAATCTTGCAAGACAATTAAAATATTTAGGATTCCATTTAAATATAGAAATGTTCAAATTGAGGAATCTTTCATTATCAATCTTCCATTATCGTTGTTGACAATCTAGATATAAGTGTTGGTGAGAAGCTACTATATTAATTGCAAAAGATGAACCTGACGCTAACTGAAGATGCTGACACCGAAAATAGTTTTAACGCATCTATTCATTAATCACTCCTTTACTGACTTAGTCAAGCTTTGGTGTTGACTTTAGCTGGCTAACATCCGGAAAGAAGAAAGTTACACGGTACACGACTTGTCCATCAAAATACAGGTCTCTATGTCACTGTGGACCTCCTCTTTTAAATAACTCTACAAGTTTAAAAGAAAAAAAAATCCTGTTGGATGTTTCTCCTTTGACTGGATTAGATATGTGCCTTCTTGGTAAAATCACGAGATTTCATCAAATGAAACTGGTATTCAATCGTGTTATAATATCCTTTCTTCAATTAAATAGGGCATTCAAGAGCACTTGGATAGAAAATAGGAACAATAAAACCACTGTAACGATACTCAAAAGACAATTTTTCGGACATTGTTTCAATGTTAACAAGTTATAAACTACTTGTACAAATCGGTTTCTTTTCTTTACACATTAATCCACACTAACAATCATTTAAATGAAGTCGCAATTGCTTTAATAATCTTTACCAATAATAATAAAATAGCGTGTTTATATTGTATAATTGATAAAAATGGCATTCATAAATTTCCTTTTTATTTTCAAAAATATAACTTAAGCTATATTATTTCCTCATTTTCAATAGTCTGTCTTTTCTTTCTGAAACTACTGAAGTTAATAGTAAGACATTTTAATTTGTATAATTTGTAAGAATAAGCATTAACATTAACCATTTTTCCAAAATGGTGAATGCTAATGAAACAGAAATTTATGGTTTCATAATTTGCAGATTTTTTCAAAATAGACATTTTTAATTATAATGAAACGAGTGAAAGTAATTTTATTCCTTTGTTACACATAATTTAATATATTTAAATTTTCAAGAGTTTAAAGTAAATTTGAGAATTTTCTTTCTTTTATAATATCATAAGTACAGTACAGTACATATACTATAAATTATTTTCATTTTACTATGTCATAAAATAAAATGACAGTCACTTAAAGATATAAAATTAAATTTTTAAACAATATTTATGACCATAAAAGTGTTAACATATGCTAATAACCAAGAAATGCTTTTGAACATAAATTATACTTATACTAATAACTTAAATTTTTTAATTTTGTAATTTAAAAATATATTAATAGCTATAAATATGATATTTATTTCTCTAGCTTAACTTCTTCTTCTGTTAGAAGTTCCGTAAAGGCAAAAACAATTATAAAATTTCATATAGAAGAAATGCAGCTTATAAAAACACTATTGAAAGTAGAAATTCTCATAAAATAATAACAGATTTTTTTATCATTTAAATGCAGCATTTGGAAAATTTGTTGATTTATGGCAAACCTTCTCTTCTCGGAGTCATACATCATTTGATATGACAAGTT
Organism: Centruroides vittatus; assembly: GCF_030686945.1. Taxonomy (NCBI): domain Eukaryota; kingdom Metazoa; phylum Arthropoda; class Arachnida; order Scorpiones; family Buthidae; genus Centruroides; species Centruroides vittatus. The sequence goes on from NW_027122214.1 coordinate 1,023,383, forward strand.
ATTCAATTCTGTTTCTTCCCAAGCAAACACATGCAAACAGTAAACTGTCAGCTTTTCATCTGACAAACTGAAGTCTTGTCGGAAATATTTTCGGTCGAATGAGAATTGCAAAAAAAAGTATTTGAAGAAAACGGATCTGTCAAGAAACAGAAGAGTGGTTTCCATCAAAATATTCTTATTTACGTCAAATTTATAGTTCTAACATTGAAAATGTGTCTGTTTGAATTTTTGTTTTCCAAACTGTATACTTTCCAACATAAAATATTATTGTTTGATTATTTACCATAGTTTTCGTATCTACATAAAAATATGTTGTTTATTTTAAGTAAAATACTTGTTTTCAGGTGTGTCTATATAATATATTTTTAATATAATATAATATAATTTTTTTATGGCGGATAAAGATCCAATGGCACATATTAGATTTTATAGAATGCAAAATTTAATACGCGTTAATGGATTGAATTTATAGTCACGTATCATTTTTTTAAAATATTTAAATAACACTAATAATTTATAATATGTTTTTTCGTTACTTAAATTTTTTTTGATATTCCTGACTTTGTTTTCTAGATACGAAAAACTTTGTTTAATTATTTAACGCATTTTCTGCTAACAAAACTTAAAATATCTTAATCGTTTTTAGTAAAACATCGTGTGCAATTACATACGGTACGGTACACGGATAAACGTAACGTTCAAAATATTTTAAAATTATTACTGATACCGATCCAATGATGCGTATTAGTATAGACCTATTTATATATTCTAAACAATAGATCACTAAACCAAATTTTCTAAAAAAAAATATATCATTTTGATTATTTTAGAGATATTTATATATTAATTATTAATTTTTGAAAGTGAAGTGATCCAATGTTTATTTTATTTGTTTATTTTTTATAATCAAGAACAAATTAGTTTGACTAACTTTTCGTTAAATTCATTAGCCGAGTTCCAGTAATATAAGCAATGCTGATAGAAAATACCCGGAAATAACCCAGCTCGATGTTATTATATAACGTCCTGACTCGTTAAAATGTCTAGACAATACACATGTCTGTTATGTGTCGTGTTGGTGGTAGATACAGATAATGGCTGTCAAGGTAGCCAAGTCGCACGCTTTGCCTCTTCGTCTTGTCAAACGTGTTTTATTATGACTTTCCCCTATACTTAGAATACAAAATTAAACATTTTCTAGTTTCTTGTAACATTTGTTTTTGTTTTTTTTTCAAAACTTGAGCTTTATTTTCAAAAACCTTTCTAAACATCCCAACTTTTGCGCGTCGGTACAATAACCGCACTCTTAAATTTTATAAAAGGAAACTGTCTAAAGTCATCCAACTTAAGAACACTCCAGATATTAACCTTATTTAAGTCACTCGAATGTGTAGATATAATAATACTAAAGCCACCGACGGTGATAGATTTAGAAATTATCTCGACCACCACAATCTAGTTTTTTTGAAAGCAGGAACCATTTTTAAGTGCGAACAGATCTAGACAGTATAAAAATCTATATTGCTGTTAGCATATAAATAATTCATAATTAGTGTTCAAAATGGTATGATTTAAATCACGCAATATCATTTACTGTATTTTTGCCTGATTTAATTAGTATAATAGCATTATTGGTTTGATATTTATTTAAAGTTTAGAATAATGTATAATTTTTTAAAATTTTGTTATTAAAAATATATGAATATCTTTGTAAGACTAATTTACTTAAAGATAATAGCCTATATTTAATTGATTAAAATTTAAAATATTTCAGATTAAAAAGACGTTTATCTTTGTGGGACATTAAAGTCTATTATTTACTTAAAGAATCTTTAGTAACTTTTATTAACATTGTTACTAAAATGTAACAATTATATAAATTTTTATACTTTGATATCTTTTTATTCTCTTCTTCTGGCAAAGTAAAAGAACTTTGGCAATTTACCATTATTTTTAACGAGAAACCAGACTATTTGACGTCGGAATTTTTTTTATTTTTACAAATTAATTAATTATTCAAGTCTAATTATTATTATTATTGTAATGGGTTTTAACGGCGTTGTTTTAGTTTTTAATCCTTTTAAAAGTATTCCCTTAACGTTTTATTCGTATGTAATTTATTTACAAAAGTTTGTCAAACGTCTAGAAAGATATACGGTGAATGATTTGTTAACTTAAACTTTTGAATAGTTGATCTTCGTTAAGATGAATTATTGAACAGAAACTAGATAATGACGTTTACTGTAAAAGTTCAGTACTACCTACTAATAGTATTTTATTATTAAAATATAAACCGAGAACATTATGAAACTTCTGTCCAGACGTCTCAATATAAAATCAGACATGGTAAAGTTTTTAACTCTATTCAACTTTAAAAATAAAGAAATTTTATTTTATTTTTATGCATTAAATGAAAGTTTAAATATCAAACTACTGTTATATTTTTCCCATTTTCTTTTATGTAAGTTGAGAATTCCATAGTACGGAATAAAGAAAAAAATTAAGTTGCTCATTTGGAGGATTTATAAAAGTATATAATGCTGGCAAAAGTAATAGAGATAGGAGGAAAAGTGGTAGAAAGAAGACTATAAATTAACAGGAATGGGGATAGTGGGCCACTAAAACAGGAATGGAATAGTTGTTAAGTCGTATGCAGTGCTAACGATTTAGTCTGTACGAAATCAAGATCAATAAAGGAGTAAAGATGTTAGCTTCTTGGTATTGTAAACATAGAAAATGCCAAGGAAAAACGATCTGCTGACTTGAAAGGAATAGACTAAGATAGCCGATCTTTATAGGAAATAGTTGGGTAGATCGATAAAAGCAACAGAAGTTACTGATGTGGGAGAGAATATAAGAAAAACTTTGCTTTTTTCCACTAACAAGTTCGGCGTAAAAGTATCCTCTGTCCTAAAAAACCGCTATTAAACTAAACTTTCGTGTTAAAAGATCGCTCGTCCATTTTGCAAAACAGCAAAAAACAAATAAATCTTAAAATATTAGAACTGTACCCGATAGAGTCGTTATTCCGACACGTTTATTTTACAGAATTTATCATTGTCAAGAGGTATAATCTATTTAACGTGATAGAGAAGGCGTAACGCGATGTGCAGATGGGTGCCATACGAAATGGTAGCAAAGGGAGTTTTTATTTTCGATAATGATAGAAAACTCTTATGGGATGACTCTGTTTGATATATAAGACCTTTAAGGTGACAGTTTTCTTGTTAGAATGCTTATGCGGAACATGCGAAAAAGAAGGATTTAGTGCGAGTGAGGGATTAGAAAAATTGTAAAATACGTCATAGAAAAAGCTAAGTTAAGCGACGCGACGTTTCATTGTTATCTTTACTTCATCATCCTGTTTTGCCAGACAGATTACAATCGGAGTGTTGACGGAAATGTAACTAAGTTTTATTGCCGACGATAACACAACTTTTATAAATAAATAATACTAAAGTCAAAGTTCTTCCTGTATTTTATTTATAGGAGATTGTATTTAGAAAAGACGAGCTATAGTTCATAGGGGAGTGTTTAGTTATGCATATAAGAAAGCCAAACCGAAGGACAACCAAACGACAAAACCGTACTTCCGGGTCTGAGTAGAGAAAGTTGTTTGCGAGCTCTACCAAGGTCGTTCTTCCCATCGAATGATATTAGTCACCGGACCACCCACGTGACAGATGTGTATGCAACCTCTTATGTCGGGATCTCCCCTGGAGGTGCGCGTATATCCAGAAAGGATGGAAGTCCAAAGCGTGGAAACACATTTAAATGTGCGCAGATGTATTTGTCACACGTCGATAAAAGTCCCTATAGATTCGACTTCTTTTGTCGGTTGCTGAAGGGGCATTTATCACAACCTTTGACTATTTTCCTGGTAAAATAAATCGAAGTTGCCTAGAATATTATCTATTGATATAGATAACAATATAAAAATCCGATGTTGGTGAAATTTTGCCAATTTTTCTCTGATATTTTGGATAGATACCACGTTACATATTATATATGCGTAACATGGTTTCTATGTAAAAAAAAAAGAGATATATCCTAGAAGATACATACAAACACACACACACCCGTTAGAATATAAATAGTTTTACTGTAGATGGGTTGTTTAAGGACTACTATAAAGGAAAGTATAAAGTATTCACCCTGAAGAATTAGACAATCCGCCTTTTCTTTTCTCTATTGCTAGAACAGAAAGGAAGTGACCGCCCAAATGAAAAATGAATTGGTTAAAATAACCTCTTTTCATTAATTGTCGTGTCGTGAGATTTGATCTGCCTCCTAAAAAGATCACGTTATAGTAGATTTTGGCAGCTGCTCCTGTGACTAGAAACCATCAACCTTGCCACTGAACATGACCTCAACCGGAACTAGAACGGCAGATTTTTTGATCTGATTAATTCAACAAAAGTTTCTTTTCACAAATTTAAAAGGGTGATAATATTTAAAGAAAGGATATATAATATGACATCTGTACAAAAACTAAAACGTTCAAAAATGTTAACTTTGTATTTTTTTATTGCATGCTTAACTATTATAGAGTTGTTTAACTAAGCTTTTTTCTTAATTCTAAAATTAACTTTTTACAATGTAACTTACTTTAAGACGAATTTCATTTTGTTTAAACGCAGAAAAAGAAGCAAATATACATTTATTTGAAAAAAAATTAATTTACAAAATTGTTATGAATGCATTTTTTTAAATCGGCACATATGCTATTATTCATGTGAAGGTGCATAATAATCCAATTTAAAGAGAACTATGATATCCTATAATCAAGCTTAACTAAGCAATTAAATATTTTATATTTATTCACTGTCAAATGTAGTCTATAGTAAAATCGTGAAAAACTAATTTAGGAAGAAAAATACTACATAACTTCATAAAAAATATTTTATTTTTATAAATTCTATCAAAATTTACAGTAAAACTATTTATTCTATTCTATAAATTACAAATGTAGTAGAACTACAACTTTATCAGTCAATCTACACAAAAAATAAAATATTTTTGTTGAATAAAAATAAATATAAGGCAATCTTTAAACTAGATCTTTGTAAAAATAAAAAATAAAATTGTCACTTAAAATATATAAATACACACGACTTTTCTAAAAGACGCTTTTAATAAAGATGAGAATGTGATCTTTTTTAATTTTTAGCAAGTCATAAAAGTCAATTTTTATTATAGTAATTTAAAATTCTTCAAGATAAAAATGGATCAGATCATAAATTTTATCATATCTGACTTTATGAATAAATGGCTTTCAAACTTAAATAATAAAATCATACTAATTTTCAGTCCATCAGACAATTATTATGTCTAGAAAAGTCTGTCTCTTTTTATTAATATTTATTATTATTATTGCTGTTATTTTTTATTTATTTAAAAGTTTAAAAGTAGCTTTAATAAAATGCACACACAATATAAAGTTTAGACGTCTGTATAGTAGAAAGAACATTCCCAAATGATGTTAACTTTTAGAAAGATCAACAACAACAAAGAAAAATCAAGCTTAAAATATATCAGACACGAGAATAAATTTAGTCAAAGTGAAGTTTTCTTCTGTAAAGATCAACTAAACTATCGTACAAACTTTTCATGTCCAGACGGAATTAGGCAATCGAGTCTGGAAAGTTTAGATAGAAGAAGAAATAGGTTTTTGCAGACAGAATTGCATTTATGAGGTTAAAACCATAAATGCATCGATGCGTTTTACTTATAAACAAATCCATTTTTCTATAATGGATTTTCATTTCTTTATGTAAATTTTACAGATTTAAACCGATCTTGGATTATTTTTAAGTTTAAACTGTGCTTTTGCGTACGGAAAACAATGAATTAAACTCATTTACTTAAAGAAAATCAAAAAAGTAAATTTTTAAAAAAATTTCTATTATACGACTATCGGTCGAAATAATATTTTTGGTGTACAGCACGTACTGTACAGTACAGTATGTGGGTTTTATAATTTCTGAATACTTTTTTATGATTATATCAACAACAAATGAAATTTTCTCAAGGTAAAAATTTGTAAACAATTGGCGTAGGCTCACTCATGTTTACTTAAAGGCGTAAACTGTAGACAATTTAGATGAAATGTTTTTCCATGTTTTCCTACAGATCAGTAACACCTATCATTATTATTTACATCTCTTCCTACTTTGCCAGCGCCTACGTAAGACTTCATCCTGTGCAGAATATGTAAAATTGAAAAAGAAATGGTGAAACTATTTTCTAACAAAATAATTTGTTTCATATAAAATCTTACTAATTTTTGTCGGAACTTAAGCTCTTCTTTCTGTTCATTTTAAAGATGATTTCTATTGGTAAAGTCATTTCTACACAAAAATGAAAACTTAAATTAATTATCAGTTAAATTGTTTTTCATATTTCCATTGCCGAATTTAATTATCGAAAATTAATCATTCTAGTTTCCATGTAAAAATCTATATTTTTCATTCTTATTTTTTAATTACTAAGATAAATTTTCTTAATTTTTAAAATATATTTTTCCATTTTAAAACTTAATATTAGTTTTTGTATATATATCTATATATTTACCATTGTTAATTTTTATTTGTTGGAACTGACGTTCTTCGTTTCCACGTAGATCTTCATTATTATTTATTATTACAATTGATATTTTTCGTTTCTATGTATTCAAATGTTAATTTTTATTTATAGAAACTGACATTCTTTTTCTTGTGTATCTATAATTGCAGAGATAGATATTCTCACGTGCAGTTTTTTCCACAATTAATGTTTAAATATTAAAACTAATGCTTAATATTCGAACCGTTTCGAAGATAATTTAATTAATTATTCACAATAAAGATTTATAACCATATATAAAAAATAAAAAAGGCTACACAAAAGCTTAAAAAATCAGCCATCGGAAAAACAATGTGCTTAATTTTGTAGGTTTGTATCTCAGTAGAATTCTACAACGTGATTTTAAACAACCTTGAAAAAGCAGACTAACACACCTTTCTAGACTTTTCAAGCACATCGAAGGAACGTTGAACTTCGCAAAGAACATTAAAAGGACGTACATTAAAATATAATGATTGAATACAGCAATCAACAAAAGTTTGACAGAACCATCATTACAGATAAAACAATAAATCACAGAAGAGAAGACGTCATGCTTCCAGATCGAAATAACAAAATAACGTAGTTTATCTTGCAGACACGAAGCGAACTTACACAAAATAAAAAAAGTACATGGTTGAAATTCGAAATTAAACAGCACATACTGGTTGCATGCACGACTGGGAATTTCGAGGTCACAAGTTTGAGTCTTTTCTGAGATTTTTAACCTTCAAGACTTTTATACACTATCTTTCTGACTCGAGGAATTTTAATTAAAATTAGGAATCATACCAGAGTAGAAAAACTTTTTTTTTGTTAAATTTCCACTTAACAACTTTTTCACAAATGTTCTTTTTCCTTAACCTCTATATAGGCCTATTACTCATTTTAATTATTTATAAAAAAGAACATTTTTTTTCCTTTCTGTGTTAGGTGACATTTCAAAATGAGAAATAATCTTTTTACAATGGTATAAGTTACAATCTTATACAAAAGATAAAATATTTTAATGTTAAATTGTAAAAAAAAAAAAAAAAAATGTTTAATTTAATTTATTTTGAAAGTAGCAGTTTAACACAACAAGAAAAGTTTAAAATATGTATTTAAAAAGTAAAAATTATATAGGGTTTTTCTATAAATTCAATGTTGTTATTTAAGATTATATAGCAATAATAATAATAATAATAACAATAAAATTAAAAAGAATACAAAAAGTTTTGTTCAGTGAAGTTGAAATAAGCTTAAAATTTGAGAAGGGATCATCAATCTCTAGAAATTTCTATATTTTAACATTTCTAGATTCATAAATGGAAGTAGACTGTCAGAAATGAAATCCGTTATTTCAGGTGAGTCCCAACAGTCTTCTGTAAGTCGATATTGATCCGTCTGAAGGCATTGACCTTGACTCGCTCTTTATCCAGTTACTGATCGTTTTTCTAGTGAAAAGTATCCACATGTCACTTCTGTTGTTGTTTTATGCTGTCTGCGTTTTTTACTATAATTTGCTTTGGTGAATTTATATATATATAAAAATTCTATCGTGTGTGTATCTTTTTAGAATAAAAAAAATGTATCGGAATTGCTCCTAAGAAACTAAAAAAATTGTTAGTAGACAAGGAAAAATGTTCTAGTTAACATAAAAAACGTATCAAGACATAAAAAATATGTTGGAATTCGAAACTAGAAAAAATGATTCGAAAGGAAAATTGTTTTTTCTATAATAAAAGAATTAGAAAAATGTTACTAGCTAAAGAAAATGATGTTTTATAGTAAGCGATGCCGTTTTCTGGATAATTTAGCATAAAGGAACAAAATTTCTGTTAGTTGTGGGTCTAAACGATGCATTCCAGTAGTGCATATACATTGGGTGATAATATTATTAGAGCCACAACGTAAAAAATATATTTTTTCAACTTACATCATAATAAAAGCACGAAACTAAAAAAAATGTCTAAATTTGTTTATTTACTTTTTTCTAAGGGGTCTTATTGATAAAATAAAAATACAAATCAGGTGTTTATGTTTATATTTCTAGAACTAAAAATAAATGTAGAAAAATATGTTTAATGGTTTGTTGAACCGCCTTTTGCAGCAATCACCGCTTCAACTCTCTAGGATTACTTTGTATGCATTTCAAGCAATTTTGTTTTTATTTCTTCATTCCTATGCCACACTTCTATTAAACGTTCTATCAATTGCCGCTTGCTGGTGATAAGATCCCTGAAAACTTCTCTCTTTAGCAACTCCCAAAAGTTTTCTGTAGGATTAAGGTCTGGGGAGTTTCCAGGCCATTTCAAAACTTCAATTTGTTTATCTGCCAGGTATTTTGTGACTTTTTTAGCCTTGTGGCAAGGAGCAGAGTCATGCATAAACAAAAAGTCACCATTTAGATACCATTCCTCAACTTGGGGAAGTATCTTGGTGTCTAAGACCTCCATATATTGGTCTTGTCTCATTGTGCCCTCTACAATGTACTATACAAGTGGCCAGTACCTTGGCTATTGACGACAGACCACACCATAATGTTTAGAGGGTGTTTCACTCTTCTTACTATACAGTCACCGTGGTACTTCTCCCTAATTCGTCTCCTTACAAACTCTGATTTATCAGACAGAATCTGAATCGAAGACTCGTCAGAGAAACAAACATGAAAAAATCAGCAGAGTCGTTAAAACCTTCAAAATATGATTTAAAAAAAGGCATTTAATTTATAATTTGGTACAAAACCATAGGTTTACCTTTTCCCAACCTTGAACAGTTCAGTTTCTGTGATCTTTTGTCCATTGCAATCGCTTTGCCATCATAGTAGGCGTAAGCGCGGCTTTTTTATGGATGCCGACACGCAAGCCCAAGTTCTTTAAGACGACGACGAGTCGTCATTAGTGATATATTTATATTAGCATCCTGAATCTTTTTTACCAACAATTGCAGAGGTGTCTTTCTGTTCTCCATACAGATATTTCTTATTTGATGCTTATCTCTGAGTGTAGTAATTTTTTTCGGCCACATTTCCCCTTTAGGTTCGAAATTAAATCCACATTAGTGTCGAGTTTCTTCTTAATTCTATCAACAGAAGCCCTTCAAACGCTTGCAATTGATGCAATTTGTCTATTTGAACGCTCAGTATTTAAAATGAGAGTTTTAATTTTATTAATTTTCCCAGAGGTGAGATCATTAACTTTTCCCGTGACTAAAATAATCTAAAAATAATGAAAACATCATAATTGTAACAACTTTTATATAAAGCATTATAACATCATATTACACATTACATACCTTAACAACAATATTACCCCCACAACAAGTCAACAAAACAACGTTTTTAAAACACAAAAACTACGAATTAAGCAGATGGTGACAAACTGTTGAATGACAGCGTTATCGCAAAATGGCGTGCTATTAATGATTATTGTTGCTAACGATAAAATAATCAACTAATTTGAAACTTGTATGTGCTAGGACGAAAAAAATTGTAATAAGACTTGATTATGAATTTTGTATTGAAATGTTTACAGTATTATTGATTATTTGTCAGTTTTAACAAGTGGCTGTAATAATATGATCACCCACTGTACGTTTGTTTCTCGTTTTAAAAACCTTACCGTTTACGAAATTATGCCAGAAAACTATTTATTCTCGAGAAAGTATAATGGGAAATTGTTGCTAGCTATGTTTCTTAGAATGTTTATTTCCCAAGAAGCGTTCCTATTACACTTCTTGGGAAAAATAAGAAAATGTCATCCTGCCAGGATAGGTCCTTAGAGAAAAGTATCACTCGTCAGAAAGTAATAGGGATGCCAAAAAACTAATAATATACAGAAATGTATGCTTTATAAGGAATTTACAACTGTCTAGAAACGTCTCTTCAGTAGATAAATATTTAGACTAATTTTACATTAAATAAATATAAATAACAGGATATAAAAACGTGTTTTGTAAAGTTGTTTTCCAATAAATGACATTTTGTAAAATATTAATTTTCTGTCTTTTTGATATTTTAATCACGTTAACGAAAGTTTCTATTGACTATAGACTATGAAAAATAAATACATTCTCTCGAAGGGTTCAAAAATTAAAACTCTCATTTGCTTGAGTGTTTCCTAAGAAATAGAAAGAAAAATTATTTTTAAAAATTAATTATTTGTTCTATTATCCCGATTTCTTCAGAGAATAAACTTCCTTCTATATAAATAATAACCATTTTAAAAAAATGTATTTTTATCATAATGGAAAAGAATATATTCTTTTATAAATAAAATTCTCATCGGTACAAAGTTTATCCTGTAAGATCGAAAATAAAACATCGTATAGACTAATTTAATGATATATTTTTTTAAGTTTTTAAGATCCGTATACAAATTTAAGAGGTTATATTTTTAAAAAACACAGCGGCAACAGAAACTCTTGAAAAATGGTTTACAGACGTCTTACAATAAGTCATATTCACGTATGAAATTATTCATCTTGCGGATGTTTATAAATAAAAGAACGTACGCTTCGCCTATCACATACGACGTTTAGCGATAATTTAAATGACTTCATTTAGCTTTTTATTTTGTTTTATTTCATTTTTCCTATCGCTAAAATTTATTTATAAGTAATTTAGAAGTTTATTCATTCTCAAGTGAATATTTTTACAATTATCCAAAACTCTAGAGACTCTACAATAACTTTATTTATTAAATTATATAAATAATAACTTTAAATAACTTAATAAAACAATTTTTACGTAATTAAAACTCAAAAATAACATTTCTAATATTATTGCAGGACGTTTGTAAAATTTATTTTAAAAATTATTTATTTATAAATTATCTTTTCCGACATAGTTGTGACGTATTTCAAGATAAGGTTAGTAGGAGTATGCTTGTTTATCTGCATTTTTTTACACTTAAACAGAATTCCAGTATTAATAAATCTAGTGTAATTCTTCCAACTTATCTTTAATCTGAGTTAATTTCGATTCTTGTCACGAATAAGGTTTAAAACTTTTTTATTAGCGGAATACAAATTTGTCATTTTATGGGACAATATATAAATGTTTAGACTTTCTTATGAGTGTTGAAACGCGATTAAAATGGCAAACATTGTATTGTAAACCTATTTAGAATATGTTAAAGTAGTTCAGGAATATAAAGTTTATATATTATCTGCCGTTTTAACTTAAGAAAGGAAACGTAATTTATCTATTTTCGATTGGTCCGCTTCATTGAAAAGTGCCCTCATGAATCTATCTGCGAATCTATTTTAGTTTTAGAAATAATTTAATTAGCGCTTGACATTCTTTTGTTCACTTCTTTAATTTATTTTGGACTCTGATCCTATTTGAAATTCGTTTAAGGCAGTTCATCAGAATGATAATTACTCTATCTGTTCGTTCTACCTAAAAACAAATATCAATTTTCAATATGCCTTATTTCATTCTGACTAAATCAAGGGAAACGTTTTCTAAAAAATAATGACTCATCTTACGTTATTAGTCGGATTTTACGTTCTTTGTGATAATTTAGTTTATTTTGGTTTAACATTTTAAACCAGTCTGGCTGCTTTTAAATAATTTCTCGTTATTATTTTATTTGTAAATACGTTTGGTTTAATGCCTTTTTTTCATTTCTATTGTTTTTTGTTGTCTCATTTAAAGTTTAATTTTAGTCCCAACGCCCTTTTTGATAATACTGTAACTATCTTTTAATTGTTTCTGGTTAGTCTATATTAATTTACCTTAGTATTTTTCCTCTCAATAATCAATACCATTTAGTTTATATTTTTGCAACTTAAATGACGTATTTTTGTTTTTCTACTTGCGATTTTAGTATTATAGCCTTATTTGATGATATATAATTTGTTTTACTTTATTGAAAGTTTGATTTTTAGCACTATTTCTCTCCTCTCAATAATTTTATCCAAATTTTCTTAAATAATGCAGTTTATTTCCTAATTTTGAATCACTTTATCTTATTACCTTTTAAATTTATGTATTAAAATAAAATTGTTCACATACAAGGTAAAAAAGTGGGCTCATATACACATATAAACATTCACTCTAATATTATAATTTCAGCTATAAAATTATCAGCTTCTATATATAAAATTGCCTACTAAAATTTAATCTAGAATTAGAATAAACAGTACCTACTTCACCACAAGAAAATCATTATTCATCCCCTTTTATAAGGGGATAATGGTCGAAATAGGTCTGAATATGTGGTATTAATAGTTTGATCCGGATGAAGGTAGCTTTTTTATTGTGTGAGTGCTCGGTAATAACGATGCTTCAGTAATTTATCATTCTAGGCAACCTTGAGACGTATAAATCCAAAGGTAGATGAGCATTTTCAGTCGGGACGCTTCTGGAGCGTCATTAAGGCTAAAGGTCAGCGAAAGGTCACAACGTTCGACCGTCTTCATCGAATAAATTAAATCGAAATAACTTTCGATACGTTTCGGTACATAAATCACAATTACGCAATCATTATAGAGCGAGAGAACATCATTATTAAACAACAGCAAAATATAACGCGGCAGCCAACGCGAAGACGACGCGCCATGGCGTCGCTTCGCGTCGCTGGTATCGAGACAAAAGTTGTTCTTTTTTTACGCCTCTTTTATTAAAAAAAAAATTGGAAAAATCAAATTTCGTATTTATAAATTATCTTTATCAAAAAGAAAATTTAATTTTTCGATCAATTTTATCGTCGCATACGCACCGGAATTCACTTTTGGCTTCCGTCATACAGACAATATCCTTATCAGAACAACCTAAAGTTCCGGTAATGACAGAAAATGCATTATCAGCGAGGGCGGATGACGTAATTCGTTATCAGACATCGGTAAGTGACGTCACGGTTCGGCATTTATAACAGGAAAGTTTTGAAATCACTTATTCTTTTTTATATTAAAAATTAAAAAGAAAAAGAAGACTGTAACAGTTGGTAAGCATGCCATTTTCTTCATATATTTTCAGTTCAATTTAACATAAAAAAAGCTAGAAAAATAAAGAAAATCGGACAAAAAATGTTAACGAATCATCAAAAAAAGTATAACGATCTGAAAATAATTTTTAAAAGTGACTATTTTATTCCTAATTAAACTCCATTTAATTTCTTAGAAAAATTATAATTAAATATCTTCCAATGTTTAGTTCGTACGTATGTATCTTACGTTGCTTTTTTAATTTAAAAAAAAAACTAAGCAATCTGCACGAATTCATAGTGAAACTAATAGACTACTTTATTCTTGGTCTCTAACATATCATTTTGTATTTTTCTCTTTCATTTATTATCATCTTTTTTTTCTCTTCTTCTTGTTTCTTTTTCTTTGCTCCTCGTCGTATGACATCCCAATCAATTTTGATTCTTACTCTCTTTTATAATAATTATAGACTTTTCTTAAAAGATATATAAGGTACCGAAAGAAAAGAAAAAAATTATATTTTTACATTGTTTTTTATATAGAAGATATTATATAGGATTTTTAGAATGATATAAAATTTTACAAACCAAAACATTAACTTTTCTACGTAGAAAGGTTCAAAAAATTTATAATTACTTATGTATATTTTTTAGACGACGATGAAATTTTTAGACTTTTTATTCTACTAATCATGATTTTCAATTTTCAGGAGGATAAAAGAAAAAAGTTGCAAATCCAAATGTTAAGTGTTGCTTTTCAGAAAAGTTTCAAAAACTCCAATTACACACACTCGTAGAGACACTCCAGTTTTTGAAGTTTTTGTTCTCTTAAAAAGTTTTGTTAGAAAATTTAACCAATTTCTTTCCGTATCAAGCTTCAAAAACTATTTTTTTTGTTAGTTGTAGAAGATATGTTTTTGTTTTATCGTTGATGCTAGATTTTCGTGATATTATATATATATATTGTTTTAGCCCCTTCTTTCTTCAATTTTCAGTTTTAATTTTTAGATGTAGCTTAGTTTAGATTTTTTTTTTTTTTAAATAAAATGGTGTTTAAGATAAAAGTTTATATAGGCCTATACATTTGGGTCATTTTATTACATTTTGTATTAAAAGAACGTTGCTCTTGTCTGAAACATTAACAGTGTAATGATGAAAGACTAACAATGCATCGTCTGAACCATTATTAGGAATGAAAATAATATATCAGAACTAGAAAAAAAGTAAACAAAAGTTTATGTATAATAATAATAATAATACACACCCACATCACACTAATTCACGAGTGAAAAGATAAACTATAAAAAATCAACGTTAAATAGGTCATTCAACCGCAAAACAAAATCTAATCTGTAGTATTATAAAAAGAAATTCATTCATAAAAGCGTAAATAGATATAAATTCGTTATATAAAAATTTATAGTTATAGCCAGATTCGTACAACGAGGTATTTTTTACCTGTTGCTCACATGACTAATCCTAGCGTTACATGTAATCGACAGACTTTTTTTTTGACCTATTTTCATAGAGAAAAGTAGGGCAACTAACCTGCTGAATGACCTCTTGGTTAAGTTATGCCTGAGACAATTTAAGCTGCGTGTCAGGCAATGACAGCTGGACTCTATTTTGTCACGCCGTTTAGGCCAATAGAAATATAGCATTACTTCATTACAGATAGTTGACACACCCTTTACCTCTCACGATATCTGCTTTTGTTGGAAATTATTCCAAAGAAAAATTTTTGAAATATTTTCTAACATATTAATCATTAAAATATTTTAAAAAGTAGTCATAAAATAGCATATATATTAGGTAGAAAAGTAGGCTATAGTTTTCGAGACTGACCCACCGTCTAGCATTATAAGTGTTAACACGGATGCAAAATGAGAATTACATATGTATATATACATAATTTTAAAAACTTTTAACCAACTTTAGAAGCAAATCTTAAACGATATGTTAGTTAATAAAGAAGAAAGTTGTCCAATTAGCGTTACGGTCGTATAGCCTACAATATAAAAATCAATCAGAAACGACTAATCAATATTTCATACTATAGTAATTGTCCGAAAACGTTGGCATAAACGAAACATTTATCTTACGTTACGAAAACCGTAATCATTAGTTTGATTGAGAAATTAATGTAGTTGCCTTCCTCCGATACTAATTGACGTTTCAATCATCTTTGATATGGAGCTTTTGACAGAAATATCCAAAGTTTGCCAATGACAGGAAAATCCGTTTGTAAGCTCTAACGTTTGAAAACTCCCGTTCTCTTTATTGAAAGCCATATCTTAAAGCAGTTATAGTAATTGAATTTCCACACGGTAGATGTCAAACCCAGGCACTACCGAAATAAACTGTACTTTTACATGAAAATACGAGAGTTTATAGCTACTTTAAACTACAAATCTGTTTTTAAAAATATTCCTAGCAAGAACTATATAACAAAAACGAGAAAAATGTACATTTACATTTTGAAAATGTTAACATTAAATTATTATTATTTTTACTTTAAAAGGAAAGTAGATATTTTTTTTTTTTAAACAATTTCGATCATTCAAAAGCGTTAATTTAACACGAATATTCTTAAAAATTTTGATTTTACTGAAGTTGAATTTAACTTAAACCTGTCTGCGTTTGAGACTCGACAAAGTAAGAACATATTAATCCAATAATTCTTTCAGTATATCATGTTTACTCCAACTTCAGAAGTGAGAAGTTTTGAAATGCAGATGGAAAGAAATAAAAAATTAAGTCTAACGAATTTGAGTGCCAATGATTTAAATAATAAATGGCACATTATACTTTTCTTTTTTCTAATTTTTCCACATCCTTTCTACTTTTCTCTATTTAGAAAATTGTAATTTTGCAACTTTCAAACTGCATGTGTCAAAGATGTAGTGTAGACTGATGACGTCTAAATCAATCCTTCTTACATCTGCTTGAGAAGAGAGTTGATTCAATTAAGGAAGTTTCTACTAAGTTTTAAAAAGATAAAAAAAAAAAAAAATGGGGAAAAAACAAATCGATTTATAACCGTCTCTGGCATTTTAAGTATTTAACTTTCCAGGTGTTAATTAAAACTTCCTATTTGTTTGTTTGACAAAGAGGCGTTGTTGCCAAATAAACTTTTAAATATATTTGTGGGTGTAAAAATGTGGAGGTCAAAGTTATGTTTGTTTTTAAGAAAAATTTACAAGAAATGCAAACCTTTAGTGAATTCTATTAAATTTTAATAACAACAGTACCTGTTCTCCCAGTTTAATGTTATCTCTTCTTATATCACTTTATATGACATTTTCTTACTCGTAAATATACCGATACAGTATGAGTTGTTATAAAGATGCTCATGTTTTATAGCTAGAATAACTATAAACATACTAATTTCTATCATACTTCATCATAAATCTCATAGTTATAGGCTTGTAAACATTTATGTTTCTATATCATACTCTATACTTGAATACATAAGAAATTCTAATGATATACCACTCGTTAGAAATCTTGTATTCTAACGATTATAGAAATTAAAAATATTTAGAATCAAATTAATAATGCACTTTGTTATGAATAAACTAGCCGTATATCTGTACTATTTGCGGAATAATTTCCTATAATTGTTTATTATATTTCATTTTAGCTATAATATGGTGAATGTGATTCATTACATATTGCTAAATTGTTTAAATTTCCGTAACTATTCATGCATTTATATATTTTGAAATTGCATAAAATATATTACTGTTGTATAATGTAAATAACTGTCATGATATTCAGATTTCCCATTTCCGGCTGATTGTAACTGTTTCGAACACACTAAATTATCTACACATCTATTATATCTATTCACATGCTTGTTTGATATCGATAACAACTTCGAGAACATAATATATTTAGTCTATAATTGATAGAAGAATCTTTTAAAATACCCGTTATAGAGAGTAATAGGAACACCCTCTATTTTTGAAAGAAACTTTAATAAAAGTTATATTTAATAATTTAATTGAAACTTTGAATTAGTTATATATTTTTATATATAAATAGTAAAATTATATGTGTATCTATGTACGAATGTATGCATGCGTACTATTATATTATAAAATATAGTATATAGCCTAGACTTTTTAATGTATCAAAAAGTTTCTTACACAATTAAAAAGAGAACTTAACTATTATTATGTTTATTTTAAATTAAATATAATAAAATGCAGACTAATTAAAATATAATTGATATAAATATATATATGTAGGCCTATATATAACGATAAAGATAAAATTTGATATAGGAGAAATTTTCAATTAACTGTAAAACTTCTCGAGTAAGAAAACAGCAAAAATATGCTTTAAGAATTTTTTTATTGACCACGAAAAATATGTAGATAAAATGTTTTTGAATAATTAAAACAGCGTGACGTCACTTTATTAGCCGGAAGAGCATCGCGTCTGCATCAACCCTTCTACGTGTACTAGAGGACCTTTTTTGGGTGAATCACTCAGTCTGTCGCACTTCGTCGCCTCCGACGTACTCAGACTATTTGATGAGTCATACGAATAACCAAGCTTTAATTATTTTCAAGTAAAGCATTTTCCTCTGTTTAAATTCGATAATGCGAATTACTGGAAAGATGTAATTATGTTTCTCTAATTTTATTTTTCTGGCTAATATACACGTTTTAAGAAAAGATGCATTACAGCATATAAATTCATTTCTGAAATTTGAAAGTGGATAAAAAATGATTCAATGCATTAAAAAAATGCACTTTCTTTTACTGTTTGCGATTTTAAAATCAGATAGTTTTAAAAACATTAAACCAGGCTACAATACAGAACAATTGTAACAGAGAAACCTCCAATATAAATGCTTTCTCGTCAAAAGTAATTAAAATATTCCTAATAATTCCGCTACATGTTATAACACTCCTTAATGCAGTTAAAAAATTTCCTTCCAGCTCTATTATAGTTCGAATGTTTTCTAATAATCCCTAATAATTTCTTAAAAAGCATCGTTACAATGTAACTGGTAAATAGGCCCTAATACTTACCTTAATCAAATATTTCCTAATAATCCTTAATACATTAAATAATTCTAATGATACAGTTGGAATTAATCTTTAATGTCCATTAATTATAAAAATTCTCCAACAATCCTATTACAATTAGAAATAATTCCAATACGGAAATACGAATACAAATAGACACTTTCAATTCGTGGCTTTTAATCTAAATAATTAATACCTCGCTACACAAAATCTGTATCATTAATAAGTTAGCGCATCTATTAAATCTTCGATAACAAACTATAATAACTATAAATAGTAAATAATTATTACAATGATCTCACGCACTTCATATAGTCTCTGTACATTTAAACAAAGCTGTATTAATGACGCCCGCGAACTTTCCTCGCCTCGACTATTAAAAACTAGAACGAACGACCTTTATACTTAGAGGAAACTGTTGCAATGTCAGTGTTAATTCGTACGAAATCGTGTCGCAAAATTTCCACAAAGGTTGTTTTTTCCACAAATGACGTATATTTAATATTGTGCAATGCGTAGCGTGGAAGCGTAACTATGGTTATGCAACAGCTTAAAACCATTTAAAACTGGAGTAGGAGTTAAAAACCGTTCATTTAACGTTAGAACTTACCAGAGTGAGTCTGGGAATTTAGAATGAATTTTTTTATTATTTTTTTTAAAACAGCAATTTTAAACTTTTTATATTTCAGATTTATCATACAGTTTCCTTAGAAGATATCAAGATGGAAACGGAAAAGAATAGAAATGGAAGTATTCGTTGTTTTTCGGAAGAAATGACATTTGGGAATCTGGAAACACTTTATCTGAACGGATGGAACATTTTGATGAAAAGATTTGTGCAACCACTCATGGGGTTAATGGTAGTATTAGTGGGTTTGTCTTGGGTATTGTGCAACAGCGACACTACAGGAGTTGCCAGGAAATATTTCTTAACGGCAACACCACTGATTGCTTCTATAGCCATTTGTTTCTTCGCTCTCCATCCGAGAAGAATTTCTCACTCGATCTAACCTCTCCGATGAATAACAAACTGCATCGTTTCAGCAGCTAGTCTCATATAAAAAACACCGAGTATTTTTATAATTTATGATGTGTTAATTTTGTAAATATATACTTATTTATTTATATATGTCATATATTCTGTGATTTTTTAAATGCTAAAATAAATGCAACTATTTTTAAATGTTTTAGTGGGTAGCTTTTCTTTTCTTTTAGTAATAAATTTCACGTATCGCGAGAGATTTTGAAAATGTGGTAACTTTTTTTTGTGACAAAAATGTTTTTTTTTCGTATAAAAAATTAATTTCCGTATCCGGTCTCAAATCCTCACGCCAATAACTAGGATCGCGTGATCTCGACAGTTTTTTTTTTAATACATTGTTTTCAATACATTAAATATCAATTTTGACATATCGTATATATTTATTAAACTTCATTACACAGACAGACACACAGACGCGATCACGAAACAATTGAAATCCAATTCAAAAAAACATGTGTCAAAATGGACTTTTTTCACGAAAGTTTTAATATTTTTCCATTGACATAATATAAAAAAGGGGAAGAAAAAATAATAATAAACAATGGGAAAACTTTCATTAATGTTTGATGAATTAATTTTAACAAAGTAATTGGCTTTTATTCTTAATTAAATTAATTAATTATCGAATACAGTTATTAATTTTATAAACGATTATTATAATTAGTTTCCTTTTAATGTAGTTTAAACATTATATAAAAAACAAAATAGGGAAGAAAAACTGAGAAATAGAGAAATTTAAAAGGAAATTAATTAAAGCATTAAGTATAAAATTACATTAATAATTAGTCAATTAAAAATTATTATTCTATTAAGTAAAGGGATCTCTTAGATCGAATTACAAAACTTCTATTCGATTCTTTTGTTTCTTGCGCTTTTTATATTTATAGAAAAACCTCCTTTAAATAATCACCTTACTATATAATGCAGTTTTCGCTAATTGGATTTTATTACTATTGTTGTTTATTCTGTCTGGATGCTTTGGATGCTAGACAAAATCATTAAACTTGGAATAAAATAATTGGAATTTGTCCTCCAATCTAATTTTTTTTTCCTTTTTGATACGAGTTATTCGCCCGTTCTTAGAAAGTAATAGCAAGTCCGTCGCGTCGCATTGGGAGAAGTGAAACAAATTCGATATGCTCGAGCGACGCGAAGCGCGTCGAGTTTGCGAGACGACGCGAAACGCGACATATTTGAAAAGCGACGCGCGCAACTGTGGAATAATAATAATAATAATAATGATAATGGAAGAAATAGCAAAATTAGCTAAAGAACGTGGCTCCATCTAGTGAGAAAAGTAATTTTTTTTCTTTTCAAAATTCAAATTAGCTTGACAATTAGATGGGAATTTAGTTTAATCCATGTTTATTTATCAATTGCTGGTAACAACGCAGAATTTGATTTAATTGCTTTTAATGGAGATTAAAACGTGCGCGCGCCCGCGCATCGCTTCGTGCAAATAGCGTTTTATTCGTTTTGCGCTCGCTATTAAATACTGTACGTACTGTAATCTGATTAAATTGCTTTATTTTTAATGGAAATCAATTAATTACACAGTTTAAACGCGACACGACACGAAACAAATGAAGATAACTTACAGTTAGCAGCGTTATCACAAGAGAAATAAAACTACAAATTGATCAAAGGGCTAGACAAAATAGTAAAGACGCTACTGCTGTAACAAAGTTATAGACGCATCTATTTTATTTCTATCTGGAAATCGTTGGGATTGGAACGTTAAATTAACGACAACGAGCTTTAAATTGAATCGTTATTCACACCATTAACTTCTACTACAATTTGGGTCTCTTAAGTGGGCTACTTATTGTCTTCAGCTTTTATGTTCATTTTTATGTCGGAAATTCGGCAAATTCTCTTTCGGTTCAAATTTCTGATCAAAGTTGTATAAAAGTTTGATACTACTATAGTAGTAATTAATTCCTCCCAATCAACTGTTGTATTGTAAGTGGAGGATTACAGATTACCTTAGCAGAAAAGCTATAAAATGGCACTGATGGAGTGAAGTGCTACAGAGACTGGTAATTTGTTTTCCTATTTTATCTTTACATCCTTGTTCACGTGATGCTAGAAGGATAATCCTAAAGGTAGAAGAGATTTATCAAATGGCAATTACGCCAGATCTATTGCATCTTTTTGTATGGATGCTCGGTGATTAATGATTAAGTAGAGATAACTTTTTCTTTACCCATAAAACTTTGTAAAGTTTTACCGTCGCCAGAAATTTTATACACTAAATACATAATAAGAGTTGGAAAGCTTTTAATGTGATTATTTGCCATAACGAAAATAGTAAATATTGATTTAAATCTTTCAACTAAAATAAAGGTTTCTGAATTTCAATGTAAACTGTCACAAATTTAGTAATTAAAATTTTAAAAATAAGTATAAATAAATTAAGTTTTAATAAATTTGTTGAATTAAATGGAATTGTCAAACTTGAGTAACATATTCCATGAATATTTATTATAGCAAAAGATTAATATTTAATGCATTTATTAAATTGATAGATAAGAAGAAAGTTATGTTGTTAAAACACAAAACAAATATTTGATATAAATTTAGTATATTTATTTAAAAAGTAATTTAAATTGAAAATGTTATATAAATATTTATTGCTTTCTGAAAAAGAAAAAAATTAAAATTTTTTAAATAAAATACAATTAAAACCTTTTAGAATTTAAAATATCAGAATTTAATGAAATAAAAAATAAATAAATAAATAAATAAAATTTAAAAGTTTACGGATTAAATGAAAAATAATATAATTCAATTTGAAATAAATAGAAATATGATCTGTGTAGGAACTTCAGCTTTTAATTAATAATAAAAATTCTATTAGTTTTTATTTTTCTTTGCCTTTAAATAATATGTATTTTTAAAATTTGAATTCAGTTACAGAAACAAAATAAATTATAAACAATAATATTAACTGAACTTAATTCTCTATTGACTATTTTGCAGAAGACAAATAAATAGAAAATTTTGAGTTTTTAAAATGATAATTTATGTGTATCTATGATGTTTTGTTTAAAATGCAACTGTTGATATTTTATTTTAAACTTTATAAAACTTTATTTAGAAGATTTTTTTTTAAATAAAATTTTACAAATTTCAACAATATCAACTCAAAATTTATATAAAGAGAGAGAAAATCAAACTCATAGTTTCCAACTTTAAATCTTTAATCAAGTAAAGTTTCTGCCAACTACATTCTGTTGTCTGCATCACTTTACAAAGAACATTATGTTTTTTTAAATCATTTTAAATCTAACGTTTCAGATATTAAAACACACATATCTAAAGTTTATTTGTAAAATGTAACAATAAGAATTATATGTAGTAAGTGGCATGTGGTAAAATATTTTGAATTTATTTAACATTTGTTTTTAATTACAAAATAATTCAAAGTGAATTTTTCTGTCTCAAAATACAAGTTTGTTTAAAGATATTTTATAATAAAAATATTTTTAGTTTGAACAGACAATAAATTATGGTATTCCAATAATAAAAAATAAAATTTAAACTTGAAAAATTATCACCAAACACTTATTTTAATGGCTTACAATAATACCGATAATTCGGCTTTGGTGGATGTATAGCTTTGTAACAGAGTGAAGATCCTTTCTTACTCGTCTCGTGATCTTTACAAATGTTCCGTCCCGAGTCGTTCTTTACGCCTCGAGACTGTCCATTTGATGGTCCGTTGAAAGTCACACCTCCACACTCGATAATTAGTTATATACAGTTTATTTACAAATATTTACAAAGATATACACTATGTAATAGCATTACGTACACTACAGTATCGAAGCTGTGATGCAGCACGTCGACTTAGCTGGCCTGGGAACACGAGTCACTCTTCCGGAGATGGCTTAACCTCGTGGCCGTCCGTCTCTACAACAACCTTTCTCCAGAGGACTTTCTAAGAGGAGAACACTCTCTCTATCCGCCTCAAAGGTCTGCCTGTTGTTAGAGACCGCCACGTACCAGGTCCCTCGCCCTTTCTCTTCGCTTTTTTGCCACCCTTCCAATTTAAGGGATTCTGGCACTGCCTCCTGCGACCAATCACTTCCTTCCCCTTCTTAGAGCCTTCCAAGACGTCCGCCCTATCCCCCGCCGACGTAGCTCACATTTGCGTCCGTGCTTTATTTATTCTTGTTTTCTCAAGCTGGCCGGCACGTGGCCAACACATTGTCCCTTAAGTGGAGACGCTACACCTTTGATCCTTCCGGCCGTTTATGGCCCCGACCCCAGGTGGGAGCAATTACCTCAGTCGGGCGGTTTCTTTGACACAGGCCGCCAAAGGCGACCTTTACACCTCCCACCGACAAGGTTCAAACTGCGCTTCAACAAAAGCCTGTTTGACATAAACAATACTACCGCGACACACAGCAATCTTTACCGTACAAATTATTTTGTTACACTACACTTCCTCCTTTCTTATTACAAGGATCAAGTTACTACAAATAATAAACTATACTAACAATATACAGTATTTAATATTTTACAGAAAAAGATATTTTACACAGTCAATAACATCTTCGGCAAATTGTCCCGTCACATTGCATTCAGAATCGCCTGGTAGATACTGATCACATCTATCCGAAGGACTTAATACCGAAACTAAACTGCCTTGTCTGTACGATCTGGGGGTTCCGGATTGCTCCTGATTTCCCGTCTGGATAGTACGTCGATCTCATTACGATTTTTCCCTCTTCTGTGCGCGATTTTTGCCTTATTATCCCGCGCTACCAATGCCCTAGGGACCGATTGTTCCTTAAGAGGCGTGCGGTCAACTAGCCGAAGGGGAACGCTTGCCTGCCGACTATGACCCGCCTTACAATATTTTCTAGCATCGCTCTTTTTATTTGTCGTGGGGCTCGTCCTATTTTCCCCGCTTTCTTTCGCAACCGTAACCCTCGCGACTGGTTTCCGTCGCCTATTCGTTTTCGTCCGTTCGACTCTCCTCAAAACGCAATAATCGGCTGCCGAAAGTAATGCATCTGTACCGCAGCTAAGTTCGTCAGTTAATGCGCAAGTTATCAAGGCTGGAGCGTAATCATTTTTCTTTTTATTCGACCTCCCTTCTAGTCTTACAGGTATTGTCGCTAACACTGCTGATACCTGCTGCCCAAATGCGCTGATCAACTTAACCTTTCTCGCTGCCCGCGACACGTAAACAGGCACTACAGACTTCCTAATAACCGTCATATCTACCCCCGTGTCCACTATTGCAGAAAATTTATTATCTTTACAAGCGAGCAGGAGATTTTTGTTTACACTAACGGGTACGTTTCCGCTGATCGTTTCCCTGTTCACCTTTACCCTAGCTACTAGCTGCTCGTCCGATTCTACCGTTTCGTCTATTTTAACCGCTCGCGTTGCTTTAGGCTTTGGTCCTTCCTCTTTAATATTTCTCCGAGGACAATCCCTTCTGAGATGACCCATTTGGTCACAGACATAGCATCTCATTCTTGATCCTCCATTGTTCGCGCTCATGCCTCCAGTTCTAGTGACTGTTCTATCCCTTTCGCGTTCAGGTATAAGTCTAACGTCACCCTTTTCCACAGCCTCCGCATGCTTATCTGCGTATCTGGCTAACTCTTCCGGTGGGAACCAGCCTTTACCTTCTTGCAACAAAACATAACGCTTAGTGTCGGCATCTAACTTAGTCTTAAGGTGATCCGAGACCACTAATTTTGTTAGCTGCCCAAAAGAATCTACGCCTCTACTATTCAGATAATACCGATACAGATCCTCCATTCTAGCTGCAAATTGGGGCCACGTTTCTTTGCTTCCCTTTTCAGCGGAAGTGAACTCTTTGAGGTACTCAGCGGCAGACAGTCTCAGCTCGTCTAGTAGGAATTGTTTTAAGGTTTGGTAATCCCTGATCTCGTCTGCCGTGAGCCTATTTAACGCCGTTTTACATTTCTCCGATAGCACCGTTAAAACTAGCTGCCCCTGAAGTTCTTCCGGCACATCGTACGTTTGTAACACTACCTCTACGGCCCGAAACCACGACGGTACTTCCGCCTCCTTGTCTGGCATTTTAGGTAACGCCCATCTGATTTTTCTAGCTAGGCTATCCAAGTTACCTCCCAGCTCAGAGTTATTACTAGTCCTAGATTCACTTCGTAGACGATCTCTTTCTAACTCTATTTCGCTTTTTCTAATTTCCATTTCGATTTCGCTTTTTCTAATGTCCCTTTCAATTTCCTTGTTTTTAGAGTCTATTTCGGCTAGTCTAATCTGCAAGCGTAACTTCTCTAACTCGTCAGACTCGTGCCCCTCTATTTCATTCTGGTTGTTCGTAACCTCGACCTCGGGGTCCAAAATTTCCCTTTCCGGCTCCGTATCCATTTCCTGGGATTGACTAAGATCAGCCCGACCTCCCTGATCCTCAGAACATGGCATACCCCTTTTTGACCCTTGAGTCCTTCCGCGTCCCGGCATTCTGAATACAAATAATCAAGAACAACTTACCAATGTTGAGTTCTGTTCCGCCTTGATTTCCGGCTACTCTTCCTTCCGTAAGTATCCAAATCTCGAATGTGGGCTCAGTACTTTCCTGTCGTCTTGCGAGAATCTCCTGAAGATTTGCAAGAATAATCCTGTCGAAGACTGCGCCAGTGAAGATCCTTCTTACTCGTCTCGTGATCTTTACAAATGTTCCGTCCCGAGTCGTTCTTTACGCCTCGAGATTGTCCGTTTGATGGTCCGTTGAAAGTCACACCTCCACACTCGATAATTAGTTATATACAGTTTATTTACAAATATTTACAAAGATATACACTATGTAATAGCATTACGTACACTACAGTATCGAAGCTGTGATGCAGCACGTCGACTTAGCTGGCCTGGGAACACGAGTCACTCTTCCGGAGATGGCTTAACCTCGTGGCCGTCCGTCTCTACAACAACCTTTCTCCAGAGGACTTTCTAAGAGGAGAACACTCTCTCTATCCGCCTCAAAGGTCTGCCTGTTGTTAGAGACCGCCACGTACCAGGTCCCTCGCCCTTTCTCTCTCGCTTTTTTGCCACCCTTCCAATTTAAGGGATTCTGGCACTGCCTCCTGCGACCAATCACTTCCTTCCCCTTCTTAGAGCCTTCCAAGACGTCCGCCCTATCCCCCGCCGACGTAGCTCACATTTGCGTCCGTGCTTTATTTATTCTTGTTTTCTCAAGCTGGCCGGCACGTGGCCAACACATTGTCCCTTAAGTGGAGACGCTACACCTTTGATCCTTCCGGCCGTTTATGGCCCCGACCCCAGGTGGGAGCAATTACCTCAGTCGGGCGGTTTCTTTGACACAGGCCGCCAAAGGCGACCTTTACAAACGGGTTAGTTGTTATTTATTTATATTACAATATATTGTAAAACATCATAAAAATAACAGTTGCTTTTTTTCAAATTTTATTTTCTTAATGCAATTAAGAATTATTTATATTTTCGGAATTAAATTACTTTATTATAATTTAATTAGAATTTAACACATCAATTGAATTTTCTTTTATAAATCTCATTATTATTTATTATCAAGAACTAAATATTTATTTAACACAAAAAAAACTGAAAATGAATTATAAATAAGATAGAATTTTTTAAATACATCTACAATTAATAAAACATGTTCAATATATTTTTATTTACTTCATTTTACTGAAAAATGTAGTTTTATATTTACAATTTAAATATACAAAAATCTGCTAAAACTTTTCCATATTTGTTTTGCTAAATATTTATCTTTTCATTATTTATATTTTATATTAAATTATTTTTTTACATTATTTTATATTAAATTTAACTTATTTATATTATATTTCTAATATCATATAAATGTATTATATTGTTTTGTTTTTGATTGAATGCAATATCACATACCACAGAAGGCATAATAAATTTCCCTACACAGCAATCATCATTAAAATCTAACATATACATATACAGCTATTCATGACTGAAGCAGAGTTCAACCTACTGTCTGTTAAACTAGGAATAACTTTTTAACATATTCTGCTGCTACAATAACTAATTTTGATTAATTCACATATATTTTCAAAAGTAGATGATAATTTATTATGTATGGTACTATTGATTTTGTGATTTAAAAATCAATGGTTTATCATACATAATTTGATAAATTGTTTCTTATCTTCATTAAAAGTAATATTATTATTTTAAAAATAATTCTATATTTTATTATATTTCATAAAACAAAAATTGTTTAAAAATTCTCTCTGATGATCACTTTTCTGCAAATCATGTAGGCTATTTTTTAAAGCTCAGAATACTTAAAAACTTATTAAAACCTAATATTCAACAAAAATTAAGAGTATTTAAACTTTTATTTTTTTAAAATGTAATAATTAAGTAAAAATTAATAATTTTAGTTTAATATTCTTAAAAATAAAAAATGTATTTATTTGCAATTTTTATTAGGTATGGACTATTTATATATAGACTGTACTGTAAAGCAGTGTTTTTCATCAACAACTTGTTTAAAATGAACACCAGTAAAGATTATTGAAAGAAGAACTCTGACTTTCAATGTTAAATGTTTTGATATATTTAAACTTAAGTATTCTATTCGTATTCATTCTCAACTATCTGATTTTTGAAAAACACCATTCAAAAGCTTTTGCCTAAAGATAACAGAAATGAATGCTTTTGAAAGTTCTTGCATATTCTGTAAATTTAAAATTTGTGAATTTGTGCATCAATACATATCAGTTTAACATCAAAAGTCAGAGTTTTTCTTCTGATAACAACTTGTATATAAGATAACCAAAGAAAAAAATGGCTTGCTAGAAATATTGCCATTTATAAATAGACTAGATCATATATTTAATATATATAGTGAATACTTTTTTATATGCAGTGTGATACACAATTATATGCCAGTATAATTCTATAACTCTTTTTAAATATTTAGAATTATTTAGGATGAACAAAATTTTACATAATTTTTTAATGTTATCTTGTAATGACACAAACCAAATATCATCCTGATCAATTAATACAAACATAAATTACGCAAAAACATTCATTTCACAGTGGTGCAAAATTATACACCAGATATATGCAAATAGATTACTATGACAAGAATATACAAATTTGTAATGCATTTAGGTAAGTGAATACTGCATTTGTTTTTAGTTAAAAACAATGTGTAAGTTGCAGCTTAAACTTTGAGCACTTTTTAACTTCCTCAAGGAAAAGCACAAACTGATTTTGAAAGAAGTCAAGTGATGGTTTACACTCAAATGGAAAGTCAGTAAGTGAAATATCTGCTACCATTCAATGCTCTAGAGATGTCATTAAAAGATACAACAATCCTGACATCAATCACAGTAAGAAATGAAGTGGAAGGCCATCTTCATTCTCCAGTCTTGACAAAAGAATGATTTCACACGCTGCTAGTAATAGAAACATTACTGCAAACTGAATTCTGCTTCAAAATGGATCACTTAAAAAATTGCTTTGCTCATCCTCTCATCTAAAATATTCAAAAAAGAAGCCCAAACCGTTTCTGAAAGATCACTGTAAAATAGCA
The DNA here is from genome assembly GCF_030686945.1 of Centruroides vittatus. Lineage (NCBI taxonomy): Eukaryota > Metazoa > Arthropoda > Arachnida > Scorpiones > Buthidae > Centruroides > Centruroides vittatus. The sequence continues at coordinate 1,052,555 of NW_027122214.1, forward strand.
AGATTTGAATGGGCAAAGACAAAGATGAGTTGGACAAGTGATTGACTAGAAATTGTTTTCAGTGATGAAAAAACATTCAACTTGGATAGTCTGGATGGTTACAACACTTTGGGCATGACATCAGAAAAGAAGAGCAAGCTTATTCTAAGCGTGTCCACAGTATGGGTCAGTAATGATTTGAGCAGCTTTTGGATGGAAAGGAAAATCTGAAATTGTCTTTCTAAATCAGTGGATGAATGTAACAGCATATCAGAAAATGCTAGCAAACATCTTTCTATTGGCAAAAAAATTGGAGGAGCAAATTGGAAATTCCAACATGATAATGCTCCTAAGCATATTGCTGTAAGTATTAAACAGTGGTTTGCATCAAACATCATTGCAATTGACTGGACATAACTCTGTCCTGACCTGAACAGTATCAAAAATGTACGGAGCATCTTGGTTAGGAGAGTTATATCAAAATGGAAGACAATTCCAAACAGTTGGAGAATTGAAATTAGCCATCACAAAATCAGTGTAGCAGAAAATCAATGTTAAAGAACTTACAACATATAATTATTTCAATGACAAAGCATATATTTGCAATTATTTTCAAACAAAAAAAATTGATTGATATATAAATATTTATTTTGTTTGTGATTGAATAAATAGAAAATGGCATATAATTTTGCACCACTGTAAAATGACTGCTTTTGTGTAATTTATGTTTGGATTAATTGGTTAGGATGATATGTGGTTTATGTCATTAAAAGATAATGTTAAAAAATTATGTAAAATTTTGTCCATCTACTCTAAATGATTCAAAAAATATTTTAAAAAACAAGAAATTATTTATTGTAATATCATGCCAGAAGCTTTCTATATCTGTTTCATCTTTCATCTATCTAACTCCATTTTTGAGATTAAGAAGAACAGATGGACAGACAACAGTGGGAATTAATAGGTCTACAATTTTTTCAAATTTCAGCCCAATTACACCGGTATATAATATCATACCACATTCAATTCTGATATAAAAACTTTATCATCTAACAAGGTGGGCATCCTTTCAAAATTGCTGATTTGAATTCAATAACATGCCACCCAATATCTTAAACATAAATGCCCTTCTAGATCAAAGATATCTTTGAGTTTCAGAGATACTTTTAAATATCATTTTTATATTGCTTCAGTAAATAATGTAACTAAATGGCATGATAAAAATATCATCATCCACAAATACATTAGTTTGTTATAAACAGATCAGGTCATATTATGAATTCTAACTTTTTGCATATGTTCTTACAATAACAGTTTGTGTGAAAATAGCCTGGACATTAAGAAAATGAAATAATAAATTAATGAAGCAATTAGAGGCCACTAATTAATTTAATCATTAATGATAATCTTTTTTCCTATATTAAACTAAAAACATTCCAAATTTGAGTTTTAGAAAAGTTAATTTTAAGCTTCATTACAGTTTTGTATCTCATATTTAAAATTTTAACTTGAAATTTATCATATTTTACAATCATAGCTTCAAAATTAAAAAAATAACTGTTTACAAAATATAAATTGTATAAAGTTTGTGAAAAATTAAGAGAAAAATAAAGAAATTCAATTAATTATTTAATTGAATTTCTTTATTTTTATTAAATTATTAAATATATTAAAAAAGTAATATATGTTTATGTATATTAAAAAATTTACACACACACAAACATACATATTATATATATATTTTATTTTTCAATGAGAAGGAGGAATCTAATAAATTTTTCTTTTTAGCAATAAGCTGAAAAACAATTTTTATATTTCAAATTAACTTTAATATTCATTTGAATATAATAAAAATGAAATTTTCAAAAATTTTATATTAAATTTAAGTATTATAATGAAGTAAAACTTTAAAAGGTATTTAAATAAGTTTGTTATTAAAAAAGAAACCAGTTTTAAAATCTAAAATGAAACTGTTAAAGAAATGGAATGTAAATATTTTTTGATATATTTTTTTATTTTTTAATCATTTTTAAAATCAATAAATATATTATATTTAAAAAATAAAATAAAAATGTTCTATTTCTGTATGCAATAAAAGTAAACAATAAAAACTGAAATATTTTTAAAAAGAGTTGAATATTAAACATGGTAAATAAAAATTGGGCAAGAAATTAATTATGCATATTGAAAATTTAAGTTAAAAAAATTATCATCATCGTTACAGTAATTTTCATTAAATCTTTAGAATATGAGAATTGACATTGATACAGTAAGTAAAAATTAAAATGCTGGATAAAATTTACTTATATTTCTTATATGAAAATGTGTACAGTTTTCATATAGGAAATTTTATGAATTTCTTATATGAAAATTAAACACATTCATTCATAAATGTAAATATTTTTTAATTGGAAAGACTAAATAGAAAACAATATATGGCCATTAAAGTGTTTTTATTTTGAGAAGTTAATTTCTGAATGTGGATTTCAGAATTATTTTCTGAAATCCACATTCAGTGTTTATTTGTTTTATGTTATAATAAGAATCTTTAAACTGAATGAAATAATTTTTAAACATAGTTTCACTAGCAACATAAATATTTAATATTTTTAATAATTCTATTGATCCAACCTCATCCTTTCATATCGCTTGCCATGTTCTTCTCTTCTTTGTTGCATTTTATAAATCTTTATTTATATACCAAAACAAACCAATAGATCTACTTAGAAATTTCACAGCTAAGTCAGACTTCTTTAAATCTCAAACGACTTGTACTGCATGGGATGAATAGGAATGGCCATTTTTGTTGTTTCTATTCATCCTGGAATTTGAAATCATTACATCACAGAAAGAGATCAGTGATTATAAAAAAAAAAATCATTCAAAATATGAGCAATTTCAATAAAAATTTAATGAAATGATACTAGGACAATACCTCACAAATTTTAGGGTTAGTCCAACAAATGAATATATTGTGTTTTTCTAACGTTTTTGGTAAACTCCACACACCTACGTCTGGAAATAGCCATTCCAAAATGGAATGCTCATATTCTATAACAAAATGTTTGAAGAATATCTGCTCTAATTTGAAATATGCACATGCACATGTCAAGGAATAAAATTTGAACTGCTGGATAATTGAAGGAAAAATGTGTAATTGTTGAACTGGGATTTAAAACATGAGTATCACTAGAAATTTCAGGACTCTAATTGGATGACTAGATGGTTACAGAAAAGCATCATAGCATGGCAAGCCTGCTTTGATGCTTCTCTTTATTATCCAAACTGTGATTTAAAAAACATGGTGACATTCATGTTTTTTAATCCCAGTTTGACAATTGTATGTTCTTCCTTCAATTTTTCAGCAGTTTAGATTTTAGATTTTATTCCTCAATGTGTGCACATATGTATTTCAAATTTGTGCAGATGTTCTTTGAACATTCTGTTATAGCATATGAACATTCCATTTTGGAATGGTTATTTCTTGATGAATGTCTGTGGAGTTAACTGAAAAGTTAGAAACACATGATACATTAATTATTGGACTAACCCTAAGATTCGTAAGTGATTTTTTTTTTATTTGTACTGTCCAGTTCTAACCTGAAAGTGTTCCTAAACAGTAAAAAAGATACTGTACAATAAATCATAAGGGATCTTTTCGATATCTCAACTAACATAAACATAGTAGAATTTGCTTATTGTACACTTTGGGACTCATCTATATTAGTAGAAATAACTGACTGATATATTAAGCAGAGTAATTCATTAAAATTACATTTAGTTGAAATTCTGATTTTATTGACTCTTACATTTTAATGTGTTAAGGATGTGTTAAAATAATTAAAAATATATAACTTGAAAATTTATTATTAATTAATAGTAATTCATCCAGTGTATAATGAAGTAACAAAATGCCAGCAATTTAAATTATTACACTATGATAAACAATGATTAAAGTCTAAAGTATCGGTTAAGACTGATAGTGACAACCAATAACAATAGTGACAACCAGGCAATTTTTGTGGGAGACATGTTGCCAGGCAACATAAAAATCTGTTTGTTGAGCAATGGGAGAGCAGTTGTTGGAGAGTCAAACCACTTTAATTTTGGGAGACAAAAAGTCTGCTTCCTGAACAAACGACATACAATAGATCTGGTCTATTGTATGCTGATTTTCCAGGAAGTAGATTATTTTGAATCTCAGGCCATTAAGAATTGCAGGTCATTGTAATAAATAAATCAGGCATGCTGTATTTGCAGACTATTGCCATGGTATCCTGATATATCTGAACCATATATCTTTGTCGATTAGTATAAGAACTTGGTAAAATGAATTGAGAACCAATATTTTGCAGTTAAATATTATCATCAATAGCATCCAACAATCCATTACATAAATCAGCTCTTAATTTGTTCTGATGTTATCTGAGAAAAAAAGTCTAGATATGTAAAAGTCATAACTGTATAGGCGTCAACTACATATTGTTGAAAAATTTTAACCATTTTGTGCAATTTATTTTGATTTTCTCTTATTTGCAATTGGTAATTATGCATTGGCATAGATGTCTTTAGTGTGTTTTCAGTGTGTAATTCACCATACCAACCTGTTAAATTTCTCTCCCGTCATTACCTATGTGTCGCAATGATTTGTGTTTTGTTTGTATTTTTTTTTATTGAATGAATAAATAGCCATGGAGTGGCGTCTCTGTCGAGCCTGCCACTTTTTGGTTCAGTGTGACTTTGAAATGGATCAAAGTAGTTGGGTATGATTTATACTTACTTGTAAAGTATCCTATTCTCCATCTGTAAATGCGTAAGTGATATATTTAACACAACAAAACTCTGCCTCTGGAAATAATAATGGATAAACCAAAGGCATGTATAGTTTGTTATTTTGAGATATTCTTTGAAGTCCTCCATCTCTTGTTCTAAGAATAATATCTCTTTCTTCAGCTTGGTTTCTATCAAATAATACAGTGACTTCATTAATTGTGGGGATAGAATAGTTTCTTGAGTTCTGTGGTGTGGCAATCAATCTTATTTTGAGTTGCAAGTTAGGATTTGTTGAATTATTTGATAAGCTTGTTTGAATTGTCAAACATATTCATTGACACAACCCAGCAATTCTTCGATATTTCTCAAAATTTTTTGATCCAAATCTGGAAAAATATTGAGTGTATGGTTGACTTGATTTTCACTTGAATAAAAGTAAATTGGTAATATTTTGGATCAGATTTGCTGTTTGGCAAAAATTGACCAATTCAATGACTCATTTCACCATTAATTGAAAATGAATAGTTGAATGATCTATTTATAAAGCTTGAAGAATAAAAACAGCATTTTTATTCTTTAAACTTGTTATCTAACTTTTTATTTAATATATATTTAATAAATATATACAAAGAATATTAATTTAAATATTTAAGTTGTTTCTAAGCAAGGTTTATTTACTTGGAATTTAAGTACATAAATCAATATTCTATCAATAAAAAAATGACAAAATGCAATGGAAACTGCTTTAAAAGGTCATCTTTGGTATATTTTTGTGTGTACCAAAGATGACCTTTTAGTTTTATGAAAGTAGTTAATTTTTCCACCCATTTAAAACTTTGTAAAATCTCCATTATTTATTTAAATTGTCACGCTTTACTTAACTTTTCTAAAATTTAAAGACAATTAGATTACCTTATTAAGTGCTTTGAAATAATAGAATTCAATATTAAAAAACTTATTGTATTATTTTATACAATATGTTTTTGTATAATTAAAAGATCTATCAACATAAATGAAAAATAAGTATTTTCTGCAGAAAAAAATTATATCCTAAAAACTTCCAAACAAAACATCTCTACTTTAACATTACTTAAGTAATTATATTTATAATATCAGAAGTTATAATTGTATGATAGATGTTCACTAGGGACAACAATAATAATAATAATAATACAAATATGAAAAAACTTTCATTCCCTATGCTTGAACTTTGTTTAATTTATTAACAAATTGAAAAACTGAGAATAATTCTTAAAGTTTGAAAGTAGAAATGTATCATTGATATAAATCAAAATTATTCACTTCAATTTATTTAAATATCTTAATAAAGATTTCTGGCAAAATGTCAATCGTGGCTTTACTTTCTGAAATTTGCTATTTAAATCAAAATATGTTTTTATCATTACTGAGTGACCATGATGAATTATAAATGTTTAATTTTATCCACATAGACTTGTACTTCTGAAATTCGTGATATTCTTATTTCTTCAAACTGATAATCATCATCATTTTCTTGAGTAGTGCATTTAATGATTTTATCCACATCAGAAAGAACTCAGCAAAATGATAAACATATACAAAACACCTTTTAGTTGCTGAGAGAAATATTTAATTCAACACAAATGCTTTCAGCCTAATTTACAGGCCATCTTCAGGCAAAATACGAGATTGGAACTAATACATTCAATAAATAGAATATAAAATTCAAATTAAAAATTTAAATAGCCAACAGAATAGAAATATGAATACAGTATAAATAAAATTAAGATAAAATACAAAAAGTGAAATTAACCTAAAACCTCTAACAAAACTATTAATTATCACTGGTTATGATTCTTAGCAAATTTCTTAATCATGAATTTCCACGCCGAGGGGAGACTTTCGGCATCCCTAGCATTCAAACAGCCTTCTTCTAGCTTACTTTTATAAATTTGAATCTTCTCTGCAGTCATCGCTAATGTTGGGGACAATGTTTTGGACGATTGACTATTCCGCTTCAGCAAAGGCCATTTACCCACCAGCGTCTATATTAAACCATCACATAGCCCATTGTATATACCCTCCCAATCCAAAGATCCCTATAGATATAAAATGGCAGCTTTCCGAGCTTTAATAAGAAGGGCATATGCATATTGTAACAGAGTCCAAGACAGAAATAATGAAGTCGATAGGATAATTAAGATGGCCCAAACCCTGGGTTATCAAAGAAGCGCAATTATAGGAATAGTTAGGAACTATGAAGCAAACATCAAGAATAGGGCATTTAAGAGTGTTCCCACCAGAGTCATGAAATTTACCTACAGTGAGAGTATGAATAGTATTATGAAAGAGGTTGTGGACCGAAAGGAATCAAGAATGGTTATAAAAAGGGCCCCAAATTTATACAAGATTCTGAGAAACGATAAGGATAGCATAAAGGCAGAGGAGAAAGCAGGAGTCTATAGTATTCCCTATGAGAACTTGCAACTTGATGTTAAAAAGCATTATATCGGCATCACCACCAGGAGCTTGGGGCTATGGCTCAAGGAACATAAGTATAATATCAGAAAGGAGTCTAATGCAACAATTTTATCACAAATAGCACAGGCACAGGGATCTGTGGTGAAGTGGAATGAGGCAACCGTTATCAAACCCTTGTCTTCTCCAACATTAGCGATGACCGCGGAGAAGATTCAAATTTATAAAAGTAAGCTAGAAGAAGGCTGTTTGAATGCTAGGGATGCCGAAAGTCTCCCCTCGGCGTGGAAATTCATGATTAAGAAATTTGCTAAGAATCGTAACCAGTGATAATTAATAGTTTTGTTACAGGTTTTAGGTTAATTTCATTTTTTGTATTTTATCTTAATTTTATTTATATTCGTATTTCTATTCCGTTGGCTATTTAAATTTTTAATTTGAATTTTATATTCTATTTATGCAATGTATTAGTTCCAATCTCGTGTTTTGCCTGAAGATGGCCTGTAAATTAGGCTGAAAATGTCTGTGTTGAATTAAATATTTCTCTCGGCAACTAAAAGGAGTTTTGTATATGATTTTATCCATAGACAAAAAATTTTTATACTTTGTTTGTGACCTTCAAGATTCAGAAGCTCTTTAAATGAACAGCCAAATAATTCTTACGCCAGTGCTTTATACTTATTCTTGCTCTTGGTTATAATGTTGGGGTTTCCTCTGTTAAAGGCTAGAATGGAGTATTTTGTATCCTATCCTTTAAATATTTCCACGGTGTTACTCCTTCAGACAAAATTTTTTTACATGTCCCTAGTTGTATTACCTGGGACATGTCCTATCTTTGCCCTTGCTGTACAGATTGTATGTCTTCTGGAGATCTAGTTTTATGATGTCTCTAATATATCTGAAGTACAAGATTGTTTTTTTATAATTTGTAAACATTTTAAGAAATTTTATAAATATATTTTATATTGCAGTGTCTAGCTTAGGATACAAAACAAAATATGTCTAATTTATTTTATGTACTTATACATTGTTTGTGCTATGGTTAATTGTTTTTATTCTTTATTACTATATGAATCTAATTTATATCTGTTTTATTTGTTGCTGTTTAACTTTTTAATTTTAAAAAAGGTTTTTTTGTAAGTACTTGGAGTGGTGGTAATCTCAGATCAATAATGATAACAAGTGCATTTCTCAAAAAACAAATTGTAACACAATCTACATCCATTTTTTATCCAACAGCATTCCCATTTTTAATTTTAAATGCTTTTTTAAATTATAGATCTACAAAAAAGTGTAGTTTCATCAAAATTATAAAATTTAGTCTATAATCTTTGGTTAAAACAGGAAGCTTACATACCAATCCTAAATAACATCTGAGTTTACTTTCAGAACTTTGTCAAATATTGATCCAAAAACAATTTGTCATTTTGCATTATTTGAGTCATCCATTTGAAGTTTCAAAACTGCTATTTCTGAGTTCTTCTACAAACTGTTTAGCTTTACATTTAAGCATTGAAACTACTAATTTATCATCCTATTTCTAGATCACAAAGCCATTTCCATATTAATTTGTTAATTTCTGAACTTACCATTTTATAAAATAATCATTTTTTGCATTAAAAGATTACTAAATTCAAATATAGACATTTCTTTATTCTTTAAGATATTTTTAATCTGAATTCTACTCATGCCACTATTTCTCTAACATTTCCCTTTAGAGTTTAAATTTAGAAAATAAAATGAAAGTTATTGATTTTAAAGTTTTGTACTAAACTCAATTTAAAAATTTTTTGTAAAAAAATACAAAAAGAAGTTTTTGTAATACTTATGAAAGTGAAACTAAAACAAAATTGAATGGTGTCTATCATGCAAAGTGAAATTTATTACAGTGTATTATAATTATAACTTATAATAATTGTTACATTGTAATAATTATTCATTTTAATACAGTTTACGAATCAGATTAGAATAACCTACAAACATATGGGAATAAATTTGTACAAACAGTAGTGTAAGGGTGGAGTGTGTTGATAATCAAAAACAAATTTTATTCATATTAAAATTTTTTAAATAAATATTTATATTTAATATTACTCATTTTAACTTAATTATTACTCATTTTAAACTGATTACTATAAACTAACATTAATAGTAAATTTTAATATACAGTATATGAAATAAGTGCATCCAGTTGTAACTGGTTTTTTTTGTGATATATGCCAATTATTTGCACTTTTTCAATATTCTAGAAATATTTAAAATTTTTTCCTTACATTAATTAACCATTAAATTAATGTCTAATTTAAAAAATGTGCAGAAAATCACTGACTACGACCATTGTCTAACATTTTCCTTGAAGTCAATGGAGAAGAAATTGGTACTTTCAAAAATTGGCCATTATGTAAAGGTGGATGATTAAAGGACTGACTACAAAACCAGTTTAAACTGTAATATGAAATATTCAATTATATTTAAATATGTTTTTATTAATATTGTAAAATGAATCTAAATAAAATTTTTGGTCTTATATTCGTTGACTTTCCTAGTACTGTATATTAATTCTTTTGGCTGCAATCTAATCCAATTACTTTTTTTTTTATTATTTGAGTTTTAGATATTGTAAAATAATCAACATTTTTTAAGTTATGACAAAATTATTATTATTATACTATCACTTACAGAAGATGGGTTTATAAAAGTCATCATCAAATATCTGTAAACACTTGTATATATAGAAATAAATTCAATAATGATTGATTAGACAACATGAAGTAATAGAATTTTATTTGTATTGACTTAATTGCACATCTACATGAAATATTATACAGTCAAGCCTGTATCTGGGTTTTGAACAATTTTGAACTTGTTTTTGTGCTGTATGATAATGCAGTTGCCAAACAAACTCTTGGCAAAGCCGGCCACTGATGTTAAACTTCCTATGTTAAAGACGGTTGACAGCCTGATCAATTAACAAAGGGACTACCGATTCAGAAGTTAGTTGTGCTGAGATTGCCTTGTGCCACAATACAAATCATCAATAACATTGCTATTTAATTAAATTACATTTCAATGCACATACAGAAAAGATACTATTTCCATTTTTTGATATATGCTACAGTTGAATTTAAATCAAATTAACTAATAAAAACTGCATTAATTGACATTTACATAATATAAATGGCATTCAAGAATTCATGTTTAAATATTCTTAAAGTTATATTAATAAATTTTTGTCATTTAATTTAATATTAATATTTATTAATATTAGATAGCCAGTTAATTAAAACTAAAAATAATAAAATAATAATTAAAATTGGCCTTTAAACCAAAACTGATACTGAAATTAAAATTAATTAATTGAAATCAAAATCAAATCAATTGAAACATAATATTTCAGAAAGTGTGGATAAAATACTTGTCAGTCTTGATTAACTTGGTTATATTTCATGCAAGCAGTCAGAGTTGAGTCTCCATTTATAGCATTTTGTAAAGTGTTAATTTCAGTTTCAGTTGGTGGTAATAAAACATTTTGCTTTTAATATAAATATAGATATCAGTTATATATACATAATATTATATTGCCTATAAAGGCATTTTTATGTATGAAATATAGCTAAAAAGAACAAATTAACAATTTGTTCCCATTTTAATTAATCGGGAACAAATTAATCAATTTTATGTTGTTTCTTATGAAAAATTGAAGCTTAATAACTCCTGTGCTTTTTGTCAAAAATTTCTGATATTTTGCAGGCAGGTTTGTGTATTAGGGGATTGATGATATTGAATTTTGAAAGTTAAAGGTTGACGAAGTAGGATATAAAGGGAGAATGTGTGTCATATCTTGAGTAGGGTTGGACTCAATGACAATTTTACTCGTTATTAGCATTTACAATTTTTTATAAAATCCATTCCTACCCTCAAAATTAAGCTTTTTACCATTTTGTAATAATTAAAAATATAAAAAGTTTTAAATAATAAAATATCATGACAGATGATGCTACCAAACTTTTAAATGTTTCCAGGAAAGTCAAGAAATTCATTGCTGTATTTTTTATGAAGAAATACAATAATAATCTTACTCCACCATCTAATACTTGCAGAGAAAAATTGTTTATTAAACAAACTTTTCAACCTATTATCATAGGCCATTTTCAGATTTTTAAATTTGGTAATAAATCATTACAGAAATAGAATATTTAGATATTTGAATTTACTAAACTAAATTTCTAATTAAAAGTTTAAACTTAAACAAATAAAATAAATGTATAATGAACAAAATATGACAAATATAATATAAAAAATAGAAGTAAAAAACAAAATTGATTGTAGGGCCATATAGAGCAAGAGTTTTTATGCTCTAATTTATTTTCTATTATGTATTTCCATGCCAAGGGCAATGTGTTTGCATCCCTGACATTCAGGCATTGGTTATTAATTTTGTTCTTGTATGTTTCTATTTTTTCCATGTTCATTGCAAGAGTAGGAGAGTGTACTGCTTTCACAATGTTCACTTCCACTTTACATTCAAGCCTTCTATTTGTGACATTGTTGCTAATATTGTGTTAGTAATAATGCTTACTAAGAAACTGTCCTTACTAAGCAATTTCTCAGCAACATTAGGTGGTGAAGTAAGATTGTTGTATCTCTCTGTTGAGTGCAGTGTTTGTGAAATGCAATAAAAAACATGCAACATTTATTAATTTAAAATCATTTACATTTTTATTGAAGAAACATAATTGCAAATGAAAAAAAAAACAGTACAGAATTGATACAAATTAAAAGAAACTTTCTAAAATCTTTAAATAGTCAAATAAAAAAATTAAGTTTATTATTTTTTAAATAATCAGTAAAAAAAAACATATTTAAAAAATACAAATTATTATATAAATTTTAAAATGCTTTACAAATATTGTATATATAAAACAAGATCAATTCTATACAATAAATTTTGTATTTAGTTAATGGATTTATATTAGATTATTATATATAATTTTAAAATTTATTTTCAAAATGTTAAAACTTTTAATAACAAAGTTAATTTAGATTATAAGAATAAACTTTTATATTTATAAGAATACTTTTATTTATATACTATAAAAAGTCTCTTTAAGTACAAAAATTATTTTAAGTTTTCTTCAAGATTAAGAAATAAATTCAAATAACAGGTTTATATTTTACAGAAAACATTACCCATACAGATATGACATCTTCAACATATGTATAAATTCTGACCCGAACAGCCAGTCTCACCATATCACCTTGACAACAAATTATTTCTTGTCCTAACTGACTCCTAAAATTATAAGTATTATATACTATATTGAAATAATAATTTTGTAGGAAACAGAATCACAAATTCTTTCAATAGAAATTTTAAAGCTTAAAATATAACTTACATTTTATACATAGTTAAATCACTGTTAAAGTAATATTCTAATTTATGTTTATTTCATTTTTAACAACATATGAATATTAAAAAAAATGTTTAATATTTTAAAATGCAGTAAAGTCCCCAAAACTGGAAAACTGATTATCTCAAGGGTCTTGTTAAAGGAATGTGAAAAATAATGGATACACAGTACTATAAACAGAAATACTCTGTATATTTGTTATTCTAGTGTAAGGGTACGACTATGCAGACGCAACAGAGCAAATTTTCCAAGTGAGCGAGAATATGTGGCGAGAAGAGATAAATATCAAAACCTATCAGATATGTGCAAGAACTAGAAATTCGCTCTCGCCAGCATTATTTCTCGCTTCTCGCTTGTGCATGGTTTTCCTTTGCGAAAACTAAATCGCTCGCTCTAAATTCGCATCTGCATAGTCACACCCTAACACTACATAGTTACAAGGTTATTGTGAAGATATAGCAGAGGCTATTTACTACACTACACTATGCTGTAAGAAAATTTATTAATGCATCACATATCTTTTTATGTATTGTACACAAAAGTGTAATGCACAGTCTTAAATGTTTGATTTAAAGGGATCTGAAATGGACATTTGCTTTCTCTGTTTTAACTTTTTTTGCTAAGATGATGCTTTCAATATTTCTTTATTTGGTCAAACAGATCCCTCTTTAAGGCCAAATGGATTTAAAAACCACCTAAATCCCACTCAGTTTTGTCATTGTTATTTACCATTTTATCCATCCTATTAATGGAAAGATTAAATTCATTGGCTTTGTTATATTATTTAATTTTGTAAAAATAAACAGAAAAAGAATAAGGTTAGTAAGAATAAACAGAACATAAGAATAAAGCATATGTTAACTTATTGTTGAGGATATTAACAGAAAATTATGTATATCCTTCATGATATGACCTAATAGGAGAAATTAGAGACATTGAAGCTAGGAAAAAAGATTGAGACAAATTTTTACACATAGTGCAACAGAGCAACATGCCCAACATTGTACATGCCAATAGTTTTAATTTTATCATACCACAAGAATGATGAAACTGCTTGCCTTAAGAAAGGTATTTCACACAGAAATTATGAGTCTGGGTAGTCATTGGTCAGGTGAAGAAAGTTTTGCCTAAGGAGTATTAAAATTAATGATTCTGTGGAATAAAAATTCTGTTCTAAGAAAGTCTGGTCATCTACAGGGGTAATTATTTGGAATGGTTTTATCATATATGATAGCTCTTTTCGATTACTTAATAATAAATGAATATTAAAATAAATTATTATGGCAAAAATTTTAATAAATGTATTCTAACAGTGCAAAAAATTAAAATATGGACTGGAAAAAATTGTTCAATTGAAAACTGACTATTTGCAAAAAGTCAAAAAAATATATTTTTGAAACTAATATCTCAAATACTATAGTAGAGATAACAGAGACTTATCACACTGCTACTGGTAACATCAAAATGACACTTCTATTGTCAGAATGCAACTTTATTACTGGTATACATTTTGGTACACAAGACCCTCATCACCTATACATAAAAATATGTAGATATCTGTTGTAGAACAAATTAGCAGAGAAATTGATAACAATTAATGTCTGTCTATATGGGAGTGAAGCCATGATAATATGACAAATTCAAAATAAAAAACAAATTAATAGTAATAATTTTTATTAACTGTCATTGTTGATACATTGTTTTTAATTTAAATTGCTTTATATATATTAGGGTGTCCCTTAGTTTTATGGGAGCCCATAAACTAATTTGTAAACTTTTATTTCTTTATATCTGAATTTAAATGGATAGTGAACAAAGTGAATATTCTCTAAACCAATGAGCTTTCAGACTTCTATTACTAACACCCGTAGAGTATGAATAGAAGCAAATATCAGTTAGATTGGTTGGAAAATTATCAATATTGGATTATACAGCAGAATTCAGTATTGTATCATTTCTAATTAAAATATTTAGTTTTTTGTAACCATTATAATTTATGTGATTAAAAACTATGCTATAAATGAAAAATGACTTAAATAGAAGTGAGCAATTATTTATTGTGACATCATCACAATGCTGGGCTACAATTTTTAATCAATTTTTTAAATTTATTTAATTTAAAATATGTGCTCTACACCTCAAATTAGTAGTGTCTGGCTCCCCTGTACATAATAATTTTCCTGTTAGCAACAGAGTCATGCCATCATCTATCTAACTCCTTATAGGGGAAAACATTTTAATTGAATAATGTGGCTTAATGTAACTTCTGGTTTGCATTGGAAGTTTGTATACAGTTAATCAGGGCCTACTGTCCCTAAGCTTTCTGTATCTGGTCTTGGATTTCATCTATCTAACTTCATTCTCAAGATTAAGGAAAGACAGATGGAAGACAGTGGGAATTTATAGGTCTACAATTTTTTTCAAATTGTAGCCCAATAATTAATTTTTTACTTTTAAATTCCTATTTTGAAAATTAATGTATTTATTTTTAGAATAATAAAGAAAGAAAAAAAAAATAGAAACAAAATGTGAACATCAATTATTATTAGAATGTGTAGCTATATAATGTACTGTAGTGGATGGATTAAAAAAAAAATGTATAGAAGTTCCTAGATTTTTTAAAATAAAAAAAATTTTTAAGAATTCATATTACTTTGATAAATATAAACTTTTACTCAATAGAATAAAAGGCTTTTTTTCTTACCGCAAAATTTCTTGAAAGATTTGTTTGGCATTTCTATGTAGAAAGTGAACTGGGAGAGCTTTAAATGTATGGCCTTCTGGAACTATTCGATAAATAGCATCATGAAAATCATCATCTTCATTCAACATACCTATTTAAAATTTATAAAGATTTAAAACAATTTTTTAAAAATTATTATTCTAAATAAAAATATTAAATCATATTAAAATAAAATAGATTTGTATCTAAAAATATTAAAAATTAACCTGTTTTTCCTTGATACTCATAATTAGCAAGTGCTGAAGTTAATAACTGACAAAGATTTTCATCCCAAAAACAAGATAATTTTTTTCCCTAAAAGATACATTAGAAAAAAATTATTACAGTCATTTATTATTATCTTTTATAATTATGGCAATATTTATATAAGTATCTTATCTTTTATTAATATTGTTATAAAAATGAAATAGTAATGGATAGAATTTAAAATGTAAAAAAATTCTCATATATAACATCTAAAAGTAGAAAAAGTAACATTCTAAATTATTTAAAATTTAATATTAATAATAATAATAATAATAACTCTCCCGTGGTCACCACCTGGTCATGGTGGGAGAGCCCAGTAATTTTATTGAACCATAGAGCAATGCAGGCTGGAGCGCAAGCTCCTGGTAGGGACACCCGCGCCAGTAAGGTCTATGGGGAGAAATGAAGCTAAGAGTGACCACACCCATATTCTGTGGAGATATCTATCATGGTAGTAACCAGATCAAAGTGTGATACCGGCTCAGACATTGCCCGGGTTAACAAGGTAACAAGTTCATGGATTAGGCAAAGGCTCACGTTCAAAAAAATAGGCCGCAGTCTCCCTTGGTTACTGGTGGCAAAAGCAGCACTGGCCCAAGCATAGCTACTGCAATGCCCTCAAACAGATGTGAGGAACCAACCTAGCCTTCGTGTGTCTGTGGCAATGCATCCACAGACTACAAAGGCTGGAAAACCATGCCAATGGATGAAATGGACAACAGAAATAAACAAGTTTATCATCCATACTTACTACGCCTTCACAAAACTCGAAACAAACATGACAGCATACAACTACACTATAGATTCACACAACAATATCCTCACCTCACTGTGACCAAACAAAGGGTTGTTGATCAAAAAAGAACAATTATACACAACAACCTTATTCCACAAACAACATTTGAACTTATCAAACAACAGATTGCTGATCAAATACATCAACAGACAGAAACATTTAACATTATTAATGAAGATCACGTAGCCTGTCAGGATAATCCAGCAACAAGCATTGAACAAGCACACATACAACAACTACCACTAACGATACTGGAAACACTTCCTCATTCACCACTGATAACAGACATAGATTTAGTTAATACACTCACTTATATTTCAGGAAACACTCACTAAATATACAGGCACAGATCCCACACAAAGACCATGAATACCAAAAATCAACATGTCAAAGGAACTAGGAAAAACACTAAATTATGTAAACACTCACTTACTACCACACTACATTCATTCAATTTCTACACTCTCAGACATTCATACATTAGTTTATGCTGGGGCAGTCACAGTAGTAATGCACCATGGTCTGAAAATACAATCACAAACAGACACACACAAAACACAATTCTATCACAAGCCTGTCTGGCAGAGAAGAATAGAAATACAAATAAATGACATTAGACAGCAACGAGGCAGGCTGACACAATACACTAAAAACAACATAACACCCAAATTAAAGAAACAGCTCAAAAACATTTTCAAGAAAATCAAAACAAACACAAAACACGAACATCACAACACACACATTATAGAATACATCGATACACTAAAACAAAAACTCGCAGCCAAAGCACATAGACTCAAATGATACAAAACATGTTCACTACAAAAACAACAAAATAAATTATTCACAAACAATGAAAAACTCTTCTACAGACAAATCAGTACCAAAACAAACAATGATACACAGCACAGTGGCACACCAACAGAATAAGAACTCACAACTTATTGGTCTTCTCTTTGGTCCAGTGCTGTTATGCACAATGTAGGATTGTAATCCTTCAATGCAACCGTAGAATTGCATTGAAGGATTAATTAAGGATTGCAGAACAACACTGTTACCGAAAGGAAATCATAGAGAAATTAATCACAATCTTCCAAATAACTAAACAACATCATTCTATGGTGGACCCAAAACAAAGGATAGTTTTAAATTATGTCCCGTTTTTAAGACAAATACATAAAAAAACGGCCAAGACTAATAATTCCAGGTGATATATCGATGCAATCCTACAGTTTTCAAGCTCATAAGAAACGATAAGAAGCGATATGACTGGAAATTGGCTTCAGGGATCTATTCTATACCATTACACAATCAACATTTTAATTCTGATCTTGTCTATGTGGGCGCAACGATGTGCAACTTGCAGCAACATATCAAAGAGCATAAATATATGATTAATAAGAACCTTGACAACAACATGCTATCAGCTTACGCAAGACAACAAGACATTCAAGTCCATTGAGATCAGGCAGAAATAACTAAACCAACAACAAATTTACACACAATGAAATATCTGGAAAAGTTAGAGATCTCTAAAGTGCACAAGACAACTGGTTGCATCAACCATAGAGATGCAGACGCTTTAGCTATCGCATGGCATTCCTTTCACAAAAATTAATGATATTAAGAGACTTTATTTGTTTTAATTTTTTATTAAGGGACATTTTCAGCTTAATTTATATTATTTCTGTGTTTGTTTATTTTATCCACCACATCTACATTTCCATTATTTATAGTTTTTATTTTCATATTTATGTTCTATTTTGGTATTCGATTTTATCTTCTATTGTATTGTTAACAGAAGAAGATCGTTAAAAAATGGTTGAAAACGTTTTTATATTATTAATATTTATTTGCTGGATTATTAAAGGTGTGTTTTTATTCACACAAACATACACATGGCATATATTGATTACAGAAAAAATTCAACAGTGTCTAACACATTTGGCTGCTGCACACACTTTGCATCTACAAAATTCATCCCCAACTTATTAGTTTCCTTGGTTTTACTATGCTTCACTGGAGAACAATATTACATCTTAACCTCTATAACAATCAGATATAAGCAAATCAAAGATTCAAGGCGATTCCTTAAGTCTTCCTTGGTTCTGCCTTGCACTTAACTTTGTCTAACACATTGAACAAAACACAATATGGTTACAATATCAGACACGACAAAACAATACTGTTTACATTATCATATCTCATGTACTGTACAGTATATAGACGATATCAAACTTTATGCATCCACACAAAATCAGCTTCAACATCTCTTACAAACTACATACACAAAATCTAATGATATACAAATGGAGTTTGGTCTAGACCAGGGAAGGCAAATCTTTTTGGGTTCACATGCCATATTGTAAGCATTCTTAGTATTAAAGATGTTTATGCATGTCAAAGTTTTAGACTTTGAATAATGATACCTAAATAAATTAAAGGAATATGCTTTAATTAGAATAAATGTAAAAAAGCTGATTGAAAATCCAGATGCCAGATGATTTCTCCTTATGTGCCACTTTGGGTATGTGTGCCATAGGTTCGGCAGCCATGATCTAGACCCGTGGTTCTCAATCCGTGGTCCGTGGAACATGGGTGCACTGTAAAGCCACTTCAAGTATTCCGTGAAAAAATCAAATATACAATTAAAAATTGTTGCAAAAGAAAAATCAATACAATGTAAAATAATTTTTGTATAAAAATGTAATCTGCAAATGCCAATGACATCATATACTAGACCTCAAGTGTGCTCTTGATTTCAAAAAGATTTGCCACCCCTGCTTTAAAGCTAATGTATTTTAAGTGTTCCGCAAAAAAAAAAAATGTCAAGGTTTAGTGTTCCCTGACTTCAAAAAGATTGAGAATCATGGGAGATAAATGCAAAACACTCCACATTAAAAAAGGAGTTCTGAAGAAAGGAGATTTTGTACTCAGAAGTAGAAACATTATCAAATCCATGAAAGAGGGAGAGTTTTACAAATATATAGAATTCCAACAGGCCAAACTTACAGAACATGCACAGATAAAACAAAGATTAATGCTTGAAAATCAGAACAGATTACAAGCAGCACTAAGAACACACTATTAAAGCTATTAGTACATATGTTGTTCCTGTACTCACTTATTTTTTGGAGTTATACACTGGACATGCACGATCTCAAGCAACTCCAAAGAAAAACAAGATTAACACTTACTAAGCATAAACAATATAATCCAAAATCATCTGTAGAAAGACTAACTCTTCCTCGTAAAGGAGGCTGTGGCCTGACGAATATAGTTAACGTGCACTAAAAACTTCTGACACTGCAAGTTTTTCCACAAAAAACAAGAAACATCAATATTACATAAAGCTGTAATTCTGGCAGATAGTAACCATACACCTTTAAACTTACACTCTTGACATAAATATAAATAACATAGATAGCACTAAGCACTCATGGGCCCAAAAGGCACTTCATAGCAGACTTGTCTATGACCTAGCTCAGGACTATGTTGACAAAAACTGGATCAAACTACTGGCTGACTAGGATCTGTCAATTTGGAGAGACTGAAAAGTTTATGGTTACCATTCTGGTCATAAACAAACTAAAAAGTACATCCTGAAGAATATATCACTAACAAATGACTTTTGTAGAAAATGCCACATTCTGTTAGAAATAATACAACATATAACTACTGTAAGCTCTTAGCACAAACAAACTATTTACATAGGCATAATCAAATAGCAAATATAATACACTAAGACCCTCCACACAAATACAGATTATTAAACATACTACAAATATACTCCACAGGCAGTACTAGAAAATGACACACAAAATATACTATGACATAATCACAGATAAAACAATTCATCACAATAGACCTGACATCACTCTCATTGACAAATGCAGTAAGATCACTTATATAATAGACATCTCTGTTCCAAACACTCATAACTTAAAAATTGCTCATACTGAAATAATCAACAAGTAGACTCTACTCGCTCAAGAAATAAGACAGATGTGGAGGATGGATAAGGTATTTATTGTATTTGTTGTCTTCTCTTATACTGGTGTTATACTACACACACTACACAAAAGTCTAGAAACATTAAACCTTAATAAAAACATACACATGATACTACAGAAAGTTACAATATTGAACATGTCACATTGTTAGGAAGTTTCTAGATGTTGACACATACCAATAACACAGCTTAATGTTACACTTGTTTGGGTAGCTATGCTTTGACTTTAGTCTGGCATAGCACTTGGCACCATTATCAGCTGAGCATGACATTCTCAACAAAATAATAATTATTATTCTCTCCTCCATGTTGAAACTATGTCCTTTATTAAATTATATTTTGAGACACCATGAAGTGTTGATACTAGACACTGGACTTTTTCACATCCACTTTATTTTCTGATGTACAGTACTTTACAGTGTATAAACCAATTGTTCCAAATGCCAATATGTGTTTTGGGCTAGTACCCTCATCTGTTGACTAATATAAGTTTTCTACAATGGTTGTAAATGTATTAAGTTATAAAATAAATATTAAAACAATGGGATCGGTTATTGTATGCAAGAATGATTATTCTTAAAATTTACAATTTTTTAGAATTAACGAGTTAAAATTACTCTTTTTTATCTGACTTTGAGAAAATTAAACACAGAGATGGACACACAATTTAAAATTACTAATTATGTCTTACTTTATTCTCCATATGCATTTCACCTGTTAGCCTCATCAATGGCTAACAGGTGATGTATTGTCGTATTGTTGATATAAATGTATCGTTGACATACGTAAAACCAAACACCGTGTGTTGTAAACCAGTTAAAAATTCCTAAAATTTGAATAAAAATTTAAAAAGAAAATTGGTGCAATTTCCATTTTAAAAATTACTTCAAAGTTCCATTTTTACAGTGGTATATTTTACCATATAGTATGGATAACATTACAAATAACATCAGATGTTATTTGCAATGTTATCCAGAGATGTCTATTATATAACACTAGCTGTTACCTGCGACTTCGCCTGCGCAGATTTTGCAAGCAAACACCATTTATATTCAGAATTTCAACAACCATAGTAAGTGTTATATAACACCTACCACTGAGAATGATGAAAATTGCTGAGAATCAAATGAACTGTTTTCAATTTGATCAATTTTCTGGAACGTTTAAAATCGTTCTATAATCAAACCAATATGCAATAACAAATTCAAATTTAAAACGGTTTGAACATTTGGTTAAAAAATCGAAATATATAAAAATATTTATAACAATGTCTTAAATGTTATCAATTTAATACACCTAAGTACTCAATGAAGACTAAACGTAGTTAAAAACAAAAAAAATCACATCTAAAATAGCACAGTAGAAGCCGTTCTTCAGGTTAAACCTTAATGCTTTCCCTCTAACCCCGCGGGGGAATTTCGAAAAATCCCTTCTTAGTGTGCATTTTCATGATGTATCCTAACTGTGTACCAAATTTCACCACTTTAGGTTCAGCAGTTTGCTCTGGGCGATGATGAATCAATCAGTCAGTCAGGACAAGTAATTTTATATATTCAGATTACAAATACATCAGATATTATTTGCATCAGATGTATTTGTAACATCAGATGTTATTTGCAATGTTATCCATATTGAAATTAATAATTATAATAATTTACTATTTATTAAATAAGTTTTAGAGCAGTCTGGAAGAAAAAAGAATTGGCCCAAAGTGGGATTTGAACCCACAGCTCCCATTTACCAGACAGTGTGCTGCCAAACTGTTCTAAAAATTATTTAATAAATAATAAAGTATTATAATTATTTTGATAAGAGATAGTGCCTAATATCTACCTCTAATACCAAATTACTTAATATGTAATTATTAATAGCAACAAAAAATATCCCAATTAATTACAGCAATCATTTGGTTTAGTATATGTTGGGCTTTGTGATGCTTACATATAGAAAACTTGCACTATCAGTTTTCATTAAAGTAAACATGACAAAAGGCACAAAACAAATTGAAAATTTCAATATTCTACAATCCATGGTCAAATTTGAGACAATGCACATGTTTACTTGAATAAAAAACATCAAATAACAAGAGTTTGCACTAAAAATTGTGAAATTTTGTATGGAGAATTTCCCAAATCTTTGAACCATGTTGTACAGGATTTCCCCAAATTTTGAACTATATTAGAGTGAAACCATGTTGTATGAGGGATACCTGTACATATTTGAAAATATTTTATTCATTCTTGATATGAATAATGAATTTTCATAAGAAAGTTTCAAAAAAATATTTTAACTAAAAAAATATTGAATCTATATGTCATGAACATTGTTTTGAAATGCATTTATGATGAAATACATAGCTTAACAAAAATTTCTTATTTCTTAAGTTTATATTGTTACTAACAGCCAAACATTTGTACAGTATCCATTAATAAATACATTTCAGTTTAAAGTATGACAAGAATTATATCAACATATCATGAGGCCAACACTAATCAATTAAGACTTGTAATACAATCAAATTAAATTTATGAATAAATTATTTGTACCTTTCTAAATTCTGCAGTGAAATGTCTTAACTGTTCTTCCATATCATAACTTGCTTGCATTGAGTCCAATGAAGATGGAATTATCATTGGAACAGTTGGTACATAAGTTGTAACTAACTTCATGGCATCGGGTGACATAGATTTCCATTTTTCTGAATCCTCTAAATCAAAACTACATAATTCTACTGCGTCAGTTGGCTACAATATATAAAATTAAATATTATCTATTTTATTATTATTAAAATGTATAAATTAATGTTTCTAAAATTCAATTAATTAGTAAAAGTTAGACTGCTTTCTACTTTAAAAACATAACTTCAATAAAAATAAATTTACATACAGAAATAATAAAAACAACATTAACTCTGGTAAATAATATTTGATTACAATATACCTTAATTAATTTCAGGAATAATATCTATTTAACAATTAATGTCTTGCTGTTGTAAATTTTATTTCTCAATATAATGTACAGCAAGACATAATTTCCTGTCATCAGTAAGACATTTAATACTATTGCAGATCTTGCAGATAATAAAAGTTTTACCAATTTTGAGTATGTTTAGAAAAATTAATTACAACCATGGAAATTGTCATAAATTAATTGCCAAGAGTGCAAATGTATTAATATAGCCTCACTTGCAATGAATTTTCTTCACCAGTAAAACTTAAAATACAAAGCAAAGATGTTTTTTTTTGTAACAAAATGTAATTTATTATAAGGATAAATCATCATACAAGCATATCAGAAACTCAGATTTTGAAAAAATATTTTATTATTAAATACATATGTAATTGTTCTAACATGTGAGGATGGCATTGAGTCATCTTTGTTTTCAAAACTCTCCATATATTATAGGTCTGGGCTTCATGCTGGTCAGGGGTGTACACATATATGATTAGACTCTAGTCAAGCTTTGATTTACCTAGCATTGTGTGTACAGGCATTGTTGTGCTGAAAAATACAGACTTTGTTTTTGGAAAAAGTTTAAGTTTTGATTCACATAGATGTTGTTGAAGGATTAGAATATAGGCTTCAGAGATCACAATACCATTGCAAAAATGCAAATATCCAACTTTCTCCGTGCTATGCATCCCAAAACCATTACAGACTGTGGTTTCTGGACTTGTCTTGAATAGCATACTGGATTATTAGCTTCATCTTTAGTACAAATAACTTTCTTGCTTGTATTCCTATGGTTTACACGAAATGTTGATTGATCCAACCATAGTATTTCCATCCACTTCATATCAGTTCACTAAGCTAAACATCTGCACTTGCATGATTCATTTATGAGAGGTTTTCCCTTGGATTTGTACAACCTGTATTTGCACTCAGACTCCACAATGTGCATTCAAATAATGAGATATTAAAGTAATCTCTTGCCCACTTTGTTAAATCTTCTACGGAAACTGTTTTAGGAAATATAACATGAAAAGAACTGCAGTTGTCTGGAACTGAGAGATAGTTTTCTTCCTAAAGCTTTATCTGGATGAGTGTTTCACCTTTCTTGAAAACATTTTATAATTCCCTGGACTCTAGACTGAACTATCTGCATATCCTGTGCAATGCTGCATTGTACATCCTTCTTTATACTTCTGGATAATAATTTTCCTAATTAATTCCATTACTGCCTTACCTCACCCTTTTTCACAAACATTAATGTGAACAACTATAGATGACTGCCTTTTACATGCAAGACATGTGACATAAGAAAAACTATAAGAAATTCCAGAAAAGTCTCCAAAAACTCTCTCTGAGTGAACTTCATTTCAATGTGTTGCCAAGCAGTTGCAAGATTTGCATAGCTATGTATTCCAAACTAATGAAATCCAAGGTAATATGTTACTGGAATTAACTTGTTTATTTACAAAAGAAATTATTTATAGTACCTGGTTTAATATGTATGCAAGACTTTTAAATTTATATAAATTTCAAAAAGTTTAAATGGTGAACGAAGTCCATTGAAAGCATGGTGGTAAAATTTGTAAACAGGAAGAAGTTTTAATTTTATTTATTTATTCAATTCTTGAAATTAAAAGCATTAATGTCTTTATGGCATGAAGTCATAAGAAGTAAAGATACCTTTTTATATCAAAAATATTTTAATATTTTATAAACATAAAGTATAAAAGAACTGAATATGAATATTAGATGACATACTGATGAGGAGAAACCAAAACATACTTATGGCTAACTAAGTTATATAGTAGTAAAATAAAATTGATAACAGTATGACATACATTGTTAAATGGAAATTATTCAAGAGTAGGGCTTTTCAAATTTGAATAACCAAACTTAATGAATGTTTTAATTTTTACTTAAACTAGATACTTCATCTAAAACTCAAAAATTCAAATCCAAATTTTATTTGTTTTCACATTCATTATTCTTCATAAATTAAAGTAATAATCAAACAATAAATTCGATATATTGACTCTTTATACAAATCCAAGTTTATCATTAGCATATTAGAGATCTTCCCATAATAGACAAGACAGTTTGGATAGAGAACTCAATATGTGCTGTTGCTTTTATGAAAATGTAGCATCCATTCTCAGTAACTTGTAATTTTCAGTAGAAAAATGCAATTAACAATAAAATATTAGAAATATTCACAGTAAAATAACTTCTAGAAAAACATTCTCAATTAGAAAATGAGGCTATAATAAATTCTTACCTGGCAGTTTGCATAAAATCTATTATTATTAAATATGCATCCAACAGTTTTATATGGGTACTTCACTTGATTTAATTCATCATCTTTTATTACAGAAGTATAATTATATCTGTCTTTGAAAACAAAAATATTTGAATTTTTAAATGAGCTATTAAGATTTAATTTATATACATCTCAATACTGTACCTAGCAGCAGTAAGACTATTCCAGAATATAATTTTCTTATGTCTTCCAATTGTCACTACCCAGGAACAAGGCTGATTTGTTTTTAATGTTCCTAAGCAAACATAAGCATCTAGGCCAAAACCTAATAAGAGTGAGCAAAGTAAAACAGAATGATCTTCATAATCCTGCAATGAAAATATAAAATAAATCTAATGTTACAAAATAATTAATAAAAAAATCAAAAATTACTTACACCCTCTTTTACACAGAGAAATGTAGAAAGATTTTTCCATTGCTCATATTTTGTCCTATCAATATTGGTGTAGATAGACAGATTTTGTTTAAATAATGATATAAACCAAGCAGCTTCTCTGGGAGTTTCCAAAAGCCTATTTGTAGTGAGTGGAAATACATAACTAAACACAGGCCTAACAACTGCATTTTCATCTTGGGCAAAAATTTTAACAAGTCTTTGAGTATGTTCTGGTCTCATTTCAATATATTCTTTCCACCAAAGTTTTGCATAAGCAAGAAAAAGACGATCCCGTTCAGTTTTTCTGTTGTGTTCTAATGCTAACTGAGCTGAGACTATATTAGCTTGTAAAGGAAAAGTTAAAGATGGTTGCAATTCTAGATATAATTCTAACATTCCAGCAGGAACTTTGTTTTCAACTCCTAAAATAAATTTATATTTTAATAAGAAATTTGCTGAAATGATATATATTTGTTAAAAGAAACTTTATTAATTTATAAATAAAATTACCAATTCCCGGAAGTTCAATTGCCAAGCTCATCTTGGAGCCTACTTTAGTTAGTATTTGACGCCATTCCAAAAAGTATGATGATACTAAAAACTGATTTTGATCAGAATCTACTTTAGTTAATATAATATGTATTGGATCATTCTTTGATAAGAGAGTGCTAGGATCAAATGATAAATTTCCTTTATCTGAAATTAAAAATTGTAAATCCCAGTAAATGACATTTCTATTGGGTATAATTTTATTTATTTATACAAAATAAATTTATTTGTAAAAAGTTCAAATTTTTTAAAGATCAAATAACAGTTCAAATGTATTAGTCACAATATAAATTTAGAACAAAACTTTACAAGAACTTCTAAATGAAAATAAAATTTTCACTTAAAAATTAGTTAATTTTCATTGTAAGAGGATATATAAAATAGTTAACGCTTTTCATAATTAAAACAAATAGTGAGAAAATATAATATTTCTACTATTATCATCATTTATTGTCTATTGGAAATTTCTTCCCTATTACAAGGGGGTTACATTTACATTGTTTACTTGTTTTTTACTTTATAATACTTTTGATTTTAATTTACACCTATTTTTCCGCGAATACATTCCAAACATTTTTAATTTGAATCTTACAATTTTATTGTTCTATTTCATTAATAATAACATGTTTTAATACTTCATTAGTGTTAGTTTGTTTTGTTTTTATAAATGTCGATTATTTTACAAAAATAGTTATAAATTTTATATAAGTCTTTTTTACCCATTTTGTTGAAGTTTTTTAACAATTCTATTAGCGAGTTGCATTTATAAGTTCGAGTTATGTCATAGTGTTCACGAATATCATTTAATTTTGGACATTTTAATATTAAATGATAAGGTGTTGAATCATCGGAGTTACATAAGAAACATTTTGTTGATAAGCTTATGTAAGTGTTGTTAACATACAGCGAATTTTTATTTAAACGAAGTTGTGCTATAAAGCGTTTTACATTCAAGTTTACCGAATACAACATATATGATTGAACTGATGGTATTTTAAATATATCTAAGTACCACGGATGATATTTACTGCTATGTAATGAGAACTGATCTTTGTTTATGGATTGTGCCATAGCTGAGTTTAAAAGTAGTGAGTAGCCTGTTTTCCAATCTTGAATGTTATCTTGAAATAGTAGTTCTGATACTCCAAAAGAGTTGAAGATAGTTTTTAATTTGTTATGCCATAGCATATTTCTACTATTATTGTAAGCAATTTCTCACTTTATAATTAGCAGATAGAGGTCTGCATAATAACTTTGAATCTTCATTTTAGTATTATATTTGAAAATTCCATCAGTTAAACTCAATATTAAAAATATTTCTACAAGTATTTATGTATTATAAACTTTTAATTAAATATAGTTTTATTAAAAAAATATATATGCAATCATAACAACTGAAGAATAAATGATAGAAAATTATTTATTATGACCACTCTTGATCTTTATCTGAGGCAAAAATATATAAAGAGAATATATATAACCTTTATATGTGTAAAGCTTCGGAAGTGGGCCTACTATTTGTGCAAATAAGAAAATCTTTTTTTTCTAATTTTTGTATAGAAGCAAAATAATAATTGTTGTTATTATAGATTAACGTTGTAAAAAGAAACCGTCAGACAAGAAAAAAATAGTTAAACGAAAAGTGAATATTACATGTCCATAAAAGGACACGTCTGTAGAAATTTCTGAGAAAGTTATTCTTCTCAGGTTGAAACAATAGGTGAATTTGAGTGCTTAGATCGAACATCTTCGGTAGGAATCGAATTGTCAGTCGATGTTGACTCATCCGACGACCGGGGTTCCGATCTCGTTACGATGCGTAACGAGGGGGGGACCAATTAGAGAGCGGAGGCAAATCGACATCGACCTATCGGAATGTTCGATCTGGGACTCAAAAGAAAGTTATAAAAACCCTGAGAAAAAGGGATGTGACGTTCTCGGTTATTAGTCCTCTCGGTTCTTGGCTCTTAGAGCTTTGTCTCGCGATTGTACGACGGGATTTTTTCCCGTGATCTTCGGCAGTTGGATTACATCTCTTTTGGAAGGTCACCCACTCCCTTGGATTTGTCACCTGTAATTTGAATCGTCCCTGCTTCCGGAACTCTCCCTCGAGAAACTGAACAGTGCGCCCCGAGGCCATCATACTCCTGCGAAACATCGGAAGACTTTTCTTCTGGACTTTCGATTCCGAGAGAAGGCCAAGAAGACTCGAACGCCGCCGCTGATAAAAGTGTATCGTAGTTGTAAGCACCTTTTGTTATATAAACGGGTTACGAATGAAAACCTGTCTCTTGAGAGTTTCTTTCACTCCCACACGTGGATCGTGACCGCGCGACATTCTGACTAACGCAGTCGTTCGGCAAACCTCACATATGTATACTGTGCATGTATACACATATACAGACATACTCCAGGCTATGACCATCTCATGATAAAACAAACCACAGATACAACAGTCATATATTTCTACCCCTACTATGATCCAACTCAGCTATCCCCACCAATATAATGATTTGTCTGTAACTATTTGAAATTAATTGCATATCTTAAGCCTTTATAATAATCTTTGGACTAGGAATAATTTCTCAGTAAAAAAAAATAACTAAAAGACAAATTAAAACTAACTGAAAAGTAATTCCTTTATATATCATTAATAAAAAATAGTTTTTTCTGCTCAGCAAAGAGCACTAAAATACAAACTTTACATTCACTTCATATGCTTCCTATCCAAAGCACTTCTATGACAGATATAAGTAATGGTACTTTTTTGGAACTTCATATTAGAAACAAAAAAGAATTTTTAATCAAAATATATGCTGGAATTTTCTTATGTTTTACTTTGTAATATTTCTTCATAAATGTGAATCTCTTCTATAATGTATATGTAGAATGGTTCAGAAAAATTAACTATGTTTTCAGTCATTAAAGTTTGTTTGTAAAAAATAAAATAATGTCCATTTTTATGCTAATTATAAACTGAATCTGTATTTTAAAATCTCTTTTAAGACGTATATTCAGTTTATTAAAACTATGGATTTACTGTCTTAATCAAATACATTTATGCAAAACAGAACATCAAGTGAGAATGTTTGCTTCATATCCAAAAAATAAAATATCAAACTGTTGCTAGTTTTATATTCATATATGTTTGTTATCTTTCAAAATAAACATGTCACTGCAAAGCAATTTTGTCTGATAAAGAAAAATAATTTTTAAAAACATTTATATCTAATAACTGTAACGATACATTTAAAATGCAAGTATCATTAAAATAACAATTATAATAAATTTAATCATCATATTAATAACAAAGAATTAAAATCATCAGTTCCATTAATCTCAATTATTATAATTAATAAATTGTTTAAAAATAAACATTTACCATTTTTATGTAGAAATAATTTAATATCAAAGGAAAACTCAGGCTCACAGGTTGCTGGAGTTGGATGAGATTGGAATCTCTGACCACAAAAATAAACATATAAAAGAAGATATGATGCTGATTTTCCACTTAGAATAGCTGGCTCCAATAAATATTCAACAAAGGCTTTTCCTCTGATTACATTAAATCTTAAATAATGATTGGATTCATTTTTCTGTTCTATTAAAAAGCAATCTGAAAAAAATTTCAAAATATTTTATTAAAAATGAATAATATTTTAAAAATTCAAATCATTTAAATTTTATTCATTTAAAAACTATACAATAGCTTTTTTGTTTCTAAATAGTCTACTTGGACTTTATAAATAGCAAAGAGAGGAAATCTTAGTCAAAAGGTAAAACAAAATATCTTTATTTTCACCTGTATGCTCTTTTTATGTGTTTTGATCTGTAAGCTCCTCTTCAGCAAGTGTACAGTACACTATTCTATATGTTGTACACTCATTTATGCTCT
This sequence comes from Centruroides vittatus, assembly GCF_030686945.1. Taxonomy (NCBI): domain Eukaryota; kingdom Metazoa; phylum Arthropoda; class Arachnida; order Scorpiones; family Buthidae; genus Centruroides; species Centruroides vittatus. The sequence continues at coordinate 1,083,061 of NW_027122214.1, forward strand.
GTTTTTTGGATACTTTATGTCAGTATTAGTGTTGTATCAATATAATAATAAAGAAAATGTAAGTAATTTTATTTTATCTCATTGTTGGGTGTAATAACACTGTTTAAGCTGTTTTAAACTATTATAGAACATTGTACAGCTGCTGAAGAGAGATCTACATGTCCTAAACACAAAAAAGAGGGTGTACAGATGAAAATAAAGATATTTTGTTTTACCTTTTGACCATAACTTCCTTTCTCTTTGCTAATCAGAAATTACACCAGTAAAATAAGTCCTATTTATATGTTGAATAACTTTTGCTTAGTAAATATTATTTATTTATTATAAAGATTTTTTAACTTAACAATTATTTTAACAAAAATATGGCTATGATTATTTTTAAAATTATAATGTTATCAATCATTCATGAATAATAAATCACTATTATATAAAAGCAATCCCCCTCCATAGGTATCTCCATCTTGTCCTGGTGGAGGATTTGCATATACTGATATTCCTGTGAGCTATGTCAACAGTAGCTTAGCTACTAGTAGTATTTTCCAGGCTGGACAGGTAAAAGGACATTACCCTGGTCCTCCAGGTTGGGTACTAGTCCAGGACTACTTATCTTGAAAAACACTATTTGTTATGAAACTTTGCCAAATAGTTAATAGGACTTATCCTCATCCTACACACCGGGGTGTATAAAATATAAATCGAACTCACTTGTGCCTATTGACCGGTGTGAAATAAATAAATTCAATTCAACGAACGTTTTCTGGACGCCTTCCGTGTCCTTCTTCAGGTTAACTGCTGGATTCTATTATTTTTAAAAAACTGCGTTCCGATCTTTTAAGAACAAATTCAAATGAAGATAGTTCGAAAGCGCGATGACCATCGCGCATGCGCTATATCTGTCGTGCTCCTTGTCGTACTGTATCATATTCTTTTTAATCTTTGTATTCTTTTTTATCTTTGGGTCACATGATTTCATGTGTTATCGGACCCAAATAAATCTTTATGCATCCTCTTGTAATAAAGTTTGCCAAGCAAGCGAAAGAGTTATCTCGTCGCGTGAATTAATGCATGTTGTTTTAGTTTGCGCTTTATGTATCTCTATCGCTTCCAGCCATTTGAGGTGTTCCATCCGAGTCGTTTTAGTTATTAGCGTGGCCCCCGCGAAGTCCACATTAATGCCCGGTTCAGAAGCGTACACTGCAAGCGACGTGGTAGCTCTGTTGTATCTTATATCCGCCTCGTGTTCTTTAACCCTGACTTCCATAGAGCGTTTCGTTGATCCTATGTAGATCAGATCCCTATTAAATCTCTCGTCCTTTATCGGGATTCGGTATACGCCTGCCATTCTATTCGGGTCCGATGGGTCCTTTCCGTTACGTAACAAAGTGTAAATGGTTGGGCCTCTCCTATAAGCAACGGTGACCTTACGTCTCCTTGCGATAGACGCGTATACGGATTTCAAGGTCGGGTTATATGTGATGGGTATTCTCTCCACCTCCGTATTTTGGTTGTTACTTTGTGCCACTGCAGGTGCGTTTTGGCTCATTCGTGCTCTTTGGCGTTCCGCCATTCTTGGAATAATGTTGCGGTAGCCGTGTATATCCGCAATCTTCTCAATATGTTTCAACTCTTTCTTAAGCGCTTGTTGAGTGGAAGAGTGCGTGTATGCCCGTCTGACCAATGATCTAAATGCTGCTATTTTGTATTGGATCGGGTCGCATGAGTCACTCGGGATGTATGTGGGGCTTGCACATTGTTTGCGATACACAGAGGTATGGATGTTGTGCGAGTCAATCCTGATATCCACATCCAAAAAATGCACATTGGTATCACTATGTTGCTCAACTTCGATTGACAGACCATACGTGTTATCATTCATCTTTTCTACGAATTGCGCCAAGTTCGGTGTTGTCTTCCATACGATGATGACGTCATCTATATAACGTCTGTATAGTAGGATATCGTTGGTGAATCCCGGGAGTGTTTTGGATTCGAGTTGTCTCACCACCAACTCACACAAGTCCCCTGACAGTGGACTTCCCATCGGGACACCCCGCGATTGTGTGTATGTTACATTTTTAAATTGAAACACCGACCCGTAACACATGAGGTGCGCTAATTCCAACACATTCTGGTGGAGGGCTGTGTCATTTACTTTCGTAAACAGGAAGTCTCGAAGTGCGCAAAAGCACGGTGGTATCTTGATGGAAGGATACAACGATTTAAAATCCAGCACCGTTATGTAAGCTGGGGAGGTGATCTGTTTCAACTGAATGATTAATTCTTCCGGATTAGAGATGGTGAACTGATATCCGCTCATGTGTGGAACAATTATGTTGTGAATCGCTTTTTCCAACTTACGGGTGGGAGCCTTGGTTTTATCCACAACCGGACGAAACTGTTGGCCTTCTTTGTGCGTTTTCGCGAACGCAAATAATTTGGGTACGTCCGGGGTATCCATTGTGATGTTCTTTAGTTCTAGCTTCTTGGCCAATTTCGAGCACGACAATCTCTTAACTCGTGAATGTAGTTTTTCTACCCAGTTACTTCCAACCTGATTGCATTGAGTTGCGTCTATGTATTCCTTCAGCCCTTTCTCGTATGTTTCCCTTTTCATGATTACTATGTTCTTGGTTTTGTCTGCTCTGGTGATCGTGACCTTGTTCAGACGTGCCCATCTAACCGTGCGTTTGATATTTTCTCTCAGAACTAGAAGTTCCTTGGAACTCCTGTTGTTTTTAATTTTGAGTGTGGCTACCCATCTGTAGTATTCTTTCTGCGTGTCGGTGAGGCCTCTTATCAATAGCTCTAAATCCGGTATCGTGGATGTGAAAGTTTCTGCATTAGGACGTGTCGGTGCGAATGTTGGCCCAAACTTGAGAATATCCTTGACAAATCCAGGGATTTGTAAATTATCCCACACAACGTACGGGCATTGATGTTGTCTTTGGTCTTTAGGGATTTGGAACCTTAAAATCCAATTCAGTTTCTTGCTGTACCGCTTTCTTAGATTCATTCGAAGTCTATCGGCCATGTTTATGATTCTATTATTTTCCATCTCCAAAAGGCGGGGGTCCTGTTGGAATAATATGTTTTCAACTTGTATTAGTTTCGCTAGACTGGAAAATACTAATTTTTTGGTCGTCTTTATGGCCCTGTTCAAACACATCCATCTGACTTTCTTCTTTATGCTCTCATTGCCTGGCGGTAGGTGGATGCGAAATATTGTCATTGGGAACACTCCGTTTCTCTTGCATGTGTTCAGGAAATCCAGCCTTTCTCTTGCCTTAGTTAGGCCTACTACTATCTTCCGGTAATCGTTAGTCGGCATCACTGATTAACATATCATCATCCTACACACCGGGGTGTATAAAATATAAATCGAACTCACTTGTGCCTATTGACCGGTGTGAAATAAATAACTTCAATTCAACGAACGTTTTCTGGACGCCTTCCGTGTCCTTCTTCAGGTTAACTGCTGGATTCTATTATTTTTAAAAAACTGCGTTCCGATCTTTTAAGAACAAATTCAAATGAAGATAGTTCGAAAGCGCGATGACCATCGCGCATGCGCTATATCTGTCGTGCTCCTTGTCGTACTGTATCATATTCTTTTTAATCTTTGTATTCTTTTTTATCTTTGGGTCACATGATTTCATGTGTTATCGGACCCAAATAAATCTTTATGCATCCTCTTGTAATAAAGTTTGCCAAGCAAGCGAAAGAGTTATCTCGTCGCGTGAATTAATGCATGTTGTTTTAGTTTGCGCTTTATGTATCTCTATCGCTTCCAGCCATTTGAGGTGTTCCATCCGAGTCGTTTTAGTTATTAGCGTGGCCCCCGCGAAGTCCACATTAATGCCCGGTTCAGAAGCGTACACTGCAAGCGACGTGGTAGCTCTGTTGTATCTTATATCCGCCTCGTGTTCTTTAACCCTGACTTCCATAGAGCGTTTCGTTGATCCTATGTAGATCAGATCCCTATTAAATCTCTCGTCCTTTATCGGGATTCGGTATACGCCTGCCATTCTATTCGGGTCCGTAATGGCGGAACGCCAAAGAGCACGAATGAGCCAAAACGCACCTGCAGTGGCACAAAGTAACAACCAAAATACGGAGGTGGGAAATACCCATCACATATAACCCGACCTTGAAATCCGTATGCAGTGTACGCTTCTGAACCGGGCATTAATGTGGACTTCGCGGGGGCCACGCTGATAACTAAAACGACTCGGATGGAACACCTCAAATGGCTGGAGGCGATAGAGATACATAAAGCGCAAACTAAAACAACATGCATTAATTCACGCGACGAGATAACTCTTTCGCTTGCTTGGCAAACTTTATTACAAGAGGATGCATGAAGATTTATTTGGGTCCGATAACACATGAAATCATGTGACCCAAAGATAAAAAAGAATACAAAGATTAAAAAGAATATGATACAGTACGACAAGGAGCACGACAGATATAGCGCATGCGCGATGGTCATCGCGCTTTCGAACTATCTTCATTTGAATTTGTTCTTAAAAGATCGGAACGCAGTTTTTTAAAAATAATAGAATCCAGCAGTTAACCTGAAGAAGGACACGGAAGGCGTCCAGAAAACGTTCGTTGAATTGAATTTATTTATTTCACACCGGTCAATAGGCACAAGTGAGTTCGATTTATAGTTAATAGGACTGACTCTGTGGATAACTGACCTAGGCTACAAAATAAAGGACTGGAGTTTATGATTTTGTACTGTACATGGAATGTTCTGAGCAGATACAGGCTTTTGCCAAAATAACTTACTCTTGAAAAATTAGTTAAGTACAAACTTAGTATTACAGCAATCTAGGAAACAAGATACTGGTACTGAGTCAATGAAATTCCAACAATTCACTGTGTTGTAAGGAGGGGCTACTAAGAACAAACTGAGAATTGGTTTTTCATTATTGCAAACAAGTACAGTAAATACATGGAGTTCTTCTCTGACAAGCTGTCATATATTAAAGTGGTTTAATTTGTCAAGTTTAGATTATGCTCCCAGTCATCCAACAAAACCTAATGATACGGGTTAAAATGTTAAAGTCATAATTTTTTACCATCCTATATGATTTCATTACTCCAGCCTATGGACTGAGGCGATTTCAACATTTGAAGTCTATTAACTATGTAATATTTTGATCCAGCAATTGAAAAATGTCAAAAGAATTTTGGGAAAATTTTAGCATAAAATGCTCTTGAAAATATTGATGAAGCATGGAAAGAAGTTACTGTAACAAACATGAGAGCTGTTTGTCAAAAACTTATTCTTGAATGCACAAATGATTTCAATTGATTAATAACACAATTTTGTGTCTAATCTAAAACAATGTCCATTTTTATGCTAATTATAAACTGAATCTGTATTTTAAGGATTATTCAAAGGATTGACTCTGAAATTAGTGGCACTCCAAAAATTACACAAAAACATATTAGATTTGGATTTGATTAAAATAGATACTATTTTAGTAACTCCAAATCCAATATGATTTTTTGTTCAAGAATTCCAATATGCAGGTGTTCACAATAAATGATCTTAGCAATGAAGAACTTATGAATGTTCAATAACAGTGAGCTGAGAAATAAAAAATGCAATTTGCTGTTATTAAGTCATGTAACAAAAAAAAAAAAAAAACCAGAAATCTTTGAATCAAAATGTCTCCTACATTATTTTTCTGAAAAACAGCTCATATGATTTTTTGTTTAATAATAATGTTTTAAAACTAAAAGCTACATTTATTACCTTCCTCCTTTAAAGTATGTACATAAGTAAATATCTAACATAATATTTAATATTTAAATTTCTAAGCATAATTTTGGAAATTCTTAGCAACAATCTCCTATTTTTCATATGTTATTTTTCTCAATTATTGTGATGTTTTTCTAGACAACATTAATCGCAATAATTGGGGTTTCCCTGTACTCCAGAGTTCTCATCAAAACAAATTTCTAAAACTTTTAAAGCTAAAAATTTACTGTACCATCACAATGCCTACTACAATTTATGGATATGAGATGTGGTACTCTTTGACAAGTAGAAAACAGATTATAAACCTTTGAAAATAAAATCTTAAAATTATGACCCAAATGATACAAGTAAACAGAGGAATGAAGAAGACCACACAACAAGAGTTGATTGAAAAATATAATAGTGACGGCATTACCTAGGTAATAAAGAAATGTAGATTGAGATAGCCTGGACATGTGGCTTGCAATGACCAGACAAAGCATATACATCAGCTCCTTACAATATATTAAAATATTTATTGAATATGTTTACATGATTAATGTTGGCACTACTGTTATCTTGAAAGAGGAATTAAATATAAAAACAGTGTTCATATTAAACACACATTTTCTTAAATTTTACTGAAGTGCAGGTATCGCTCGTATAACATGGTAGTTACATTCTGAAAAAATGCTGTTATGTGAATCCATGCTACACAAAACAAAAGCTAGTGCAAAACATAGGGTTAGGTTCTAAAAGTTAACAGAAGTATACTATTCTTTTTCATTACTAAGAGAAATATGTTTATTAACACGATCAATAATTTTTTTCCAATTGATAATTAACTAACAATCACAATTAAAAGTACTGTATTACACATTAATATTAATTTTAGTTAAATGAGGGTGTTTTCTTTTTTACAAAGAACCATCATCTGAGCTTTTATGTTGATCTTGATCAGTAATATCAGCAACATCTTCATTTTTTTATTTTTATCATAAAAATTTTTTATAGATAACAAAATAAAAGTAAAAATTTATTAATGAAAAATTTGGTTTTTATACCTTAGTGAATTTAATCATGTAGAACAACAATTTTTACATCATTTATAACACAGTTAATATAAAGTATTTGCATTAGGTTTAGGAATAAAAATGAATATTATTATATACAAAATAGACTGTTATAATGTAAGATAAACCATTAATATTACATTTTAATATTAATAGTTTGTCTTACATAAAAAGTTAAATAATAAAAGGTAACAGAAACAAATCATTTTGTAATACATGTTTCATTTTAAACTTTCTTTTTTAAATTACAGTATAAGAAAAGTAGTGTACTTACAGATTCATCTTGGATAATTGAGATTCTACTATATATGGAAAAGAGATATTTTATTTGTTTTATTATATATTAATATCTAACCTTGTTTTGTTGTTTTTTCAGTAGAGTTGGATTTATGAATTTCTGATGATTGTTTTAAATTTTCAGAAGCTTTAACAGGACTGGATTTTCCTTCTTTGGCTTTTTTCATATTAAAGTTTTTCAAAATTTCTTCAAAAACACCTTCTTTCTTTATTATTGAATATAGTTCTTCTTTTTTAAGTTCTTTTTTATTTACATTAACTACATTTTCTTCTTGTTTTTGTTGAGAAAGCAAATCTAAAATTTTAGTTTGAATGCCTGTCTGAAAATAAAATACTTTGTTTTAAATTTTAACACAGAATGCCTAACTTTTAACTTTTAATAAATTTATTTATTCATTTTTAATATTAACACAGTCAAACTTGTTTTTATGTGGTCTTTTTTTGTGCGATTTTTTATTTGTGTGATATAGTTGGCGACTAGTCTCGTGCGATTTGTCATGTCTCACGTTGACTTATTATAGCTAAATAAACTTATTATAGCATAAATGAACTTATTATAGTAATATTATTGCATGAATATGTGAAAAATGAAATAATTTATTTTTTAAGTCAACAAAACATCACCTGGACAAAAATTTGTAAAACAGACGATAGACGAGACGATGCAGTCAAGTGCTGACATCTGTTGTCAATAAATTCTATTTCGTAGATTTTGAGTTATTTTCTATGTCAGACTTTTTTTATGCGGTCCCTATTGACCGCATAAAAAAATATATTTTTAATTGTGTTGCGAAAACTATTTTTTATAGCCACTCGTGAAGTTTCGTGCGATTTTTTTTATGTGGTCCCTATCCACCGCATAAAAACAGGTTTGACTGTATTCATATCCATATACAAATCTAAAATGAATTAATTATAACATTAATTAATATGAAATCATTAATTAATTAATTAATGGTTTGATATTATCAATACTTAATTTAAAGCTAAATAAAATAAAAATAATTAAGGTTTTAATTTATTTGCTTTATCATCAATTGCTGATTATTTGAAATTATAAAACAAAAGTTATTGTAATATTTTAAAAGATTCTTTCAGCACAACTTTAGAGCTATTAATAACTCATTATTTATCAACTCATTATCTATTAATAAACATTCATTTTGGAAACTTTTTGTTGTCGCTGGGACTCAGGATTGAATTCTAATGAGCAACCCCAGGAATTTTCAAGAGTGTCTGTCCCAGATATGTTGGGCCCAGTCCCTCACCACTTGACTGCCCTCATTGTGGACCTGACTGAATCCACAATAAGCAGAATTAAAAGATCCTCTTGTTGCTTACAGGGTAAAACAGAATAAAAAAATAATAATTATATGGGCAATATCTACCCAATTTACATCAATTATATTAAGAGATGATTGATGAGAAACTTACTTAGAATATTGATAAACTTATTTTTAATTAAAATTTACCGAAAACTTTTGAATCTAGATGTAGAAAGATTAGCTAATAAGATTAGCTAATAACACAACTAATAAGTAGCTGATATTCATTATTGAGTTTATTTGATAAATATCAAGCTATTTTAATTTTTCAAAAATTGCAAAGATTTTAGATTTTATGATTCTTTAGTGTACAAAGAATTATCATTATGAGTATAAAAAATATTTCCAATAGTGTTTATGATGTCTGAGAAAACAATCTCTTTGGTCAATATCATCAATTAATTTGTACCAGTGGTGTGCGGTGACATTTGATGATAGGGAAGCTGTGCCTGCCCTGGATAAAATCATTGGAAGCATTATACAATATTTTGGTGTGCAGCATCCACAAACTAAACCGTGAGGTTGGTGCTCTGTAAAATGCATGTGCGACTGCATGTAATCTGGCTGCTTTACACCATTCAAATATTTTTGCCGTGGAAGCTGTCCCCATATTTGACAATACAGCATTTCCATTAGGAATATGCATATATGGATTTATATTCAAATATACAATAGCAATCTTATCAATTTTTTTTCACAGATAGTATAGAAATTTGTAATAAGACATATAATGCAGTTATAATAAAATATTAATTTTAATTAATTCAAAGTATGTTAAAATATGAAAATAATCGCACAATATGTATTTATATTTTAGAAATACAAGGGAAGTGGTGCTTCCACAGCTTTCATGGACAGCATGCCACTGATTTCTTCTCAGTGACAAAAGAGAGAAAGGCACTGTCAATTTCATGCTATTGTCATAATTTAAGAACAAGAAATTTGACTAGATCATTCATTAATTCCATAGAATTGTTCTCACTGCACAGAATAAGATCTATTTATTAGGAAATGTCCCATTTTAAGTGACAAAATAACAAAGGGACAAATGAATACAATGTTTTTTCCAATGTTTACTTACAATTTTATTTACACTTAATGATTTATCTTGGAACTTATTAAATTTAAGAATAGTTTATAAGAAAATGTAAAAATAACCCTGCTAACTATAGAGCTATTGCTTTGTTGCCTGATTTAGCAGAGTGATAAGTCCAATGATCACTAGGCAAAGGTTCAAGAATCACGGTATTTCAAATTCTATGATAAATCAAAAATTATTTGAAAATAACTTTGTGCAATAATAGACACTCCATTAATTTTTTATATGTCATAAGGAAGCTAAACTAAGTAAAATGCACAGTGCAATATAAAAAATGAAACTCATTACCAATCACAGAAATTTTATTCATTTAAAAATTATACAATAGCTTTTTTTGTTTCTAAATTATCTACTTGAACCTTGTTTATTAATAGAACTTATTTTACTGGTGTAGTTTCTGATTAGCAAAGAGAGTAAATCTTAGTCAAAGGTCAAAACAAAATATCTTTATTTTCACCTGTACACTCTTTTTGTTGTGTGTTTTGAATCAAAACACACAAAAAAGTATGTCCTATTAATAAACAAGGTCCAAGTAGACAATATAGAAACAAAAAAGTAAAACAGTAAGGACATAGAGGTAAAAAAACTATACAATAGCTTTTTAAATAAAAAATATGAGTAAGGTAATTAATTGTACTGTACATTAACTATGTTATATAAGGTTACATAACTATGAAAACTATAAATAGTACAATACATTAATTTAACAAACAATGTAAAGCCTGATGAGTACATATAAACATCCAATAATTGCCTAAATGATCTCCAGTAGCAAATTAATTTGTGTTAATTATTTAAAAATAGCCAAATTGTAGCCTGATCATTTAGGCAATCGTTGGATACAATACATTAACCTAAAAAAATCAACACTTTAACAACTAGAAATGCACTATTAGAACAATGTAATAAATTTTGTATATGTGTTCCTGCTGTCACCAACCATGGTAAATCAGCTCCCTAAATCAGGAGTTGACTGTAGAAAAATATCTAACTCGATTTTGGCAAATAGATTTAAACAATGGATTAATGGGTATAATTGTAAAGCAATTAATCAGTTCACTATCACCAAAAATCTTCATACAGAAGATGCATAATTCCAGTTAGTTTTGATGATAGAAACAATTCAAAAGATGCATAAAGTATATGTTTACTTTGTACATATAAATAAAGTTTTTGATTCAATAAATAAAGAAAAATTACTTAATAAACTACAGAAATATCAAACTGAAAATAAGTTTATTCATCTAATCAACAGATTATTTGGAAAAATATAATATTTGATGATGATACAAAATACAAATCTTTTGTGATAAAGAAAGGTCTATTACAAGGAGATCAGCTATCATCATATTTGTTCAATTTTCATTTAAGTGATATTGATCAAATTTTTATAAGATACAACTTTTCATTATATATGATATGCAGATGATATTGCGATACTTGTTATAAAAAAATATCTTTGCAATGAAAAATAAATTTATGAAATAACTAAACATTTGAAAGAAAACGATTTAAAATTAAATCTGAGTAAATCTAAAATAATTACTGTACTTTTAGAAACAGAATGAAGAAAATAATTGGAAATGATAAATTTTATATTGACAAAGTTGGGTTTGAGATAGTAACTGAAATTTAAGAATTTATTTTACTTAATTGTCATTTAAAGTATATTTTGATTATGTAAAAATAATCAAATGTAAAAATAATCAAATGTAAAAATTAATAATCTTATAATATAATTGAGATGGGTTGATAATAATAATAATTATTATTATTATAATAAGCACTGAGCCCAAACAGTTAGGAGTTGAAAGTTGGTACACAGTTAGGGTACATAACGAGAATGCACACTAAAAAGGGATTTTCGGAAATTCCCCCTGCAGGGAGAGAGAAAAGGTTAAGGATTACCTTGAAGAACTCTGCTTCTACCATACTATTTTAGATGTGGACTTTTGCATTTTGTGGGATATCAAGCATGTTTTTAGACCCATTTAAAAATTCTCTAATTAGTCTGTAAGAATACTGTAAATGAAATGGATTATGTCCATTTCATTTACTTGTTCATTTACTTGTTAATAGATTTTGTTAATTTTTTAGGCACCTGTGGGATTAGTTTTGTGCTGGATTACTGGACATTTTTGTATTTTTGCAAAATTCAATAAGCTATAGATATGTGAACTGAACATTATGGATATTGGGAATATTACCTGGTAAAGCAGCTTTAAATACAGTTGGATGAACAAATCCAACTGTATTTAAAGCTGCTTTACCAGGTAATATTCCCAATATCCATAATGTTCAGTTCACATATCTATAGCTTATTGAATTTTGCAAAAATACAAAAATGTCCAGTAATCCAGCACAAAACTAATCCCACAGGTGCCTAAAAAATTAACAAAATCTTACCGTACCGGTATATAGAAAGAATTACAACTGGATTATGTGACCATTCTGTATAAACAATGATAATGTTCATAAGTTATGACCATTGTGGTTAATGTAACCCTTGGTGTCAAGATGGCAGCTCGTCTCTGATTCCAGCAAGGAAACAGTGGGACGCACGTTCTAATCTAACCTAACCTAACCTATTCTAATAAATTACTATAATTATTAGCAATCAAATTATTAGAATAGGCTAGGTTAGGTTAGGTTAGAACGTGCATCCCACTGTTTCCTTGCTGGAATCAGAGACGAGCCGCCATCTTAGCACCAAGAGTTACATTGACCAAAATGGTTCTCGCTTATAGGAGATTATACTTACTTCTGTTAACTGCACATTAATTAATTTCTTTAAATTATCTAAATTCGAGAGATCAGCTTCTTTATTTTCAATCTAAAAATACCATTTAATTAATCAAACATTATTATTTATAATATTTCTTCATTGTGACAATACAGATTATAGAATTACCTCAATTAATTTCTGACGAATTTTATTCTCCAATTCGGATTTCGTAGATACTGTAGCCATGTGGATACTCTGCTATCACTTATCTATGTATATTTATCTAATTAAGTTAAAATTGACCGAGGAATTTCCATACGTTTACACATAAACGCCTAAACATCTCTATACGATCCCATTTAAACGGGAAAAAATAATTTCAAATATCAATAACGAACATGCGACTTTACTTTTGTCTGACATTTTCCATTATTTACAAAATTTTAATTGTGTATTTTTATATATCGTTTTTAATAATTTTAATCCGGTTTGAAATATTAAAACGTTGTTATTTTAAAAATTTGATTTAAAATTTTAATATAATTGATATTTTGTTTTCTTAAGGTATTATTTATCCGCTAGGGGGAAGAAATACATTCAAACGTTTTTTGACGCGGTTGGAGTCGTGTGTTACTTCTTTAATGTTTGATATTTTCCTATCAAATTGGTTATTTTTTAATTAGAAATTTAAAATGCCGTACGCAAATCAACCGAGTGTTCATATTACTGAACTGACCGAAGAAAATGTTAAGTTCTATATTGAAGATACCGATTTGAGGTAAGACACGGCTTTCGAGTGTGAAAATAAACAATAGATTTAATGAAAACTATGTAGAAAGCTTTTAAACAACGATCGAGTAAATTGTTACCAATGAATACAAAATTACGGTTAGGGTAAAGCAAAAGGTATCCAGCTAAAAAAAGGTCTTAAACTAAATATTAACGAATAGACATAGACATATTTAGATGTTATTTGACACGCTGAATCGATTGGTATTAAAAAAAAATTACTTACGATCAACCGTTTAAAAGTTACGAACGATTTTTTATTTCCGGCTACTTGTTTCGTTTAAGAACAACTTTATTAAGAAATACGCAGGAACTCATCGATATTAACAAAACGAATTACTTTAATTCATCATAATACATTCCATCTACGAGAGAAAGCGACATTAAAAATGCTAAAATGGTGTCGTTAGCCCGTGAACGCACGTACACGCGACAACCATGTAGGGACAACTGACGCAGGGAAATTTTCCCTGACCGGTGGGGAACATGTCGAGCGTGACGTCACTTCCACAATTCCCTACACACACGTGTGCGGTAACAAAAATACATGACACGAAAATATGATTTTTATATATTAAAACAAAAGTAAAAATTTACTAACAAGTTTAGTTTTCCACGTGTTTGTAACAACATTAACGTCTTTAGCTCTTTATCCCCAGATATCCGGCTGCTCTGTACTCTACCATCAGAAGTTAACGAAAAGGTCTCCAGCTATAATTGCGTTTTATACTCATTCTTTCCTCACTGTTTCTCGTCTAGGGGTTTAAACAGTGTGCATATAGTACACACTCGTCATTAAAGCCTTCCTACGCATCTTTTATGTCACTTATACAGCGACGAACGCTTTTACCCTAGATGCTGGCTGCTCTGTACTACGACCATCACAAGTAAAGCAAAAGGTATCCAGCTATAATTGCGTTTTATACGCATTCTTTCCTCACTGTTTCTCGTCTAGGGGTTTAAACAGTGTGCATATAGTACACACTCGTCATTAAAGCCTTCCTATGCCTTTTTTATCTCACTTATACAGCGACGAACGCTTTTACCCTAGATGCTGGCTGCTCTGTACTACTAACATTAAAAAGAAGTGACAATTGTAAAGTACAAAAATAGTATTACGTTATGTATGGGTGATTTTGTTCTAATGATTTTATAGAATTCGTAAAATTTATTATGAGCAATGTAGTAAACTTAGGTTAATATATTACGAAAATTTTTGCGTTTGAGGCATGCCAACGTTCTGCTGCTTTTTTTTTATTAATGTGACTGAGTTGTAGTGAGCGATAGTTGCTATCAGGAAACGTGCAAATACTTTCTTTCACTGAGTAGAGCATAATGTTGACAATAAAAATGAGATAAATATTTTATAATTGCATCTCTTCGAAAATTCACATCTTGTGAAAATATGAATGTTATTTTTCGTTCCGGTTATAATTGATCTGTGTTTTGAAGACTATTTGTTATAGAAAATGCAGGACACTGGTCCAGCATTTTCTATAACAAATAGTCTATAACAAAGCAGAAATAAGCAAGGTTAGTTCAAAACTAACAAATTCTACACAATTCGATTACTATAATCTTTTATACTTATTCATACCGTTTGATTTGAGAACAGTTTCTATTCTTCTACATTGTTAATTCTACTGTCATTTTTTATATTTTGATTTAATTTGTATCACAATTAGACAGTATGTTATCTAATTGTCCAGAAACGGCTGCCGGTGGTCAGTGTTGTTATTCATTCAGCCACTGATAGAGTCGAGTTAATGATAACTTATTTATTGCATACTTCATAATTTTGAATCACCTAGAGTTAGAAATAACTTGGTTAAATAAGTTAAAATCTACCTTTCATAGTTTATTGTAATGTATTAATAAGTTTAAGTGCAGGCTGCACATAATATACAAAAAAAAAACCATAAAAACTTTCAAATGAAAACTTATTTACCATAAACATTTTCAGTCTTTCTGGTTCATAATCACATGTCATTAGTTTAACAGATAATTACAACTTCTAGTTCTGACAGAATACTACAAAGTTCTTAAACTCTGATATTTTATTATTAAAAATATAAGTCAGAACCAAAATTTTACACATCAATATTTTCTTTCATTAAATAATCATGTTACATTTTATTTCTGTAAAAGTGTACATATTGATATATCTAATAAATTTCAGTAATTTCATTTTATTTCATTTGTTGTAATTTCAGCAAATGATTATCTATTAAACATTTTTTGAAGATGTAGAGTTTTTCATTGAATTTGTTAATATTTACAAGAAAGTTGCGAGATCTCACTAGAGCGCGTCGAAATTCTCAATGTAGAATTTTGTTACAAAAATATCACACAAGTCAATAACTTTAACTTTTATTTAAAGAATATTTATTTCTTCTTAAACAACTTTATTTTATCTACAATACAAAACTTGATAATATTTGAATAAATGCAATATGATGAGGACTCCACTAAATATAGTAAATGTTCTGCAATATAACAAAGTTTATTTAAAGTATTTCAACATTTATAATTTGGTTTTATATCATAAATATCTGTCGCTCTGAAAAATGTCCAAACAGCAGAACTTATTTGCTGCTTTAAACATTAGAAGAGACTTTAATCTCACAGTTACTGTTCTGAATTGTAAAAAACCATCATCACCCAGAAGTGAATCCAATTGAATATCCACATAAACACTATCAAAATTTTATTAAATTACTTAATACTTTTTTTTTTTTGACCCACCAAGAAGACCTATGAAGCCAGGGTCATCCTAGCGGTTTTTATATTTTGAATACTGATGATGAAAATATACAATGAAGGTGATGTAATAAATAGAATAATGTATAGAGAATAGAGAAGAAATGGAGGTTGGGATAACCGTTGAAGATAGAGACATTAATCAGTCCAGTGTGCAGTGGAAGCCCCCCAGCAGTGGCTCCCCGGCGGTAAGTCCCACCCCAGTGTTGATACAGCAGACCAGGTGCAGTATGGTGGCACCGACGGTATCGGGGCTTAAACTCCACAGGGGAGAAGGAATCGAACATGGGACCCTGCAGGGGAGTTCTTAATACGTTAATTAATGTTACGCAAACAATCTACATTTAAATAGAAGTTATCTATACATATCATATACATACTGCAAATGTGTTGCACAATTAATCTGACTAAAAATGACCAAAAACAATCTAGTGTACTATTTTGGGTTAGCTTCTCCTGTACAGTATAAGTAAGAATGGAATAACAGTGACTCACTGCTATTAAGCTAATTCGCTTGTGCGTTTCCTGACGGTAAAGTTAGTTGTTCGAAAATATTTTAGAGAAACTTGTTAATAAAGTGAACTCCAGTAAAGCAGCTTATTATTTTATTATATTTACTAAACTATATAACCTATCAGAATAAATCCATCTGTTCTAATGCTAAAGAGGGAAAAGTTCTGTTTGTGGGTTTAAATTCGTGTGGGTTATTAACTACTGAAAGAATGGGACTATAATGCTGTTGATATAATACTACTCTAACTGGTGTATGCTCTGCAAATGCATCATTCGCCAACTGCAGAAAACCGCCTCTAAAAGTTTCAGAAAGTTTTCTGAATTATTTACTGTATTTAAAAACATACCTTTACTAGACCTCATATCTAAATATATGTAAATTGGTCGACCTAATGCTATTGCGCAACTATAAATAGATATAGAATTAGCCCAAATATCTGTGTGCGAAATCGATGGATAATGCTGTTTTGCCATATTAAAAAGTCTATTGCTAACACTTATTCCGCGGACCATATGATCCAAAGTTACCTGCATTTGATTTTTTTCAATCAGTAAATGCATGCTGCTTTTATATTTAATGAAATAATAAAGGGTGCATAATCTTATTAATTCAACAAAAGTATTATTGCCGAACAGAAGAACTGACACGGAAGAATAAAAACAATCACCGTCACCTAAAACGGAAACAGGATGAAATTCAGTTAAAAATAAAGGGTGCAGTATCTTATAACTGGGATAATCTATTTTATATTTCACCTTATCAAAAGCACTAATCCTAGCATTTCGAAGTAATTTTATCATACAGGTAATTTTATTATATTTTTCAAGACTTGCTGATACAGTTAAAATACTAGTACATAGTAATTCTTCTAAAATATTTTTTGCATCAGTTTTTAATTCATTGTTTTCTGTACTACTTTCTTGATTTTTATTATAAACTATATTACTTTCTATATTTTTATTAGGATAAACCTTATTTTTTAGTTTTTTCTTAGCAACTACATTATTTTTACATTCCCCAAAATTATATACATTTAATTTTTTAATCTTACAGGCAGGTTCATATTCTAATGACGGCAATTGCCTTTTTGCCTTTACCATTCCTGGATATATTTGTTTAATATGATGTAGGAATGTTTTAAATCTAAATCCAAAATTATTGATAAATTCCCCTTTTTCATTTTTAAAATACCTCTCAAAATATAAAAATGTTCCTAAATACTGATCCACCATTTCAGACTCATAACTACTGACATTACTCTTAACAGATCGCCAGTGACGTTCCATTGTGTTGGTATGAACATCTTTGTTTTTAGGGTGGACAAAATACTTTTTGTGGCAAACGGTGTAATGTTCCATAAACCCATACTTTTTTAGACCCTGATACACTCTAGCACTATCTGTAATAATTACGGACTGCTCATCCACATATTTTAAAAGGAGAGGCGTAAGTGTGCTTTCCTTCCTATCTGCTACTCTAACTAAAAAGCTTTCCCTACTTTGCCTGCATATTCCTCCAAAAATCCAATCTTGTTCGGATATTAAAATCCTGCCTCTGTTGTACTTCCTAGTGCATAAATGTGCTTCGTCAACTTCTACTGTCAAACCTTTACCTCCAATTTTTTTATTTTCTAAGTTATTCATCATCGTTATTACACACACTTCCCTACAGAAACTGTACCAATCTATAGCTGTAGGTTTAGAAATGTTCGTATGTAGTGCAGCCTGTGTAACGGGTAATCGACAAATAAAACAAAAAGTTACTTTTAATACTTCTAACACAGTTAATTTTGTCCCCGAAAACCAAGTGTTTTCTAAAACTGAAATTCTATTATTACATTTTATCCCATCTATTCTATTATTACAAAAGAATCTGTAACCAAATTTGGATGATTGATGCTTAGCAATTCTCATATTACCATCACATTTTGGACATGGTATAAGTAAGGTAGAGTCATGGAAATCTGGCACTAAACCAAGTTTAAAACATATTTCTATACAGTTATCATCATTAAAATTTTTACTAAAAGTAAAAAAAGTTAAACCCTGAAATATTGACTCTGCATCCATTATGAAATTCTAAATTATAATCCTAAATTTCAAAAGTTATCTACTTTTTTATAATTATGAATACAATTAAACTATAACTCTAAAAGAAACTAAATCATATATATTTTTAATCTAAACGTTATAAATCTTATTACTTATTCTATTTATTATAAATGTAACCACTAGTGTCTAAAAGATCGATTAAATTAAAAAAAAAATTAAAATAGATTAAATTAAAATATAAAATATAATAAAACAATTTAAAAATGTATATATTGGGTATTACTAATATTAATATATACTAAATTTAAATTATAAATAATATAACCACTATCTTATTATATTAAATAATATATAAAATCGTCGAATAATTAATCTTCAGGTTTCTTCACAATAATATCTGCAATAAAATATAGCCGATGTATCAAAGCACTCAATCCTTGGAAGGTATCGAGAAAATGGGAATGAATTATAGTGAGCATGTGTATTTATAAAATTTAATAACTAGCTGTCACGTGATCTGTGCAAACCAATAGTGTACTCCACTATCATCCCATGAGAAATACGAATCGTTGATTTCATTAGCCATTGTTTGGAGTTTGCCAAATATGCAGGTGTGGTTGAACTGTAATGACTGCCCTCCAGACATTCTGTACCCGTATTGCACTTGAACAATTAAGAAATGAACAGCTTAAAATCTATCCGCTATACTGACCCCTCCGGAAAAACCGAACCACCGGAGCGAAATTTATACATTAAAATTACTTTATATTTGTACCTCGTTTTTATCATCCTCGTGAATGACATTACTATATATCTCTTCTGTTAGGTGTTTCAGTTAGATCAGGGGTCACCAAACTTTTCTTCACAGCGGGCCAGATAACTGAGAGAATGACGAGCGCGGGCCGCATTAATTAATAATTCTACTTTCTTTCAATTGTATACTTTCTCTTCGTTCATATCTTAACCAAAAATGAGATATATTTTTTTATCTTATTATTTTCTACCTTTTAAATGTTCGGAATTTTAAAATAATTTAAATATATTGTTTGACGCATTCCATATTCGAATTGTACTGGTCAAAAGCCTGAGTAAGATCATGATTATGGTCGAAAACGTTAGTTTTAATTAAAATTTGTCGTTACTGGGATATAATAAGGTTCTCGTGGGTTAATTATCCTTCCCAATGATTCTGAGAGGAAGTTTCTTTTTTAGATATATTTATTTACACCAGAACACTTGACATGGTTTGTTCCATCTAATATCACCTATGTTTTTGAACCTATTTGTAAATCCTTTCTTTGAGGAAGCGTTGCTCAGCCAACCAGCCAACAGACATTTGTTTAATTTAGAATACGTATTTAGGAATTGCTATTTGTTCCTCTTTGATCTCTTATTTTATAGATTTCATCTATACTTTTATCTTTTTTAAAATCATCATATTTGACATTATAAAATATATTAATTAATAAAAGTATATTCCATATATTGTACTCTAAGAAAAATTACATGTTTTATCCAGCTATGGCGTAGTAAGACGTTAATGATGGAATACATTTATATTACATTTCATACTATATGCACACTGTTTAAACCCCTAGACGAGAAACAGTGAGGAAAGAATGTGTATAAAACGCAATTATAGCTGGATACCTTTTGCTTTACTTGTGATGGTCGTAGTACAGAGCAGCCAGCATCTAGGGTAAAAGCGTTCGTTGCTGTATAAGTGACATAAAAGATGCGTAGGAAGGCTTTAATGACGAGTGTGTACTATATGCACACTGTTTAAACCCCTAGACGAGAAACAGTGAGGAAAGAATGTGTATAAAACGCAATTATAGCTGGATACCTTTTGCTTTACTTGTGATGGTCGTAGTACAGAGCAGCCAGCATCTAGGGTAAAAGCGTTCGTTGCTGTATAAGTGACATAAAAGATGCGTAGGAAGGCTTTAATGACGAGTGTGTACTATATGCACACTGTTTAAACCCCTAGACGAGAAACAGTGAGGAAAGAATGTGTATAAAACGCAATTATAGCTGGATACCTTTTGCTTTACTTGTGATGGTCGTAGTACAGAGCAGCCAGCATCTAGGGTAAAAGCGTTTGTTGCTGTATAAGTGACATAAAAGATGCATAGGAAGGCTTTAATGACGAGTGTGTACTATATGCACACTGTTTAAACCCCTAGACGAGAAACAGTGAGGAAAGAATGAGTATAAAACGCAATTATAGCTGGAGACCTTTTCGTTAACTTCTGATGGTAGAGTACAGAGCAGCCGGATATCTGGGGATAAAGAGCTAAAGACGTTAATGTTGTTACAAACACGTGGAAAACTAAACTTGTTAGTAAATTTTTACTTTTGTTTTAATATATAAAAATCATATTTTCGTGTCATGTATTTTTGTTACCGCACACGTGTGTGTAGGGAATTGTGGAAGTGACGTCACGCTCGACATGTTCCCCACCGGTCAGGGAAAATTTCCCTGCGTCAGTTGTCCCTACATGGTTGTCGCGTGTACGTGCGTTCGCGGGCTAACGACACCATTTTAGCATTTTTAATGTCGCTTTCTCTCGTAGATGGAATGTATTATGATGAATTAAAGTAATTCGTTTTGTTAATATCGATGAGTTCCTGCGTATTTCTTAGTAAAGTTGTTCTTAAACGAAGCAAGTAGCCGGAAATAAAAAATCGTTTGTAACTTTTAAACGGTTGATCGTAAGTAATTTTTTTTAATACCAATCGATTCAGCGTGTCAAATAACATCTAAATATGTCTATGTCTATTCGTTAATATTTAGTTTAAGACCTTTTTTTAGCTGGATACCTTTTGCTTTACCCTAACCCAAAATTACCAGTTGTAAGAACTAAAATTACTGCACAGCATGAGTTTCTTGGGACTATTCTGACACTCGTGTTGTCGAGATTCTGGAAGTGCTGCCATAGGGACTACCTAAGTAAACATCTACCTGATTTTGTTCTTATAAATAGCTTTGGTATCATAACTTTTGCAGCTTTCCATATTTTGTTCAGAAAATAAATTCTTTTTGAAGCAAAAAATATATTTAAACTTGGGAATCATTAATCATTGAACTATAATTTTTATTGTTTTGACATTAGCATACATGTGCACTCTTAAACTGGGATGCTGCTATTATATAAAATATTAACAAATTTGTGCATTGGTATTTTTTTTATGCTTATAAGTTTATAAGTAGCCTAATGTTGAACGTCGTAGCAATAGTGAATTACCATATTTATCTGTATATAAGACACAGTTTTTATTCATTTTTCACTGCTTCAAAAACCTGGGTTGTCCTATACACACGAGTGAAGGATTCTTTGCATTTTTTACCGGATGCTCACCCTCCAGTGTTTAGAAACAAAACTATTTTATCTGTGTCGTTTGAATCGTTCTTGTGTATTGTCAGGAGTAAACATGAATAGCAATAGGAAAATCAAAGCTTTTGAAATGAATTCCAAATTGAAATTTCAAAATAACATGGGAACGCGATATAAGTTTTAATTCGTTCCCACGTGAAAACAGATGATTATTCGAAAGTCAGAATTCTCATTCATTTTTCAAAATTTTAATTTTGAGTGTAATTATTAGAACTAACAATGTTTTGATATTTTTAGTGTTGCAAATAGCTTAAGAAGAGTGTTTATTGCGGAAGTTCCAACATTGGCTATTGATTGGGTGCAATTGGAAGCAAACTCAACTGTTATTCATGATGAATTTATAGCACATCGTCTTGGACTTATTCCTTTAACCAGTGATGAAGTTGTGGACAGGATGCAGTTTTCAAGGGTATGAATACTAGGGGGGATATGTTAAGGGCATGGGTATGTTAAAATTTTTAATAACTAAAATCATAAATAGAAAAATTATAAAAATAATAATTAAAAAATAGCTGAGTAATAACTAAAACTTTTAATTGTATTTTACAATGAATAAAATAAATTTTTACAGGATTGTAGTTGCAGAGATTTTTGTCCAGATTGTTCAATAGAGTTCACGCTAGATGTAAAATGCACTGATGATCAAACTCGACATGTAACAACTGCAGATTTAAAATCTAGTGATTCAAGAGTTGTTCCAGTAAGTAATAATTTTAAATTATATTCTATAAATTTTATAATATTATGACATGCATAATACAAAAGAGAAAAAGTAACTTTGTGATTTGCTAATAATTTTAGTGCCTTGTGTAAATTTATATTGATTCAGGACAAAAGCCCAATTTATGAATTTACAGATACATTAAAAAAATAAAATTAAAACAGAGTGAACAACAAATGTAACCTTTACAAAATTAATAACAATACTATAAAACCTAAATTAAATTTATGTAAAATCAAATTAAAAAAATAAATTACAGAGCAAAGAAGATATATATATATTGACACTGAGTGTGAGTAACAATAAACGGTAAAGCAAAAACAATGGTTATAAAATAAATGAAAATATCTGAAAAAGCCAAAAATATTGTTTAGTTAGTCAAATTGGAACCAAAACAATTACTCAAACATGGTGCCAACTAATAAATATATAAAAATATAAATATGACTATACAAAGATAAGACTTTGCTTTTGTCTTTCCTTCTCGCTGTTCACACCATTAGCAGTCCTTAGACGATTCACAAAATCTCGTGGTACTAAATCTCGCTGTACTAAAGTCTTATCTTTATATAGTCGTATTTATATTTTTATGTATTTATTAAATGTAAATAATGCCGGCCATGTACTTTTTATTAATTTTTTACTTTAAAATGGTGCCAACTGTTCACAGTATAGTGCTCTATATTTATGCAAACTGATGCTGTCAATAACAGTCTGCCATTTTGAATCTCAATGTCAATTTACCAATTATTGATAAATTTGTTTGTATAAAATATTTCATAAAAATTAATTTTGTAAATTTATTATAATCTTTTATTTTTAAAATATACAAATATAAACATTTGTAAGCCCAATATTAAAGCCAAGCAGTTGTCAGATTAAATTTCCTCAGAACAATAATTTTACCTCAGATGCATGACATATCATAAATATATAAGACTATCTTTGTACCAATATGAAATCCTGAAATTAATCTTATAATATAATCAAAATGGATTGATAATAATAAGTGCAGAGCCCAAGCAATTAGGAGTTGAAAGTTGAAATTTGGTACACAGGGTATGTCATGAGAATGTACACTAAGAAGGGATTTTTCAAAATTTCTCCCCTGTGGGGAGAGGGACAGGATTAAGGCTTATCCTAAGAAACAGCTTCTACTGTATTATTTTAGATGCAATTTTTTATTTTTAACTGTGCTTTAGTAGGGTACGCCACGAGAATGCACCCTAATAAAAAATGTTTGGAAATCCCCTGCAGGAAAGAGGTAGAGGGTTAAAAATTACCCTGAAGAACTTGGCTTCTACTGTACTATTTTAGATGTGGTTTTTTGTGTTTTTGACTGTGTTTTAGTAGGGTATGCTATGAAATGCACATTAAGAAGGGATTTTTGGAAATTCAGCTCTCCGAGGGAAAAGGGAGAGAGAGAGAGAGTTTTAGTCAGTATAATGTGTAAATAATAAAGAAGGAAATTAAATAGTGGCACATATAGTATACATTTTGGAAATTAATAAATATTTTAATCATTTCCACTTTTCGGGTAACGCAAAAACGATAAATATGAAATAAACGAATTTGAACGAATATTTGAAATTGTTCCAAATTTGAAAAATTCAAAATATAATGTTTCAAACAAGTTTTCTTAGATTTTAGAATTTAAAATTAATCATTTTATTCAAGTAAGGTTATCATAGTTCTTGCACCCAGTGAAAACGGATAAGATCAGCTATAATCTAATAATCTTAATCTTCACTACAGCTACTTTCTGCCCGAGCAACGCCGGGCTCATCTGCTAGTTATAAAATATTTACATAAAAAATTGTTTCTGCTTGCTGTCCAATCAGCACTCCTCAAATTTATTTGCCATATTTTTTTGATAATTTTCATCATTTGGAAAATGAAAAAGTTTATATACTTTATGTCTGCTATTATTGAAGATATTGTTCTATACTAAACTACTATATTATTTTTGAAAACTGAAATATAAAAAAACCCGTTTAATTAATACATAGTAGCCTGTGCTATCTTGAAATGAGATACAAAATGGTGGATTGTTATGCTTGTATATATATAGAGGGCTTTACACTAGTGAAGAACACTTTTATAAACAGCAATAACACTTCATGGTGGTTGAAGTAATGAAAATACTATATTAGCATATTCATTACAAAATAGAATAACTGATTATACATAGAAATATCATTAATAAAATTTTAAAAATATTTAATAAAAAGTATTCACTTAAACATTAATACTATATTAATACACTTAAACATTAATACTATTTGTTACCAAAGAAAGTACATATCCAAATCAAATAGTAAGTGTTAAGCAAAATTGGCTTACAAAAAAATCACAAAACTTTGTACTATTAATATTATACAATTTAACATATTATAATGTACTTTTAAGTTTAAATCACAATTTAAATAAGAAATATCCATATAGCTTTTGATACTTGATTCAAGAGCAGGGATAATATGACTCCTTTTAAGCTGGCAGATAAAAATCTTAGCAGAATGAATTGAAACCTACTTGAAAATTGAGTGCTATTTAATTACTCAATTTAAAAATTGAATACTTGATTATTTTTTTAAAAATTACATGGCATTTGACTGTCTGCTAGCTTAAATAAAAGTTAGCAGGCAGTCAAACAAATAATGAGCAAAATAAATAAATACTTAATGAAAAATTTGTTTAATATTAATTAAGTACTAATTGAGTGCTTCAAAAATTTACAATTTTCACACAAAATTAGTAAAATATAAAACAATTATATTATTATATAGTATTCCACTGGTATTAGATGTAAAAGAGTGAAATATAAAATTATTTTTAAAGTTGTTTAAATATTTCAGTGCTCTATCTAAAAATTGAGTACTTATTTAGTTTTTTAAATTTGTATATATGCTTTATCATTTCAACTGTTATTAAATTTGCAATTGTTTGGTGACAATTTTATTGTAAAAAGTATATATTGGTTGAAACTGAGTCATTATTTTATGTCTTCTATTTTGCAGTAATTGTCCACATTGTTTTACTGATATTGGCATTTCATCTTTAGATGAAATGTGATCTAATGATGAAGTTTGTACTGACATAGCCTTATTTTTAAACACCTATTTCGAATATCTTTTGTAAAAGCACATATTTTGTCATGGTACTTTCAATTTCTGTAAAACATTACCTTTCAAATTGACAAAATTAAGGGTTAATTTTCCTAATTTTTCAAATGGGGAAAATGTGATCAATTGTTAATTTAGAGAGGTGATGATTCTTAGAAACTATGGGTGCAATGTCAATACTTCGTCAGATTAAGAAAATTTTATTTAATCAGATGTTGGGTAAAGTAATAATGACTAATGAAAACATATATACTCAGAGGCTATATTCAAGGAAGCGTTGGAAGACAGTGATTTTGGGATCAAGGTAAATGGCAAATTAATTAACAACATTAGATATGCAGATGATGCAGTGGTTATAGCAAGTAGTCCTGAAGAATTACAACAACTGATGGACCATATTGTCGAGTACAGTGAACTGCATGCTCTTTTTATGAATTTTGCCAAAACCAAACTTCTTGTGTTCTCAAAAACAAGAAAAAGTGCTAATCTTGTCATTCACAGGAACACTATCGAGCAGGTATCATCTCTCAAATACCTTGGCACAATAATAAACGAACAAGGATCAGCGTAAAGAAATAAAGAGCAAGGATCGAACAAGCCAGAACATCATTTATGAGTATGAAAAAATTTTTTATTAGATCCAATTTGAATTTATGTCTGAGGATTCGAATGTTAAGGTGCTACATCTTCTCTGTCCTGCTGTATGGATGAGAAAGTTGGACTCTGTACTCCCAAACTGAGAAAAGAATTGAAGCTTTCGAAATGCATTTGTACAGGCGAATACCTCGAATATCATGGGTGCAAAGGATTACTAATGTTGAAGTTCTGAACCACACGAACATCAAACAAAAACAACTCCTGCTAACCATCAAGATCAGGAAAACACAGTACATTGGTCATATAATGAGAGGAGAGAAATATTGAATACTTAGACTAATATTAGAGAGGAAAATACAAGGAAAAGGTCTGTTGGGAGACCAAAGAATCATTGGTTGAAAGACATCACAAGGTGGTTCGAGCGAACATCTATGGAGATATTCCAAGCTGCTATATTGAGGACTACATTAGCTATATGAATCGCCTACCTTCGACAAGAGATGGCGCATTAAGAAGAAGAATGAAAACATATTCATGTAACCAATCAATATTAGTTTTATCACCTGATACTTCCATTACAATAAATTTTTTAGAACTAAAAATTTTCCTGCCAAGCATGATGGACTACTTTCTATGAGAAAGTAGAGATTGAAGAATTGCAGATTTCAAGTAATTCAAGAAGAGTAGCTAATATTTCTACAAATTAAATAGCCTATACTGTCCATTGAAACATAATTGATGCATGATAATACATTCTAAACAAAAGGCTTATTAGATTGTTACTTCTGATTGGATAATAGAATGTCACATAGTCACTACAAGAATATTTTTTTAATTGTTGTAGAAGCAACATGATGAGGTTGTGTTTTAAAATTTAATGTGTAAATTTTAAATTTAATAAAGTAAATTTAAAATTATGTCATTTGCTAAAATATTTAAAACTGCAACTTACAATAAATGACATCACTGATGTCACTGCAATGTAAGTAACATCAATGAGCCAAATTTGATAAAAACCCTTTTTATAACAAATAACTAATATTTCCATTGAAACACACAAAAAAAATAAAAGAATATAACCAAAATTTCACCTGAATTGGAAAAAAATAGCAAGAGATATAGGAAATTTACAAACACACACAGTCGATGGATTTTATATTATTAATAGAATAAATGACAACTAACAATCGAAAAAAAAACTGTATAACAATTTATTAAATTACATTCCATATAATTTCATATGAAATGAAATCCAGTTCTGTCAATTTCTTTACTCTTGTCCATAACAACTATTATATAAAATATGAATAATCATTTTATATTTTACTAATTTTGTGTAAAAAGTATAAATTTTTGAAGTATTCAATTAGCACTTAATTAATATTAAACAAATTTTTCATTAAGTATTTATTTTGCTCATTATTTGTTTATCTATTTGCTAACTTTTATTTAAGCTAGCAGACTAATTTTTTTTTAAAATTATTAAGCACTCAATTTTTCAAGTAAGTTTCAATTTATATTGTATAATTGTCATGTTTCATAATGTGATATGTTTATCAGAAAAAAGTGTTATTCTTTAATTTTCTTTCAAAATTTTAAATAATAGTTGCCAACCATAAATGCAAAAAGATTATCTAATTGAAAATTATTAATTTAAACCATATTTCCATAGTAGTCATGTGTTTTTAAGATATGAACTAATGTTTTACTACAATGGAAGAACAAACATCTATGTAGCTTTTGGTACATATTATGTAGATCTAAATAAATTTTGATAAATTATAAGATTTTAAACCAAATAAAGATTCTCTTAAAAATAAAAAATTCAAATGGCAGGGACTGAAATGTCAAATAGAAGACATTTAATGGAGCTTATTTTTTCAAACTATACAATTATATTATAAAATTTCCAAATATACATTCAAATCTAAAACTCCAATCAATATCCCACACTTCGGCTGCATATAAAAACAACAGACTGTAACAATTAAGGGTTGCAAATTCACCAACTTTTTTATTATCAGTAAAATAGTAAATTTTCAAAATATTATTGTTTTACTAGTAAATTACCAATAATTTTTAAATTTGACTCCAAATGAAAAAATTAATGCATTAGTTATTGCTTAATTGCTGATTCATCAATAAGTGGAAACTAAACAACCACTAGTGTACAAATTAATTCCTTTCTTCTGTTTTGAAAAGCAACAGTTTTGTTGATCAAAAAATAGGCCATGACTAAAAGGTGGCCAGTGCAATTGCTCATATTCAAATAACATTTTAGTTGACAAAATGGGACACATAAATGTGTTCCATTTTGCCAAATAAAATGTTATCCATGTTAGCTTAATATGATATTGTGGCATACTTGCCTGTCTTTAGGTCAAATTCCATAATTCAAATCAGCATAAATGTAGCCTGAAAATTCAGTAGTTTAGATTTATTATTAATCTGGGCTTTGATCATTAATATACATGTATAATAAATTATGCCAGGATGAACTCAAAGTCAGTTAAAAATCTTAGAAGGGTGTGGATATAGACATTTCAAGTCTGTTCAATAACTAGCCTATATTAGGGCTCCGATGGTCTTTAGAAATCTTTAAAAAGTGCTTACATTTTTTTATGGTGCTTAAAAGTATTTAATTTTTACAAAAATGTGAAAAAAGCTTTATAAATACTTAATTATTTATAATTGAAGACTAAAACAAACATATAAAAAACAAAGTTGAAAAAATTGATTGTTCTGAACAGTTAGAAACCAAATGACAGAACAACTAATACCAACATTTGATTGGTTCATTCTTTTTGCAGGGGTAGGCCAGGTAAGGAATTAGGGAAGACACTGTGAGAAATTGAAAATTTTAATTATGAAATTTCCTCATGCAAAGAATCATTATTTGTTTATTTGTTTTGTCAAACCGTGCCTTCTTTTTCTTGTTTTGTTTGGTGTCACAACTTGGTGAATTTATAGACACTTGGCAAATTCATCTATTTAATCCATAATGTTTACAGAGACGCGTTTCGGGCTTTCGCCCGTCTTCAGTCTATTACGTGATATACATATGTTGTATCTGGTGGGCATCTGTCCGGCACCTTCCGCACTACGTCTTCCCACTTACTTTCCCCTCCCTGCTAACTTGACTGCTTCCCCTGCATGTCTCACAGCGTGTAACTTCTCCCTCCCAGAATGCTGCACACAGCCACGCCTACGACTGTATAAATATACTTTTAAGATATTCTATTTAATAGTTGTAACCAGCTTTTATGAATTTCTGTGCTTAGGTTCTTGTTAACATTATTTTTGTCTGTAGTAATTTTGTAGCTTTCTTTAAATTTTCTTTTGTACCAATTTTTTTCTTTGCGTACTATTTTATCATCAGTTTTATCTATGCTGCAGTTATGAGTTGTGCAATGTTCGTAAAAAACAGAGTTTATTGTATTATATTTGAAATCCGCGACGTGTTCTTTTAATCTTGTTTCCAATCTTCTTTTTGTTTCTCCAATGTATGCTTTTGGTGGTTCACATGTGCAAGGTATTTTGTAAACGACATCAGTAGTGTTGTATTTATTTGGTTGTTTATTTACGCCAGGTTTAGTCTGCTGGATTCTTTTTTGTAAGTTTCTATAAGTTGGTGCCAGTTTTATATTTATTTTATTGAAACTTTTATTTATCTGTTCGAATAAGCCACGAATGTAGGGGGAAGGATATGTATCTTAATCTGCTTTTATCTTTGTTTTGTTTATTTTCCAGTCTTTTTCCAGTAAAATCTTCACTGGAAAAAGACTGGAAAATAAACAAAACAAAGATAAAGGCAGATTAAGATACATATCCTTCCCCCTACATTCGTGGCTTATTCGAACAGATAAATAAAAGTTTCAATAAAATAAATATAAAACTGGCACCAACTTATAGAAACTTACAAAAAAGAATCCAGCAGACTAAACCTGGCGTAAATAAACAACCAAATAAATACAACACTACTGATGTCGTTTACAAAATACCTTGCACATGTGAACCACCAAAAGCATACATTGGAGAAACAAAAAGAAGATTGGAAACAAGATTAAAAGAACACGTCGCGGATTTCAAATATAATACAATAAACTCTGTTTTTTACGAACATTGCACAACTCATAACTGCAGCATAGATAAAACTGATGATAAAATAGTACGCAAAGAAAAAAATTGGTACAAAAGAAAATTTAAAGAAAGCTACAAAATTACTACAGACAAAAATAATGTTAACAAGAACCTAAGCACAGAAATTCATAAAAGCTGGTTACAACTATTAAATAGAATATCTTAAAAGTATATTTATACAGTCGTAGGCGTGGCTGTGTGCAGCATTCTGGGAGGGAGAAGTTACACGCTGTGAGACATGCAGGGGAAGCAGTCAAGTTAGCAGGGAGGGGAAAGTAAGTGGGAAGACGTAGTGCGGAAGGTGCCGGACAGATGCCCACCAGATACAACATATGTATATCACGTAATAGACTGAAGACGGGCGAAAGCCCGAAACGCGTCTCTGTAAACATTATGGATTAAATAGATGAATTTGCCAAGTGTCTATAAATTCACCAAGTTGTGACACCAAACAAAACAATCATTATTTGATTATATAAGAAATTGTGAAATTACTAAACAGCTATGGCTCTCTCTCTGGTGGTAGACAGAAATATATATTTTTTTATCTTTCATAGAAGTAAGATGAAAATAAATATGCCAACCAGTGACTATATATTTGTATAATACCACTGAACATTGTGTGGATTTTCATCTCACTAGTAGGTTGGCTATGTGGAGTTTTCTGGGTTTACTTCATGTGTCAAACATATAAATAGGGGCCAGTTTTCTATAGAAGTTTTCTGGAAGATATCTTTCTTTGGAGATTGTGTGTGTTGTGTTGTTGTATTGCATCAAATCAAACTGAAAAGAAATAAAATAAATGTACTTGTTTATTTCCAAAGTTTCATTTTAAGTATAATATTTCTGTTTATTTTTTAAGGAATTTAGTTTACATGATCAGTAATTAAATAACTATTTTTATTTATTATTATTTTTTTTAGGTTACTTCCAGACATAGAGAGGATGATACTAGTGAATATGGAGAAACAGATGGTATGTTTTTTAATGTAATGTAATTCTGTTATTTAGATTATCATTACACAAATGTATGTATCTTATAGATATCCTTTTGGTTAAGTTGCGTAAAGGACAAGAATTGAAGATAAGAGCCTATGCAAAGAAAGGTTTTGGAAAAGAACATGCAAAATGGATTCCGACATGTGGTGTTGCATTTGAATATGATCCTGATAATGCTTTTCGTCATACAACTTATCCAAAACCAGAAGAATGGTACTTAAACATTTTTTAAAACGTTAAATGATTTTGTAATATTTTTGTTATACACTTTTATTGAAAGACATTTTATCACTTCAGGCAGAAGAGTGAATACTCAGAATTAGATGAAGATAAGTGTAAGTCACAATTAATATCACATTTATTGACAACTATATTTGATTTATAAAAAAAAAATCAGATATTGTATTTATTTTTAATATGATAAATATAATAATTATTGGAATTTTCTATTATTAACATAGAGGGCATTTATATTGCTATTATTTTATTTTATTTTTCTAATTATTAGAATAATTAAACATTTTTAGAAATAAGATTAATTTCCATATTTCATGTTCAAATTTAAAACATTACAAGAATTAAAAAGTTTAGCTTAAACAAGTTTTATAAAAAAAATTCAAATATTTATTTTATTTTTAATATTAATCTGTTTTCCATGACAATGATTATTTTTAAAAATATTATCAGATAGAAGAAAAATTTGGAAAATCTTCAAGATGGGAATTAAAATTAAATTTTTCCAGTGAAAGGATTCATTTTAACATATTTATTTTTTCACTTGATATCAAAATATAAAGTGAAAAGCTTTTATATGAAAATACCACAAAATTCAAAACAAAAGAAAGATACAGTACAGTAATTTGAACTACTATGTTTTTGTATAGTTAATGATTTATCTATCTTTCAATAAATTTTGTATCTATATATATAATCAAGATGGGTTGTTGATGATAAGTGCAAAACCAAAATGATTAGGAGTTGAAAGTTGGTGCACAGTTAGGATACACCATGAGAATGCACACTAAGAAAGAATTTTTGGAAATTCCACCCATGACAGAAGAGGGAAGAGAGTCAATATAAAGTGTAAATAATAATGAAGATCAATAAATAGTGGCACATAGAGTACACGGTATACAATTTTGGCAATTAATAAATATTTTAATCATTTCCACCTTTCAGATAACCCCAAAACAATAAATTTTAAAATAAACAAATTTGAACGAATATTTGAATTCGTTACAAATTCGAAAATACGAAAAATTTGAAATATAATGCTCCAAACAAGTTTTCTTTAGATTTTAGAATTTTAAATTAATCATTTTATTAAAGTAAGGTTATCATTAAGTTAATTTTCTTTATAATGAAAATTTTTTGATTTTTTATTATATAGGTTATTCAGTTTTTTAGTTTTTAAGTTACTTAAATAAAAATCTTTTTAAATACTAAAGATTTATTCAGTTAAAATTCAATAATGATTTTAATCATTCATTATTATTTTTTTCTATTAGATATACAATAATTAGAAGAGTGAAAACAAAATTTCTCATAAATTTGACCCTAATCTTATAATGTAATCAAGATTGATTGATAATAATAAGTGCATGCCCAAATGATTAGGAGTCGAAAGTTGAAATTTAATACACAGTTAGGTTAAGTCATGAGAATGTACACAAAGAAGGGATTTTTTTTGAAATTTCCCTGTGGGGAGAGGTAGAGGGTTAAGGATTACTCTGAACTCAGATTCTACTGTACTATTTTAGATGTGTTTTTTTTTTTTTTTTACATTTTTGTGGGAAATCAAACATATTTTTAGACCCATCTAAAAATTCCTTGGAAGAGAGGGGCCTAATTCTTGCACCTGGTGAAAATGGGTAAGATCAGCTATAATTGAACAATCTTAATCTTTGCTATCATTACTTTTTTCCCAAGCAATGTCAGACTCATCCACTAGTTTAGTAATAAAATTTTCTAATTACAGTGGAATTTGGTTGACTTGAACCCAGATAACTCGAAGTCATTTTCTTTCCCTGATTGTTCAGCTTAGGGATTTACATGTTAAATCAAACTGTTTAACTTGAATGGGTTTTGATATGGTATTTTCATAAACTCTCCAGAATTTTAATTTTTTCATTAAATAAAATAATTAACGTTTATCTCTTGAATAAATGATCAGAAACAAGTGTGGAAAAATATCTTAAGAACTAGGGTTTGATTTATGCAACAGGTAGAAAATACAAACCTTTATAACAGAATGGTAAACAAGCAGAACAGTGTTTCTAACAGTTTGCTGTGTACCTCTTACTGTAACTTCAGCAGACTGCCACAAATATTTCCAAGTAAAATAAAAATAATATGGATTAAAATATGTTATTTTTATTTAGCTTATTGACATAGAAATTAATATAATAATAAAAATGTAGTATAAATGAGAACTATACCACATACTATTTCCAACAGTTGATATGCCTCATTGATGCAATTAGTAGAGCATAAAGAGAGACATTCTACAGTATTCAACTGTCATATATGATATATAATGATACTTTACCACATAAACTATTAATGCTGTATTAGAAGTGTAGATTTTGGTGTGGATATGTTTACCAGTAGACCTTTTGTATAATAGGTTAATTCTTACCAACATAACATGTTGAACATTTTTAGCAGTTGCTTGATATTCTATGAAGATCTTGTTGGCACATTCTTTTTCACATGGGCTATGTAATGTATTGAAAGATGTGATTATTTTTTCAATATAAGCAGTGTGGCCTTATGACATACTTTTATTATAAGCCATGTAGCCTATATCATATATTGCAGATTTAACCAACTGTATATTTGGAAGATTAACTTAAATCACAGGTATGAGTTTAAACAAGAATTTTGAGCTGAAAACCTGAGTTGATTTATATATCAGGATAGTTTGACTTATTGTATTGTATTGTTTAAAGTTCCTTTTTACAGAATAAAAATAGAGACTGTTTTACAGAATATTTGGACAAATTGTTTTAAGTTATTGATTATTAATTGATACCAATAAGGTTTTGAGTCTTGACTATTTTTTTATTTTCTCAGCTCTAGGCATTTCTGTTTTCAAGTTTTGAGGATTCCCAAGATACAATTTCAATCATGAAATTGTTTTTAAATTATACTTATTATATATTTTATTGCCATTTTAATATATTTATGCACAGAATTAAATACCAATTTTAAATTAAAACAAAAAGTTTTATTATAGCACATTTTTTTAGGAATTAATGCATATAAAGTAAAAACATTTAAGTTTAAAATAAGCAAAACATATCAAAAAGAAATATAATTTTTATTATATGCAATTAATAATATAGAAAATTATATAGTTGATTCTGCTTAATTGGACATATCAAGACTTGACTAATTTGTCCTGATTAAGTGGCTGCCTGAATAAAGCAAATTTTAAGGGAACAGACAAAATTAAAATGAAAAATGGGTAATTAAGACAAGAATCATTTATTGGAAAATATGATCAATATTCAGTATTTTGTATGTACAGTACATATGTATAAATAAATTCTAGTAAAAAAAAGTAACATCAAAATGTAATTGTTAGACCAAAAAAAAAGTTATTTTTACAGAAATTTATTGAGCATATATTGAATGAGTTTTCTTTATATTTTGCAAGTGGATAAATCAGTGCAGGTATCCATTGCAGAAATGGTAATCCTTCATTTCCATCTTGCATAAAATACCATCTTAGTTCAGAAATAAACTTTCTGCCTTCCTAGCTGGAGTATTGTCTGTAAATAATATAATAATAATATTGTTATTATTCTCAAATGATTTTACATGAGATATAATAATTATTTCAGATTTTATTAAGCTCCTAAAAGTATATATAAAATATATGTTTAAATAGATTAATCTTCATTAACGATTTTACAATAGTTTAAAGTCATTCATAACTATATTTTCAGACGAAAGTGATTTTATTTGCGAAGGAAAACCAGACAAATTCTACTTCAATGTGGAATCTTCGGGAACTCTTCGTCCAGAAAACATAGTACTTTCCGGTCTGAACATCATGAAGAAAAAATTAAGCGATTTGCAAACACAACTAAGTCACGAAATGCAACACGACGCTCTCGCTATTAATTAGTGAATTTTGTATAATTGTATATTTATCTTAACCTTATGTAATTTCGAATTTTGATCAAATAAATGTAATTTTCTTACAAAATATTTTACTTGATATTTTTGGCTGTGAGAAATTTGGTAGAATTTAAATACTAACAGTTTTTAGCTATTAAAACATAATAGAAGATTATTAATAATTATCTTTTATCTTAAAAAATCAAATAGAATCGTAAATATAAATTTGCTTATTTTTTGGAGAGTTTTATTTGCCAAAGATAAACAAAATAGACAAAAAACTAGTAGAATCTAACGATACGATTTTATACCTGTACCTTTTATCATTTATTTCCTTACATTATAAAATATTTCTAGGTAGTTTTTAGGTCAATTATAATTACTTTCTCGATATAATTTTTGTGGTATTCTTCAATTGAATTTTAAATTTGCATTTAACTTTCTTTGATGATATTTTCTAATAGAATAAAAAAATAAGTAGAGTCATCAAGACCGCACATGTCCTTGGTTTATCAGAATTTATGAAAGAAACAATGAAAATGTCTGGCCTTAGTGCCTGTCACTAATGGCCACACCCAATTATTTGAATCATTAAACTGACCTATTTTCAATCCTAGTTACGTTTTTATACTTTCTTTGATTAAAAAAAAAGTGATGTCATTTGTGAAGTCGACAATATTTTATACATTATCCGAGTTTATCAACGAAATTTCTACAGTAATAAGTGTAGAAATTATGTAAAATCGTTCAAAAATGATTATTAAAAAATTTCTCTTCCTAAATGAATTACATATTTCCTGTTCCACTAACCTTCAAATGAGAGCGGTTAGAGTTACTGACCGCTCTACGCGTTCTAGTTTCCATCTAGTTCTTATATGCTGCTACATAGGTGCGAATCCGCACGTATGTTACCGTAAACCTTTCGGGAGCTTAAATGACTGATTTTAGATGGATCTATGGTGCATTCCTTTTAACCTGTCTTCAACTTATCTTGGCTATTTTTCTATCTCTCTTCGATAGAAAAATTCAACCGGTAAGTTCAGTTTATTATTATCAAAATAGCAACGAAAGGGAATTAATAGCGTTTTGCAAAATGTAACTAGGAGTTCTATAAAATTACTCTTGGCATTTAGATGAAACAAAGATTAATTTCTCTACATCCAAAATTGTATTATTAAATAATATCTACTGTAATAATAATAAACTCAATTTATGTTCATACAGGTAGACTGTTTATCATCTGACGTTCAAGACTCCAGTTTTTGCTTATCTCCACCTCAATGGCTCCATCACAATCACGAAAGGTTTCATTTATTATAATAAAATAATGATTAAATTGATTTCTGCATTTGTTTCATTTACTGAAAATATAGCACTACAGCAAATAACTGTTTAAATTATATTATTTTTTTCTTCACTAAAATATTGAAATTTATTTAGATTAGAATTAACAGAGTAGAACAAACTCGCCATTTATAGAAACCAGTCTTTCGAGAAGGACGAAATTTTATGATTATTCAACGTTTGAATTCTTTGAATTAAATCTTGAACGTGGAATATATCTTCGGTGAAATCTGTTCGACATTTAAGATTCCAAGGTTCGTTTTCAAGAACCTTGAAATTGAAATGCGATATTTCACATTTAAAAGTTTGGTAAAAATAATTAAATATTGAATTTTAAGTTTTCAGTATTTCAAACCTCTAATGGTTAATTTAAACACATTAAAAACCTGTATTTTTATTTTTATTTTTAAAATAATAATACATTTAATACCTAAGCTCGTTCTGTACTATTTATAATACTCGTTTAATTAGATTTTCGTCAGTTACAAAATAAAAATATATCAGAAATGTCTTGTTTTTACACTGATATACATCGATAAATGTCTATAAGGTTTATTTAAATTCGTGTTTAAAAAATATATATATTCTATCAATCTGATCCTATTTATCTTCTCCAATTTTGTTAAATTAAAAAATTAAGTTTTGGGCACATTTTTCTCTATTTTTTGTCAAATTTTCGAAAAAATAAAGATTTGAAAGAGGTTTGAATGAAACTCTCATTAGAGGATCGTCTAAGCCCAACAAAGGAATACAGTAACCATTTCAACTTCTTTAAACCTCAATTTAAAAATATTTTGATAATATTTAAAGTATATAAAATATATGTATTATCGAAATGGGAAGCTCTTCTTTCAATTTATGACACCGAAACAGAACAATTCACTCTTGAAATTTTCAAATTTGTCTGTGAATTTAAATATCGTCAATCTCGCCAACAATGAAAAAATTCTCTCTATATTAAAATGTTAATATATCCTCTCTATATATGTAATATTTAGATATTTTTATCTATATAGGTTGTGTTTGTTCTTCGTTCTAGATTCCGCATGCAAATCACATAATATATATATATTGTACTGTACATATGTACATATAAATACATTTTCTGCAATAAATTTCTCCAGTCTTTCATGAAATTTACTTAAACTTTTAAATTTAAAATTAAAAAAATAAGAATTGTCTCAAAAGTTTAAAAAATTCCGTACAGATGGCAGCATATGCAATCAAATGCAAGCAAATTATTCTATTAAGCTTTGGTTATTTAATTACATTTAGAATGCAATCAAAAGATAAAATACCAAAATACGACACTACTCTACGAAGGAGCTACTAGTTTTAGTTTATTATAATCAACTACACGTAGAAAGGCGTAGTTTTTTTTTTTATAGAGGATTGTCCATAAATGACGTCCACACTGGAAGGGAGGGAGGGAGGAGATTGTAGGATAGTAGGATAAAGTAGGACAAGAGGTAAGGGAGGAGTTGAGCTTCGGTGGACGTTCGTTTATTTCATTAAATTTTACACAGTATGCATTTTATTGTATTTATTTCAAAATTTCTTGTATGTTTCGTTTCTACTTACGGTATCTATCATTCGTAAAGTGATAAAGGTTTTGAAGGGGTTGTTGGACGTCCGAACTCATGGACAAACTGGGATAAGAGGGGTAGGGAGAGTAAAAATTTCCTGAAAAATGCGGACGAAATTTATGGACAGCCCCATAGCCATAAATGCATGCGTGTAAGAAAATATTCGCCCGTTGAGCAAGAATTTTGTGTTTGCACGTTCGATGTACTTAGACTCCTATAACCGTGTCTGTAGATGAATTACCTCCCTCGGGTAAAAATGTTTCTACACAAAACATTTTGCTGGATACTAAAACATTTCAATGAATACCGATCAAACTAAAGCATCTTTAGACAAAGCATTTTGTCGATAAATATTCTGGTTTATCGCGTTTTTGCCTTTTGATCAATGTACTGTACGTTGGAATCTATATAAATCGGATTTTTGGAAAACAATTTTCCCATAGAAAAAGCATTACATTTTTATCGCCATCTGCTGGAGATCGCGTGGATAACCAAGAGGTTACAATCAGCCTTAACAGTTCTGAACAGAATTATCCTTATCATTTAAATTTCGAATTAGCAGGATAGCAGATATTATTGTAAAGCATTTCAGAAAATAAACAGGAATTACGAAGAATTTGTTGAAATAAATAACGAGTACGTTGCTATCAGTAAAAGCAACAATAATTATGTACTTAATTATTGTTGCTTCTTTTGTATTGTTGCTTAATTATTGTTGTAGTGCTTATATCATTATATAGGCTACACACGACACATTTTTTTTTTTAAATTTGAAATTAATAAACTTATTCCACAAATTAAACTATGTATTTTGTAAATTAGATAAAAGTGTTGTTGTCGATCTGAAAGATTATATCGAAAAAAATAAAAATGATTAAACTGTATTTAAACAAAAGTTATTATAATTTAAAATATGATCAAAATTTTATTATACTGAAAAATATATCTACTTAACTGCAGTATAATAATTTAATAAGTATTTATTATAAACTATAATTCTATATATGTTGGCAGATTGTCATTTAAAAATCTTTTTTAGTGACAACATACATAATGCTTGACCTATATTTGCATTTTGATGTAGTGAAAATTAGTTATTAAGGATATTGAAATAAAAAACAAAATATATTGTCCTTTCCTTAGACAAGTTTTGACTGCAATTACAGTTACATTCGTTACAAAGTATAACTACTGTATATACAAGTATTTTCTGTACATCCTCGACAGAAACAGTAATAAATATTCGCTAATATTTTAATCAAAAATTCAATAAAACTTTTTCTATTAATAATATAGGTTTTCAAATTTTTATAATTCTTTTCTCGCATATACTCTACAATCTTTTCCCTTTTGTTTTGCAGTAATGGCTCCAATATATTTTATAATTATTATTTCCACTGTTTAACTAAAATGTTGGCATTTTCTGTAACCTTACGTTTTGTTTTTGACATACATTTTGATCATATTTATTATCCTTTCTCACTTTCCTGGAATCTTTTTCTCATTTTGCAAGTTGTGTATCATGTAATAAACGTTTTTTCTAAATTCTAAAAGCATAGAAAAGGCCTATTATACAGAAAGTTTTTCATTTTCTGCATCAGTTATTTATCAAATAATGTTAGTGTATAATTCGATATCTATAATGTATAATGTATAATATATAATGTATAATTTGATAATCTAGATGGTGACTATATCCTCCATAACGAAAGCCATAGGGAGAGAAACCAAAGTGGACGATGATCGTATCTATAACTGACTCCATGTCCACCAAATCCTGGATGAAAGGTTACTTCTCCTGCCAAACACGCATCTACAAAAGCTAAAATGAAGGCGACGAAAATCTAGAATAAAATAGTAATAATAATGAAGCCCGATAACAAAATAATTTTATATTATCATAAAATGCAGCCTTACTGTTATTATCACAGATTTAAGCATTTTTCCCTGAGATGTTTAAATGTATGGATTCAATATCGAATGCATTTATATATACGGCTAAACAAATAATAAATCATTTAGTTCAATTCCACGACTTATAATAGTCTTTCACCTTTAACCGAGTAAGTAGTAATATTCGTTAATCGGAACAAGGTCGATAGAGGTCGAAATCTATTCGATTTAATTTTAATTTCGTAATTATTAAATTATTCATGCTAATGCTGGAACTTAAAATTTTTCCTGTTCGAATATTAATTGATATTAGTTCGTTCTTGCTATCACACAGGCCTACGAAGAGGCAATAAAATAAAAAATGCATTGGATTATTATTACTTATAATATTCATTACACCTATACCAATATGTCACGTCTTTCTTATTTCTATTAGAAAATATAAAAATGCAATGGACTTATAAAGACAGCATTCACTTTTATCGGGTGGTCATTATATCGAGAGTCAACTGTATTTGAAATATCAATTTTTAACACAGCTTATATTCATGAGACGTTTATAAATGTATTAGTAATCAACAGTACTATAGAATTGAATCAAATATCCACAGAATTTATGAAATTCGTATTTTGCTCTTCTTCGGCCAGTATAAAGAGGTTCATTATAAATGAACATTTATATAATAGCAGATTATTCTATAAGCGAACTAAGTGCTTGTTTGAAACTCCTAGAAAAGGAAATAATTTTATATTAAATTCTATATTAGCTAGACCTTAGTTTCTAGTTATTTTAATTAGCTATTGTTATTATTTTTCTTTTGCTATCTCTAGAATAACTGAAAAAAGTATACTTACTTATTAAGATATACTTTTTCATCAATTAAGTATTAAGTATTTGTAAAAATTTGTTTCTTCTGCTCATCTTTTCTGTATTGGTTTTCATTTCAGGTTTATTCGATCTATTTTCATGATATATAAGACTTTTACAAATTATTTTTAATGCTTTTATTCATAATAGTGCATTTCAATTTCGACAATTTGGTATAAAATCAAAGGGAATTTGCTTAGAATTTTATCGAAATACATAATATTATTATATAAATTATTTTCTATTAATACGTAATGAAACAAATAGAGGATTCAGTTTTTCAAATCAGAAAAATTTTTTAATTGTAATAACTTCACATATTCTTCTTCGAGATATTTATGTGCCATATAATCATAATCGCAATGAAACAAAATGAATAATATTTACAATTCCACAAAATTAAATAATTTGACATTTTAATAATTAGACTAGTATATATCTACACGGAAAGTCTACACGGAATTTTTCAGTTTGGGACATGACCTAAAGGCAAAAATACGTGACACGATTTTTACAATATGTTGACAAATATTATTAGAGAACAAAAGTAAGTAGATAATATTTTTTCTTTATTTCAGAAATTTAATTGTAAAGTTAATAATATATACTTCACATCGTTTCATTTATTTATAAAGTTAATCAATAGCAATTAGCAAATTCATCATCCTTAATTTTCTGTTAAACATTTAATACTAATAGATTTATGATCTTTTCACATCTTGGTTATTCATCAGTTGTGTACTTTTATACTAACTAGGTTAAGACTTTTACCGATTACATGAATAAGGTTTCATACAGTTTTTTAAAATCGTGTAACTGATAAATTAAATTGTATTTAGAAGCATTTTATGATAAATTTTTTATATTATTATATTATTATATTATATTTATATTTTTTATATTTTATGATAAATTTTTTAATTTTTAAAATAATTTATATAGAAATTTCTTATGAGATATTAGCGAAGTATTTGATATATATACATACTCTTCTATATTTAACAAAATACAGTGGTGCCTCATATAACGTACTTAATCCGTTCCAGGTGCACGTCCGTTAAGTGAAACGTCCGTTATACGAAACGCATTTTCCCATAGAAATACATGTTAAAACATCTAATTCGTTCCGCAGCATAAGATAACCGTACTGTATCATAAAAAAAAGAACATGGGTGCGTTCTTTTATTCCTCCGCGTAACGCTGCGCGAGCGACATCCGTTTAAAAATTCCTGCGGAACGCGTTCCTAAATTCCGGTGGGAGTGCGCGCCGTCGAACGGCAAAAACGGCCGCTTGTAACAGTGGTTTACGGTGGAAAGCAACGTGGTGTCCTTCATGGCTCAGATAGTTTCGTTTTCGGGTCCATTATGTGGTTTTATGAATGAGAATTTAGAAATTGTGAAAGCGCAAGTTAGCGCACGCGGTGATGTAAGTGTCTTTACGAATTTTTTTTCGAGGCTATTTTGAATGCTCTTTCAACAAATAATCCATTTTATGGTTAAATTTTACAATTGGGACCCTTCTTTTGCCTTTTAAAGCTCTTATTTTAGAATTATAGATTCCTCCATCACGATACTACCGATAGTGCGGGCGCCGCCATCTTTCTTTCTTTCACAGTCGTTCCTAAATGCCTACAAACAGCAGCGCACTCCCGTAATAGCGGAGACGCAGAGCGACCGCTATTAAAGAACGCACCCATGGAGCAGTCACCAATTATGCCGGAAAGTCCGTTGTTCGCAGCCAGTCCGTAGCTCGAGTCACGTAACGGCCAAACAGAAAGTCCGTTGTTCGCAGCGTCCGTTATGCGAGGCGTACGTTATACGAGGCACCACTGTATTATAACTTGTCATTACACTTATAATTTACAATTAACATGAATTATTTTAAACATTTTTGATATTAAAGCATTTTTAATTTTATTTAAAACTATAAAAATTGTTTAATTAAATGTTTAAATCTGTAAATATTACAAATAATTTTTAATATTCAACAATGTATATATTAACTTCTTATAATTTAATATATGAATAATAAATTATAAGAAGTTTTTAAATTTTAAAATGATTTTATTTGAAAAATTTAATTTATTTGAAGTTTAGAATTCAAAATAACATCTTGCAAATCTATTTGTTTCTATTAAAACATTTAAAAAAATTAAATATTAACCGTAAAAGCTCATTACATGTCAGTAGTAAGTGTCAGTCTCTTATAGTAACTATCATTAAATATTTTGATAAATGCAGTTTGAATGTTATATTCATCTTAATTTGTTATTTATACAGTTCCAATATTCTAATAATTAAAAATACAATTCAAAATAAACATGTAAAAATAAATCTGAAAAAAATTTACGAGCTATTTTCCTAATTTTTTTCTTAAATCACCACAACAAAGTTGTAGAAAAACTCTAGAATTTTTATAAATATCTCTGGTATGATTGTATGAATTGTATTTTTCGGGCAAGAAGACCCCTAATTCGCCGAGTACGGCCTGCAATGTATCGAGCCAAAAACTGAATCCTTCTGCACGATAACGAACCTTTCCACACTTGTTTCAAGTGCGCCAGTTTTTGGCCAAAAATGGGGTAAGTGTACTCGATCTATTTACTGGACTTGGCTCCCGCAGACTTCGCCTTGTTCCCCAAGTTAAAACTGGCGCTCAAGGGGCAGCACAACGTTGACCTAGAGGGCACCCAGAAAAACGTGACGAGCGTCCTCGGCACCGTAACTTTGGAAGAATATTCGAAAATGTTTGAATGGCTGTACGAGCGTTCCAAAAATGTATCGACATGGGAGGGGATTACATTGAATAAAACAAAAAATTTCGTTCATAACATAATATTATAATATACAAGTAGTTATATGTCTATTAAACAATAGTATCTTGTTGAAAGAATAATAGCTGTGATGGTATCAGTTATCCCACTGTAATAGAAAGGATAATAACCAGTTATAATCATAGACTGTTACACACAGTCTATGATTATAACTGTCAAAATAAAGTTCAGTGCTGTAATAGTAATTCAATAGATTTCTGACAGAACAAAAACAAGAAAAAGTAATGAATTATACTATAAAATTTTTGTTAAACATAAAAATATGTAGGCCTATATATTTTTATTCTAAACATTGCTTTTGTTTAGGAAACATAATTTTTCCGTGAATCAATTGATTGGTTAATTGATCTAAATCGTATATGTAACAAAATCTTGTCGGCACTCTTGAGCAATAAAGTATTTTTATTACCATGATTTGTAAAACTTGCTATAAATGTAAAAAATGATTATATAGAATAATATTAATACTTTTAATGTACAGTACAAACAATATCTAATAATAATATTTACAGAAAATACAAATATTGAGAGTATATTTAAATATACGAGTATATATATATATGTATTGATAGTGTAGAAAATTGATAGTATATATATCATGCATTTAAAATATCTTATATCACGTCTCATCTGATAGCATCTTAATCAGAATTAGCTAAGTAATGATCGATAACGACTAATTTAAAAAAAAAAAAATTCAAATTAAGCATGCAACTAAAAGATTTTTATTAAAAGTCATTCAGTATCGATACTATCAGAACATGAAAATTAATAAATGCAATTAATAATTAAGATATGTGTCTTATTATATAAATGTTCTAATTACAATAGTTTTTTTATTATCAGAGTAAATCATTTAAAGAAAATAGAGAAGTGAAAAACGTGTGAAAGAAGATAACGAAGGCCATCTTCTTTCTCATTAAATCTTATTTAAAGAATTACTCCTCAGACCTTCAA
This sequence comes from Centruroides vittatus, assembly GCF_030686945.1. Lineage (NCBI taxonomy): Eukaryota > Metazoa > Arthropoda > Arachnida > Scorpiones > Buthidae > Centruroides > Centruroides vittatus. The sequence continues at coordinate 1,128,033 of NW_027122214.1, forward strand.
TATTTTTTATTTTTTGTGGTTTCCCTTGACATTGACAAAAAGCCATTAATTTCAAGGTGATTTCGAAGTGCACCCAGTTCTTTCAGATTAAAAAGTGTAGAAGAGAAAAGAGTGAACTCAGTAGATAAAATTTGAGAAAACACAATGAGGTAAATATATTTTTAAAATATGTTTGCTGTTAAAGTTTGTCTAAAACATTTTATTATATACAGTAGAGCATCGATTATCCGACCTCCGATTAACCGATTTATCGGTTAACCGACCGCGTTCTAGTCGGCAAATTCAAATGTCCGCTAGTGATGTGGCGCTACAATATTTGGTTATGTCTTGGCTACTTTAATATTATTTTTGTTAAATTTTTGCATGTTTTAGCTGGCAGCACTGGCTCGACCATGAAAGGGAGGATAGTATTTAAACCAGGTCTAATACACTATACTAATAATGTATTTTTTCGTACTTTTCAGTTATCCGACCAACCCCAGTCCCCAATTGAGTCGGATAATCGATGCTCTACTGTAATTATATAAATATATATGTATATATTATCATTATATCTTTTGTCTATTCTCACATGCTTTAAAGAAGAAAAAGATATGATACGATAAAAATTTTGTTACAAGAGAAATTTTAAAATAATTCTCGTAAATTTATATTTATTTTTAGTTAGCTATCACGATAATTTACAATACTTCGGATAATTATGAACACTTCAGACACTCGTCACGAGGTTAATTTTTAAGCAATGTAAGGTAAGAGTTTATGGTTTTATTTATTTATTTTTGATAGATTTAGATATTATTTTCAAAAATCAAAACATTAATATATTTTTTAAATTTTTGTAGAATCATTCATGAATTTTTGGAGATCTTTCTATCTACTGGGATCCATTTAGGGCATTATTAATAACATTAATAACCTTTCTTAATTTTTTGTAACCATTTATATGGGTAAATAAAAAGTTTATTATCTAAAAATAATATAATTTTATTTAATACCGTTTACAACTCCTGGATAATTTTAGTCAATTCTGGAGATTCCCATCTCTTCGTGACGATATTCACATACTAAAAATAGAGATCTTAGCTATCACCAACGCCTAGAAGTACATTTTATTGTTATTATTTTTTAAAATAAATATTAAAATTTGTTTTAAAGTTTTAAATTTTTAATTCATTTCGTAGCACCCAATTTATTCTTTATACAAAAATTCTATATTTTTGATAATTAGTCATAAAATTAATGACAAAACATAGAATATTCGAATTAGGATGTTGATTTTCTTTACATTCAATTTTAAGTTTTCTTCGTAGTTTCTTTACGTAAAAAAATTTTTTTCTCAAGTTTTCAAATGTAATGTGAAAGTAAAGAAGAAATTATTTTTGATTTTTGCGATAAACAAAAACATTGGAACGTTCTTCATCAAAATTAACTATTGCTATCTGTTGTTGTCGATCTCTTGAAATATACTAGATATATCTAAATGTATCTAGTTCATTTGTCAAACAAAATATTTAAAAAAATTAAAAATTAAATTTTTTGAAGGCGTGAACTAATTAATATGCAACCTGCAACCTTTAATAAAAACACATTTTTTAGTAAATAAATAAACTTTTTGCATACTTTTTCTATTTTGTTTTTTATTTGTTACATACTTGTTCTATTTTATATAAAATTTTATCTACTAGAAAAACCGTTTTTAAGGAAATAAGAATTATTATAACTTATTTAATTTTTCAATCTGTAATTTTAAAATAATTGATTAGGCTGTAATAATTTTACTCATTTACGTAGTATAATTATTAAAGAAATTTGAGGTTTCATAGATTTTTTTTTAGTGCTTATTTATGATTTCTGATAGGCACGTACTGTACACTTTATTTTGCTCTTCTCACAAGATAAATTTTAGTTTAGTGTAATTTATTAAATATTAATTCTTGTTTAATCGTCAAGAGTAATTTGATATTGTGGTACTGAATAACGTATATTTTAGACTTTTTATCTTAAAATTCCTTGAATTATAATCAGGGACGACGACAAATAGGGGGGCATGTGTGGGTACATGCCCCTCTTTGTCGTCGGGTTTCCCTTTTCGTAATCCCCAAGGAAGCTCTAACTTTTTATTTTATTTTTAAAATTAATTACTCATTTTTATTTCAGAAAACTTTTTACTGGTGACAAAATTAAAATAAACATATTTGTTGTTAACCGAAAATTTGTTCTAGCGAATCGTGATTGTTAGGTCGAGTATTTGATTAACGCGATTTTGATATACTAGGCATCTTACAGGGATTAATCAAACTGCTTCAATCAAGGAAACCCCGTATTATACCTGTATACAGTAATACCCCCGAGTTATCTAAGACCTTTACGTAACTCGAATTTGTAAAGTGCTTAAGTGTAACTAGTAATTAATAACTCAATACTGTACTATATGTGTACTGTATATGTATTATTTATTTTTTAATATAAAAGAATTATTTACGAGAAAGAGTGCCCGGTTCGCTTGCGTGCGTGCTTACAATTAGACCGCAAAGCAAAGGATTAGCAGAGCAATAAAGTAATAAATCTTTAATTCTTAATTTTTTGTAAAATCACATATTACGCTACTTGGACTTTTTCCCCAATTTTTTACATTCACATTTTACGTAACTGCGAATTTACGTAAGTCGCGTGTTACGTAACTCGGGGTATTACTGTATATACTGTATATATATTATACCATACTGTATATTTGATATAATGTACAATACTGTACGTATGATGTCTTTTTTTATAGCTTGTGCTCCCCTTTCATAGTTTGCGGGTGTCGCTGATTGTAATAATTATTTATTGTTCAAAATCGTCGGTCGAATAACTAATATCCTTAGCCTCGAGAACACCTTGAATAACCAAGAAAAAAGATATTGAGGAAAACGAATTTCGAATTATTATTATTATTTTTAGTGTACAAATATTATTAAATATTAATGATCCATGTGATACAACTATCGATAAATGAGAACAAACGCGACATCTGTCGTTATGAAATGCACATAGATTACTTCATTTTTCGTTCATTTCTTCAGTCTTGCCATAGAACATTCTAATTATAATAGTCGTTTCTTTATGTATTAATCTGTTTAATTCGTTTGCTGTATCTAGATTTATCAATAATAAAATTAATAAATAAATTCGCATTAAAATTATTTAAAACGAAATATAAATTTATTTGCAAACTAAATAAATCTGAAACGTTAATTTTTATCATCTTAATCAACCTCAGCAGACCTATTCAAAATAAATCAACAAGAAAATGAAATGTTTGAATAAAGGATATGTCAAGAAAATGAAATGGATAGTGAATAAGGAAATACCAAAAGACAGAAAGAATAGTTCACCATTTATCTATGGGGCCAAATGGAAGTCTCGAAAAATGTTAGGGAGGTCCTCGAAAAAGGCCCGAACTTTGTTCCAGCTAATGCAGGGCCGTGGCAAACCTCAATTCTAGTACTGGGAGAGAGGAATTTTGGATCTTGGTGATATGGAAAAAGATTACTTCAGATGGAAAGCAATTATACAAGACCAAACAAAAAAGACAAAGAAAAGCATCAGCAAGAAGGATAGAGGAATAAGCTTCAGTGGGAGAACAAAATCGTGTCACACACACAACATCCATAGAGACGGAAAAACCACATTTTTTTTTTTTTCCTCGACGTCTCAAGGTTCCCTGAATTCAAAAATATAAAATCTTGGGACGGTCATTTTTTGAACGATCGCCATACTCCCCACTGTTAATTATGACATGTAAAAATAAGACATTCGAGGATTAACCGATTAACCAGCAAGACAATAAAAAAAAAATATTTTTCAGAAGTCAACCAAATCATCTTAAAAACTTGTAAAATTTTTAAAAATAGTATTTTTAGTAAATGTTATTTTCAACAAAATTGATAAAATAAAAATAAACTTTTTCAATAAAAAGCTCACATTTATTTACAATATAATAGGCCTATATATTTACATTACATAAATCGCATTGTCCTAAGGATTATTTACAATTTAAAAAATAATAATGACCATACAAATTTAGGTCTATTTAAATCTTTATCGTTTTGCTGAAATGTAAATATATTTAAAAAATAATATTTTTTGAATATATTTACGTCTTCAGCAAAAGCTCTGTACTTTTACACAACAATGAATTGAGACGAGTGGCATCTTTCAGACGATAAGAGTCATTTTTTATGAAATTTCTACCAGTAATGAGAATAATACGGATAGCCTCCGTAATAATGTCCTAAACCGTATCCGTAATATCCTCTAGGATATACTCCATAGCCTCCATAACGATAACCATACGGGGAGTAGCCGTAATGATAGGGATAGTACCGTCGATCGTATCTATAACTCACTCCATGACCGTAACCAGCGAATCCTGGATGAAATACGTCTCCAGCCAAGCTCAGGGCTACGCACGCCGCCAAAACAACAAATATCTAGAAAATATTTCGAAAAATTTTTAACAGAGTTCAAACTATATTAAATATAAAGAAACACAATACTTACCAAAGACTTATACATTCTTTTTCGAAGTAGAGTAGTTTGACTAAATCCGAAATTTTTCTAAGATTCCTTGTGTGAAAACGAATTATAAGAACTGCCTTTATATACAAAATTGCGGAAGGCCATACTAGAATAAACCATGACCTTTAATGAAACTACAGTTAAATCAACAATAATAGCGCTTAAGGTGGAGTCGTGTTAATAGAACAAGGTCAATAAAGGACAAAGTTTATTTAAGTTTATTCTTTTACGAATAAAAAATAAATTTACATTAATAGTTGAAAATACTGTACATGGTCATGCATATTGTCGTAAAAATGTATTTGAATTTAATGTATAATTATTTTATAAAACTTAAAAGAACCAATAATATGAAGTTAAAAACTTTAAGAGAAATAATATATATACCTAATTAAATAATTTTGTTCAAAAATTACAACTTTGTCTAAAGATAGAGCTGATACTTATAGATGTCGAATTATATCTCATAAACGTATTAAAATTTATAAAAAAGTTGAAACTAGCTTTTAACAGAGAACAATAAAAAAGCTCTTACCTGCTCTCTACTCAACTAAAAGTTTTGTTATATCTAACACAGTAGATTTCTCTAATTACTAATTAAACGTCTCTACAAGCGAGTTTAAATAAATATTTATAAAATGCAATACCGAATTCAAATATATATACCGGTATAACGATAAGACGATACTCTCTAATCCAGAGGTCATCAAACTTTTTTCACAGCTGGCCAGATGACTAGTGAGAATGACGAGCGCGGGCCGCATAATCACTTTTTTCAAAACAGCACACTAAATACACAAAAAATAAAGACAACCAACATATTTATTTATCGATACACAAACGTGATCGCTGCAGCAAGCTCGTAATTGTTTTCTTAGAAACTTCATTGTAGGTACTGTACTACACAAAAAGCGCTCTAATACCCGAAGTCGCAAAAAGTCACTAAATTTTTATTTCACTGATTTTCCTAAAAATTATATTACTGTCAGATGCAAAAATCAGGTTAGACCAATTTTGACATTTTTACTTATTTTACACTTATTTTAATTTTTTCTATATAGTAAGTTTACCTACAATTTATGATATTTCTATATCATTAATTATATTTTAGCTCATTTGCGGCACAGTGCGGCAGCGGGCCGGATAAACTGACCTCGCGGGCCGTAGTTTGGTGACCAATGCTCTAATCTTTCAGCATCAGGATACCGATATCAAAACCAATTTTTTTAAACTGTCCTGAGAACACTGAGAGAGTTATTTTAATCATACTCATTATCAGTACAGCCACACTGCCAATGGAATTGGCCAGATGAAAAACGGGGTCCGAATATGCCCAGAACGGACCATTTATGAGGTTCGGACCTAGATCCTAATAAGATCCAAATTCCGATCTTTATAGAGGTCATTGTCCCTTCGACCATCTGCTGTCAAAAATGCTATATTTAAAAATCTGTATTATTCGTCTATAAATTGAAAAATTTTTAATTTATTGATAAAACTTAACAAAAATAGAAGTAATAAGATCATCAATAATTTTAAGTTTCAGTTATTGACTCAGTCTTGATTAAGCCAGCCCTTAAAAAGCAGAAACTATTGTTTAAACGTATATAGAATTTTGTGCAAATCTGGATTTTTCCTACTGAAAAAGTCCCTTTGACTCACACTTTTCGATGAAATTCTGAATGAATAGTCGTACACAAGTTTCAAATTCAAGTGTTTAATACTTTCATTTTGAAAATACACGATTTCATTTTAATAGCCTTTTTCGATGCCAAAAATGCTTTAACTTTAAGGATTTTGACTTTCTGTTCTATAACTAATCATAGTCTTCTAGGAATCAGTAACTCGTTATCCTACGGACAAAAAGGACAATCTTTTATAAGAAAATATTTCTTCCAAAAATTTACCCCGAAGAATCAACACTGTACAGTACGTAAGGTCCTGTAATTCAGATACGCTTGGGCTCCATAAAGCTATAACGCGCCACTGCCAAGAACATGCCACTAGAGGATGCAATTAACATTTACGACTAGAAATGATATAAGTTTCTTTTCTTTTTTTTCAAATTAAATATAATTTGTTTAGTCAAAATAGTTGTAGTATCGGTATGTTTTTTTTTTCTTTGGCATCACTCTGTACGTTGGTTCATTCTAACAAAGTACAAAAACAAATTAACATAAATTTCTTTAGTACATAAAAAAACAAATATTTTATTGATAAACAAAATATTTTGTAAACACGCCTAAAAATGCTTATATACGGAACACGTAAAAATAGTAAGGTACAGTACAATCGTTTATAACGATTGAAGAATAAACAAGCAATTATTTTATTGTGACACCGACACAATGTCAGACTGCAATTTTTAATTATGTTTTTTATTTATTTAATTTCTCCCATTTGCTCTCCATCTACAAATAGCTGTGTCTTGCCCCTGTACATCATACTTTTCCTTTTCTAATCGAGTGGTGTCTAACACCTTTTAGAGGAAAATTTTGAATTGAAATAACATGACTTCCGGTTTTTATTCAAAGTTCATATATAGTTAATCGGGACTTCCTATTTTCTATATCTCGACTTGTATTTCATTTATCTAACTCCGTTCTCGACATTAAGGAAAGATAGGCGGACAGACGGACAACAGTGGGAATTTATAGATCTACAATTTTTTCAAATTAAAGCTCAATTACATCAAAAAAATTAAATTAGCCATTTAAAAGTACAACAGTCTAATCCATTCCTCTACATAGTCGCACGTAAGTTAGATAAATTTGATATCATTATTTAATGTCGCCTCTATAAAGTTTTAAACGATTAAATAAATATTTATGAAAGTTAATTACAAAAATTTTTAATGGTATGAATAACAAAAAAGAAAACAATTAAAATTATTCAAAAACAATACTATAAATTATTAAATTTAATTCAACAGGTATATTTAAAACTAAATATAAAGTTTAAGAAACTATTGTTTTATTATTGCGAATATAAACAGAAAAATTATTAATAACACTACTTTCCCGTTAAACATTTCAAGCTATTTTTATGTCGATTGTTTTTAATCGTAGATAGGTTCAGGTAATAAAGTAAAATTGATGTTAACGCTCTCGATTAAATTAATGTGTCCGTTATCTTTGAAATCTATTCTATAGTAAAATAAACACAGAGAGGCTTTATTTAAAAGTCTAAAAGCTTGAATAAATATTTCCAACGAAGTTATTTTACGTTCAAACTAATTAAATAATTCATACTGAACTCATTCATACAGCAATTCACCATCATAGCTGTAATTACAACTTTATGACAGAAAATACTATAGCCGTTTTATATACTGTTAAATAGTTTTAGCGAATGAACAGCTGATGAATCTAAACTCCGAGTATAAACAGAAAAAAAATGAATAAAACCATAAGAATAAATATAAAAGCCTAACAAAGCAATTGAATTTGACAAAAATTCTCCATTATACAATTTTTTTATTTATTTTAAAACAGAATTCTGTGAAAACTGAAATAGTCATAGACTTATAAAAGTAAATAAAAAATATAAAGACGTTCTTTAACTTTTTTCGAAGCTCTCGAGCTGCATCTATAATATAAAATATCATAAAAACTAACGACGTTGATACAGTTTTCACTATAATATTACATATTTATTGCCAATTGAAATCTGGTTTTTTATTCTTCTGCTTTAAAATATTGTTTTCGTTTCTAAAACTTATTGAAGCGAAAATATTAAATTTTAGTAAGCGTGAATTTTGCAAAATTCGATATATACTTAGCTCTTTCACTATAGTCTTTTCGGTAAGTTAAAATAATGAAAATAAACTTTACTGATAAAAAGCTCATATTTATTTACAAACAAATATATATTTACATCTTCAACAAAAGTTCTGTACTTTTACACAACAATGAATTGAGACGAGTGACATCTTTCAGAAGCTAATGATTATTTTTCATAAAATTTCTACCAGTAATGTGAATAATACGGATAGCCTCCGTAATAATGTCCTAAACCGTATCCGTAATATCCTCTAGGATATACTCCATAGCCTCCATAACGATAACCATACGGGGAGTAGCCGTAATGATAGGGATAGTACCGTCGATCGTATCTATAACTCACTCCATGACCGTAACCAGCGAATCCTGGATGAAATACGTCTCCAGCCAAGCTCAGGGCTACGCATGCCACCAAAAGGACAAATATCTAAAATTATTAATACGAGAGCATTAATAGTAGAATTATAGAAAGATATGCTAAATTTTTCACAAAGTGTAACGAAACCGATACTTACCATGGATTTGTACATTTTTTATTCACGAAATACTCTGAGTATATCTAAGATTTCTCTAAGATTTTCTGAGTAAAAACGAACTTCGGAATTCTCTTTATATACAGAAATTTCAAAAGGTCAAATTTGAAGTAACCATGACTCTCAGTGGAAATACAATAAAATTATTTTAAGGTGGAGTCGCGTTAATGGATCAAGGTCAAAAGTGATGAAAGTTTATTCAACTTTAAATTAATTCTGTTTACGGAATTAAAACTTTTGTAAACAGAATTAATTTAAAGTTGAATAAACTTTCATCACTTTTGACCTTGATCCATTAACGCGACTCCACCTTAAAATAATTTTATTGTATTTCCACTGAGAGTCATGGTTACTTCAAATTTGACCTTTTGAAATTTCTGTATATAAAGAGAATTCCGAAGTTCGTTTTTACTCAGAAAATCTTAGAGAAATCTTAGATATACTCAGAGTATTTCGTGAATAAAAAATGTACAAATCCATGGTAAGTATCGGTTTCGTTACACTTTGTGAAAAATTTAGCATATCTTTCTATAATTCTACTATTAATGCTCTCGTATTAATAATTTTAGATATTTGTCCTTTTGGTGGCATGCGTAGCCCTGAGCTTGGCTGGAGACGTATTTCATCCAGGATTCGCTGGTTACGGTCATGGAGTGAGTTATAGATACGATCGACGGTACTATCCCTATCATTACGGCTACTCCCCGTATGGTTATCGTTATGGAGGCTATGGAGTATATCCTAGAGGATATTACGGATACGGTTTAGGACATTATTACGGAGGCTATCCGTATTATTCACATTACTGGTAGAAATTTTATGAAAAATAATCATTAGCTTCTGAAAGATGTCACTCGTCTCAATTCATTGTTGTGTAAAAGTACAGAACTTTTGTTGAAGATGTAAATATATATTTGTTTGTAAATAAATATGAGCTTTTTATCAGTAAAGTTTATTTTCATTATTTTAACTTACCGAAAAGACTATAGTGAAAGAGCTAAGTATATATCGAATTTTGCAAAATTCACGCTTACTAAAATTTAATATTTTCGCTTCAATAAGTTTTAGAAACGAAAACAATATTTTAAAGCAGAAGAATAAAAAACCAGATTTCAATTGGCAATAAATATGTAATATTATAGTGAAAACTGTATCAACGTCGTTAGTTTTTATGATATTTTATATTATAGATGCAGCTCGAGAGCTTCGAAAAAAGTTAAAGAACGTCTTTATATTTTTTATTTACTTTTATAAGTCTATGACTATTTCAGTTTTCACAGAATTCTGTTTTAAAATAAATAAAAAAATTGTATAATGGAGAATTTTTGTCAAATTCAATTGCTTTGTTAGGCTTTTATATTTATTCTTATGGTTTTATTCATTTTTTTTCTGTTTATACTCGGAGTTTAGATTCATCAGCTGTTCATTCGCTAAAACTATTTAACAGTATATAAAACGGCTATAGTATTTTCTGTCATAAAGTTGTAATTACAGCTATGATGGTGAATTGCTGTATGAATGAGTTCAGTATGAATTATTTAATTAGTTTGAACGTAAAATAACTTCGTTGGAAATATTTATTCAAGCTTTTAGACTTTTAAATAAAGCCTCTCTGTGTTTATTTTACTATAGAATAGATTTCAAAGATAACGGACACATTAATTTAATCGAGAGCGTTAACATCAATTTTACTTTATTACCTGAACCTATCTACGATTAAAAACAATCGACATAAAAATAGCTTGAAATGTTTAACGGGAAAGTAGTGTTATTAATAATTTTTCTGTTTATATTCGCAATAATAAAACAATAGTTTCTTAAACTTTATATTTAGTTTTAAATATACCTGTTGAATTAAATTTAATAATTTATAGTATTGTTTTTGAATAATTTTAATTGTTTTCTTTTTTGTTATTCATACCATTAAAAATTTTTGTAATTAACTTTCATAAATATTTATTTAATCGTTTAAAACTTTATAGAGGCGACATTAAATAATGATATCAAATTTATCTAACTTACGTGCGACTATGTAGAGGAATGGATTAGACTGTTGTACTTTTAAATGGCTAATTTAATTTTTTTGATGTAATTGAGCTTTAATTTGAAAAAATTGTAGATCTATAAATTCCCACTGTTGTCCGTCTGTCCGCCTATCTTTCCTTAATGTCGAGAACGGAGTTAGATAAATGAAATACAAGTCGAGATATAGAAAATAGGAAGTCCCGATTAACTATATATGAACTTTGAATAAAAACCGGAAGTCATGTTATTTCAATTCAAAATTTTCCTCTAAAAGGTGTTAGACACCACTCGATTAGAAAAGGAAAAGTATGATGTACAGGGGCAAGACACAGCTATTTGTAGATGGAGAGCAAATGGGAGAAATTAAATAAATAAAAAACATAATTAAAAATTGCAGTCTGACATTGTGTCGGTGTCACAATAAAATAATTGCTTGTTTATTCTTCAATCGTTATAAACGATTGTACTGTACCTTACTATTTTTACGTGTTCCGTATATAAGCATTTTTAGGCGTGTTTACAAAATATTTTGTTTATCAATAAAATATTTGTTTTTTTATGTACTAAAGAAATTTATGTTAATTTGTTTTTGTACTTTGTTAGAATGAACCAACGTACAGAGTGATGCCAAAGAAAAAAAAAACATACCGATACTACAACTATTTTGACTAAACAAATTATATTTAATTTGAAAAAAAAGAAAAGAAACTTATATCATTTCTAGTCGTAAATGTTAATTGCATCCTCTAGTGGCATGTTCTTGGCAGTGGCGCGTTATAGCTTTATGGAGCCCAAGCGTATCTGAATTACGGGACCTTACGTACTGTACAGTGTTGATTCTTCGGGGTAAATTTTTGGAAGAAATATTTTCTTATAAAAGATTGTCCTTTTTGTCCGTAGGATAACGAGTTACTGATTCCTAGAAGACTATGATTAGTTATAGAACAGAAAGTCAAAATCCTTAAAGTTAAAGCATTTTTGGCATCGAAAAAGGCTATTAAAATGAAATCGTGTATTTTCAAAATGAAAGTATTAAACACTTGAATTTGAAACTTGTGTACGACTATTCATTCAGAATTTCATCGAAAAGTGTGAGTCAAAGGGACTTTTTCAGTAGGAAAAATCCAGATTTGCACAAAATTCTATATACGTTTAAACAATAGCCTCTGCTTTTTAAGGGCTGGCTTAATCAAGACTGAGTCAATAACTGAAACTTAAAATTATTGATGATCTTATTACTTCTATTTTTGTTAAGTTTTATCAATAAATTAAAAATTTTTCAATTTATAGACGAATATACAGATTTTTAGATATAGCATTTTTGACAGCAGATGGTCGAGGTGACAAAGGCCTCTATAAGGATTGGAATTTTGATTCCATTTGGATCTGGGTTTGAACCTCAGTGAACGCTTATTGGTTAACTTCTAACTTTTGATTTTCGGTTATGAATACAGCCGTTAGTGTTCTCAAAAGAAAGTGTGTTAAAAAATGGGCATTGATATCAGTATCCTGGTATTGCAAAATTAGAATATCGTCATACCGGTATATATATTTTAATTCAGTATTGCATTTTCTAAATATTTATTTAAACCCGCCTGTAGAGAGTTTAATTAATAATTTGAGAAATCTATGAATTTAGACACGAAAGAACGTTTAGATGAGTAGACATGAGTAGATAGCGTGTAAGAGCGAAGAGCAATCTTCTTTTATTGCTTTTTGATAAAAACTAGTCTGAATTTTTTAATATATATATATATATGAGATATAAATTTAGAAAAATAAAAAATATATATATATATATCATAGTTAAGCATAATCACAATTAAATTGACTAGTGACTTGTTTCACTGAGTATTATTTGAATAAATTACCTGTAGGCATCTCACCGGTTTTTTCCTATCTTTTGTTAAATTAATTTTTAATTTAAATTATTAATTATTATATTTTTATAACATTTAACTTAAGTATAGGGTAAAATTGGTGAGATGTCTAGTCGGGAGAGACGTCTAGAGGTTGTTTATTTAAATAATACTCAGTAAAATAAGTCACTAGTCACTTTAATGGTAACTATGCTTAACGTTTTTGAATTTCATTATTTTTCGAATGGTTGTTTGATTTTTTCGTTAAAAATAAGTTTATATTTATTACGGCTCTACAAACGTTTTTGGGACATTTACGTTTGTACGAAATGTTCCGAAATTCGAATAGGCTACGCTTATGTGATATTTCTGTTTTGTGTGAATGTAGGATTAGTTGGTTGTGTTGTAATCGAAACCACAGGTCCTCCTAATAATTCTAGTCTAAAATATAGAAATAGGCATATCTCTCATATGGCTTGAGTGAGATGCCTAGTGGATTTAAGGGATGCATATTTTTTCTAAAATATTTTATTATGAACTTAATTAAATTTATTAACTTTAGATACCTATTGAATACAAAAGAAAGGAAACTGGTGCCAATAGAGGAAAATGGGCAAATAGGACTTGGCTTTTCCAGCTGAAACAGTACATACTAGTCGTCTAAATTACTATCAAGCAAGCAGAGTTAAACATTCTGTATCATACGCTTCGCAGAAGACTTAAAGATAGTAATTTAGCAAAGCGAGCTTTTGGATTAAATTCAATGTTAGGCACCTAAAATGAAAAAACTGTTTATCATATAATTGAGTCACAAAATCGTGACAAGTAAAGCCGATTGGATTCTATGCACAATGTTCAAAAAATGAAGGCACGAAACATGCACACTGCATATTACAGAGTATAATAAGTATGCAAAATACAAAAAGTGCTAAATGCTGATTAAATTAAATGTTAAGTAAAACAGGCATCTCATTCTTTAGCATTAGGCGACTCTGCTATCACTCTGTTACATCGAGCTTTAATTTAACTTTGTTCACTTTTCTTAAGGAATAACTCTTGGCTGTATTTGCATTATATATTTATTTCTTCTGAAAATCACAGTTAAGCGAGATGTATGCGTTGTAAAAACTATAGGCATCTCACCCAGTTTTATCATATATAGGGTAATAGTTATACATTAAATTCAAATAAATTTTTTTTTTTTTACAATGTGATGTATATATGCGTGACCATATACAGTATTTTCAACTATTGTATATAAATTCATTTTTCATTCGTAAAAGAATAAACTTAAATAAACTTTGTCCTTTATTGACCTTGTTCTATTAACACGACTCCACCTTAAGCGCTATTATTGTTGATTTAACTGTAGTTTCATTAAAGGTCATGGTTTATTCTAGTATGGCCTTCCGCAATTTTGTATATAAAGGCAGTTCTTATAATTCGTTTTCACACAAGGAATCTTAGAAAAATTTCGGATTTAGTCAAACTACTCTACTTCGAAAAAGAATGTATAAGTCTTTGGTAAGTATTGTGTTTCTTTATATTTAATATAGTTTGAACTCTGTTAAAAATTTTTCGAAATATTTTCTAGATATTTGTTGTTTTGGCGGCGTGCGTAGCCCTGAGCTTGGCTGGAGACGTATTTCATCCAGGATTCGCTGGTTACGGTCATGGAGTGAGTTATAGATACGATCGTCGGTACTATCCCTATCATTACGGCTACTCCCCGTATGGTTATCGTTATGGAGGCTATGGAGTATATCCTAGAGGATATTACGGATACGGTTTAGGACATTATTACGGAGGCTATCCGTATTATTCACATTACTGGTAGAAATAATTCAAAAATTTAATTTTGTTGCCGAGAGCCATTTCTGTACGATTTACAAATGTTTGTTTTAAAAATGTAAATATATTCTTTTTGTAAATAAATCTTTATTTTTAGCATCAAAAATTTTATGTTGTTCCAATAATATTAATTAATTAATATTTTAATTTATAAAATTCCAATAAATTAATTAAATACATAAACAAAATTATGCAATAACTGGAGGGTCGTTTAAATATACAGTAGCATAACGGCCATACGTTTCCCATTTATTCGTCGTTTCAAAACATTGCTATTCCTTTCAATGGCGATATATGTTGTTTATATATTTTTTTAGAAAACTTAGAATTTCTAGAACTCACAAGTTAGTTTTTGTTTTATTTGTGTAATATAACTTCATATTTTCGGTATTAAACGCAATAAAATTGACTCCTCTCTCTCTCAGAGAGGGAGAATTAGTTGTAGATTATTATGAGGATAATGGATGTGAAGTGATTACTAGCAAAAGTTACATGTTTGCAGTAAACTTATCCTGTAACAGCAAAAGTACAAGATAGTTTACCAGCATTTCAGTCTTAAACAAAAATCACTTTTGTATTTTATATCTGTTCATCAGTTCATGAATTGGCTATATCTAATAGACCGCTTACTGCTATGACTTTAAAACAATATATGCAATTAAAGTGACCAAATCTTGAAATGTAAAAAGCATAACTCTAGAAGGGTGCTTCGATATGACGTCAGATGAGTCACATGATCGATTTCAGTCGATTTGCTTTATGATAGCATCGATGAGAGATGTTACGAACAACTAATGAACATTTTACTTATCCGTAAAGTCTTGTTTTTAAAATAACGACATACAACAATAGCTTTAATAAATAGTTAATTACGGCTCCGAATATAATTTTGCTTGCTTTATTGACAGTGAAAGAAAAAAATACGAAAACGGATACTGCTGTCTGTCGGAGAACAGTGACTTTGTACTGCACAGTATTGTGCAGTACAAAGTCACTTTGTGCAGTACAAAGTCACTGTTCTCCGACTAACCACACACCATGTGCGGATCGGTTATAAAAAGGAGTTGATGGTTTGTGCTAATTATCTGAATTAAAATAAGTAAATGCAGCATCTAATTATTTTAATTTTTATAAGAATAGCGAAATTTTATGACAATTTTTTTGATTGCTATTGATACTGTATTAGTATCGTGTTTGGCAGCCGTTTAATTGCTGTTAAATCAGAATTAGTACATTTAATCAATTCTTTTCCTAGAGAGAGAGATAAACGGTGCTCCACTATATCTATTATCTTCAAAGTCATTCACATGGAGTTTTGAGAAGATTTAACTCCTTCATTTGAGAAAAGTTTAAAAATTAAATTAACAAAAATAACATTTATTTTGTACCCTTTACTTCCTTTTAGAGTAAAAAATTAGGTTACTCTACATTTGTATATTGTAGAGATTAATAAACTACGATATGAAAAAATACTGTCTTTTAAACCCCGCCTTTTTAAAAATTCTGCGTATGAGCCAGATTGTTACATTTTTTTATTTCAATAATTCTCATTCAAAACTGATTTGCATATTCAGAATATTTTTGTTCGAATAAATTAAAGTGGAACGTGCATCTTTTGAAGTGAAAACTGTTGTATTACATCATCGCTCCTTTAGTACTGTAATCAAATCTAGATTCTACAAATGAGTTATATATATATATATATATGTGTGTGTGTGTGTGTGTGTTTGCAAATAGTAATTTAATTTAGAATTTAAAATACTTAATGGTTAACTATAGTATTCTATGGGGGAGGATATGGATTAATGTAGTCTATAAGAATCGTTCACTGCCATTGCGAAACAGAGGCATTGAAAAACTAAAATAAAGAAAAATTTCTGTCCTTTCTCGTTTCCATAAAGGACAAGGCAGTTTAGCTAAAATGAAGGATTGTTCTTTGAAATAAAGGGAGACTGTACAAAAAAAAAAGAAAAAAAAAATGTAATAATGAGTCAATAAAATATCTTACTTTTTAAAATGGTTTATTTAATTTTTACAATTTAAAGTAAGCTATTGACAATTTTTTAAATTTATTAAATCTAAATTAATTTTGTAAAAATGTAAAATTTAATGAAGTTATGAAGTCCTTAATTTATATAATTTGTATATTTTTAAAGGTAGGCGTACAATTATATTGAATTAATAAAAAAACACGTTTTAAATAATAAGAAAGATAAAGTATTTGCGATCTTTGTTTCATTAATTCAATTCCATCTCAAATTATAACATTATATATATCTTAAGTTCTGCAAAGATAATTCTACTTTCTGTGATTTTTCAAATTTAAACTTCCGCTGTTTCTAAATGTAAGGAGATTTCTTCAAATTTTATTCAAAAATTATGAAATTAACTTTAATTTTTTCGGGAAAAAAGCATCCAAATATATATTTTTAATATACAGTATTAACATTATTTTTGCGTGCTGTAATTTATATTAAATTTTTATCTATAAAAAATATTATTAAAAATACTCGTAATTAATTTTAAATGGCTGAAAGGTATCATCAATTCTTTAATACTTGTACAGTGCACAGTTTTTGTAACATTACATTTCATTTAATTATTATTAGTGTAATATATTTCATAATTATTATATTTTTAATTTATAATGAATTACTTTGAATATATTTTTTCGTTTTAAGTTAGTTTAATCGTGTATTATTGAAATATATAGAAGATATTGCAATACAAGTATTTCCATTAATTCTTTTTTCTAAATATTATTATTATTATAGTGTATAATGAACTAACGACTTTAAGTGTATCGACCTTGCTTTGCAAACCTGCTTTAACCTCTAAAATAATTATTAATTATATTTATTATAAAAGAGTTCAAGGTGTAATTGGAAGACCTTCATAGTTTGTATATATAAAGGATCTTTCTTCGATTCAGATCAAAAGCATCAGAAGTACTGTACAACAACATTCGAAAATGTCCAAGTCTCTGGTAAGTTAGGAGTTTTCTAATCCTTAACAACTTAACATCGACCAAGATTTATTCTAATAGATTGTTTTATAATTCTAGGTTATCGTCCTTCTTTTGGCTTTCGTAGCCATGAGTTTGGCAGGAGATGTGACTTTTCATCCAGGATACGCTGGTTATGGACACGGGGTCAGTTATAGATACGATCATCGCTACTATCCCTTCCATTTTGGATTTTCTCCGTATGGATTTCGTTATGGGGGATATAAAGCGGGTTATTATGGTTACGGATTAGGAGATTATTATAGTGATTACTACGATTATCCATATATCAACTACTGGTAAAGACAATAAAGCTAAACAATGTGCTATTACCTCATTCAATTACCAATAATTAAAATACTAAAATATGTAAATATATTTTTTGTAAATAAATAATTATTTTAAAATATAATTCTTCTTGCCCGTTATTTTATATTTATGGATTTTTATTGGGTGAAAAATAAATACGATAATTACACATTTTTGCCTCTAAATTATAAGTACAGTAGAGCGTCGATAAGTGGAACCAATTGGGGACTGGGGTCCTTCCAGTTAATGATTTGTTCCAGTTTCCGACTTTGTACGAAAAAATACATTAACCTGTCCGATGTTCAAATTTTTCTCCGTTGCGTATCGCTTCGTGTTGAATTTTCGTCGATTTTATTTAAGCCTAACGAAAATTTTTATAATAATCATCGAGGCTATCGTATCGTTAAAAATTATTTCTGCATTTTGTACAAACAAAATAAATATATTAAAGAATATAAAAAACATGAAAATTATACTTTAGAAGTAAATTTAGTATCAAAAACATTCGATTCAGCACGACACAGTCCGACTGAAAATCGTTCCACTTTCCGGCCATTCCACTTATCGACGCTCTACTGTAATACATAAATCACAGTTGATTTTTATTGTATATTAAAAAGAGACTTTTTAAAATTAAATTCTATTTTTCAATGATATTTAAATATAACATTAATACTTTAAATGAGACTAAAATTGACTTCAGATTTTTAATATGTACGAATGGAAAAATTTAATAAAACAAAACAAATTTTTTTTTTCTTGTAAAGATTTTAAAATAAAATCAATTAATTACATATTTATAAAAACTGGTTAGAATCGCAAACAGAATTGACGCAGAGGAATCGTTAGAAGCTCTCTATTTTTATTATTTACCGATCTGTTAATTAAAAAATCCCGTAAAGTTTTAGTCAGTCAGTAAAATTTCGTTTGAATTTATTAAAATTACTTTCTAACATTTTATGATTTCATCGATATTTATATTGTTGGTGTAACAATATGAACAGAACAGAATAATAGGATATAAATTTATTATCTTTATATACTTTTAGGCCTACGTTAAATAACTTTCGTTCCGATCCGTGTAAAAGAGTGACGATCGGAAAACTAATACGTCATGTTTACTAGAAAAAATTATCAAAATAAATCAAATCTGTTGATTGCTAGAAAACAAATTCGAAGTGAAACAATTTTTTCAATTTAAAAAATTAACTTAAATCATTTTAATTAAAAATATGAATACAAATTATTTAAAATTATATTAAAATTCGGCTGTAATTTCCTAATATAATGTAGACATAGTACATATGTAGACTACGGTACAGTATAGCTATCGTGAAAATCTCAAATCTTTATCTCAAACAAGTTTCGAACATATAAAGACTCACAGATAGATAAAGCGATAACACATCCATTTATTTAATGTTCGAAGATGTTTAATATCCTCCTTTTTTGCATAAAATTCCAGTTATATTTGGGGTCCGAATTTGGAGCACTTTTCCAAGTCATTTTTGATACCGCTTCTAATGAAAGGAATTCCTGAACAACTAATCAAAAACTGTTCGGCGTTTAAAAAATGTTAGGTTCAATTTTATTACAGTTACAGAAGTAAAAAGAAATGGAGGTACAGTACAGTACAACTTTGGCGTATTTCATCTATAATAATTAGACAATAATACGTCTGAATATCGTCTCGGAAACCATATTAAGCATGCTCACAGGAACGGTATTAGGCACTTACCGTCATAAAAATGACTGATAACTGATTTTTCCAAGATCTTGAAAAATTGAGCATTGAAATTTATCTGTTGACATCTCCAAGTACATAATTTTTTATAAAAAATCACCTTTGTCAGTTTTTTGAAAATTTTTTGAAGACATGTCGTTTACACTTGTTCTTTCAAACTCTCGCTAGTGAACACTGGCGAGAGTTTGAAAGAACAAGTGTAACACCACAACTTGTAGCACCACTAATTCAATACTTCACCATAAGATGTTTAACAATTTGTATTGTTAAACATTGCGGGAGGATATTAGGTCGAGAATCGACATTTCGAAGAAAAGGAAGTTTAAAATCTTTTATAAATTTGTATGATAAAGAAAATACAGTATAGGAAGTTCGACTTAAAAAAATAATTTAAATATAAGACTGAATAAAAATAAATTTTAAGAAAAATTTTATTTATTATAGCCTATTGAAATATAATTATTTTATCACTTCTAGTTCACATTTAGTGTATAATTATTAGCATTTCTGTAAAACAATTTTTATGATTTAATAGTTACTTATTTGATTTTTAAAAGTTATATTAAATGAAATGCCGAGTTCACTCTCAATATTATTTGAAATATAAAACTCAACATTATTTTAAAGAAAAAATTAAAAACAAAGACATTAACATTAATACATTATGAATATTAATTACGCGTTGACTAAACTATCGACTTTGATTTTATCAACCTTGCTCTATAAACTTGATCCAACCTTCAAAATTGAACGTTCTAAATTATAAACACTAATTTTACTAATTTTGATTTTTTAAAAAGTTCAAGATCGTGTTAAAAGACCTTCATAATTTGTATATATAAAGGACATTTCTTCGATTCCGATCAAAAGCATCAGAAGTACAACATTCGAAAATGTCCAAGTCTCTGGTAAGTTAGGAGTTTTCTAATCTTAACAACTTAACATCGACCAAGATTTATTCTAATAGATTGTTTTATAATTCTAGGTTATCGTCCTTCTTTTGGCTTTCGTAGCCATGAGTTTGGCAGGAGATGTGACTTTTCATCCAGGATACGCTGGTTATGGACACGGAGTCAGTTATAGATACGATCATCGCTACTATCCCTTCCATTTTGGATTTTCTCCGTATGGATTTCGTTATGGGGGATATAAAGCGGGTTATTATGGTTACGGATTAGGGGATTATTACAGTGATTACTACGATTATCCCTATACTCACTATTGGTAAAATCATGTAACGCAACTACAATATATTTGTTATTTTGTACGATAATCATTCCTAATTATTAGAAATATAAGAGATGTAAATATATTATTTCTGTAAATAAATAAATATTTTTAATGCAAATTTTTATGTCTTGTTTTAAATATGAAATGTAAATAATACAATATTTTAACACATTGAAACTCGTATTGCAATTCATCTTGATATGATTATTTTGAAAATTACGATTTTTTCCTTTTGATAACAAAGAGGAAAACTTGATTCTCAAAATAATCATAAATTTTAAAATAGTTTCAGTAAAATAGTTATACAAGTAAAACAAATTCATTGAAATGAGTTCCCTAGCTATTTTTTTTATTCTATGTAAATAAATGTTTAAAATAGTCAGGGCGAGATTTACAAATAAGAAAATTAGCTGAAGTTTACGATCTCGCATTATGAGTTTAGTTAGGACCTTACATTTTTAACGTATCATTATTTGGTGGAGGAAGTACTGTTATTACTTAGGGATAACAAGTCAAGTCCAGATCTGAAAATATGATTTTAAAATTAAAAACTGAAACAGGAAAATTATCATGAAAATATTAAATAAATTTAAACTTTTATTCCTTAGAGTAGTTTTTCGGACATTTTCTTAAGGCGAATCTCGAATATTACACTATTACACATGTGCATGTCCAACACTTTTCATCACACGCATCTTATTGTATTCGTGATTGTTGCACAGTATTAAGTAATATTTTATATAAATTATAATAATAAAGTTTTATAAAAATTTTTATTACTTTTTCTTTCCAATTATAAAACTATTTAAATTAATTTTTAAGCAATCTACTGAAATGCATTTTACTTTCTCGACTGTTATGCGTATATAACAAAAGAAAAGTATTGGAATTGTATAAAATTTCAACCTCCGAGGTTTTTGCAAATCTTTACGTTTTGAAACCTCCTGAACCCTCCAAAAAATAAAATAAAACCGGAAAAATATTTATGGATGTGTGTGTATTTTAGTGTCTATTTCGTTTTATATATCAGGATAGGGTAATCATTAAGAAAGGAAATTTGGCATGGTAGTTTATGTATGAGGGGCATTGATGTCCCTCATATATAAGCTATCATACCTCAAAATTAAGTATTTTGCCATTCTATAACAATTTCTTTCCAGGATTGTAAATGGTTTATTATACAGAAAATTACAAATTATGTTCTTTTTGCAAGAAATCTTTTAATTAATGTCATTATCAACAAGTAATAATGAATTTCTAAGCTGGTGTCGTTGATAGCAATCACTAATATTGATGAACTTAAAAATAAAGAAAGTTTTTGTAACAAGATCGCATAACAGATGGCATTACACACAATTTTATTTATTATGCTTAATAATATAAAAGTTATTTTTTAAAATTTTATAACAGCCGGGAAAGTTACTCAACTCGTTGCTGGACCTTTTCTTTTTCTCAGCTACTCAACAGCGAACGACATATTGAGAAATTCTGCTGAATAATATTGTTATTTTATAAATTATTTAACTTTATGCCTAAAATAATATCAAAACAGAAGTTAATTTCTTCGAATAGCAGATTATCTAGATCAGGAGTGGCGAACTCATGGCACGCGTGCTCAAAGTGGCACATAAGGAGAAATCATCGTAATGTATCATATTATTTCGATTTATCATCTTTTTTTTCAATCATCCTTTAGGTTTATCACCCAATAATTCTTTCTTCAGTCAGTTTTTTTTGCATTTATTCTAATTAAAGCATATTCGTTTAATTTCTTTAAATATCGTTATTTGAATCAAACTTTAGCACGCATAAACATCTTTAATGCTAAGTATCATTACTATATAACATGCAGGCTCAGAAAGGTTCGCCACCCTGATTTAGACCAAAGGTCGGAAACCCTTTTAAATGGTGGACCAGATAAAATGTGAAGTTACATGTACGGGGCTAAACTTTCTAGGTTTTTTACGATTTATAGACAGTTTGGTTAAGAAAGCGATTGCGATTGACCAATCAATTGAAAAAATACAGCGAAAACAGAAAAAAAACGTACGCAGAAATAATATATCGGGCAACAAACAAAGAAGTAATTGATTTCATTATAAATTTTATAATAGAAATCCGGCAAAATTTTTGTTTTCTCCGTTTATAGTTTCTGGTTACGTAGCTGATCTAGACATAGAAAATTATGAATATTTTGTTATACGAATTAATTAGTATTGGATTTATTAGACAAAAATAAACGATTATTCGAGATATTTCGAATGATCGTTTATTATTATTATTTTTTCCTGTACTATGTAATATTAAAATTAAGAAAAAATCGCTCAAGAAATTACAAAAGTCATTTAGTCTATAGTAGAAATTTCTCATACAAATTATTTTCGCCTCTCAAACATTTAAAAATAGGCGATATTCTATCATAATCATTTTATTACTCAGACTATTTAAATTCTAAAAATTCGTTTAAGAAAATCACTCAAAAAAAACCCAGCATAGAATTAATTAAAAAAAACATCTAATTTTATTAATTTAATCCGATGGTTTGAAATCTCGTATTCTGTTTGTATGCATAATGTAATTTAGCATGAATAGATGATATAATTATTCTGACAGAAAAATATTTATTATCTGTTAGATAAAAGATGTGAAAAAAGATGACCTTCGTAACACTTCGCTTCTCTTCGTTCCTGTTGCCTTGACCTTGGCAACGTTGACAAATTCCGTTATGTGACTAATTTAAATATAAAATAGATTTACTGTTTATATCTCTGCACATTAAATATCAACATTATATATTTAAACATTAATCATTAAAAAGTTTTATTGGAACAACATGAATTTAATTTACAGCATTCAATTTAATGAGCACGAAAATTATGAAATGTGACAAATTAAAACTTTCTAAATAATTTATTTTCCCATCAGAAGAATAAATAGTAAAATCAGTTTTAAAAATAATGTCAATGATAAAAGAATTTGGATTTTTCGGATATTTAATTTAATTTTTCTTACGAATCATTGATTGTTTATTAATTTCTTCAATCAATTATTTATTATTGATTAATTACAGAATAATCTTTCATTTTTTCATAAATTATTGATATATATTTCTCAGTAAAGTTGTTATTAGTCAAATGCAATTCACGTACAGTACATCATTTTTAACATATGAACAATAGAATTGACATAAATGATAATTAACTTTTTTTTCTGAAACTAAACAATGTGATTGTTATTACAATTAATTTTTCATTTTATGAAAGAACTATATACAAATAAAATCACTTTATTTATTCCGTAAATTTAATTAAATTTAAAGATTTACATAAATTAATTAGACTATTGTATCTTATAGAAATTTTTTAAAATTTTATTTTATTAAACTAATGAAATAAAGTTTAATTACATACATTAGCAATTACATACATTAATTTAATATGTGTAATTGCTCAAAATTTAAAATTTTTATTTCTATTTCCTGTTATGAAGACAGGTGTGCTTAATTTGAAAATATAGTTAAAGTTATGGTAAATCTAAAAAGGTTGTTAAAAGAAATTTACTAATTTTTTCTAATTTAAATTTCTTACGCATTTTTCGGACACAGAATAGAAAATTTAATATCTTTCATATTTTTAAAAATTAAGAGTTAAAGCAATTTTAAAAGTAAAACTTTAACGTTGGTAACAGGTAAGGATCTTCATATAGACTAACTTACTTCTATTTTTTCTGCTAAGAATTTCAACGTTTTTATTTTTACATATGCCCAAATGTTAGATGTTAATAAGGTTAAATTCATCTATAATTTGATTATAAATTAAAGAAAATTAATTTTCAAATTAAGCTTATTATTTTAATAGGCTTCTTAAAGCACGTTTTGCATAATAATAATAGTAATAATGTATTTTTTAATACATTATTACTTTTATTATTAGAATCTTATAAGATGATTTTTATTTCATATTTTAATTTAATCTTATTTATTTATGTATAATTTTTAATTCGATTTTTGAAATTATTATTTATAAAAGTCTTAAACTTAAAAAATAAATAAATAAATAAAAATGTAGAAAAATTAGGAAATTATTTGATAAAGCAGCACACATCAAAATTAAGTAAATGAAATAAAATTAAATTAAAAAATAATGAAAATTTTAAAATAAAATAAAATAAAATTTTAAAAATTTATTTATTTATTTATAACTTTGATATTATATTTTCTTTTAAGGGGGACGAGTGGCCTCAAAAGAAAGGTCGACTTCGTTCATGAAACTTATTTCCTGAGGTGTTAAAAAAAAAAAAAAAATGAAAGACACTTTTGAAGTATTGTCTATTTGGATAATTATTTTATAAATTTTTATAAATTTATTTATTTAATTTAATATAATCTCGATTACAAAACTCACAAAATTTTAAATATAAAAATATCTGTAATTGTATCTTTTTCGAAAAGATTCAAAACGTGGAAATATAATTTAAGTAATTTTTATAAATGTTTAAAAATATATTTTACAGCAGTTAATGTATATAAATTTACTATACAGTATTATTAATACTAAACTTTTTTAAATTCGGAAATTTTTTAGAATAATATATAATACTTAAATTAAAACAAAGTTTTATAGTTTATAAGTTTATAAACTGCCATTCATGAGATACTCTAATTCATTTACATTTTAAATTTATCATATTGTCACGATTATCATGATAAAATAGAAATAATAATAAGAAAAATAAATAAATGAAATTCATTTTAACTTTCGGATGAAAATTTGTGTCGTTTAAGATTAACATAAGAATTTAGAACTAAATTAAAATTTGAATTTTTCAACCTTGCTCTATTAACGTAACCTTATTCTAGGTCTCTGTTATTAAAGATTCGATTGTATTAGTCTTTCTCTCATTAACGGTCACGGTCTCATCTAAAGACCTTCTATTATCTGTATATAAAAGAATTTTCCACTTTGAACCTCATAGAATACTTCAATATCTCCAACAACTTAATATGTTCAAATCGATGGTAAGTGCTTATTCTTTTATAGTGTTTAGAAATTTTAAAATAGATAGCTGGACTCTAAATTTTTTACATTATTCTAGATTTTCGTTCTTCTTTTGGCTTTCGTGGCCGTGAGTTTGGCAGGAGATGTAACCTTTCATTCAGGATTCGCTGGTTACGGACATGGAGTCAGTTATAGATACGATCATCGATACTATCCTTTCCATTTTGGCTTCTCTCCTTACGGCTTTCGTTATGGAGGATATGACAGTTACTACAATTATCCATATTATCATCATTATTGGTAGGATATCAAGCAAAAAGAAAAACAACAACTAAGCATAGTAGTATTTTGAACAAAATATTGATATGTAAATAACTTTATTGTAAATAAATATATATACTTTATAGATAAAAGTTTTAATTTTTGAAAAAGTTTTAATTTTTAGTTTTAATTTTGTTTATTAAATTTATTAATTAATAATTTATAACAAACAAGAATATATAGAATATATTATAGGCCTATACTAAATGTAGGCTTTCGAGTATATTTATAACTAATGTCATAATCTATAATATCCTGCAAAATTTTTCGGAAACTCCTATTAATCTAAGAAAAATGAAAATCGAATTTATTCAATATTTTTTTTAACATTAAATGAAAAAAAAATTTTAATAACTTTTTTACAATAATATATGTAATTTTAAAAATATTAAAATTTCAAAAACATTCAAGCAATAGCGGCCTCTAAATCTTCGAGATCCCTTTAGCTCTTCCCCTGTTTATAATATAAAATATAAATTTGCGTTATTATATAATTTATTAATTTAGGATGTGAGTTGGTTGTATTATTTTCGATTGCCAATATTAGTAGAACTTATTTTTTCATCTTTAGATACAACATTTTTGAAAGTTACGGTCTTTAATTATTTACAAAGTTTTGAATAGCTGATTATGAATGATATTCGCAAAAATAAAAAGAAGAATCTCTATCTTGGCATAAAATTAAATTTATAAAAATTAATTTAAAATTTTTGTCTGTTTTTTTTATTTTAAAATATAAAAATATAAAAAATTAGATTGTGGTATCTGTTACGTGATTTATATACAATCTGCAATCGTCTAGAATTACAACAAATTCAGTAAAGCAAATTATACATTGTAGACATGTTGAATGCAAATTGAGGAAGAAAAATATTATTAATAATAAGACACATTCGCCAAATAAGGTCTATCTTTCTTTTTATAAAGAGAACGCTAACATTTCGACAGTTTTTTTTTAATGTTTTTGTAGGTAGATCAGAAACTACATCAGTGAAAGAAGACGATTTCTCAGTGTTTGATACAATTGAAGTATGAACACTGGCAGAATCCGTTCTTACTATTTCAACTAATTTAATAAATGTTTTTCATCTTTTGATAACTTGACGCACAGTACATGAACAAGTTATATGTCATATTAAAGTATGTGATGAGTAGAATAAGATATAAGTACTGATTTTTTTCCAGTTAATGTGCATTTATTTATCTGTTAGTAAAACACTGATCGAAAGCGTGGGTTAACAAGAGCTCTAAATAAGATCCGTCACTGATGAACCAAATAAGGCCCACGGACTTATCGATTATCTTGCATGCGTTTTGTTATTGTAAGCCTCATAAACATATTCTGTAAGATACATATATAATAATAATCCGGAAGTTGCCGGAAGAAAGGCTCTAAAGTATAAACCTGAGTAGGGCTGCAAAAATCAATAGATGTGTTGTCAGCGGCTATTTTGATAAGTTGAAGAATGTATTGACCCGATTAGGTGTTTTCGACAAGCCCAGCTAACCTACAATATAGATGAGAAAGACTGTAGACTTGCTCTCCATAAACAACAAAATATGTATGTCAGAAAAGGAGAAAAAAGACTGCACCTTGTAGCACCTGAACACGGTGAAAACATGTCTTGTCTCGTGTAGAAATGCACTAAGTCAAGTCATACCGCCTATGATTATTTTAAAAGTAAAAAGATTAAATTTCGAATGGAAGGATAACCTTTCAACTAGCACTGAGGTTAAGATGGCTGAGGAAGGATTAATGACCACAGCAAGTTTCATCAAATGGGTTTATTAATTTGCAAAATTCAAACTTTAAAATTTGCAAAATGATGTGTTATTGTGCAAACTTTGTGTTAAATACCTTTTTTGTTACTCTTACTTTTTACTTAATTAATAAATTATTTCTTTACGTATGGGCCTTATTTGGGACTACTAATGGGCCTTATTTGAAACAGGGGAGTTCCAAATAAGATCCATTACATAACTTTTGGAAAATGTATTATTAAAGAAAACTTTCCTAATGCAGCCAACTTTAATTTCACATTTCCGCAAGTACACATCTTACAGTATGTTGCAGTACAACTTTCAGACTTTTTCCTCTAATAGTGAAAATACAAAACGTCTTTAAACATTAGATGGGCTTTATTTGGCGAATGTACTGTACTTTATATCTAACTTAATTTTCGAACATTTTGTTTTAATTAATAAATTTGAAGACTTATTTAGAATTGATTACAGTCTAATATGGTTACGCGAAGAAATATAATAAGTTTATTTAATTAGTTTTAAGTTTAAATAATTATTCTATCTTGATATAAAAAAAGTTGTTTTAAATCTACAAGAAACGAATAAATTTAATGCTATTATGCATTTATTTAAATGTTAAACCTTAATAGGTTTAAGATATAATCTTTAAAATTTAAATTTATCTGGGCAATTAAAATTATATGCATTTAAAAAATATTTTAAATTATAAACTGCTTTTATAAATTGTGATTCTATTAATAAAGTTAAAACTGAGTTCCTAAATATATAAATATAATAATTTTAAAAGTATTTTTAATGTACTTGTATAGTTTAAAAACAGAATACAACAAAAATTTTATAAAATGCTTTTTTTTTATTTATTTATAAAGAAACTTTACAACGCAAGAGTTCATAGTTTTGTCTTTCAGCTGCAGACTGAAGAAAAGATAGCTGACAGTACAAAGATAGTTCTGTCAAAAAAAAAAAAAAAAATATTTCTAATTAGAAATATTAGAATTATACTAAGAAATAAGTAATTTAATTAAATCAATTAAAATCATACTTTGTTTTTAATAATGTCTCAGGCCATAATAATTTCCGTAAACTCCTGGGATATAGGAAGAACCATAATAGCTGGATCCGTAAGGATATCCAGCATAGCTTCCGTAGTTATATCCGGTATAAGGATAAACAGCAAGAGTGGCAACCACAAGGGCCAAAAAGATGAGGGCAACCTAAAACATGAGAATTAGTATTGCAGAAAGTCCATTGATAAAATATAGATATAAAAATCAAGAATACTCACCAAAGTTTTCATGATGATAGAGATATTGCTGTACTTCTTTGAAGTTAAGCAGAATGATTCTCTGAGTGAAAGAGCTCCTTTTATACATACTCTTCTCTATAAAAAAAAAAAAAAATAAAATGATTATGACGTAATCTTTTAAAGATGACCAATTGAAGATTTTTATTATAATTTCAGAAATATCTTCACTTACAGCATTCGTTGATTTGTTAAAACAACTTGATTCGAATCCTCCCCACTTTCACCTTGAATTTTCAATGTCCAGATGGTCACATAAGCAATAAGTGAAGGGAGAATAAAGATACGACCTTCGACAACGCCTCATCTTTACGTTTCTTGGCCTTGATATTGATTAGTTTTCATTTAATTAATTTTAATTATTTTGATGAAGTTAAAAT
The DNA here is from genome assembly GCF_030686945.1 of Centruroides vittatus. Taxonomy (NCBI): domain Eukaryota; kingdom Metazoa; phylum Arthropoda; class Arachnida; order Scorpiones; family Buthidae; genus Centruroides; species Centruroides vittatus. The sequence continues at coordinate 1,157,698 of NW_027122214.1, forward strand.
ATTAAGTTAATTTTGACTTGATTTATAATATTCTACATCAGGATTTTGTGAAAAAACGAATCTATAATTATAAAATACTAAACGATCATAAAACTATCATAAAATGAGTCATAAAAATTAAAGATCCGGTCATTAGTTTCTCCTATTGAGGCGAAATGGTCTACATTTTATAACATATACATATATTTCTAAAATTTAATAATGTCAATTAAATTCCAAAATTAAACCAATGTTAAAATTCTTTATCCTTTTTAATGAATGAATTTATACGAAAGTTACTGTATATATTTTAACAATAAATTGAATTTTAAAAGTGTTTGGCGCAACGCCATTTTAATTGATAACGAGTGAATAATCAAAAATATTTGTTTTAAAAACTTCAAATTAAATCTTAATTTTTATGTTAATAATATGAAGCCATTCCATGAATAAAAGTTTGCTTAATATTGAGAAACGTTAAGCCTCATAAATTAATGCTGAACGATAATGTATTGATAAATAAAAAGTAGAGTTGCAACGAATAGTATATTCGGCCAAAACATTACGCTTGATTAACGCACGTACGAAAATGGGCGCGCAAACCGCATTATGGCAAGGACCCTGCTCTCTATTGGCCCGCTGTCACTACGCTTCACCAATCGCGTTAATTCTTGATAGTTGTAGCGGACAGACAAGAGCGTCATGGCAGTATGTGATAAATGATGATATCAAGTGTGGATAACAATGAAATGACCTACATGTGTAAATAACGGAAAAAGAACAGAGGACCGCGAAGTGAAAATGTGAAAATAAATATAAAATTGAGTCGATAACATAATCGAACAAGTCGAGGCAGCTTATTGACGCGAAATTCGCGGCCGTCAATGCCAAATAATTGTTCTCATAGACTTTGGAAAGCTAAATGCTTGTAATGAAAGTCACTTAGCGTGCACGGGCGAAAGCCTGGGGCCGTTCGGGCTGCCAAGCTGTCTCGAATCTGTGAAATCATAACTGTGACTTATACCGACGTCCTATCTGTCTCTTTTCTCCATTATCACCAGGCTATGAGTCACGTAATTGTAAAATGGGAAATCTACGACGGAAAAAGTGACGAATCGAAAGTATCGTGCGAGCACATTAGGATGTACGCATAGGTATACGTGGACTAGAGCGATAGAGGAAAGAAAAAGGGAAGAGCAAAGACGGGCGCTTAAAAACAAGGATAGGCAGGGTCAGACCCTCAGATGTGCGACGATTCTCGAACGAATAGGTGTGTACGTGTGCTGATCTTTGTAATTATAAATTGTGAATACATGTGACTAATATTATTTTGTTTTTTATTTTTGCAAGTTATAAGTTATAAATAAATATAAACAAACAACACTAACCCGATAACATTAAATCTAAATACCAAAATGATTAATTTAATGTGTTTTTGTTATTTCTTACTCCTGTTAGATATTCGGTATTCGGCCGAATAACGAAAAATAGGCCGAATAGACCGAATACCGTATAGTAACCGAATATTCGTTGCATCACTAATAAAAAAGTAAATATATGATTGTAATAGTGAACTTAATATGTAACTGTTTGGTAATTATAATTAAAAATATAAAATATGCAAAATATACTTTTATATACTTTTATAGAAGTGCATAATTTATATTCCAGCATACAAAAATTTACGAGTGTGAATATAACTTGATTTGAAGTAATATAACTTAGTTTCCATTTAGAAACATTAAAACAATTACAATTTGTCAATGATATCTTACAAATTTTTTTTCTCTTATGACACAAATATAAAATAATTTTGCATTAATTATTGCCTAGACAAAGCTAACATAACGAGATAAATTTAGCTTTCGAAAATTCACTCGTTAACTATCTAATCTGCTTAAATTTTACAAAATTTGAATGAATAACAACGCTATCTTCTACAGTAATGGTATTCAAACATTTTAACAGTGCGATCCCAAGGTAATTTTCCGCGACCCCATTTGGGGTCGCGACCCATAGATTGAATAGCACTGTTCTAGGGTAACAACTTTTTATTCTTTCTCAACTTATTAGTTAAATATTTAATTAATTAATTATTTATTTATAATTTTAAGTACGATAAAATGTTAAAGCAAATAAATAACTTAAAATCTTGAAATTTAAAATACTTATTTAAGTTCTGCATCAACTTTTGAACATGACAATATATTAGGCGGATAATATAGGCAATTTATATGGGAAGATTATATTTTAAAATATCATAAAAAGCATAGATTATTTCGTTTTTGCATACTGTACAGTACATTTAATTGAGAATACTTTATTTAAATATGATGAAATTAATTAATTTGGCGTTAAATAAAACTGTATAACTATAACTATATGAAATTAAATTGCATTGAATTTCAGACTTTTAACAAGATAAAGGTCTAGTTGTAATAATTTCAATAAGGTGAATGAACTGAATAAAGGGAGTTAACCTATAGCAACTTAACCTTGCTCTAGAAACGTTTGTCTCACCCAATTACAAAACATTAATATTGTTGTCACTATTGAAGGTTAACTTTAGCTTTATGCATATAAATTTAACATAAAACTATATGTTTAACGCTTTTCATTTCAATTTAGTATATTTATATACTATATTTTCATTTTAAGAAAAATTTATGGCTCAAAATAAGACGAAGAAACAAGGTAGTAGGTAACGCTGATTGAAAAAAATATGGATTATCCTGGTAATAAGGAAACTCAGAACGAAATGGGCTGGGCATTTGGCTCCCATTGACAAAAGTAGACATTAGTAGCGTAACTAGAACCGATATTCGGAGCCCAAATTAGAACATACATTCACGGCTGTGACATTGTGGATGTAACCATTAGCACTGTAGATGAAGAATAAACTCAGATATTATATAGGCCTATACATGTGTGTAAGTGCGTATGTAACATTCACTGTTTTTTCTGTACTTATTGGATTTTTTTCTTAATTAATTTATTTACAAAGGTAAGGAGAACGGAAGTCCTGGCTACACTACTTCTATATCAGCTCCTTTAGGAAGGCCATCTCTCAGATGGGAGGACGAAGTAAAGGAAGATAATAAAGGAAGTAATATCCTTCAGGAAGGAACAAAATGATATTATATACATGTTATTATCGTCTTGTCGTTAATAAGAATAATTTAATAATTTCCCGAACAGCTATGTAATTTGGAATATCCCTGCAAAAATTATCTAATAAAAATTATAATCTTAATTTTTTCAACAGTCTTTTTTATTTTATAATATATACAATTTAATAAAAAATATTAATATAAATTTTTAAAAACATTCAAGCAGCGCGTGGCTCTCAGCCTTCAGGCTATCCCCATTAAGGGTTCTCAGAACGTTAAATTGCCCTGGATTTTGAAAGACTGATTTGTGTTCTCTGTTCCGAAATAAATCGATACATTATACATTCTGACAGGCTTTTCATGTGTTATTTTCCATGCTGAATAAAGACAGAATAATTTTTCTTCTGCTATATGGTTTGCAATAGGTTGATTCCATTCTACGTGTGTAACACTATAATAAATTTGAATTTTTCAATATAATAATATTTAGCTTAATGTTTAAAATATAAGAAGGCTCTTTATTATTTTAAACATTGCTTCAAATAGATCCAAATAAAATGGTTTTAATGACTACTTTATTTTTTACACAAACCGAGATATTTATTGTAAATGTTCAAATATAACTCTAGTATAAAAATATATTTTTTGTTGAAATTTTTATATTTTGCGTACTAAAATAAAGAATTTTTATAGAATTATTTACTTTTTAAATTTAAGGAAAAAAATTCCAGAATTAAATTTTCTTTATCTAAAAAAAAAAAAAAAAAAAATACTTTACTAATGAAATTGTCTGAACTCATCTATGAATTTTTATTTTTCCAATTATATTTTCAAAATATAATGATTAAAACATTGTGTAATTTGTAATCTAAGCAATATATGAGACGTTTCCCGGCGTAAAAGAAATTATAAAAATATTTCAAATGCTTACTACTGTATACTAAATTAAAATTCCAAATCTTATTTTAACAATAATAAGAGAACAATGACATAAATTTTATAAATGCTATTTTTTATTCAAAATCATAGAAATTTTACAAAATATAGCAAAATCGTTGGAAGGAAAACAGTATTGACTTTCAACTGTAGACTGGAGAAATACAAATAGAAGATTACAGCACGAAGCTATCTAGCGCTGTGAAAAATTAATACATATATTAGAATACTATAATGACATTAAAAGATAAGTAAATAAATAAAAGTAATTAAAATATTACTTGTTTCTAAATGTGTTTAACGCCATAATAACTTCCGTAAAATCCTGGAACGTGGGAAGCAGAATAGTAGCTGGCTCCATAGGGATGTCCAGCGTAACTTCCATAGCTAAATCCAGTGTAAGGATAAGCGGCAAGAGTGGCAACCACAAGGGCCAAAAACATAAGGGCAATCTAAAATACAACAGTAATTAATAAAATCTCATGAAAACATAAACGTAAATAAGAAAATTTTAAAATACTTACCAAAGTCTTCATGATGATAGAATATTGCTGTACTTCTTTGAAGTTAAGCAGAATGATTTTTCTAAATGAGATGGTTCCTTTTATACACATTTTCCTTAATAATAAAAAAAATCTATTTTAAAATATGACCAATAGAAATTTTAGATTATTAATTTCGGAGAAATTTTTCTAGTAACAACGTTGATTTGTTGAAACAAATTTGATTCGAATCCACCCCAGTATAACCTTGAATTCTGAAGTGTAAGTCCAGGTGCATGAGTACAAGTGACATTGAAAACATTGACCTTCAACAACACCTCAACTTTTACATTTCCTGGCTTTGACGTTAATTATTACGCATTATATATATATATTTAAAATAATCTTCGTAGTATATAGTTTTTATAATTTTCAATAAATTCGGTAAAAAATTATCAGAATATTACTTTAAAAATATGTCTACAAGTTTTTCTTATTTAAGATATTTTTAACAAAAAAAGATAATAATTTCAAAGCATTCAAGTTCTAATATATAAAAGATGTATAAAAGAATATATAAACTAAAGAATAAAATTTTGTAGATAATAAATAAATATAAATAATTTAATATTTTAGATTAGATATTTTTCAAGTTATTTAGATACTTTTCTTTGCTAGTACTTTTAAACAGATAAATTGGAGCTCAACAAATGCTCCTAATTTTTATCACTTGAATTTATAATTAATTATTTATTAAAAAACTAATAAGTAATTTTTTAACGGATTAAAATTGAACTTTTGCATTTATTATTATTATTATTATTATTGACGTATTTTAATATGATAGTCAAGTATACTAAGGACTGTTAAGTATAAAAAGGTGTTATGAATGTAATTAGAATAAATTATTATTTCTGGTTTAGGCTTATTCTTTTTCTTTTAAAACTAATTTTTAATTATATCTTTTTAGTACTTTGTATTACTACATATAACTTATAAAAATATGACATTTCAATATACGACTTTTATTAAATTTATAACCTTAGAAACAGGATAATATAATTAAAATAAATAAGTTTTCAGGAGCTTTAAGGTTTTTTTTTTTTTTAAATTTCCAAAAAATCTAGTAAATATTACTTTTATAATTGAAAAAACTTTAATCAATATATAATGGTATTGTTTATGACCGAAATACTTTAAACTTTGTGTAAAAATAAGTGATGTATTAATACATCTACGAAAGTACTCTTAGGAAGTTATATAACTTTATTAAAAATCTCATCAGTTTATTAACTATTTTACAAATATTAGTGAAAAATATTATAATCATTTTTATGAAATTCTCACGAATAATATTTTATTATTTTTCACACATCCTTTTTAATGCTATTGAAAATATTCTTAGTGTTAGAAAAATGATAGAACTTAATTTCATCGTTTTTATCATTTATGTTTGTACAGAATTATTTTTTTTTACTGTATAATCTTTTATTTTTTCAGCCGAAAGTTAACATTCGAAATAATGCATTCCTTTCAATCTTCCAATTGTTTTTCTAAAAAGTAAAATTAAGACTTATAAAATGTATTTATTATTTTCTATTAAAAGATATTAAACTATATATATTATTATTATATTTTTATTGACATAAATTTAATTTAAATAATAAGCAAAGAGCAATCTAATAAATGCTTTTGTGTGCGTGGAAATGTTTTTGAACTACTCTTTTGTTTCCTACAAAAATAAATAAAATAATAATAAGCTCTTATTTATTGTCACAAAACCGGGCTGCAGTTTTTAACCATCTTTTAATTTAGAAGTTCGTATATAGTTAATCGGAGCTTTCGACCCTCTAAGCTTTCTATATCTTATTTTTCGATTTTCATTTATCTAACTCTGTTCAAGAGATTAACGAAGAACAGAGGGATAAACAGTAGAAATGTATTGTCTGCAATTTGCAAATTGTAGTCCATTGATATTTATTACAAATTTATAAATACATTATTAATTATAGCCTAATAAACAATTAAACAACTATATCTGTTCAAATTTAAGATTAAAATACAATTGTTTAATTGTATTTTAATCTTAAATTTGAAAAAACGGGCAAAATTAGCAATTTAGCAAACATCAACTTATAAATAATATTATTTTGATAGTGTAAATTTTTTTTTTTAAATTTTCATCAAAGTAAAAGCTTGCATTGGGTTATTCCATTTTTTAAATCCTGTATACACTGTCGTTATTAAATAAATTTGGTTTTCATTTAATTTCCTTAGAAATAAAATCAGCACACTAATTTTAAATTAATCAAAAATTATTTTGTTATAGAAATAGATTAAGTTTGTTCTGAGATAAAATATATTTTAAATAATTTATAGGTTTATATGTTAAATAATTCTAAATTTCAGATTTTAATTTTAATTATATTAATAAATACATATTTCATAACAGAAAAAAATGTTTAACGTATTTACTTATAAATTTTAAAGTAATATCATTACATTTTTCTGTTTTTTATTGTCAAACAAATTCTAATATTTAAATTCATTTTAAGTGTAAAATTAGTGTGCAAAAATTTGTTACAGTCAAACGATTTTCATTTCAATTTTATATTCCATAGACATATATTGAATGCTTAATAATTCAATGATTGACATATGGCATAAATACTATACGTTAAATGTTTAGTTACTCATATATTCATTTTATCTTCAAAATTATTTAAATATTTGCTTCCAGAAATCCAAGAAAATAATCTTTAGAAAAAGAAATAAACTTCATTATTTTTATTTGTTTCCCTTAATGACATTAAACTGCAAATCATTTCATAGCGTTTCATATGAATCTGTTTAGCTGCTAATCCAAAAAAAACATATACTATTTTAATCTCAAAATATATTAATGCTCAGTCCCTTCTAAAATGAAACATTCATTCAGCAACAAACTTTAGTTTACAATATTTATAATTTTTGTTATGCTGCTCTTATTTGGATAACAATTACTTCTCTCTGTTTTTATATTTACAGATTCTTCAGTGGACTAGAAACATTTCAGGATTTATTAATCAATGTGCTAACTATCAGGATCTTATTTCTATATAAAATTATAAATTGTTTTACTAATATTCTCGTATATTGTTTCTTGACTCCTCTCCAATGACTCCTGGTCGCTGGAGAGGAGTCAGGAAACAATATACACAATCATCATTAAAAAAACATCATTATACAGTCTCATTTCAATTGTTTCAATCGCCACAAATTAAATATCAATCAAATATCTTCATAATGAAAAATGATTAATCTTGTAATTTTTTTTATTTATTTTGTAAGGAAATGCAATTTTATATTATTCATTTGTCCTCACTTTTTTGCATAAAATTAAATCTTATCTCTGTTATCAATTATCCTAAAGGTAATTTATCATCTTTCATCTTTCAATAATTTATCATCTTTCATCATTCAATAATTTATCATCTTTCATCATTCAATAATTTATCATCTTTCATCATTCACTAATTTCATCATTGTCATATTCAAATTACTGTAATCCATTCTGATCTGAATTTTATCTCAACATGTGACTAGAATCTTATTTATTTATTTCTTATGTTTGTCATTCGTAATCATTTTTTTAAAAATTTTCCACAGTGTTACTTTTATTTTAGCTTAATTTTTTTTACACTACATAATATTATGTGTTTCATTTTATGATATCAATGATATTTAATTTTGTATTAATTGTATGAATTTTTAAATGTCGCCTTCCTACAAGGACTTTTAACTCAATTAATTATCATGACCGTTACATATCGAGACAAAGAACAGACTCGCACACTTGACTGTTACGTAAAAAGGGATCGTTTCTTTCTCCAGCTCATCCGGCACTCCCTGCCCTTAGGCGATGATTTACAACCTTGAAGGTACAGATGTTTATTTGTCGACAGATTTAAGAATTTTCCCACTATACAATGAAATTCGATTTAAATAATTTTTAGAGAAAAAAATTGTAGAAAAATTTTAAAATCGAATTTTAAATCGATATATGATTGACCTCTATTATGGAAAAAAATTAGCTTTGTATTTGCAAATGTTTGCACGAATAAGTATATTGAATATTACGTAAAGATGGATAAACAATATCAATTTTACGAATTGTAGCACAAAATATTCATTTAAAATGATTTACTGTATACAGTATATCACATGAAAATGTAATTTAATTTAAAATATATTATCATTTTAAAATATTGTTTATTTAAGTAAGCATTATGATTCAATTGTAATTTTAAAATGCAGCTTTAGTTAGTCTAGGATTAATTTCTTTATATCACGAATTTTATAGAATAATAAAAAAAATATTTAACTGTGTTTTCAATAATGAATTAGATATTTAATCTGAGTATATTAAAGAAAATAATAATGTATAACAATTTAGATTTTAAAAATAACTTATTACAACTTGATTATAAACTTATTGTTCAATATTTATTTTCATCTTCTTTAATAATTTATTAATAATGACAACAAACAAAATTGTGATGTTAAAAATGAAATTCTTATTCAAATATCAAAATGAAATGACAAGCAGATTCAACAGTACAAAAAAAGTCAAAGCTCTAAAAATATCAAGTAAAAATTAATATAAAATATATAAAATGCTTTGTCACGTATCATTTATTTACCAAATAATAGTAAGTTTTTGATACAAGTAATTAAATATAAGAAATGAAATACTGTTATTTCGAACATAAAAAAAAATCATGAAAATAGTCTTAATAAAGATTTTAAAAAATTTTAAGCAGAGAAAACAAATAAATTTATTAAATTTAATTCTAAGACAGTAATGCAAAACCATTTATAACCATTGATTGAACTGAAGAGAGAATGTTACTACATTATACTGTAACTAAAGGACTACTATTTTATTATAAGTCGTAGAATAATGAAGACCAGCGCCGGATTAAGCCTCTAGCGGGCCCTAGACAAAATTTTAATTGGGGCCCCATTTAAATAAGTTGCTTCTAAACAAATCTTATATAATGTGACATTAGCGTAGCTAGCATGGGTGACACCCGGTGCGGATATAGTGATGTCACCCCAAGTCACACCGTAGTGTCACCCTTTTTAACTCTTTTATAAAACAGCTATTGAATTGTAATATCTTCGCACTCGAGCAACTTGAACGCTATATCGAATATGCGATGTCGCGACGTATAAGTTTAGATTTAGAAAATAAATCATAACCATACATTAGTACTACCACGAGAGGCGGCCCTAGGAATATTTCTAGATGGTGCGAGAGATCTCGTGGCGCACATTACTTCTGACGCACGCGTGGCTGTTGACCTTTTTTTTAGGTAATGGCTGGTCGAGCGGAGCTTAGTAAGATTGTTAAATACAGCCTTTTCTGTCCTATCGAATTTCTTAAATAATTTTTAACTCGTTTTAAAACAGAGAAATCTTCTGCACTGAAGCCGGGCCCCTCCGAATTACGGGCCCTAGACATTTGTCTAATTTGTCTATTCGATAATCCGGCCCTGATGAAGACGTGTAATGTAACAATTTTATTGTAAATAAGAATTTATTATAGAAAAACAAAACATGACTTCAAAATCAAAATAAAATGTTCGATATGTACAGTACTGTACAGGGTGGGCTTGAATTATATACTGTACAGTACGGTACCTACAACTCCGATGTTCAAATATAGATATACACAATTTTTTAATTAAATATTCATGAAAATACTGAGCATTGTATACATAACCTATGTACGCTATAGTAATGTACAGTATCAAAATCTACCTTTATCTTGAGACTCTCCGCCTTAATATGCAAAACGTGAGATTTATGTTCCTGAGATATAAAGAAAGGAAGAAACGTGAAGACATTTATTTTGTTACATTGTTTCTTTTAATTTTTAATGAATTTCTAAAGTAATATTATAAACAGTTATTCAAACTTTGTAATTTCTAATTGTTAATATATATGTAAAAAAGAATAACATAATAAAAAAATTTAAACAAAATTATTGAACACGTAACTAAACATACTTGTATTAAAACTAAACTAAAAAATCTTTTTAATCTAATGAACGTTTGATAAGAGGGGAGTAATTCTATAAACTAGTGACGGCAAACCTTTATCCGAAGGTGGGTCAAAACTAAATTCAAAATTTAGTAACTCCAAATCGCGGATCAAATATTTGAGTAATTAAAAAACTAATAAGAAATGCTTACAAATTTTGCTTTATTTACCTTTTTAATTTATATCAGAAAAATAAAAATAAACTGTAGTTTATATAAGTGAAAAGAAAATAATAATGTGATTATAATATCAACAAATATTTCTTTTAATGGGAAATCTACTGTTGTTTATTTGATAATTTTTTCTATCAAAGATTCATAATCAAGACTTTTCTCGAGAGCTGTAGGACTGCTTTTACATTACATATGCAAAGTTTTGAAATCTAGAAAAAATATATATTTTTTTAATTTATAAAAACGTAAAACTTTCTAAATATTCAATGCAGTAGCTTGAAATCGTCGCGCGAGTCACAGGTGCGCCATTACTGGTATGGGCATAAACGAAGCTTTGTTTAAAGCGTAATAAAAATGTTTATTACGTTGACTGTTTTGTTGCACTTGATTTATATTTGTATTATCATATAATGATATTATTGTATTATATTGAAATTGATTATAAATCTACGTAAAAAATAACAAATGACATTGTATTTATTGCGGTCATTACATAGTTTCATTAATTCGTTATAAAATTTTAATCATCGTTTATGATCTGTAAGATACAACATTCATTTCTACTAAAAAAAAAAAAAAAATTAAAAAATCATAATTGGATACTTTTCTGTTTCAGATATATAAATCTAATTTTATAATGGTTTCGTGCCTTGAGCTGTTTTTTTTTGGGGGGGGATTCGCGACTGAAAACTAAATTTTCTAGAAATTCTTGGGTAAAAAACATTTATTTAAATCATATTATAATGATTAGTAGTAATCGAGAAAAAACGGGTGGTAAACCGAGAAGAGTCAATGCTAAAATATTGAGTGTTCACTTAAAATAGGCCCGGCTGAGATAATGAAGCATTAGTGAAGTAAATTTTATAGGAAATATTTAAAAAAGAAAGTGTATAAGACTAATCCTAGAACTATACGCGAATCGAATAAAAGCATTCTCAGAAGTATTGAAACTATCGATGTCATTGTTACTTAACGTCAGTCTGAATAAGATTATTTTCCTACAAAAAAGTGAATAAGTTAGACGCACAAGGACACACCTTTTAGTATCTGTAAGTTTCTATAGGCCTACATTTAAATAATGTTAAAATAAAATTTTCAACGAGTGTCCTTTGCATCTAAAATCGGTCTATTGGGTACGATTCAAATGAATCTTTTTCAGTAGACCGATTTTAACTGGGGCGTCCTGTATTATAGATATTTGGTAAATTTTTGAAATCTGAATTTATCAATACTCTAATATCTATGCTAAATACTTTTTGCAATAGATTTTTTTTTTCAAAGTTTCTTTCAAATAAATACAAGTGTTCTCCTTCCTTAATCTTGGATCTTGATACTGTACTGTACATTATTATTAATCAATTTTTTAATTTCCAACCGGTATTAACAGATACCATTTTAGAAACCACTCTAATACTATTTTTATTATGAAATTAACTTTATTAGAACATTATTTGTTAATATCTGTCTAAAATTATAATTAATTGATTAGTATTTTCTTTAAAATAGCATTGTAAATTTTGACAATCTTTCCTCTTAGAGCTTCAAAATGCCAGTAATTGCAATAAAATCGAATCGATTCAATTAACTTTTTTTTTCTTTTACAAATGATAATAACCTTGATATAGCTTATTAATTAAATCAATTTTTATTCAAATTTAAACTAATTTTACCACTTTATGAGAATTTTTAAATGCTAACTCATGCATTTAACCTATAATTAAAATGAAATACAACAAAAATAAACATGAACAAAATATTTTTATTTATTTTTTCATTTAAAATATTACAAAAAGAAGAAAATAATCTGTAGACCTACATCGACTTTTGACTGGGCAGAAGAAATATTATTTCATTAAGTCTGTAAAAAGAAAAATTATCAATTTAAATAGATTTTAAGAGAAAGTTAATATATTATTAGTTATGCTTACTATCAGTCTGTTATTAATAACCATAAACTTTGGGATAGCCATAATAACCGCCGTAGATTTTAGAATTTTTTAAATAATCGCCGTAAATTCCGGGAGTGTATCCATAATGCCCACCGTAAATTTTGGAATTATAGGGAGATTGGTCGTTTCCGTAGGGATATCCATATCCTCCATAGATATCATGGCCGTATCCAGTAAACGGATGTACGTCTATAGTAGCTCCGAGAGTAGCAACGATAAAAGCAAAAAGCAAAAGGGATACCTGAAAAAATGAATAATCATTTAATATAAAAGTTGCAAAAATTCGTATAAATTTGTTAAGAGTAAATCTACTTACCAAAGCTTTCATGATGTTAAAGGTTACACTTGTTTGAAATTAACAAGAATGAGTTTTTGAGAATAACCAGTCTCCTTTTTATAGTAAACTGAAAGAGAAAATGAAAAAATTCATTAAGATAACGGCATAAATTATGTTACTTGAGATTAGAGATTCCTTCCAATAAAATGATTACATTTTCGAATGTGACTAAAATTTATTTAATTAAAAAATTTGATTTGTGCGAAAATATTATCTGAATCCTCCTTCCTTTCACCTTGAAATATCAAATACAAATCCGATTGTTTTTTCCAGACTTTTGTGGTCGTGATGTAGATTGTCTGTGATAATAGATAGCTTTTGTTAATAGGCCTATCACTCTGTCATTCTTAACGTGGAGTTGTGAATTCCGTGATTATGTTTCAAAAATTAAGCTCTAATTCACGATATTCGTGATAAATTCATTTATATAGCCTATTATATCCGTTAAGTATTTAAAATGTTTAGAATTTTAATTAAAATCCCCATAAAAATTAATTATGTAAAACACAAGATAGTCAGAAATTATCTCGACTAACTCAATATAGGTTACTAAAAAAGCGTTGTAGTTGAGAGAACCTAGTGAAAATTGATACACAAGTTACACCAATCCAAGCTTAGGATATGTAAATAAGTTACGTGGCACGATTACGATTAAAGATATTATAACTCAAAACTTTTGAATGAAAGTACCCGAGTTTAATACAATAAGAATAAAAAAAAACTATAAATACATCATTTTTCATATCTCTAGATCTAATAATGACGGCGCTATCGCGGAATAAAAATGGTCAACGCTAGAACCATTGGCTAATATTATCTCACTTGCTGAACTGATCATTTAATTAGTTTAATATTTCCAGTTCCGTTATTTCATTTATTTAATTTGATGAAATAAACTTATGATTTAAACAAATTAGAGGACGTCCATTATAGATGAAACTAATTGTATGCTGTTTGTGTGCTGTCCTACTGTAGTTGTGCTGTCGCAACTGAGATAGCACTCGAACAAATCAAGAATGAAATTTACATTAAAACGAAATTATTAAAGTTTATACCGTGAATGGCTATAATGCTGCCGACGCATTGTAATACTTAGGATTAAGTCAAGCTGTGCATGATTTAAGCTTACAAAATTTATTTACAGTAATAATTATAATATTTGTATTTGAAGCTTAATGCAAATTTCTAAGTTTGTAAAATAACATTTTATAAATAATTTATAGCAAAGTTCTTCGTGAAAATAATTGCAGAAATAGTAAAATAGTACAGATTCTTAAAATATTTTTGTTGTGTTTATATTTTTATCCACTTTTTTTTAATATTTTTAAACGTTAAAACAGCGTCCTAGTGTATAAAACGCCTCGATGCAATGCTTATCCTGCTTACCGCCTAATGTAGTCTCTGACAAGAAGTGCACGAAGTGTCCCATGCAATTTATTGATGGCCGTATAATTACCGTGAAAGAGATTCCTTCCGCATCACTGTCATCTAACTCAGAACGGATGGAGACTAACAATCCAGCGAACTTTATGAAACTGTAGCGTCGACATTTTTTACATCTTAAAGATGCTATTTAAAGCCAAATGATTTTTGATTCCGATAATATTAAATTTAAGTACTGTACAGTACAGTATTTCTATTCGATATCTTTAAGTTACGGTACTGTTAACCGTAATTGTGGAGCGTAGTAAGTTATCTGCTTTCAATTTTACATATCCGAGCTTAATCGAGTAGTAAGTAGGCTACCTCTTCACTTAGAATATTCAGTTGCAGCTATTTCTACATGTTGAGTTGGTCAGGTTACATTGTAACAACCTTACAATTTTGAAAGTGGGAATGAAGAATTATTATTTATAAAGTATAATTATAAGTCTAACTATTGTAACTATATAGTTATTATGAGTTCATTAAAATATAAGTAAACTTATATTTAAATGAACTAAGAGTCTAATAATTTTAAAAAAAATGAAAATATTTAAACAGCTTAAACAAATATAAATGTTTTAGCTGCATTACTTTATTTAAAAAACAACATAAATTTTAATAATTTTGGAGTAAATTAATTATAAGTTATGATAAAATATAGGCTTATTTATTGTGATAAAATATTCAATTCAATTATGTGAAAAATAATTCAATTTTAAACTGTAATACGATTTATTTTATTAGTAGAATTTCTAATAACATAAATAGCTTTAAAATATGATTATTTCTTTCATTGTATTTGTTTAAGTATATCATTATTTAGTAATAATTAATTAAATATAACTTTTAACTGCAATATAATGTGTATTAATATATAAATTATGTTTATTGAAAATATTTATCTGCTCTTAAAAATATCCAATATTAATCAGAGCTAATGTAAAAATAGGTAAAGAATATTCTTTATTGGAGAATACGATTGAAAGTAGTCCAATGAGGTGTTAGTAGGTGGAGTTAAATTATACATAACTATATGCTGATTGGTTAACAAAATTTTATTATATTAGCGATGTTGAAGCCGAAGTTTTAAACGCAAAAACGTGTACGTCTGACGTTCAGCACCACTTTCCTGTAAGCCTAGAAGTTTGACAATGGTGTTTGGTGTTTGGAAAGTCAGTGGAATCATGCTCGACATTTTAAACTCCATTGTCAGACTTCTCGGTTTACAGGAAAGCAGTGCCGAACGCCCGACGTACACGTTTTCGCATTTAAAACTTCGGCCTCAACATCTCTATTATTTAGTTATATAAACGTTTTCTTGCACATTTTTCTAAACAGAATATTTTAAAAGAATATTTTGTTTAGTTCTTTAATTATTTACATGTTATATTATAGATAGACTATACTCTATACAAGCTTCAGTTTTAAAGCTTAAAATACATTTAAATTTAAAAATATGTTTTTCCATACAAGATTCGTTTTTAAAATACGTAAACAGTATTAAAACGTTCATTATTAAAAAAAAATATATATTTTGGTAAAGATCTTTATTATTATTATTATTATTGATTTTTATTGTTAAAATATTTATATTTGATATTTTATTTTTGTAAATAATTTTAATTTTGATTATTTTTGATAGGAAAACATTTAAAAATATAGGCCTATTATAATATGAAACTTACTTTATTCCAATTTTTAAAATTTTTAAAATAAACCCGTTCGATTTTATTTAAAATTTGACATTTTATATGAAATATTGTTTTCCGTATACCAAAATTAGAACTTAATAAACACATGACAACTGAATTTAAGAATGCTTTTTTGTATTTTATTTTAAAATAGAAAAAATTTCACAAAAAGAAACATAAAACAGGAAAAGAGTGAATTTGGACGTCCAACTTCAGAAGGAATTAGGAAGAAACTTTACAAAACAATTTTCTGAAAAAGAAAATAAATATGTGTAAAAATTGAGTAAAAAGATTTAATTGATGGTTTTACATTTTAATTTAAAATGCTCACTTTTCTAATAATAATATTTGTGACCGTAATAACCACCATAAACACCGGGAACGTAAGATGAGTAGTAGCCGTAGGGATGTCCGTAGCCGTAGCCGTAGCCGTACGAATATGGTGAATATACGACGGCGCCAAGAGTGGCGATCACAAGGGCCAAGAAAATGAGAGCAATCTGTAAAATTTTAATTAGTTAATATAAGACTTACTAGGAAGAATGTACAATGCTGATAAGGATGAATTAAAGATTCGTACTTACCAGGGTCTTCATATTGTTAGAATTGATAATGCTTCTTCAAAGATAAGCAGAATGAATATTGAGGGAACAGAGTTCCTTTTATATATCTCTAAATGGGGGGATGGTAGTGAGAAGGTGTGTGCATGTACTGCAAATTACGCAATCAAAAATAAAACCTTAAATGTCATATTTCCTGATTTGATAGAATAGACGTCCGAATACACACCCCTCCTTTTTTTTACCTTGAGACAGGGTCTATCTGATCGTTATAGGAACCATGTGAGAATCTCAAACTTGCTTCCTTCAGCGATGCTTCATCTGGCAAATAGTTGTATCTGTAAGGAGATGACCTTCATTCACGTCTCATCCCACTTTTTACAGGTTCTTCTGACCTTGACCATGACGTTTCGAACTTTCCAGTAAATTTCCTTAGAAAATAAATAGATGAATATTTTAACTTAATACACTTATTTTATATTTAATCATTAAAAATTTGAAATTTTTATTTAATTATTGACGATTTACCTTCATTATTTTTTAAAAAAATTTACAGGATTTTTCTGATCCGAATGAAAAAGATTAGTGCTTATATTTTTGTTCTAAGAGTCTTTCGAAAGTTTTAACACTTGAAATTATACTGTTAAAATAATTTTTTCAGTTGCAAATAAGTCCATTCAAGTTTCAATTTAAATAACAATTTAATATATAGGCCCTACGGGCCTACAGTATATATAAAATTTGAGGCATTACATTTTATATGTATAAAGAAATTAAAAACATATATAATGTGCAATTATTTATGATATTAAAGTGTCATTAAAAATTTTTAAATTATAACAAAATTTATATCTAAAATTTTATTTTTAATTTTACAAAGTTTTTTTTTAATGATTTAGGCCCATATTAATTTTATCGACGAGTTATAATGAAAACAATGGCAAATAATTTATAGACAATAAATAAATTTTAGATCATTAAAAATTATACTGAATAATAATTAATAGCTTATGCTTTTTCCAACGAAGAGTTGTGTTTTAATTTTTTAAAATTTTACTTTAAACTAAAAGATGTTAATAAAATGTTCAACAGTGTTATCCTTTTATAATTCTGTATATGTCTTGCTATCGTGTAAATGCAGTAGGTTAAGTGGAATAATAATTAACTATATCAAGGTCAAGGATACTCGTAAAATTCCATCTATTAAAAATGATAATATAAAAGAATTTTTTCGACTTATATAAGTAAGATATATTGAGGCTAATAATAAATTTGGTATAATACCGAAATGTTCAGATATTGTTTTAAGCGCTAAATAAGTTGCTATATTATTTTAATTTTTATGCTTAAAGCAAATACGATAAAATAAGAAAGAAAACGCGTAAAAAAGTATTTAAAAAGTCCTGAAAAATATAAGAAAAAAAAACGGTAATTTTTAATAAGATAATCTCCAAATGTGGTTTTATTACAAAATACTTGGAGAAAATTCAAAAAGTTTTATTAAATAATAAATAGGTAACTTAATTTCGTATAGGTTTTATCTAGCAAATATTAAAAGTTTTAAAAACATTTGTAATACAGTAATATATTGTAAAAATATTTAATATTTATAACTTATATTAAATATGGCTATATATAAGCCTAATATTCTTAATTTGTAAGCTATCATTTAAGTTAATATGATTAAAAATTTACAACAGTTAGATTAAAATTTATAAAATAATATTTAATGTTTCCAAAATAAATTTGTCAACTTGTTTAACTTATTTATAACGATTTCAAACTATAAACTTGTGGAAAAAGTAACTATAACCTAATTAAGGATTTTGCTTCAGGAAATTATTATATGAAGTAACTTATTTTTAAGCAGTAATTATGATCGACTAAACATTCTTTTTAATGAAATGCTTTTAATTTTTATAAATATAACTTTTGAATTAATTAAATAATTTTAATACACTTTAATTAAAAACAAAAATTAGAGTTTTTTACAATTTCTATATTTGCTAGATAAGGAAATTATACGTAAAAGATAAATGCAAGTTTTACATTAATTTTTTTAAAATTACGAATAATAAAAAATTTAACTATTTACGAAATTGTTCGCCATTTAAATAAATATATCTATGTAAGTTTGATAATCTAAATTTGTAAGATGTCATTTAACGAAAGGTAATTTAAATATTTTCAAATGAAACCCCAGAGACAGTGGGCAGATAGATTAAAACGAGGAAGAAATAGTGTCAAGGTGATGTGCACAAGATGACCATGATTTGTATCCGGAGGCGTTCTGATATATTTGGGCGGATCCTTTTGTGACATCATCTTATTGTCTAATGAACATTTCAAGGACGTCATTGCGTAATTTGTATTAATTTATTCGAACTTTGCTTATCATTTCTGCTCTTATTTTATATACAATATTTTAATTTCAGAAATGATCTACAGATGAATTAACTTGTAAAACTTTTAAATATAGTATAATCTATATTTTTGTATTATGCTTATAGCGAGTGAAGATTGTCTAATTTTATATCAGAAAATAATTGACTTAATAAAACAGGTTTCACAATAAATTGTATTGAGAATTTGTGAAAAAAAACGTTTGAATTAAAATTATTATTAAACAATGTGAATATTAATATAGAATTTGATCGTATTTATCTTGTTTTCTAAATATTTTGCTAATTCGGAATGATTATAAATAACTTATTTATAAAAAGCGAATGTCTTCTATATATTAATATCAATGTGACATGCTAAATTAAAATGAAATAATTTTATCGAAGCTAGGAAAAGAGGTGGTGACTGGTTACCTCCGTTTTATAGGCCTATATAGGCTATAAGTTTTATAAATATAGCCTATTGAAGATAGATAAAAATTCAAATAACAAAACTGCAGAATACAGACTTAAATTATTAGTAGTTAGTTATTTTCTTAACAGTAAAAGAATATTGAAATAAAAGTGAAATATGTAATGACGCAGAAATAGGTTCTATTTTGGAATACAAATGAATTCCAAAACATATTTCTGAAGATTTTTTTTCTTGTTAATTAAATTAGTTAATTAAATACTAAGCAATAGCAAACTATTTTATTTAATGAAACAAATACATAAATAAATATACAAAATAATTCATTAATTAAAATTTGCCAGATAAACTTTTTAAAATTATTTTTTCAAAGTCCGTATTTTACTCTAATTTTTCGACTATCTCTTAAATTATGTCTAACAAAGTATTTAAGTTATTTATTCCTACCTTATTATATTCTAAATCTTCTAATTGATATTTAGTATTTATTTACATTTTCGAATGAACAATTTTGATATTTTTAACTCTGTTCTAATATGGAACAATCTGTTAATGAATTATCGTTGTATATTTTATACAAAATATTACATAAAGCATATATAATTTATTAAAATGATAAAAATAAGTGTTAGTTTTTAAACACACAATGCAGTATATTCAGAAAACACTCGACCATTCAACGTTGACCATTTTATTCAATAACTTATTGATAAAATAAAATGCTTACAGCCATTGCTTCCTTGTATATCATCTGTCGGGATGAGTAATGCTTTAAGATTTTGTAATGTATAGTACTGTACACTTTACTGTGTCAATTGATGAGGAGAAATAAGCGCCCGAAACATGCCGAACACGTCTTGACAGATGTAAGAGATAATTGAATAAAGGATGTTGAATGGTCAAGTGTTTTTTGAATACACTACACTGTTTTTTAAAATGAATTAAAGATGCGGAAACACTGTTCTAAGGCAACCAAAATTATAATGTTACTAAAACATAAATTTCTGATACATTTATTGCCGTATCCGCAAGTAAAAAATGCTAACATATTTTTAAAATAAAATTTAAATTGAGAAACATTAAATAGATGTTTATTATATATAAAGATATTAACATTTTATTGCTGCTTAATTATAATGTAATATTAAGTATATGCATCAAACTAATATCATAAAAAATATATGTATTGTGTCTGTTGATAGACTTACATTCTTATGCAATAAGTAATTAATATACAGTACTCTATAATTTGCATTTATAGAAAATTGCCTGTTTAGTTATTATCCCGTTTAAATATTTTTCATAAATTTTCGAACTAACTTATTAAAACGAATATTGATGCGAAACAGTTTAATAAAAGAAATTTTCTTATATGGCTAGAAAAGCAAGAGAATGAGAAATATGCAATAAATTCGGCAGTAAATTTTATAATTATAAAAACGATTAAAAATTGTTTAAATAAATTATATAAGTTAAACTTAAATGAATTGGCAAATAAATTTAATTTATCGAGACTTAGATATACTTTATAGTGTTGAAACTGATATATAAATATGAAAAAATACTGGATAAAACATTCTATAAAAATTATTCATTTTTATGAATTTTTATATATAAAATTTGAAAATTTGAAATTATAAAATTTTTTAAAATTTGAAATCTTAGATTCATTAAAATTTGCTTTCATTTAAATAGGTCTATGAACAATTAATGTTTCGTAAGATATTATTAGTTAAAAAAAATTAATTTAGCTCAAACTTCATTCATTGTTCATTTAATTCATTAAGAAAGAAGAAGACTAAAACAGGGGAAATTCTATATTACGACATCTTTCAATTATTCAAGGAACAAAGACAATCCATGACAGTTTTAGAATATTAAATACCACCTTTACGTCACTGAATCCTTTAGAAAAATCAAGGTCACGTTGGAAAAAATTTCGTCTATCGTGATAATTATAAATTATATCTATAATTAGAAGAAATCTAATTACTGCTTTTACTGTATAGAAAAGAATTTCTAACTTGAAATTTTTAAATACAGTATTTTAAAGATGTTGGTCGAAAAGAGAAAGTAATAAAAACAAGTGAAATTTAGGTCAAATAAGGAACCTAGTACATCCTAGTACTCAATTCTCCCTTCTCGTTGTTTTTACTTCTAGAATCTCTAGATTTTTAATTCATCAATGATATAGTCGTTAAGAAAAATGAATGTTATAGTAATTCATTTTTTCTATTGCTGGTTGTTATAATTTTTATGATTTTATCAGCTAATTACGCTCAATTTGGAGATATTCCTAAACTTTAAAATCTGTAAATTAATCTAAACATAGCAATATTTAATTATGTAATGAATTTCACAACAGATAATTTGAATACGGATGAAATATTAAAATATTTATAATTTTGCAACATCCTTTAGTTCTAATGAAATAATTTACATTTTTTCCAAGGAGAATTTTTTTTATTACGTTTTCTATTTTAATTTTATAATTTAAATAATTTAAAAGTAGTCGTAGTTTAAAATTTGCATTTTGGCTAAGGTGTTATTATTTAATGTCTAGCTGAAAGCTTTCATTATTATTAAAATTTATTATATTTGGTATGTGTAGGGTTAAAAAATTACAAAGTTTAATATTTATTTATAATTCGTTTAATTTTATATTTAAAAATTTTTATATACAAGTAACAAATATCAATTGTAGATTATACGTTTTGCATTATAAAACATGTTTAAAATTAAAAGATTATTCGTAAGCAGAAAAAGTTAATTAAAAGTTAATATTTGGAATTCAAAATTAGTAAATTCATTTATTCGTAAAACATGAAAGTTAGATATTTTATTTATTTATTTAACTAATAAAAAGATATTCAATTAAAGAATATTATTATTAATAACTTTTGGCACAGACAAATCGATTGAAAATATCTATAAAAATATGAAATAAATTAATAAATATTCTTGCATTCAATTTTGGGGAGAGTAATTCTCCTTCAAAGAAACAGGATGTAGTAAATAATTTATTTTATCTTCTTGTTAAGATTTCTAGTTAATTATGGTTATGTAGTGTTGGGTGGAATCTAAAAAAGATGAATATTTTATTGTGTTTCACCATACTACTACAGTATTTTTTCCATTCAAATTTTTCTTAAATTCTTCCCGTTAAAAGTCCTAAAAATTATCTTTTGTATTCATTTTGATATTTTTTTTTACTGTTTCAATTGTCTTCAATTAAACCTTTTTTATTTTATTGATATAAATTTTCAATATTTATAAAGCTTTTTAAATACTAAATAATAATTTTATAAATATTAAAGATTAGATTTTACTATATTTTATAGTATCTTTAGAAACTATATTTAGAGTAAAGCAAAAAAATATTTGAACGAAAAGTATTTAATTTTTAAGAATTATTAAAATAAAAATTTAATGAAAAAATTAATCCGAGTAAC
Organism: Centruroides vittatus; assembly: GCF_030686945.1. Classification (NCBI taxonomy): domain Eukaryota; kingdom Metazoa; phylum Arthropoda; class Arachnida; order Scorpiones; family Buthidae; genus Centruroides; species Centruroides vittatus. Next base: position 1,180,693 of record NW_027122214.1, read on the forward strand.
TCAACATATTAACAACATTTTTGTTTATCTTTTAAAAATCTTAATTCAACACATTTTAAAATCAGTAATAGTAGAAAATAAAAAAAATAATAATTATAATTAAATTATAAAAAAATATTTTTAAATACTTTAAATATTAAATAATTAATTACACTATTTAATAACTAATTATATTATTATATATACAAAGTATAATTATTAACATTGTGTTTTATTAATAGATTTGCACGATAAAGTAAATTATAAGTATTTTATTTTTATATTATTTGCATTCCTTTCCTATTATTTCTAATTAATCCTATGATCAATATTATGCAAACATTTAAAAAAGATATTATTCTAGATGTGCTAACTTCTATTTAAATCAATAAAAGTTATAAACTTAAAATGAAATTATTTTACAATTATTAACGGATAATTCTAACAAAACCTAAACTGATCATCACACCATCAAACTGTTCTTATCAATCTAAATTAAATTTTCTCCGCACGATTTGAATGTTTACCAGGCGCGACACTTTAAACCGGTTGTCTTTTCGTCTTTAATGTCATTGAAGTCTGCAAAAAAATGATACGGCTTTTAAATTAGGTACTTTTCACTAATTTGATTTCTAAACTCGATTACAAATAGATTTACTACATTAAACTAACCAGAAAAAGTAAAAATATAACTATGCTTTTCGCTTAATACTTCGTAAGATCAAATTATTGATTTTTCAAAAACAAGCATATAAGCAGATAAGCAGATCAGCATTGGCATTCGTTGGCATTTAATGGTTTGTTTTTCATGTTAGATGAAAGAATAGAAAGCGAAAGTGATATACAAGTATCTCTTTATTGACTTAAAAAATTATAAATGTTATAACTAATTTCCCAAATACATACGTATACACAAAGAAATAGTTTACTGGATTCTAATCTAATATATTAAGTTTACATAACAACGACATGCATGAAAAAAGGAAAGAGGAATAAGGAAAAAATCAACCAAAAATACAAGGTCACTTCTCTGTATTTGAAGTCTTTCAGAGACGACTTTATTAAATCTTTTTTCCATTCCTCGACTTAACAAAAAAATAAAACAAAATAGGAAAGAAAAAATGCAGTTAATGCCCATGGTTGATAAAGACTTAAACATAGTCACCACTCCTTAAAAACTTCTCCGAGGACGTAAAGTGCATAAAATGACCTTGTATTTTTGACATAATCGCTTCATCATCATCTTTTTCGTGTTTCTTTACACTTATTTTTTTACACGTGTTCTTTCCGTAGTGAATTTGCAACACGGATTTGTTTGGTGCAATTAATGGTTAGTTCGCTTCCATAAACATATTAGGCAATGAGAGTTCTTCATAATGATTATATACTCATCACGAAGACTAATATTACATGGCGTAGAACTCATTATGAAATGTTTAATAAAACGATATGTACTGAAAATTTATTTATATTAACTTTAAATAAAATTTAATCTATATCGAATTTAAGATTAGCTATAGACCTATACGTTAATAGAAACATTTTAATTGAATCACTTAAACTTAATTTTAAACTTTTTGATTATAAAATTTATAACATATTTGGTAAGAGTTCAAAATATCGTATTTTATACAAACTTATAGAATTTAGAATGGTACTCGAAGTTTAATAATAATCTGATGCTTTTAAGTGACCTTTCATCAGCATGTACTGTATATCTTTATTTTTATACTATTTATTTTTAAAAATAATTCATATTTTCCATTTTATTTAAAAATTATAATACACGCTACTTCAATGCTGCAATTTGAGGCAACTTTCAACTTTTACACATTTAAAAGAAGTACAGTATTTAGTTATATAATTCTCATTATAATTTCCAAGGAAAGATAAACATGCTTTTAAATTATTTAGAATTAATTTTTTCGATATAATTTTGACATTATTATTGTTTAATATATCCTTTACAATAATTTTATACGTTATATGAAACTAAAGTAAAAATTATCTTCTTTTTGTTTCAATTTAGATTATCAATATTTTGAGGGTTGACTAGAGAATAGTGATATCAAACCCAAACTTTATAATATGATAGATAATTTAATCACTTATCGTCACGAATTGATTGATTAGTTAACAAAATATTGGGCTCAGTTAAATTCAGTATAATGTATAGTTTCTTTTTTCGTTATTCTTACGAAATAAGTTTGAATTTCATTTCCAGGAATTTTTTAAATCATTATTTTGAAATACTGTTATTTGTTTATGATCGAATTCCCAAAATCATGATAAGATAGCTGATCGAAATTTAATATTTTTTTCGTATCTGCAAAAACAATCGCTAACGCTTCCACGTTACGTAACAGCGTTGGGTGTTTTTATTTATTATCCTGATCTTAATCACAATTTTAAAAAAGTACGTCATTATTTCCACATTATTAATTAGTATAATTATATAATTAGCTATTAATAATGGAGGCTATAAAAAGTAAAAATAATACTGTAAAAGTATTGTACCATCTTATTTAGCGTTAATCTGAACTTACATATATTATTTATACCTTCTCAATCATATTTTACATCATTCTTCGTAGTCAAAGTTACTTATCTTTTTCGCAATTTGAAACAAACAAAAAAAGAGGTAATTCTTGCATATATATATAAACTGGGTAGATATTTTACTGCCTAATTTAACGTTAATTCAAATTTCATATATCTATCTATCGAAAACATTGGACGCGTTGCTTGATAAAGTGGTCTTAATATAGCAAATCAATAAGCAAATCAATGACATACTTTGTAGTTTGTTTCAAATGAAAGGGGACATATGATTAGCTCGCTTATCCATCTCTGTTAAAGCTGCTTTACTAGGCAAAGCGCCTATAGCAGGTTTATATCACTTTTCCCATAGAAAAAGTATGCAACTTCGATAAAATGTACGACCTCTGTCGACAAAAACCAGAAGTTCTGCTCCAGCACTTTTCCTATTGCTTGCTGACACCCTGCCTGGCCTGCAGTATAAAGTAGGATATAGTTTCGGTTGTTTTATATACATGCCAATTACTAGAGGGCACCACGCTCAACGTAGCTGCATCATATTTTATGGTTCATTACAAAGCTTTTGCATTAGTTATATAATCTAGCAATGCTTTGCTGAATATTGTAGTGTTAAAATTGAAGTATTACACAATGAACCAATAACATTTCTATTTTAGTAAAGGAATATCTTATTGCACTATTATATGATTATATGAATTAGAAGCCCAAACCTAAAAACATGAATTTAAAATAAAAAAGGCATAATAATACAGGCTATATACAATGAAAAATGTATAAAATTGCTAAAAAGTAATTTATACATGTTTAATCTACAAAAATAAGAATATAACTTGTTTTATTATTATTATTAAATACCTTATTTTACGAAGATCAGTAACAAATTTGCATTAACATAAATACAATATTTGATGCCATATTTAGATAAATTATTGAAAAAAATTCCATCCCGATGAAGGCATTCTTCAATAATATCGTCGTCTATTTTGCCAGAACAGAATTATTTTTAAATCATTCTGTCCAGAAATATTGACAAAATATGGAATTAAATTTAAAATATGTTCGAAAATTTTAAATATTTGAAGTTTTACAAACTTAAATAATATTAATTGTTAAATAAATATAATTTTACTGTTTAAGTTCTTGTAGTTTGTAACCACTAACTTATAGTTAATTCGCATAATAAACAAAATTATAGTAACAATAACTTCTAAAAAGTTAAAATAGTGTTATGTAATTACATTACAATTTCACATTTACGTTACATTAACATTATATGCTGTATATAATGTCACTATGTAGTAAAGGCAAAGGAAAATTATTATTAGAAAAGTTAATTTCGTGTGCACTTTCGTTATTAGTTTTCACAAGAAAAGCTTTTAAATTATACTTTTTATTGAATTTTTTATTCATAAATCTTATCAATTTTTAAAAAATTGACAAGATACAACTTTAAATAATCTAAAACTTTAATTTCCCCATTATTTATAATTTTAAGTAATTGCAGCAAACATGATGCGATGTATAAACCGTAATTTTCCATAATATAAAAAAATTCTCGAGGTATTTTTCAACTTACAGAACTGCTAGAATTTAATCAATGTATTTCGAACATGTAAATATATTTATATTACTATAACAGGAATCATAGACACATTTTCCTGTTATACTAGACGTATGTATCATATAAAAACTTGAATTTCTAGATACTACAAATTAATCGAGCTACCGAATTAGGAATAATCATATGATCAAGTGAACATTATTGTAAATTACACGCTTTATAACATGTAAATTATAAAGATGAAAGATTGGTTAACCATATACCTCAAGGTTTTCGAGTAACATTTTTCTTATTTTTTTACCCAATTATGTTCGTATTTATCTATTTACATAACCTTTTTACTTTGTAATATATTATTCTTATTTAAAAAATAAAGCGAAATAAAATATTGTAAATAATTAATTATTAAATTCAAAATTAATTATTAGTCAATTGATAATTCCACTTATTTACAATAGATGGCAGCATCGATAAGAAATCACAATTATTATTATTTTTTTAAATAAATTTTATTTTTTTTAATTAATGTATTTTAATAAATTAATTAAAAAAGATTTTTCTGAATAATGATTTAAAAAATATAAAATAACAATAATAAAATAAAATAATATTTGTTAAAATTTAATTACGTTAACACATAATATTAATATATTTACTCTCTTTTATGAAATAAGACGATGATTCGTTATTATTACATATCACACGCAATTTTAGGAGATGCGACATTGCATCGTGTTTTAAGATGGAAAATATTGTTAGAAATTCATCATTAAAACTTGAAGTATAAGATTTCCTAGCTGAATTAATAATTAAAATTACTGAGATGCAGTTAATAATTAATAAAATATGACAAAAATAGTTAAATTTGATAATATAACTACAGAGGGATTTACACATCGTCATTTTGTAAGTTATATTTAATTATTAAATATATTTTTAACATATTTGAAATATAATGGTAATTCTACACACTTTAATTATAAATTTTACAAGTATTTTTAAAAGAGAAATAGAATATGAAATTCTTAAGTTCAAAATAGAATAACATTAATATGTTGAAAATTTAAAACGTATTTCTGAAAATAAGAATCAATATTAACTTTCACTTTGCATAAATTAACATAAAAATAATTTAATTCTATAAAATTCTATTAAGTAAGAATTGTTAAAATCATTGTTTAGTATTTTATATTTAATTTATTTTCATCCGATATTCTGATAAAAATACGATCTTTCGTCTTAAATAAAATTAAAAATAAATTTTATTTTACACGAAATAATAACTTTTTAAAATATTTTTACGTACAACAAATTAATAATTATAATTTAAATCTTCTTGAATGTTTACACGTGCCACCAAATAAAAATTATAAATAAATATATAAATAATTCTTAAAATTATATACAACATAATTTAAAATTCTCATATATTTATACATAAAAGTAAAATTTATTTAATTTTATTTTTATTTAAAAAAATTAAAAGCAAAATAACTCGAGTGGAACTTAAATTTTTTTTATTTGGTATAATAACACAATTATATAATTCTATAAAATAGTAAAAATGTTATTATTTTTGTACTTGGCTTATTGCAATTCAATGTCACAAATTAAATTGTTGAACTCAAGGTGAATGTTATCGTTCAATATATCACGTGATATTGATTTAAAAAATAAAAAATAAAAACTATTGTTATAATTAAATATTTAAAAGGTTGTTTAAAATATATTGAATGTATTTACTGTACTTTTAACAATAGAAACCATTATTTAAGCTCATCTCCTTCGAATAACGTCGAATCAGCGTTACTATATTCGTTTTAATACAGTTTAAATAATATAATGTTACTGATGTGTATCAAACTTTCTAATATTCTTATATTTATCTATTGATTTATCTATTATTTTGTTGACGTAATAATAGGAATTTAACCGCTTGATATGCCACAGCATATCTTGTTTAATATTTTGTAATGCTTTTTGTTTTTATAAAAAATAATTAACAAAGTTTTAATTAGATAATAAGAAAAACAATGTTTTTACTTTTGTTACAGGCATAAACACACACACACACACACATATATATATAGGAACTTTAAATTGAAAAAAAGTATTAAAATAATTAACAGAATTATTTATAAATCTAAATATTTCTATAAGTGTATAGCCTAGTTTTATTTTCTAAAAAAGATACGAAATGTTGAAATATTTTACTACGTAAATTAACTGGAATAGTTTTATAATTATTTTTAATTATTTCTTGAAATTATGTAAGGAATTTTTAAGAAGAATTACTTTCTTTTCAAGTCATAACACAAGGTAGGAGGTATCGAGTTGTGTAATTAGGCCTATAAAATTATAATAGTATATGAATGAAAATATGCCTAAAGGAAGGTTTGTTTATTGTTAAAAAAATAAGCTATATATACGTATGTGTGTATAGATATTTAATATGTAATCAACCAAATGTTGAGAAAAGGTTTAGCAGTTTATTCAAAAAAAGTAACGAAATATTTGTAAGAACTTATGAAATTACATTAATTCTGTAATATCTACGTTCTTGTATATAATAATAAATCTGTTATTTATTTTTTTAAATCTATTTAAGGACACGATAACATAATTATTTTTCTCAGAGGAAAGTTAAACACAAATATACGTAATTTACACTTTTCCACAATGTCTTTTCCCCTTTTAATTAATTTGACAAAGGCAAACCTTTTACATTTCAACACAATTATTTTCAGTTACAACAGATTGCCAGTAAATTGAAATAAATATGCACATATTTCAAACTTTCCTACAGATAGAGCAGAGACTTGGAAGGTGTAAACCTTATCAAAATATTATTTAAAAAGATATTGTACAGAAAACATTGCTGAAAACTTTTTAAAAGTTATGGAAATTATTGTTTCCATTAAAAATAGCACAGAAAATTATATTTATGACTGGAAAGATGAGAGTTCGTTGTTTCTTGAGTTTAAAGAGATATTTCTCAATCTGAAGCAATGTAATCTAATGATGTCATATATTTAATTGCAGAATTGAACTCGTGGTGAATGTCATTTTACCGTTGGTCACGTAACGTTACTAAAGAAAAATCAACTATCGGATATTGTTATTTAAATAACTTGTAAAATTCTATTGTTAGTATCCTATAAATAGCCATTTTTCAAGTTCAATAATAAACTATAGCCATATTTTATACAATAATAAAATTAATAATAGCATATTAAATTTTATAGCTTTCTGTGAATCTATATTTTAAAACGAAACACGTTTTGGAAAGTTAACAACATTTAAATTTTAATCATTTAGTCAATTTAAAAGACAATTTTCGAAACTGTAAAATCGTAAACTTGATTTCCTATTTAAAGTTTCATCTGAATGTCAATAAATATTAGTTTAAATTACTTAATATAAGTGTAAATGGTTTACATCTTTCACGGCTTACGCTAATGATTTGTTATATGATAAAATATAATCAAAAAGGCATCAAAATTATTTTATTTTTGTTAAACTCCCTTCTTAAACGAAGCAAAACTTCCCTTATAAACTTTCTTCGAAACCCAAAGGTTACTTTTTTCAATAAACTTCTAACCTTGTCCTATTATCCCTGATTATTGAGTCATTATTATTGACATCTAAAAAAGACCTTGAAATATCCTCGAATAAATGAATATTATTTTTCTCTGCTTGGCTGATTTCTCCAGAATTTCACTGGCTCTTTTACCTTATATAAATAAAACGGGGAAATTTGTAGGGATGTAATAATATATAAAGCACCCGCAACTCGCTTATCTATCGACTTCGCAATAGTCGTGATCAGAACAAGTACAGTACTGTACATCATGAAGACTTTGGTAAGTTCTCACCTCTTTTAATGATACAAAAACACAAATTTTTCTAATTTCTTCATTTTATTTTTTAGTTTTTCGTGCTTTTCTTTGCCATCTTGGCTACAATCGCTTTTGCTGGATTCTATCACGGACATTTTTATAAGCCTTACTATTATGGCTATCCCTATTATCGCCATCACTACTACGGTTATCCCTATTACGGATATAAGAACTATTATGGATTTGGTTATCCCTTTTACGGATATTATAAAAAGCATTGGTGGTAATTATCGCCTACACGCTTACTTCTAAGGTATGCTCATTAAGTTTTAACTATTTAGAGATAATATTTAAAGTTTTATATAAAGAATACACTATAATGTCTATACTTACATTTTTCAGGATGCAATTGTATTAACGAATTTTTCAACAAGACCTCTTTATCATTCAAACTTTTCAATTTTACTGTTTAAATTTCAAGCTGCTGTAAATAAAATGAATTGCAATTAAAATTTTAACTGTTTTTTTATTTATCTGTTTTATTGTGTGTTAAATGTACACTACACGATAGCCTATTATTTACGATTGATAATCAAAGTTAAGAGACTATTAATCAACCATTAACAACTATCACATGTTTTCCTGTAAGGTAATAATGTTTAACAGGGAAAACATTTTGTAATTTTATACACAATATTTGCGTAAATGTTACTAAAATATATATATATATTTTAAAATAAAATAATTACACATTATAATCATAATTTATGCTGAATATTATTTACGATTATAGTGAAAGCTATTAAAGAAATAATATTTATGCTTGATAAATTAGAGAATTATTTTGCTTTGGGGAAAATGAGATTGAATTTTTATACAAAAATCTTAATTATGACTTCAAATTCGAGCATTAGACATACATTACAACAATTTTAAGTGATTTAAATGCTATAATCAGGTTATTCAGAAAATACTTTCATTTTTAAGCTGAATTTTGAATTTATTTTGGTTTTCTTCTATTTTATGGATAGCATTCTTCAATTGCAACTATTAAAAAAAAAAAAAAAAAAAAAACTGGCAAGAGCACTTACACGAATGTTCAGACACTCGAACAGAAGGTTAAGGAAACCAAAAAGAAAATATTATAATTTTCTATTATAGATTCTAATAGAAAAAGGCAAGCAAAAATCTTATTTCAAGGGATAGGGTTGAGTTTTATAAACTTGTAGATGAAAATAACATTTGTTTTTAACAAGCTAAAACTCGTACAAGTAAAATTTTCATAAAGTCTGACTCCACTCGAGATATCATCTCCTTCTCATTCTCATCTACCCCTTGATTTATTATCTACAAAATATATCCCCATATGTAAAATATTCTTGCCAAATTTCGATATTGGTTTATAGAATCCTGAGATATAAAACAAAATCAGACCAACGCACATAAACACATATACAAAATTCTATTGGCTTTTTTTCTTTTTGGAATCAGGGGATCTTAAAACGTCGGGAAATGCAAAAAAATACCCGGAGGTTTCACAATACCTTCCCTCTGCTACTTTAACAGCCGGAAAAGTCTCATTTATAATGAAAAGCTTAAAATAATTGCAATTTAATGACTTTATAGAGTGCATTAATAATGGTTTCTCATATAATCATACAGTAAAAGTAAAGAAACTTGCTAAGCAACAATTGAATTTAAAATAAGAAGTGAGAAGTTTGTAAATAAGGGATTTAAGAGATGTATGTATTTTGTTTTATTTTAATTTTTTGAACCTTAATTAATTTATCGACTCGGAGGAGAAGCCTTATGATAAATCTCACTTAGATTTAAGAATATAATTTTTTTTAAATTTGTTTTTGTCATCTCTACTTGTCTAAAACCTATGTAGAAAGTATTCAAGTGAAAAATATTATTCTCTAATAAATAAAATGAATGATTTTAAAGATTTTATTTATTAATAAAAAAATTGGAAAAATTGATATTCTTATAGGAAAAGAATTGTCAGGAAAGAATAAAAATATAAATTTTTTATTTATAGTATTTGATAAGCATTAAAATATTTTTATTCAATTATTCAATTATATAATTAAATACAGCTTATTAGTAACCTTCGTATAATACGATAGTTGGATTCTTATAGAATCTCATATAGCGCCAAACCGTGTTGTAGGAAAGTAGGAACGAATACAAAGAGAGCGATTTTATTTCAAAAGCTAACTGATGTGGTGTTAATCCTGTGTTCTTCAATAATTTTTTGAAATTCTTTTGGATATTTCTTAGAAATATTATTATCGGCCTTTGAATTCTTATATAATGAAAAGCAGTTTTTAAATCTCTCATATCAACCTTTGCTGGTAAGAAGCTTGTGGTTAAAGAAAGATTTACCATTTATTTGAAATGGTTATACATTTCTAGTACTTTTTGTTTAATTACATTGTATAAGAGTCCACTTTTTTTTATGCTATCGTCATTTTAAACATTAAGTTCTTTTTCCATTTTCGCTATTATTTTAAGTCTGAGATGTGCTATCATATTTGTAGAGAAATTGGTAATCTTGCAGCAAGAAAAATTAACATAAAAATTAGAACTGCAACAGAACAACGATTTGTGTTAATTTTTTTTAAATCTATTGTCAGATTGTTGCTTTATTTAAGTTTTTTACCACGTATGACAGCATTTAAAATGATATCAGAGAAATGGTGTTTTCTTTTTTTACTTTTACTTGGTTTAATTTATGGAATTTAATTTACAACAAAGTTTTTAGTGATATATTCCTAGAAAATTTTAAAATCAATCAAATAAAACCTAAAATAACCTTATAAAAATCTTTAAATCAAGAATTGAACGATTTGGAGTCACAATTTTTAATGGACTCAAACAAGCACAAGTTCAATAGCATAGCAGCTAGCGTGGGGATTTCCCAACAAAATAAAATACATGATTTCTTCATAATTTTTTCTTTTTGAGTAACTGTTAGCAAATTAACTGCGGGGATTTACCATAAAGAATGGAAAAATTAATTCAGCATAAGAAGATTTTCTCAAAATCCTACTATGTTAACTGTAATTTTTAAACTAAATACAGAAACTAAAAAAAAGGTGCTATTTTAATGGAAAATTTACTCAGTTTTTTAATCGTGTTGGAGTGAATATATTTCAGAATTATTTTCCATATAAAAATATTCAAATAATTTAATAACTTGTATCACAATGTGACTGAAAGCAGAACGTGACTGGCATCTATATATATTCGCATGAAATTAAATCATCAACTTTTAAACATGACATAGAACAAAAGCAAGTGCTTATTATCTTAAATTATTATAAAGAAATAAAATAAAACAAGAATAACAAAAATAAATAAAAATAATATTTATTTCGATACGGAGCTTCGATGTATTTGATAGATAAAAATTTTATTTATTATAAAAATATAAAATATTTTATATATGAATAAATCTATAATAATAAAAAAAAAAAAAACAAATCCAGCAACGAGTTGTTTAACTTTTCCGGCAACATTTAAAACCGCGTGTGGCGCTATCTGTTATGATATTTTATTTTAAAAACTTTTTACATTTTTAACTATTATAAAATGGCAGAAAGCTTAATTTTGAGGGTAGAAATGAGTTTTATAATCATATATATATATATATAATGTAAATGGTAATAACGAGTAAAATCGTCATTAATTCAGACCCTTCTGGAGAAACAGATGATCCCTTTAACTCCCCTTCTCCCATTTCCCACAACCTTTACTCACCAAAATTAATACCGTCAATCACCCTAATAAACAAACCACCTTGTAAAATTTCAGAAATTTTCGACTAAAAATACAGGAGTTATTAAGCTTCAAAGAGAGTGAACAAAATCGTGTCCCCCACACACACTAGCATCCATACATACATATTTGCATTTCTCGACGTTTGAAGATCCCGAGTCCAAAAATGTAAGTCTTGGAGGGCCATTTTTTGATCGATTGCCATACTTTTCCTCTTAATATATGAGCCGAGAAAGTAATAATTAGATAAATTACTAAAAGTATGTTTTGTATAAGAATATTTTCGATATCTTATTTATTATGTGAAAAACTTGACTCATTTCTTAAAAAGTTTGTTCAGAATTTCCCTATTCTAAAACCACGAATCGGTCGTAAAGTAAACAAGGTCTTACGAAACGGGTCACGGTCGAACAGGAGGTGAATGTCTCTATTGATCAAAAGATTTTTAAAGTCCAACCACTCCTTTATCCTTGAAGAACTGCATACTTTCTCTCCTGATTTATAGAAATATAAAAAAATTGATAAAACTATCCACTTTAAGGTTAAAGATGGGCAAGGAAAGTAATAAATTATAATAATAAAAAAGATTGTAATTTGTAGACATTAACAGAAAGCTATTTTTTATTATTTATATTTTATCCATCACTTGAATTTTATGAATTATTTTGTATTTCATCTTAATACATTAATACGAATATTATATTTTAAAAATCCTTTTTATATTTTTAATCTTATTGAAGCGAATACACACCATAAAATTTCCGGTATTTTATTTTAAAAATTAAAAAATATGTATATTTGTATAATTTAATTAACGAAATAGCTACATTAAAATGCAAATAAAAGATAAGTGTAGTAAAATAACGATTTTATATTTTAAATATTTGATAAATTAGATTATTTTTTAACTCAACAAACCTCAATATCCTTGTAAAGTTATTTTAATAATTAAATTAGATCGAGTAGTTTATTCATTCGTTGACAATTGTTTGCTGCGGTGTTTAAACATCAACCTCGAGTTTCTTGCACTTCCAGTCTTTTCATTTAAAGATGAAATAAATTTATAATTTTTCACTCCACCCAACTTACTATGACCTCGCTCTCACCTACTTTCACCTACTTTAATTTTAATTTTCTTAGATATAATAAAAGAGTATTATTAATTAAAAATTATCGTAATTTATAGAAAAAGAAAAAAATTAATTAAATTTAATTTAAGATATTTTGTTTTATATAAGAAAGTAAAAATTTATTAAATTGTATTTTTTTAAATAAATAAAAATTCGAAAAAGAAATGTTCTTTAGAATAAAGGTTTAACAACGGGGGATATCCGTGTATCTGGAAATTTCTCATACAAAATTAGAAAGATTACTTATTCTAGGAATAAAGTTAGTGCAGTATTTTAGAACTTAATTAAAATTTTTTTTCTAAAGAAAAAATTTTCTTTAGATCTACTTTTAGAATGAATTTTCCCGTGTCTTTACTAATAATTACTTTGTCTAAATTTCAACGGACTTACTAAAGCAATGATTAATACATAAACTTACGCTGCTTATAAATGTTACATAAATTTATTTCTGTAGTATATATTGGTATATTTTAATATACAGATATTTATAAAATAAATTTATTAACTTATATATTTATTTACTAAAACAATACATTTTATTGTCATAAATAGAATGAACCTAAAACATTTTTGCTCCAGTTTTTGTTCAAGAAAATTATAATGATATAAAGTATCATAAAGATTCAATAAATAATTTTAAAATAATAATGTTTATTAATAGGCTATTTGTTCTTTTAACATTTATTAAGAAACAAATAATGAAAATAATTAAAATTTTATGATTATAGCTTTTATACACATTTCGACATTTGCTTCTGTCAGAAATGATATTAATAGTGAATTAAGAAACATTTATATTTTTTTTTCACATAAAGTATTTAAAATTATGAAGGAAAATGAAAAATAAATTTTATTTTTTTCGTTTGGCATAATTTAATACACGAACATAAATTAAAAATCTCAATTTTCCAATTGTTTACAACCGTTCCTATATGTGCAGAAAGTGGCAACGAGGTTAGCCAACATGGTCTTAGAAGTGTTTATTAATTAATTAAAACAAATTGAAGAAATATTTAAATAATTTTCAGTTTTTTCGATGTTTTTTAAATCCATCGCTTTCAACAATTTTTAAACTTTTATTAAAAATATAAAAGTTGTAGATGCGAAGTTAATAAAGAAATATTTAAAGCATTTAATAGTAATGTATTAAATATATCATAATTACTTATTTTTCTTTAAAATGTTTGTAAAAGAAAATAAATAAAACTGTACACAAACCGTAAATAACGTAAATAAAACCGTAATTTAAAAAGAATAATTAGTAAGCGATAACAAACACGTTTACATCTTTGTACTAGCGTTTATAAAATCGTTTGATTGTTTAATAATTCAACTGAAGCATTTTTGAATGAAATGTTATTTTATTATAATAATATTAGTTTCGTTACACTTTCCAGAAATGTAATTAATTCGGTGGCTTCGCAGGAACAAGATTTTGTAGCTGAAAGATAAAGAAAATACACGTGTTATATATATATGCAAGCAATATAACTTTTTACAGGTTAAATTTAATTGGAGCTCGAACTCTGCTCACCTGATCATCACCAGTACTTTCCAAATGCTCCATACGCTCCATAACGGTATGGGGCACCAAAACCGTAGTGTCCTAATCCGTATCCATAATGTCCTAATCCATAACCGTATCCGTATCCACGATAAGCTCCGTAATATCCTGGATAACCCGCATAATAACCGGCATAACCAGCGTAAGGAGCTAAGTATCCTGCCATGGCCATTGCCAAAAGAGCAAACAAAACGATCTGAAAAAATGTTAAGGTATTTAAGATAAATTTTACTATAAAGCAGTATAAGATTTTGATATTGTCTCTACTTACCAGAGTCTTCATGTTTGTTCGATTGTTCACTTGTTAGACTGAGCAACTGATGGTCGATGATGAATTTTCGAAGCTTTATATACTCACTTCTCCGTCCTTGTATACGTGAATTACCGGTCCTATTGTTTGCACCGGTGAACCTTGACACTTGTATCTTTGTACCGTGTACCACTTTACACGGGTGCCTCCCTCTAGAAGTTCGAAACTTGGCCATTGGTAAAAGCAAAATTAGACCTTGGAGTACGTAAACAAAAGTCACGTTTGTTTCGGAAAGACAATCTGAATAAAACAATTTTATTGAATACGATAGATTTCTGTTTCTTTATTTTTTCTTTTAATAATATTTCTATGTTTCTACTATTGTTTCACTCTATAACGTGCTACACTTGATTTTAATTAGCGTGTGATTTTATAACAATTTATTTCATTAAAAATTTAAAAAAATAAAGTTTTGTTGTTAAAATAGTATAGTAAAATTTTATGATATTTAAATGCATTATATTATTATCGAATTTCATATCTTAAGTTCTAAATAGCATTAATTCAGATCGATGAAATGACGTTCAATTATGGAAATATAAAATAAAAGGAAATTTAGTTATAATAAATGTCCTATTATATTTATTATATATGTATGTTTGTGTATGTTAAAGCTTAAAACATACAAAACTGAGATACTAGTGTTTAAAGATTGAAATGTGCTGGATTTAAAAATAAGGATAAGCGAGATAAAAACTAAAATAAAAGATTAAAGATCAAATAATATAAATAAATAAAATATTTACTTATAAAAAGCATAAATTTTAATACTTTATAATATTGATATTTAATATAAATTTATAGCGTATTTTCTCTAATTACATCTGTATAAAAAGATATAAAATATGACTGTAAACTATATAAGATAAACTGGATTATTTAATCATATAATTATATAATTATTAAATTTGGCTATTATAACCATTCTATGGGTTATTTTAAAAAAAATCTGACAAAAATATGTTTTGTTAATTTAATTAAATATATAAAATAATGAATTTAAAATTGAATTTTTTGAATTGAAGATATTTTCCAATTAATAATTGTAAGTATAGCTGTCAACACGTAAATTGATTAACTTTTTCTGAGCTGGCTTTTTTCACGTAAATGTAAAAGATCCTCGTAAAAATAAATGAGGATACCTGAAAAAACAAAGAGGGTCCACCTAAAAGAGCGTGTGAAAAGTGCTGTGGGTGGATTTAAGAAGACAAGTCCAAGGTAAACGACTTAAAAACTGTGAGAACACCATTAGGACATTACACTTTATATATGGAATAAGATATGATTTCAGTGAGAATGAGGTGAAGCATGCTCAAATTTATGAATTTAGTTAATAAACTTTTCTAAATAAAGGCTCTTTTTCTACATATAAACATTATTATATTTCAAGAATTCAGCCAAATATGCATAACAAAGTCGGTTTATTTTTTCCTTAAAGTTTTAAAACGTTTTTAAAGAATGAAAATTACTTATTCACGTTAGAAACTGATACGATTATCAATATTGATGACTAATATTTGTAAGTTCCTTCTGATATTTTAATATTCAAATTTTTAATTTTTATAAAAGATAAAGCAATATAATTTAAAATGATGACATTTTTTCCTGATTTTTGTCTCAAATTGCGAAATTCCTTGATAAAACAATAGTCCATTGTCTTTTTTTCAAGAAATTATAAAAATCAACTATTGTTTGTTTTCTCACCTTAACTTCTGTAAGTAATTATCATCATGCCTTGTAACATTCTACAATTACAAGCTATTTTATTTCTCTGTCATGTAAAACTTTTTTGCCTTACATATTCGATTTAAAGTTATTTTAATGTTATACGTAACATTATAAAATGGTTTATTTTTCTTCCAATTAAGATTTGAAAAAGTGTAATTCGATAACTTTCATAAATTCGTTTGTATAATACTCAATTTAATACGTAAAACTACAAATTTCGGTTTATAATTGAAACTTACGTTAAAAATTCAAGGTATTTAGAGCTTTAAAAAATTGAATTTATAGTTTTCATTTATATAATAAAACTTGTTTTATTAAATTAAATATTCTATAAATCAATAGCTTGTATCTGATTTAAATTTGATATAAACTGAATGGATAACTTTTAATGTTTAGTTTATTAATAGAATTAGCTAATGGGAAACACTAGAATTTGATTAAACTTAGCTTTATATTGTTTAAAAATAGGAAAAGATAGTTTTCTAGAAAAGGAGTAAAAGTGGTAAGTTCGTTTTATTGTATTGATGTTTGGTTAAGATCATTTGTTACATAAATGAACTGGAGAGGTGCTGAAATTAATTCTTTTTCTTTTCGTTTTTATAAATATATAACAGTTTATCTACATTTAACTTATCTTTAAAATTTATTACTGTTTATTATAATAAAATTATATTTGATGATTAATTGTAATTAAGTGTAAAAGAATTGATTACTTTCAGCATTAAGAATTAATTTATCCATGACAAACAAAAAAAACCTAAATATTTTAAAATGATTTTTAATGTATTTGTTTTTTATTCTTTATATTTTAATAATTACTTAAAATTTGAGTGGTTACATTATTCTGAAAATACTTATTATTTTAACATTAAATTTTTCATTTATATTATAAACATTGTATTATGGAAAGTCAAATGAAAGTGGGCCTATGTAACTTATTCACAAACTGTTACCTGTAAGTTAAAAGTAATGACCACTAGCATTGAAACATTTGTCTCATTGAATAACGAGCTTGGCGAATCCGTGCTCGTAGAAGACCTTTAGTTTCTGCTTTAGAAAGTCTGCGACCACCTCTTGCACCTCTACTTCCGAAACAAGCCTGTAACCTTCAATTCACCGAACATACGAAAATCGCACGGTGAAAGGTACGGATTGTTTGCTTGATGCTGAAGAATTTTACATTCGAAGTCCTCAAGCTTGTCAGAAATCACATTGGCAGTGTGTAGTCTCGCATTGTCATGCAAGAAAATCACACCATCTGGCAACAAGCTTCTTTGCTCAATCCAGAAATCTTTTCAAGGAATGTAGAAAGAAAACAATACTCCTTACAAAAATTTTTACTATCTGAGGTACTCGGTTATACTCGAGAAATACTTCAGAAAGGGGTGTAGCTGTGTCCTGTGCACCTCTCGAAATCCGTCACTATTTGCACTTATTTGTGTGAAGTCGTTGCAAAGTTTCACACTATAACATGGACCTTTCATCGTTAAACTTCATGTGTTTAATGAATAATTGCAGAAGCACCTAAAGGGTCTCAATTTTTCCTCGGATGCAGATAAGCAGAAACCAAGATCTATGAGCATGGAATCACAACGCTCGTTACCCAGTAGGACAAATGCCTCAATGCTAGTTATTATTACTTTTAACTTACAAGTAACAGCTTGCAAACAAATTATACTTGACTACTATTAGGCGAGTCAAATGAAAATGAGCCAATCAATTAATTAAAATTAATGTCGGTTCGTGATTTAATCTTATTAAAATTGTATGTAATTCGGCAATGAATGTAAGAACCTATTAACAATTAGTTTGTTAAATATATATTTTTTGATATGGTAGCTTTTATTCCTTTAAGTCTACTGTTAAAGAACTTATATTTCGTATTTAGAGCAGTGGTTTTCAACTGGCGTACGCGGCACGTTAGGGTGCAGCAACGACACTTCTTACATGTATGTTAATAACTACATTGATAAAGAAATAGAGAAAGAATTGGGAATGATGTTATCAGAAAAAGCTTGAAAAACATTGCTTTAGAGAATAACGTCATGGAAATGCTATTAATATAAAATTATCTTTAATATGAAAGAATTAATTATTACATAAGATAACATTTAATTGTACTCTACTAATATTATACAATTATAATAGCAGTTATAATTGTATAATATTTTTTTTCTACTTCAAGAGATCTTGACGGTCGTACGTTATCTATTGTTTTAACATACTCATAAGATGTGTTATATCTTCTATAAGCCGAATTTGATATGCTTTGTGAGGTTTCTCCGGTTATTTAACTATTAGTAGCATTATACAATCAATAACAATTAAACATCATTACATCTCCATCGGTTAAAAATGAAAACAGACAAGAGATGCAGTAAGATTTGAAGATATAGAAACATTGAAAGTCATACAACGTACAGTACCCATATTATATGAATACGCTGTAAGAATTATAAGTTTCAACTACGAGTACTTATGTAATATGTATTCTTTTTATTTTAATTCTAATCCGATAGCTTTTCACAAGTAATTTTCTTTATATTTAGTTTATTTTTTACAAGGCATTTTGATTTAAAAATTTCCAGTTTTCAGATCTTTTCATTTTAAATTCTGTTTTAGTTGAATGAGTCATAATTGGTAGTACAATGATTTCATGCAATTTACTTTATATTTATATTTTTCTTTTTAGTTTTCCACATTTTTATCTACGTCTAATTCATCAGGCTATATTCAATTTTATCGTTCAAGAAAATTAAATTACTTAATTATTAATTAATTAATTTTTAAACTGTTAAATTTTTAAATTTGCTCTAAGGATTTATCATTAAAAGTAAAATTTATTTCTTTCTGGTTTATCATCATACCACATCATCTTATTGTTTTATCTTTTGATCAAGTAGCTAATCTATATCGTTATTAGCATATTCTTTGTGATTTAACTGATATCCATTAACTTCATTTTATCTTCTTTATCTAAGGCTTTTGTGACTTTTTTATGTATAGATAAAGATAGTATAAGAAAGGCTATCCTAGATCAATTTTTTTATTTATAATAATTATAAATAGAGAAATTTATCAGAATAATAAATTAATTATTATTTTATTAGTGGCTAGAATTTATTATATATATATTTTTTGTATAATAAGATATTTTTAGAAAAATTTTGACTATTTTGTTACGTGATTTTCGCTCTAGTATTTCAGTCTACTTGTTGTATTCCCAGTAATATTTCACTATTCTTTGAATTGTAAAAATTGAATCGTTTATTGTCTTATTTGAATCTAAATTTTATAATTCTTAGTTACCGTGTATTCAACTATTTCTCTAAGCAACTATTCCAATTTGAACGTTGTTCATTTCTTGCCATATTTTGCGATCATTAGTTTGACTCATCATATGAGAGAAATCATGTTCTGTTCTGTCATGAATTCGACACGAATTTAGAAAATCCTTACTCAAATACTTTCATCGCATAATTGATTTATTTTTATTTTTACTCTTTTTATCTCATGTGCCTTTAACAAGACCATCGTGAGTTTAGCCAGACCCACAATGGAACAGCAGAGTAGTGAGGAACGGAGCCCGACATATCGGAGTCAGATCACTCCCGAAAATTCCTATGGTTTTACGACGTGGATTGTATTCCGGATCCGACGTTTTAACTGCCTCGGCCATTTGACGGTTAACATTAACAAAATTTCAATAGTTTGACTTCACTGAAAGTAACTTTGAGAACGACCTGCTTGCTGTTATTATAGTAATACTTAATAAAGTATGTGGCAAATCCGAAAAGATTGGATCCACTGTTCTACAACACAAGATAAACTTCATCTATCAGTATTCATAAAGATTAATATTTCTCGGCTTGTTCTAAAGTTCTCTATATTATCGATGTATGTGTTAAATCTGTTTTTACTTCTTTCCAATTTGTTTTTTCTTTTAAGTTATTTTCATTTCAAATACAGTACAGTACTATACTTCTAGTGTTGCTTTCATCTATTTATCCTTGAAACTCGTCTATTGATTTGGCTATTGACATATCGAATATCTTATATTATTTATAATTATTTTTTAATTTTCTGTATATACATTTATTTACAATGTTTTACAATGTTACCTATGCTAATAATTATTGATTGTGAGAATAATTGAAACGAAGTGAGGTAAGCGAGTATCTCTGACGAATATCTTTTCAATTTGATATCAGAATTACTCTTGAATTTGATGATCTTTTGATTTTGTTTAAATTTTATTATTATTAATTAATTTATTTTTTTGTTGAAATCTATGCTTTGTATCCATTCTAGACGCTTGGGAGTTTTCATATTGTTTATTGATTTTAGCCGGTTTTCTTAAATTTAGATACACTGTGGTCTATGCAAATTTTGTGAAAACATCAGGTAAGGTGTAGACGTACTAAATTACTTGTATGGTAAAAAAAGTATTGTTTATTGCAAGGTTGTTTTCCTTGAAAAACTCTAATAAAATTTCTTCAGTATCATATACTTCTCCAAATTCGATTTTTCATATTTTATCGCTTTTTTTCATTACTTAATTGTTTAATACAGCATTTTCTTTAAAATCTTACATTCACGTTTACGTTTTTATAAATATTTTTTATTTGATTATGTGAGAGCCTAGATTTTCTCTCGCGTTTTTCTATAGCCTTTTATGTAGAGAAAGGGTTATAAATAACGGGTATGAAAAAGCTATTAATGTTTAAAATTTATATTAACCACAAAGCAAATTGTTTCAAAGAGAAAATTTTTTATAAGAAAAAAACTTTTTTTCCACAATTAATAAAAGATGGAAGGATGTGATTGTGTTTTCCACCGGATTTACCTCCTTCACAAGGTGACACATCTTCCGAATGTGTCACCCGGAACTTCCACCGAAATTCATCTATTGGCTACGACCTATAACATTTCCAAAAAAGGGCAGAAGGAAACACGAAGTAGACCCCCCAATAAAAAGGAGGGTCGGATGACGATCGGGGTCGTGACTACGAGTCGGTCCTCGCCTTGCTCCTCGAGCGGATACCTCCGTAACCCTCCTCGGCCTAGAGTGAACATCTATAGAAAATAACTTCTTGGAAAAGTGAACCCCTTAAAGGTGACGTCTTCGAAAGGAGAACTCCTCAAGCGACAAAGGGAAAGAGAAGAAACGACTTCCAGCGAGCTTCATCAATCCAGCAATTTTAAGGTATCTATACAACTTACCTAAGATGTAAACTCTCTCTCTCTCTCGATCTAGAACGCGAATTTGTTAAATCGCAGACGAAACCTTTATTATAAAGTATTAATCTTTTTGTATAATTAGTTAAATAAACGGATGATTGTTATTGTTTTAATGGATGTTTGGTGCACTTCTCCTAATCGCGTTGTCTCTCGTATCTCTCACGTCGTCTCCATCCGGATCCGGCCGCCTTTAATACGTAACCGCTCGCGCGAGAACGAGATCCTTATTGCGATCGTATGTCGACTCCGACATACCGGTGTCATCCCGACAAGGCATCGTGACGTGGTGCCGACCTTATGGTCACAATTACAAAAGTTTTTAATTTCTTACTTATTTATGATTTGAATAATTTGACTGTTTATTCCTTTCTATTTCATTTTTATTTCGTGATATAATTATTGGGAAATAATTTCTGCGCCAATGATTTTCTAATAGACGTATGGTATTCCGTTTTATTTTCATTGTTTTCTTGGAAGATTTTTTGTTTAATATATTTGATTTATACTGTATTATGCACTCAACAAAACTGAATTTTCATCTAGTTTATGTCTGTCCGATTGTCGGTTTTTTCGTATACAGAAACACTGATTTAAAATCTTTCTTTCACGTAATAATAGAGATGATTGACAAGAGTAATTATTGTTGTAGAATATCTTCAAAGATAAGATCCTTTTCAGATTTCAATCTCGGAATGTAGATTCATTAGCATCTTCCGGGAGAACCACGAAGAAACAAAATTATGTTTCCTCAAATTGTATGTAAGTATTTAAATAGAATAAATATAACGCCATTTTAATAAACTACAATAGTAATATTTTCATTGATATGATTTAAAGGAAGATTAATATTTTTAATGTTCTAATCATTCTAATACTATAATATGCAAAAATTAATTTAAAATATAATTTTTGTCGTTTTTATTTTTTATATTTTACATTAAATGCATACATTTTTTATATTCTTTTCGCTAAATTAAAACTGTTAATTAAAGTAAAACTGGAAAATTTTATATATATATATATATTTAGTATATATCTGTAAGAATTATGGTAGATATACCTATATCAACAGAAATGCATAAATTCATTTATTTATTTTATGGTTTTTAGATAATTACTTAAATGTATGTACTGTACTGATACATCAGTGTATTTCTATGTATCCGCGTAGAATTTAATTTAGCATTTGTATATGAAAATGATCTTGTCAATATATTCATGTTAAATAAATATATAAATAAATTTTATATAAAAATAACCTTACATTATGTTGGAAATTTATTTATTTGATTCTTTAAGAAATTAATTAACATTTTTAATATTTTAAATTACTGTATTATTCTGGCTATAATTTATTAAGTTTAATTTTAGTCCAGTAAAAAATAAATTTTGATATTTCAGTCATTTTCGATTAATTTTTAAATTATAATTTAAAAAAATTTAAATGTTACACGATTAATTTTATTATAAAATCTTGTTTAGAAAGATTTATTCGCCAACGCCACGTCTCAATTTCTTAAAATATGAAATAAAAACTGAGGAAAGACATATTTTTAAAGTGTAAAACTTTTTATTTACAGTTTTTTAAGAAGAATTACAGAAAACTAGAAATATTACAGCGAAGGAAATCATGGAGAGTAGAAATTTTCAGAAGTTGAAGAAGGGAAACTCGAAATTCACTGCAGGATCTACAATTTAAAAAAGAAAATTGTATGAGTTTTGAAAAATACATTTAACACATGCAATGCAAACATCAAATATTTCAAACTTACCTTTCAGAGTTACTATTAATTTACCAGAGATATCTGCCATAGTGACCATAGCTGTAAGGATAGCCATAACCACCGTAGTGGCCAAGACCGCCGTAATAGCCTCCATAAAGACCACGGTATCCACCATAGTATCCTGGATAATATCCAGAGTATAAGCCAGCCATGGCTACGGCGATGAGGGCGAAGAGGAAGATGGCAAGCTGTAAAACATTAAAATTTTTCAACGACATACTAAAAATATCAATTATAAGAACTACAAAAGTAGTTTCCAGTCTATTAGAGAAATTCGTATAGAGTAAAATATGAATTGCATACTTACCACAGTTTTCATTTTGATTCGGTTGCTTAGTGAAGTTCACAAGCTACTGAAGATCGAAGCAGATCCTAGCCCTTTTATAGGACCAAAACGACCTTGGTAACCTCTTGTGAAAGGCTAAGATCATGTAAGGCGATCGGACGATGCGGGGAATCCGTTATAAGGGCGGGGCGATGATCTTATAGAATCGATCTAACGAAGGCTTGGCGACCTTGGTACAGAAAACAGACTGGTCCAAGGTAGCCGATGGTGAAAAAATATCACGTGTTAACCCGGATTGTCACGAGATGTGAGTTAATCGAACGCAGAGGAAGAAAGTCGATACATCTCCCATTGTCTTTTCTTCGTTATATTTTTAATGGGCGTGGGATATTTAACCTAATTTCATAAGAAGAAAAATTTCCTATTCTTATATTGATACTTTTTTAGGCGTGATATGCTTCAGACATGAGATTAATAGCTTCAAATCTTTCGTTTCGTAAAATCGTTTATCTCCAGGATATTTTATTAGAAATTAATTTATTATTCTTATTATATACAGATAAAATTAGGCAGAAATTATTATTTTTATTTTATAAATAAATAAATAAATTTATATATACTGTAAATCTGTAAAATAATAAAATAGAATTATAATGATATATAGAACTTATGCAAGCTACTTTTTTATTTTATTAATTTTTATATTTTATAAATTATAAAAATAATAATTATAATAAAATTATTCCGTAAGAAGAAAATAATTTTTATAATTAATATGTTTTAAAATAGTTCGAAAGGTTTTTTAATAGATGTTTTATATAATTATATACATTTTAATAAGACGAAAGTGTAACAAGTAAAAATAATTACTAGGGTATTATTATTTTGTTATTAATAACTATTATTACATTGAATTAAGGATAATAATAATGAATGTATCGAGTTAAAAAGTGGATAAATTGAAGGTTGTTGAGGTATGTGACTATAAAACAGAATTATTTCAAATAAATATGGATCTTTTGAACTAAATATTAAATTTTAAATTTAAAATGAAAATATATAAAGTAAATTATAAAATTTTTGAATGAAATTAAAGTAAAATGTAATACAATTAAATACATTTAAAATGGTATTTTGCGATTACAATAGTTTTGTTATGGAATAAAGCAATAGATTTAAATTTCCAAAAGAAAAATGTATTTTTATTTCTATTATTTAAGGAGCTTTTTGAGTTTAACTAATATATCATTTTATAATATGAAAAATTGAAGGTTGTTGATGAATGCAGATAACTCCTTCGGAAAAAAACGGAAACACGAAAAACCAGCCATTTCTTACGTCAAAATATCGATAGCTGGGGGCATTTTGAAAGATATTTGAGTGGATGTTGCAATCTGTTGACGCCAAAGTACAAATCCGTATAGAGACAATAAAAAAAATCACTTAAAAATTTATTTAAAGTATTGTACATTCCCTAATAAGATTAGTAACAAGTGTAGAACAAACTCTGTTTTTTACTTTATTCTGTTTTTGTTTTATTAGATAAAAAGTATTTATACAACTTTAAAAAATCCATTATAACCATCATTATATTTTGTCAGAAAAAAATAGAGAAAATGTTAAAAAAAATTTAATGACATTCCAATTGTATCCTTGATTATTCACTTTAAAACAAGATTATAGTTATTAATCATCTTGATCTTTTCATGGGAATTCCTTATGAATCAATTTACAATCTGGATTTTGGCCAAATTATAATATCAAATTAGTTTATTATTAAATCTTTTATGTTAATTAAAACATGCTAATTACTCTTTTCCATTAACTTGTTTTAGCCAGTCTTGAAAATGAAATTTGGCCAAGAATGCAACGAATCAAGCTTACAATAGGAAATATTAAATTACCTTTGTTTTTCTAGGTTTTTTTTTTTTTTTATATTTCCGTTTGACTATGAGTTTGTTGAACGCATTTATTCAGAACCGTACTTCCACTTTCGGGCCTGAGGCGCTAAGCTCTTCTCTTGTAGTCTTCTATAAAGATACGAAAGCCGAAAAGAAGAGAGAAAAGACGGTAGTATCAATTTCTTTCCAGAATATTATATATAACAGAAGGAAAGTGTGGCGATCGGTCAAAGACCCCCATTTTTGGACTTGGGAACCTTGAAACGCCGAGAAATGCAAAAAGCAGGGGCTTTCTTTCTGTATGTATGGGAAACGTTTTTTCCACTTTCCTTGAAGTTTAACAACTGTGTTTTTTGTCGAAAATTTCTGAAATTTTGCAGGGTGGTTTGTGTTTTAGGAGACTGATGCTATTAAGTTTTGGTGGTTAAAGATCGACGAGGTGGAGAGATAAAAAGGGATCGTGTGTCATATTTCGGTTAGGGTCGGATTTAATGACGATTTTACTAGTTATCA
Source organism: Centruroides vittatus (assembly GCF_030686945.1). Classification (NCBI taxonomy): domain Eukaryota; kingdom Metazoa; phylum Arthropoda; class Arachnida; order Scorpiones; family Buthidae; genus Centruroides; species Centruroides vittatus. Next base: position 1,206,871 of record NW_027122214.1, read on the forward strand.
GCATTTACAATTTTTTTTTTTTAATAAAACCCATCCCTATCCTCAAAGTTAAGTATTTTGTCATTTTATAATAATTTAAAATATAAAGAGTTTTTTAAAATAAAATATCATGGCGCCATACACGCCGTTTTAAACGTTGCCAGGAAAGTTAAGCAACTCGTTGCTGGATTTTTTCTATTAGATTGTTTTATATATATATATAATATTTAATTATATATTATATATATATTATATATAAATATATTATATTTAATTATTATATATAATATATAATTAAATATTACAATTTATTATATTAATATTTAAATTATTAAATTATTTATTTTATTTGTAATAATTTATATATTATAAATGATTACAAATAAAAAAAAATATATATAGTATATATATATATTTATTTATTTATTAAAGAAAAGAAACGAAAATACAAAACACGGTTTCCTCAAGATAGTACTTCTTTATTGTTTTTTTAATACAACAATAATTATAAAATGTCATTTTACATCATCTTTACATATGATAAAAATGCCGTGAGAAACAAGTGAGGATGCGCTAGGTCCACCATTACTCGAGTGGATAAAATCACTGAACAGTCGCGAGTTCGTGCCTAACAATGGGCTGGCTACGTTGAGTTCTTCGGGTTTTCTTCAAGTGTCTAACACTCAAGTAGGGGCCAATTTCTTATAGAAAGTTCTCCCGAGAAGCTCACGTCTTTGACAGATCGCCGTGTGTTGCATTGTCTTGTTCCATCGATACAGTCCATGGGGACGTGAAAAACAGGAGCTTCGAATCTAGGAATCACCGATCGATAAAGCACAAAACGTTTGATATTTTAATTAGAAATGATGACATAATTTTGTTATTAGTTGCCATAGAAATATAGAAATCTGCACACAATATTACAAAAGGAAATATTTGGTGTAGCTCGTGTCCTGATTTGGCTTACTCATTGTAGTGCGGTTTAATATTTTATTTCATGTAAGTAAGAGAGATCTCAATTTCTTCTGGAACCCGGACCCCAAGTACTATGCACGACCATGTATCATTGCAATTTTTTACGGAATAAAATTCGTGTTTGTTTGCCAAAATTAACTTTATTGGGATCTCTATACACGGAGCCTTAAATATGGAACACGAGGTTCGCGCTTCATACACATGCACTAAATCGGTCTTGAATCCATTATACGAAATCAAATATATGGAGTATGCACATATAAAATTTTTTTTGGAAAACTCAAGAAATTTAAGTTAACGTTTTACTTCAACGGTTTAACTTTATAAGGCGCGAAACCTTGACCCTCATCTGTTTATCTTGAAACAGGTTGTGACGTATTTCAAAATGTTCTTTCGTCAATGCGTTACCTGTTTGACGTCATCAAACTATAAAACTTAATCATAATAATGAAGTAGTTGTATGTTAGATAGTAGTCTGATAAATTATTTTTTTAAAGTTTCATCTAACCTTTCGTTAAAAAATATGGTAAAGTTTTACCTTTTTGACTTTTTGTTTGAGATATATGAAGAATTTTATAAAACAGAATAACTAAAAATATTAAAAGATAGAACAAAGATTTTTATTTATCAATTTAAGAAACATATTACAGGAAAATTTTAAAGAAATTCGTAGAAACAAAGTCAGAGCACGATCTGAAATGGAAAAGATGAAATTTAATAATTTTTTTGGATACTTTACGATAATTTTTAATAAGATTTGATATACTCACGGTCTCTTCATCGGAACCTTTACCAATAATAACCGCCATAACCTTTGTGGTAAGGATATCCTCCCCAATGACCTCCATACAATCCACGTCCATATCCATAACCTCCATACAATCCACGTCCATAGTATCCTAAATGTCCATAACCTCCGTAGAGACCACGGCCATAATATCCTGGATGTCCATAATATCCCGAATAATAATCTCCAATATAAGCAGATGCAGTGATAGCAATAAAAGCAAGCAAGATAAGTGCAATCTACAATCAAGAAGTTTACAAAATATGAATTCTGCAATGTAAAATACTTCTAAGAACACTAAAGAACTTACCACAGTTTTCATCTCTACGGTTTTGTAGGATTTGCAAACTACTGCCATTCGAAGAGGATGTTTGGTTTATATAGGATTTGACAGACCTTGCAACTTATGCATTGAAAAAACTAATTGGCTTGCTAAGAGACAACACACACAACAAATAAGATTAATAAATAAGCTAACGTGATGATTTTTAACAAAAATCGAAAAAATTGAATTAATGAAATAAACCGACCTTGGTACATAAAGTAAACTGGTACAAAGAGCAGAAAAAAACGAGTAAAGTACCACGTTCCGACACGAATTTACTATAACGATGATCAGTTCGAAGAATATTAAAATCTTAAAGAAGATTAATGTTAAAAGTTAAAGAAGATTAATTTTAAATATGATTAATGTGAAAAATTATCCTTTATATGCGATAAACGTAACATAATTTCTTTTAAAAGATGTTTTCAGAGAGTAATTGAGTTGCATATTGCGAATCGTTAAAACATATTTTGATAGATTACAGCAATATACATAAATATAAAATTTTCATTTATGCTGATGATTTTTATTAGTTTCGTCATATATAAATTTGTGTTTCGTTTTTATTTAAAGTTTAAAAAATAAAAAATTTAAATATTTAAATAGTTATAGACTACTGACAGTCATATCAGTAATTAATATACCTGTTTCATATTTTATGGAAAATAGTTTTCATTGCATACTTTTAAAGAGTATTTTTTATATTTTCGATAATTAAAGCTGCGGGGAAAATTGACCTACATACGTACATCAGAGATAATTTATATGTTAAATCTAAGCATAAATACTTTTCTATTCATCATTTTCGTATCCTGCTCCATAAAATACTTTAAAATGAATACAAAAGATGTAAACGTCCATAAATCTGCCTGTCATAAAACATTAAAAAAAATAAAAATAAAAAAATAATCTATTAATATTAAAATTTTTCTTGTATTAATGACATTTGTGACATTATCCTGTGATAAATAAGATTCATAGAATGGATTTTATATCCCAAAAATGTTTTCAGGCATTCCATTAAAGGAAATTTTATTATCGGAGCAAAATATCTTATTGTACTTCTTTAATCTAATATTTTTAAAAATATGTTTTTATTAAACTTTAATGAAAACCATACCATAAAAAAGGAAAGGCAGTTTGTTTCCATTGTTTTCCTTTACACAGTAATCATTTCGATCTCAATGTCTGCACAGGTGTGCTACGGTACAAGGCACGGAAGCTGCCATTTCGTTAGGCTGAAGCAGCAGCGCAGTACTACGACAGAGCAGAAAACCTGCACTCATCGGCTGACAAGTTTACCTTTTTTGCAATAAAAGCCGTTGAAAATGCCAAATTATTTTAATCGAAACGGTACATGTTACAACGTTGTTTCGCATAAAAATATGGCTTATTTTACTACAACAATGAATTTAGAGCAGTGTTTCTCATCCGCCGGTCCGCGATAAGAAAAAAACGGTTTAGAACAAACTTTTCTAAGAGAAGATTATGATCCGTTTGTTAGTTTAAAATATATCAAAAGTGGATTTAACATTGCATAACAGCTTTTCATATGCTCCTTGTATCAGGATTTATGGTGAGGATAACTAATGAGAACATTAAAATAACGAATGATTTAATTTGTAATTAAAACTGTGATATCTATCAAAGAAACAAATATTAATATTGAAAAATAAACTTATTTAGATCACACAAATTGGTATGAATGAGTGAATTATTCAATAAAATACACTAAAAGCAAACTGACAAATATTTATCTTACAATATCGTTAATGAGTTTATGTATCGTATGCCTTTTATTAAAGATATATTTATTATAAAAATATTTTATAACAAATATAGTCGGTTATAATATTTAACCTTGCGTAACTTCGAGTAATATCAGAGGCAATTTAGTTTAAATGCGATATTAGAACACATATTTTCCAGCATCAATCTCATTATGGATGAACAGACCTTTCGAATTTTGGTTCCTTATAAATTCCAAGATTCTCGTAAACCCAGAATACAAAATTCCCGTAATTAACACGAAAAATCCTTATTTTTGATTATTTTTAAATACAGATATATTACCTCATCGTACAAAGAATGTTATACTATTCTAATAAATGTACAGTACATTTAAATTTACATGATTCGTATTTTATTTATCATTGTTTCTAATATAACTTAATGTCTTCAACTTGCTTCCTTTCTCATTAATGAATTTAATTCTTATTATAGAGTTATTAAATTATTTAATTATATTTTTGTCTTCCTGGTTAGTGTTAATTTATAAATTCACCTCATTGGAATTTTAAACAGTAATATTTTTAGTCTGTTGAAATTTTATATTACGTTTTTGTAATCTATTAAAGGAATAACTGGTTTAAAATATGTTTAATTATAGTTTCAGTGTAAGATAAATATAGTTCCTGTAAATATAAATAAATATATTTCCTCTACAAAGAATTTTTGTATAAAAAATAGATTTTAAAATATTTGACGTATCGTGCATATAAATATATTATTAATTTATTAACATTATTAAAACAAAATATAAATTATTTTTTAAATTTGTATACATATCGATTTGCGTTGATTTATTATATATTGTTTAATCGCTATCTACCTAATATAATGTAAATGATATGATTTTAGGCACAATAGTATAATAAGTGGAACACAATAGGCTTGTAGACATCAATGGATGTATACTGGCACAGTATAATGCTTTGCTGCATTTGCCCATCAAAAATAACTCCTCAAATACAGAGTGTAATAAAAATGTGATATAAAATTAATGAAAAAAATTTAAATTTCTGCTCTCTTATATAAGAAAATTCAAAATTTGAAGTGAAATTTTTAAATATACGTCAAAACTCTAAATAACATACAAAAAGAATAATTTTTAATTCTCATTATCTGTTTTTCTTAAATTTTTCGATTAATCATGTACAATTTTTCTACATTTTATATTGAAATTATTATTCTCCAGGTCTATATAACTCATAATTTTTAATTAGCTTAAAAAACAAAGTTATATATGGTATAGATATAGGTATAGATTGTAGAATATAGATAATCAAAAGAGCAAATGACAGTAGCCAAAATACCCAAAGGTGATCTAACTCAAATAATTAAAAATATTTGAATGATTGATTTATTAGGTTACAGCAACGCGACAAGTGGGCGATCTGTTGAGGTGGGATGTCTCCCTGGAGGACTTCTGCGGAAAACTGGATTCTACTTAGATGCTACAAACGTGAAGAAAACCCGGAAAAATCCACGTGCCTGACCAACGGGCTGGGACGAACCCACGACCAACTACCAGTGTTTATCAGTTTTATCCACTCGGCCGCTGGTGGGCCCTTTAAATAATCAATAAGGACTTTTTATTAACACGTGCACGACGAATGTATTGCGAATGGTCCTATAAACCATAATTTACATCTTAAACGTATTGAAGTTCGAACAAATAAATTTTTATTTATTTTTTTGTATCTGTCGATAGGGCCATGTAGCCTTTTCTTGTATTTGCCACTGGTAAACTGATATTGCATTTTTTAAAAACATCTAAAAAATATATTTTTATTATTTATGAACCATATTTATGTTTATTTTTGACACAATATTTATATCTGATCATCAATTATATTCATTTCTTTAACTATAGCGTAAAGTATTGATTTACGTTTCATTCAGATTAATAAGTTACAGAAAATAAATCATTGCGTAAGTACTGTACATCTGTCAAGTGAATAATTAGCGTGAATGATGGCGGTTAACCTGTTTCGTTTTTGTTGTTATTAAATCATATTCACAATAGACATTAACAAATTATTCATTTGTCAACGTGAAAAATAGAAACGATGCGCTTCAAGGCTCAAGACTAGTTAAGCAATACAAATTTAATCTGTTTTCTTGTTTTTATTAAATCGTTTACCTATTTCTAAAATAATTTTTAAATAGATTTTACTAAAAATAGATGTGTATTATTTTATTATGTCTCATCCATTATACAATAACACACATATTACTGTATGAGACAGACCTAAAAATACATAATATGCACTTCGTCTTAGCTCTAAGGAAGCCGCAGTTACAATAAGGTCACTTGAAACGTGTTCAGAGTAAATACTAACAAAGTAGTCTTTATTGGAAATCTTTTCGGCATCCAGGATAGGCGCAACAATTAACCAGGCTTGTGTCCAGAATATTTTAAAAGAGTAGGCGTAGAAACATTTCGTGATGTTATCTTATATAAATTTGCGAATTCATCAGATAGAGCAATATACCACTAAGTGTAGTATAGTTTAGAGGAAAAATTTGGCCGAAAATACATAAAATTAAATTGAAAAACAAAGATCTTGCATTAAAAGAGATCGCTGTAACATTCCCTGTGCTCCCTTTTAAATACCCTTGAAATTGGCCATAGCAAGAACCATTGAAAAAATGACAAGTCTTAATAGTGGGATAATTAAATCTCATTACGATGAGTTAAATATAAAAAAGTAATTGTTTATGATAGCTTTCGTATTGACTCTTTTTGAATCTTCCGATGGTTAAGAACTTAAGAGAGTCATCAGAAGATTTAAGATGATTTAGGAATTTATTATATAATTTGACAGGCAATTAAAATTTATGACATTTAAATTCAATCAATAAATCAATGTTTTATTCATATATTTGTCTTGTATTATGAATTCATGTGCACCGCGGAGATGCCTAATAGAAAATATACAAGAAAAAAGAACAATGGCAAATATTTAAAGTTGAGTAAGTTATTATTACATTAATAATAACTTGTTAATAATAATATTTTAATGCTAACTAATTTAGAAGGATTTTTATTTTAATTTAATAGATTAACAATTTTCGGGATCTTTTATTTAAGGACGAATATTATTCCACATTCCATTAGTATTAAAGCATTGACTTAACACATGCTTATGACTCGATAAGCAAGTAATCTCTGAGCTTTCTGGATAACGCTCAATCTGCTAGAATTTTCATTTATGTTATAATAAGAAGAAAAAGTATGCTGATTTGAGTATTAGATAAAGTTTTAAAGTTTGGATACACGATATCTTGCACATCGAATGATCTAATATGATTGATAACAGATAAAACTTTACATAAATTATATTACTTGATATCTTATCAGTGGCGTACCCAGGGGAGACCAAGGGGGCCTGACACCCTCCAAAGAAAAAAGAAAATTTTCCTAATTAAAATTCATTTTTTATTTATACTGTGTCCTGTTTTTTTTATTTCTATAACAGTATGAATTAGGGACACATAAGGTGGGAATTTTATTGAATTCGCATTAAATAAGATTTTTTATCCGTTCATCTCTGCTCCCCCCAAGATTAAATCCTAAGTGTGCCAATGTATCGTATAGTAACTAGTAAAAAATCAAAATATGTATCTGGTAATTGTCTCTTTAATCCGAAAAAAATGACGGTAGACTGCCTCACAGCTTTACAGGTTCCAAAAAACTCCTTTATTGCCTTTTTACAAATGCATTTCGGATCAGTATTAGGGTTTTTTCTGACCCCTCTTCAGTGCTATAAAACAAAGGTTTTATATTAACAAAACTAACGCGAGCAGAAAAAACAAGAAACACTTTTAAAAAACCGTTTTCTAATACCTTAATATGTATGTTTGAAACAATTTTATGTCTTATAAATAATAATTTCATCAACTGATATAAATTGACATAATTGATAGTTATGAAATACCATTTTTATTAGTATAAAGCTAATATCGTTTTATTCCCATTAAAACTATAAATGTGCTTTGTTTTCCTTAAAAAATTAAATAACATGTATAACATTCTTTTTTACGTGTGAAATGTATAGAGACAGTCTTTAATTAAGTTATTGCAAGAGAAAGTCAAATAACTCGTCGGCATTTTAAGCGCAATATGACCAAAAACCTCATGTAACATGGCGGACGAATTGCATAAGAGAGAATTGGTGCCTCAATGCAAAACTGCTGCTCTAGTTATACTTTTTTATTTTATGATGACATTATATTTTTGAGATTTTTGTTTATAGTATTAACTACACAATTATGCTCAGTAAGACGTAAGGCATCGAATAAATCATAAGGCACTTTCGATGAGTTTATCACTCCTATTATCCGTAATGGAAATGATCAAACATATAGACTAAATGCAAATCATTCTAAAAATTGTCAAAATATGAAAGAATTTAGATACTATTTCTCTTTAAGTACATTTAAATGTTTGTCTTAAAGTTGAATTTAACTTTTACAAAGATAAAATATTTATTCCAGACAAAACTGGTAATTAATATATTGTAGACTATCCGAGTTTAATTAGTTGGTATTTTCGTTACTGTTGGAATGTATGACTGTAAGACATAAATCAATATGCTTGATTTGAAGTAACTTCAGTATGAGGAGATACTAGCGACCTTCAGCTGTGCATCACCTTGTTACATTTGTAAAGTTATTAACACTTTTTGTGTTGCAGATCCTATTTAAAGACTTTGTAAATTACTTGTATGTACTGTATTGTACAATAGCATATTGTATTCTTTCTGTTTTTACCACAATAAAGAAGGATCTTCCTACTACCGAGTTATTGTTTCGTTGTTTTCTGTTAACTCTATACACAGACTCCTCGTTATAGCCACTGTTTACCATTTTTAGTTTTATATGATAATATTTTGAGATGAATTTGGAGTAAAACAATAAATGAATACTAAGAATGTTAATTTAAAGAACTGAAATGATCAACAAGAAATATATTGCCCTAAAAAGAAAGAAAATAATAATAAGTTTAGAAAACAGGCTCATTTATAAGTGAAGGTAATTCATTTCCTTCTGTAAACACGTGCATATAGATAGGCCTTTGCATAGACATTATATAAATTTGTCTATGTCTAAGAGTTTTGTTTAAAAGGCATTTAAATATCATAGATCTATTTATTAATTTTTTTCGAAGAACATTCCTTTTAATATAAAGTTGAATCTATTATTGTAAAACACAACTTAATCTATCGATCTTAAAATATCTTAGGGTTTATTAACAAAAAATAAAAAAAATTATGAATTATAAATGCAACGTAATATCGATTTATGTAAATATAATTACAGAAGTTTGTAAGAAGTAAAAGCACTTTTATTCAAGAGAGGAGGAAAATTTAATAAAAAATATATGCAGAGGCAGAAGTCGAAAATGATATTAAAAATCAATATTTTAACGAGGTTATTCTACAATTATTTATTTTTATGTAACTTAGCTATTTAGCATGAGCGAGATCAAACGAGGAAGGAAGTGTTTAGACTGACCCACTTACACCTTTTACCTTCAGGCTGTACGAATTAGATTCCACACATTGATAATAGTTTTACCAGCTTATTACAAATAGAATATGTATAATTTATTGCCATTGTTAAACAATAACCAACGAAAATTTTACAAACCAAACAGACTAAATTTTTCATCGATACGCATAAACAATTTTATAATTGGCATTCGATTTAAATTTCAAGGCTTTCTATTTATCTATGAACGTGGGCATTCGTTCTTTGTGTATTCCATTTGAATTAGAATAGTAAAATAAATGTTAAACACATAATTTCCTATTATTTGCAGAAGAATTTCGGTTTTCTGGGGTAAAATTTATGCATTCTTATAATTGGGATCGTTTTATAATTCAACCCACGAAGCTAGAAGAATAAATGTGATATGCCATTCTTTAAATAACGAAAATTCTTTTAATATTTTAAAGAGATATTAGAAAAATATTATTATTATTTAAACTTAATTGATCCGAATATTAAATATTTTTGAAAATTAAAAATTACCGAGTAATGCATTAATTGTTTTATAATTAACACAATTTTATACCATTATTAATAAATCTATTGCAAAATAATATATTTTAACTAATTATTATCAAATTTTTTTGATTCTCAATGAAGAAACGATAAATTTTCGAATATATTTTATTTTTTGGATTTAAATTGGTGTAAATTGATTAAAATTATATTACAAAATTATTTAATATTTATATTTTTTTAAAAATAAAAGTACAGATTATTTTCAAAATCATTTCCTACTTATGGTAATAAAGTGTAAGTGAAAAATAAGAAATATTTGAAATTAATAATTAATATAAAATTAATCTCCGACTTCACCTCTTAAAGATATGTCTTCAATTTAAATTTTAACAAATATTTAATTATTATCTTATGATGCATTAATTATAATTAACAACGCTTATCTTATGATGCATTAATTATAATTAACAACGCATTGTAAAATGAACTCATGATAATTAATGTAGAATTTATAATTTCCATTTTAATTGATCCGGATGCGTGTCTCGAATTGTCGTTGAAGGAAACCAGAACTGGAAAATTTCCAGAAGGTGATTCACCAATCAGGTTCATTCTGTTTTATGAATTGTACGGAATTTTAATGATATTTTTCAACAATATATTCGTTGTTTTTATAATTATTTTATAAATTAAATTTAAAGTTCTTTTTTTTTGGATTTCGTGTCTGTTAAATATTAAACATATCGAACAGTTTTTTTAAGGTGGGAAACAAATAATTTATTGAAAAATAACAAATTTTACAAAACTATACATAAAACAAATTGGGGCACATGTACAACAACAAAACGTAGTTTTGGCAGGGGGTTTTTCAGTGAAATGATTACCTTGGTTCTGTAATAGATAAGTAAATCTTAATAACGTGTTATTGTCCATGATTATAGTAAAAAACATTTGTTACCTGTTTAAAATTTTGTAAGAATTAATATTACAGACCTGAGTATTAAGTTACTTGGTTATATTCTTCTTAATTAACCAATAAAGGGTAACTGGCCAACACCAGCTGGAATACCAAAGCCGTGCCCACCAACGAAAGGTATTCCTCCGTGACCTCCGTGTCCAAGACCGTGATGGCCGATACCATGATGACCTATACCAATTCCATGTCCGAGACCGTGATGTCCGATACCATGTCCGAGCCCATGTCCGAGCCCGTGTCCGAGTCCGTGATGACCAATTCCATGTCCGAGTCCGTGATGACCGATACCAATTCCATGACCTAATCCGTGTCCGAGTCCATGATGTAAGACGGCAGGATTCACGGGTTTATGCCCATAGGTTGCGTGACCCAAACCGTGACTCAATAGTCCAACGGGGCGAATGAAGCGATAATCGGGGATGAAACGATAATCGTATCTCGTACTCTTTCCGACTCCACCCTTACCGTGATAGTTGGGATGAAGACTCACCACTTCGTAACTGGGAGTGCCGTGAGTCGCTAAAACGGCGCTAAATACTACCGAAGCGATAACTGTGACTAGCTGGAGATATAAAATGTTTGGATTTATGAATTATTCAATTAATTCGGAATTACGAAACTAAAACTAATGCTGTACTTACTGAGAACTTCATAATGAGAGAACCGTTCGAGTAAAGTTCGTTGAGCGAATATATTTGAATTTATTGGATCACCCGCCTTATATATCACCTTTATAATAATTACAACCATTTTTTTATTTCCTCATAAGAAAGCAATTTTTAATGCAGGTCAATGGGTGGCGGTTTCTTTTCTGCAGTCACCAGGTGTCAGACCGTGACAAATCCCGAAGTGGTGTTTAAGTTCACTTCTTTTGAAGGGAAGTTGATAACATTTAATCGTATTTAAAAAAGGAAAATTTATTCTAATATAAGATCAATCGTCACCTATTTTCTTTGTTTAAAATCATCTCAACCTTTCGACGGTTATGCATCGTGAGATATAATTAATATCGAGAGATATTTCCACTTATTCTTATGAGTTTTTGAAATCTATATAAAGAAAAAGTTCCGTGTAATTATATTTAATATTAGGTAGTATCTAAATTTTGATTTTCTATATTTAGATTTTAAACACATTTGTTATTATGATTATTATTATTAAAATTAATTATTTTAAAAAATGTCATAAAGCTTTAAAACTTCTTAAACTTATTATATTGCTTACTAAAAGACCTAAATTTAATTTCATTGTTATTAATTTAATTGTTTATAACTATTAATGCAATAATTATAGGCCTATATTAAATAACTCAATTTAATGTAGATTAAACTTTCTCGAGACCTTTTTTCACTAATTTCTTGCTGTTTAGACGTCACGTAAATTTTCTGTATTACGTATTACTTTTACTTTTCTTGATTTGACCCGAAAAGCCTATCTTTTCGTATACGGAAGTAAATATTTTATACCAGGAAGTGACGTTGTACTCCTGTTTTTTCCATTGACCTACTACTATCTGTGTCAACTTCCTGATCGATATTTTCTTTTGTTTTCGTTTTATTTTCTATTTATTATTACTAGTTTGAAACTTTTGTTCGACTCTATAACATTGAATTTCCAGTTTTATAACGCTCGAGAGGTCAAAAGTATAGATAAGGATAAAGTGTTACTTTGTGTAAGCAGTAGTAAAGATAAACCTATTATAACTTGTTAGAAATTTTCTATTTGGAAGCTATAAAAATATAACTACAGCATTAAATAGTTTAAATTTAAGAATCTAAACTTAGATCCCATAATAAAATCAACGATTAAATATAGAAAGAAAATAGAACCAGTTTTAATTAGATAATTTTTCAAATAACTAAAAAATATAGAGTTAAATATAATAAAACGACTAAGAAATCTTTAACAAAACTAGATTACTTTTTAAAATACAGTATTATAGAAAAATTATATTTTTCTCTAAATCTTGATTATAATTACAAATAAAATAAGTCAGAAAAATGAAATTTATCATTAATTAAAGAGGATAAAATAAGATTTATCTAGTTAAAGAGTGCAAAAGTCCTAAAAGAAAGTGTAAGCTACTTACTTCACTAGTACAATCACGTCTACATCATTACACTCCTTTCCTACACTGTTTCCTTTTCAAATAAAGATCACTGAGCTCGGTGTCGTTTTTAAACTATAGGCAAGCTCTCACGAATTAAATTTTTCCTCCTTACTCCTTAATATAACATCGAGATAGGTCACCATTGTTTCATTAAAATGTAACACTTGACAACAATACTCTATTAATATAATCAGTAATTATCCGATGGTAGAATATTCTCAACCGTGTAAATAAGGTTATATAAGTAGAAAATGTATATAAATGGGTTTATATACTTTCAAATTAGACCTAAATTCACTTGTAAAAACGTTAAGATATTACGCACGATAGATTAATAAATAGGAAGTAATTATATCGATCAAAGTCACATTTAGATAAAAATGATTTAATTAGAATTGGGTAAACGTTATGAAAGTTTTATTTTTGCATAGAATAATTGAGTTTTTATCATTATAATATATATATTTTTAAAGTATATAGAAAATTATTTAATTTCATTTTATTTTCCAAAATTTTATATGAGAATCTTGGACTCTTTGATCTCCTAACGAAATTTGATTTGAAAGTATTTAAATTAAAAAATATACCCAAGAAATTTTATGTATTTCTCACGAGGTTTTCGAACGTATATAGATAATCACTATACGAATATAGAATATTAAAATAAATACTAAATTTTATAATAAAGAAGTAAATCCTAAAGCAATAAACAGCAACTTTCAACGTTTCTCCCCATATTCTTTAAATAAATTTCGAAATTTAATTATGTTAAAATAAATTTAAATATGTTTAATTTACAAATTTTCATATTATATTTATTTTAAAAAACTTATTAAAATATAGAAAACTCTACAGTTTATTGTCATGTTTGTATTTTCTAAACTGAACAGATTCTAACTTAATTATTAAACTCGCGAATTAGAATATAGTTTAAGAAATTAATTAAAATTTAAGTTAAACCCGTTAAATCAGTTTAATATTAAATGTCGTTAAAGTAATTTTAGTAAAATGCAAGTAAAACAAGATTCCGACTCAAGTCTTTTTTAAAGTAATTTACCGATTTTAAAATAACGTTAATTTTCGTGAAATCTGATTGATCAATTCTCGAAACACTTCAAAAAATAGACTAACGGGAACAAGGAAAACTTTTTTATAATTTTTAAATATAAAATAGTGAAATATTTTTCATTATTTTGTCGAGAAATTTGAGGAAATATTATTTATTTATTTGCGGAAAACTCAACTAATAACTAATATTTATTTATTTATTTTTTCTCGAATTATATTTTTATAGCCTACTTGATAAGTTATTTTCTTATTACTCTTTATTCTTATTACTCTTATTACCCTTTTCTTATTATTATTAGTTTTATTGAATGAAAATTAAACGTAAACTAATTTCTATTTTATTTAAAGAACTATATTAAGTTTATGATCTCTTATTACTGTTAAAAAGTATTAATATTCTGTAATTTTAATATTTTTATTATAAAATATATAAAATTTTTATGTATTTTATTCTATTTTAATTTTATATATGATTTATTTAAAAAGTATTTAAAATAAATATTAAAATATAGGTGTAAAAGTATATACAGTAAAACCTCTGAACAACGGCCACAAACGGAAACATTAATATAAAGAAATTTAAATGACTATTCAATTAAAACAGTGATAATTTAAAAATTTTATATTTATTTAATTTTAGCATTATTCATATTGAATAATGTAACTACGGTAATATAAAAATCAAAGGAAGGTTAGTCAAACACTGCTGCCATCTGTTATGAAAATTCAACATTAAAATTAATAGAAAATAATTAAATAAAATTAAATATTTACTATTAATTTTAGTAATTCAGCTTGTTAATTAAAATATGAATAATTTAATATTTTATTATCTGATTACTTTTGAAATAATTTAATAATAATTCATTACTTTATATGTAAAATATATTTATTTCAGAAAATTTAATTATTTAATTGATAATATCAGAATATCTTTAATAGTGTATTTTAAATATGTTAAAGTCAGAGCTTAACCAATTCAGTTTTAAGCTAATTGGTTAAATGCTTATTTTTTAGAGGATTGGATGAATTGAGAGTGATATACGTAATTGTTTCGTCATAATTGTAAACATAATGAAATGATTTTTGTATAGAGATTCATTATTTTAATATAATAATGTCTGATATTCATAACTACAGCTTCTTAAAAGAAGGGAAATGCAAAAATGTCTAGCGAAAATATAAATATCTACGATAAAATTAGTTTTAATAATATACTTAAGAAAAACAAAACCAAAGTGTTCATTTACAGCGTAGCAAAGATTAAAAATTCCAATTAAAATATTACACGTCATTATCACGAATTTAAACGAAATACAGCAAGTTTGTTATCAATATCCGATGCAAAATCCACAATTTTGGCACTCATTTTTAATAAATTTCTTTATATCAAATTGCTCATTTATTGAAATTAATTTTTTCTACAACTACTACAAAGTTATTTCTTTAAATTTTATTGATATTTTTATATTAGGTTACTTACTCACAAACAGAAATAATTTGTTGAAAAGTATAATTATATAAGATTCTATCTGGTATAATCAATATGCCATAAGTTACTGTTAGAATTATTACATTTTATATATTTACTTTCTCATTTATTTAAATCTGATATAAATAGATAAGTTTTGATAAGGTTAACAAAATTTTAGCATTTTAAACGCCATGAAAATTTTCCGAAAATAATTATTTCGATACAATTGTCAACACGACATTTTTAGGGCTTTTTATTGTGTTAAAACCAACTTAATAATTATAAAATTCATTGTGTTTGTTTGTATTATAGCACCATCTATGGATAAATATTGTAAACTACTTTAGCTTACTTTTAATAAATTTACTTATTTTAATAATTAACTTTTATTATAAATTTATAAAATGTTAATATTAGAACAGCCCTTTTAAAAGAAATTAGTTAACTCTTTTATATTGATAGAATAGACTAAATTAATTTTTCTTTTCTATATGTAAAACTATTTAAAATCTAAATGTTTAAAATTTTAATAAAAACCTTTAATTATTTTTTTGCTTTAAATAATTTTTTAGTAATTTAATTAACAATTCTTAAAACATAGGCAATTTTATATAGTCAGATACATGTTAACGCACAAAACTTTATTACTCCTTTATATAAAACGTTTTAAAATTAGTTATTAGAGTTAAACTTTATATTTTTAAAATGAATTTGGTAACATATATCAGTTAGAATTTAAAAAGTAAAATATATGTATTAATAGGGCATGAGAGAGAGGTGAGACGAGACTGGAACTAGTCACAAATGTGTAGAACCACACCTCCAATAGCTATAAACACTAATAAGACAAATGAAAACAGACTTTATTTTTCATGGCTTATCAAAAGAAACTTTATATTCCTTTCATATTATATTTTTTATATAAAAGATTAAATTTTGTAAGAGCAAAGTTTTAATTATTTGAAAACTAGATTTATTTGTGAAGCCAATTTGTTGTATAATTAGAAAGAATACACGTGATATTTTAGATTAAATAAAAATGACAGTAAAGGTTGTTACACTTATAAAATAAGTTATATTAAGATTTGTTTCTAGGTCGTTCTCTCTGCCTACAATGAGTTTTCTTAGAAACGTATCCGATGAATTCTACTAGATTTATTTTCACAAGATTTTGTTTCAGGTAAAAATAGATAAAATTTATTATTATTTTATATCTATTGAATACAGAAGTTAAAAACTTAATCAGATTGTTTAAAATAAACATTATGCATAATGTAACATGTGTGTTATGTATTTATATATATTAAGTAATTTATCAGTTTTATTATGTATAATATATGTTATCGTACTAACAAAAATTTATATATTTCTTCATAAGTTCATTAATTTGTAAGCAGTTTCGATAGGAATATTTAAATATTGTAAAAGGACAACAATCCCATCAATTTTTCTTACGTTAAAAATAAAAGTTGCACGTCACGAGCAATAGAAGATAAGTCAGTCATTCAATGAATTTTTTTTTTATAAACGAAATTTATTTTATCTCAAAAAGCACATATATACAAATTAAATCTGTAATAAGACAAAATATAAGAAAAAAATGTAAATCGATTAAGAACCACAGCACAGCTGCATATAAAACGATGCATCCGTCCTATAAAATAAACGAAATAATCAATAATCAAATACGATTAATAATAGAATCATATAGAAAGATAAGAGACAAACCTGACGTAAAATTTCTATAAAGCTGTTAGAATATAATTAACAGCCTTTATGTCCTCCACCGAGGAGGCCGAGAGCTCCGAGTCCGAGACCGGGACTAAGTCCTCCTCCGAGGCCATGTCCGAGTCCTCCTCCGAGACCGTGTCCGAGTCCTCCCAAATGACCGAGAGAAGGTACGACAGCCTTTCCGTGTCCTACGTGTTCCAGAGCAGGTACCACTGCCTTACCGAGTCCGAAATGTGCCAAAGTTGGTACGACGGCTTTTCCAACTCCTATGTGTCCAACTGCTGGTACCACGGCTTTACCCACGCCTCCCACGTGTCCTAGACCATGTCCGAGTCCTCCGAGACCTCCGAGTCCTCCGAGACCTCCGAGACCATGTCCCAGTCCTCCTTTTCCTCCGAGACCTCCGAGTCCTCCGAGACCTCCGAGACCATGTCCCAGTCCTCCTTTTCCTCCGAGACCTCCGAGACCATGTCCCAGTCCTCCTCCAAGACCGTGTCCTCCTTTTCCTCCGAGACCGTGTCCGAGTCCTCCAAGTCCTAAACCTCCGAGACCACCGTGTCCTAGACCCCCGCCTACCCCGAGGATGTTGTAAGGATGATGTTTGCTAAAATATCGGTGACTTAACCCTTTATGGCCAAATTTATCGTAATGAGGGATGACATCCTTCTTGTGATCGGTAATGGCTCCTCCCGTACCTACTACTGCTCTAGTGAAAGTAACAGCCAAAAGGCTAACTAACAAGAAAACCTAAAAAAGAAATTTTCAACGTTAGATAAACGTTCTTATCGATCTGTTGTAAATTCACCTATTCTATGACTTACCAGAAGCTTAACCATTGTAAAGTAATTGAAGTTGGATGCGAATTGCTTGCTAGTCGATTGCTTCACCAATGTTTATATAGAAAATTGACCAACTGGTACGGGTCAACTCGATCTATACATAGTAAGCAAACCTGAAAATTTGGTGAAGTAAAAAGTTCATTGGAGGTATACCGCTAGTAAAACGAGCTTTATTTGATACCAGAACTAGGTGGTGGGTAATATTTTTCGAAACACCTATAATTAACATCGTTTCCTGTTTGGGGTTAACGTAGACAGGAAGACAAATTAGCATTAAAAAAAAGTGAAAGCGAAATTAAAAATTAAGATTCTGTAATATAACTCTTCGGCGTGTGATATAATAATTTTAATCGATAAGATTTAGGTATTAATTATAAAACAGATTTTTAAAAAAATGATCGGTATCAGAATCAAATAGTAGTTTGAAAAGCCTGATTTTTCTAAATATTATTATTTTTCTTTTTATTATCTATAACATAAATGGGACAATTTATTTTTCTTTATTTTTTACGAATAAATAAACAGCTATGTTGAAAGTTTTTGCTTAAATTTAACCACTTTAACAACCTATTAACATTAATTTTCCACAGCCAAAACTGTATCTAATGATATCTTCCCAATAATTATACACATAAAACAGTAAAAACAGCTACTATTTATTATTAATATATATTAAACATTATTCGCTTTTGATAAAAATTATATAGAGTACGTTAATTTAATTCAAAAATTTTATTCTAGTTATTATTAACCGCGAGAAATGGGATGAAAATCTTAAATTTAATATCAATAAAACTTTAAAACGAGATAAAATAAGTTAAGCGTAAAAAGCTGTCTCCATTCATTCTTGTTTAATAGCATTTAAAAATGAACATCCTGTTATTCCAGTAAATAAAATATCGCTTTATCTTCTAATCAAGATCGTTAGTAAAAGAAAAATCGAGAATTATTCTTGAATTTGATAAAATAAAATGAAAAAAACAATGATAAAAAGTCGATAGTTATCTAATCGAGATATCTCTTTCGGGATATTTATTTATAAAAATTTATTCCTGTCGCATTTTTATTTAGAATAAGCCTATATAAGGTATACATCTATATATAGAATCTTTAGAAGTAATCTATTCATTTGTCTATTTAAAAAATTCTGACACGATAAAATTTATTTATAAGACACCATTCAAAATCAAATTATCTTCAAAGATATACCGAAAAATAATTTATTCTTTAACATTGTTTTAACCTTCATAACAATCGAAGGCAAAGAATTTTAATGAACTTACTTATATCATTTAATTGAAAAATTTTTAAAAATGTAAATTATCTTTTTGCTTTATCCTTGTAAATAAATTTAGAATTAAAAAAAATTAATTAGAATTACAAATTAAATTCGAAAAATTATTTAAAAATAAGCGAAAGTTCTGTAAGCAGTAGCAATACATAAAGATTTTAAGTAGTGTATTAATGTACAGGAACGGTAAAATTTTAAATATTATGAATGTTAAACTATTAGTGGTCGAGTTGTCTACTAGAATGGCAAGGTTATTAATACTTTCGTGATATATAAACGTAAAAAGAAACAGCTTATTTTTTAAATTCTATTCATGAAAGCACAAGTTTTATGAGTACTATTCGACACGAATAAAAATTTTAAATTTATGAATTTTATATTTAAAATTTCTTAAAATTTTCTTTGCTAGTTGTTTGATTATAGATTAAGTTTTATATTAAAAAAATTCGTTTTAAAATTCGCCACGATATACACGGAATATATGTAATAGAGAGGTTGAGGCCGAAGTTTTAAACGCGAAAACGTGTACGTCGGACGTTCAGCGCCGCTTTTCTGTAAGCCTAGAAGTTTGACAATGGCGTTTGGAATGTCGAACATGATGTCCACTGACTTTCCAAACGCCATTGTCAAACTTCTAGGCTTACAGGAAAGCGGTGCTGAACGTCCGACGTACACGTTTTCGCGTTTAAAACTTCGGCCTCAACCTCGCTAATATATATAAGTATAACCGACAACGCAAAGCCCGATTTAAGTATATAGAAACATCCAGGCGATTGTTGGATGTTTCTATATATAATATATGCAAATTAAGAATTGTAAATAAACATAAAATATACGGAATATTCTGATTAAAATTTTAAAATAAATGTATACAAGATTGAGGCGAAAATTTAAATTAGATCACACGGTAATTTGTACACGTTACGTTAAAATGTTTTATAATTTTTCACACTTTTAAAGATTTTTATATTATTCTTTTTATATTTTAAATAATTCACATTAAATTAACGATTAGAAAAGAGTTTGCTGGCTTCTAATAAAGTTTATTTGAAAGATATTTAGGTCCATTTATAGTGATAAAAATAATAATAAAGTTATCTATTCGGATTTGATTATTAAATTAAAATTTTTCGAAATAAATATCACATTTCTATCTTAAAATAATAATATTTTAAAACTATTTGTATGCAAAATATGATTTTTTCCCCTGTTTTGAAACTTTTATAAGCCATAATTTATGGATGGTTTATATAACGGCAAAAGTTATTTTAAAATTTTATTAATGATCAAAATTTTTAAACACGCATATAAATTATAAATATATACAAGTTAATTTCAACATCAGAACTTAATTAATCATTTTGTAAACTTATATAAAGTTAATTAATTTAATAATGTTCTTGATACGACGTCTTGAACGATAACTTTGCAAAAGAACGTAAAGTGGATGTGACATTCCTAAAAAATAAAAGAAAAAAATTATTATTATTATTATTATTATTAAATTTATAAATTTATGACAATTAAGTATTACTTGACAATTCAATAATATAATCACAAATTCATAATCATTTAGTAATTTATAAAATCGTATAACTGAATACCAAAACGATGAATTGCAGCAAAGTCAATTCAAAATACTGTAATATTTTATAAATATATTATGAAATTTTGCATTAAACAATACTTTTTAAGTCATTTCAGTATATTTAATAAATGCATTCTTAAAGACCTCGTAAACAATTTACTTTCAAAACAATTTAAAATAACCGGTTATATACGATTACAGTATTTGTTTTTTTTTTTTTTATCTGAAGGTAATACAGTTTCACCTTGTATATATTTTTAACCAGAAATCTGAATATTTATCATCTACAACTTTAAAAAAAATAAATTTTTAATAAAATCTGTAAAGTTTTATCAGTCGAAAAGGCAGTAAACTGTATTTTTAAAAACTTTTTGTGTTTGGTTTATACGAGAAAATGTTGATAACAATTTTTGTTTTGTGAATAAATAGATAAATATACAATAATTAAATTAAATATACATTTTTATAAATTTTAAAATCGCTATAAATCACGTATAAATGAATAAATTATTATTATTATTATTATTATTTTAATATTCTTTGTTTGAAAGTTATTTACGACAACCGTGCACGCAACCCTGAATATATGATAAATATGACTGATTTTCACGCGATATTTAAATACAATATATAAAAATTAAAATAATTTAAATAAATACACGTTTTTATATAACCTAAATAATGCATATAGAGATAAATTAACATTTTAAAGACATTTATTTATTATGTGTATTGAACACGAAATTGTTGTTTATTTAATGAAATAAACATTTCGATATGGAAAGAAAGATATGGAATTATTTAGTTTTTAATTGTATTGTTTGAATTTGTTAAGTTGTTTAGAAAGAACGTTTATTTCTGAAGAGAAGAATTCTTAACGAGAGATTAATGTATTTTATAAAAGCTACGAAAGTTGCTGTTACGAGACTGGACGAACGAGTGTAATAGTCTTTTTTAAACGAGCTATAAAGTTCATTGATTATGCCCTTGACCCGAATACAAAATATTTGCTCGATCGGGCATTGCTTGCGATGACAATGAAAGATAAACTTACCTTTTTTTTTGTATTTAAAAGGTAGTGGTTAGCCGACTTAACTATTAATAATAGACTATTTCAAATAATAATTATTGATCAAAATTTTATATTAAAATAGTGAAAATAGTGAGAAAAATCGCTTTTATTTCATCAAAACAATCCGATTTTAAAAAATAGATAATAAAAAGTTTTGATCGAATTGAAACATAAGCTATCCCTTATCGCATAAAATTAGTTAAGCTGGAGTTTAAAGTTTGTAAATCAGCTATCAAACTCACCACATGGCTTCCTTATCAATAGTGGTGACCGTGTACTCTTCTGTAGTGTCCACGGCTTCTATAATAGCTGCCATGAGGCCTATTACCAGAAGCATGGCTCCGAGTGATAGAACCTCCGTAAAATCCTCTAGATCTATGTCCTCCTCCTCGAGGTCCATGATAGGTATCATAGGCAGGGTGTCCTGCGAATACTTCCAACGCTAGGAAGCAAAATACTAAGAAAATAACTGCAACCTATAAAATGAAACTACATATATTATTATCGGATGCACTCATTCGTAAATTGAACGTAATTTAAACTAGTAATTGAACGTACCTTAAATTTTGACATTTTTCGATACCCATGTTGAAGTCTTGATTTCTTTTATACCGTTTGAATGTTATGAAGTTGTTCTCCTCCGCGATTATGAGATAGGATGCTACAAGGTCGTAGGATAAACAAATCAGATTCCTGGGAATTCAGAACGAGGACGTCTAGAATACAGTAAATGATTTTGCGTATATACCTTGAACAAAAATAAATTTTAAGTTAATTCTATTATGTGTATTATATTATTTGGTTACATTGATTAAATTAATTTTCTAACCATCAAAATTGTTTGAAATTGCATGTAATATCTTTGAATTTTAAAATATTTCTATCTAACAATCATTGGCTAGATAGACTATCAACATACATTCAGTGTAATGACTGGCAATAATTAATTAGTATCGATTTCTCGATAATAATTATTTAAAAATTTAATTTAACTTGTAAATTTTCTTTTCTCTAATTATAAATACAATTTTTAATCCTTCGAGATCGTTTGAACATCTACGTTGACGTACTTTTCGATTATCTTCTCTCGGCTGCAAATTCTTTTCTTTTCAATAGAAAAAAAAATTTCAAAAGCTGAAACAATTGAAATTTTTGAATGTTGGAAATTTTCCAAATATCCACATAATTTAAAATTAATGACAGTTTAAGGCAAAAAGAATTTTTTAAAATTATTTTATTGGGATTCGGATTATAAACGAAAAAAGCGAGAGAATAAATTTTTTTAAAGATTATTTCTATAAAGATCTCATTGATAACAACATATTATAAAAAATATAGTTTTGTGCTACATTCCTATATCAATGGATCTATGATTATCCTCTCACTTTTATATCACGGTAATACGGTTCTACTCTTATGACAGGAAGTGTAGAGTATGTCGGTCAAGGAAGGAGTTGTTCTCACATTATCTTTAGAGAGAATTTTTTTCTGATAATTCTATCACATTTCTTTCTTCTGGTGTTCTTAATCGAATTGTAGAAGCTGATGAATTATGACTTGGATTCTTGTAAAGTTCCTTCTTAGAACACACAATTTTACTTTTTTCACTTTTCGTTAATTGATAATGATATTTTTTCAGATATACAACGTTATTTTCTTAAAAGATGCTTGTACAAGTATCAAAAGAGTTTGCAGGATTTCTGCTTATAATTTATTCACCTTCGTAAATAGAGGTCGTAGTTCGAAATTTTAATGCGTTTCTCACACCTCTCAACCTCACTCCGCCTCAAAGGATTGGGACTAGCATTCCGCCTAAAAAACCTTTAACTGTTGACTGAAATAAAAAGGATCATGAGTCCCCGTTGGCTCCAGATCCTGATTCGGCCGAACCAATCCGAGCTATTTAGTTCCACTATTGTTTGTAATTCATTTTTCCACAAAGGAATACGGCAAGAAGGAATCAAAGACTAATGTAAAACGGAATTATAAAAGAACACAACTAACAAAGAATTATGACAGCACTAATGCTCTCTAAAAACAATACTGGAATAAAGTGCCTCCTGTAATTAACACATTCTCGCTTCCGGTCAGAAGAGTAGAACGTCTTATTATGATATAAAAAGAAGAGGACGAACTTAGATCCATGGATATGGGCGTTAACACAAAACTATATATTTTATTATATGCTGTTATCAACAAGACTAGAAATAATGTTAAAAAGGATATGAACTGAGAGAAGACAGTCAAAAATGTTTATCCACTATTAAATAAAGGTTCAACATTCCTTTAATACGGAAATTAATTTAAATTTTAAATCAATAGCACACTTGTAAAATTTACCATTGAAAAGTTTTAATTCGATGAAAAATAACATTAATATTTTATGCACGTGAATGTTAATATATTCACTTTTTTTATTCGAATTATTTTAAAAAATGTTTTAATTTGTATATTTATTTGTTTGCATTTAATCTTTATTATATTTTTACAGACGTAGAAAAACATAAGATCTAAATTTCTATTAAAAAAGAATTTATTTTAATTTTTTTAATCTTAAATGGAAAGACCAGAAATGAATTAAATTAAATGCTATTACAATATTTTACGAGTATTAAACTATGTTTAAAATATTATGCTGCACATTAACGAATAAAATCAACACAAAATTTAATATAGTATAAACATTTTTATTGATTTAATAATTCAAATATTGTATCAAGAGGATAAGAGCATCAAATGTTTACATTCCTAAATGGTTGTCTAAGATGCTTAACCGAAAAAAAAATGTCTAGATTGATTTGGATTTAACTATAAATATAAAAGAAACCTCCGCAGCATCAGGATATATAAATATCAAATCGAACAATAAGATATTTGGAAGAAGTGGAATGAACGGAAAATAAAGAGAAAGTGACTTCTTCTATTGGAAACAAACAAGAAAAAGATTGAAATTTATTACAAATATTAGGAATGAAAGAAGAAATAATTATTGGAGAATTATTTGCGTAACAGAAGTAAATCTATTGGGCTTTGATCAGATTTACGAAAAAATTACTAGAAGAAAACGAATGAAATATGCTGCCCACTAGTGACCAAGTTGATAAAATCACTAGGCCTCTGGTGGATACTGCTCAACAACACTGGTGACGGGTTTGCACATCGCTAACGGGCCAGCCGTTAGTTTCCCGGGTTTTCTTTATGTGAATAACACCTAAATTTGGGCCAGTTTCCTATAAAAGTTCTCTCGAAAAGTATCTCTCCTTGGCAGATCGCCCATATGCTACGTTGCCTCGTACTATCAATCCAGTCCAATCCATGAAGCGTGCTAAGACTGATATATCGAAATATAAAGAAGTTCGTTAATGGCTCGGAAATGCATTACATCAAAAAGTTTGAGTTATCTTTAGTCGAATCAATGCAAATCTTGCTACCGTTCATTGTCTTCGTTACCTTTCTTGTCCTTGAAAAACAATCTTATAAGATGACAACGACCCTAAGAACTGCCTTGCGAGTCAAAACATTGCTAAATCAAAAAATCGAATGCTTAAATGACCGCATATTACCCAATCACCGGATCTAAACATCACGAAATACGTCTCGTTTGAATTAAAAAGAAAAAAAAAATTTTTCAGATATAGAATAAGTAATATATAATCAAACATAGAAAAACTTTGGGCAAGAATAGAAGCCATTTCAAATAATATTAAACTCGTCATAATATCTAATAGAACTTAGGCAAAAGGGAAATAAAGCTTACACAAAGCTTTGAAGTATGATTTTGTATCAAATCATTATAAAATTTTGCAAATTCTCTAATATTAATCACCATGTTACATTCTGTTGAATTCAAATTTGTATTTAATTAATAATTTATTAAGTTTTTAATGTTTAAATTTGATAAAATTTATTAAAGATTAATCTAATATATCAAAAATGTAGAATAACGAAACTTATTATCAAAATAATCGAGTTTTATTTGAGTTATAGAGCATGACATGGAATAATTTATTATTATTTTTTAATTTCTTAATTTTTATATTTTATTTACATAATTAGTTTAGTGCTTTTAAAATTTAATCGCTATATATGTATACAATTATACGTTTGTTCTATTATATACCTATTATAATTGATACGGTACTAAAAATATTATATCGATTATCCAGTAACCGGTAGTCCAGCACCTTCTTTAATTGATTGAAATTGAGATCGTGGTTGAAATTCCCACAACTGCAAGACTAAATTATTGGGTATCACAAATAGCATTATGTGTAGCGAGCGATTTTTTGGGACGGGCTATTTATATTTTAAGTAGCTAACTCACTATTGGAAATATTTTCTTATGCCAGTAGTAAAATATGCTTATTGTAATCATTTTAGAACCGCTTATACTGATAACAATAACCGACTAATTAAGAAAGATAAGTGAATAAGAAGATGGTTAATAGAAATTCTGGTCTTATTGATTAACATTAAAGGGCATGCTCAAACAATTATAAAACGTAATTTGAAGATTTATTAACTATAAAAATTATTATTAGTTAATGTAATTCATCTAACATTTTTCTTGCCGGTTTTTATACTACCATTTTTAACAGCAGCATCTAACTGAAGGAATGATTAAATTTTAACCTATTTTACTGCGAGAAAATAATGAGTAAAATAATTACATTAACATTTAACATAAAAAGCGCTAGTTAAGACTGATAACGAATAACGATTGCCCGTTATTGGTCACGTATTGAGGCAAATAGCGCGAAAACACATCTTTTTGGTTATTCATCTGAAAATAATGAAGATTGTCATCAATTACAATAAATGGTTCTTTGTTTTTTAATTTTGTTTGTTTGGTTCTGTGTTTTTTAATTTGTATGTTTGAAGACGTGGTAGTTTTGATATTAAACGACTGATAATATTATCTGTGATTACAATACGCGGATTATACTACGAGTATATTAAAACAGTAACTCAAACTACATGGTTTTTCAGGAATGTTATGAAGAGTATGTCTAGTTAACTCGACAAGATACAAGTATATGGTTTCGATTTATTTCTTCCGTTTTTTACAACGCAAAATGTTTCTTGTAGTCTGTGGTGCTTTATTGAGGAAAGGAACGAGAATAATAAGTAGATCAGATGTGCATTTTTAAGTTATAATTATGTGACTTCTGTTGATCAGACAAAAGGATAATTCGGCAAGGCTCTGGACGCTGATCAACGATGTCAGAAAATTGATGATCTACCTATAATTTTAATTTTGTTGATTATCCGTTTGAAATCTCTAAATTTCTGAAAAATATTCTTTCAATAAATTTGAATAAGACATAAATTATAGATCACTTATAATTTTAGTATCCGGTGTTACCATCTCCAACTCCACGATTGTCTCTTTCTCCTCCATATCCTACACTTTTGTGCTCTATTCTATTTCTATTATCATCACTTCCTCTGTAACTTCCATTTTTGCTTATGCCTCCTCCATATCTCTCGCTTTTACCGTTACCTGCGTATCCTCCGTTGTTACCACCTCCCCTGTATCCTCCGTTGTTGCCACCTCCGCCGTATCCTCCGTTGTTGCCACCTCCGCCGTATCCTCCGTTGTTGCCACCTCCTCCGTATCCTCCGTTGTTGCCACCTCCTCCGTATCCTCCGTTGTTGCCACCTCCGCCGTATCCTCCGTTGTTGCCACCTCCCCTGTAGCCTCCGTTGTTACCACCTCCCCTGTAGCCTCCGTTGTTACCACCTCCCCTGTGGCCTCCGTTGTTGCCACCTCCGCCGTATCCTCCGTTGTTGCCACCTCCCCGTATCCTCCATTGTTGCTCTTTATTTTCATATTTTGCTATTTTCTCTTCTCTTCCATATTCTACACCATAATTTTTATATTCTCTATTATTCTTAGTTCTACCTTCATATTCTCCACCACCACCTCCAAAATTATGTCCATAATCTTCCATATTGCCTCCGTATCCTCCAATACTACCACCTCCGTATCCTCCAGTACTGCCACCTCCGTATCCTCCAGTACTGCCACCTCCGTATCCTCCAGTACTGCCACCTCCATATCCTCCAGTACTGCCACCTCCATATCCTCCAATACTACCACCTCCATATCCTCCAATACTACCACCTCCATATCCTCCAATACTACCACCTTCGTATCCTCCAATACTACCACCTCCATATCCTCCAATACTACCACCTTCGTATCCTCCAATACTGCCACCTCCGTATCCCTCATGTCCTCCTTCATAGCCACCATGACCACTATGATAGAAACGATTATCATATCTTTGGCTAGTTCCTCCTCCTCCTACTCCTTTCTTGCATTTTTGAGGATAATGATGTATAACATCGCCATACATTTTACCACTCATAACAAAATGATGAGGCAATATGATTACAATAAACACCTAAAACGAGAACAAAACTCATATATTTGAAATATTTTTAAAAACTAAAAATTTAAAATATTAAAAAATCTTACATCTATGAAATTAACCATTTCAAATCTCTCAGTACAATCAAAGGAGACAAAATAAAAACTGCTTTTATATCAATTATAAAAGATTCAAACATTTTTAAAATAATTGCTTTCAAGATATGGACGAAAAGAAATCTTTCGAAAGTAATTAGGTTATTCACTTTTATTGTTTTGATTTGAATGCTTTTCCTTATTGTATTTACTAAAGGAACATATTCATAAAGAAATATCAAGTAATAAGGAAGATAAATAAACAGAAGAAAGTGAACATTAATAAATAAAAGATTTTAATTACAATATTTCCCAATCAGATTGTTACTTATAAGTTACGTATTCGTGGTTATACAAATTGATAATTTCTATACTTCAAGGAAAATAGAACAAATGAGAAACCACACTACATGCTACTTTACCAGGTCATGCACGATATGAGATTTCGAAATGCACACTTGATCTTTAAATCCTTTTATTTTTGAGAGCGTTAACCTATCTCTATTAGAAAGTTTTTTTTAAAATACATTTTCAGTCTTTTATAAATTAAGTAAACATTATTCATGGAGTTTGTTTTCAAATTATATATTCAATTTTTTTTTTTAAACTTTATTTTGATTTTTGGTCCGTGACCCAAATAGCTACAACTTGCATTATGATGATGCTTAGTCATCGTTGGTATAGCGTCCATCATTTAATGTTAATGAATTACCAGTTAAACTAGAAAGTTAGGCGAGATAAAAGCATATCTTGATGTTTGTCAATAGCCTTAAACCAATTTTCCCACAAACCCATTTATTTATCATCTGTCACTGTCCAGATAAACAAGTAGTAGCCATCAATCTGTTTTGAAGAATGTTAATTTCTAATTAATAGTGTACAAAATAATATGATAAATAGTTTATAATATATTTCATATTGGAAATAATTATGTGATTTATAAACGCACGATAAAGTGTTTAAATTATGTATTTAATAGCAAAAATAAGTTTAAATTGGCGCTGCTTTGTGTATAGTTAATATTTAGATGTAATATTTGAGATTTGTTTATTACAAGCTGTTTATAGCATAGTTTATAATCAAATTTATATTACTGTATATAAAAAAAATTATGCGATAATTTATTATTGACACTTATAGCAACAGAACTATTCATTTTACCTGTACACAATTAGTATTCGTTGATATTGATAGTGCAGACCTTGAAAATGATAATTATTAATTAGTACCTTGAAAATTACTTTTCATTATTACAGTAGTGTTTCTCTACCTGTACAGAATTATCACTCCCTTTATAAGTGTCAAAACATAAATTTTAATATCGCCCTCTTTTCTTTATCAAATATTATTTTATTCTTTTTATGTTTTACGTTTTATATAAAAAAATCGCAAATAATTGTTTATTTATTCAAATACGAATTTCGCAACAATTAGATGTCAATTCTAGAGTTGTATGTTAAGATAATTATTATTTATTAACGTAATCTTCTAGGTCAACGAAGTTGAGCCGACTTGTTTATTTTGTTTATTGTTTTGTTTTGTTTTGTTTACTATTTTGTTGTTTTGTTTATTGTTTATTTTGTTGGAAACTGGTTAAAAATAATCTCAAATCACTTTTTCTAGTAACTGTATTTGCGAACGAATTCAGTTGTTCTTTGCACAACAACTGAAGAACGGCACTAAATCCTTATCTACGACACAAGAAGTTGGAAATGCCATGATTAGCAATTTTATTTCATTCCATAGCGTTTTAAACTCGTTTCTAGTTTAAAACACTCGTTTACTCAAAATATTTCAGTTTTATCTTGTGTAAATAAAATTTAGGCTTCGAAGTTGATTGAGTTCTTTTGCAAACGAGTGGGCATCGTATTTACATCTACATTAAAAGGGTTAAAAAACGTAGAGTTCAATATAACTATAAAACGCCAAGAAAAATACGTCCGATACACTCGAATACAAAAACGCAAACGAATCGATGGAGACCTTTGCCGAAATAAATAGGCCCACCAGTGGCCAAGCAGTTCCGTTCCCTGAACACTGGGAGTTCGGTAGTGGGTTCGCGCCTCGCCAAGGATGGGCTGGCCACGTGGAGTTTTCCGGGTTTTGTCCGCCTGAATAGGGGCCAGTTACCCTTAAAAAGACCTCCCGGAAGGCATTCCCCCTAGGCAGATCGCCCAAGTGTTGCGTTGCCGTAACTTAACCAAAACAAAAATCACCCTTCTATAATAATCGTAATTGTCTAATCGAGTTCGTATTGTGTATGACGTCGCGATAACTTATTTGCTTGTCTAGCCAGTTATCACTAACACGTCACTGCGTTATATTCAATACGAACTTGGTTAGCATTAGATACACGTACAGTACTGTACATACAGTAGAGCATCGATTATCTGACTTATCGGTTAACCGATTGCGTTCTAATCGGCAAATTCAAATGTCCGCTAGTGATGTGGCGCTACAAAATTTGGTTATGTCTTGGCTACTTTAATATTATTTTTGTTAAATTTTTGCGTGTTTTAGCTGGCAGCACTGGCTCGACCATGAAAGGGAGGCCAGTATTTAAACCAGGCCTAATACACTATACTAATAATGTATTTTTTCATACTTTTCAGTTATCCGACCAACCCCAGTCCCCAATTAAATCGGATAACCGATGCTCTACTGTAATTACGACTACATAGTGCGGCCTTCAGTCGCTAGAAATAATATATATTAATGTCAATTATATTTACAATTTTTATATTTGGAAGGTTTTGAAAAGATTTTCACTGGTTGTATTTACTAAATAATTATTATTACATATACACGTGTAGGCTATATAATAAGATCTTATTCGCTCATCGACACAGTTTTTTTTTAACTCTTTCCGCCCTGTGGGCACTAAGAGGGCCTCTTTTAGTAGGCCCATTATGGGTTCGGCCAGGCCCACAATGGGGCGACCGGGTGGTGAGGGACGGGGCCCGACATATCCGAACGGACCACCCCCCGAAAAATTCCTGGGGATTATTCGACCCGTTCGGATTCGATCCCGGATCCCCCAGAGCGGTAGGCTGCCACCTTTACCGCTCGGCCATCCGGCCGTCTCATCGACACTGTTGGGTACCTCTGGTCTAGATCTTTCCTTTCAAACTTTTTTTCTTTTTGAGAAACGTGCTGTATAAAAGAATTACAGTAGAGCATCGATTATCTGACTCAATTGGGGACTGAGGTTGGTCGGATAACTGAAAAAACGGATAACCGAAAAGTATGAAAAAATACATTATTAGTATAGTGTGTTAGTATATCCCATGTAATAAGCATATTAGTATATTGCTATTAACCTACTTCGCGTTGAATTTTCATCGATGTTAAGCCTAACAAAATTTTTTAAAAATAATAATCATCGTTAAATTATTTCTTTATTTTGCACAAAATAAATACAGAAATAAAGAAAAAATAGAAAATTAAGCCTGGTTTAAATACTGGCCTCCCTTTCATGGTCGAGCCAGTGTTTCCAGCTAAAACACGCGAAAATTTAACAAAAATAATATTAAAGTAGCCAAGACATAGCCAAATATTGTAGCGCATCACCACTAGCGGACATTTGCCCACTAGAATGCGATCGGTTAACCGATGTGACGGTTGATCGGTGGTCGGATAATCGATGCTCTACTGTATATATTTTTTCAATTATTGATTATACAGGGGGGTGCAAAAGTAGGTATACAGTTATTATGGGAGGAATATACACATTTATTTTTATGTACACATTAAATCACAAATAAGGAATACGAATTAATAAAATAACGATTAAAAAAAATAATGAACACCAAACGTTTGTATTTCTCAGATTCTCAATTGTATACATACTTTTGCACCCCTCTGTATATATATTATTTAAACTATAAATAATTTATATAAAAAGATGTTATTTAGATTGACTTGGAATAAAATCAAAATTGATATTTACTATTTGACGTCCATTATCTATTTGTTTACATTTTAAAATGAGAAATAGTGGCAAAAATTAGTATTACAAAATATAAAGCACAATACTACGAAAACGTAGTATTGTGCTTTATATTATTTCACAGATTCGTTTTACTTTTATTTACTAGGAGCTGGACTATATCTTTTTTATTTTTACTGTGAAAAGTCTGCTTCTATCTTAACATTTCGTATTAGCGAGCGATATATTTCACGAATGATGTCAACATAGCTTTATTATCAGTCACGAGACTCCCGGTTTACGATCGTTCATTTTATTAATCTTAAAAACGGATAAGTTGTAGTTTTCAGGAATTAATTCAGAAATCATAAAACTAGACGTTTCTAGTTTTTTATTCTGCCACTAGAACAGTTCGTTCGACAGACAGCTATTCTATCACCAGGACGGATTCGCATCCGAATCCTATTGGAACTCTGTTTTTCTGGATAAGATGGATTTATTTTATAATCATCAGTCAAAACAGCCCGATCCTATTCCGAAGAACGGATGGTAAACAAACAGTAAATACAAACCTATTAACTCGTCTAGAAGTCGAACGGCGTAAGTTTTGACTAAGATTTCCGAACAGGGAGTTCTAGGTCGGATGACCGAGCAGGACAAGGGGGAAAAGGGAATGTTTTAATAGACTTGAGCACGCGCTTATTATAGCAAATTTTACAGTAGTTTTTTGAATAAAGGTACAGTACATGATGGTAAATTACTTTATATATAAATGCCCTTACTGTTACGAAATTTTTTAAATTCATAACATTCTAAGGATGAGTAAGCCAATCTATTCATGGCAAATGTAAGCCATACTCCTAGCATGTTTATTCGTTTTGCAAATGAAATGTTAAACAAAGTATAGCTTATTACCGTCCAAATTTGACTGTAAATACACTAACCTATTAAGTTTTCCATTATAGTTCGTTTCGTAGTGAAGTATGAATACCAATATATACATGAAAATTATTCTATCTAATTAGTCAAATTTTTTTTTTATGGGTACTTGAGATTAAAGCTTCAAGGAGCATGCCACGGGAAGTAAGCTGTCATGTCGCTTATGAAACGAGCGGTCTACTTAAATTACTTATTTGAAATCAATGTAAAGTGTGCAAGAACTATGTAAAGCTTCTAATCGATATAATATTATAGTGACATTGCTATTATTTAAAAAAATGCTAAAACTGCCTTGTTAATGTTTTTGGTTACCTAATAAATTAAAATTTAAATTAGCATGTGCATAATTATTCAATTATTTTAATAAAACACCTTAAAAACTTTCATGAAGTTTTGAGAAAAGCAATCAAATTAAAATTTAAAAATAAAGTATTTTAAGATTTTTGAATTTCTATTAAAATTTTACAACCATCAATCAACAATTAAAAACATGAAAAAAATCAACAGTTTAGATTATAAAAATATTTTTACTTTATAATACATTTACATAATTTGATGAAATTAAACATAATATACACATTAACACAGATATTGTCCATAATAATTCTACATAATTGAAACAAATTGTACAAAGAAAGTTCTTGGTACTTTATCTATATTAAGTACTCATACAGTAAATTCTATCATCTGGATAGTTTCTCACACAATTGCATATGTAAAAATCATCATGTAAACATGTTTATTGGGATTTAATGCAGAATAAAGCTCGCTATCTTTCTTGAGAAAATAATGTCTTTATAAACAGAGGCATTAACATACTCAATACAGAAATTTTTCATAAACATGTAATTGCTACAAAATAGACTCAAGACCATATATAAGCATCTAATACTGAAATTTTTATTTGCCTGCTATTATATTCAGGTTGACAAATACAGAAAATCTCCAATTGTTAAAATACACAACTTAAATATACCTCATACATGGCAATGGTATTAACTTAATTTTAAATATATCCTAATACAATAAATGTTGAATATCATCATCAAAAAAATTTTAAAATGCTGATTATATAAAATTATAATTTATATATATTTTATCAATTATACAGGTAAATTATGTGAGTTGAAATGTATCTACCAATACTTTCAATACTCTCTCCTACATCAGTATCTAGATAATTTTTTTTTTAAGAATGAGAATTATAGAAGTGCAAATATTTTTAGAACTATAATTCATGTGCATAGTATATACTAAATTAATAAAATGATTATGAATTGTTCTCCACAGGGAAATCCAATATTTTTAAAGCAGCTTCTTAATAATAATAATACAAAATTTATTATTATTATGATCTATCTCAAACAATTTGTTATTTAAAATACATGCGGTTTTGGATTTATAATAAAAACTGAATGTAAAACTGGTCCCAAATTTGTACTAATATAGTATACAGTATTTTTACTTATATATTTTCCAAAACATAACTGAAAGTATTTAAAAAAATTAGAAAAACTGAAGAAAAATTTATTTTTAAATTGAATGTCAGTATATTTTTGTCACATTTTAGCAGTTGTCAAAAATATAGGAGATAAGTTTCTGCAATGAACTTCATCTTTAATTCAGTTTCACATAACGAAATTAAAACAAAAAAATTAAATGTTATTTGTTGTGTATTATGACTGGCACAGATGAGCAGTTATAATATATATCACTATAATGCTATACTATATAGAAAACAATGCAGTATTGAACAAAAATTGCATACACTGCATATAGTTTGTAGTGCACTATAAACTGTATGGGGGGGCTTTTGTAGCATTACAGCTCTATATATCAGTCAGTGCACACCAACCTTTCTAAATAAATATATTCAATTTTGATTTCTTTGAATAAAGATTGCTTAGAATCTTTCTATAAATACAATTTAAAATTTGATGAATTTCATTCATTTTTTTCCTAGACTAGGCATTTGGTATTGCATAATTAAAAATGTATTGTGTTTAAATCTAAATTATAGTTTTTATTTAAATTTGCTGGTTTAATTTCTGAATGTAATATTTTGTGATAAGTTTGAGCAAAAATTATTTTTGTAATCCAATAAATATGACAAAAGAAAGAATTTATTAACTAGAAACTAAGTAAATATAGAATTCTTATACATTTCAATCCATCATTTGCAGTATATTTATGTAAAAAATAACTTATTAATTTATGAACTATTACAGATAAAAATTATTTTAATTATTAAAAATATCATAAAAATAAATTTATATAAAGTATTTTAAATCAATTAATTTTTCATTTTATATGTTTGGCATTTATTTAGAATCTATTTTATTTAGTTAAGTCTAGTTCTGAAGTCACAAGCTTATAAATACAAAAAGAGAGAAAAAAAATTTGTAGGTCAAATTAAAATATAAAAATTCTAGAGAAAAAAAACTGAAGATCAAAATATTTTGTTTTACTGTCAAGTATTTCATTGACTTTTTTCATCATAATGAAATTTTAAATGATCATGATCATCTCTAAAAGCAGGCGTAATTTGTAACAATAGAATACAAAGTAATGTAATATTAATTAATATTAAAAATTAAGAACAATGCAAACCAACATTTTAATTCTTAATCACATTAATATTTTATTAGTTTATTTTTGTCTTAAGAAATATTCAAAATGCCAAAGAATACGTTTCTTAATAGTGTTTATAATACTTTAAAATAATATTCTATTTTTACATATTGAACATAAAATCAATCTTCCATTTTTCAAATTATTTTTATAAATTCCATAAAGCCAATTACAAACATATTTAAAATGTATTATTATTAATACTTTGAAGTGAAGATTAATGTTCTTACAAATATTAGTATTAAACAAATTTAATCTAGATTAAAAATTACTATATAATATTAACACATTAAACGGTAGATGTTAATTTTCTTATTTATATTACATTTAAAAATTTTCTCTAAAATAAATTGTCTGTATATTTGCAATTATATTTGAAAATATAGAAAAAAATTGCAAATTTTAAAATTATAATTGAAATATATATTAAAATAATTTTATCCTAACGAAGAAAATTATAAAGTAGAAATTGTACTTTAAAATTATTTATGGCTTATCTCTAACAGTTATATGGCACAATGTGGAATGATATCAACATACCCCTTTATGAAATAATTATTTTTTAACAGTAATGTCAGATTAAATATTCTTGTCTTTGTTGGTATTAGTTTAAGAAAAAAGAATTTGGTTCTTTAATCTCAAGGTCTATGACACAATTTTCTAATTTATCAATTTTAAATCTTTTGGAAGTATTTTTTTTTTTTTATATATCAATATATTACTGAAAGTTGAATACAGGATATAATTCTTAAAATTTATTGCATTTTATATATGGATTATTTCATAATTTCAGTAAAAATTTATAAGAGTTTAAGTACAAATGTTTTTAAGTTTAGAAATAAAATTCTATATATTACTAAAATGTTTCTTTGATATGTTTAACAAGATATTTAGGTATTAGGCATTTGTAGATAGCTCTTAGGAAAATTATTTTTACTGAAGACAGTTTTTATAGTGCTTTAATAAAATTTTATAAGAAAAAGCATTTAAATATCTTTAAATTTTAATACAAATAAAAACTTATTTTTCCACTCAAATTTTCAAAATGAAAAATTTGTGATAATAAATTTTAATCCAAAACTTTCTGTATTATAATAAATATAGAAATTTGAGTTAAAAGTAATTTTGAACTCATTTTCATTCACTTATTTGTGAAAATTAGATTAACTAATGCAATTTACGATAAAGCTTTTTAAAATTACAGTATTTTATGTAAATCTTTCACCTTTACTTTTATGAAGTTGTAAGTTTGGAATAAATCTGTAGTTCAATTTAAAATGTTATATTTTACAAATATGGAGTTAGAAAATACTTTGCTTCATTTACTCACATTTTCCATAAACAAACTGATTGGTGCTCTATAAAAAATTACTACTACTTTCATGAAAATTGCAAAATAACTAACAAAATAATAATCACGGAAGATATTATTTTGAAATTATATTTTATAACTGAAGTGAATAATTATTTTAGTTTAAATTTTATTTTACATATTCAACCATATTTGAAAAAGGAATAGTGAAAAATTACTGTATTTACTCGCATATAAGATGAGGTTTTTATTCATTTATCACAGCTTCAAACTCCTAGGTCATCCTATATGTGCGAGCAAAAGATTCTTTGCATTTTTGCAAATAATTTTTGTGAACCGTGTATTTGCATTTTTTACTGGATGCTTACCCTCTTGTATTTAAAAACATAAGTATTTTATCTGGTTGTTTGAATCGTTCTTGTATAGTATTGGGGAGTAAAGATGAATAGCAATAGAAAAAGCAAAGCTTTTGAATTGAATTCCAAATTGAAATTTAAAAAAATCACAGGAGAGCCTGATATAATTTTTAATCCATTCCCACATGAAAACATACTGTATGATTATTAGGAAATCAGAATTCGGAGAAACTCTTAAGTGTAATCGAGGGAAAGTGGATTCGACTGTTAAGAATTGGCAAAAAAGTTCCTGACTGTCCAGCTTTAGGTGAACATGTCGTTGATTTTACAGGATTTTTCCTTAAAGTTTAAAATGCCAGTAATTTTTGCGGGACAATGTGTGCATTTACATTTATTTGATATTTTACTTGTGATTAAACAAAATAAAATTAAAATTGTATTAATAAATCTAATTTTCTTTATTTTGATCTTTAAAGTCACGCTTCGTCCTATATGTGAGGCCATCTTATATGCGAGTAAATACGGTACAATATCAGTTTACAAAAGATTAATTTGTATAGATAACAGAAGATAATCCCACACTTTTAAAGGAAATCTCATAATTAAGAACTTACAAAACTTTAATCTATTCCAAATTAAAAAAATTATAGAAAAATCATCACCTGATATCTAATTTGATACTTCTTAATGTTCACAAGTTTCAGATATAATTTTATATCTTCAAAAAAATTATCATCTATTACTATAAATATATATAATGTATATTTACTTTAAATTTTGAAAAGTTAAATGCAAATTATACAAAATCGTTTGTATGAAATTAATATATTATTTAAGTAAAATTAAGTATGTTTAACAGAATTCTTAATGTCATCTAATGTGATACAGAATATAAAAGTTTATTATATAGCTTATAGCATTCTTACAAAACAAATTTGATATACAACAGTCATAAGCAACCTGCATCTCCTGGTGGCATGCAGTCCCTGGAGTTTTGGCAATTAATTTTATTTTCATATTTTCTGTCTCATGCCATTATGCAATATTAAGCTGTTGTTTGTCATGAAGAACATTCAAAACTAAACATGACCAATGAAAAGATGAAAATAAACTATATATTACTAGTTAACATATATTATTTTGGTATGCAGTGTACTGGCAGCTATGGAGTATGTTGGTATTCAGCAGGCTTAAAGCCTACAAGAAAAGAAATGTATGCAGCCTACTGGAAGCCTATGATATTTCCTTGCAGCTTGCACCAAGAAATGAGAAAATGGTTGCTTAACACTGTTATATAATGACTGGAAATTTTCTGATTACTGCAAACTAAGAAATAATTACTTATTTTTTATGAATTAAATATGAAGCTAGATATCACTTTAAATTGGAAAATAATGTTGATGGAGTTGACAAACACTCACTGTATAATGTAAGGAGTCACACTATTTTAATTCTGATTTAAAAAGTCCAAGACAGTCTCATCTCATCATCAGATTGAATAATCTCAAAGCCTTTAATTTGAATTAAAATAGAGTGACTCCTTAAATTACATAGCAAGTGTTTGAATATAATAAAACAAGATAAATATCAAATTAAAACATCAAACAATGAATAATTTTAAATGGCTAACTCTAAATTTTGTTATATTGCAATATATTCAAATTTATAACAAATTTGAATTATAATTTTTATAAACATATTTCTTATTAGCAAGAAACATTCTAATAACTCCTATCATTTACAATAATAAAATATTTGAAAAATGTTTTGAAGCCAATCCTTTAATATAAATTCTCTCACAAATTAATCACTTAATGGTGTTTTTCTACAATAAAATAAGAGATGAGTC
Organism: Centruroides vittatus; assembly: GCF_030686945.1. Classification (NCBI taxonomy): domain Eukaryota; kingdom Metazoa; phylum Arthropoda; class Arachnida; order Scorpiones; family Buthidae; genus Centruroides; species Centruroides vittatus. The sequence continues at coordinate 1,246,370 of NW_027122214.1, forward strand.
AACTAAACATTTAATGATGTGCTGGCTTTGTTTTGTTCATTTTTAAATGTGACTGATATTTTGTTATTTTAAGGCTTTTTAACTTCTAAAAATTGAAAGTGAAAAGATATTTAAAACATGAAAACTGCTTTTTCTGTATAATGAACTTAACAATATGAAATGTTTTAAAATAAATTCTTTTTAATTTAATGCTTTAAATTTCAATAATAAACTTTTTACAAGTTTTTCTACTTTTTTTATAAATGAATTTTGAATATACACTATTTAAAAAAAGGATTAATTTTCATTTAAAATGTAACTGCCAATATTAAAATACTTATAATATACGAATTATTCAAAATTAAAACAATTCTAAAATTGCAAAATGTGTTTCTAAAATAGAATATAAAGTTTTAGTATACTGAAACAATCCAATATATTGTCAAATTTGAAAACAAAATTAGAATTACATACATTTCAATTTTGAAGAAAGACAGCCACTACAATCCCATTAAAAAAAAAAAAAGTGTATTTTAATATACATCTAAATGTATATGATATTTTTTGAGATCTGCTTTATAGCAGCAGTTCTTTAATTGGCAAGTTAGATCTAGGCAATAGTATTATTAATAGAGAGAAAACTGACTAACTCATTCATTTTTTTTAAAAATGTCACCATCTTTTATAGATGATGCTTTATTTAATTCTTTCTCTTTTATTTCTTTCCTCAATTGGGCTTGTTTTAATTTTACCATAAGATTACCGGATGTCCATAGCCATTGGCCCTAGAAAAATAAAAAAAAAAAACGTAATTATAATGAAATTTTTTTTTATTAGTAAAAATTAAGAACTAAACTTAAAATTTACTATTAATATGCATAGTGTACTTTCAAATTTTACAGCGAAATATTAATTCTGCCATGATAAAGTAGGAAAAATAATTGAATTATGCTAATTTATAAGACTATGATTCAGATGTCAAGCCATCAATACAGAGGGTGTCACATTTTAATTAGTCATCCAAAATATCTTGAAAAATATGCATCCTATGAAAAAAATGTTCTAGACAAAAATTCATGATCATTAATAGAACTCAAGAATTAATAGTTAATTGAAGGATCAAGTTACAAAATTATTAAAGATGTTTATAATTTTGAAGCAATGAAAGCCAAGGAAATATTAAATAGCAGCAAACAGATTATAAACAACATAATTCAAAAATAATCGCATTTGCTCTTTAAATCAAAGATCTGTAACATGTCTTTTCCAGTAAAATGGCTTATGTTTAATTTGTTTTTTTATTCAAGTTAATTTTACATAATTTAATGTTTGTTAAATGTCAATTCTCTACTTTTGCTAAAGTTCCACTTAAAAAAAATTTCAGCTCCAAAATTCAATTTATCAGAACTGATGTAAAACGTTTTCTAAAGATAACAAACAAACACATTTATCAAACTGGTTCCAATATATATAAATATAAAAAATAATTTAATAATGTTATGTTTACTGATTTTTCCAAAAAAGTATTATTCAGTATCATTTTTAATATAAAGTGATAATTTTTTAAACTGACTTCAATAAAGATCATATGAAAAATATCATTACACTTGGAAGCCAATATAATGTAACTCAAAAGAATGTAGTATTATTTACAATGCTATTTCATTGATTCCAATTTTGGTATCATACTTTTCACACACAAGCTTTATGTTACATTCAATTGAATAAATTTATTTGATTTTGCACCTTTTAACATTTTTGTTTTTTAGCCCTGTACTTTGATGGTTATCTCATGCATATTAAATAATAACCCTTTGTACTGCAGTTAATTAACATAGCATCATGCAACAGGATGATTAAGTTCTTTCCCTCATGAATGCTACATTAATTATAAAGAAGAAAAATGAATCTCTCTTGCTTAGCAAGCACATTTTGATAAATATTTATGATTTAATTACTTCAGCCATCTATACACATCTGATTAGTAGTTTTCAATTTTAAAGTACATCTTGTTCTTTAGAATATTCCATTTTTTAATATTACTTGAAGATGATAGTAAAGAAACCAAAAATGTTTGTTTTTACAAAGAAATAACTAATTGCTGGACTAGATCAAGTACTGTGATGGTGTATTTGTATTCCTCATTCAGTTTTAGTGAGATATTTGCTTTGAATTCCCTCAAATATCAAAGTCAGCTCTCTACCACATCATAACAGAGAAACTCAGTGACAATCATAAAACTCAATAAATTGACTTAACCTTGATATTTCTGCTGTGCTACCATACAGAGGGCAATGAGTTTTTGGCAAGACAGTGATGGACAATGAGCAATGGGTCAAGTTTGAAAATGTAGCAACAAGAGAGCAACTAGTGGATTCACACTGGGTCTCAACTTTCAAGAGTTCAAGCAAACAATTTTTAACAAAAAGCTTATGACAACTGAGTTTGGGACTGAAGAGTTTTGTTGACCAAATTCATGGAGTGTGGATGACCATCATTGCAACTGCATACTGTGTCTCTCTTCAATAACTACAATAAGCAATAAAAAAATAAAAGAAGAGAAATGTTATCATTGGGTATAATGTTTATCCTCACACTGATACAGACATGGGAACTCCAGAAGTTCAAAGGGAAGTGTTTGATAATCTGCAACACAGTCCAGACTCAGGACAATGTGATTTCCAACTGTTCACTTACACGAAGCAGTGGGCAAGAGGGTCCACTAACTTGATTCCAAACTAACTGAAGTCCAGTATGAAAGGTTGGCTGAGCAACTAATCAGCCACAGTCTTTGATAAAGATATAGAAAATTGTTTAATAAAAAGTAATAAACATTACAGATGGATACTAGTCCAATCTTCTCTATGTTTATTACATTTTATTAAATTGTAATTCTGCCAGCCCATTTTTACAAATATAGAAAACTGGTTCCATGGTATGATAAATGCCTAAATTGAAATAGTAATTATGCAGAAAAGTAGCTAAAAAGGCTGTCTAACTGTTATAAATAAAATATTTTTGATCTTAACTGTTCATTTTTCTTGGCACACTGGGAGGTAAAAAATTATACATAATTTGACTAGTTTTAAAATTCCTGTTATATATATGAGATGTAAAAACAATTGATGTATTTCTGTACAATGTGGACACAAAACTAAGAAGAAAACAGCTATAGCAGTTTTGAAAATAAATCTATGAAAAATTTTTCATCCAGTCAAAATGGCTAAACACTACAAAAATCCATTTATTCAAAATTTTACACCCAAAAAGTAGAACAAAATAGGACAAGGAGGAGTTGGGAAGATAGTCATTATTAAAAACATAGCAATTTATTTTTTTGAATCATTTGGCATTACATCCTACTTCAGGAATCATTGTAAATAAATTATTTCAAAGTGTACTTTTTGTCCATTTTTTTGTTTTATGGTGATAAATGCATGGTTTTTTAAGTAATATAATATGGGTATTTTAATTTTTATTTATATATGCATGTATTAAAATGAAGTATTCAACAGAAAATAATAATAATGTATTTTCTTCCCCCCTATGTTTAGCAATCAGTTGCTGGTACATCTCTTTCTATCAAAATATGTTAATTTGATAGAATATAGATGTAATTATAATATGAAATGATATTTTGGATCCAGAGACTTGTTACATTAGATCACAAGTAAATTATTTAAAAAAAAAAAAAAAATTTAAACCTAAAAGTAAACAGATTTATAATTTCTACAGAAATATTATTATTATAACATATAAAATATGAAAACATTTTACTTACAACCATCACAAGACAATTTAAAAGTAATGGTGTAGAGAAAACAATGGATATGAATAATCCACTGCTATCAAAATACTGATGTCTGGCAAAATACCTGTTGAAAATATTTGAAAAATATTTTATTTTATAAACATTTAAATAAATAATGATAAACACCATTAATTAAAAATAAATTACTTTACATGTAATTTTTCAAACAATTAAATTTTTACCTCAAGTTATACTTTATTTGAAAATTATTAATATTTTTTAAGTAAAATCTTACTGAACTTACTTCCAATTTTTTGCAGCAATCTCATTTAGTGTTTCAGAGAAATACACTAGTAATACTGTAAAATATATTTAATGTAAATTAAAAACTAGTATAATCAATAATAATTATTTATAATTAAAAAATAAAATTCATTTAAAAAAATATGCATTTCAATAAATTCATATTTCCTTGTTAAATGTGCTTTATATACTAATAATTAGACAATGAATTTTTTAAAGACTTAACTGTTAAAATTTAGAACCTGTTATAGTAGGCATCGTTTAATACAAATAATGTTTTGAAAAAAATAAGAATTAAAATAAAAATGCTTTAAGATGTAGCATTTAAAAACTTTTTCAAAGTCAATTATTCAAAAATGTTGATGAGTTGATTGATGAAAGATCCCTTTTATTTTATTACTTCAATATTTTTCATCAAAGATTTTTACAAACTAACTCATTTATTTGAGAAAATTAATGCATGCAACAAATGTATGAATGATAATTATTGCATTGCTTCATTAAAACTAACAGCTTACAAGAAATAAATCTAATTTCTAAATGAAAATATTCCAAAATATGTTTTATCTATATCTACAAAATTATATATAGATTAAATCAGCAAAAAAAATTAAATGAATAATGTACTGTATATGAATTAAGGTAGTCCTTAAAACTTGGCACTATAATAATTTAGAAATTATAATTACTTACTCAGGAAACCAAAATTATTTTATGAAATTTTTGACTTCCTGAACAAGCAGTTATAATTGCTAAAGTACATGAATCAATTTTGATTAATTACAGTCAGTTTAAATTATGTCACAATTACTATAAGCTTTCCACGAAGAATACAAAACAGTTTTTCTAATAAATATTTCTGAAATTTCAACGACAAATTTCTAACCAATTTATCATCATCTATTAAAAAAACAATGAATATTGTAAATGTGAGTGCCAAAAGTAGATTAAGTCCTCATTTATTGATGCTGATAGGATCTTGGAAATTGCAACTTTAAGCAAAATGATATATAACAAAACCAATTTTGCCATAGTTCAATTGATAAAAACAAGAGTTAAGATCTTGTGGCATGTTTCTGTTCACAAAATCATCACCAAACTTCTAAATAAAGACCCAAAGCATTTCTAATATTAAACATTGAAATAAATTTGAGTTTTTCATAGACAGATTAATATAAACAAGTAAACTAATTAATTATCCAAGTTTTTGTGAATATCAGTGAGTGATGGCAGTCATAGTGGTGATGGGTGATATGGGGGAAAAGGGATTTAATCTTCATCACTGATGATGCTAAAGATAATTAATAAAGAATGTTTGTAAAGCAAAAATTATAAGAACCTCCTACCACCACATAGTTCAAGTACAGACAATTGGCAATTCCAACCAACTGCAGAAGGCACTGCATAAATTTAAAATGGAAAATTCAAACAGGGCAAGTTTGTTTACAATTTTACATTGACATTATATGTCGTCTTATGTATTATTAATGTGGATATAGGTTACATTCCAAAGTAGGTGAACGTATAATAATTAAAAACTGTTAAATCAGATTTTGGAAGAAGAATTTGGTTATTATTCTTATTGGATTCGTTTTTGTAACCTCTAATATTTAATTCCTACCTCAAAAAAATCAAATTTTATTGTTTATAAAGAAAATTCAATAATAATTAAGAGAACAATAATTGTAAAGGTTTATAAATTATTTTTTCTCATCAATTTTATAACAAAATGACATTGAAGACTTACTACCGTATTTTACGGACTATAAGACGCACTTTTTTTCTTCGAAAAATTGCCTCCAAAATTCAGGTGTGTCTTATAGTCCGTAGCATCTTATAGGTATTTTTTAAAAAAAAGTTGCTTAAAAATTAAGGTGCGTCTTATAGTCTGTAGCGTCTTATAGTCCGTAAAATACGGTATATAATATATCCAGATTTTTCTAATATCTAGTTTAATATACATATTTTAAAAAGTTTAATAATTGTAAATGAATAAAGTTATTAATAGCTGTAATTTACAGTGTCATGAAAATACATTTCCATCCTATAAATTAAGAAATTCGTAGAAATGTGCTTTTATATTTGATTCCTTGCTATTACTCTATTATTTATATTTAACATTGGTAGTATTATAAATTAGAAATTCTATTTTTGGAATAATGTCATCAGTATAAAAGAACCTTTACAATTACATTAAAACCATTGTGTATATTCAATTTAATTTATTAAATTTTCAATACTTCAAACTTTTATCGGTGATTATTACGAATTTACAGTATAATACTTAAAAAAATTTATTGCATATACCAAAATTAATCATGATGCATATAGAGACTCCTCAAAAGCTGGAAGTTTCATGAGACTATCTTCCTTACTTTTTCCAGCAAACAATTTTATTATTATACTCAATTTTTTGTTTAAAAACCTGATGCAGGTCCCTAAACAAAGCCAAAAATATTTGTGTTACAATAAAATTGTGTGATGGAATAAGTAAGATTCCAAAATTCACAGATGCTCAATTTCCTTATATAAACTTGCGTAGTATTTGCACATAATCTATGTGCATTCTTCTATAAGTTATACTTTAAATCATCCCTAGATTACTTCAAATATCTAATACAATGTAAATGTTATGTACATTATTGTTATACAGGTATCCCTTGCTTAACACAGAATTTAATTAACAAATGAAATTAATTGCAGCAATCTCTTTATATATGCAGCAGAAGTTTTAATTCACACAGCTTTACCAGATGTCTTTACTTAACATAGATATCAGATTTTGATTAATGCAATTTTGAAATACACGGTAGGATTGAGGGATTAATTACCCATGTTAATCAAGGAATATCTATATTGTATTGTTCATGAAATAATGACAAGGAAAAGGACTATATGTTGAGTACAGATTAACCATCTCAAGGTTAACTACATACTATACAGCAGCAATGTAACATTTTTTTTTCTTTCAACACTTTAAGTTCATGGAACAAAAGCAATCTGTAAGAAAAATACATAGAGCAACACAGAATATTTAAAATACAAGCAAATTCCCGTTTTGCTTTTTGGAACTTTTTTAGAATTCTAAAATTTTCGATCTTAATTGGCTAAATCTGTGAATGAAGAACCTGCAGATAATATTGATTACAGTCTATAAGTTGTATCTGCTAACAAATCACAAAAACAATACAAAAGTCAAAATAGCATTGGAAATAGCACTGCTGGAAATTCCCTCTTCACATAACATTAAATGGAAAATTATTATATCTTGAAGACATCTTAAGTATCAAAACAATTTAAATGCTCTTGTTACTAAAAAAACTCTTTTTGTATTGATGTAACAAGTGAGTGAATGTATAGTACAAACAATGAGTATAGCTATAAACATCTATTAATTTATTGAATGACTGCTAATTCTTGTTTCAGACTGAATGCAAGTCATTATCAACAGCATAAATTGCAAGACAAAATATGGATTAAAAAATATGTATGTATATAAAATACAGTAAATAAATTAAATTCAATTTAATTAAGAACAAAAACACCTATTTTCATCATTCACAATAGATAAAGTTTATTTATGTATAATAAATTAATATAAATTTTAAATGATTTAATTAGTAATTAAAAAATTCTGTATTAAAATTCCAAAAAACTAGTTTAACTGATATAAACTAATAATAAACTTTTGATGTATTAATCACAAATCAAACTGATTGTATATGCAGCAAATAGCACAAATGATGTTCATTGTAGATGAATCATTTACATGATTTAGATGAACATTAGTATCATAGAATATTTTTGCTTTTCATTGAATTCTTTGGTGTTTTTGTGTTAATAACTTTTGGATTAATCAAAAATTAAAATTAAATTAGTTAAATTAGATAAAATAAGACATACTAATAATATATCTCAATAAATAACAAATGTTTTCATATTATGAAAACATTTGTTATTTATTGACTTAGCTGTACTTTGTACCAGTTATTGGTTATAAAATGTCTTATTTTATTGTTATCCAGGTGTGGTACTGCAGATATGAGTTAATTTTTACAATGGAAAATTCTAATTTAAGCTTATCTGTTCATAGACACAATAAAAATAATTCATAAACAATTTTCATTAATTAGTTTATATATAAAAATAAAATGCAATCTTACATAATATACAAAAGAATCCTGCTTGAAAGTTTCCATGATGTCTAGTAACTAATGTTAGAAATGTAATAAAACCATGTGTCATCATTAGGATTATTATCCAGGGTTCAGTCCATTCAACCTGAAATATAGCAAAATTTTATTTTATATAAAATTAAAAATTTACAAATATTTATAAAATCAGTGTTTGAAAAATATATTGTTGTAGTATTTACATTGTAGTATCATTGTGTATATACAGGTCTCCCTAGTATAACATGATAGTTATGATTGTGTGAGGACCGAATTAAGCCGATCCGATTTTAAAATTTCATTGTTTCAAATCCCCTCGGGAGATAACAATCAAAATCAGAGATAACAATCACAAGTCAAAGGATGTACAGTCTTCCGCCGTCAAACTCGCTTCTCTCCTCTCCGGAATCGCCTTCTGCGTCACGGAGCCCGAATCATAGCCCTCCGTCGCGATTGGTGATCTTAGTGGACGCGATCGGGAGTATAAATAGGGGGGGGGATATCTGAGAACGGGGTGGCTGACGTCCGAAGAAAACAAACGTCCCGGCGAAACCGAGTCCCAAACGAAGGTCAATTCGAAGACGCCGGAGCCTCCATCTACAAGCCCGATCCTGCCGCACACCGCCAGAGAAGACGCCCGAAGAACCTTCTGCGATTGTTGTCGATATCCGAGAGGTATGAACCCCCCAACAATTGTGAACTCTCTCTCTCCCACGAGTAGGGACAGAACGTGGTAGATTTTTGTATTTTGTTTGTCCGTCTAAATAAATCGCCATGTGTTTTCATCCTGGGTCCGTTTATTCGAATATCGCCTTACTTTTATCGTCGAACCCACACACTTCCTCCACTCGACCTGACAATTAATTACCCGATCCCAATAAAATGGGATATCGTGAAAAATTAGCCATCCTTGACAGTGGGGTGGGTCTTGCCGACCTGTTCGCCGACAAAAAGGAGGTAGAACGGAGTCGTACCTCACGGCGTTCCCACAATTGGAAAAAGTGCAGTGTTATGCAAATCTGTGCTATAGAAAACAAAGGACTAACACAAAACATGGAGTTAAGTTCTAGAAGTTAGCAAAAGCATACAATTCTTTTTAGTTACTAAGTGAAATATGTTTATTAAGGCACTCAATAATTTATTTCCAATCAATAATTAATTAACAATCACAATCAAAAATATTGTATTATGCCTTAATATTAATTTTAGTTAAATGAAAGCATTTTCTTTTTACGAAGTATTGTAGTCATCTCAGCTCTTTTAAATCTATTAAAAAAAGATTGAAAAATTATTCTTAACTTTCTGTATTTACCAAAGTTGGGATGAACTACTTAAAATTATATTAGGAATGTATAAATTTTTGATATAACTTTGTAGTAATTCCTCTCACTTTCCTGACTTTTCACCTGAAGTGAATATTAAAATAACCATAAACAAGAATTAAAAACTTTAAAACCATTATTTTATGTTATTTCCATTATTTTTCTCATAAATGCATTTCGATCTTCCGATTCTCATCAGCGTTATTACACATCATAAGATATAGTTTTGCTTATAAACAATAAATATCATCATAAAACTAAAAATACAAAGGTACATAAATACTTTTTAAACAACTTAAAACTGCTGCTTTACAAAATTTTTCCATAACATTCAAGTTCTCATGTAGACACACACACACATTCAAATTTAAGAAATTTATATTTTCTCTTAATTTTTTCATAATAGCAATATGCTCTCTTATTTTCCTTTTTTCATTATTTCAGTGAAATGATATTTCAATATTATCTTGATTTATTATACATTACTTTTGATGTTCTATCCCAGGTGACCAATGATGTTTAGTCTTAATAATGTTAAATGTTTTTTGACTCTAGTCTTAAGTTCTGTCAAATCTGTTTATATATAAATTTATTATTATTATTATTAGAATTTAATTCATATACTATATCCACTGAATTCATTTTTTCTTCATTTTGTTTTTTCTTTTTCCTAACTGTAAATTTTAGTTTGTTGGTTAATATAGGTACTAATTGATGTCTTGTTTAAATTTTTCTTTCAGGTATCTATCAAGTAAGGACAGGATTGATGCGGATTGGAAGATCGAAATACATTTACGAAAAAAATAAAGAAAATAACAAAGTAATTGTTTTAAAGTTTTTAATACTGGTTTATGATTACTTCAACATTCGCCTTGGATGAAAAGTCAGGGAAGTGAAAAGGATAACTATGAAATTTTATCAAAGTTTTATCAAAATTTATATATTTTTAATATAATTTTAAGTATCTCAGCTTTTTTTGTTGATCTTGATCAGAAATATCAGCAATATAATTTTTTTATTTTTATCATAATGTTTTTTTTATAGATGACTAAATAAAATTAAAAAGTTGTTATTAATCAAAAATATTTTCTAGAGGGTTGCATTCATTCATCGAGTAATAAGCAATTTTTTCCAGAATTTGTGTTTGAATACCAAGTTGTTCGAGTACTGAGATACCATCTTATTTCATTCGTCATTATACAAATGATTACTTACCTACAGTTAGAAATAAGTTTAATAGCACTTATGTAAAAATATTTAAATAAATTTTACTAAATACAAAGGATAATCTATAAAAACAAAACACAATGATAGTCTATTGATAGGAAAGTTAGTCCAATTTTTTTCTTCCTTGTTCTATCAGTTTTCATTAATTAAAGTAAACGTGATAAAAAGCACAAAATTTGAAACATGTATGCTTACTTGAATAAAAAAATATTAAATAACGAAGTATACACTTAAAAGTTGTGAAATTCTGTATAGAGAATTTCTGAAACTGTGTTAGAATGAAACCAGAAGTCATGTTTTATGGGGATATCCCCAATTTTCAAACCATGTTGTAGAAGTACCATGTCGTACAAGGGATACCTATACACACACACAAATATATATATATATTATTTGAAATATATAATTATGTAAATCAAAAATATATCTATAAATAAAAAAAAAGATACATCAATCTTAATTGTAATTAGAATTAAAAGGTTAAAAAACCAAACCAGTTTTTCAACCTTTTAATTCTAATTCTATTTTATTTTTAGTAAATGGTTTAGAGTTGAGAAACTTTTAGTCCTCCATAAGTCAGATAAGGAGGAAAATTTAAATTTTCGTGTACTCTCTGATAGTACATGATTAAGTAAGATTGAAAAAGTCTGACTCCATTGTTTTAAATAATTTATTTAATTTTTACAGATACATCATTTAGCAACTGATTCACATTAGTGTGGTTTATATTATGCACTTGAGAATTCAATTAATATGCAATGATTTATTATAATGTGGTCACTGCCAGTATAACACAGATAAAAACTTAATCATAGTTTTAACAATATTTTTTAACAAAAATAGAATAAATTAAGTGACAGAATGAATCAACACAATTTTAAATGTGCTACTAACTTATAAATTTCTAAAATGATACAAAACTTTTTAAAATTAAAAGTGCAGAGAAATTTGTACTTGCACTTACTTATTTAGTGATTACAAATTTTAAAAGAAAAATACGATATTACACACTGCTGGGAGTAATGGTACCAATTTACATTCAGAAGAATTGGTTAAATGGCTAACATCACTTAATCCAATCACTTACTACTTACCTGTTATCTTTTGGTGGCACACACAATCTGGATTTTTATCATGCTTATTTTTAAAAGAACTGCTGGCACAATTTTAAATAATGATCCAAATGAAGACTACATCATTTACTCAAAAAAGCATTCAAAAACAATTCAAAGCTTTTTTCTGCTTCATGCAGAAAAAGAGAGGAGAGTTACAGAAATTGGACAGTTTCTCTCTCTTAACAGATTTAAATATTTAGTTGTAAAGTATAGTAATAACATTTTAGGTTTAGTAGCATCACAATTAAAAAGAACTACAAGAGGATGAAATAAAAACAGAAAATAAGTCATAAAATTCATTATCTTTTGATAAGAGGCACACTGAGTGCAGAAATAACAGTTTTTTTTTTATTTTTGCTAGTGCTTTCAACAAGCTTATGTTCATCATCAGGCAAACAAAACTTTAAAAATGGAATACAATGTTCTAATGTGAGAGGAACATACATGTAAATTAAAATTAAAAAACCTTTATGAACATGCTACAAAGTTCCATTATGCTAGATGTTGTGACATCTTGCAGCACTTGCACGGATATAGACCCACGTTAAAGGTGTGATAGCAGATGTCTATTATCATTATTTAACTGTTTATAAAGGGCAACTCACATGCTGGGCAGGTCAAGTGAGGGGGTGTTGCACAGTTCCAAGGTTGTTGTGAGGAGAGATTCCCAAATAAAGACAAGTTTTTGGTCACTACAGCATCTGAGTAATGTTATTTAAGCCCATAATGGGTTGTATTTCTGTTCAAGCATTTTTTTTTGCAAGCTCTGTGGTGTGCTTTCCTTTCACCGTATCATCCTGGTGCTCAGCTAGATGGCTAGTGAGCATTCTTGTTGTGGCTACAATGTGTCGGAAATAATTTGATACAAACCTTTTCTTTTATACTATAAAAATTAGACTAACGGAATATCGTAAGTCCCTTCATGCAATTTTTAATAAACATTCATCAGTAATTTAACATGTAGAATTTAGTGCCCTTTATAAGTAGGTAAAACTATTTGCATGAATATATAAGGAGAAAATTTGAAAAGAAATTTATCTGTATTTCTAGGTGCTCATTTTTAACTTCATTATAAATACTGGCAGGTTTATATTTATAAGTACCATTTACAATTACCCTTTCCTCTGCTTTTGGTTTGGGTAATTGTAAATGCCAAATTTTGCAGTTTCTATGGTACAGAGCCAAAATAGGAAGATATAAATTTACCTTAGTGTAACTCATTAATTAATACAAAAATATGATACAAGAGCTCACTAATGATGGTGGCACTCTTTTTTATGACGACACCAAATCCTGAGAGAAAAAAAATTGACACCTCATTTTTAGTAAACAAAATGAAATATTAAATACAGCAATGGACCATAATAAAGACTTTGATAAATAAGTATCTCCTGCATTTTAAAAAAAAATCTGCATTAGCTTTTCAAATTGTGCTACACAAGAATAAGGGAAAAATTTACAATTGTCCCAACCAACCATAAAATGGAACCTGATAAAAGACCAACAGTTTGTTGCCACTCGTCCAGTTTTTAATTCATTGTCTGGGATTTCGTAGAAATTGTAAAATTACGATGAAACAAAGTACTAGCAAATATTTTTATAAATTTACTTTATTTTAACAGTGAAAGACTTCACACTCTTGCCTCACCAAAAAAAACTTAATTCACCATCTTACTCCGACGTATGTCGCAACCTGTCAACTTTTTTTTTGGCTTCTCAGCTCTTTAAAGCTAAGTTATTTAATTATGTTGCCCTAGACAAGTTCTAACTGGTTTAGAACTGGAGAACACATTTTTCTTTGCATGGTAAAATAACATTGCGCATGCATCAGGGACTTCTGTTCGAACAAACCTGACCTGTGTCCGGATCAGCAATTTTGAGAAGGTGGCAACACTACCAACAGTCATAATGCTGACACAATTAAAATCCCACTATTGTATGAATTCTGTGTTCTCTTGACACAATATCAATTTTTTTTTTTTGAAATTTTCAAATAGATTTTTTTTAAAAAAAAACCTTTAATAACTTACATGTTATAAGTAAAATAACACAAAATACTGAAAATAACTAATTTGTAAAATTTATAGAAGCTAACAAAATGCTTTCTTTGAAATTGTTTAATTTTCATTTGTTGGGCTTTTCATACATTGGAATTTTAAATATCAAAATATTGATTTGTTGGGGTTTTGAATCAAATCCATATTTAATATGTAACATCCCTAATCTCAGTGCAAAGAATTCAACACAACATAAAATTTAATTTCACATTTTACAAAAGCTTCAAGTTAAGACATTATTCACCATCAATTGTCTATTCTAGTTGACCTCAAAATAACCAGATTATCTGTAATAGGCAAGATTATAGTATATGCTGTACTTCAAGAAAAATAAAATCCAAAAGAATTTGAAATATCAATGAGCATTTATTTATTGTGACATCATCACAATGCTGGGCTGCAATTTTTAATCACATTTTAAATTTTTTTCATTTAAAATATATGCTCTTTACCACAAATTAGCATTGGCTTGCTCCTGTACATCATACTTTTCCTTTAACAACAGAGTTGTACAGTACCAGTCATCTATCTAACACTTTTCAGGAGAAAATTTTTAAATTGAAACATTACTTTCAGTTTGCATCAAGTTTGTATATAGTTAATCGAGCCTCCTGTCTCTAAGATTCCCATATCTGGTCTTGGATTTCATCTAACTCCATTTGAGATTAAGGAAAGAGACACGGATGACTGGGAATTTATAGGTCTACAATTTTTTCAAATTGCAGCCTAATTATTGAAATATCTACATACTTATAGATATTTAAAGTCGCACCCTATGATATATTTATCACTTATTAAAATTCAAAAGTACTAATTCCTATAAATATCATTAGAAACTGAATATTGTGAAAGAAACCCAGATCTAAAATACATAATAAAATTAAAATAGAAAATACCTTACATTCATAAAAGGTACGCCACAAATTTCACAAAAAGAAAAGTTATCTACAATTGTAATATTAAAGATTTTATGTTGATACATAAAATCTTTTAATATTACAATTGTAGATGACTTTGTGAAATTTGTAGTGTATCAAAATGAGAATAAAATGTTTGAAAAATAAACTCAAATATTGAGAACGTTTTAAAAAGTTTACAAAAGTTTGAATTTTAAATAGATTAAATAGAATATTGTTTATCTAGTGTGCAATATAAACAAACAAAATGTTTGTAAGATCGCCTTTGGCGGCCTGAGTCAAAGAAATCGCCCGACTGAGATAATTGCTCCCACCTGGAGCTGGGGCCATAAACGGCCGGAAGGATCAAAGGTGGAGCGTCCCCACTTAAGGGTCAATGTGTTGGCCACGTGCCGGCCAGCTTGAGAAAACAAAAATAAATAAAGCACGGACGCAAATGTGAGCTACGTCGGCGGGAGATAGGGCGGACGTCTTGGAAGGCTCTAAGAAGGGGAAGGAAGTGATTGGTCGCAGGAGGCAGTGCCAGAATCCCTTAAATTGGAAGGGTGGCAAAAAAGCGAGGAGAAAGGGCGAGGGACCTGGTACGTGGCGGTCTCTAACAACAGGCAGACCTTTGAGGCGGATAGAGAGAGTGTTCTCCTCTTGGAAAGTCCTCTGGAGAAAGGTTGTTGTAGAGACGGACGGCCACGAGGTTAAGCCATCTCCGGAAGAGTGACTCGTGTTCCCAGGCCAGCTAAGTCGACGTGCTGCATCACAGCTTCGATACTGTAGTGTACGTAATGCTATTGCATAGTGTATATCTTTGTAAATATTTGTAAATAAACTGTATATAACTAATCATTGAGTGTGGAGGTGTGACTTTCCGACGGACCTTCTAACGGAACATTTGTAAAGATCACGAGACGAGTAAGAAGGATCTTCACTGGCGCAGTCTTCGACAGGATATTCTTGCAAATCTTCAGGAGATTCTCGCAAGACGACAGGAAAGTACTGAGCCCACATTCGAGATTTGGATACTTACGGAAGGAAGAGTAGCCGGAAATCAAGGCGGAACAGAACTCAACATTGGTAAGTTGTTCTTGATTGTTTGTATTCAGAATGCCGGGACGCGGAAGGACTCAAGGGTCAAAAAGGGGTATGCCATGTTCTGAGGATCAGGGAGGTCGGGCTGATCTTAGTCAATCCCAGGAAATGGATACGGAGCCGGAAAGGGAAATTTTGGACCCCGAGGTCGAGGTTACGGACAACCAGAATGAAATAGAGGGACGTGAGTCTGACGAGTTAGAGAAGTTACGCTTGCAGATTAGACTAGCCGAAATAGACTCTAAAAACAAGGAAATAAAGACATAGAAAAAGCGAAAGAAATGGACATTAGAAAGAGCGAAAAAGAAATGGAAATGCAAATTAGACTAGCCGAAATAGAGTTAGAGAGAGATCGTCTACGAAGTGATTCTAGGACTAGTAATAACTCTGAGCTGGGAGGTAACTTGGATAGCCTAGCTAGAAAAATCAGATGGGCGTTACCTAAAATGCCAGACAAGGAGGCGGAAGTACCGTCGTGGTTTCGGGCCGTAGAGGTAGTGTTACAAACGTACGATGTGCCGGAAGAACTTCAGGGGCAGCTAGTTTTAACGGTGCTATCGGAGAAATGTAAAACGGCGTTAAATAGGCTTACGGCAGACGAGATCAGGGATTACCAAACCTTAAAACAATTCCTACTAGACGAGCTGAGACTGTCTGCCGCTGAGTACCTCAAAGAGTTCACTTCCGCTGAAAAGGGAAGCAAAGAAACGTGGCCCCAATTTGCAGCTAGAATGGAGGATCTGTATCGGTATTATCTAAATAGTAGAGGCGTAGATTCTTTTGAGCAGCTAACAAAATTAGTGGTCTCGGATCACCTTAAGACTAAGTTAGATGCTGACACTAAGCGTTATGTTTTGTTGCAAGAAGGTAAAGGCTGGTTCCCACCGGAAGAGTTAGCCAGATACGCAGATAAGCATGCGGAGGCTGTGGAAAAGGGTGACGTTAGACTTATACCTGAACGCGAAAGGGATAGAACAGTCACTAGAACTGGAGGCATGAGCGCGAACAATGGAGGATCAAGAATGAGATGCTATGTCTGTGACCAAATGGGTCATCTCAGAAGGGATTGTCCTCGGAGAAATATTAAAGAGGAAGGACCAAAGCCTAAAGCAACGCGAGCGGTTAAAATAGACGAAACAGTAGAATCGGACGAGCAGCTAGTAGCTAGGGTAAAGGTGAACAGGGAAACGATCAGCGGAAACGTACCCGTTAGTAGAAACGAAAATCTCCTGCTCACTTGTAAAGGTAATAAATTTTCTGCAATAGTGGACACGGGGGTAGATATGACGGTAATTAGGAAATCTGTAGTGCCTGTTTACGTGTCGCGGGCAGCGAGAAAGGTTAAGTTGATCAGCGCATTTGGGCAGCAGGTATCAGCAGTGTTAGCGACAATACCTGTAAGACTAGAAGGGAGGTCGAATAAAAAGAAAAATGATTACGCTCCAGCCTTGATAACTTGCGCATTAACTGACGAACTTAGCTGCGGTACAGATGCATTACTTTCGGCAGCCGATTATTGCGTTTTGAGGAGAGTCGAACGGACGAAAACGAATAGGCGACGGAAACCAGTCGCGAGGGTTACGGTTGCGAAAGAAAGCGGGGAAAATAGGACGAGCCCCACGACAAATAAAAAGAGCGATGCTAGAAAATATTGTAAGGCGGGTCATGGTCGGCAGGCAAGCGTTCCCCTTCGGCTAGTTGACCGCACGCCTCTTAAGGAACAATCGGTCCCTAGGGCATTGGTAGCGCGGGATAATAAGGCAAAAATCGCGCACAGAAGAGGGAAAAATCGTAATGAGATCGACGTACTATCCAGACGGGAAATCAGGAGCAATCCGGAACCCCCAGATCGTGCAGACAAGGCAGTTTAATTTCGGTATTAAGTCCTTCGGATCGATGTAATCAGTATCTACCAGGCGATTCTGAATGCAATGTGACGGGACAATTTGCCGAAGATGTTATTGACTGTGTAAAATATCTTTTTCTGTAAAATATTAAATACTGTATATTGTTAGTATAGTTTATTATTTGTAGTAACTTGATCCTTGTAATAAGAAAGGAGGAAGTGTAGTGTAACAAAATAATTTGTACGGTAAAGATTGCTGTGTGTCGTGGCAGTATTGTTTAGGTCAAACCGGCTTTTGTTGAAGCGCAGTTTGAACCTTGTCGGTGGGAGGTGTAAAGGTCGCCTTTGGCGGCCTGAGTCAAAGAAATCGCCCGACTGAGATAATTGCTCCCACCTGGAGCTGGGGCCATAAACGGCCGGAAGGATCAAAGGTGGAGCGTCCCCACTTAAGGGTCAATGTGTTGGCCACGTGCCGGCCAGCTTGAGAAAACAAAAATAAATAAAGCACGGACGCAAATGTGAGCTACGTCGGCGGGAGATAGGGCGGACGTCTTGGAAGGCTCTAAGAAGGGGAAGGAAGTGATTGGTCGCAGGAGGCAGTGCCAGAATCCCTTAAATTGGAAGGGTGGCAAAAAAGCGAGGAGAAAGGGCGAGGGACCTGGTACGTGGCGGTCTCTAACAACAGGCAGACCTTTGAGGCGGATAGAGAGAGTGTTCTCCTCTTGGAAAGTCCTCTGGAGAAAGGTTGTTGTAGAGACGGACGGCCACGAGGTTAAGCCATCTCCGGAAGAGTGACTCGTGTTCCCAGGCCAGCTAAGTCGACGTGCTGCATCACAGCTTCGATACTGTAGTGTACGTAATGCTATTGCATAGTGTATATCTTTGTAAATATTTGTAAATAAACTGTATATAACTAATCATTGAGTGTGGAGGTGTGACTTTCCGACGGACCTTCTAACGGAACATTTGTAAAGATCACGAGACGAGTAAGAAGGATCTTCACTAACAAAATGTTAATAATTATACTTCAGACAACAGATCTTCTGTCAGAAATATATTATTAATTAGAATATAGAATTATATATAATTAGATTATCTAAATATAGAATTAATATGAAATTGTCCCATACCATACACTACTTTTTCAAATTAAAATATACGCTCAGAAATACCATTTCTACATTAATCGAGTAATATTCATAATGATTTAAAACTAACTAAAATTTCAATTTTTTTCAGGAAAAAAAAAAAAAAAACCACAACATATTGACACATATATCAATGTTAAAAATATAATGTAGCAAAGACTTCATAACTAACTATAAATATCCTGATTTTTTCATTTCAAATATGCTCCACTCAAAATTTTAGCATTAAAAAAATATTTCAATGATGTATTTTTTATATTCAAGAAACTTTTTAATAAAAAACCTTTTCCATTGTTTATCATTTGTGTATCATTGCCTATTTAGGGATGTATACTAGATTATGCATTACTGAAAGAATTCAAACATAATATGGTACAATATTCATCGTGATAATTATTTTTGCATTACTTAACAAAGTGTTGAAGTAATAAAAAGAGAAAACAATTAAAAATGAGGAAATATTATTGAAAAACATTGCAAGACACATATAACAACATAATTTTGATAAAATTGTGTAACATACAACAGTATTAATTGAACATAGAGAAAATGTTTGCAAAACTTCAAAACAATATTTTATATTTATTGGTTTAATAGGAAATAATAATAAGGAAAACAAATGATTTCATTTATTAAAAAATATTTATTTCCATTATAAAAACATATCAGATTAATTAAAAAGAATTAAATTTTCTTTAGAGATGTTTTAAGCTCTTGAAAAATTTTTTCAATTAGTCAATTCAATTTCATAATAAATACTCCATATTTTAATCATTTCATTCTAACACTTAAATTATTACGGTAAACTCTTTCAAATTAAAAATGTTTTTTAATTCAAGTTTTATCTTCAAATTTCTTTAATTCTAATTGCATACATTTTATAAATTATTTTTAAGAAAATTTTAAAGAATTACTTAATATCATTAATAATGTATTAAATATAATCTAAGATAAAGTAGAGCATCGATTATCCAACTTAATTGGGAACTGGGGTTAATTGGATAACTGAAAAGTCGGATAACTGAAAAGTCGGATAACCGAAAAGTACGAAAAAATACATTATTAGTATAGTGTATTAGGCCTGGTTTAAATACTGGCCTCCCTTTCATGGTCAAGCCAGTGCTGCCAGCTAAAACATGCAAAAATTTAACAAAAATAATATTAAAGTAGCCAAGACATAACCAAATATTGTAGCGTCACATCACTGGCGGAGATTTGAATTTGCCGACTAGAACGCGGTCAGTTAATTGGGGGTCGGATAATCAATGCTCTACTGTATGTTTATACATTGTGCATGTATTTATTAAAAAAATCAAACATCATGAATAAAAAGGCAAATAAGTTTACAAGCAAGACATTTGCTGCTTTTGCTATTTAATTCTTGATTCTTTTGTTCAGTTATATGATTAAGCATTCAGAAAAGTAAAATGAGACCTTATTTGAAGATTTCATGTAAGCTAATTATTTGAATTGCAAATTCACACATTTGTGAGTTGAGATACCTAATGTACTGTACAGTACACACAATTCTGTTTTAACATTGATATTTTTTTACATGATTCTGATTTAACAGGGTCTGGAAACAAAATTCAGTTCTCTATGCTTTGTTTTGATCTAACATTTCAATAAATTTGCCTTTTTAAAAATTTCATTTTGATTTTAATTTTTAAGATAAAATTTTCAAATTTTCTTTTCTAGAAAATTTAGAATTTACATTTAAGGCTGCTATACACACTCAATTTTACAATTTTGCTGTTTTTTCCATGACTTATTTGGATGTATGGTTTGTCAATCCAACTTTTTCCCCATGATTAAAACAGAGAAAAACTTGATTCAAAGTTGGACACTATTTATATAATTTCATTTCTTTTGATTTCTTTCAATACAGAATTGTCTTTGTATACCATTTGGTGTTAAATGCTCAAGACATTTTGGTATTTACTTGCAATTGAAAAATGAATATAATATAATATTAAAATAAAATGTGTATAATATAAATTTATTAAATTTTGCAAATAAGTTAGTTAAAATTGTTCCTTTTCTAATTTATTAACTAAAACTGAAATATTTTGTTTAAGCACATTTTATTATGTTAATAAAATGTGCTTTATTTCTTTTAGATAAATTATATTATTTTTACTGGTTTTTAAGATCCGGAACCAATCTTATTTCCCTTATGAACTCCTTTTTTTTAAACAGATTTTTCAGAAACTTATCTATCATGTAAAGACAGAATTGGATATGATTTTGAAGCTGTAGTGATTTAATCAAAGATTTTATGATAATTTGGTCAAAAGTGTTTATAATTAAAGGGACTGCTTTTTAAGAAAGTTATAGTGTTTTAATTTTGATTTAAATAAATAATTTTTGCTTTATTGGAAACTATAAGACTAAATTTTGTATTAATGATGGCAATAGTATTATGTGAGCAATAATATTACACTTATATTATTATTCACACACACACACACAATAATTTTCTATATTACATAGGCTAAAATAAGATAACAATCATGGAGTATATTTTGCTTAACTCAAAGTGAAGAAACTCTATTTTTGATATTAAATACCAATAACATTCTCATAGGCTATATTTGAAAGGTATACAGGGTGAGTGAAAGTCCCCTGCAGTCTTTTCATTCCAAAAAGTACTGAAGTATTGAAGATATATTTTATTAATGTAATTACATAGGAAGTCATGTGTGGAGAATTGGATGGGACCTTGAAAATGATTTTTGAGGTCATTTGTATCGTAACTTTTTATTAAGTAAAAGTAATGTAAAAGTTCTAATGACAAAGTTAAAGTCTACAATTTATCTAAAGGTATTTTTTAGATTCAAATAAATACATTAGGACTGCATAATTTGCAACTTTAAATTTATGACGAGTAAAAGTAATTTCATTTTACGACTTTTCAAGGTCATGTAAAACAAAATCACTTTTCAATATAGATTTGATAGTGTAACTCAGAGTTAAGAAGTAACAATAGAGGGAAATTCCCCTATGTTAAGAATATGAAATTTTGGAGGTCTGTAACATGCTGTTTATCATATAGTTGCCACCAGCTACCATATGATAAACTATATGCTAGTCAGCACCAAATGCTGATGGTGCTGACTAGCAGCATTTTGTATGCTCCGTCAGCGGACAAGCCGCTTTTCCCTTTTGTTGATGTTTTTAAAGAATTTGATATCATTACAAACACTTCATTTAACGACTCTAACACCAATCTTTTGTTCAGTTATATGATTAAGCATTCAGAAAAGTAAAATGAGACCTTATTTGAAGATTTCATGTACCAAAGACATTGTATGCATTTTATTACAAATGGCTGAAGTGAATCAGAATGATGTTCTGAGATTCCTTCAATTGGGAAAAAAACAAGATTAATATATTTGCATGAGAATTATATATATAATTGAATATATATATATATATATGCATGAGAATTTTAGCACAAATTTGATAATTTTAAATGGCAGATAAGATAAATTGCATCTTGAAGTTTGACAACTTTACTGCCATCATACTGGCAGTTAAATCAATTATGACTGACTGATCGGCAAAAGGAAACAAGTTAGTTTTACAGTTATACAAATTATTGGAGCAGCACTACAGTTTCTCCACCCAAAAAGAAGAAACATCCGATTCATTACTTATGAATGTACAGGATGTATGGTATAAATTTTCTCAAGGAAAAATAATAGATGGTTCTTTGAAATTTATGAGATTATACAAAGATTTGTAAACTTTGTAAAATAGTAAAAGTAATAGTGGTAAAACCATCAACAGCCATACTATTAAAAGGAAAAGATATTCAGTTCGGTAGGATAAAGACAGACAGAAAATAAATAACCAGATAAATTATTTTCCTTAATAATTGTGGTGAAAGTCAATAAACTGACTGATAGCAACTGTCATGAAATTAACAAAGCAAAACAATGCACAAAGGGACATAACAGCAGACACTCATCATAAAATATTAAATTTCATGATACATCAAGATGAAACACATCATAAATCTAGGTGTACATTTATGATATGTCCCATAAAATATTTGATCATTTTTAAATTGTGACGTTAAAGAGCATAAAAAGCTATTGCCATACTCTTAAGTGTTTATAGTAATAGCTTTGTAAGATATATGGAGAGATAACATTAAATTTTTGCTTATTAAAGGTATTTAATTAAAACGCAAACCCTTAAATATCTGGATTTAAAGATAAACGGACTTAGGCTACTTTCAAAATAAGCGGCTCATTTATTGGTTTTTAATAGAAAGAAATTGTTACATATACGCATATCTGGCGCGAGTAAGTGCGTGTATTACTCAATATGGCGGAAGACACTGGTAAAAGTGTTTTCGAAGTCCGTGTGAAATTTAAATTTCATTTAATCAATTTCAAGAAAAGATAAATACAGTTCACACAGTTTATCAGATATATTACTGTATTTTAAATAATGTTAAATTCACTTACATCTTTTAAAATGCTTAATATGCTGAATTCTTTACTCATGTAAGGTGATATCTTAATACTCCGTTCACTCATTTTGAATTAATCGAAGAGCAAAAAACAAAAATTCTAAAAAAAAATCATCTTTCACAAGCAGACATGTTCGAAAGGATCCTCCTCCTAACCAGATGGCAACAGCATTATTTTTTGTCATTTGTAAGAGCAGTGTTGCCAGTTAAATAGATATAACTTTAATCCTTTTATATGGAAATTTTAATATAATTTAAAATTTATCGAATCGTCTTAAATATTTTAATATTAACTAAAATAAATATTATTACATATAAATGAAGTCCAGAATATACTTTTTCTTTTTTTTTTTCGTTTCGTTCGGATTCGTTCGCGGATCCTCCAGAGCGGTAGGCTAACACTTTAACCATTTAGCCATCCGGCAATTATCTAAAAATATAATATCAAAATGATATCGTCCAATTTTAATCTTGTCTATAATATGCCTAATTCATTATTTCTATATTATGTAACACTACTATCTTGTATTTAATTTAATAATTTAAAAGACGAGGGAATAAATTAATTTAAAACATTCTGGAAGAAAATATCGATTCGGAAAGGAACTAACTTCTACTTGTTTGTTTAGTAGTAAGGCGGGCATCATCTCTGGCTAGTTCGCTCAATGATATGTGTAAGCTCATTGGCTAGTTTTAATAGTTGGATAAGTTTATCCATATGGTGGAAGTAACGCCTTCCTCTTTAAGGGTAACTGGCCCATATTCAGGCGTTACAGATGTGGAGAAAACCGAAAATTCCAGTCCGAACTCTCAATGTTCAAGGAACGGAACCGCTTGGCCACTGGTGGCATAACTTCTACTCACTATGCGGATTCATTTTCTTATTATTTTTGCCATCTGTGGGCAGTAAAAGCCTTTTTTTTTCCAGGCCCATCGGAGATCCGGCCAAAACCATAACAGGATGGTCTAGTGTTCCGTCTCTCCAGGAATTTTTCGACCAGTGCTGATTCGGTCTCGGCCTCCCAGAGTATGATGTACAAGGGCAAGACACTACTGATTTGAGGTGGAGAGCATATACAGTGAAAACTGCTTAGGCGACCACCTGCATTCGACGGGCACCTGTCAAAACGGGCAAAAATTTTTGGCACGGAATAGTTTATACATAGAGTCTTCGTATAAGTTACCCGTATTAGACGACTACCTGTGTAACGCAACCGCGGGCATCGATTTTTGGTCCGAAACAACATACAACAACTGTAATAAGCGACCACTTCCTCGAATATATCTGGTCTAAACTATTGTTCGAACCCATCTCAACAACGTTTTCCCCTCCTAATATAATGAATTAGTCTAAACTCTTGTTCGAACCCACTCTCCCACCTTTGAAATTAGGTGCAGGTGTTAATGAATTAGTCTAGCAACAAAAGAAATTCATTTCAGTTTGTTCGAAATTGTCCGAAAAACGAAAGAAATGCCAAGTGCTGTCGTTAGAAAATCGTATTAAAGTTATCAGAGAAAGTGAAAATGGTTTATCACAACGGCAATTTAGCTAAGAAGTTTAACTGTGAGAAAACGAAATTCGAAAAATCTCCTCTTACTGTACATTCCCATGGCATACCCTAACTGACTGCCAGATTGCCGAACGGTGAAGGTGGCAGCCTACCGGGATCGAATCCAGACGGGTCGAAAAATCCCCAGGAATTTTTCGGGGTGGTCCGTCCGGATATATTGGCCCACCAGTGGCTTTCCCCGGACACTGGGAGTTTGGTCGTGGGTTCACCAGGACGGGCTGGCCACGTGGAGTTTTCCGGGTTTTCTCCACGTTTGTAACGCCAGTTACCCTTAAAAAGACCTCCCAGAAGGTATCCCCCCTAGGCAGATCGCCCAAGTGTTGCGTTGCTGTAATTTAACTAAACAAACAAACCTGATATGTCGGGCCCAGTCCCTCAACATCCAGCCGCCCCATTGTAGGACTGGCCGAATCCATAATAGGCTTGATAAAAGGGGTTTTCTTAGTGCCCAAAGAACAGAAAGAGTTTTAAAAAAGACGTACTCCAATTGTGTACCAAATTTCAACTTTCAATTCCTAACCGTTTGGGTTCTGCGCTTATTATTATCAACTTTTCTTTATATATATAGTTAGTCACAGTTAGGCCGTATATATATAGTTTTAAAATATTTTAATTGAATAAAATAAATAAATAAATAGATGTATAGGGAAAAAATAACATAAAATATTTTTAAAAATTCGAATTAGATCTTGTTTATAATTCATTTTTCAAATTCGTTCTATTGATAACTGTAAAGAACATGGATTTTAAAATGTAAATATGGATAGAAATGTTTTATTTATTCTTTTAGAATTAATTGCTTTTGTTAATTTTGCTAAATGTGACTCGATAACAACTGATTCATATGAAATTAAGAATATATCCCGAACTAATATCGTAGTAACTTCGGACGATTCTAAAAATATTAAATATTTCCAATTTTTTTTAAAGACAAAAATCTTAAACCTCGTTACGTTGGAAGATGTTAGTGTTTTCTCTTCGGCAGCCAAGATATTTATCCATGGAGAAAAAATGATCAAAAAGATGCATTTAAAAAATATGGCAAAGTTATCTATAAGGAAAGGATATATTCTGAAAGATTATTCCAATACAAATGAAGGAATAAATGCTTATGGGTATTCGCTCAATAACGAATTTACCGGAAGATTTCAGTATGAAAATGAGACGTATTATATCGAACCAGAATATTTTCATACAAAGAAAAAATCGTTCAGACAAGACGATAACATTGTTTATAGATTGAAGGACGTGATTTTTAAATTTACATATCAAGATGATAAGATTAGCTGCGACGATGTAATCGAAGAGGAGCCATTTCAACCATTGGTTTACGATCTTTCGTTTATTCATATATCCCATAATTTCATGAAACACGGGAAGTAAGTTAACTTATAATTTATTAACGAAACAAAAATTTTAAATATATATATATATTTGATTCACTCTTATATTTACGATTTATGATAACTATAATTAAATATTAAATACTGTATTGGCATTGTTATTCAACCACAATACATATTTTTCAAATAAATTTATTATATCGCCGTTGATAACGATTGCACAAAGATAACAGTTTACAACATGTATAAAAAAAATAGTTGACACATTAATTCTAAATAGTTTTTATTTATTTTTTTTAGTAATCAAAGAAGTTGTTCTCTCGAACTATTCGCCGATCATACATATTTCGAGTATATGGACAAGGATCACCAACAGATCGTATCAGAAATGATCTTTTATGCCATGAATGCAGACTTTATTTTCCGAAATGCAGATATAGACGAAGACGGGCAACCGGACGGAATTGGATTTAACATTGAGAAGATTACAATTTTCGAAAATGAACGTCATCTATTTTATCCTTTACGTAAATTTAAAACAAAAGATGCTAAAAGGTTTCTGGAAAACTTAGCTCAATATTCTCATCCATATTGTATGATGATTTGTTTTACTAACCGAGATTTCTCGACTCCATCTACTTGTACTACTGGAAGAATGAATAAAATTGGTGGAATTTGTTTTAATGACTCGCAGGATTCCATTTCAAGAAGTAACGTTGCTTTTGTGACAAACAGACAAAACAATAAATTGATACCAAGAGTCAAAGTAGCTGCAAATTTAGTACATATATTAGGACACGCTTTTGGATGTCAACACGACTCGGAAGACAATAATTTCTGTAATTCCGAGAACGATACAGTAAATGGAAATTTCATCATGCATCCAGAAATACCTTTCGGAACATTATCAAACAATTGGAAATTTTCTTCTTGTTGTAGAAAAGCCATGAAAAAAGTTATTGAAAAAAAAGGTCAGAATTTACATAATCTATATTTAAAATATAACGATTTTATTTTTAAAAGCTTTATAGAATATCTATCTGATTATTAACGTGAAGTATAAATACATTATGAACGTATACATCGCGATAACAAATCATTCTTATGACCCGCTCCTAATGAGCAATCCGTAGCCAAGCTACAGCTGGTTTCAATTTTATTCATTATGGGCGAGTCATAATCAGGGGCGGAGTGGCTAAGCAAGAAATTTCTCAGTAGGTAATTTTGGCAAAATGATGAAATCTCATCAGAATTTAGTCAAGTTGATAAATCTCGACAGACCTTTTTGATACTAACATTACAAAGAGATGTCGCATTTTATTGTAACATGTTACAAAGTTTTTGTAAAATTTCAAAATCCAATTAATTTAGTAACGACGTACGTCAGAAAGAGAAAACTATTTTGGATTTATTAATCCATTTTTAAACAATTAACTGCTGAATTATTTTTTGTAAATTTTTTGGCACACATTTACATTATATAAATAAGATAGCTATCAAATCAATTAATACATATCTAATTGCTTATCAGTCATGTACGGCCAACCCGATATTGAAGCTTATCAATCATTTGTTAATATTTTAAATTAATTTAATTTATAATATTCTAATTTATTCTAATGATTAAATTTAAATGTACACTGCTGTTACGTGGCAATAACGATCTCGAACAAGTTATAATCGAGCAACGCGATCGTGATCGTTTAGAATTAACAAGAGATAATTGAAGGTTAGAAATACTACACATAAACTAACAACAATAAAACTATTTAATTATTCGATTAGTCTACATGACACATTTAGAAGAACACATGTAAGATTACATTAATATTAGGTTCTACACAGCGAACTATATACAGACTATACTCTAAAATCGTTAGTATAATAATATACAATACAATAATCTAAATCTACCTATAATATCTTTGTTTATGATCGATCTCCGCACTACAACCAAGTTGTACTTTCTGCGATTTTCGAAAGGAATATTAACACACTTATCTTAGGTCAGGGAGTTGTCCTCGAAGCTTCTTTGTACAACAGTTAAGGCAGCTTCTCAGGCAACTGGATTATCTCTGGAGGCAAGTCAAGAGTCCGACGATATAGTGGGGAGTCAGGGAGATGGAAGGGCTGAAAACGACCATGGGTCTCACTGACTTACCTCAAGTTTCAAACCCAATTTTTGGCTACGCACCTTGAGTCACTATTGACCATCCGCACTCTAATTCGAATAGTCTCTGGCATCACAAGCGAGGAGCTACTTCGGATTAAAGACGACTCACTCTTTTCGAAGAATACATATCCATCTCTACTTACTAGACTACTTTTTAATCTTCAGACAGCGCACTATCTTACTTCGAAATTCCTCGGGATGCAGAGATGTAGCATTACTCTACTAAGGTGAATCAGCTAATTCTTCTGTTGTGTTTCGAATTTTAGAGTGCATGACTCGCTTCCGTCTTTACACGGCACACAATACGAAAGGTCTCGAGTAGATCACATTGATCTTTTATTTGGATTTGTCATAACCGCCAACCCCTTTTAAACAACTTTAATGCGATATTTGTAAAATACGTGTAAAATAATCATATTTTATAAATTATAAACACACTCCTCTGACGGTCATAGAAAATAACACACGCAAAGTATATTATGACCGTGTGATAATCATAGACAAAACAATATATCACATAAATTATAGACAGTTATACCAAATACGAACAACATATAAAATACAGTACATAAACTGAAAAAAAATGGTAAATATCTCGGAATTTGTCCACAATCAGTACTTTATTCATATGTGAAGAATGAATAAGGTACTGATTGTACCAATAGTTAGATTTGATTGTTTTTATATGGCAAGAGACACGTGGACGAGATGCCAAAATGGGGAATGCCTTCCGAGAAGTACTACAGGCACAATGAGCTATTGGTGGGCCCATTGTGCCGGTAGTACTTCTTCCACAGGCGTCATACGACATACACTACACAAAAGTCTAGAAACATTAAGGCTTCATAATAGCACTTATTCAAATACATCACACTACAAAAGTGTACCTTATCACACATACCACGTAGTCAGGAATTTCTTAAACACAAATATAGACACGAACAGTAAACGAAGCAATTTTTTCTGTCGCTATTCTTTGAATTTGGACTTATGGCGTTAGGCACGAGTATATATATATTTGGTATAAACCGAATAGGACATAGTACATTAATATGGTCTAACACCATCAAAATAACAATGACAATAATATATTTATTAGCTTATTAACATTTTACCACAAATTTTTGCATAGATAATTGCTTGAAGATAATACAAAAGTCTGTTTGTGGAAATGGTATTGTGGAAGAAGGGGAGTCTTGTGATTGTAAGTTTGACACTGGAGAATGTGAAGAAGTTAAAAATTGCTGCAACATTAAAGGATCTCCATTACAATGTACTCTTCAAAAAGATAAAGAATGTACTCCCGGGGTAGAAGAATGCTGTGATAAAGCTTGCCGTATTTCAAACGAAGTAAATAGAACTTGCGTCAGTGAAGAGCCTTGCTTTAAAGCGTTTGGTACATGTAACAAAGATTCACCATTCTGTCCCGGATTACCCGAAAGTGATGGAACACCCTGCTTTGGCACATCTAGAACTTGTCTAAAGGGTAAATGTGTAAGTAATATTTGTGAAGATCACAATCTAAAAGTTTGCGAATGTTCATCTCTCGATTGGGAATGCCACATCTGTTGTCAAAGCAGTCCTAAAATCTGTCAAAGTGCTAAAACACTTAACTTTTTTACTTCAAAATACGAATTATATTTGAAAAAGACGGGGTCACCTTGTGATAATAATTACGGAACATGTTCGAGGTAAAGTATTTTATACAAATAAATTAGCACTTTAATGTATTTTCCTATTAATTTTATAATTAATTTTATAGTGATGGAATTTGTAAATCAAGAAAAGGTTTCAGTGTTTGGTATTATGTTTCGTTATTACCTTTCGTCATATTGTTTTGTATCGTCATCATATTAATCCCAAGAAGACAGAAGATGCGTACCAGTATAGAAAATCTGACAACTAGGGTACAGAAAATAACCAAGAAGAAAGACAATAAACCGAAAACAAAAATTAAGAAAATTCTTAATTTAAATATAAAAAAAAAGAAATCACCTAAATTACAATAATTTATTGATTTATTGTGATTGGACGACAATTTCTGACCTTAATCATAATTTATTTAAAATATCTGGTTTTATACAATATAAATACAATACATGTATACAGTCCATACGTCATAGTTCTTAAATTTTATTTTAAAAATTTGATCAAAATAAATTCATTTTTATTTACTCTGCTTCAAAATTTGCTTTAATTAACAATTCGAATTTATAGTGGTTGTTATAAGAAAAAAATTGTACTTTATAATATTATAAAATTAATTTATGGTTTACAGAAATCCTTTTTAGTTTGAAATTCAGTGACGAAATATTCGCGACTTCGAATTATCCGAGATTTACATATTTCTGTATAATATGCCAAATGCCGCGTAACTGATGTAATTTATTAAGCGAACGGAATGCTATTACATATACAGAACGCTATTTTCGTTAATTAATAACTAAAAATAATATAACGGTGGATCAAATGAAAACATAACAGTAGCCGTTATTTATCTTCAAATGTAATCACCAAAATTACACAAGCACTTGTCCCACTGTTTTATCAAGCGGTGAATATCTTTTTTTTTTTTTTTTTTAACTCTTTCCGCCCTGTGGGCACTAAGAGGGCCTCTTTTAGTAGGCCCATTATGGGTTCGGCCAGGCCCACAATGGGGCGACCGGGTGGTGACAGACGGGGCCCGACATATCCGAACGGACCACCCCCCGAAAAATTCCTGGGGATTATTCGACCCGCTCGGATTCGATCCCGGGTCCCCCAGAGCGGTAGGCTGCCACCTTTACCGCTCGGCCATCCGGCCGTCAGCGGTGAATACCTCGTTCGTAGAAAGAGTTTGGCTGAGATTGAAACCAGTTTCGAACAGTCCATGACTTCGCTGTCCGATTGAAAATGTCGACCCCGCAATGCTTTTTTTAGCGGACCAAAGATGCGAAAATCACACGGTAAAAGGTTGGGGCTGTATGGTGGGTGTTCCAACACACTCCGCCGAAACTTCGCAAGCATGCTCAGTGCGCGAGTGGCCGTATGTGGCCGCGCATTGTCGTGTAGTAAAAGCACTCCAGAGGACAACATTCCTGGCCGCTTGGCATTGATTGCTGCACGCAAACGTTCCAGGTTATTGCAGTACCGATCAGCGTTGCTCGTTTGACCTTAGGCCAAGAACTCAATGAAAAGCGGGCCTTTCGTATCGAAAAAAACGTCAGCATGATTTTGCCCTTACTCTGCATCATCCTGGACTTCTTTGGCGGTGGGGAGCTGGGATGTTTCCACTGTTTGCTTTGTCGTTTACTTTCTGGTTGGTAGTGAGGCACCAAGATTCATCACCTGCCGCAACTCTGCCCAAGAAATTGTCCTCAGCACGATATCGGAGAAGATGCTGCAAGGACAATCCCATGCGAAGCCACCTCTGATTGTCTGAGATTGTGTGGCACCCACAATTCACTCAGTTTCCTGTAATGCAGTTTCTCCGTAATGATGGCACCAACAGAACCAAAACTCACACCCACCTCCTCGCCGATGTCCTCTATTGTGCGTCGTCTATTTGACGGATGATCTGATCATCTTCATTCACCAAAGCGTCCGTGATGACGAGGTGACTTTGACCAGGTCGCGGATCATCTTTCAAAGAATCCCGTCCCTCGCGGAAAAGCTTGTGCCAGTCCTGCACACGAGTCAGTGACAGTGAGTGTTCTCCGTACACTGTTTTCATTCGCCGATGCACTTCACGAACTCCAACGTCCTCTGCCGCTAAAAAACGAATAACACCACGTTGCTCTTCTTTAGTTGCAAACATGACGCAGACTGATTGCCTGCCGGACGACACTCCTGGCCGACCGCCAGCTCATACACAGAATATTAACATAATTTCAATTTTAAAATAATTATCAAATTAGTAAAATGTGTTCAATATAATTTCTTTAATTTTGAAATAAATTTCTTTTACAATAAACAAATATGAACGATGATAAATGGTAACGATATAACAACAAATGCTAAATAAATATTTTTATGAATTTCATCAGTAAAAATTGTGAATCTAAATTAAAATTTGAAACTTCCGATTAAAAATAAGCAAATTCTCATCTGGAATTATCATCAACACTAAATTCACAGATAATTTAATAAGCAATATTAAAACATTTGTAGCTTTAAATATTTACAATCCGATGAACTATATTATTAATGTTTACATTAAAACTAAAACTTGATTTTGCTAATTTGAAACATTATTTAATCCATAATATAGGAAGTGTAAATCTTGGCGTCAGAATATGATTGTAAGTGAAAGTTTAGTACAAAATATCAATTATATTATAAATCTAAACCCCGAAAAAAATAGAGAATATTTTCTAACTTTTTTTTTTTCATATTCGGAGGTAAATTCCTCTTCAGATAAACATTCGTAATCATCGTTTTTCTTACCTGCAGATTCGGTTAATTCAATTAAGAGTTGTGTTTTGTCGGTTTCCTTGTTTTTTCTAAAAATAATAATTTCATAATTTAAATTCTATTTTCTCATTAAAAGTATAATAAATACGCCATTAACTACAAGTAAAAAGATAAAAATATAGCAGGATATAAATATAATTGTAAAATATTTAATTACATTTCTTTTCACAAATTAATAAAATAACAAATAATTGATGTATTTCAAATAGTAATTAAATCAATAAAAATTAGAACACTCGAAAAACGTTATGCTGGAAAACTGGAAACCACGCTGTCATATTACTAAAAAAATGCGTGAATAAGAATAACGATTGTCCCTGGTGCATGCTGAATGTTCATTTCTAAATAAATTTTAATTATTTAACGCTACTTAACATTACTATATTTGCTACATTTTACTGGTTTTTCTGTTATTCGTTCGTCAAGGAATCTCAATTTAATATTTTTCTTCGGCTTGTCACGAGGCGTTGTGTTTCTTTATTTGTTTTTATTTATTACGGCTTTGTGTCCACGGGACGGAAAGAGTAAAATAAATTGCAGACAGTAAGAAAAATTAAAGTAATGATGTCAGTAAAGAATTTTGAAACTACATTCCTTTGGCTTCTTCCGTAGATATGTCGTATGTTGAATTTGTATGAGGTGGCTAAATTATCTGTAAATCTATCTCTTTACTTAGAATCGTAGGAAGATTATGCACTATTTTATTTTTTTATATAGTGTATAATCTTCACGTATTTTATTTTAATTATTTCTCATTTAACGTTATCACGTGTCTTCTGTAGTGTCTTTTTTTCGCAAACGAACAATACTGTTGTCTATCAACACTATTTGTTACATTTCTATAGTCTGTATCCATTATTTCTTTTTGTTTCAATAATTTTAAATATTGAAATCGAAGAAATATTTTAAATTAGAAATAAAATAGAATGAATTTATTGAATTAAAAAGTGTCAATGATGAAATTTATGAAACCTACTTGCTTAGTAAATTCATTTCGGACAAAGATTTTCTACAGAAAGTTGCTAAAATATATTTTTATTGAATTTATTACTTTTATATTTGGATATTTTGATAATATTCGTGGCACTAATTGCTTCTTGGGCATTAAAGAAAATATATTTTAAAGACGAGACGAAACCGGTCGGTACAAAGATTTATTTCATCCACAATAAAGTAGTAACTAGGTTAGGCATGTAGGGTAGCAGTTATTATACGTACTGTACATACATACAAGAAAGACTTCGGCCGTACACGAGGTGTTTAGCCGGCGGAAAAGAGGGTAAGGGAAAGGGGAGTGGAAGAAGGAGGGAGAGCAGATAGATAGCAGAGAAAGGTGGGATCCCTCTGAATGGCATATGGCTACAGTACCCTCTATGCTTGATGTTGGCGTGCAGTTTTTAGGCTGTAAGGCCGTAGTTCCCCGAAAGATCTAAAAGAATGTAGCGAACACCAATGATCCAGTGCCGCCACGAATAGCTAAGTGTTGAAGTTAGTGCCAAGTGGCTGTTAGTAGGAAGACTTATAACTACTTAAAAAGACCTCCCCGAAGGCAGCCCCTTAGGCTGATCGGCTAAGTGTTGCGTTGCTGTAAATTAACAAGTGTAAAATTAATAAACATTTATATTTGTATAATCTTTATACAACATACATAAATTTTTCCTATAGTTAATTTATAAACTCAATTCTTAAAATCAGACTTTCAACTACAGAACACTGTCGATGATCTGAACTAATTTTCGGCCGGATGGCCGAGCAATCAAGGTGGCAACCTACCGCTCTGGGGGACCCGGGATCAAATCCTCCCCAGAAATTTTTCGGGGGTGGTCCATCCGAATATGTCGGGCCCCGCCCTCACCACTCCCCCGCCCAATTTTGGGCTGGCCGAACCCATAATGGGCTTACTAAAAGAGGCCCTCTTAGTGCCCACAGGACAAAAAAAAAAAAAAAAAAAAAAAAAAAGAGAGAGGAAAAAATAGATCTAGATACACACACATGTAAGTACTTTTAATGTTGTCTAGATGTTCCTCCAAAATTTATAGCATGTGGTCTAATGAATTTAGATGTTTTATTTTTTCATCCGGTTATTTTTTTCACAGTATTTATAATAGCATGTAACCTATGAGATCCAGATATTTTTATTTCAGTTAGCAACACTGAAACTTACACTGTCACGTCATTGTTGAGCACATCCTGTCTTAGTCGAGTTCAAATTGCTAGTCTGCATTTGCGATTATTTTGTACTGTGCACTAAATTAATTTAATCTGTAAGATGCCAGAAGGAACTGTGTGTTTACTGATGAATTAAAAAAGGATTATCTGTTTTTGAAAAAGTTTGCGATCGTATTGACAAAGTGAAATGTAAACTGTTCTTTTCAGAATTTTCGACATTCGGACATTAAAAATCACTTGAAATGTGCGAAACATAAGGCAAGCCTAGTAGCAGCAGAAGGGACTTTCTCAAACATATTATCATATTTTAAAGGTGAGTATTTTCTCAAAATTGTCCCGATTTGAGAAAAAATATTATGGCAAGCCTAGTTATAAATGTAATATATATCCCATCATAAAAATCTGGTGAAACCAGGTTGAAAAGTATAGCGTAAAAGCTCGAAGCCTTTTTCTGTGACGATGTTTATTTTCACGATTCATTATCATGGTGACATTGCGTCTTCCAAAACTTCCTGTAGTTGTAGTCTGTGCACTTTATTCACATGTTTAGCCTTACTTTTAAGTCTGATTTAGTATTCTTATGTCAAATTTTCAAAAAATTCCTCTATTTAGATGTTTTCTCTGAGCTTTACTTTTGAAAACTTGGTTCCACTTATGTATATATATATATTATATATTATATTTTTAAATGGGATTTCAAGTATTTTTCAGTCACCAATAACATCATAATTATAGAATTTTTTGAAAATTCTCACACTTGCTAGTCACGCGATATCCTGCAGTACATGATTGACCAATAATATGTTAAAATTTTTAAAATGGGCTATCATTTTATACGAGGGCGGTTTCTTTTTCAACCTCCGATGGTTCATAAAACAAAGACCCAGTGTAAATAAAAAAATTAATTTGTTTTATGGACCATCGGAGGTTGAAAAAAAAAAACAGCCTACGTAAATACCCAATATTTTAAAATAAAACTTTCAAAAGGGCCTTAGGCGAAATCAGCTCTCTAACGAGCTATTAAACATACGCAGACTCTTTCTAGATTGTTCGGTAGCTTGGTGCCATTATTTTCTCTCATTGTAAATCTAAGGGACAAAATGCTGATCGCGTAAGTCCAACTGACATAACGAATTTATTCAAAATTTAAGGCGTCCATAGTATTCTTCATGGACACTAAATATTTTAAATTTTTAATCAAAATCGGGAGATTGTCGCGGAAATATTAAAGGTCAAACTTGGCACTTTAACATTAAATGTGTGGCAGAACTATAATTCTTTTTCATAAAGCGCGGTAACAAGTTCTATAATAACAAATTGTATAACCACAAAGGACTTTATGATCATTTAATAATATCTACTCGAAAATTATTCGAATGTTTGAAGCTATAATATATAATTTATTGTATGAATTCAATAATATATAATATAATTATCTAAAGTTTTGATTCATTATAAAAAATTAATATAGTTTAATATTGACTTTTTCATATAATTTAGATTTAAACAAAAAAATGTATCACAACAGATAAAAATTATAATTTTACATATATACAGTACATGACATCATATGATTATGACATTGTATTAAGAAAAATTGAAACTTCTTAATAGAAAATTGAATAATTTCATATATCAAGAAGAAATATCGCTTTATTTTCTTGAAGGCAAAACAGTTTTGATATCTTTTTCATTTTCTTTGTTGTAATTCGAAAACTTAATTTAAGGTAAAAAGTAACGTAAGATTTGTTGTATTTAATTAAACTATTTCTTATTAAATAAAAACAATACAGGTCTTATATTATTATAAAATATTACTACTCCAATCATAAATAAGAATAACTGTGTCATTGTATTTGTCCGCGCGAACTTGCGACACAATTTAAAGGATCAGAATTACGTTCTTTACTGATTTCTTCTTCAGTTAACGATGGTGAACTTTGTATAATAAAAGGATATTTGGCCCATGGCTGAACTTCGGCCGAACCCCATATCAAAAAGCAGATCCCACCAGATATTAGTACTCCAGCCATAATATATAACACGGAATTCCACTGATCTATCGTTTGCTTAAAGTAAAGAAATAAAGTACTTCAGTAAGAACAATTTTAAAAAGAAGCAATTGCAAATTAAAACATTACAAAACTACTAAGAAAAATGACACCGTTTTTTAAAAATTTAATAGAACTTACTCCTTCTTGAGTTATATAACCAGTTACCATAGGACCCAAGAAAGCACCGACTGTTGGCAAAGTTGCTAATAATCCGCACATAGTACCTATTTAGAAAAAAATAAGAATATTTTTAAAAAATTTTCTAAATAAAACAAAATTTTATTGTAAATACTTGCCAGCGAAATCTGGAGCCATATCCACGATGGTTGGAGTGCTACCTCCTGCATTGAATCCGAATAAAAATAGTCCAGCAGATAAAATAGTTATAATTAAAGGTATGTTGCATCCAATTCGGGGAAGAGCAATTAAGCATACACCACAACCAACTAATCCTATAAGAGATTTTTTATGAACGAATATGTACTTTTGTATTCGGAGGAATATTCTGCCCTAAACGCAAAGTACAAATTCACAAACATTTTGATCTTACCAGAACATTCGAAACTCTTTCTAATGACAGTTATAGAAAAATGCCTTTTTTGTCTAAGATAATCGGAAACATAACCCGAAACAATCATTCCTAAACAGAGGAATGTGTAAATAATTGCAGTAGCGATACCATTCTGTAATTGTTTGAAATTAACACAATGTAATTCCCATAAGTTTAAAAAAATTACATGAAATATATCTATGAAAATTACCTGTTTCAAAGTCATGTTGAAAACCGATTCGAGATATGAAGGTAGTTCGGCAGTAACGGTAAACAACCCCCAAAAATTTGCGAATCTCGCGTAGAGGAGAGCCCAAAATGGAATTGAAGTAAATATGCTCTTCCATGGAACGGGTAATTGCTTAAAAAGAAATGTAATAACAAGGTTACAAAATTAATTTTATAACGAAAATACTAATATTGTATATTTGAAGCAAATTTACAGATTGGGTTACGTCGGTCAAGACGAACGTATTATTGTATTATAAAAGTTTTTAAACATTTTGGTTGTATTCCCAAAAAATGTCTGTATTGTTTAAAAACTATTAATAATTATTGGATTTTATTTTGTACGCACTATATAAAATAAGTTTGAAGCGTAGAGCGCTACAAATGTCCTATTACTTGCACCTTGTATATCTATAGACCGTACTAAATAAAAGTACTTATTGATTATTCGTTAAATAATTTGTGTTGAATATTACCTTAGTTTGAATCTTCAGATATTGTTGACAAGCCAATAGGAACAGATCGGACCACTTTTTGCCGCCAACCTTATTAATGCAATTCTAATTTCAAACCACCTGCTAGCGTGCAACAGTCAAACCAATATTTCTCCTAACTTTGGAAAATATAACATTCCACCGCTTATA
Source organism: Centruroides vittatus (assembly GCF_030686945.1). Taxonomy (NCBI): domain Eukaryota; kingdom Metazoa; phylum Arthropoda; class Arachnida; order Scorpiones; family Buthidae; genus Centruroides; species Centruroides vittatus. Next base: position 1,284,957 of record NW_027122214.1, read on the forward strand.
TACTGTACTGTACATTTGCACTTTAATGATGCGTGTTTAGATTTGTCTTAAGAATTAGAAACATTGGATATGTTACTGTTATTTCTTTAACGTTTAAAACACGTACAATTAATGTAATCACAGTACTAAGCAACTAAATCTCGCCTTATTCCAAGAAAAACTAACGCTTAGAAAGTCCATTAATAATATTTTTTAGAATTTTCTCTGCCCTGTGGGCATCAAAAGGGCCTTTGTTAGTAAGCCCATGACAGGTTCGGTCAGATCCACAATGGAGCGGCAGGGTGGTGAAGGACGGGTGATTAATCCAATTTAGCAATCATTGATATACTATATATATATTATACCGTAAATCCTCCAATAGACACCGGGTCTCCTATAAACGCCAACTATGTAGTTTAAACTGCTAAATAGAAGCCGGAAGTCTAAATTTCTACTCGCAGCTCGCCAAGCTTAAGAGATTTCTGTACGTGCTGTGGTAATTTTCCCTGGGAACTCTTAAAAATGTTTTTACCACGACATGGTACTGTAGTATACGGTAAATAATACTTTAATAGGTGCATCTTACTGTATTTTCTGTTTCGAACTGTTTATTTTACACAGATCAGTGAATAAAACATCGATCGAAACGACCACCAAGAGGTCTTACAGCGTTGCCTTCACCTGGATGCATGTGCACACGCAAAAGAACACTCCGGAGCAGCAGCAGCGCGGAAATTCAAAGTGCATCCAAAGCGGATTCGCGATTGGAGAGGCTAAGAATAAGAATGAAGCAAAGAGGCTGACAGGAGGAGGGCGAAAGAAGATCAGCGAAGAATTAGAAGAAAAGGTTCTGCGCAGTGGATCTGTGAACAGCGAAAGAAAAATAACCGTATCTCCAGACGGATAGTGACGGGTAAGGAGAAATATCACCCAATTAGATGAAAGTGGTAAACAAAACGCGGTGTTCACAGCTAATAGAGGATGGCTAAAAAAATTCACGAAACGTAGCTACGTTCATATCGCAATAACTTCATGCTTACGGTAATGTTGTAGTACAGTAGTGTGCTTTTCTTTTAAATAAAAAGGAAAGTTCTTGTTAACTTCCCGCAGTGTTTATTATTTGGAAGGGAATGGATGGAGAAACCACGGAGTTGGTGATGGTGGAAAGAAAAACCGCAATTTCCCGTCTTTATATCATTAGTTTAGATGCGAAATTCTGCGAGAATAGAATAGACGCCGGGCTCTAAGTATATTCTGTCCAATAGACGTCCGGATGTCTATTAGAAAATTTACAATATTATAATAATAAATTATACATTAATAATATAAATACACAAACTTTTAATATAGATGTTTAAATAACAATTCAAATTAATATATTGGCCTAATTAAAATTTAAAACGCAGATTTTTAAAGAATGTTTTATATTTATTTACGTCAATGCAAAACTGAATGCTTAAGGTTTTTTTTTATTTATTAAAAACTAGTATATTTAATTCGTTTAAATGCTATTTTATAAAAATAAAATTTATTCACCTTTCTCGTGGAATTGGGATCTTGTTCTAAATATATTTTTTCCAGTTTATTAATACCAGGATGTTCTGCGGGTTTGTTAAATACGGTGAACGCCCAGAGGACAAACCATAAACAACCACAAATACCTAACAAAAATCTGTTTAAAATCACAATTGATAGAAGATAACAGTTACCGAAACGAAACTTATCTTACCGAGAACGTAAAATACGGACGGCCATCCACCGGCAAATTCACTTTCACAAAGATGGGCAGCGATGGGAGTTGCAATAATAGATCCTACGTTAGCTCCCATACAAGCGATGCCTAAGAGAAAACTCCTTTCTTTCAACGTGCTCCAATATACTATCATAATGAACATGGCCGGATAAGTTGCCCCCTTTAATATTAAACAAAATAAATCATTCTACTCTACATTAAAACTCATTCGTGTGTCGGGCTTACCTCACCGAATCCACTTAAAATACGAACAACGATTAAGACGTCGTATCCGGCTCTGGCAGCAACAGGAAACAGTAAATTTAGTAACGAAGAACAGAATACTCCTCCTCCGAACAACCATTTTCCACCAATTTTTTCGGCCAACCATCCTCCCGGTAGCTGCGTGAAAATATAACCGTAAAAGAAAGACGCTAAAACAATCCCTTGTATGTAAGGATCCCAATCAAATTCCTTTTTCTATAGAAGAAAATAACAATTACTTTTACTGGCCTTAGAATATTTATGACACCTTTTAAAATGTACATTTATAATGTTACATTTTCTAATTCGTAAGTTGAATTGGCTTCTGGATTATGACAGCGATCGCTGCTGATAGGCGTTTTGGTGTTATTTGTCATGGCAACTAGAGCGATGCTCAGGCCAACTCGAAAACATAACACGATGCACAAACCCGAAAAAAACATAAAAGTTAAGAAGTAACGAGCCGGTATATAATCTGAAAAGTTTATAAAAAAAATTTAAAATATATTATTACTCCAAATTTAAAATTTCATTATTAGCGAAGTTGAGGCCGAAGTTTTCAACGCGAAAACGTGTACGTCGGACGTTGAGAGCCGCTTTCCTGTAAGCCTAGAAGTTTGGCAATGGCGTTTGGAAAGTCAGTGGAATCATGCTCGACATTCCAAAGGCCATTGCCAAACTTCTAGGCCTACAGGAAAGCGGCGCCGAACGTCCGACGTACACGTTTTCGCGTTTAAAACTTTGGCCTCAACCTCGCTATTATTTCCATTTTTTTTTTTTTTTAAGTTAAAATATGTCAAATACCAATTTGAAAATTTATTATCGTGTAACTATTGTATCAATAATTAGTTTATAACATATAAGAAATATTTCTATAAAATCACTAAAAAAATACAGTCGAAAGATATTTTATTAAATTTTCCGATTATTTTAATAAAATAAAACTCGAGTTATAATGTGCTTTCTCTTTAAAACTTCCATTAAGTTCAACGTCTAATGTAATTTAGGGTTACAGATAAAGAAGATAAAATTATCAGAGTAAATGATAAACTTAAAAATTAGTCAAAAAGCAACTATAAAACTAGAATCAACAACGAAAAGCGGAAGATTTTGGCAGTTCCAAATACATAAAAAAAAAAAAAAAAAAAAAAAAAAAAAAAAAAAAAAATGGAATTATGGAAATTTGTTTGCAAACAATTCAATAACTAGTACTGAAAGTGAACTACAGAATATTAGTAAATAATCCAAGAAACAGATTATAGAATAATATCATTTGCTATTCATTCTGTGCTCAATTGATCATATTTGGTCTTATTTGCATTAAATAGAGTTCGTTTAGAAACTTTAAATTCGGTTAAATTTAGCTTCTAAATGTTTTACTTGTAGATCATACGGTATGTTTAATAAGTAAAGGTTTACTTACCCCAAATAGACCATTTTGTTTTATCTAATAGAGAGTCTTGATTTTCTTCCTCCATTGTTGTTTTTAACGTCAAGTGGGGCGGAATTTATTATTGCTTATTACTGATTATGCTTATCTACGGATAGAAGATTAAAATCTATCAATTATATTAAATAATTTAATATATTCTTTTAAAATATTAGTATAAAAGCTATGAATGATAAAGATATTACCGAGTATGAAATGTAAATTTTCTCAGTACTGTATATTAATGTAATTAATTTTGCATTTTATTATATTTTAAGTTGATTTATTACTACATTCGATAAGTAACTGATAATGTCATTTTATATAATTATTTGCTGCATAATTCATATAATCTATTAAATAAAACTTACTATTATCTATTAAATTGTTCTTTCTATCATTTAATAATTAAAAGTAATTTTATAATCAAACATATCTAATCGTTAAATCATAAAGTCAACTGAGCGTTCAAATAACAAACATTGATTTTAATAAATATAATATTACTACATAAGTTTTTAATTTGTTGCCAACAGAAATAAATTCCTCTAAATTAACACTCATGTTTTACTTCCCATAATACAGTAAATTCAGTATAAACGGCGTCAGGTTTCAAAAATCGCCCGTTAGTAAATCTATACATATATAATCGAGACGAGTTGATAATAATAATAATCAGCGCAGAGCCCAAACGGTTGGGAGTTGAAAGTTAAAATTTGGTACACAGTTAGGGTACGTCACGAGAACGCACGCTAAGAAGGGATTTTTCGAAATTCCTCCCCACGGGGAAGAAAGACAGGATTAAGGCTTAACACTTCCATCAACAATGGAAGTGTCAAGTAACAATGGAATTGTTAAGAGAAAGCGACGTGCAAGACGCAGATGCAGTTTTTTTTTGTTTTTGCGGGAAATCGAACATATTTTTAAACCCATCTAAAAATTCTCTAATTAGTCTGGAAAAAGGAGATCCAAATTCTTGCATTCTGTGAAAACGGTTAAGGTTGACTATAATGTAATAATCTTAATCTTCACTATCATTAATTTTGCCCGAGCAACGCCGGGCCCACCCGCTAGTAATTAATAAACAAAACATTCTTTATCAAAATGAGCAGAAATACAATTGTTTTCCGTAGGTTTAAAGCGCTTCATTTTTATTTTTGAAATCCATTCTCGTAATAAACTGGACCTTGAATGAGAGGAAAGATGGCAAGATATTGCCCCTTTTCAATCTTTCTTTCGATTTTCGTGTGTATATCAAAATATACCGTATTTTACGGACTATAAGACGCTACGGACTATAAGACGCACCTTAATTTTTAAGCAATTTAAAAAAAAAAAAAAATACCTATAAGACGCTACGGACTATAAGACGCACCTGAATTTTGGGGGCAATTTTTCGAAGAAAAAAGTGCGTCTTATAGTCCGTAAAATACGGTATAACATGAAGTGGACAAAATAGGTTCTAAAATTGTTTGAACTTAGGAGGTTATTTTTTTTTAAAACTTTATTTATTTATTGATCTATAAATTAGTGATATAAACACGTTTTTACATATCACATGTGCCACCAAGTCACATAATAATACCTCGTTATTCGAATTCAATAGGAATAAAAATACTAGAAGTTTCATTCCTGTCTTTCTAGGGACCAACATCGGCGTTTCGCATTGTTTTGCGACGCTTTTCTTATTCGTGTTGCAAATATAAACAATCCAGTGGTGCCTCGTACTTTGAATTTAATTCGTTCCAAGAGGCCGTTCGAAACTATTCATTAGTCCGAATCAATTTTTCCGTTAAAAATAATGGAAAGTAAATTAATCCGTTTTTAGACTCTAAACAATACCCATTTCGATAAAATTAAACAGAAAATACATATAATTTAAAGTACAAATAAAACAATTAAATGCCCTAAGCAATAAATTAGAACCTTGCGTGCAGTTCGAACGCAGAAGCATCGTTCGAACTCCGGGCCGAATTTCTCTAGAATTTAGCGTTCGAACTCTAACATTCGAAGATACCAATGTATTATCTTTATGTTAAACTGATTAAATAACTGTAAAGATATTTTAAAACTTTAATGAAGAGTAATTAATTAATAATAAAACAAAAGAAAACGTATTTTAAAATAATAGGAAATAGTGTTTCTCTACCGGGATCTTAGTTGCTTTTTAAACATTTAAATTTTCGGGGAAATTACGCAAAAATTTTAAGTCGGAGAAATTTTGCCAATAGAAAATATAATAGTACATGTATATAAACAACAACTCCATAAACTCGATTATTAATTAAAGACAAATAAACTGTCAAATTATCGGGTTATAATAAGGCCAATTAAATGAATTGATACGAATTAATTTGTCTAGAAGTAGACGTCATCTCATGCTAATTTTTATAATTATAATATTTTTATATTTCATTGAGATTTTCTTCCAGAAATTCTAAATTAAAATTAAAATTATTATATTTTGTGGCATCGCTGGAGCCATTAAAAGCTAAGCAACAGAGGATCATCAGAATACATCTTTTTCTTTTATTTTAAATGAGTCAAATCAACTGAAAACACCGTTTTGGAGACTAAAGGAGTCGCATGGTCGATGGATTCTCCAGATAGCTTCACTTTATATACATACATATTATTTTCTGTGACTATTCATGTGTCAAGATAATTTCTTCTTCATTCTTATATTTATTCCGTAATAATTTCGTTAATTTCTTTTGTATTTGTGTAAATTTTAAATTTCTATAAAATGAGCTGGCTTTCGGAATAAGATATTTGGTAGAATTGTTACCGAAAACAGTCGTTAAAACGCTACCACCTTATTTTTTGTCTTTAACTTTTAAAATTCATACTGGAGATTACGACGATTCAGATTTATAGAAATTTCTTCATTCACATTTTAATTTTCATTGTTTGAAATTTTGAATTTTCTACATTCTGACTAACAAGTAAGGGCATTATTAACTTTTTGAATCTTAATTGCTGGGATTTTAAATGTTAAGCTTTGAGCCTATATTGTTCACTTTTTAATAAGATAAGGTATAAGGTACTATTAAAAAGTGTGATAATATGATATCCTATACTTGTACTGTACATTTGTGCCTCTACGCAAATTTGAACAACCCGGTGCTGTGGTACCACGAGCGAAAGGGTGGTGCAGATTTAATCTGTATTTCAAATAGGTTTATTTTTAACAACTCAATATTTTTCAAGCAGCACGGTACTGCTGATTACATTTTCTTCTTTTCTTTCACGACAGATAATTTACATTAAATTCAAATCCTATTTAATTGAACTCAATGCACAGTGATTGTAACATTTTATTCTTGGCAACTTGAACATTTCCAAGTGAAAGAAGCTAGGTGGTGGAAAAAAATGATTATTTTTCTTACTATTTTATAAATTTCAATACGTTGTATTGTATTTTACAATATAGTTTAATAAATCTTGTTTAGTTAATCTGTACAGTAGTAATGGAATTAACTTGTCTTTTTGAATTTGAGTGTATTAAACGTTTAGGAGCATTTGAATTACTTGGCGAGTGAAATAAGAAAGCGTTATGTTGTACAGTTGGAATAGAAAAATCCCGACGACCTAACCGACTTACTGTGAAATAACATCATATAATTTCAGTTGAAACTGAAATATTACTAAAAATATAGTGTAAAATAAATTTCATAGCTCAATAAAGATGCTTAGTTTTAAGTAAAATCAAATTTGTTTTATTTCTCTGTCATTCTCGATTTAGTTACAGCAAGTAGATAATAAAAGATACATAAAACCAATATTTTTGCCAAAATACAGGCCAATATTCTCGATTATATTTCTATTCAATTTTATCTGTATCCTGGATGATAGTATTGCCTCCATTTTCTTAGGTCTGTATAGATTATAGAGTTTTACGGAAATATAACAATCTTAAAATAAATGTTTTAGTATAAAATAAGTTTAGTCTTACTCCTTAACACCCACTTTTTTTTTAAAACTCTTTCCGCCCTGTGGGCACTAAGAGGGCCTCTTTTAAAAGGGTCATTATGGGTTTGGCCAGGCCCACAATGGGGCGACCGGGTGGTGAGGGAAGGGGCCCGACGTATCCGAACGGACCACCCCCTGAAAAATTCCTGGGGATTATTCGACCTGTTCGGATTCAATCCCGGGTCCCCCAGAGAGGTAGGCTGCCACCTTGACCGCTCGACCATCCGGCCACTTAACACCCACTTTGCTGGTAATACTACCCGCATTATAAACCCGAGATGATGTTTTTTAACATAAAAAGATTTAGAACGAAAACGTTCTTGGCCCTTATTTTCATATTATTAAACACTACTACAACATTGTTTTCCATTTGAATATGATGTTATAACATTATTAAAACGTGAAATTATTATGTAACATTGTTTCTATTGTGAACTATGGCAAACAGACAGTAGAACGAATTAAAAATAATTCGTGAATATGCAAGATTTACAATGAAAGTTAAAATTGATCGTTTTTCTTTATATAATTTCTGAGTTGTAACGATTTTCAAAACAAAATATTTCTTTGATAGAATTCTCATTGAGACGAGACGTCGAGACATTACAGAGACGAGATTATGGGATTCTGGATGATAGAAATGTCATTAAAATAGACAAAGTTACGGTTAGTGAAGTTTAAATGAATATTGTGAATTATTGCAATAACAAGTCTGAATACAATAATTCTTATATTATTGAAAGATATATTAAATAATTACCGTTTTAATACATTTAATTTACATTGAAATTATACTGTATTTACTACTTATTCTTTTAATTACTGAATACGCATAAAATATAGAACAACAACAATAGTAATAAATAGAATAATTATAACGTGTTCATAAAGTAGAATAATTTGTTATTATTGATATAATTCATTTACTCTCCACTAGTTCCATTAAAATTTCACCGAATCGTTTTGAAAACTTGCCACACAATTCAAAGATTTAGGGTTTTCAACTTTGTTACTTTCTATAGTCGAGATGGAAGTATTATCCATAATTGACGGTACTTTAGCCCACGGTTGAACCTCGGCCGAACCCCATATCAAAAAGCAAGTTCCACCGGACAATATGATTCCAGCCGTGATGTAAAATACCAGATTCCATTGATCTATGGTTTCCTTGGATTAAAACAAAATTTTAAAAATCAACAAAAATAGGTAAAAAAATTCAATTAAAATCTTTTAAATGAAAAGCTTACTCCGTCATGAGTTATTAAACCAGTGACCATAGGTCCTAAGAAAGCCCCGGTAGATGGTAATGTTGCCAATATTCCGCACATAATTCCTAATTGGACAAACAAATGACTTCAAATTAAAATGGCCGAAAGGAAAACATTTTACGTGAAATGCTTACCAGAAAAGTCGGGAGCCATATCTGCTATGGTTGGTGTGCTTCCTCCAGTATTGAAACCGAAGAAAAACAGACCAATAGACATGGCTGTTGTTATTAAAGGTACGTTGCATCCAATTTGCGGAATAATTATTAAGCATGTGCCACAACCAACTAATCCTACAAAATATTCTTTATTAAAAATTTGTTTGAAAACTTATTCGAAGTCAAAATGTTAATCCTTCCAGATTTACCTGTAAATTCAAAACCTTTTCGAATGGCACTAATAGAGAAACGCTTCTTTTCTCTGAGGTAATCGGAAACGTAACCAGCAAAAATCATTCCAACGCAGAGAACTATATTTACAATTGAAGAAATGTCACCATTCTAAAATACGTATAAATAAAAATATATCATTGTAACTTTTACATGAAATTTTTAAATCATATAAATATTTTTCTGGATGTCTGTGTGTTACCTCTTTTAATGTCACACTAAAAACTGATTCAAGGTAGGATGGAAGTTCGGTAAGAATAATAAAAAGACCCCAGGCAATCGCAAATCTTGCGTAGAAGAGAGCCCAAAATGGAATGGAAGTAAACATACCCTTCCAAGGAATTGGCAATTTCTGAAAAAGAAATAAAATCGTAATTTTACAAAGTTTTTCAACTTATTTTATCGTATCGTAAAAACCAACAATATCGTAATAACAAATAAAGATTGTAAGTATGGAGTTAAGAAAAGTGAATAAGTTCAAATACCTAGGAAACATTATCGTAAAAGAAAGAAATAAGTTAGTTAAAAACAATCAGCAAGATTAGTGTCCATCAGTGCGTAAAAGTTATGCTACGGAGAAGGAAACACTTGTTAACGTTCTTACAATAGCCTTTACACTTATGAAAAATTGTAAATAATAATAACAATAATAATAATTCAATGGAAAATAATTTTACGTAGAAACAATTCTTGAAGGAATTAGTACAAATGAAAAGCTTTAGTAGTAATAATATGTGAATATATTTTGCAAGAATAGGTAATATAACGATAAAATTGGCAGCAGTGTCTTTTCCTTTCGATATTTGAAAATCAGTAAGAATACAATTACTGCAAAATTAAAATTATAAAATGGAATCATTCGGTGAAAAATTTGCACTATTCGTTTGGGGTCGCCTACATGTTGTAGGCATATTTCTAAATGCGCCATTGATGAGGATGCTATGACAGCTCTAATAACTTACAAATATGCATGCTCCGAACTTGGAATCGCTACGGCAATAGGCTGACAGCTTACAGCTATTTTACAAATACATACAGTATATGTTCGTAAATGTGTATATGTCGGGTATATAAAAGTTATGTATTCGATAACACATAAGAACATAATAAGTACTAATAAAACTTAATTCTTAAAACATTAAGAAATTCGCAATTAAAATATTCAATGGCATTTTATAAGATTTACCAGATCGTAATTTTAAATAAAAGATATATTCACCTTCTCCACTATGTCTGTATTTATTTCTAAATATGATCTTTCTCTTTCGCTAATCCAAGGATGTTCTGCAGGCTTATCAAAAACGCTAAAGACCCAGACGAGAAACCACAAACATCCCCAAACACCTAGAAAATTTGAACTGTGTCAAAATTAATTAAATACAGTCATACTAACTGATATTCATACAATCTTACCAGATACGTAAAATACCGAAGGCCAACCACCTGCAAATCCTTTTTCGCAGAGGAAAGCGGCTAAAGGAGTGGCAATGATTGCTCCTACGTTTCCTCCCATGCAAGCGATGGCTAACAGAAGGCTCCGTTCTTTCAAAGTACTCCAATGTACCATCATGGAGAACATGGCCGGATATGTCACACCCTTAAGATTAACGGAAATTAGTATTCCTTAAGTTTAAAAACTTTTTTACGGCTTACCTCACAGATTCCACTCAGTATACGGACAACAATAAAAATGTCATATCCTGCTCTGGCACTAACAGGAAACGTAAGATTTAATAAACAAGATAAAAATACTCCTCCCCCAAAAAACCATTTTCCGCCTAGTTTTTCCGATAACCATCCTCCTGGTATTTGCGTTAGTATAAAACCGTAAAAGAAAGATGCAAGAATGATACTTCGTAAATAAGGATTCCAATGAAACTCCCCTTGCTAGAAAGAAAAATCAGTAAAGATAAGCATTTTATATGCGAGATGTTATTTATATTTCAATTGAAAATTTTGAAATGTTACATTTTCAAACGAGTAAGTCGATCCATTTTCGGATATCGGGCAACGATCTTGTGGGTGTCTAGTCGAATTTTTAGTGATGTTTACCATAGCGACTATAGCAATACTCAGTCCACCTCGAACACAGTATGTGATGCATAAACCCATGAACAACATAAAAGTTACAAAGTAACGAAGTGGTATGTAATCTGGCAAAATTTATTTTTAAAAAATATATCGTCATTTTATGCATTGATGGACATAAAACAAGAAAAAATACAAAATGATTTCGAAAGTGAAATGAAAAAATAATAAAAATAAAACAATTAGTTGACAAGCAAGAGATTCTAAATTATTTAAATAAAAACATTATAGAAAATTTAATAGAATACATTTTTCTGATAATTTCCTAACTTCTGCTCTTTTTTAGTTTCCTGGTTATTACGTATTTTGAATCTTTCGATTCTTATTTTCGGATCCATTTACAAGCCTGATTCAGCGCTGTAAATTGAGCCTAAATCGTTTGTTCTGTCATTTAAGTTATTGCTGGAGAAGGATGAAAGGTGTGTTTCGTGAGTTTATCGTTAAACCTCAGGTTATTTATAGAAAAAAGTGAATCTTTTTGAGTTGGCTACTTTGGAGCTTTTCTTTAGAAAATTTTTAGCTACAAAAGTTAAAAACAACGTTAGTGCCCACTGGGCGGAAAGACATTCACAAACTGGCGTCATAAAACATGTCTGTTCCGCTAGAAATATTGTATATTACAATAAATAATGAGTGTGCAAAATGTGTCTGAATATAGTGAGATTAAAGATAATTTCAACAAACAGCTAATGGAGTTCTACGCAAAACAGCGTGAAAATGTGAAGAAACCATGGATTAGAGAAAGAATTCTTGAGGCTAAAAGATATATATAAAAAGTGGTAACATGGCCATAGATTCCGGTGCACAGCGGATGTCTATCGAATATTATTGGTGTTCCAAGTATGATGTCTCATTTCTAAGAAAAAGTTACCTGAAGATCCTACGGTACATATACGTACTGAACAGTATTTTGATGTGTTGATGGAAATTCATAAATTCTGCGGACATGGTGGTCGTGACAAAATGCTATGCAGTATTAAACATATTTTATATACTAAAGAGCAGTTGAAATATTTGTTGCTTTATGTCCTGTCTGTAAACCAAACGCAATATAGCCCACCTAAGAGAAGTATTGTGTTCCGACCAATAGTTTCTAAAGATTTTAATGTACGTGGGCAAGTGGATTTAATTGATTTACAGTCAGCACCAGATGGAGAGTATAAATGGCTGTTAAACTATCAAGATAATTCTACTAAATATTTACACTTTAGACCGCTTTAATCAAAGTAGACGTCTGAAGTAGCTGTGGAACTGTTAAATTTTTTTTTACAGTTTGGAGCTCCATATATCGTACAGAGTGACAATGGCCAGGAATTCACCGCAAAAATCTTCGAAGAACTTGTAAATATGTGGCCAGAATGTAAAATTGTGCATAACGGTCCTCGACATCCACAAACACAAGGTAATGTTAAACGCAGTAACCGAGATGTTAAAAATATGCTTAGATCTTGGATGCGCGACAATAATTCGACAAAATGGTGGATTGGGTGCTATTTTGTGCAATATCAAAAAAGGCATCGTATTATCGATTCATTGGCAGATCGCCAAATCGAGCCTAAAACTGGTTTACAAAGTTCTGATATTCCTGATAGTATTCTTTCATCTATTGAAACTGAGGATGTAGAGCAGCGGTCAGCAACCTTTCTGACCTCACGGACCACTAAACCCACAATTTTGAATCCCGCGGACCACGGTCATGAATTTTTTAAACGATACGAAATCTGTAGAATAATGATCATAAAAGTTTAATTTTACTATATTAATATGAAACTCGCGTGTTTAATTATAACAAATTAATGAAAGCCTAAAGTTCATTGCTGCTTGTTTGAAATAAGTTTATGGATTCTTAGCGCTTTTCCACGAAGGACGACGATCGCACTCACAATATTGTTTATTGTTCATTATTTATTGATAACAGTCACTTCGTTTTTCGTTTTAGATTCGAATAAAAAATGCCTGTGAGTGAAAAAAGTAACTAAGCATTTTGCGTTTCTTTCGTAATATTTTACAGAACATTCAATTGATCAATGTCCAAATTTCTCCACGGACCATCCAAATTTTCTCGCGGACGAGACCACCGGTTGCCGACCGTTGATCTAGAGAACCTTGCCAACAGTGATCTAAAAGTTGTAAAAGACGTAGAAAACATTCAATATGATATTTCACAACGGAAATTGCACAGTTCTGGTAATTTTATTAGTGGAAATACATTTTATAACACAATAACCACAGAAAATAATGAAAATTTATCACCTGATCTAACCTGTACAGTGTTTCAAAATGAAACCGGTGTAGTTCTCACTTTAAACATATTCATGCTATTTGCGGATTAACTGAAGGCAATGAAGATTATGGGTCAAAGATGATCTGTTTTATATGCAAAATCGAGCTTAATATATAAATTGAAAGAGAAAAAGCGCACAAAGAAGTAAACCGACTGCAGAGAAAATGGTTGACGATACTTTTAATGGTTTTAAAGTGTTTACTCATCTTTATAATTTAATTTTGCACTGTTTAGTATGTCAAACTACCTCTTTATTTATGTCGTGATTTTACAAAAGTTATTCTTAATTATAATAAAGTACCTAAATATTAATAATACTTAATAGCAATACATATTTTTAAATTTAAATGAGCAATGAGAAGTTGATTAGTTATTATAAATAATTATATTATCTCCCAAAAGCAGGAAGTAATTCAAATACTGCTAGTTTTTATAATTTTCAAGTTTATAAATAAATAATTTCGATTGTGCAATATATGTTTTTTTTTTGTTTTTATTTCCTAATATTTTTGTTTCTAACTTTAATGAATAATTCACATTTTAGTAGAGGCTGAGATTTCCGCCGCTTTACAATACAACTAAACGTAGCAAGCCGCATTGTAAAACGGGATGTAACGACAATCCGGCTGAACGTTATTTAGTTTTATTACAAAAGGCTAGACGCTTTGTAAAGCGGCTAAATTAACAATCAGCTGTGACAGATACATAACAAGGAAAAATACTGAAATCGTGTCAAATTTGACACTCCCGGTTGGTTTTGGGCGTGTGTTGGGATCTATTTCATTTAATATCTCTGGATGAGGTAAAGATTAAGAAACGAAATTTGGCCAGGTGGCTAGTGTATAAGGGACATGATGCTATTAAATTTTGGTGGTTGAATGTCGAGGGGGTGAGATAGTGGATAGTTACTTGTCATATCGCGGGAGGGGTTAGACTTAATGAAGATTTTACTCGTTATTAACATTTACAACTTCTTTAAAAATAAAACTCGCCTCTACCCCAAAATTACGCGTTTTGCCATTTTTTAATAATATAAAATTTTTCTAAGAAAATTTCATAACAGATGGCGCCACATACAATTTTATTTATTATGATTAATAATACAAAAAATTTTTAAATAAAATTTCCTAATAGTCGGAAAAGTCACGTAACTCGTTGCTGGTTTTTGTATTCTAAAAGAAAGAGCAGAAATTACGAGAAAATTAGAAAAAAGAGATTTTAAAAAGTACGTTAAAACATCGAAGCGAGGCACTGCAGACTTCAAACACTAAAGTCTATTCTTACTAGTGTTTAAAAATCTCAGAAAATATGATGGTGATTGCAATTAGTTTCACAAAGATTACACGGATTTGTATAGATTTCACGATTGAATACATTTATTTTTTAAAAAACTTTTCCTGCCCTGTGGACATGAAGAAGACCCACAATGGGGTGGCCAGGTAGTGAGGGACCAAGGCCCAACATATCCGGACGGACCACCCCGTGAAAAATTCTTGGAGATTTTTCGACACGTTCGGATTCGATCCCGGGTCCCCAGAGCGGTAAGCTGCCACCTTGACCGCTCGGCCATCCGGTCTCGCGATTGAATACAGAGGGTGATCAGTTAATTTAACGAACATAATCCGTTCCAAGACCATGTCGAGACCCGAATTGTTCGTTAGCCAATTATCGATTTATCACAGCGTTTTTTGGTAATTTGATTAATTCGTTCTGGAGACCCCAAAAATAAACAAATTATATTCTTTCTTACTACGTTTATTTACATGTAGTAACAAACTAAAAGCAATCTCTCCATTTTTTCATGGATGGCACATCTTTGTTTCTTAGATGTGATTTTCGTTACTCCTTTATCTACTTGAGTCTTTTTGATTATATCTTTCTTAGCGACGATTGTGCTTACAGTACTGTAGACCTGTTGAAGCCATACTGCCTGACAACATCAGACATCTTCCCACTCTCTATCTTGATTATCTCTTGCTTATTTTCTATAGTGAACACAGTTCTTGACACTCCACTCTTTTTAGGCCCCATAATATTATCAGTTTTCTTAAATAAAAAGTTCAGAAAAGCACTTACAAAAATTCAGAGAAACATAAATTAACTAGTGCAAAAAAGGTTATGTATACAACTGTAAAAGTCTCGCTTCATAAACCATTCATAGATGCCATTAAAATATAGTTTTACTAATGTTTAGAAGCGACGCTGCGTTTGTTTGCTCTGTGAGGTGTTCGTTGTCCAAACATAAAAATCTTTCGCGAAAGTGTTCGTTGTCTGATTTGTTCGCAGTCCGAACTGTTCGTTAACCGATCACCCACTCGACGGCCAGATGGCCGAGCGGTCAAGGTGGCAACCTACCGCTCTGGGGAACCCGGAATCGAATCCGGACGTCGAAAATCCCAGGAATTTTTCGAGAATGATCTGACCGGATATGTCGACCACCGTTCCTCACCACCCGGCCGCCCCATTGTGGGTCTGGCCGAACCCATAATGGACTTGCGACAAGAGGACCTCTCAGTGCCTACAGGGCGGAAGGAGTTAATCTATATCAGCACAACACAGAACGTTATTCAACTTTCTTTTTCGATAATGTCTTTTTAAGTTCGATAAATTCGTTCATTAATCTCTGATCAGCAGATACGTTGACGGAACTTCGTTCTATTTCCCGTACAATACAGAAAATATAGTTTCTCGTATGTTTGCAAAATTCAATGAGTGTATTAATTTTATAATTTTCTCGAACTGAGTAGATCGATGGCAACCGCTAGAAACTATCTTATATCTTCAATGATCCGAGAAATAGGAGATAATTTCGATAGTGGCGTCTCTATGAGTGTAACGAAATGTTATTCATAAATATATGTTATATAATATATTAAAATAAATAAAACAATGGGATCGATTATTAGAATCAATAAAAATTAAAATGTTTAAAATACTTAAACACAGTGAGTCAAAATACTCAATTTTCCCCGACTTCGAAGCAGTTGACACAAGACAAGCGGAAATACTCAAAGACAACAATACCTTTTATTAAACAATTATCACCATATTACGCTACAAATAGCCTCCTCAGTGGTTACTCTGAACAATATTCGTGCTTTTATATTTGACAAATACATCTCAACATGCATCAGTGCTTACTCCTGTATTCAAATTAATTGTATTTGCATATTTTGGTGATAATTGTTTAATAAAAGGTATTGTTGTCTTTGAGTATTTCCGCTTGTCTTGTGTCAACTGCTTCGAAGTCGGGGAAAATTGAGTATTTTGACTCGCTGTGTTTAAGTATTTTAAACATTTTAATTTTTAATGTTACATAATGATTAAAACCTAGTTCTTAAAAAAAATATATCTTAATGTCAAATTTCTTATCTTCTTATATAATAAATTGATTAAAAAATAGATATAATTTATCAGTGATAAATAGCTTACTATTAGTTTTTAAAATAAAAAAAAAACAACAAAAGACCAACCATTACAAAACAATCATTAAAAAGTGAGAAATAATTTTAAAAATTATTATTTTGTATATAATTTGATATTTATGTTAAACAACTGTTGTTTTCTACCAATGCTGAATTTATAAGATATTCCAAAGATCCCTCGCTTTAGCAATGTAATTGGTGTCGGGTCATTTGTTCTATTTACCATAAGTTCGATGCCAGAATTGAGATTACGTTCTCGGAAACGCAATTTGAACTCTTAACATAAAGTCGGCCAACCAAAACGTGGACTTAAATTTGGCATTTCGTATAAAAATAATAGAAAATTTATACTAAATCATAAAAACAGATTGTAAAGAGGTCGTAAATCGGAAACTATTACTCATTATTACTAATTTTTTAATAACAATTTAAGACCTTACTTACTCCATATGGACCATTTCGGTTTGTTTTGCTGAGTAACTTCCTTTACTTCATCCATTGTGTTACTTCAAACAATACGCGGGGTGGGATACGTTTCTATTCATTAGATATCAACCGATCAGATTTATCTAATGATGATAATTACTTAAAATATACTGTATTGTAATTTAATGCACCAAAGAGCAACGACATTCACTTTTTAATATTTTCAATGAAACAGACCTGGGCGTTCTTTTTGACCAAAGTGAAATTTTCTTTTACGTATTATTATTTAAATATTCAGCCCGTTTAAACATTTTATGCTTTAGAATGTTAAAACTTACAGTATTAAAGGTTTTTGACTCTCCACATCGTGGGCACCAAGAGGGCTTTTATCGAGCCCATTGTGAGTTCGGCCAGTTCTACGAGGTCGGATAATGCGGGATAGACTACCCTCGAAAAATTCCTGGGGTTTATCGACCCGTTCGGATTCTCCAGAGCCGTAGCCTGATACCTTAACCGATCGGCCAACCGGAGAGAATTAAAGGTTTTAAACTTCCTATCCTATGAAGCAGAAAAATTTTATATGCTGAAAAATTATCGCTTCTACGCAGGCTCATAGAGTATGGACGTATTGGGCATAGCTCATCCTGAGAATCTACTCTTCGGATCTTAGATCCAACCCACATCAAGCATTGCATTTATGTATAAGAATCTTCAAACTTTTGTCGAAAGACTTCAAAACAATATTTGAAATGGAAAATTTGTTTTCATTGTGAAAAAAGCAATGAGATAATTTGTTAAAAGCTGTAATCCTGTCATAGAAACTATTAGCTGTTTTGTGACGTATGTTGATTTAAATTTCGAATATACGGAGTCTTGGTCTGGTTCCTTGAAGCAAACTACTACACTATCAATTTTTTCAGAATGACTATCATTTAACATGCTATTTTTTAATATATTTTGTTTAAAATGTTTTATGTATTATAAATGAATTCGTGTAACGTTGTTGTTGTTATTTATTCATTCTTCAACGAAATATTCGTAGAAATGAAATAAATCACTAATATTTTTTGGAAGTTTTAATGATAATTTTGAAAAAATATTGATAAACTTTCATTTTTACACTTACAAAATAATCTAACACACAGTTAATTCTAATAATTCTAAATTTTTGTATATTAATAAAAATAGAACAAGAAACTGGTGTCTTACAGATAACTTTTATTGACATGAAAATGCAATTCAGCAAATTACAGATCACAATGATTTTCAGGAAAGACAGTAGTGATGTGACAATCCAGGAAATACTCCATCACTCCCAACTATTTGGGCACATGTATATAACTTTTATATAAATATGTGTGCATAAATGCATATACACACACAGATACTATTTTAATTGTGCATAAAACTCCCATCACACTCCAAGAAAGACATTTCCTTCTGATACAGATAAGAATTAAGTTACATTTGGTGAGGTACAACAGTTCTTAACTCAAGTGCTGATATGTATGATAGAACTCAACACAATTGACTATTCTAAATCTCTTATAGCCTGGCAGCCATTCACATAATTTATAGGCAAATTATTCTAAGGCATAATTAAATTGCTGCCAATATTTGGTATAGTTAGCAGCATGGCACATAACTTTTATCTATCTCAACTCGATTTATATGCACAACACTTTACAACAAATGGACACAACTAAGTAGGGGGATTTTTATTCTTAAATACCACAGTCTCAGGTTTATTTATCATCCGTTACACACCAAAAAAATTTAATCTAAACTAAGCAATGTATAAAGAATTTGGCATAAGCCAGCTTTAAAGTACTCTAAAGTAAATCTCAAATTATACAGTATAGGCAACATAACAAGTGATATGATGAAATGTCATGATATGTTTATCATTAATTACATAAACTTGGTGGGTAATGACCTGAGACGGTTCCCAACATTCCCCGTAAAAAGCTCGCAGAGCTGCCCTTCTATATTAAAAATTTTAAATTTTGTTTGCAACAGCTATATAATGAAAGTGCACATCTGAGTGGCTTGTGCGAGCAAAGAACATACTATTTAGTTATTCATATACAGACTGGCTCAACCATTCTTTTAACTATTTTTATACAACAAATATAACTAAATAATTTGTCCCTTGTTAGATAAGCCACATAGCAAAAACAAAGAAAAACAGCTGCTCAAGACAGCAATTGTATTTGTATGATTAAAAATTGTGCACCTTTTTCAAATGATTAATTTGAGCCTTTAAAATGGAGGGATTTGAAAGCTGTACATACATTGACAAGCTAACATATCACATAGTTACTTTTTGTTAAAAGCAATTTCCTTTATCAATTTTTAAATGGATATCACATTAGATTATTCAATTCTGAATTTAATTACATATTTTAATTTACATATTTCATTTGCCTATTTTTATTTTTTTAATCAAGGGGACATTTCATTATATACAATTTGATGCATAATTACAAATCAAAGCACTTTTCAACAAAGAAAATTTTTGCACTTTTCCAAAAACAAACCTTTTAATCATTCTCAAGATTTTTCTTTGATAAAAATAACTGTTAATCATCATAGGAAACAAATTGCTTTTATACATTTAATACATTCAGTACAATTGTTAACATGATGAGGATGGGGAAGATGAACAGTAGATCAACAAAATGTTATGATTTGGCTTTAAAGGTCACAAATCACCAAAGTTCATAAAAATGACTACAAAATTGAAATTCAATTGTTACACATGATCGTAAATATGTAAAATTTTAAATCTCTGGGAATTTACAAGACAGACTAAATTTAATTTGTTAATAAAGTAAAATGGTTCTCACAAAAGTGCCCATGGAAAGAAAGAAAACAAATATATGGAAAGAGACAAAAAAAACAAAAAACAAACATTTGTCAAACACAAATGACAAGAAATATGAATCTGATTATGACAAGCATCGAATTCATTTGTTTATTTTTTTAAATATTAAATAATTGACTCCCATTGGGAATGACCGAGAACCATCAGTTAAAAAAATTAAAATATTTAATTTAGTTATAAATAAAAATTCAAAGTTAAATACTGATTAATTAATGGCACATTCAAAATTGACTTTTTTTTTCTTTTACACCTTATACTTCAATTCGATAGTGTGGTCTTTTGATTGCATTGTTTTTTTTTTATCTAAGCACAAATTTTTAAAATATAAAAATCAAACTTTAAAACAGTGGTCAATTACTACATTATTTTTTCCTGTTAACAGTAATAGTAATATTTCAAAAATACCACACTATATAACAGTTACATACAAAATAACATTAAGTAGTAATCAATTAGTAAAATGGTTTTCAGTTAATCCAAATATTTATATATATTTATATATAATTTTTTTTTCAGTTTACAAAGATCCTCATATGGCCTACTTTCAATTATATATTTGATTTTTTTTTTCTTTCTTTTTATTATATATATATATAAATGTTAACACCTATACTCAACTTCTAGAATGTGCGATTAAGTTTTTAATTGCCCATATTAATTAATGCACATTTATAACTATCTAGATCAGTGGTGTCCAAAAGTGGAATGCAAATTGGAGCCACATGAGCTAATTTAATAGATATGCAGCATTTTGACTGCATGAGCAAAGTTTTTGGAATAGTTCCGCAACTTCTGTTTTAAGTTCAATTGCACCAAATTTAAATTTACAATTCTTCCATTTTCATGAATTGTAGCATGGACAGTAATTGTATGTAACTAGATTCCCTTCTTCTATCACTTCAATATTCATCCTTGACATATTCTGAGCACCTTTCAGTTTCAATTCAAAACAGAACTTCTCACAACAAATGGATTAAATGTTTTTAATTATAATTTGAAAATCATAATTGATTTTTTTCGCTAAGATATGTTTCTGAACAAACTTTAAAGATATGTCCAGACTTATATATTGTTTCAGTGTTTCTAGACTTGATCAGGATAAGTTGCTCCTGAATTTCAATAATAATTCTGTCTGCATCAATAAGTAATATTAATACACATGAAAATATTTGAGAGGCATGTTTCTATTTTCCACAAAAAAATAAGAAGTAATACAGGTTTTGTCTACAGGTTTGCAGATAGGCTGAGATATTTAAACAATTAAAATACATTCTAACAAATAAAATATGATAATCTATATATTTGCGGGGAGTTTTTTAAAATCTTGCAAAAAAAATCTTAAAAAATTATTTATAAACTTATTTTAAATATTTTAAATTTTTAAACAAATCTAAAGACTTTTAACCATTATTTTATTTATATTTCTTTTTGATAATTTAAAAAAAAGGAGGAAAAAAAAAAGACAACAATGAGCAGCATATTCATAAAAAAAAAAGAAAAACAATTTTCCTTGATTTAAATAAAATGTAAAAATCTGCAATTACAGTAGAGACTTGTTAATTGGAACCCCGGTAATTGGCACGATTTTCAGTTGTACTGTGTCGTGCTGAATCGAACGTTTTTGATACTAAATTTACTTCTAAAGTATAATTTTCATGTTTTTATATTCTTCAATATATTTATTTTGTTTGTACAAAATGCAGAAGTAATTTTTAACAATACGATAGCCTCGATTATTATTATAAAAATTTTCGTCAGGCTTAAAATTGACGAAAATTCAACATGAAGTGACAGCAACGGAAAAAAATTTGAACATCGGACAGGTTAATGTATTTTTTTGTACATAATTGGTAATCGGAACAAATTACTAATCTGAACAACCCCAGTCCCCAATTGATTCCGATTTTTGGTTCGCTACTGTATTTCTATTCAGTTTATCTACAGTAAAACAACTAGCTCAAAACCTTTGCACAAACAATAAAAATCTTAAATTAATAAATTTTTTAACTTTGAAATTCAATTTTGTTAATATACTTTAAAACTTATTATATATTTAAATCTAGAATCCATAATTTTCTAACTAAAATCATAACTATATAGCTACCGTGTTTTACGGACTATAAGACGCACTTTTTTCTTCGAAAAATTGCCTCCAAAATTCAGGTGCGTCTTATAGTCTGTAGTGTCTTATAAGTATTTTTTTTAAAAATTGCTTAAAAATTAAGGTGTGTCTTATAGTCCATAAAATACGATAATTATTATATCAGTTGGGGGAAAACACCATAGTGCAAACTGCAGATAAACAGCATTTATTAATCTGAATTTAAGTTGTTCAGTAGTCTAGAAAAATTTTTTCAAAACAATATTTTAAAGTCTGAACATACTTTAAAGAAACAATCACTCTTCTTAAATTATTATTAAGGGACATTTAAATGATAGACAAAATATACATTAATAAACAAAATCATAAATGATTTTAACATTTATGATTTTAGTGTTTTCAAAATGAATAAATGAAAAAAATAAATAAACATACATTTAAATAATTCTGAAGAGTACAGAATTGACAAATTGGAATCTTCTTATTAGCTCCAGGCAAAAAAAAAATGTCATAAATTTATACATTCATTTCAAGCTTGATAAATATTATAAATAGGTTAACTGTTAAGCCCTAAGACAACTCCATAACAGGAAAGAATCAAATAGCATATATTTTTAAATGAAAATAATTGCCATTCAACTCATTTTCTTCATCTAAGAATTCATTGGGAAATTCAATACTATACCACACAAACAAAGGATGTTAGTGATTCTTATGAAAGATTTTAAATCAAATATAACTTTTACTAATGATTTAATTGTATTAACTTTTAAAAATTTTCTTTGAAAAATTAATGTCATAAACAGAAATTAAATTTCACCTAGATTACTTGAAAAATATTAAATCATCTCTTAACTTTAGAATAGGAGTAAACCTATCAATTTTCCTACAAGCCACTTATTTTGAACAATTTAGTTTATTTGTCTTTATTATAAACAAATCTGTGTGGAATCTATGATTGAAAAACAAGACAGTAATTGATATCTCACTATACAAAGTACAAAAGGAAAAAACATCCTTAAACTCTTGAACTGTACAATATCTAAATTAATTTCATTAGGAGAATAACTATGGTTTTAGAATGCATAAGAAGTATGATGAAAGCACATTACATTTTTATAGCATTGTATGTGGAATTTGCAATAAAACAAAAACAAACAAGGACATCACTGATCCAGATTAACTTATTTATCATTAGGATAGCATTTCCATGAGTATAATTCAAAATGGATTTTTATTAACTATAACAATTTCAAATTACTATAGATGCATATTGTTTAGCTTGACAATGTCACGTGCTTAAAAATAATGGTAATAACAAGAATGGTGATAATAATAATGGTGGTAATAAAAAATTATTATTAATTAACCATAATAATGGGATCCTTGGCCTCTATAGGATCTCATCAAAACTTTAAATAACCTTCCAAAAAGAAATTTAATTCTGAAAATTAAAAAATATTAAAAAGAAATCTATTCAAATTATGAATAAAAATTAATTTTGTATAACTTCTGTAAAGGTGCATTACAAAATAAGACCACTTCCCCAATTCATTTATTAGAATTTCATCATTGTCTTAATTTGCAATAAAGATTTTGGCAACACTTAACTTGATCAAAGTCAGTAATGCCAAATGACTAGTTACAATGTTTGCATTGTCAAAGTATCATCATTGTCACCATCTTATTTGGCTCTAAAACATTTTGAGTATAAAAAGAAAAATCACATTTGATCCCAAGTCTTTTAGAAAGAGAGAGAGAGAGAAAGAGGAAAACATAAATATAATACCTTACAGAATAATATATTGTACTCACAGATCTATTGCTATCAAGCAGCATTTTATATAAATAAAATCAGGTACTCCTAATGTTAATAATATCATAAACAGGACCACAATGTATAATGAAATCAATTGTCAAACACTAATCCTTAAATAAGAAGTAGTAATAATTTATTTCAAAATTCATTACTTTTAAGTCAGCATTGTTAATTTTTCTTTTTACTTTATCTAAAAATATAAAGCATTCTAATTTAAAAAGTCCTGTATATGATACTAATTTCATGTGGACAATTTATTTTTTCCTATTGTTAAAGTTATTGCATCTCATACAATTCTTATGTCAAGCAACTCTGTCATCCCTCTGAACACATGAGGTGATATTTATAATATCCATCAGACAGTTATAAAACAACTATCATGGGTAAGTGTAAAAAATTTTTAAAGATAGTCTAGGTGCTAAAATCACATTATGCAGATGAGATAGTTATCAATTACTGTACATGATGTACATAATATGCTTTGGAAGCTAACTGCCTCCAAAGCATATGCTAGCTGCTTACCACTTGTCTAATGCATGTGAATAGTTGCAGCACAGGAAGACTAAACTGACCACTGCTTTAAGGAGCTCCAATTTTGTCAATAAACTATATAAAACACCGTGAAGCACAATTATAAATAACGGCTTTCAAACATTACTTAAGATACTTTACAGTGGAAGCAACAACAGTCTATGAGGAATGCTCAAATCCTACCCTCGATATTTTTGGTTGACATTGTCCAGCACCACAAGCATATACACCATGTGGGTACACTAAAATAACAATATTTCACTGCAAATCACAGTCTGTAACTTCCAACTTACAAGTAACAAGGATCAAGTGAAGTACATAACTTTGTTGTTCTCTGGATGAACTGTAACTGCTCTCGTCATGGCACTGACTGTGCGATCATCTCCGTTGCTGGATTGATGGCTACCATCACCACTGTGGGAAGGAAATATGATAAGCTTCCAGGTATAACACAAAATACATGGGCATCACAGTCTAACTTGTCTAGCATAGTAGTGTATCATAGCATTTGAATAAATGCTCATTCAGATGTTTCTCCAAAGGTCATGGACCACATCATGCAAAGTACATAACTTTGTTAGTATCCGTGTGTACTGTGACAGCACGGGCCATAGCAATTGGATTACGATCTTCTCCATTGACAGATTGATGACTGCCGTCGCCACTGAGAACAGAAGAGAACATATAGATCTCTAGATGTATGCCATAATTTTCAAACTAATGAGCTAAATTTATATATAATATTTTTGTATTTAACTAATTGAATATTTTGACTGTGGATTATTATGTACATTAAAATGTGTATAGAAAAAAATATGTTTTTTAAATGACTGTAAAAAAATTAAGAAATAAAGATAAAGAAAATCTTTAATATCACAAATACTTGAATTTTAAGAATATTTTGAGTGAAAATGGGAAATTTATTCATGTTTTAAATATTATAAAAATACAGTATTACTCTTATCCCTTTATATTCATTAAGAAAGAATATTTATTTCAAATTTACAATAATAAAAATTTATAACACAAACAAAATCTACAACATATTTCACAATTTAAACAATAAAAACAATGTATCAATATGTAGAATTTAATATGCATATTTTACTCTTAAGATATGCACATCACACATTTGTCAAGTCTTGGAGATTTTTTGTAATAAAGATAATGATAAAATTAAATTTTAATAATGCTTGGAATTAATTTATTTCTGGACACACTAGCTAAGGAAAATTAACATTCAGAAATAAATGTCAGTATTACTGAAATAATCATCAATGCAATTCATTTAAAAATTATGAATTAACTCTGATAATAACTGACAAATGTGATATATAAAAAACTACCAAATAATTTAATTTTGATATCAAATTTAATAATGATTGAATCAAACTAGATTACTTAACAATTATTAAATTATTTTAATAAAATAATTTGAGACTATAAATAGGCTTACTACCTTTAATAATCAGATAATTTAGAATAATTCTAAGTAAATTTAGGAAAGTCCTGAAAAATTTCAATTTGTAATGAGAATTCAAATCCATAATTTCCCATTCAACACACAAATGCATTGCCTATATTACTTGAATATTCCTAGATATATATCAATTTAGATTATAAATTTTTGTTATGTACAAAACTTATGGATACAATGTAATAACGTGAAAGAGTCATTTATTATTTAATAGTTATGGTTATGCAAGCAATATCAACAAACAATAGAATTGCTTGTATTCTCTTCTAAAACAGATTTTAAAAAATATTAGTAGTTCTGTTTGAAAATTAAAAATTTACAAAACTAAATGAAATGATACTATAGATGCAATTTTCTATGTATAATCTGGAGTGGTATATACATAGTACTATGTAAAAAATTGCTAGAACAAAAGTAAAACTTTCATATAATCAACACCACCCTATATCTGTACCTCTAAAAAGAACATTCTGACAGTTCCCTTGTTAGTTTAGAAGTCTCAAACATTCTATTTTTTTCTCATTTATTTCATTTTACTTATTTAACAGGTCATTGCACTTGTAATTATAAAATAAGCGAAACAAAACAAATGAGATACTTGAGACAATACCAGCTAAAGTGCATTATGTGTTGAAAATACAAAATAGCCACCAAATGATATTTTCAACCATCATTTCACTTCTAATTTATGTATAAAATAATATTCAATAAATATATATATATATTAAAATTAAACCAAAAGCATTAAATAGAAAAAAAAATTTAATGTCAGTAATATCCAACAAGAATCAATTGCTTAGCTCTTACTTACTGTAAAGAACTAACAAAAAATTGTCAGTCAGCTTCTAAACGAGAAGCATTATAGAAAAATGGGGAAATAGGAGAAATTATCAGCTTTCCAAATTTGAAAATATATAATAATATTGGGTTGTTCGGAAAGTTCGTAGCGATTTTTGATAGCCGACAGTTGAGACACCGATTGACACAAAAATTATTAGAATTGTACAAACCAATGAATATTACGATAAATAACCTTGAGACGCGTCCGTTACAAAAAAAAAAAACGTTAAGATTATTCAAATAGCGTTTAATTTGTCTCATTGCAAAAATGGATGCAAACAACGTGCATTATTGACACTTGTTTCTTTTCTTTTTTCGTAAAGGCAAAAATGCTGTACAAACAGCAAAAAAGATATGTGATGTTTATGGTGGGAATGCTGTATCAGAATCAACTGTTCGAAAGTGGTTTGCAAAATTTAAAACGGGCAATTTCAGCCTTGAAGATGCTCCTCGCTCAGGAAGACCTCTTGTTATTGAAGAGGACCAGATCAAAGCATTATTAGATGAAAACCCTCATTACACAACTCGAGAGATTGCAGACATAGTGAAGTCATCAAACAGTACTGTATTTCAACATCTAAAGAAGCTCGGATACGTGAATCGTTACGACATTTGGATACCTCACGACTTAACGGAAAAAAACATATTGGATCGCATCTCCATTTGTGATTCTCTTGAAAGACGAAATGAAAATGACCCTTTTCTGAAGCGTTTAGTGACAGTTGATGAAAAGTGGATCATTTATAACATCATCAGCCGAAAACGATCATGGGGTAAGAAAAATGAATCACTGTTAAAAACTCCAAAGGTCGGTCTTCATCTAAAGAAGGTCATGCTCACTGTCTGGTAGGATTGGAAACGAATCCTGTACTACGAGCTGCTTCCACAGAATTAAACAATTGATTCTGCTAAGTATTGTTCCCAATTGGATGAACATGGCAATTAAAGAAAAATGTCCGGAACTGGCCAATAGAAAAAAAAAGGCATTGTGTTTCACCAAGATAATGCCAGACCTCACACATCTTTACGAACATGCCAAAAATTATTGGAACCAGGCTGGGATGTTTTACTCCACCCCCCTTACTCACCCGACCTTGCCCCGTCAGACTACCATTTGTTCCGTTCTGTACAAAATTCCCTTCATGATAAAAACTTTGATACTCTGGAAGCTTGCAAAAACCACGTGGATCAGTTTTTCACGGGAAAAACTGGAAAGTTCTACGAAGAGGGTATCATGAAGCTGCCCCATAGATGGCAACACGTCATTAAAAACAATGGCGCATACATAATGGAATAAAAGTATATTTTTAGTTTTAAAACAATTTCATTTATTTCTCTTAAAAATCGCTACGAACTTTCCGAACAACCCAATACAACTAAAGTGGGGACATGCAATACCGTTGCACATACCAACCCCCAAAATTATGCAATGCATATCCTGAATCAACCTCTTAAAGTTTCACTGTTGAAACCTGATAGCCAATCAAAAACATATTTTCAACTTCCAAATGCTAATTGGACAAGAATCAACCAAAATCAATTATAAATCATTTGACTGTTAATAGATAGAAAATAAACTTTAAATTTCGGTTATTAATTTAGTCATTATTATTATAAAATTACAAATGTAATTTCTTTTAAATTAAAACTTCATTTTTACTTTGCTGGTGTTGTTTGATAAACGTATAGATTAAGCTACCAGTAGTTTTTGGCTGAATGGCAACTTCTAGGATTGGCTACAACTTTCATTTCTTAATTTGCCAAACAAGTAAAATTTATTGGAAAATTAAAAATACTACTGGTAGCTTAATCCTTATACATTTAACAAATAACACCAGCAATTTAAAGACACTAGCATTATTGTAAATACTTCCACTCCTTATAAAATATTATAATGATTACCAGCATACCCACCCCCATATCTACATTACTTAATTTGTGGATAGTCGATTTTATACATATAATTGCATATAAATAAAAAAATTACTTTATGAACAAAATTGCATGGATACCATTGTATACACATCTTTGGGTAACTTTGACACAAATTACAATTTTCTTACACAGTTTCTTGCAACAAACAGCAAGTTCTGACAAGCACCATCAACACATGGGTGACACTGAAACTCCAACAAATTTTAGTACATTATTTGTACTGTACATCTTTGGATTTGTTGGTAGGAATCATAAAACATTTTTCTTTTACACAACAATGAATAAAGCAGGCTAAATTAGACAAATGTCTAAATAAATACTGATAAGCCTAATTTAATGTAATGTAGTGGAACATTGTTAAATAAATATGAATTATTGAAAGAAAAAAAAGCTATATTAATATTTCTGCTTAATAAATTTTTTAAATTGGCCATTAAAAACTCTTTAATCAAGTTCTATTGTATTTTATAATCTGTTACTTATCAAATTTAAAATAGGCAACAACTGTGAACAACAAAACTAGTTTTATATTTACATACAACATTTTTCTGAAACAGAAATATATGGATTAAGAATGCAAGTATGTAGATTAGCCAAACTGTACAGAAATATTTACATAAATAGGAACAGGCTGATTAGTGGACTCTGAAATGTTTTCCATTGCAAGATATTATAATACAAATTAATTAAAATTATATTGTGATATAATTATTTTGTCAACTACTTTATTTTAAAAATTAAGAACACTTTTAGAGTTTATTAAAAATAGTAACTTTCATTTATATAAAGATTTTGCAAATGATTTATTTAATTCAATGTAAATAAATCTTTTCTCATACTAACATGAATGAATCCAATAAAACTTGAATAAATATCCCATTTTCATCATATACAAAGATGTTATAAAATGTTAATTTTTTAAATAAAAAGTCCAATATTTAATAAATTTATGTATTCTTTCTATATTTATATAATTGATACTACTTACAGTATTATGATATTCATATTTAGTTCTTTTGTTAATGTAATTTTTATACATAAATTACAAAATTAATAAATAACAACAAGGATAAACTTGTTCTGTAATAATATCACTGTTAAATTTTCTATTGTAAAACAGACCTAAGCATCTTGGTTGCTGTTGAGAACAAATCACACAGGAACACTTTTAGTGAAAAAAGGTTGGTTTATTGATAGGAAAGGATATGCATTTCGGGCTTAATGCCCCTTCTTTAGTCCTATTATAACAGATTTATCAGCAAATTATTATATAGTTACAGATTTACTGATTGTATTGAAATATTTAGAATACGTGTACAAAAGTTTATTCAATAAAACATAATTATCTGAGATTATAGTGACAGTTAGGACAACACGACTCGTGAGAAAACATAAATAAAAAAGAGAAAGAAAGTGGAGCTAAAATACTTTTAGCTCTACCCTTATACACGCAAGAACAGTATAACAATATGTGCTAGAATAAAAAGGGGTAAACTTAAATGTAAAATTAAATACATAATCAAGAGGCAAAATTTTTATAAAATTAATAAGGGAATACCTATAGGGTGCGAAATAATTCTGATGAAATGTACAAAAACAGACCAGATAGGAGAGGTTAAAAAGATGTGAGTATTCCCTGTATCATTCACAGAATGTTTGGTGTGTTGACCTACACAGTGGGATACGATGGAGGGAGGGAGGTGTACATCTTAATGGGCTTTGCTACTTAGTTAAGAATGGTTGCCAGATGTCATTGATAACTATACATGTATTTATGTTCATTCTGTGTATTTCATTTGTTTTAGTAATTTCAATGTGTTCATAATATTTTCTTTTAATAATATTTTTTTCTTTTTTAAGAATTTTGATGCTGTCGAGTGAGATCTCACAGCCAACTTGGTTGCAATGAGTGACGACTGCTCTTATATGCTTTTATACGGGTTTTTAATGCTCTGCTAGTTTCACCTATGTAATAGTACACTTTAGATAACACGTACAAGTGAAGCTGTAAACAAGATTATTATTTAATAAAACATCAGTATTACTATTAGTTTGTTCTTTGACTTTTAAGGAATTTTCGATTTTATTGTTTAGTGTGGGTGTTAAATGATATTATATGGTGTTAGTATTCTTTGGATGTTTTCAAAATTAGTAGAGGTATAATCTAATTTTTCGTAAATTATTTGGTTTGGGTTGACCTGATGAGCAGTTGTGTAGCCATTTGTTGATAATTCTGTCTGGACAGTTATTTAATTGAAAGGTGCGATAAATTTGCTCTATTTCTATGTTTTGGTTAGTAGCATCACTTTTGATTTTGTTGACATACATATTGAAAATGTTCTTTTCAATATACATGGGTGTGCTGGAGTAGTAATTGATTACTTTGCTGACATCACAGGGTTTTATATATTTTTTAAAGGTAAAGAAATTATCATATCTTAGTATAGTGATGTTTAAAAATTAAGTTTGCTGTTATTTTCATTTTCTATTTTGAAACATATATTCTTATGGATATTGTTGGTGTATTGAAGTATGATTTGAGGGTTGGTTAAATGTTTGTTATAAATGACAAGGCAGTCATCAACATCAACATAAAGGTTGTAGAACATTATACCCTGTAGTTTATGGATAATATTATCGATGTTAACCATGCACAGTTCAGCAAATTTTGGACCGATGCAAGAGCCCATAAAGATACCATCTAATTGTCTAAAGAAACCATTATTACAAATAAAATAATTATTGACTAAAACAAATTCGACGAGTTGGGTTATCCATTGTCACAGTTTAAACTATTTAATGTATTTATTATAAACTTTTTTTGGATGGAGGGATACATGTTTTTTATATCCAGGCTCAACAGTCTCATATCTTTATTTATATTGAGATTTTGGAGGTTTTTTATGAACTGGTCAGAGTTTTTAATGCTATTAATTAAATTATCAAATATATTTAGTTTATTTTTAAGGAATTTCTCTAAGTTGTAAAGAACATAAAATTTAAAGTCAACCAGTGGGCAGTAAGATTCATTTAATTTATGGGTTTTTACTGTTGTTGAACCTGGGTATTCTCCAGTTGTAATCAAGATTATTATTAACATCTTTTGTATTAATATAATTAGATTTTTTAAGTTTTTTAATCATTTTTGCTGAACTTAAAGGAGATAAAAGTATTTTAGCTCCATTTTCTTTCCCTTTCTTCACTTATGTTTTCTCACGAGTCGTGTTGTCCTAACTGTCACTATAATCTCAGGTAATTATGTTTTATTGTATAAACCTTTGTAAACATATCCTAAATATTTCAATACAATCAGTAAATCTGTAACTATGTAATAATTTGCTGATAAATCTGTTATAATAGGACTAAAGAGGAGCATTAAGCCCGAAATGCATATCCTTTCCTATCAATAAACCAACTTTTTTCCACTAAAAGTGTTCCTGTGTGATTTGTTCTCAACAGCAACCTCCTTATGCTAAGAAAATATAGATCTAAGCATGTTTAGTCAAAATAAACATAACTTCCTAAAAGTTATAAAAAGAACATTACATACATATGAATAAAAATGGACTCTGGATACCATAAAAAATGACCTATTAAGTCTTTCCTCGTTGTTATTTTCATTTTTTAACATATAAAACAGTTAGTATCTCTAACTTTTTCTTATAATTTAGCTATAAAAATGTAGTATTTTTTTAAATTTCTGAAAATTATAACACATTTTGCAATATCTCATTTAACACATTAAGCACCACAATAGAAAGGATTAAGTTATCACCCAGGGCTATCCTCAATTTATGCACAAAATAGCACAAATGGGATGGCCATTTAATATAATTTTGTCTGCATTATTAAAAAACCATTTTTTCTTAATTTTTAGACATGCTGCAACACAATCAGAAAAAAATCATTCAGACTATGTTATGCCATCTTGTATGCTATCATCAGGTCTTGAATTCAATAGAACTTCTACTATAATCAAGGTTGCATAAATAGACCAATACAAATAATAAAAAAAAATACAATAATCAATACAATAATATATCTACTGTTTTTTTTATCGTTTATGTCCACCGAAAGGAAATAAAAATTGTTTCTTCAATATTTGTTTGTGTGTTATGTATTTACATGATATTGTACTTATTCATGTTCAATGTGCAAGAAAAGCATTAGAAATGGCAAATTTTGCTTGTTTCATATTTTTTAGAGGAAAAAAATTAAGTTCCTATTACTAAAAAATAGTAGAATATATCATAAAAAAATTTACTGGTTTGAGTGGAATTTCCATAACCTCAGGACTTGCACTATTTTCATTATGTTTATATGGATAGCATGTTGCTTCAAAGTAAGACAGCACAGATTTCAACATACAGCATGAGTTGAAATCTATAGGATTTCACTTAGGCTGTGTGTTGCATTTCTGCAACAAGCACTAGTGAAATTCTGAGGTATGTTACATATTTGCAACTCATGGTGCTTGATGTATTAATTCTTTATTAATTTTCTTTTGTCTTTACATAAAATTGCCTAAAAATTTTAGATACTTAAATTCTGTGTGAATCTATTACTTTTAACTAATGTGTATTTATTATCTATTACAGTAGAATCTCGCTTAATGAGCACCTCTCATAACGAGTAATTTGCATAATGAGCAAAACAGATTGTAAAAAAATGACTTGCTTAACAAACAATTTTTCGCATAAAGAGTGAATAGAAGAGGGGAAGTCCCTGATTGTGCCATGCTACCTCAGTCTGTGTTTAGCACTTGTTCTGCTAGCATCTTAGTGTTGCTTGTGATCACATATTTTTCCAAACTCGTGTTCAGACATATTACATATAAACATTAGCAACCATAGTCCGTTTATACAATAAACACATCAAGCGATATGCCAAATTCGTATTGCGTATGAAGCGTATGAAGTTTATTCTTCCAAAACAAACATTTTCCTAACCCCTTCTGGGTTCTTCAGGTAAAACTAGCTGGATCGAAATTGGAATAAGAAAATTTGAAATAATCCGAACGATGTTAGTTTTCGAATGTCCAGTTTGTTTGTGTATTTGGTCACGTGACGTGTTGAAAAGTGTTCGAATTTGACCATCAACATCCAAATGGTAATGAAAGTTAGGTCAACATACATAAAATACGAGATTAAAAGATAAAATGATTGATAAAATACACACACGTTGTCAAGCATTTTTCTTTACCAAGATTGATATAACGCTATCTCTCCATATGTAGTAATGCTTGCCATGCCATGAAAAGGCTAATTTCGTCCTCGTATTAATGCATGTGGATGCGCAATAAGCTTTAAAAATTTCAATTTCCTCTAATCATTTTAGGTGGTCAATGTGTGGTGTGGTAACAATTAATTGTGCTTGTGTGCAATTAATTGTTACCCCATCACACCAAACTTTTGTTACCGTTTGGATGTTGATGGTCAAATTCGAATGCTTTTCAACACATCACGTGACTGAATACGCAAACGAACCGGACATTTGAAAACTAACATCGTTCGGATTATTTCAAATTTTCTTATTCCAATTTCAATCCAGCTAGTTTTACCTGAATAAGAACCCAGAAGGGGTTAGGAAAACATTTGTTTTGGAAGAATAAACTTCATACACACCGGTTACAGGTTCAAGTAGATAGAATTTATGTTATACAACCTGGTATGCAGTTACTGATTTATAAATATTAGAATTTAAAGAATTGGTACTTTTCTGTTAACTGGGCACAGTCATTTTTACTACTATTTTTAGCAAAATGTTGTAATATTAAACATGTGTATAAA
The DNA here is from genome assembly GCF_030686945.1 of Centruroides vittatus. Taxonomy (NCBI): domain Eukaryota; kingdom Metazoa; phylum Arthropoda; class Arachnida; order Scorpiones; family Buthidae; genus Centruroides; species Centruroides vittatus. Next base: position 1,319,589 of record NW_027122214.1, read on the forward strand.
CATATTTATTGTAATATTAAACATGTGTGAATTACAAAATAAAATATTGATTTTGCTAAAAATAGTAGTAAAAATGACTGGTGCCTAGTTAATGGAAAAGAACCAAATAATTTGACTAGAGGTAGGCAGTTATGCTGCCATCTTGTATTAAATTTAATGACTGATTCCAAATTAAATTTCAATTTTTTTTTTTTTGTTTTCTGCAAATTGAATTTGCATTTCAGCTTGGTTCATTCTGCCCTAGGAGAAAAGATCGTGATGATTTATGCTCTTAACAATGTATACTGTATAATTTTCTTTGAATAAACATTATAAAATATTTGAATATTTTTTCAGCATGGAACACATTATCATATTTTACATTAATTTATATGGAAAAAATTGTTTCGCTTAACAAGTGTTTTTCATTACCAGATTCTGGAACAAATGCTCATTAAGAGAGGTTCCACTGTACTTGTAACAATTTAGTTTATTAACAACTCTAGTTTTGCATTAAAAAATTTTGGCATAATCATATCATCTAGATCTATTTCAATATTATAATTTATTCATACTCGTAAGAAAGATCATAGCACCTCTAAGACAATAGCATTTGTCATAAAATATCCCTATTAAAAATTAGTAGTCTAATAATAAATCATTTTATAGAAAAATATATTTTAATTTTTGAAATTATTTAAAAACTAGAATAATCCACCTTCAATGAATAAAAAAAAAAAAAAAAAAAAAAAACCCTATTTCATACAAAAAGTCAATTTAATGTAAAAACAAACATTTTGAATTATTTTTAGTAATCATTATCAAATTTCACTTACATGAAACTCAAATAACATTCTATACATTTAAATTTGCATGTTTATAACGATCAAAGAATATAACAATATATAAATATCAAAATTCTTAATATAAATTGATAAAAATAACATATTAAAAACATGCAAAAACAGATAATTAAATATAATTAAAATAATAAAATATCAATAGAAGTTCCAGTCCATTTACAAGTTTTTTCCCCCCACAAAATCTTTATGCACTGGACTGGGAGGTTGCATTTTGTACTGTACAGTACATTATAGTGTCCAATGCATCTCTATTTGAAGTTTCTTATGTTATCTGGATAATTAGCTAAACGTGGATCTCAAATAAAACTGATAATCTTGACTTTATACAAAAAGTACAAAATGATGAATTCTTATGAATTCATCTTCTTGTACTGCTAGTTTATCAGTGGTAGAATATACTGTATATGGTGGCTTACATCATATTTATGTTGTCATAACTCATAACATACTTATGTTAGTCTAACATCATATTTATATTGTTTACATTAACTGAAAATGCTTGTTTTTACATTAATTTGACTGCTGATATGAAATAATAGTTTGCCTTGTTCATATATCTAGTTTGTGTTTATATAATACATGCATATATACATATAAGTAATCTTCCTATTGATATTAATGTTCTATGACAGCAGTTCAAATCACAGTATGTACAGTATTTTCCTTTTTCTTAGCTTTTAGTTATTTTTCCATTTTATTGTAAACATTTAACTCAAAATAATGCCCCTTGATAACTAGAAATATTTATAGTTCTTTACATAACATGAGAGATTCATTTTCATCAACTTTCTCTAAATATACTGTATGATGATTTTACATTAAATAAACAAAAATAAATCTTAAGTAATGTAATTTCTAAAACTAAGTTACCATATTCTTAAATTTGAGATTAAAAATGTAAAAAAACAATATTCCTTTACTTTTTTAAAAATTTAAACTGAAATAGTAATATCTAAATTCACATATCAGCTAATATCATGCATGATAGATTACCAGAAAATCATGCTTCTGAATTTCTTTTCTGTTAATTTAATTATGCAATTAGATATTACATATTAAATTTAACATTCATGTAGTATAGTACTTTGTCCTTAATAATTTACTACAGAAATTCTGGCTAGTTCTTGTTTTGAATAAAAATTTCTAATATTTTTATCAAATTATATACAAAGATGAAGAGGACAAATAAAAGTTTAGGCAAAACAATCAATTTTTTGTCATTATTATTATTATTTTATCTTTTTCCAGTTTTATGCCTGTAACCCTTAAATATCTTTTACATCATTTATGTTCACACTAGCATACAAACTGCTAAAAATACATAAATGAATAAAAAAAGAAGTTTTTGCTTACATTGATTAACAGTATTAATATAAAGGTTTGTGTAAATGTCTTAAAATAAAGCTACTACTTATCATCATACCCACTTTTACAAGTAATTGTTATAGTTTTTGAAAATTACTTGTAAAAGTGATTTTGAAAAACATTGTAATCACATCAGATTTAATCAAGTAAAATATGATGTGATTACAAGTCACACTTATCAAGTAATCACACTTATTTATAATATTAATTAGAGTATTCAAAACATTTGCTATTCACGAAATGCCAAGCAAACATTTAGTGAATACATAGTCACTAAATGTTTGCTTGGATGGTTTTACTCATGATGAATGTTTAGCATTTGCCATTTCCCAATTTATCAAGATTGTTCCTGCAATGAACCAATGCTTGGCAAATAATGAAATGTGTGTACCTCCATGTTTGCCAAGTAACAATCAGTTCAGTAAATCATTTGGTGAAAAGCAAATATTTGGCATTCAGTGAATAATGAATGTGTGGATGTGACTTATGTTAAAACTATTCATCTCTCAAAATTTACTGCAGAAGTAAATCAATTTTTTATTGATATAACAATTTAACTTCTTTGATTTTGATTGTGATCTCCAGCAGATGGTGTTAAAAATGTAATGCTTTTTCTATGGGAAAAATCCTTATTCAAAATGAAAGTGGATGGATTCTAACACAAAAACTGTTTAGTTCTATCTACTTTCATTTTCAAGAATTTTTGAAAAAGGACTTTTCCATAAAAAAAGCATTAAATTTTTAATACCATCTGCTTGAGATCACATGCATAACCAAACAAGCAACACAACCAACCTTACAATCAACCTTAAGTTGAAAGCATTTCAACTTGATTTTATATTACAAAATCCAAAAAATAATGTAGAAAGTAATTGTTGCAGCTATTTTGTAGCAGTTTGTATACTTATTAAATTTAAAGAAAAGTTTGTATCATCCTCTTTTGATTTTTATTATTTTACATACAAATTGAAATATATCATATGAAGTCTCTAAAGAAATTTAAAAACATAACTAGAAATCCTTCAGAAAGTTTTGTTCTCGTATGAAAAAGTTTTACTTTTTAATCTTGATTTAAATACTTTTAAGATATATAAACATATTATTTTGTTGTTTAAAAGCAGACTTTGAAATTTTATTTATATATATATAATTATCAACTCTCTGTCAATGCTCTAATAACTAGCTATTTTAAAATGTTTCTATTTAGCATTGATTTTCCCAAAAATTAATTCCCATAACTAGTAAATGTTGCTTTGATAAATATTATGACTCAATAAGTTGTTATATTAATATTCGTCAAATTAAAATATTTTTAATAAATGTATTGTTGACTAGATAAAATTGTTCACATCATCAAACATTGAGAAGGATCTGATACAGTATAAAATTCGATTATATTTTAAAAATTAAAAACATTTTTCTTACTTTCAGTCACTATTTTTAGATAAAATTAATAATTTTAAGTTTTGCTTCTTAAGTGTTTAGATGTGGATATTTCAAAACAATCATTAGGAAACAAAAAACTTAACATAGAGTAAATATAAAATTCTTTTAGGCCTACTTGATTTTTATGAACAATTTATAATCTTTCAGTCATTATCAAATAATATACATATTTTGAATTTTTCTAATTGAAACAGAAAAATAAATTCATAATAAAGCTAGCAAAGAATGTAATATAACAATTATATAACATACGTAAATCTACATCTCTGCCTTAAAATTGAAAAAGTAAAGTAATACATGAACAGTATATATTAAATAATGAAATATTAATCATTAACAAGCTCTCATAGTAACTTGTTAATTGATATTTGTATTTTTCTTCTGTTAATTTTGAATGCTGAATTTGAGTAAATACAACAGAGAATATGTACAGTGCATTTTTGTTTTAAAAAATATGAATTTATTTTCCTATGTTCTTATAGATAACTCTCAAAACTAATATATTCTGAAAAAATATATAAGAATCTATTAAAACTAAAATTTTAATAATATGCTTTTAAACAAGAAATTATAAGACTAATCAAAATGATTATCAAAGAATTAAATCATCATCAAAATAAAATTTAAATGAAAAAGCAAAATAGCCAAAAAAACAAAAAAAAACTACATACCAAATAATAACGAAAATGAACAAAACTAGTAGTAATAATTAATATAATAATTATGTATCACAGATCATACAGATTTTATTGAATAAAAAAATTTCTTTAATGTATTTATTATTTATTGTAAGTTAAAAAAAATATATTTCTGAAAGTATGTGTTTGTTATATTTTTCTTAATGATCTATTTATATGTGATGTAAAGGATCAAATAAAGGCATACATAACCCATCGACTAACAGCAGTTAGCAATCTGCCACAGAGATTTTTTATAGATTCATTATAATTTATTGGGAATCAATTTAAATATTTCTTAACTATATCAAATAAATATAGTAACCAGAGTAAATTATTTTTTACTTTGATATAAAATGCTAGACTTTTAAACTTTTAAATATATAAATAAAACATAAAAAGAACTTAAATCCAAACTTAAGAAAATTGCAATATCTAAATAAACAAACATAACAAAAACAAATTAAAAAGTACAAATTACTCAATCTTCTCAGCAGCTTAAGTAAACAATTTTATATTTTTAATTTTCTGAAATATATTACAATAAAATTTTGAAATACTTCAGAAAATTTTATATTGTAAATTATTATTTGCAGTTTAATAATTTAAAATATAGTAACAGAGTTCTAACCTCAATACTCAATAAATCAATTATTATAATATAATTTAAAATGTAGTTCTTAAAACTTTTTACATGTTTACATTTCATTATTTCAAAACATTTTAAGCTGTCAAGAGGATTTTTTGAATGATTATTTTAACAAAATACTCAATATTTCATTTAAATAAAATATTAAATCTTCATTTTAATAATAAAGAAATATCAGCAAATAATTTATTCATAAATATTTTTCTTTAATTTAAAATTCAAATACAAAATTTTTATACTATATATTATTAGTGATACAATTTAAATTGTATGATATTTAACAGAAAAATGCCACTTGTACATTAATGGAAACTTTCACATTAAAATGAACTTTAAAAAATTTAAAGTATCTTTTATAATCAAATATCTTAATAAGTTTTGTTGAAAAACTATAGTTTTAGATGATGATTATTATTTTATTGAAGACTTAATAAAATTTGTTATCTTTATATAAATATATTTACACAATATATTTGAAAATATAATAATTATTAATCAAAATAAAATATGAATCTAATCTTAAAATAATAATATATTGATACTAGATTGACAATCAATATCTACTAGTAAAAAGTTGAGACAAATCCATTGAATATAGTCACAAATTTTATTCATTTTCAATTGTAAGAACAACAGTAATACTAACCTCCTTTAAAAATAAAAAAAATCAGTGCAGTGATGTTATTCCTTGGATTAAAAGTATTGGATTAGAAATAAACATGACTCAATTTGATGGATTTTGCCTCAACTTTTTACTAAAAGGCAAGTCATGCCTTAAAGATTTTGTTAAAAATGAATTCTTTATTACATATTATTAATAAAAATTATTGTTTTAAAATTTTCCAGATTTTATAAAGTAGTTAAGAGTAAATTCTGTTTAAAAAATTTATACTGTAATAAAGTACAGTACATGTACATATATAAGAAAATATTAATATGAATTCAGTAGTTTATAAGTCTTTTTAAATATCTTATATGAACACTTTGTTTCATAAAGTTTCATTTTAATTTAAATATTTGATATTACTGCTCTAAACAAATTTTTCCTACTAAAGAATTTAAATTTAAAAGAAAATATGAATTACTAATTTACATTTTAAAAAGTATCATCATCATCATATAAGTCATGAAATCTTTACGGAGTGCATGTTTTTGTTCTGAATCTTTTGAACTGTTTCAATCACTATAATTTAGGAACTAAGTAAGTCATTTACCTTACTTCATGCCTGAAAGCAAATATCACTTGTTTCCAAACTTAAAAGCATGTTTTAAGAAAGATAAATGCTAGTATTTTTATATATGATCACATAAAATATAATGATGATAAAAGTAAAGTGAAGATATGGTAATTATATTATATTAATAGTATTAATTATTTAACATTAAAAATTAATTAGATGTTTAATTCTAAATACATACAATGAATATGAAAAATTTTCAATTATAAAAATAAATCAAAATAAACTGATATATATATTTAAAAAAAATATAAATTTTAGATTTTAAATAATAAATATATTTTAAATCATCTACAGTAAATATAATTCTAAATAAAAATGAAACATTATATTAAAAAATAAGAAAAAACAAAGTACTATAACTTTTCTAAAATATTTGAAAAATTTAAAAATTAAATGAATTATTACTTCTTCAAACTCTGACTTCCTCCTGCCATTTCTTGCCTAATTATTAAAAATTAATATTAAGTACATGATAAAAAAAAATTCAAGTTACATATTAGAATTATTTATTTATTCATTCATTAAATGCAAATTTTTAAACAAAATTTAGTTATTTCCCTTATTATATGTATAATAATATTTCCTGTTAGTCAGAGTAGGGTTATCAGAGTTTAGCTCTAAAACAACAATAAAAAATACTTTAAAATTAATTTTGTATTATTGCATTAAGATTTTTAAAAAATAAACAAATAACTCAATTTAAATTCTTCAGAGACTTATTCTAATGAATGAATGGTTTGATTTGAACTAGTTTTTATTTTACAAAAAATTCTAACAAGATTAAAAAGCAAATAAACAGCCAGATTCCTTTAATCAGACTATTAAAGCTAAATAATTACTAAGAAATTTGGTAAGAAGTAAGTGGTTAAGTTACCACCTTGATTAATTTAATAAATATAAAATAAGTATATGAATTTAATTTTAGGGTATTCTGAAAGAAAAGATCACTCAAGAGTGGAAATCAAACCCACAACTTCTGCTTACTGTGCAGAAGTCTGCAAAGGTCCAGGTAATGTAACTGATAACACCTTTGCATGGTAAACAGAGTTGCAGGCACAAGTCCCTGTCTGGGCTGTTCTTTTCTTTTAGAATTTTCTAGAATTAAATTTATTTATTTATAATTATTAATTTTAACAAGAGATGACCTCCTGCCAAATCACTTAGTACATTATTTAGCTTTAATAGCCTGATAAAGGAATCCAGTTATTCATTTGATATTTGAAGGTTAAAAAACATTGTAAAATAAGTATTACAATGCTTTTTAATTATTACCATAATTTCTCTCAAACAGTAAATTTCATCAATTCAAAATGATGAAAATCCAGTGACATAAGGATAGACTAAAATATAATAAATATTGATAAATAGATGATAAATATATGGATAGAGAAATAGGAAAAAAAAGAACAAACAGAAACCTACATATCATTTGCTAATATAAAAGAAAAGTTATTAAAAGTTACCCTAAAAAGAAAGACTAAATCTAATTATATAAAATTACATGTCCTGACTGACTGACTTATCATCACCCAGAGCAAACTGCCGAACCTAAAGTGGTGAAATTTGGTACACAGTTAGGGGTACATCATGAAAATGCACACTAAGAAGGGATTTTTGGAAATTCTCCTGTGGGAGAGAGAGGGAGATTATTAAGGCTTAACCTGAAGAACAGTTTCTACTATACTATTTTAGAGGCATTTTTTTTTTGTTTTTAACTACATTTAGTCTTCATTGAGATTTGTATTAAATTGATAACATTTCAGACAGTGTTATAAATATTTTTATATATTTTGATTTTTTAACTATATGTTCAAATCCTTTTAAATTCAAATTTGTTATTGCATATTAGTTCAATTATAGAATGATTGTAAACATTCCAGAAAATTGATCAGGTTGAAAACTTTTGTTTGAAGAAGTAAAATGATTCTGAGCAACAAGAGGTATGTATGTGTTATATAACAAATACTATGGTTGTTGAAGATTACCATTGATAGTAATAACTTAATTTCCAAACATACAATATTTACCAAATCATCCAAATCGTTTGCCCAAGCAATGCCGGGCTCATTTGCTAGTGCATACATATACAGGGTGTTTCAAAACTATATGTCAGAATGTAAAGGCAGGTAGAGGGGACCTAAATAAGCAGATTTTGTAAATGAATGTGGGTGCAGAAATGCAGCGTTGAAGTGCTAGCACATAAGGCAGTATTAACAACAGGTAAGTGAAAAGACAAGTATAGACAAAGGAAAGCAACAATTTATTTATCAAAAATTTTGCAATAGCTGCTTGAAAGAGCGACCACCAACAGCAACACAAGATTCACAGCGGCAGTGCATGGATTGGTGTACATTAGTAAAAACATCAGGCATGTCATGCACATTTTCAGCAGCAACAGACAATTGGGCAACCAGATCTTCTTCAGATGTTATGGGACTATCGTACACCATACTCTTAATGTGACACCAAAAAAAAAAAAAAAAAAAAAAAAAAAAAATCCAAGCATGTCAAATCTGGGGAGCCCGGTGGCCAAGGAATAGGTCCACCCATCCTATCCAATGCTGTCCGTAGATAGCGTCCAGGTGATTCCTGATGATCCTGCTGAAGTGAGCAGCATCTCCATTTCCTTGTGTAGCCCCATACATGAAATGCATGTTGACAAGCTCTGTCTTGGTGTAACAATGCATGTTGCTCAAGATCTGTTTGGGAATGATGATTCAAGCCAGCGAAGTGCTTTAATCCACCGAACTCAACAGCACCCTCTCGCTGCATTTCTGCACTCACATTCATTTATGAAATCTGCTTATTTAGGTCCCCTCTACCTGCCTTTACATTTCTGACATATAGTTTTTGAAACACCCTGTATAATAGATGAATGGTATGATTGATTTTTACACCTGCTTTGAGTGAACAAAAAAAAAAAATTTAATATTTAATTGATTAATCTCAGTAGTTTAAATAAAATTATTATAAGAAAAAAGAAGTTTAAGAAAATCTACTCTGTGTTCCAATTTTCAGTATGGGAGGAAAAAAAATTGGTTTATTTAAAATAAGATTATAAAAATTGAGAAAAATTAAAACTTTCACAAATAATTATGGTGCTTAAATTTTATAATGCAAAAAATATCAAATCAGTAATTACTCCAAAATATCTTACCGATCATGCTCTTTTTCAACAAGATGATAACGTGCCCTGAAAGCCACCAAGTGAGCATAATAAGCAGGAGCTGGAATTGAGACAGATCGGGTGCAACGAACGTAAGTATGGCACAATTGGTATGTCAGGCACTGTAATTCATCTGCTGTGAATTGGTTGTCATCCCAAAGAACATGGTAATGTGAAGGTCGGCTTGTGCCCTGTAACAATATATACATATACAGGTATATACTTCAAAATTTAGACATTAAAATAAAATGAAAATCATTCATTAAATAACAATTTATAAGCTTTATTTATGGAAATTTATTTCTTCAACTAACCTGTATTAATTAAAACAATCTGAAATATTATAATAAATATAATAATATAAATACTATAATGTTAGAAAATTGAGAAACTGAATGTTTCTATCAGTTACATAATGCCATCATATAATAATATTTCTAATATATCTATTATATTATATTTTCATATATCAGAATCTAATAATTTTATCTTTCTAATTTTCTTATAACTAACTAAACTTATTTAAAAAGAGAGAGATAGTAAATAAAACTAAATCATAAATTAGAAATATGGAATTTTGAATGCCTAAACATAGGCATCACTATTATACAATATTTTATTAGAACACAATTACTATTTCATAATGTATGATTATATTTTTTCTTTTTTTTTTTACTAGGCCCATCAATGGCCAAGTGGTCTTCATTCCCTGAACACTGGGAGTTCGGTCATGGATTCACGCCTCGCTCAGACGGGCTGGCCACATGGAGTTTTCCGGATTTTCTCCACGTCTGTAACACCTAAATACAGGCCAGTTTCCCTTAAAAAGACTTCCCCTATACTGGTGCTATTGCTCCCATGATCACCTATGGGTGCGAGGTCTGGAGGAGGGTGATCACCAGGGTCCATGCAGGGAGAAAGCTTTTACCTATCCAAAGGCAAGCTGCACTAAGGACTATAGAATTACATCTACAGAGGCCCTTCTGGTTATTGCTGGGCTCACCCCTGTTGACCTCATCATCAGGGGTATGTACTGGAGGTTCCACCTCCTCAGGGCTCATCTCCCTGGGATGGCAAATATCCTATCCTCCTCGATGATCTTCCTCCCCCCTTCAGGTGGTGTGGGACAACCTTAGGGATAAGAACATCAATTTAATGTTTAACCATCATTCAAACCTTCTTGCAATGCTTTCTACTGTGGACTTCTCCTTTGAGGGGGCAAGCTCCCCAAAGGGGCTCAATATTTACACTGATGGGTTGAGGAACCACTCTGGGGTCAGTTGTGTAACAATGGCGGTGGATTACCACAGGGATTTCTTCTACCAGGGAAAATCCTCTCTGGCTGCACACTGCAGCATCAACCAGGCCAAGTCCTTAGCCATCCTCAAGGCCCTCCATCTCATTACCCACCATAACTTAGGCAAGAAAGCCTGCCAAATAAACATCATTTCAGACAGTAGAGTTGCCTTCTATCAGATTAGGGCTCAAAAAATGCACCTTCCTATTATTAGGGATTGCCTTGATGCTATTGCTGAGATAGCTACCCTCACTCATCTAAGGTTTTTGCTGGATATGAGGTCACAGCAACAACCCAGTCAAGGGCGTCGCCAGGGGGAGGGGCAGAGGGGCAGTTGCCCTCCCCTGGAAATTCGAAAAAGTTATTTAAATGCTAAGTTTTAATTAAAATAATCTTCTAGGCTTCTTGTAAGTTAAAGAAAATGTTTTATTTGAGATATTTCTTTTCCGGTACATAGTAAATGATTAAAACTTTATGAATCGTTTCTATTTTACCTACATACAATTCATATCCTCTATCAATTTACATCATCTTGCCCCCCCCTTACCCATTGGCTGGCGTCGTACTTGAACCCAGTGCTGACTTTCTGGTAAAGAAGGCGGCCAATGATGAAGGGAAAATCTACAACTGTATTCTACCTTTCTGGGTCTATCACTAAATCAACAACACCATCCATGACATTGGCAGCAGCAGTGGACATCAAGCAATAAGGGTAGGGTTACCCACCAGTTTCTCCAAAATATTAAGCTTCCCCAACACTTCACCCCAGACTTCAATTCCATCCAGTTTATAACTGGGCATGGGTGCCAACCTAGCAAAGTAGGATCTGAAACGATCCTACTTTGCTAGATTTCTTAATCAAGGGGATGGGACAATAACGTCTCAACTGATATCCTCTGCACATCATTTATGATTGTGTATGGTTCTCCCACACCCAGAACCACTTCATCTCCACCTCAATCAGCGAGGGAATTGCATGGCCTTGCTCACCTGAAAACATTAACAACAAGAATATTTGCATGGTATTCGTAGAATTCACCAGGAAGGCTCACAAGGAACTGAAGTTCAACCATTGACAAGTGACAACACCCACTAATAATCAGGACTAAAAAGCTGCATCCCCAGAAGGCATCTCTTCTTATGACTTAGCTGTCAGTCTCAACCCAACCACCAGGCACGGCTACCTTTGTTGTCCTTTCTGTCCATTTCGTCACGTTCTCTAGCGGTCAAGCAGCCACTAATTGGATTACCTATCACTGGAGGGCATTGTTCTTTGTACTATGTATCATGACTCGGTCTCCTGTATGTAATCATCCACATTTCTCTTGTATTTTTATTTGTACTTTTAGTATTATTTACAACGTAATATCCAAATTTCTCTCTGTATTACCTACGGGTTTCTTTATAAAACCATGGTTGTTTATGTATGTGATTACTTTTACCCTGTATAACTTGCACGGCCTGTATTTTTCTAGTGGTCCCTATCAATGGAACCTGGCAAGCACTTATGATCTCTCCTCTTCCCCCTTTCGTCTTCCCTTTCTACCTGCCCCTCCCCTAGCACCATGCCTCCCCTCCTTCCTTCTTTCACGGTGGCTATATCTGTGAGGACGGCCACACTACCTTTCCTTCCTATTCCTATGTTATTAAAATGATAAGCTCTTGTAAAAAACCTAACTAAAACTTTACCAAAATAAATTCAATATAAAAGTAAAATTTTCAACATAAATATAAATTAATCTGTTTAATGAATTATCAATTATAAGTACACAATAATCTGAAACGATTTTTCTAACTTAAAAGTATAGAATTAATTCTAACATTATTTGTTTACAAAGTAAAATAAATTTCATTAGTCATAACTATCTGATATCCATCTTCTACTATCATTAAAAGTTTACTTTATAGACAATTATTCAAATAAAACCTGACTGTTTACTATGAAAAAATAGATAAAACTTCTTAAATAAAACTTTTATTCTACTTTCAATAACTAATAACATATTTAACAAAAAAAAAATTATTTTGAGAAATATATTTTTCATAAAGACTAATATTTGACAGAAAAACTTACATATTGCTTTTCATATTAATTTTATTTACGGCAGAACCCCAATTATTCAAGGTAAATATGGACCAATGTTACCTCAGATAACTGAAAACTTTGATGATATGAACAACCAACCATTTCAGACTAAAAATTACCAATATAAGAGATTTATATGGTATTATTTTATGCCTCTTTTTATATCTTAATGAATTTAATCATACAAAAGAACAGTAATTTTACATTATTTACTGTACAGCTAATATGCACAATAATTTTAAGAACAATAAGAACAAAAACATGAATTATGTAAATTATTGTAGTTACTTTAATACATGTACCATTTTAAACTTTCTTTTATGAATTATCGTATAAGAAAAATAGTGTATTGATTGCAGGTTTGTCCCAGATAACTGAGGCTTGGATAGTCAGGGTTCTACTGTAGTTTTAATTAAAATGATGAGAAAAATTACTTACTTGTATACCTGCATGACTACAAAGATAAAAATCAAATTCTGTTGGATGTGTTATACCAACATCAACTGTAGTGCCAGCTGGAATGTTACCACTTTTTCCAATTTGTTCCTTTTTATCAGAACAGAACAATCTGGTATGATGACGTTTTTGAACTACTATAAAAGTTATACCTGGTTTATAATCCACTTCTAATTTCATACAGGCTTCCCTAACAGCTAATAATTCATGAGCAAGAACCTATAGTTTATCAAAATAAAGTTTTTAGTAAAGTCATTTAAAAAAGTTTTTTAAATTCTATCTAATGCTTTCGGCTATCTGTGTAGCGTTGTCAAGATCGAACACTTTTGAATGGCTACATAGATAGCCAAAAGCATTATATAAAATTTAAAAATAATTGCTGGAATAGGGTTTTCGTCTTTAAGTATTTACAATAATCCAGTTCAAGGTCAATAAATGAGATTAAGAAAAGTTGATTCTAACAATAAAATTAAAATATATTTGACTATAATTGCATAAAACATATTAATATCTGGTTTAATAAATAAAAATTTTAAGAATCTAAATTACTGATTATTTTTATATAAAAAGAAACAATATACCTGATGAAACTGGCCTTCCGATACCCCATCTCTATAAAAAATTATCCTATTTGGCTTGAAACGGGTTGATTTATAAAACTGAATTAACAATTCTCTAACCATACAAGATAAATCTTGTATAATTTCTTGGCGATGCTGCTGCACACGAACAGTTGCTGCATACCTGCTTGGATGAGCATCCATACTACCAACAACCTTTAACAAACAGATAAATATTTATTTAATTGTAAAAAATGAATGTTTGGAATTTTATGTTAACATTTATATTTAATACTAGTCCTCTAAATCTGATTTCAATTGAAATTTAATATTTGAATTACATGCTATGTGGATATGTTTGCTTTAAAAAACAGTTTTGCAATGTGTCTATAATATATTGCAGATCTTGTAAAAAATGCATACTTGAATTTTTACAAGATCTGCAGTATATTATAGACACATGAAAATGAATACTAATAAAAAAATATTAATGTTTCTTATGTATGACAAAAAAATTAAAATATGTTATTAATTGAAATTTCTTCTAGTGGGTCGCATTTGTTCAATCAAGGACCGAGCGATTTTTTCCAGAATTTGTGTTCGAACACCAAATTGTTCCAGTTGGAAACAGTTAAGTGTTGAAATACCACCATATTTCGTTCGTCATTTTTACAAATGAGTACTTAACTAAAAATATTTAAATAAACTTTACTAAATATGTACATTAATCTCTAAAGACAAAACAAAGTGATAGTTAAAGCTTGAAATCTAAAAGCAACACCTGGTTGATAAAAAAGCTAGAACAAGAGAAAAGAAATTGCACTATCAATTTTTATTAAAACTGATAAAAGGCACAAAACAAATTGAAAATTTTAATATTTTAAAATCCGAGGGCAAATTTGAGATAACATGCATGCTTATTTGAATAAAAAATATTGAATAAAGAAGTATGCACTTAAAAGTGAAATTTTGCACATATGATTTCCAAATTCTCAAACTGTGTTAGAGCAAAACTGGTGTTGTAGAAGGGATACCCGTATATCAATTGTCAGTAATCATTGTTCAATAAAGTGATAATTTTATTCCAGAATTGTAGCAAACAAAGTGATAAATTACAGTGGCGTGCCGTGACATTTGATGATAGGGAAGCTGTGTTTCTGTAAAAAGCCGACTTCCAGGGGCAATCAGTTAATTGCGCGTCAGTAATGGTCTAAAGTCCACTCGTACATGGGTGGTGGCTGTAGAGACAAATACAACAAGTATCTGACAAAAACCGTTTATTTTAACATAAAATAAACATATACTATGTTTATTTTAACATAAAATAAACATATACTATGTACAAAATAGTTTGCTTTAGAACAATCAGCCATTCGGACATCCTGGGCGTCGATGTGGTTCTTCGATGGTCGATCGAAGGTGGCCCCGGGATAGTGGTGTTGACAAGTCTTTAAGGCATGAGGAGACTTCGTCCATTGGAGTCAGAGACACTGTCTAAGTTCAAAGTGGCAAGGGTTACAGGTTGGCACAATAGACCCGAAATTGTTTTTTTTTTTTTTTTTTTTTTTTTTGCGCATTCACACGCTACGTTTTGGTTATTCGGAACATTAACCGAGTGCCAGGTGTCCTCGATTGTCGGAGATTATATCAATCTCCGTTGTTTCTTTCATCCATTTTGATTGATCGTTCTCCCTCAATCACGCTTCCAGAGCGGTTGGTCCCTTGTTACTAAACATAACGAGACTCTTACCTGGAGAGTGAGAAAAGTCAAAATTGAAGACGAATTCGATTTTCCACCGATCATAGGACAACTTTCTTCCACGATTTATGGTTTCTGCCTGGCAGTTTGATATAAACAATGAGTGTCCGACTACAAACGACTTTTACCTATGTTTTTTTAAACTAATAAATTTTTCTCTAAATTAATCGTTTTTTCGCGTTTTTCGTGACAAGTCAGACCTGTCCGGTACATGAAATTTCCATAAAAGTTTTAAACAAATACTGGAAATAACAAAAATAAACAATTTATGTATTTTAGTTCTAAAATACAAATAATACATACATAATACAAATTGATACAATACAAACAATGATAGAAAAACTTGTGTTTTTTTAATTTTTTATAAACTAACTCTATTTGCCGATTTTTTCTGCAAAGTCGTTAATTACTTTATCATAAAAGTTGCTGGTTGTTGACTCCATCAACGTATTTAAAAGCACTTTTTCTGTCGAAAGCAACGCCAGCGACGACAATTTTTCCTCCGACCGAATGTTCCTGGCCATGTATGAATTCGCTCCGTGGTCGAAAAACTGCACTCAACAGACCCACTGGCAGATGGTGCCATAAAAATTAATGATATTAAATCATATAATTCTTTTAGTACGTCTTTGTTCAGATCGACATTAATTATAATATGTTTTATGTTTAAGAGTTACTTGTCAATATAGTCCGGACACGAATATAAATATTGCGATTCACTACGTAATTTAGATAAATCAAAAAATTTCCCATAAAATTTACTTCATTTAAAAAATTAAAACATGCTTGGAAAAATTGTTAATAATTTTAATATTATGAAAAACATCTAAGAGTGATAAAAATTCTAAAGATTTTATGTCTGAAAATCTGTCAATATAATTATAATTTTCTTTTAATTATACTGTAATTAAATATAACTTTGCAAAAAAAACGTACATAAAAATAACATTGAATACTCTTTACTTTTTAAATCAAACAATTCACTTAGTCAGATAGCTCCTTACCCAGTGGCTAAGGAATAGAATCGTTGGAAGCGTTGCACGTGTGTAGTTTCCACCAGCTTTAGCTGGTGGAAACTACACACCAGCTGAGGTTGGTCTCTGTAAAGCATATGCGCCAATGCCCTCTGGCTGTTTACACCATTCAGTTATTCTTGCCATGAAAGCTGTCTCAGAAGCGCTTCCATTCCATCACTGACATTCGAATATACATTAGCAATCTTATTGTTTTTTTCCACATACAGTACAGAATTTTTTAATAAGATACATAATGCAGTTATAATAAAATATTAATTTTAATTAATTCACAATGAAAATTTATATTTTAGAAGATACAAGGGAAGGTCATTGGAAGGTGGATGTGGCACTTCCACTGCTTCCAATGACGGCACGCCACTGATAAATTAACATCCAGAGGTGGCCTACCCAATTCCATTCTTATAATAGGTCTTGGCATAGAACAATTTAAATGAAAAACTTGTTTGAAGAAAAACAATTCTATATTTTTTCAACTTTGTCTACCAATAATACTCCCCATATAAGAAATGCATATAAAATATTCTATCTAATTAGTGCATCAAATAAACTAAAGTAGTTATTAAGCAAAGAGATTCTCAATTTAACAAGAAGCTTGGTTAGATTCAAAATTTTTGCATTAGCATCTAGTGTAACTTTTTCCAAATGAAAAGAAAATGAACAGTAAATGGTAAAATCAATATCTAAATATTTAAAGTTTGAAACAATATCCAGTTTGTGATTCTCTAAATAAAATTTATCCAATTTTTTAAGCTTGCCACATCTTCAACAAATCATTATTTCATTTTTTTGAGATTAATGATTAGTCAGTTGTCCTGACAGTATTTACAGATCAAATTAATCTTTCTTGAAGAGCAACTGCTGTGTTATGCTTGTTAGTCAACAAACAAACATTGCCCACATAAGAGGCAATTTATGTTCACATATGATGATAAAGAAATTTCAGAATTTTGACCTTGCAGAAATTTCAATCATTCAGAAAAAGAATTATAGTTAAAGCTTCTTCTTGAGCATCTTTTGTTCGATGTAACAAATTCTGTACAAAAAGATGTTTCTTCTATTAAATAACATATGTTCAAAAACAAATTTTTTAGTAAATTAATGAAATTTAAAGAATGACCCATTCATCCAAGTTTAAACCATAGTATGTCATGATCAACAGAATCAAAAACTTTAAGTCTATAAAACCTGCATACAGTTTTTCCATTTTCTTGAAACTGTGGATTGAACAATTCCATTTAAAATAAACAAATTATATTCATCTCTATTCTTCACAAAAGCTTCATGAAAAGAGATAATTGTACTCTTCCATCCAGAGTTGAAGACAACTTGCCAATATAGTTGAGAACAATTTTCTTAGTACACTAATTAATACTATTGGCCAATAATTATTTGTAACTGATCTACAATCTTTTTTTATATAACATTTTAAAGCTAATTTGTTTCCAAGTTGCAGGAAATTCTTTGCTTGGTTTAAACAAATTAAACATTTAAAATATCATTTAGTATTTAAGTGGGAAGATTTTTAGTCATTTCATTTTGAATATTATCTAGACCTGGCAACATATCAAGTTTTAATTTTCTGACTGCATAATATAATTCTGATTGAGAAAATGAATCATCTAAGAATTATATGCCAGAGAAGTTTTTTTTAAAAAATAATCATATAAGTACCAGAAAAATTCTCTCTCAGAAAACTGAACCAGACCTCACATAAAAGTACATTTGCAAAATTCTTCATGGTCCTGAATTTGTTAATTAATGACCAAAATTCTTTTGTATCTTTGGTGCATTGTAATTGTAGATTAATTTTAGCCTTAAATAGTTTTTATTAGCATTATATAATGATTTATAGCTTTCGTTTAATTTGCAATATTCATCTAACAAATCTCTGGTCTTATTTTTATGGAATAATTGCAAAGACTGATGTTTTTCTTTAATTGCAAACATTGTAAGGAACTGAGTCCGAACGTTATTTTTATTTTATTATTATTTCCGTTTTATTATCTTTTGTTTGGGGTTTATGTTTATTTAGGACGAAGGTTCCCCACCACTCTCTTATTAGTAATGAAAAATGAAGATAAAACAACTCACGGAGAAATAAGCGCCGTAGGAAAAAATCTTGTGCACTTGCGCTGCCCGGCGGAAGTAACAGTCCGCAGAAAAAAAAATGGAGGGGGAGTCCCCACAATCACTAGTAGAGAAATACTTGATAAACCGTCTTAAACATCCCAGAAAATTATGATAAATATTTTGTAAATGGTTTATAAGCTTTGTTGGAAACTTAAAGCTGCCAGAACAGAAAGTTAATGTTAGCAACTAAGTATGTAAATAAGAGGAGTAACCCAGCTCAAGTGTGACGTCACCTCACAGTATAAAACCTGTATGTTAACCGAAGAAGGAGAGGTGAGTTCCAAACCGAGGTGAATTCCAAATCGAGGCGACTTTGAGAGAGAGGTTAATTCGAAAGCGAAGTATTTTCTGATAGAAGTCCAGATTGATAGTTGGACGATCCAAGGTGTTAAAGAGGAGTTTGATTGACGATTTGACGATATCGAAAGGATTGAGGAAATAGTTTTCTTGGTATAGTGAGGTGACGGATAGACGTTTAATTAGTAAGAGATTTTGTTCATAGTTTCTAAGTATTTGATTGTCGAATTTTCAAAGGGGAAATTAATATTAAGTTAAGCTAAGTAGCTGAGTTTATTGTCGGGTTGACTTGTTGATTTTCGTTAATAAATTTTGTTTGGATTATTGACATTTGTACGTAGTACATTCTAGTTGCTAATTAAATATATCAGAACTTTTGATCTGACTTGATATTTATCGTTATTATTACTAATTTTTCGGTGCACGCTTAAAAGCCCAGGCCTGGCAAACTAATCTCGAATCCGCGTAAAGTACCCGTTAGGTTAACAAAAGTTTCACCGACCGTAATTATAGTCGGTTTCCTAAGCTACTAAAAAAATAGTACTTTACAACATTGCACATCAAACCATACAACTGTCAAATGGTTTTAAAAGATTGGTCATTTCTAGTATTATTAAATCTTCATTGCCACCTCTTAGACCAAAAATAACATTATTCCTTGTAATTTATTGTAAAATGAGTTTAAAAAGTAAGACTAAGGAAAAATTATTAATACATACTGACTTGAAACTAGTAAGCTTAGTAATTTTCCCTTCCAATGCAGGTCAGTCATTCTTTATGCTCCTTATGCCAATTAGTTAACCAGTCACATTTAGAAAAAGTTTCTTCTATCTTTGACAAAATGGTTTTGAAGCAATGTTTAAAAAAGGAAAAGATTCTCTGAGGAAACAGAGAATTCATGTCCTGTGACAAAAACTAATCTAGGAGTGATGTCTTTAGAACTGGCTTACTAGGTAAATGTTGACACTTGCTGGTAAATGGTAAACTCCTTCCATAAAAGAAGGGAAGGTAGTATATGAGACATTGGACCTGGACTAATTCCACACCTCCAATTATTAAAAGAATAAAAATTATCACCAATGATGGTAAATGCAGAAACAACATCCTGAGCCAAACCACTATCCCACCCAAATACACCCCAACCAAAATAAATGAGAACATGGATTAACTCCTCGAAATCAATAAAAAAATTTTTAAATTTATTTACATCATATTGAAAATGATCAATGTATTATTCATAATACAGTAGCCCCTCATTATATCATGTTTGTCGGAACAAAAAGTGCAATATAACCAAGTACTAAAATTTCTGAGCTTATATTACACATCACGCATGATGTTTCCAGAGAATTTTACCATTTTGGTGAAATGCTTTGAAGTTTGGAACTGTAATGCTTTTTCACTAGTGAAAAATTTTCACCACCAATTGTTTTTCCACTAGTTGTCATGTGGTTCTTGTTGTTTTCAAGATGATTACAGAAATTTTCTCATATAATAGAGTAGATTTGTAATTCACAGTTTTTTAATATTCCCTTCAACCAGCATTATTTTCTTTTTTCTCAATAAATAAACAAATGTGGTTAACAATAGAATATTGAAAGCTGTTTTGTTTTTTGAGATAATGTTTTCTCTTGCTTGCAAATGATTAGCTGCTTAAAATTCACAATTGATTTTTTCATTTGCTTTCACTACTTGCTCAGTGTAACTTGTTTTGCTTTTTTTTTTTTTTTTTGATAGCTTCTAATTTCAATTTGACAAAAACATTCATGCATTTTGAAGACATATTGATTCAAAGATTACATTTTAAATTTATTTATTATAAAAAGACTTTCTAGCCAATTCCAAGACATTTACTATAGTGTCTTAAAGCACACAACTCTTCTGTTTCAACAAATTTTAAAATGTTTTAATGAAAGTTTACACAATCACACTGGCTGACCAATGATAATTAATCTGTCCACTCGAGATCTAAACAAGCAGAACATTTTGTTTACATCTCTGTCAAATTCATTGCTTTGTTTTATTGCTTGTTCTGCTTGAGTAGTAATTTCAGGGACAATGGTAGGAAAAAATAAGTATTTTGTTGCAAGTAAAAATTCAATAGCAATCGATATTTAAAAATTTATTGACTCAAGTGCTTTTAAAATTTTAGGGGCCAAAAACCATGCAATATATCTGAATCCATGATATAACAAGGGGCAACTGTAATTTCATTTTAGAATAATAAAATTTAATATTAATTAAATTTAAATATTAATTTTAATATTTACCGCAGCAATAGATGGCTTTTTATTGTCACCTGCTGGTGGATGAGTTACGTCAGCTCCCAGAAATATCACAGGTTCATTAAATACTTTTGGCCTTAAAAGATATATTTTTAAGTTTAATAAGTAACAAAAATACTTTTCATGTAAACTAATTCTAATTACTAATAATTTGAAAGCTTTCCATTATACATAAAATTACAATAAAACAATTTCTTCTCTTCTCTTTTAATTTAAAATTATTCTTTAATCTAAATTCAATATAATTAAACAATACAATAATTTATAACTCAAATACATTATTTTTGCTTTCTTTTACAAGTATGCCCAAGATATTTTTTGTAAATATGCTTATATTTAAATATTTCAAATATTGTTTCAATATATGTTATCATAAATATAAATACAGTAGAGAGTCGTTTATCTGAACACTTTCCAGTCGGACTGTGTCATGCTGAATCGAACTTTTTTGATACTAGATTTACTTCTAAAGTATAATTTTTATGTTTTTATATTTTCAATATATTTATTTTGTTTGTACAAAATAAAGAGATAATTTTTAACAATACAATAGCCTCGATTATTATTATAAAAATTTTCATTAGGCTTAAAATCGACGAAAATTCAATACGAAGCGACACGCAATGGAGAAAAATTTCAACATCGGACAGGTTAATATATTTTTTCGTACATAATCGGTTATTTGAAAAATCAGTTATTCAAACAACCCCAGTCCCTAATTGATTCGGATAAACGACTCTACAATATTTCAATATAAATAAAAAAATATAAAACTCAAATGATTGCAAAATGTTTTCTAAGTTGTGTATTCAATAACTTAATATACAATTTTATGGAAAACCATGTAAATAAAATAAAATTAGAAATACATAATCTTAATACTTCATGAAATTTATAAAATAAAGTTAAGTATTTAGGATGTCCAACAACTAACGTATTCTTCTTTCCAGCAAAAATTTTTAAAATAATTTAACAAACATGTTCAGCCTGATTTATACACAGAACAATGTCAAAACTAAATTCAACTATAATATATAGTGTATTCTATTTTGGAACATCAATTAGTTATACAACTCATAGAACCTTATTCAAAAATTTTTTTAGATAGTATTCGAAATTCAAAATCCATAAATTTACAGACATTAATAATTACACAGCCTATTAATAAAGACTTAGCTCATTATATAATATATAATGAGCTAGTATTATATAAGGTCCATAATAAAGTAATAATTAACCACCATTTTCAAATCTTGTATGGAGGTTGTCGTAAAACAACTGTCACACTGCTGATAACAATTCAGTCTTTGTGATTGATGCAGTTCCTTTTCATTGTCACTTTAAATTCTCTTCTAGAATTTCTATTGCTCTTATGTGGTCAATAGAATTAATTCAACAGAAATTTAATATTTCTTTGAGTTTTCACCATTACTTCACTGGCATACAGTGTTAGATTTATTTTTCTCAATGTTCTACATGTGCTCTTTTATTCTATTGGTTATTGATCTATCTGTAGAGCTAATATATACCAGACTACAGCCAAATCTTTCATCCATGATTTGGACACAATATACTCCCAGTATTTCTGATAAATCTGTTATCTTTGTTATGGTGTATAATTTATACACCATGCTGTTTCATTGATAGTAGAGGTTGGCATCTACATGTCAAGCCTTTTATATAATGAGGTAATTCTTTATTAATAAGCTGTGTAACTGTATATGTAAAGTTAAGGATTTGTATTTTGCATTGTCCAAAAAATTTTTAAAATTTGGTGTATATGTTGTAGAACAATCAGTATTCCAAAATAAAACATAATATACATAGGCTGTTTTTTTTTCAAGCTCCAATGGTCCATAAAAAAAAAAAGACAAGTGTAAATAACAAAATGAATTTATTACCAAAAGTTAGGAATAAACATGGTTACTTTTCAACATAATCACTGTGAAGATTGAGGCATTTGTCATATCTGTGGACAAGCTTTTCCATCCCCTTTTCATAAAATGTTGCCACCAGTTAATTGAGATGGCCTTAACAACGTTGGTTTGAAGATTGTTGTTAATCTCAAACCTCTGCCCTGCTAGCCGCATTTTCAGTTCAGGAAAGAGGTGGAAGTTGCTCGGAGCTAAATCAGGGCTATATACTGGTGTTTAAAGGTGGTGAAGACTTCCTCCTCTTTCCTGAACTGAAAACATGGCTAGCACGGCAGAGGTTTGAGAGTAACGACGATCTTCAAAACAACACTAGGGCCAATCTCAAGTCATTGGCAACAACATTCTATAACAAGGGGATGGAAAAGTTTGTCCACAGATATGACAAATGCCTCAATCCTCAGTGATTATGTCAAAAAGTAACCATGTTTGTACCTAACTTTTGGTAATAAATTCATTTTGTTATTTACACTTGTCTTTGTTTTATGAACCATTGGAGCTTGAAAAAAAATAGCCCTCATATATTATTATTGACTTCAGGCTTGATGTTGACCTATAAAATCAGGCCAAAAACATTTGTTGAATTATTAAAACTTTTTGCTGAAAAAAAGAAACACACAAAAATACAGCAAATACACATTCTTTTACCATTATAAATAATTCAAATAAAAAGTAATCAATATTAAATATAAAATTTCAAATAAATTTTAAATACCTGATATTTGGGACAAGTATACTATTTATGCCTCCTAATTTAACATTAATTTTTAAACAAAGATTGGAAAGTGTTTGAGGTGAGGTTTTATTAACATTCTTTGCTTGAACACATTGCGTTGCCATTCCAAGAACAGTGTCACCTACTCTTTTTACTTCCGCTATAAATAAATATAAAGTTGTTACATAAAACTTTTTATAAATTAATTTCTGTATTACAGTTTAGTAAAATACACAAAATATACAGAGTCAAAAATATAGTAAAATCTCATTTTAATGAATCACTCAAGCTGCCAAAATTCATCTGTTGTTCCGAGAATTCATTATATCGCCAATAATGATTTTCCTACATACCCAGAAAAACAAATACGTTATTAGAAAAAATTTCCATTTTTTAATCCCCTAAACATAAATACTTGTACTTGAAATTGTTCAATCTCTTAAGACCTGTAGCCTTTATTCTATAGAAACATGCTTGTTACAAGATCATATGTTATGCCTTGTGTGTGTAAGACAAAGCTGACAGAAACTATATACAGTAGAGCGTCGTTTATCTGAAAGTCGATCAACCGAAACGTCAGTTAACCGAAAGAGTTCCAGTTGGACTATGTCGTGCTGAATTGAACGTTTTTGATACTAGATTAAATTCCAAAATATAATTTTCTTGTTTTTGTATTTTTAATATATTTATTTTGTTTGTACAAAATAAAAAAATAATTTTTAACGATACAATAGCCACGATTATTATTTTAAAAAATTTACGTTAGGCTTAACATCGATGAAAATTCAACACAAAGCGACACGCAACGGAGAAAATTTTTAACATGGGATTGGTTAATATATTTTTTTCATACATAATCGGTTATCCGAAAAATAAGTTATCTGAACAACCCCAGTCCCCAATTGATTCAGATAAACAACGTTCTACTGTATACTGTAAGCACAAAACAGGCAAAGTACATATACTTATTAGCACTTTACTTGATTTCATGATTTGCTAAAAACTCATCCATTTTAATTTGTTTTGATTGTCTGTTGAATACAACAACTGCTTGATATTAGCAATATCATGGACAGCTACTTCATTTATAGTGAAATTTGTCAGAAAGACCTGAATGAGTTGGAAAGATTCAATAGTCTCATTAAATTTTGGCACTACATTTGGACCAGTATTAGAATGTTCACTTGATGGCTACTCTTAAATCTTATCAGCCTGCTGACTCTCTTTGTACAATTCTTCAACTGTACATATCCCAGATTTAACAAGTGCATCATCAAAGGCTACAAGTTTCTGGTAAACAATGAAAAAACAAAGTTTACAATAGAAGGAACTAGAAAAAAAAAATGTTATTCTGCATTATGGATCTGATAAAAGGAGGCAAAATTACATTGATTTGGCAAGACCTGGAAAAACTCTGTCATTCCACAATCTGTTAAAATGAGAATCTACTGTATATTTTCCCAAAATGACTGGCATGCTGGTCTATCCGGGAGAGACCATTAAATCAGCAATTTCCTTACAGTAAAAGCCAGCATGCTGGTTTAAGTGAGGTTATACATCCCTCTCGAGAGGGCACAAAAAAAAAAAAAAAAAAAATCGTGTAAAAATGAACGAGTTTTTATTCTAAAACTGTGAAACTGTCAGCATTAATCAAAAAATGTGATTATATGTTTGATTTCTTTGTTATGCCCTCTTTCTGATGATGCAAAATACTCTTGGAAGTATAAAAGTGTTTTTTTGTGTGCATTTTATTGTTATTTGGTTCAAAAAAGCAAAAATAAACATATTAAATTTAAGAAACCCTGTAAATTATCTCAGGATTACAGGATTAACATCAGCTTTGTGCGAAATTTGAGAAGAAGGTGTTATTTTTAAAGTACAGGTAGATGATCAGTAGCCACACTAACTAACTAACTAACAACTACTACTACTGCTACAACTTATTATTATTTTATTGTACTTGGAAGAATGTTTTCTTTAATGTTTAATTAACAATTAGTTTTGTTAGATATGATTAATTTTATATTTTAGTTGCAGTTTAACTGGCATGCTGGTCTCTCCCAGTTTTATGTGGCATGCCAGTCATTCTGTAAATGTAAATGATTTACTCATTATTTTTAGAAACCCCATCATAAATATGTAGGTAATAAAACTTATTTTAATATCAAGAATATAAACAATTTATATTATCTGTTTAGGTAACATAAATCATAGATATGTTTTATATTAAATAATATTAAAATGATTAAGAATATTAAATTCATATTTATAACAAAGTTTTCTTAGAAAAATTACAGAAAACTTTAATTATATATTCAATGCAGAAATCTGAATGTATTTATATTGTTATATAATTTACCATTTTCTTTCTGTAGTTAAACTCCTATCAGAATCTGTCACAAGTTATTTTTATAATTTGTAAAATTTTTACTATTATGTAAATATGATTGCCATAGCAGTTAAAACAGAAATTTACTTAATTTTTTCAATAAAACTTAATGCAAATTATCTGTCCATCTTTGTAAATTCAATATGTCTAAATTTGTTAACATGCAACATTATTTTTATCACCAAACAACCCATCAGATTATTTATCAGACTATTGATATTTTAAGGCTAGTAAATAATTAAATAGCTCATTAAATAATATGATAGATCATTTGGTAATACAAATAAATTGAACTGTTACTTAAGTTATACATATTATTTGTTTTTCTTGTATTTTAGATTAAAAAAATCTATTTATTCACGTCTCAAAAGAAGAAATGTTACATTATTTCTAATTGGTATAAACTTAACCAATAAACTTAAGAATTAAATTAAAACTACAAAAAATATTTACTTTTCAACTTTCTCTATTTTATGAAAATCAAATAAAAAACAAAAGTTGAAATATATTGTTTTGAACTTCTAGAATTTGGCATAAATTGAGGTTAAATTATAATTTTCTGACTTCTGTAAAAATTTTTGATCATTTTGCTTTCATTATAGTAACTAAGTTATATTTCAAATTTCTTTACATTCATTATTATATTTGGATTTCCTGGATGGCAAATATAAGACTATCTCTATAAAGCTAATTAAAGGCATTTTATAATTTTATTCTTTAGTAAGTTATATTGATTTTGATATAAGCTAGAAGTTACAATTGGTTATATTGTGATTATTAATTTATATATAATTTTTTTTTAATGTTTCATTACAACACATTCTATTCAAATATATATGTATCTATTCATATAATACTGCTTAGATGGCCATAGGGACAAAGCAATTAAAGTGTCAAGGGAATCCAAGATTAAATCTGGATAAGCAACTGGAGAAATTTTGCTTAGGCAATTTGTCCCAAATATGTCAAGACCCCATCTTTCACTACTTTGTTTCTCCCTTTTTGGGCCTAATTAAACTCACAATGGGTATGGAAAAGGATCCTCTTGATGCCCAAAAGATGGGAGAAAGAAATAATAATAATAATAATATTCTTAGTTATAGTGTTTTAGGATAAAAATTATAATCTCCAAGGCTTAAGAACTGAATATAATTTTGTCATAAATTCTTAAGTTCACTGTTCATAAGTTTATGATACAAGGTATACGATACGTTTTATATTTTCCATAAATATAAATTTATACTGTAAAATATGTATGTTAAAAACATTTTAAAAATTATATAGTCATTGTTTATAAATTCAACCGTGATTACAAAAATTTAAATTATTATTTTTAAAGATATGTTGTATGTACTGCTGAAAGAACTAAATACTAGTTATTCCACTCATCTTATATAATATATTAACTTTATTTTTATTTCTAAGTAATAAATAAAATACTATATTGGGTTGATGCAAAAGTTTGTTTTAGGCCTTCTAAAATATTAAAAAATCCAGATATTGTACTATCTGACTACCATTTCTTCTACACCATGAAACACTTGGATGGAAAGCAGTTCACTGATGATGAGGAGATGAAAATCACACTTGCAAAGTTCTTTGAGTCAAAAACAGCCTGAGTTTATTCAGAAAGAATCCATGACCTATCCAATTGGTGAAAGAAGGTGTTTGAAAGTAATGGCAGTTTTTTATTGTATAAATTCTTTTTTATTTTTTAAATATATGTACTATAAAACTAGCAAATTCCAGAAACTTTTGCATCAGCCCAATATAATAAATGTTAGATTTTTATGAGTAACACTGAGTTTGTAATAGTAAGGTAGGGTTTAAAATTAATTATAGTAGTATTTTAATGCTTTTTATAAATTTTTAAATGAAAAGACAATTACCATAAACAGGCGTTTTTCCAGGTAAAACAACAACAACTAACTGAAGTCCTTGGAATGTATTTTTTAAATAACGAAACATTGGCTCAACCTGATCTGGACCTGTGGCATATTTGCAAAAACATGGCTGACCAATAATTGGCATTCCAGCATCACTACTAATTTTTTGAAGCTGCTGTGTAAAGTTTCTAAAATAAAATAATTAATCTGAGTCATTAATTCAATTTATATTATTAAACCATTTATATAATTGATTTAATAAAGTTTAATATACAAAAATACACATTTCATAACATTTCAATATATATGTAATTTCAGAAAAATCATTTTTACATTTAGGGATAAATGTTAATACAAAACAAAATTAATTCAGTTACCTACAGTATATCTAACATGCCAAATTATAATTTTTTCAAAAACTTTTAAATATATATTTAAATTAACAATAATAATAATATTTGTCAAAAAACGCACCAAGTTATGATATATTGAATTTTAAAAATAATTTAGTTTAAATTTTCAGTATGTAGAACTGATGATATTCTTTTAGATAAATATTTATTATTTATTGTAATGTTTATGAATTTTAAATTCAATATAAAGCTATTAATATAATCATTATTAAAAATAATTATTCAAGTAGACATATATTATTTTTTTAAATTTTAATTACATATAATAAATCTACATTACTTAGTGAAAATTGAAAGATATAAAATTTAATAAATTTTCTGTACTGACAAGACATTTAACTATTTTATTGTATAAACAATGTTCTCAGATCATAATGATCATGTAAATTAATTGATTAACAAAATTCATCAATTATAATTTATAAACTGACAATAAAACGTTAAATGATGCAATTAGTTCAATTATACTTTAACAATATTAGACAATAAATTTCATTTTTATTTTATTAAATATTCTATGAAAATCTATTATAATTATATAATTAATGCAATAATATTTGCAGTTATTTTCACATAATGATGATAATTTTATATTTTAATGCTAACATTAAATGAATAAATGTTTGATAATCCAAAATTCCAAGCAAAAATATTTCATTGCATTTGAAAATATAAACAAAAAAATAATCAAGTTTTCTTAACTCTGTAACAAAATGGAAATATATACAAACAAAAAGTGTTAAATTATAATTTAAAAAAAAAATTTTCAAGTTCAGAGTTGATTATAAAAAATACTACTTACAGCATAAAATATTAAAATTTTTAATAAAATCATCAACTAACAATATTTGGGAAGATTCAGTTTATATTTAAATAATTTATATTAAAAATACAATCTAATGTTATGTTGAAACTATGATGTTAAAATTTCAGATATTGCTATAACTTATTTGCCCAATCAATGCCCAATTATTGGACTGAAGAGGTGGTATTAAATTGCTACAAATTGAAATATTTGTATGACAAACCTTGAATTATAAACCCTTTGCTGAACATTCAATTCATACTTTTGGTGAGTAATCTATTTTTACTTGTTCATACAAATATCACACCTGAAAAATTATATTCAATGCATGAATCAAAAATGATTGATATATAAATCAATCAGTAAATATTGAGATAAAACAAAAGCCCATGCAGGAAGGAAGCAACCAAATATAGTAAATTATTACTATATTGTAACAAAACTGTTAATCTGTAAATAATAATTCTCTTAATTTTTATTTTAAACAAACAAACAAAAAAATTAATTGTTAATCTTTTTAAGGAAACTGCAAAATAAGGATTTATAACCCATTTATTATAAAATGTCTCCAATGATTTTTAGATATGCAGTAACATAAAACCTCCATATTTTTAAAACATATGAACTCATTTTTTTGTATTAAATAAAATAATCTTGTTAATTAGAAAATGATGTGTACATCATCATATAATCAAAATTATACACACATACAATATAACAATTTTGTTTTTTTAATAATTTATTAAAGACACTTAGAATGTCAT
This sequence comes from Centruroides vittatus, assembly GCF_030686945.1. Classification (NCBI taxonomy): domain Eukaryota; kingdom Metazoa; phylum Arthropoda; class Arachnida; order Scorpiones; family Buthidae; genus Centruroides; species Centruroides vittatus. The sequence continues at coordinate 1,349,785 of NW_027122214.1, forward strand.
CATTTAACTATACTACTACACTGCTAGTACAGTGTTATTTATTTATTATCTATATATACACACACATTCAAGTTTGTAGTTGTATGCCTGAGTTCTTTAACCACTTCAAAGAGTCTTATATACTCTGAAATTACACATTGTTAGCTATTAGATCAAACTTCTTAGAAAAATTCCAATATCTCAAAAAAGTCAAAACATTTTATTATGTAAATTGGTATAGCCAAGAACAATGCATCTGCAATTCTTAAACCTCATGGATAGTTTATACTGTAGTATTGTCTATAATTGATTTATAATAAACATATTAAATTATGATGTTATCACTGGTTTATATTATTTAATTCTCAATCTCAAAAATTTTTTACAAGATGATTGCACAACATGCTTTCAAACACATTTTGCTATTTTCCATTATGGCAAAAAAATTGAAGTACATGCTAAAGTATTACCTACTTGGTAGGCTTAAAATTAAAAACAAAGAAATTGGGCTACCAGACATCAATTTTTGAAAATGTGGCAATGGAAAAATATGTTTGAAGATAGAAGATAATGATCAAAAAAAATATTTGATTAAAAGCTATTTGAAAAATGTCAAGGTCAAAAGCAGAAAACAACTAACACTTGTCAGCTTATAAAATATTTGTATTTGATAAAACTGGAATTGTGTATTCTTATACTTCTCAATCCATACAGTTTACATATTTCTTCATAACTTCAATTCAATTTTCCTACAATACATCATTGGTATAGAACCATAAATGACTAACTGTTGGAACCACAGTTTTCAGAATACAAAATTTGAAAATTGGATCAACCAAAAGTAGCAAATTTTTGATGGATTATTGCCCATTGAAACTTTGCTATATTATTTAATTGTTTAGAATTTTACCCAGTTGCTTATGGTCCCAAATAGAACATGCTAAACAAAATAGGAATATTCAATAACAGGAATTATTGAAAAATTACAAATTTAGAGTTAGCCATTTATGATTTTATATGTGTGATACATAACAGTACTTCTTTTTGAATGCTAATGCAAAGAATAGGTACAGTACATATGCTAGTCTGATATAGACATTTCAAAAATCTGAAGAATAAAATTTTTATTTTTATTTCTATCATGCCATTAAACAGTTTCTTTATATCATATCCATATAACTTATGATTTGGTAACTGAAATTCACTTTTTACATTTATGGATTCTTGTGTTATGTTTAAAATACCACTAGCTATCTAATAGTACATGTTATTCAACAACAAATCTTTCATTTTTTCATTTAATGACTATTTTCATGTATAATAATTTAAACTATATTTACAATATTTTCTTACATAAACAAAATGTATTTCATAAAAATGCTTTAAAAGTAATACATTAATTATATAGTAATATATTACTTAAATTACAGATTTATAAAAAATTAATATTATTATTTTAATAATAATAATAAAAATTATTGTAAAAATAAAATCAAAAATACCTTAGAGCATCTTCTCTACAAGAACGTTGTGGAGCAAAACAAGCTATTGCCCAAACTCTAATTTCGACTCCTGTATGAAATTGTTTTCCTCTCATATCCCATACACCCTGATTGGGAATGGCTTGTTGTTTGGTCTATTAAAAAAGTATGATTTATGAAAAAATATAAATAATTATTAACAAGAATATGATATAGAAAGAAATAATTACTCACATTCTATAAGAGATGACAAAACAAGGTGATGGGATTATTCAGGTATGAAATAAAAGAAAACACTTAAAATATAGTTAACAAATGTTAACAGAATATTCAAAAATCTATTGTTTATAATTTCTATTCATTTTAAGAACTTATATTAACATTTTTGCAAAGCTATTATTCACATGGAAAGTTGATAGAATACATTTGCAGGAAAACAAGTACTCCCAATTTAATTTTATATATTGTAATAAAAGTGAAAATTTTTTATTAGATTTTCAAAAATAAAAGCTTTTAGATTTACGAGGGTAATCCCAAAAGTAAGATATCCTATTTTTTTAAAAATACAAAGAAATGTTTGTTTTCGATAATATTTACATCATTTTAAAGCTTGAACATTTATCTATTTTTCTACATAATCGCCATTCCAGTCAATGCATTTTTGTAGGCACTGTGGCAGTTTTTGTATACTCATGTCATACCATCTTGCCGCCATGTCATGTTAAACCAATTGAAATTCATTGCCAATTGACGAAAGTGTATGGCGAGTTGTGCATGGATGTCCACAAGTGGTGTAGGGAGTTTGTATCTGGTCATACAAACTCTGAAATTCACAACAAAGAAAGAAGCAGGAGACCAACTTCTGATGAGACAGTCGCAAATGTTGAGCAAACTGTGTGTGAAGATCAGTGGATCACTCTGGATGATCTCTGCATTTTGGTTCCTGGGGGTTTCCTGAAGCACCATTCACAGGATTTTAATGGAAAAGTTGGAATATTGGAAGGTATGTGCAAGATGGGTCCTGCAACATGGTGGTGAGCTGATATGACAGAGGCATACAAAAACTGCCACAGCGCATACAAAAATGCATTGACTGGAATGGCGATTATGTAGAAAAATAGATAAGTGTTCAAGCTTTAAAACGTTATTATATTATATATATTATATTAAATACATTATTGAAAATAAACATTTTGTATTTCTAAAAAAATAGAAGACCTTACTTTTGGAATTATGTATTGTATGTATTTTTTTTACACAATCATATTAATGCCATTAATAATTTACTAATAAACTTCTAATAATGCTCATCTGTATTTCTTAACACAATTTCAATAAGAGAAAGCTGTAGTTATCAGCTATGGTTCTTCTGTCCTGTTATAGTATTAGGATCAATCTGATTATAATGAAACATGCAATACTTTCACTCCATTTACTAGTCACTAAGTGTTAATGTTAATGGAAAAATAAAAATCAAGTTTAAGTCAGTTTATTCGACTTTACATCTGTCCGCCACAAATATTGAAGTCGTAATATCACTAGAATTACATACATTTACAGTAAATGTTAATGTAATCATAAATCCTAGACAATGAAATATGAAAATATCTGTGACTCTGTGTTGTCATCTTATTTAGTGGTCTTTAAGAGCTGAATATTGGCGTTTTCCACAGTGGTTCCAATATCTACCATTTGGCATCGTTGTCAGCACCACTCGTGATTTCAACAAATTGAATGTAAATATTAGTAAATTTAACATAAATTAGCTTATTTTCTACTATCACAAAATAATTTTAATAACTGTATTTGTTATTTAAACTTACAAAATCATTTTATTTTATAATGTCTTAGAGCAAACCACATTCACAAATAAAGAGTCTACGATGTACTGTAAACATGTACTGTACTGTACATTTACAAGTATGTATGTACATGTATTCATAAATTTAGATTACTTTTTTCTGTACTATATTAAAAAATAAAATTTATTTGTTTGTAAGCTTAGAATAGATTCTTATTAACCATATATTATTAAAAATGCATTTATAAAGAAAATACAGAACTGCAAATGGTTATTTGTGGTTTAGCCTAGTGACAAGTAAATTTAACTTAAGTCGTTTTTCGACTTAATTTGCCTCTCCTGGAACCAACTACCAACATAAGGTCCTCACCTTATGTTGGTAGTTGTACCTGTATTTCCATTTAATAAGGTATATATCAAATAATTTTCATCATTTTGTTAGAAATATAAAAATTACAGTGATGCCTAGTTATGTTCCTGTACATATTGTTAATTTTAAATTTTCTATTAGGGCAATATAATAGCAAATTTAGTTTATGTATTACAAATAGTTCAGGAGTTTCAGAAACACCCAGTCCCAGAAAGTGTAGCCCCAAAATTATATGTAATCTATAATGATTCCATCATGGTGTACATATAATTTTGGATCACACTTCTCTCAAAATTCATCCAATTTTACTTATTCTCTCTGTCTCAGAAGACTAATTTCTGACTGAATGGAGACAACTATTAAACATCAATACAATAAAACTGACAGATACAATACATATGTTATTTTCCAAACTTCAATCTTTATATAAATAAACATTAATATTTCTACTTATTTTCAATTAATGAAATGGCTTTACCTTTATTATAATTTTTAAATCATAACTATTGTTTGTTCATTTGTCAAATTTGAATATAGATCAACACAAAGATGTTACATTCACAGATTTAATTAATATTTTATTTACTATATCTGGTAAATATTCAAATCAAACTAACAAAACACTTTCCATGAAATTTCTAATCTATTTAGGCTTCTTACAATGTTTAGCATAAAAATTATGTGTTATTAGCTAATAGAATGAAAGCCTAATCCATCTGCAATGTTTGTTTGGACTAACAACAACTTTAACTTTTTGAAACTGAAAATTATTTCATTTCTTAATAGAATTTATATACAATTTCATAATTATTTTAAAATATGTTTCTATTAGAATATCTTACAGTCATATTTTAGAATAATTGATTTTATAACCATTCCATATACTTATTGAAATCAAAAATAGATTTTTAAGCTGAATGTATTATTCTATTAGAACTGATTAAGAACATAATAAAAACTTACCCGTCCTCCATATTGCAATTTAGGAGGAGGCAATATTCTTCCTCTCACCTCCATCATAGTATTACTGATAGATAAACCAAATTCTCTAACATATTTATCATTATTAAAATCTGCTTTCCGAACCTAAAAAGAGAAATTGAATTAATATACACTCCTCAAAAGTGAAATTACAATGCCACAAAGGAGTGCACCTAGCCACATGCACATTGCAGGACATGTAGAAGGGACAGAGATATGCAAATGATGAAAAGAATAAAGATATGCAACAGACACCTGTTTAATTAGTAATAAATATGGCCCCCTCAAGTAGCTATATAGACCACTATATGACAAGGCATACTATCAATGTGGCAATTAATGATTGCTTGAGGTATCTCTTGACAAGCTGTGTCCACTGTAATTTGTATATCATCTAAGGTATTTGGCAGTGGTTCCTGGTGCATCTCACATCAGACAAGGTCCCACAGGTGTTTGATGGGAGAGTGAGAGATCAGATGAGGCTGTCAGCCAGGAATGGATGTAAATTACATTCAGGCTGATGAGAGTTCACCATGCAATGTGCAGTCAGGCATTGTCTTGTTAGAACATTGTGTCAGGTGCACCAGTGCCCAAACCACAGGCCCCACAATTCTTGTGACATGCTGGTCTGCTGTCACAGAATCAAAAATGTGCAACAGGGCTGTCCATGGATCAAACATGATGCCTGATGTGGAGCCAGTATGATACTTGGAGAAAAGAACTGGCACATAGCATTCCTCAGGATACTGCCACACTCATCATTCCTCCACAAACAGAAGTGGATTCACCTGTAAACAATACCTAATGCTATTCGGTGGTTCAGTTGTGATGACAATGACACCATGCCAGATATGAAGCCCTGTGGTTAATGGCATTCCTATTGCTGACTGCCATGCATGCAGTTCGAGTTCATGTGACCTGTTGTGAATGGTTTGGATGGACACAGATATTGCACCCATGATGATGACAGGTGATTTCAGATGTCATGTGCTGTGACAAATGGGTCCTGACAAGCTGTTCAGCAAATCTCCAGAAAAGATTCATTCCCTCTTTGGTGTGTTTGCAGATGTTCCTGCATCCATCATGTTGTACATTGTTGGGTGGTACTCAAGTCATGCCCAACTCAGTTTGTCATGGCAACTGCACACACTGACAAACCAAAGTTGTGCAGCTTCATGACACATTCTTGTTCCTCAGCTGTTAACTGGTGGTATTCAGCTCACTGTCATTTTCTATACTTCTTTGAAAGTTCAGTTGATGTAAACCATCACTGATAAAATTTATGGCCCACACCAGCTGCTGGTGTTTATAGCCCAAAACTGGGTACCACATGATCCAATGCATATGCAAACTTAATCATTTGCATATCTCCATCACCTCTACTGGTTCTGAAATTTTCGTGTGATGATGTACATTCCTTAATGGTGTTGCAATTTCACTTTTGAGGAGTGTATAAATAAACTATTTAAAAAAAAATATATATATATATAACAGTAGTTTAACACATAAAACATAACAATACTTTGTATTTATAGTTCTTATTTATTGACAAACATTCTCCAGAAAAGTTATTTTTAACACCATATCTATCATGTAAAATAAATTATATGAAATCCAGCATCTCTTACCAAATTGTTAATTTCTCTTTCACGATCTGGAGCTGATCTAGCTGTTGCCTAAAAAAAATTAATTATTAATTGAAATTCAGTTGATGATAAATGTATAAATGTATGCATGTATTTATTTGTGTTCTGATATATATCATAATTTGAAGTTATGAATGTACAGTACATACAAAGTTACATACACAACTCAAAAGTTATAACAATAAAATTTTTAATTATTTCAAAATTTTATTAAGATTAACATTCAGTTAAGATTCATTTCATATTTTTTAACTGCACAGCATACTAAATTATCATCTGATTTTGTTAACTTAAAAAGTAAAATTATTATTTGTTTTTAGATATTTTTTAAAATGAAACGCAGTTGGATTTGTCTGTCTCAAATACGTTTACTTAAAAACCCCTTTATCTTGAAATTTATTTTCCTCCTGCATTTTCAGCATAAATTCAATAAATTTTCCATGTTTGTCTCAAATAATTTTCTTCCAAAACATTATATCTCAAATTATGGACTGAAGTGTCAATTATAAATTTAAAACTCAGCAACTACATTCTCATAGCATAAACTGAAGTTGAGAAATATCTCTTGCAATACAGTATATAGCTGCAATTAACACTGCTTTTTCTCTGATTGGCTATGAGTTTGGCTTGAGTATTATTGGTTGAAGAAAGTTAAACATCAGAAACTATTGACACACTATTTCTGTTAAGGTATGTCAAAAATGTTTTATTTATACATGATACAAGTCTGTACTATACTTGTTATTGTATTAATAAGGTGTCATACCTCTAATCAAACTTATTACTGTTTACTGTGTAGGACCCTATATATCTCAAAATCTGTTCAGCTGAATTTTTTTTTCTTGTTCTGTGAGATTAACATAGACAGGTTCAACAGTATAAATCATGTCTGAATGTAATAAGTTAATAAAAAGTTATAATTTTCTGAAATATTTCTGAATGTAATAGGAATGTACAATTGTATGTACTGTACAACATGAATATGTGATTTGTAGCTTGCAAATATTTTCAAGTGCACTTTACTTCTTTTAAAATGAATTAAGAATAAAAAAATAAAAAGATAACTATAAACTGAATTCATGTCAGTGTTATAAATTCAATAGTTTTATGAAAGAACAGTTTCATAGATGAATGAAATTCTGAAACTTAATTTTTCTTTTAATGCCAAACCATTCATTTTATTTCAATACAATATTAATTTTAAAAAATCATTTGGTAATTTTATTCTGTTATTTCCATCAAATCTAAAAATTAAACTTATCAAAACAAAAGTAAAAAAAAAAAAAAAATCAGCTTTTATCACTTATTTAGAATAATTACTTACTTTAATCATTGTTGAAGTCTGCATGTCAGTTAATTTTTTAATGCACCTCTGTCCAGCTACAATATTGCAAACCTGAATATAAAAGAAAAAGTTGAGTTAATCACTATCAGCATATACATTCATAAAAGCTATCTAAAACAATAACAACACAATTAAAATTATTGTAATCTATTTTCAAAATATTCTATTAAAGATTAATCATCCACTTGTATACTGGTGTAGTAAATAATTCACTCCTAACAACCTTTGAAAAAACCAGTAATAGTTAATTGAAACAAACATTTTCAACTGTTAACTTGGTCTTCATCAGGTTATAACTATTGAGATTCGTTACAACTTCAAAACTCTTTCAAAATGTATTCAAACTTTCAAATAGAACTGTTGTGCGCTCGTGTTGCCATGGAATCATAGGTGCTGTTGACATATGTAACGCGCGTGGCGCAACAAAATAATGTAATTATATTCCATATATAAATGAAGGGATAGGGATGTATGTTAAATAGAGCTGTGGGGAACTTCCCCTTCGTAACAGAACTTCCAAGCTTGAGAAATGTTACACGCATCTTTAGAATTGATGCAGGTTGTGCGCAGCCCAGCTTTGTATATCTCCAGAGTTTCCAGGGATCATAGATGGTCCAATTGGTGGGAGAGTTTAATCAATTTCGCATTTTGCAGATCAGCCCTTATGCCCGGGGTCGAGGCATACGTGGACAGGGCAGTGGTGTCTCTGTTGCGCTCAACGTATGTTTTCAATTAACTATTACTGGTTTTTTCAAAGGTTGTTGGGAGTGAATTATTCAAAATATTCAAATCTTTCAAAAAACCTAATTCAAATTATGATAATTTCAATAGGGGAAAATACAATTAAGAAATAGAATTTCATAATAAGATTTAATTGATACAGTATAAACATATTTCTTAACTGAAATCTTTTAAAATAAATTTATTTGAAATTCAAATCTATTTGTCTGTATGCTCACTCAGTATACATATAGAAGCAAAAGCAAATTGAAATATTTTTCCAATTTAAGCACTTCCATCAAATTGGTACTTTATTTCTGTATAATACATTTATAGCAGGTCACTAACAAAAGCAATATGTTCCAAGATCCCCTGCATAAATTGAAATTTGCATTACATAACCAACTCTCATTAATTATTAAGTATTTCATATACAAGCCTATCTATCACACATTTTTTATATAAAATAAAGCAAATGCCAGTAAACACTATATTAACAATAAATAGCATGATACCATAAATCATAAAAAATACCTTTAAAACACCTTCATATTTTTCTCTCTCTAATGTTTTCAAATTTATGTAAATGAGACAAAGAGAAGCACTGATATCACATGAACATGATGTATTCCAAATGAGAACACCAGATAACAATGTTGTCAGTAGGCATTCTCCACAATATCTACTTCAAGAGTTATGAATTTTTTAAAACTTTTTACCTATAAATATACTATACATAGTGTGTATATATACTATGGGAGAAAAATGTAGATAATGAGAAATTGGCAGGTATTTGCAGATATGAAATAACAAATAGAAAAAAACTGAAAATTTTTCTGTTATTTCATATCTGCAAATACCTGCCAATTTCTCAGTATCTACATCAGTGGTTCCCAACCGGTGTTCCGCGGAACACTGGTGTTCCATAAGCATCTCCCAAGTGTTCTGCAGATTTAGTCGCAAATCGGAAAGTGTACAATCGTATTCGAGCCGCCGAATATCAAAAAATTAAAATCATAAAATTTTCATAAACTTAAATATATATGTACGACTCGTACTTATGGAGTGTACTACTGTTTCGAATAAGATAAAGGCAATGATAAAAACTGAATGAAATATGTAAAAAACATCAGGCACAAGTTTCCCATTAAAGTTATTTAGGTATATTTTTTCCTGTCTTAGAATTGGCATTAATAATATGAGTAGATATTTTGAATTATAACTGCTCAATTCTAATAAAATAACTGATGACAAGCTTATGTATTTCATATTAACTTAAGTAAGTGTTCCACTAAAGAAAATTGCTCACAAAAGTGTTCCGCATCCTAAAAAAGGTTGGGAACCACTGATCTACATTTTTCTCCCATGGCAGTTAAATTATGCAGGAGTAGCAGCACTACCAGACAAAGACTGAAGTGGGTCCTAGTGTTTTAACACAAAACAAAAATGAGTTATTTTTATTCTGGGAATGCATTATTATGAGCAAGATGATGCAAGACTTCAAACATCTTGGAAAATAGCACAGATTTAGCATGCAATTAAGAATTTTTATTTTACATATTTTTCCTTTTCTTTTTTTTTTCAAATTGTTAATAGTGTAAACCTGAACCATGTTTCAAGTCTGCATAATGTGGGTCCTACTGTATCTATCAAAAACTCATATGAATTTAATGCATGTTTTTACATTTATTTATTTGTTTCTTAAGTCTTCTATATCAAAAGTTATAGGTTTATTCTTTAAAAATTTTAAAATTAAAAATAAAACAAACCAAAAGTAAATTTATTTTCTGTTTAACTTTAAACTAAAAAAGCACAATTTTTAATTTATTAAATATTTACGACAACAGATACTTACACACAGCACAAAATTTATTTTTTAAAATATGTTTTATTTTTAAATTATATAATAGCTAAATGTTTTATAACAACAATATATTTAATAAATACAAAATTTTCAATCCTTAAAAAATATTTTTAGTGATATAATTATTTGCATATTTACAAAACAATTAACAAAAATAACAGTAACAGGTAAGAGATTAAACAATTTTTAATACTTACCTTATACATACTCTATTCAATTTATATTATTGACTTATTAGATTGCATTAGTGTTGTTTCATACTTTCTAGTTATCTTAACACATGCACTTATACAGACGATAAACAGTATTTTATGTTATTAATAGTATGCAATATAAATGTGTGTTTTTCAAACAATTTGAGTTAGTTTTTCCTAACAAATCAACAAGCATCTAAACAAAAAGACTCTATTGACAAAATATTAAAAAAGGATAAAGGTATGCGTCTCCAAGACAAAATTTAGGGCTTGGATTATCCGCAGGAAAAATAAACAACTATAGTTGCTTGCTCCTATGAATCAACCATATATCAAGAACAAAAAACAGAAAAAAAAATTAGAAGTCTGGTAGCATCATCATAGTCTAAAATAGCAAACTTCAGTGTCAAAAATTTATCAGAAAAAACCCATATCATGCATATGAACTACAGATCACAAAAAATTCTTGTTTTTCTATTTTCTTTTGTTTTTCTATGGATAATAAAAGAACTAAAAGTGTTTGTTTAATCCCTTTAATTCCTACTCTAGAACAAATATGTTTAAATTTACACAATGCTTCTGAAGGAGGGTTTAAAAAATTTTAAAGGAATGCTATACACAATGTAAAGATTGTAGGCAGGGAGTGTAAAATTCAAGAGAAAAATTGAATGAAAATCATGTTACTAGAAACTATTGTATGACTTCCAAACAAAGACAAAACAAAAATTAATTTTTTTAAAAACTAAAAACTGTCATTCAAGCTTTAATAATTATTTTTAATTTTTACTTGAAATAAAATAATTTCTTTAGAAAATAAAATCACATTTCCATACAATCATATATTTTTTCAATGTATTTATCCTTTCTATATTTGTTGCAATTTTTTCAGAATGTAACCTGAATATATAAAACTACTGTTTTCATCATTTGAATATTTATTTATAAATCTTAATATTTTCTTGACTTATCTCAGAGTTCAAGGTAATAAGCAAAGAAAGATATTTTGTTTTATTTACTAAACTATATATGTTTAAATTTACACAATGCATTAGTGTTGTTTTATTCTGTTATTTCCATCAAATCTGAAAAATTAAACTTATCAAAATAAAAGTAAAAAACGATTTTTTAAAATATCTGATAGTGATATATCAGAATGTATATATCACTATCATTGCTTAATTATATAATAGTGAACCTAGGACACTCTAGTATCCTAGAGTGTCCTAGGTTAGCTCTAGTATCTCGCTAACCTTATTATCGATTTCTTTCATAAATTTCTGTTTATTGAATCATCGACTGGGTGCTATTTACTATATTTTGATACTTTCAAATTTTAATTTAAAACTGTATGATTAAGATAAAATTATGATTAAATTATTTAAACTGTAATTATACACTATTTTCTGTCTATTTCCATTGGTTATTGAAAAAGATAGCTAATGAGTATGAATAGCAAACATTTGAAAAAATAACTCAGTATCTTTATTTAAAAGTGTAATAAAGATAAAATAAAGTTTAAAAAAAATTTTTTTTTTCAAACTAATATTTACACTAAATTTATCATAAATTCTAAATTTCTAAACAAATTTTAAAAATTTGTTAATTTTTGCCAAATGTTTATTTCTTATTCATTTATTTTTTGTTTGTATTTTAAAAAAAGTTTATCTTTTATTTATTTATTATTCATTTGTGTTTAAAAAAGTTTTGCAATATAATCAATTAAAAAATTTCTGCAGACATATTTTTATTATGTAAAATAATAATAAATTGTTTGTTACTTTAGCTAACTTATCTTTGCTTTAGTTTTTCAAATGCTTAGCTAGAAGCAGAAAAAATATCAGAATTGACTCCAAATATAAATAATTACTGAATCATTTAATGCACTGACACTTTGCTAAGATCAATAACTTTCAATAACTATATGACAACTATGGTTTCAACTGAAATTATGTCAACTGTGTAAGTAACAAATTTTCTATTTATTACTTACACAGTGAAATCAAATAAAGCCAGTAGTTTTGCTTTTATATTTTATACTCTCTGGAAAATATATAAATTATCTAAATAGCAAAAAAAATGTTTATATGTTTATTGTTGTTGTATTCGTTATAACAATAATCATAGGCTAATTATGTTTGTATTTGAATCATATTTTCAAAATTTTAAGGATAGCAGTGAATCATCTTCAGTTAAGGTATTTCTAAATCATCCTTATTTTACAAATATTCAGAATAGAGTGGAGATTGTATATTTATAAAATGTTATTATCAGGTCAGTCCATAAGTTCCTGCGCATTTTTATGACCTTGAGAAAAATCTTGTTTTGCTGTTAAAAATGTCAGTCTAATGTGATAATTTTTACATCGAAGTGTTAAATTGGATCTCATTCATATAATACTGTTCAGAATTGTGAACATTTCAGTTGTTTATTTTCGTTAAAATGAAAGTAACGGACGAATACAAAAGACACGTTTTATACTTTTTACTTTTAAGTGGTGAGAATGCTACAAATGCAGCCAAAAAAATAAATACTGTACATAATCAAATCGTAATTAGTTCAAGGACTGCGCAGAAGTGGTTTGAAAGATTTAGAAACAATGATTTTAGTGTGGAGGATAAGGCTCGTACCGGAAGATCCGTCGACTTCGAAGTCGACGGATCTTCCGGTACGAGCCTTATCCTCCACACTAAAATCATTGTTTCTAAATCTGTCAAACCACTTCTGCGCAGTCCTTGAACTAATTACGATTTGATTATGTACAGTATTTATTTTTTTGGCTGCATTTGTAGCATTCTCACCACTTAAAAGTAAAAAGTATAAAACGTGTCTTTTGTATTCGTCCGTTACTTTCATTTTAACGAAAATAAACAACTGAAATGTTCACAATTCTGAACAGTATTATATGAATGAGATCCAATTTAACACTTCGATGTAAAAATTATCACATTAGACTGACATTTTTAACAGCAAAACAAGATTTTTCTCAAGGTCATAAAAATGCACAGGAACTTATGGACTGACCTGATAGTTTTTATAAATTTTCTTATGTTCACACTGAAAAATAATGTTTACAATTCAAATCACTGAGTCAAATATTTACACATTTTTAACCAACTGATGTTGAAAGAATATTAAAACAAAATAAAAATGAATAAGTTAATTATTATAAAATTTAATACTTCATTTAATGAAAAATAAAAAATCAAAAATATAGACAATGCTGACAATCATTAAAAATTTTATAATTATTTTATCAAATAAAATTTCTCACCTCAAGTGGCAAATATGTATGTTTGTGCTCCTGACCTACTTGCAAACAAGGTAAATAAGGATACCTGAAATGCAAAATAAAAGCTAGAGTACATGAAAAATATCAATGTATAACCATATATAAATAAAAACAGCATTTATAATTATCATTGTTAAACAATAAAAACAAATACATAAAAATAATAATTCTATATAAAGTTATTATTTATATCCTTCACATAAAAATCAATTCTATTTTCATTATTTGAATTATTACAAATTAGAAAATGGTTATATCACTTTGCTCTGACTCCATCCAAAGAAAATTAGAAAGCAAAAAGATAATGAGCATTACGATAGAAAACAATAACTATGAAGTATTAAAAAATAATTTCCCTTGATTCAAATAACTTTCTAGTATTCTCATATTCACATCTAAACTAGAAATTTTAGATCAATTCAATTTAAATTATCCTTATTCATAATAGGCTGTAGCCTGTTACATCGGGGAGTTATAATTACAATATAATAGAAATACGTTTTATCAGCACAGTAGATGGTAGATTAGTGTAACCTATACACGTGATATACGTTTTCCTTATATATCAATGTTAATTATCCTTTAGTTAACGCAATGATTACAAAAGTTTTTTGCAAAATTGTACAATTTGTATATTGTACAAGTATTTGCTAAATGGAAAAATCAATACATTTGATTTTCCTCCCTAAATTTATTTAGCTGACTCAGACCCATTTTAATTCTTATTTCTTGACCCTCCTTGCACTCATAGAACATGTGAAATTTAGTTAATATTTCATTATATTTTAAGGAGTGAGATTTAGAAAATTCTTAGATTTTGTTATTTAACATGATCATCTCTTTGTTTAGTGCGAGTTGAATAAAAAATTTTTTAATTACAAACAGTATATTTGTTAACATATAATTATTATTATATGGATATTCGAGGATAATACTATACCATTTCAGTTTTTTCCAGTTATGCATTTCTTCAATTTCTTGTGACAATGAGATTTCTAGAGTACTTTGGATTAATTGGGATATAATTAGATCACTAATTTCAAATTTTTCCAAAACCAGTCCTAAAGAAACACCATAATTATTAACAATACTTTTCATTTGGTCTATCCAAAATCTTCTTTGCATATCTTGACAGATTTTTTTTGTATAACAAAGTCAGCAATTTAGTAGATAAATTTCCGTTATCTCTAATCATAGTCAAAAATTTAATAAATCTTTTTATAAAGAAAGGAGTAAGTTTAAATCTGTTAAGTTCTAATCTGGGTGCATATTGTGCATATCCCAGGATATTATATTCTAGTGTAAAGATTTACGGACAAATTTGTTTTGGATTGCAAGACTCCATATTGGTGAGGCATATCCTATGGCATTAATGATTATCGAATTAAATAGTTTAAAATGAACAATTATATTCTTTAGTTTAGTTTTGGTAAACAATCTCACCATATTATTGATTAAAACATTGGATTTGGCCTTAATTTTTTTGAAATGTTTTTCACAAGATAAAGTTGGAGTCAGAATTATTCCTAAAAACTTTGTTTCTTGTACTATTATAAGTTGCTCATTATTCAGGTAAAACAAAGCAGATTTCTTGGGGAGTCTGGACCCATTCCGAAATATCATTATTGATGATTTTGTTGGATTAATTTTCAGTTCTAATTTATCAAAATAATCGTGCACAGATTTAATATTTCTACGAAGAGCTGCAGCTGTCGGCACTACTATCACGACACAGTCAGCGTATGATATCGAGTGGATAATTTGTCGATCAATGGTAAAGCCATCATCATCCCGTTCAAAACATTCGTTTAAATCAAACAAAGAAATTAAAGAGATGTGGAGACCAGGGGTCACTTGTAATAAACCTCTCTATATGTCCAACAATGGCCACTCCCCGATGTCTTGTTTAACTATTACTTTATATCAGCCAAATAACTCTCCTATTATTCTCACTACATAAGGATCAGCATATTTAGTCAACTTTCTTTTTAATGCTGTAATTACCACAGAATCAAATGCTTTTTCTATGTCCAGAAATAGTGTAAAAACTTTCTCTCTCTTCTTATATAGTTGCAGTTGGACCAATACAATTAATGTGAAAAGAGCTGTTTGGGTATCACCATTCTTAATAAACATAAATTGCATATTATTTCTATAGTTGTTTCTATTTATCCAGTCAGAAAACTTTAAACAACACTGATGTAAACAGCTTACAAAATGCCAACAGGAGGGCAATAGGCCAGTAGTTGACAGGCAGGTTCCTTTCATCTTTTTTAAATATCATGCGAAAAATTACTATATTCCAATTTTTGGGAATTATATCTGATTTATAAAACTCATTAAATTGTCTAGCCAGAAACTTAATGATATCTATCAGAAGGTTTTTAATTATATAGTTCAGAGGTGGACAAGCAAGAGTTCAGTGGGAGCCGAAATTAGGTTTTGTAAAATGATTGGGAGCCGCAGTTCTGTACTGTCGTGGCAGATAGTATGGTAAGGCAGGGAAGGATAGGGTGTTCCCCATCCGGGTCGAGAACTTGTTTCAAAGAATAGATTTGAAATGTCAATTTAATTTATTGCACCAACTTGGAAATAAATTACTAAATATTACATATATATAATTACATATTTTCACAAAATTGTGGAAATAAAACTGTAAAAATAATAACAAAAAGCAGAAATTAACACTTTCAGCAAGAGCCACATTTAACTCAAAAAGAGCGGCATTTGCCCATGTCTGATATAGTTAGTGATTGTATCGAAACCAGGCGCTGATTTTTCTTTCGTTTTTTTAATACAATTGTATAAATTTTCCGAATTGAATACTTCTTCAAATGGCTGCTTCAAGGGTATAATTAATTGATTGGTTATCACTTTATTATAATTTTTGTATTTATCTGAAAATTCTATAAAATATTGGCACCGACTTTTGTATAACACACAACATTTATCATTCATTTTTCGTGGAGTTTTTCGAAATTTATTTATAATGTTTCAAAAGTTTTTTGAATACTCTTGATTTTAACAATATACCACTCAATTTGGAAAAATATTTCGTCTTTCTTACTTTTACTAGATTTAAGTATCTTTTCTTATTTTCCAAATAGATCTTCAAAGATACGTCCGAGTTTGTAATTCTGAAATGTTGTAGACTCTGCTGTTTTTTAATTATATGAAAATAACAGTTATTATCAAACCAACATTGTTTATATATTATTTTCTTATTGGTTATACAGCTTTTATAATAATACAAATAAATTAGTCTCATTAAATTGTCATAGTTTACTATAGGTATATTGTTGTACTCTAGCTCTAGTATCTTGCTAACCTTATTATCGATTTCTTTCATAAATTTCTGTTTATTGAATCATCGACTAGTGCCTTTACTTTGACCTTGACTTTTGGCACAAATATGTAACTCATTATCTCCATCTAGTATTCCACATAGTTCCAACTGTACCGGAAATGATCAGATTCATCATTATTTAAAACATTTAACTTTTTGGTGTGATCTAAAATAAAATCAGAGCAGATAATATAGTCAATTATGGACTTACCAGAATGGGATATAAAGGTATATTCAGCAGGACAGTCACTGTATAACCTGCCATTCAAAATATATAAAGCATTATTTTGTACAAATTCTAGTAGTATTCTTCCTTCTATGTTTGTTTTTATCATCTTTGGATACTCTAACATTATTCATCATTATATTGTTACTTTTATATTTTGTATCCATTTCTTCACCTATTCGGGCATTAGCATCTATACCCATAATCCAAAAGTTAATTATATTCAGTTTCTGGACCATAATATTTTGGATTTCATATAATTTAGTTTTTTTTATCTGTAGATGGTGAGAAATATATGGGTATGACGCCTAAACGTGATTCATCCCAAACTAATCTATAACACCACCTGAGTTCAATTTCTACAAATATATAATTGTCATCTATTTTGTATAATTTTAGCTCACCAAGGTATCTTTTTATTAATAATAATAAATCTCCAGAAGGATGACCAAACTTACTAGATCTCCATGCTTTGCTTTCTATTACTATGAATTTTTGTTCCAAATATTCTCTATCTTCTATTTTCAAATTTGTTAACCAGGTTTCCGAAAAGCTAATGACGGAATTAGTTTCCATATGTTGTTGTAGGGTATCTTTATACATCTTTCCTTGAAGTTCTTGGGTATTCCAAAAACTTACTAGAACTTTGGCACCTAGGTAATTTGTAGATAGTCCTAGATTGGAAGGTATGAATGAATCAATATTAGTATCTATCTGGTTTTGTGTACTACATTCTTGATTGTTATCTACTTCTGGCAGTCTTCTTTTTTTTTATTGTGTGAATTGAGAGAATTCCTAATGTCATTACGTGCTTTTGAGTACGTAGTCAAAGGTTTATTTAATTTACTCCAAAAAATTTTTATTTGAATTATCTTATCTAAATTGAGATCATATATAAAAATATTCTCTCCACTAATATAATAATTTCTTATTCTTATTTTGTTTCCTTTTGTCTTTTCTTATTGGACTATTGTATGTAATTTTTTCTTTCTTAGCCGCGATCTCTTACATAGATCTGCTGTAAATATCATTTTTCATTTTTCTTCTGTATTAAAATTAGCTTTCTTTGCCCAGAATTCTTTAAGAATGGAATTTCTAACATATACAGAGTCTAGTATGATTTTCATGATTGGTTTAAGATCACTATTTGTTATCTTGATTAAACTTTCTATATTGTTATTTGATATACCCAAATCTGTGTTAATAAATTGTTCTATTTCAGTTAAATACTCTGTAGATTTGAACAGGTAATTTACAATTACAATGTTTTCGTCAGTTTTTTCGTTAACTAATTGGTCAATTTCGAATTCTAACATACTTTTAATCTGGCAATTTTTTTTGGTAATTACATCCATTTCTTTTAACTTTTGCATGATTTTCATGGTTTTGCTTTGACTTATTCTATATGCTTCTTTCAATAAGTTGACTTCTGATTTTATTGTTAGAAGCTCTGTATTTAATTGTGTAAATTTTTCTTGTATTAACTCATATATTGATTTCAAGGAGTATTGAGGTTCTTCTGGCACTTGTAATTTCGTTTCTCAAATTGTTTCAAAATAGTCCTGTATTTTGGCATTTCTCACATCATTGGAGTCATAATTATAATATTCTTGCTCAGCTTGATAGTATTCTTCACCTAGTAACACTTCTAATTGATTATCTCTATTGAGTGTTTTGGAATAGTCTTTGTGTGGCCTGCCGCACTCCCTTCTTTGCATAGTCTGACCAATTTGTTGTGGCAAACGGAACAACGGCCCTGGATTTGTTTCTATCCCGGCCATAATTAACAAATAAAAAATCAAAATCAAAGGTAATCTATTAACATACATCCATTTTCCAAAGGACATCATGCAAAACTTTTGGCATTTGTCAATTCTAACAAGTCTAAGCCAATACATTCGAATAAAAAGCATGCCAACACCATTGATGACTGATGCAGAGCCCCAAATTTTAGATTAATTAATAATATATCAGTAAAAGGAAGAAGGACTTCTCCTTTCAGCGACATATTGTTAATACAGATGGTTTTAGCAAATGATGTCAAATCCTAATTACCAAGATTTACCAAGAATAGGTGAATATAAAGCTAGCTGGTAAATAATATATACTAATGATATGCATTTTTTTTCCAAAAAAAAAAAAAATACAGAAAAGCCATGAAAAATAAAAAGTTAAATTTTCATATTTATGCCATAGAGGTAATTTTGCTTGTGATTTTATACATGAATATAAATATTTAATGATTCACATGATTCTCAGCTTTTTTAAAATCTGTTTTAAGCTTTTATAATTAAGAAATCAAAATCTGTTGCAAGTAGTTTAGATAACTTGAAAGTTTTTTGACAGTTCATTACTTTTTGGTTTGAAAAATTAGCTGGTGTTATTATAATTACTAAATCCAATAAAAATTCCATTTACCAGAATTATAACATTAGCAAACAATTGTCAAAATTAGCTTGTTTTTTTTTCTGAATTTTGAAAAAATGTCGTGTATGCCTTTTCTTCCAAT
Source organism: Centruroides vittatus (assembly GCF_030686945.1). Taxonomy (NCBI): domain Eukaryota; kingdom Metazoa; phylum Arthropoda; class Arachnida; order Scorpiones; family Buthidae; genus Centruroides; species Centruroides vittatus. The sequence continues at coordinate 1,369,536 of NW_027122214.1, forward strand.
TTATTAAAACCTAATTTTATAGAAAGTGACTTAATAGTTTTAATAAATTCATTATTCTACTTGTATCTTACATCAGTATAAGCAACAGAAATAAATTTAGACAAACAGCTGTTTCAATCTTGAAAAGAACTGCTGCCACAAGCTTCAAGTCTTATCTATCCTAAATAATAAGAATATAGTATAATTGAAAAAATTTTAAACTTAAAAAAAGTTATTGATTTTTTAAATTACTTTTTGTTTTATTATATTGTGAGCCCAGCATGTTTTAAGTTTTTCATTTCTTGAATTTTCACTGATAATTTAGGTAATATATAACTTGCTATCCAAATTCAAAACAAATTTATTTTTTGAGTAACTTCTCATTACTTTTTAAAATAATCACAGCATTACATTAATGAGCTATTTGGACCCAACCTAAAATTTGAAAAATATGTATCAGAATTCCAGTATTCTTGTCATTATTTTAAAAATTTTAACTTTTTTATTATGATATTACAAATATATTGTGCAAAATTATAGAAATATAGCTGAAGATAGTAAGCAATATTAATTACACACACATTTATTTTAATTATTACAATTATTAACAAAATAAAAATGTAAATATTTGATGCAGGCAATACCATAACATTGTAAATGACAATCTTCTCTAAATACATTTTATTGAAGAATTGAATTATAAATGCAATGTGTTTTGATGAAAATAAATATTGTGGCAATATTGGCACTGTAAGTGGCTGTATTTTGATGCTGAATTTATATGAAGCCATAACGTTTAACCTATCCCATGTTGAAATTTTTTCCATCGCATGTCACTCCACACTGAATTTTTGTAGATGTCAAAGCTTAATGAAAATTCCACATTTTAGAAAAAAATTATCATGGCTATTGTATCATCCAAAATTATTTTTTTTATTTTGCAAACAAAATAGACATATTACTAAATGTAAAAACAAAAAAAAATTATATTTCAGAAGTTAGTTTTAATATAAAAATTATGCCAACTAAGGGACATTTACTGTCAAAAACATCCCTATGCAGAAACGAGATATCTTGGGTTCATAGGTCAAGGTCATTATGTTTTGACCCGAGATATTTTAGGAATACCAAGGGACAAATTAAAATGCCAAAGTGCAAGTCACATGGCTTTAGGTGCTTAAAATGTTACAGCTTATATTTACATCATTTTGATATTCCAGAAAATTTGTAACCTACTGAGTTTTTACCATTTTATTGTAAAATTGAAATGAATTCATTCACTAAAAAAATGTTTTTTATCTCTTCCAAAAGTTTTTTTTTTGACATTTACAACATTATGGCATTGCATGCTTCATTTAACAAAATTACTGTTTTCTTATATATTATTATTGACTGCAATAATTTCATATTCTTTCCTGTACTTTTATGTTGACAAATACAATTATAAAAAAAATAATTAAAATTCAAATGACAGATTTTTGTTTTTTGCTATTAATTCTTCCTAATGATGGTATTACTATTGTTATAAAAAGTTTCATTCATATGAACTTTTTAACAACATTCTATATAAATTTTAAAAAGTCTATATTGATATCAATAACATTATTATATTTCAAAATTAAAAACAACACAATTTTTATGCTCAAAATATAAATTTAAACCAGTAATATTCTAATGGCTAATAAAAACCATAAATATTAAGAACCACATTACACAAATGAACTTGATGTTAATCATGCATTTAACTGATAAATAAGACTGGTTGTATTTTAGCATTTAATTTTCTACTTCTGTTTCACTTAAAGTGCAACTATGTGAGGCTCTGAATTTTTTAAAGATTATTAATTTTAAGATTATTAATTTTAAGAATTTAAGCAAACATAATTTAATTTGATTTTAACCAAAAACCAAGTCCTAAGTTTAATCTGATTTTCCATGCAAAAGTTATTCTGCAGGTTAAAACAATCATCCCAGATAACAACTGACTGTGTCATCCATTTTCTTTTACCCAAAAATAGAAAAAATAACAAAATTGTCTCATTTGCCTAAAAGGACAAGCTGACCAAAATTCCAACTTCAATAGGTTAGCCTTTAGAAGAGAACCACAAGGTTGAAAAAAGTAAAAGAAAGAAATGAGGAGAGAACCAGACATCAAACAACCTTTGAATATGTCATAAATTATTAGAACTTTTCCAATCTTTTTTAACATGTGGATGTCATCCCAGTTAGACAAACATTACAAGGTCAAAGTCATTTATCAAGCACCAAGATCAAGACCCTATTTAATTCTTCAGGTGAAACTGAGGTGATTCTCTCTCTTGTAAAACACATAAAATGTGTTTTGTAAATTCTTTATAAGAATGGATTAATTAAAAATCTGTTAACTGTGAATCTATATTTAATCTATACTTAACGAGCAATTATTTATTATGATATCATCACAATGCTGGGCTGCAATTTTTAATAATATTTTAAATTTATTTAATTTAAAATATATGCTGTCCACCTCAAATTAGTACTGTAGTGTCTTGCCCCTATGCATCATACTTTTCTGTTAGAGAGATGACCAGCATGACTCCATTGCTAACTCCTTTCAGGGGGAAATTTTGTAATTGAAATAATGACTTCTGATTTGCATTGGAAATTTATATATAGTTAATTGGGGTCCACTGCCCCTAACCTTTCCATATCTGGTCTTGAATTTCATTTATCTAACACCATTCTCAAGATTAAAGAAAGACAGATGGAGAGAGGAACAGTGGAAATTTATAGGTCTACACTTTTTTCAAATTGCAACCCAATAAACAGCAAAACCTCAACTATAGCAATACAAATTATAATAAAGATTAACAGTTAAGGGTTGAAATAGGAAAGTGTCCAAAACATTAAATTTGTTTAAAGAACAAGAAGAAATAGCAGCATACTACACAACACTTATAAATATAAATATAAAAATTGTCTATTACAATTAGTTTAATTAGTTGTTACATTATTATTTAAAAAATTACCTTAATTTCATTTTGTATTTATCCATAAAATATTTGGCAACTGTGCATTCTACAGTTTGTCCATTATCGAGTTGAAGAGGAAATCTATAAAGAAAAATAATATACATACACACATATAATTTTATATTTTAAATTAACATAAAAAATATTTAAAAGCCTTCTGCAATATAATTATACATAATGTTTTTTGTTCAATATATGAGCTGCTCACTTGCCAAATTGATTAACTCCACAAAACAAGAAGTATAAAAATTGATAATATATTAATTTTTAAAATTCTTTTTAAACTTTAAATTTAAATAAACATTGTAGAAAGTATTTTTATATACTGTTATATTAAAGCATAGCTTTAACATAATATAAAAAATTAGTTACATGAAAAATGTAAAAAAATAACAATTATGTTAAGGATTTACAAATGGAGTTAATCGATTTGGCCTGTGAATGGCTCATATATTACTTTAAAATTTTAGAAGTTTCTTATATTATATATATATATCAGATAATTAATAACTGAATAAACAACTTTTATAATACTTTTAGATATAATATATCAGCAACTAGTAGTTCTGGAAAGAATTAATGGTAAAGAAATCCCTTAAAAAAGGATTTTATAATGTATTATTTTTTAACATTAAATAAATAAAAAGACTGTACACCAAGTTCTCATATAATGCAGTCAATGCATTCTTTGAAACTAAGGCATTAAGCTAACTGACACAATGAAACAATTTTGCCATAAGCTAAATGGTTAATATTCTAATTGGATTGTGTTTGCAACCTCCAGCATTTATTTCCTACTTCAAAGAATCAGTTTTACAATTAATAAAGAAAATTCAAAATAATTGTAAATGATTACAAATGTACTTGTATCTTTACTCAGCAAAACAAATTAAACAAAGTAACATTAAGTGAGGACTTGCTGTATTATATTAAAATAATAATTAAAAAATAACACACAAAAAATGAATGAATATACTAATTTCTAATCATTTATAAAAGTATATATTCCTAAATGTGAATGTATGATATAATAGTATTGTAAGAAGTTTTTTAGAGAAAATCCCGCGAGGAGGCGAGAAAAAAAAAGCAGGGGGCACTAGTTGTTTTTTTTTTCGACAAGAAGAAGAAGAAGAAAGATGGCTGCTTAGTCACTGTATATAGTCTTTTTTGTTATAATTAAAAATTAGTTCAGTCGTTTTATCATCGTTGCCTTCTCGTGTCTTTTAAAACAAATTGTACACTTCAGCCGGAGTCGTACAAGAATTGGCGCAGTCGACAGGATTAGCTGATGTGCCACTACCAACCACGTCTACAAGAAACGAGCCGAAACGAGTAAGGCGCACAGATGAAGGTAGGAAGTCTTGAAGTTTAAGATTGAAGCTAAAAGTGTAAAATTTTGGTCGTAACCGAATCAAAGTTATAGAAAAGTTTAAGAGCTAACTCTAGGAAGCAATAGCTTAAAGATTTAGCGTCGATATTAGAAAAAAGTAAAGAATTTAAGTTGACGACCGTGATTTGGTTAGAAGCTAACATGTCTACGGTTGAAGAAATTAAACATGATTTAGAAGGAAGGACCATTGAATATTTGAGAGAGGAATTGGAGAAAAGGCAATTATCACGAGTCGGTAAAAAATCTGAATTAATAGAACGACTAACTAGTGCAATGTTAAGTGAAGAAGAGTATGTTAACAAGGCTAGCCAGGCAACGGAGGAAGAAGTCGTTAATGAATCTCCTTCTGAAGATCAAGCTGTAAATTCAAATCCTATGAGTATGATGCAAACGCTAATGGAAAAAGTAATATTATTAATAGATAACCAGCAACAGACAGTGCGAAACCCAAAGGAGACAGTTATCGAAGTACAAACTGTACCTGATTTGACGAGTTCTCTTCCTGAATTTAGCGGTACTACTACAGAGAGTGCTGACGAATGGTTGAATTATATTGAATTGACTCGAAATCAACAGAGACTAACTGAGACCCAAGTTCTTCCGCTAGCCATCAGCAAACTGAGAGGAGCAGCAAAAAACTGGCATAAAGCAATGGGTTACCAGCTTAACAATTGGACTGAGTGGAAAACAAGCCTAAAAAGCGAATTTGGTAAAAGACTGACGTTGAGAAGGTGGTGTGACAGAGTGAAAGAAAGAGAACAAAGACATGATGAGAGTCTCACAGATTATTTCTATGCTAAGCTGTGTTTGTTACGTACCAACTGTCCTGTAAATGTTACTGAAGCTGACGAAATTGATTATTTGCTGGATGGAATAAAAAATAAACAACACACAGTTACTATTGCTACTCATGATGTGCACAGTATTGCAGAACTACAGCGTATAGCGCGCAAGATAGATGAGCAAGAGACTGAGGTCAGGATGCATATGAAGACTCAAGTTCAACAACCTCATAAGTTCCCAAATAATACAAATGCTCGAGTAAAGGATCCGGCTATTGCAGGTGATGCTATTAAACGTACAGACGAGAAGTCAATAAGGAGAGACCCCAAGTGGAATGCTCAGATGCCTTTACAAATGACCCGATGTTACAAATGTCAACAGTTAGGACATCTAGCCAAGACATGTCCAAATGAAAATAGTGCACAGGCCAATGAATACAAAGCTGAAAGAGGAAGTACAAAAGAGATTAAAGACAGCAAGAAACAAAAACAAACGAGCAGCGCTTTAAACGTCAATGCTAACAGTTCTAAAGTTCATAGCCCATATATTAATGTTGAAGTGCTAATGATAGGAAAGATAAGAGCCCTTGTTGATACAGGTTCATGTCGTACAATAATTCGTCGGGATCAGTTACCTGTTGGTATAAGGATGTTAGATGACGACACCACTGAGTTCACTGGTATCGGCATGACAAAGGTGAAACCAATTGGATTTGTTGATCTACCTATTCGGTTGCAAGGACAAGTCACCACAGTGAAAACAGCAGTGTTCGAGAACAACCCAGTCCCTTTGACTTTGGGAGTAGATTGGATTGGCCAAGCAGGAGTGAAAATGACATTGAAGGAAGATAAATGTGAAATAGTCACAAGAGATGGTAATGTGATTCCAGCACAACCTCCCATTGAAGAATCAACACAAGAATTATGCTTGTTACTTCCTAGTGCTGTAGCAATACATACAACGGAGAGTAAGACTAAGTTTGAAGATCAGTGGAACTATTATCCCCATTCTGAAGAATTTGACGAACTACCAAACCCAGAAGAGTTCATACTTCAGAGTACAGAGAGCCAGGAATTAATTTTAAATGAAGAACAAAGGAAGGAAATTGAACTGCTAATTAGACAATATGACCGTATATTGCAAAATGAACCGGGAGAATATGATAGAGTTCATCATCGTATAGAACTGACAGACAAAACGCCGGTAAGAAAAACACCATACCATTATTCTTGGAGTGATCGAGAATTTATTAATGCAAAAATAAAGGAAATGCTTTCGTTAAACATTATACGAAAGTCAAATTCACAGTATGCATCTCCAGTCGTATTAGCCAAACAACCTCACCATGTTACGACAAAAATACGACTTTGTATTGATTATCGGGATCTGAATAGCAAGACAAAACGCGACTCATTTCCATTACCAAGAATAGATGATATTCTAGATAAGTTGCATAACGCCAAATATTTTTCGTCTCTTGACCTTGAGAGTGGTTACTGGCAAATTCCGATGGCAGAAGAAGATATACATAAGACAGCGTTCATTACAGCAGACGGATTGTATGAGTTTAACAAAATGCCGTTTGGGTTATGTAACGCTCCTGCCACTTTTCAGAGGGCGATGTCAGAATTGTTTCAAGGACAAGAAGGAATATTAGTTTACCTGGATGACATCATTCTGTTTTCATCAGATTACGAACACCACAAGAACTTAATCAAAACAGTACTAACAATACTAGCAAAAGCTCATTTAAAGATATCACCACAGAAATGCCAATGGGGATTAAAGGAAATTTCTTGTTTGGGATACCTTGTGAATGGAGATGGCAAGCGACCGAATCCAAAGAAAACAGAGGCTGTTAGTCACATAAAAACTCCTACGACCAAGAAACAGTTACAATCTTTCCTGGGACTTATGTCGTACTACAGGAGGTTTATTCCAAACTATGCCTTGATTTCAGCACCATTAAGACGAATGATGAAAGCAAACAACTATGAATGGAACGAAGAAACTCAAGATAGCTTTAATAGATTGATTCAGTGTCTGAGGGAAGCACCTATACTTGCCCACTTTGACCCTGATGCTCTAACTGAGGTACACACTGATGCCTCTCAAGAAGGTATCGCAGCAGTACTCGTGCAGGAACAAAATGGAAAGAAAGTTGTTGTGGAATATGCAAGTCGAAGTACCAGTGATACAGAACGCATTCTTCATTCGACCGAACTCGAAGGGATCGCAGTACACTGGGCCATCTGTGAAAGATTTCGACATTATTTGGTTGGAAAGAAATTTACCCTATACACTGATAATTGGGCAATCAGTTGTTTAAAGGCTAAAAGAAAACTTGGACGCAAACTCGCTCGCATAGCTTTAGAGTTACAGGAATATGAATATGACGTTAAGCATAAGAAAGGAGCTACCAACGTACTACCTGACATTTTATCTAGAAATCCAATCCCAGAATTAAACGTACAAATGCTGAGCTTGGAGAGGAGAATCTCTAGTGAAATCGAACGTCATCAAAGCGACGACCCAAAATTAGATAGCATAATTAGAATATTGAAAGACGAAAATCTCTCACTAGAAGAACAACGTAAGTGTACTTCTACAAAGAATCGTTTTGTGCTACAAAATGACATATTATATCATTACGATGTTCAAGATAGAAATCATTTACAACTTGTTGTACCAGAGAAGCTCAAGCCTGAAGTCTTGAAAGCCAATCACGACAATATTTTAGCTGGCCATTTTAATGCAGAGAAAACCTTGTCAAGAATCCTAGATCACTATTGGTGGGAACATATAGTGAAAGAGGTTAAGAGTTACGTTAGCAGTTGTCAAGTATGTCAAATGAATAATGATTATCCATCAAAAAACAAAGCTTTCTTACAAACAAAGGACGTACCGTCACGGCCCTTTGAAATGTTGGGTCTTGATCATATTGGAATACTCCCATCAAGATCGAGAAATTCAAAAAGATGGATTTTGATGTGCATAGATTATTTTACCAGATATTTAATCGCTATCCCTGTGAGTAGTTTAAGCACAGAAACTACATTGAGAGCTTTACAAGAGAGTGTATTCGATGTGTATGGATTTCCAAAGACGATCATTTCGGATCAAGGAACGTCTTTTGTGTCCGAAGATTTTGAGAACTTTTTGGAGGACCATGGCGTTCGTCATATCCGAACTTGCGCTTTCCACCCCCAAGCAAACGGACTTGTGGAGAGAACAAACCGTACTCTAGAAGACATCTTTAGGAAATATTCTAACGACGATATCACAGCTTGGAAAAGACATGTATCAACAGCAGTGTTTGCTTATAACACAACAAAGCACAAGTCAACTCAACAAAGTCCTTTCTACTTGCTCCATGGTTTTGAGCCAAGAACACCAGAAACACAAAGATTAGGGGAAGGACAAACTCTGAAAGAAGCTGAGAATAGATTGACTGAACTGTTTATTAATCGGATACAAGCAGTTGAAAATCTTGCTCAAGCTCATGATCAGAATAAAACATCTTTTGACAAAAATAAGCACGAATCGAAGATTAAGGAACACGACTTAGTATTGTACCGTCGTTTAAACAGACATAAATTTCAGAACAAATGGAAAGGCCCATATATAGTAAAGAAGATGGTAAATCCCGTCACCTATCTTATTGAGGGAATTCAAGATGATGACAACAGGATCGTACACGTGAGTCAGATCCGTCCTTATCATCAAAGAACCGATCGAGAAGGACAACGTGGAAATGAAGCTACGAACAAAAAATAACTGTTACTAATGTCTCTAGAAGATAATTTTAAACAAAAGCTGTTGTTTTGTATAAAAGCAGTCGTAGCCGAGATGTAAGAAGTTTTTTAGAGAAAATCCCGCGAGGAGGCGAGAAAAAAAAGCAGGGGGCACTAGTTGTTTTTTTTTTCGACAAGAAGAAGAAGAAGAAAGATGGCTGCTTAGTCACTGTATATAGTCTTTTTTGTTATAATTAAAAATTAGTTCAGTCGTTTTATCATCGTTGCCTTCTCGTGTCTTTTAAAATAAATTGTACACTTCAGCCGGAGTCGTACAAGAATTAAGTAACAATCCTTATTAATGAACATCAGAAAGTTACACTATACAAAAATAATAAATTGGAGTATCAGCTAATGCCATTCAACAATAGTTTAGATAACCAAATTATACGCAAAGTAATATCTCCTAATAAAAATTTGATTGTCATTCCTTCAATTCTAAAAAAATAAAAAATTTTCAATAATGATACAGAATATATTTCTGTGGCTAATAATTTGACAATTAAAATATCAAACAACAAAAAAATTATGTAGTAAATAAAAAATACACCGAACTTTTGATATAACTTCTATTATGTTATTAGTACCTGTATTTATAGAAAACCACTTCAAAATAATCACCTGAGCTACTACACACTTTTGCCAATGTTTAAAACAGTTTTGCAGCCCATTTTGTGTTAACCTCAAGTATAATAAGCAAAACATTTTTCATCTCTTCCGCTTTTCAGATATTGACTATGACAACACAATGTGACATTGTGTGACAGAGCATTGTTATACTATCATGATGCTCTGTCACAATTCCTACTCCATGTTAATGCTCTGACACACTGTTTACTTAATTAATGAATATACAGCAAAACACCAGATATCTGTACTTCCATAGCCTCCTTACTCACCAAACCTTGCTCCTATAGAATTTAATATCTTCACTAGAAAAAAGTTCTATCAAAGATTCAAATTAACGTAATAGATAAAAAGTGCTGCAATGACTGCATTTGAAATAACACAAATGGGACTGCAAGAATGTTTTAATAAGTGGTATAAACATTGGCAAAAAAGCATAGCTCAGAAGATGCTTATTTTGGTTTGCTCTTTTATAAATACATCTATTATTATTGTAATAAAAGTCAAATGAAAATTTGGTTTATTTTTGACTTTACCACAGATATATCTTAATAATATGAGTTAACAAAAATGATTAAAAAAGTAATTTGCTGGTTTTAAAACAAAAATTTATAATTTGGTAAGATCTAGCAACTCACTTATACTTAAATAACTAAACTAATTCATTTCCTATACAGAAAACAGAAAGATAAATGTAGTAAAGTTATAATTTAAAATTATACAAACTCACGATTGCATTTGTGCTGGACGTCTAGTGACATTGCATACTCTGTATTTTCTTTTCATTGTTCCACAGTGAGTAATCTCTATTTTTAATCCTTTTATTTCTTTGGTAAATTTAACACGCTGAGAATCAGTTAATGGTTTTCGTTGTTCATTAATGTCTCGAATATCTAAAACCTCACACATAAATTCTATCACAGGTTGTGACTTATAAAAAGCTGTAGCTGAAACTAAAGTTAAAAACTCAAATATTAATCAAATTCAGAACTTCATATAATTCAAATTCTAAATATTAAATCAGGAAAAAGAATTTACCATCAATATTTAACATCATTTTCCATGAACTAGGTCGAACACTTTGATGAAAGCCAAACCAAACTTCCCGTCCTCCACCAAGAGGATGGTAGTAGCCATCAGGAGATGAGAAAAAGGATCTTCCAACAGGGGTATATCTAAAACACAAAATTAAGAATTTTAAAAATGAAATAACAAATATATAAAATAATTTAACAAAATGTTAAGTATCTGCTATTATTTTCTCTATATTAGCTCAAACAATATTGTTAGTCAGTAGTTATAAGTTTTATATATTAAAGATTTTCATAAATAAATTTACTCAAAAACTTTAGAATTGTTTTATAATTAATTTCAATACCTTGAGATAATGATAGTATACATTGGATAATTAATTATAGAGAAATTTATCTACTATCTAAAAATATTTGCCAAATTAGACTTAAAAAGTTTTAAACTGATATTCGCATTTTTCATTAGGCACTCACTCTCTGGTGTTTTAAAACACCACTATCTTATCTGAGTCCTTTGGAACAAAGTTTGGATCTTTCACTACAGATAAATTTACTGAAAAATATCAAATACTGTCCATTTACAATGTGTTCAAAAGAAAAAAATAACTTATAATTACTCAAAAACATTACTGACAAAAACAGGCTAATATACAACATAGACCAGCATATGATATTGGTGAAAATGGATGAGTACCATTGCTATCATAGTTTGTCAATTTGAGTCCAGTTCTTCTCAGTTCACTGTGTTGTTAATGCCACATTGTTTTTAAGATGTTTTAGTATACTAGAAGTAATTTGGAAGTGTTTTACATATATAGTAAGTTAAAATATGTACTATACACTAAGACAAACATTTGATTAACTGCTTTTGACTTTCAAATGTAGTGTTCCTAAAAGTGTGTACAAAAGTCAAATGTCCAAAAACTGAACAATAAAGCAGCAAGTTATATGAGCATTCCTATTCTGAGAGTTAAAAAGAAAAAGGATAAAATTTCTCATTAAAGCAAAAAAGTTTCTTTTTTTATAGTGAATACATTACAATGCTCAAAACATTTAAAATTTTAAAAGTACATATTAAAACAAAAGACAGATATTAAAATTAAATTTTACACTTTCCATGAATAATTATGGCAATAAGATATTAAAACTGTGGCAATGTGGCAGGAAACACTACAGCACAATAATTTGAAATTTTTAAGCTTTAGATGAAAACTACAGAAAAGTGTGAATTTGACATAGGAGAAGTGATTTAAATTATAAAGGTATTATGTACAGAAAAGCTGTTCAAAATCAGGACCACTTATATATCCTAACAATCAAAGGAAATATATAAATGACTATAGATAATGATCTACAGTATTTATCTCAAGAATGATCTGAAATTAATTCATAAATTTTTGGCAAAAAGAATTTTTATGGAAAAAAAAAATTCTAAAAGACTGGCAACTTAAAAATAGGATTTATATATTTAAAAAATATTGAAATTTATTGTTTAAAAACTCACGTCATACTGGGAAGATGCCTCATAACTACATCTAATGACTGAATGGCATCAGAAGGCATAAGTCGTGACCTTCCACCAAGTGCTTCTTCCAAAGCATATAAACTAACTTTTGCCATCCATTTAATGCTCACTCTGAATACTCTATCTTTGCCTTCACCAGGGAGTGTAACTTCAAGTTCTACCTATTGAAAATGAATTTAAAATTTTTACTTTCAATAAGATAAAATTCAAAATAAGTAAAAATTATATATTAAATATTAATATTAAGTTTACCTGATAACTTTATAAAATAACATGATATATTAAATTAAGGTAACAAATTAAGTTGTTATTTTTTACATTTGGATATAAAATGTGAAAGTTTTATATGGTATATTTATGTATAAAAAACAATTTTTAAAAATTTTGCATTAACTAATTAATTAATTGATTATTGGGATCAATTAATTAATTTATTCATCCCAATTTTGAAAAGTATAGATAAAGAAAAACAAATTTCTATTCACCAAAAATTTAAACAGCCTAACATACTTTTATATCATTATGTAACTTTAATTTTAATAAATTATAATGCATTAATTAATTTCAACTAAAGGTTGAGGTATTTGAATGCAAGAATTGAGAAGAATTCAATTCTAAAAAATATTTGTAGTTTCCAAGAACTTGCACTAAGTATTTGAATACTGAAATCATGAGATTCTTTTACATAACAGTAAATTAGATTTGAGATCCAAGAACTAGTGTCTCATTCTACCATCAAAAATTATAATTGCATTACAATAATACAGAGGCCAGGTTGTTCTAAGATCTGACTGAGAAATTTTAATATACAGACTCTGTAATTACCAACAATGTTAATCAACTTGCTCTTAAATAGTAGATACTAGTTATTTAGTAACTACTCTTTAGTCAATACAAGACAAATTAACTTTTAGCTTATTCTCACTTATTTTTACTTTTATTTCTCTGTAAAGGTTTGTCACATTCTACAGTGATCATTATACCTAAAGGAAATTTTACTTATTTGTCCACAAGTGGAATCTTAATTTTCCACTTTATACAGGTTATATTGTGTTCTTCATACTCAAAGATCTCTTCTGTTTCTAAAATATACAAGCCTCCAAAATAGAAAATCACTCTTCCAAAGTTTTTTTTTTTTTCTATTTTAACAAGTTTCTATTTTATTCATGTTCCATCAGGCTTGTATTTTGTTGTAACTACTAATTATTAGGAGGAGGGTAATTAGCTTCATTAAAAAATAATAATAATAATTCAAAAACAAATGTTGATGTCAATTTTAATTAGCAACTGAAATGTCTTTTTAATAATGTTTATTCCAAATTACATGTCACACTACTGATATGTTTTTCTACTAATTAAAATTCACTGTTGACTAAAGAAATATATTTTGCAAATTTTAGAAACACAAAATGAAATAAAATTAAAATTATTAAAATCTAATACTAAAACAAATCATCTTTTGTTCCTATTTTTGAATCTGCTTCCTACTTATTTTTCTGCCATGGATATGCTATACCTTTCTATATGTGATTATCAAAATTAGTGATTCATTTTTTAACGATTAATATTAATTTTTAAAATACCTTTATAAATTCTCATAACTAACGAGCAACTATTTATTGTGACATTGTCACAATGCTGAATTGCAATTTTTTGTCACAATGTTCTCAATTTTTTAGTAGTGTCTTCTCCTGTATATCATACTTTTCCTGTTAAGAGAGTTGTGCCAGTCATCTATCTAACTCTGTTCAAGGGAAAATTTTTGAATTGAAATAATGTGACTTCCAGTGCAAACCAAAAGTTCATATATAGTTAATTGGGGTCTCTGGTTCCTAAGCTTTCCATATCTAGTCTTGATTTTCATCTATCTTACTCCATTCTTGAGATTAAGGAAAGACGGACAGACAGACAACAATAGAAATTTGTCTACAATTTTTTAATCATATATTGATGCACTGATACATTGTACTGTACCTGAAAAATACTGAATTAAAAAAATACAAAGTGAAATCATATAGGCTCCTTATTTTGTTACAAATATTTCAAATATTTGTTGTTTATGAATGCTTAATAAAAATATATTAAATTCTATGCAGAAAGAAATTTCAAACTGATTCCTCTTTTAACATTTATGATGTCTTCATGATTACATTGTGATACAGGATATAATGAATGAATAATTATTATATGAGGAGCATCCAGAAAGTAAAGAATGTTTGGCTATAAAAAAGTAAAAAAGACAATAAAACTTTTTTCTATTATTACTAAGTAATTAGTACAAGACCAGTTACTTTACTACATAGTGATCATTACAATTAAATCACTTGTTATAGCATGACACTAGTTTTTGTATTTCTTTGTCATAGTCTTCCACCACCAGTTTTCACTTCTCATCCATTCCAAAACATCCCAAATCCACCCAAAAACTCTTTTGGCTTGGGAAAGAAGTGAAAGTTACTAGAAACAAGGTTAGGATTTTATGGTGAGTGGTCAAAATCATCTCAGCCAAATTTCTGAGCACAGCTTGAGTGGCTGCAGTAGAGTGTGATTGCAAATTATTTTCCTTGATTAAACGTTACACCATTTTCTCAGACTTGTTTCATTCATCATACACTTCTGTGATTTGTTTATGAATTTCTACAGGATAAACTTTTTTGCATTTAGAAAATGAACAACACACTTGGTGGGCTTTCAATTTTTGTACACATTTTAACCCTTGACAAAACAATAACAATAAGCCTGCCGTTATCAAAACTCTACAGGTACTAAGCTAAAACATTACAGAACAAACTGACCATTGAATTAATGGCAGTAATTTACCTGTGCTAAGTACAATGTGCAAATATTCTTTATTTTCTGGACACCCCTCATATATACATAATAAAATGGAATACAGCTGCAAAAATTACTTATTTCATGTCATTTGTATCATTTTTCTAACTTTTGTTACTTAACAAAACTTAATATAAATTCATTATCAGCAAATTTTTCCTTCTATTAAAAAGAAAACCTTAAAATTTAATTTGTCATAGTGTGTCTAATCAAGAAAATATAGTATTACAGCAAATAATGATAGAAAATTAAACTTAAAAGGCCTAAATTAAATAATTAGATAGCTTCTGAAATTTGCTCAAATAATCAAACAGTGATTTAATGAGAGTTTATTTTAGATTTGCATATAACTGACTTTTTTGACAATAATAGCATATAATCAATAAAATTCCTAAACTCTAAAAATGAAAGAATTGCAAAGATTTATTCATACATTTAAAATACATTTTAAAACCAGAATTATTATTTTACTGAGTCTACTACCTTATTAATAAAGACTATAGAAAATGACAGATACTGTTTGCTACAAGTATAAGAAAATTTTATTTTTATTTGAAATTTTCTGAATAAATCAAGAATATATTTATTGAATCTATTCCACTTATTAATTGAAGTATAAGACAATTACAGTGTAAAAATATTAATAAATTTTTTGTTTTTTTTTTCCATTTAACTCAAAAATAAAATTTAAATAAATTTTTTGAAATATATTACTATATTCTTATATATAAAATATGCATCCCTTTCAAACTGTATTTAAACAAATATAAATTGCAGATTATACAATTATTAAAAATGAACTAATAAATCAGAAAAACAAACAAAATTGATTTGGACTAAGTGAAATTCAGCTTAAAGACTATACTGTGCTTAGTTTTAAAGTCTAGTCAAAATATAGCATGAAGAAAATCTTGACTTTTAGATATTTGATTAAATAAATATATAAATTGTAATAAATATTGATTTATATATATAATATAATTAAATATTATATCAATATATAAATCAATATATATATCCACGGTAGCCAAACTGTGGCCCTTGAGCCACATGCAGCTCTTTTCTAGTATACTTGCAGCTCACTGCAAGATACTTAAATTTATACCAAATTTGTTTTTATTTTAATTTTGCTTTTATTATTTTTTATGTATGATTCCAGGATAATATAAAATAAATAATATATTGTTTGAAATAAAAATATGGCAGCGTTATACATTATTTATTAAAAAATAAATGTAATATTTATTAAATAACATAATACGTAAAAACATTAATAGAAAAAATAATTGTAATTATGGCCACTTAAAAAATGCAGCATGTCGACTGTTATCATTATTTGGGTCAACGTATGAAGTTGAATCTTTATATTCTAATATGAAATTTATTAAATCGAAATTTTGTTCGCAGCTTACCAATTCCCATTTAAATGAATTGCTCGGAAGTGCCATTACAAATTACACACCAAATTATCCAAAATTAGTTTCCAATTTACAAATTCAACCTTCAACTAGTAAAGACTAAATATTAAATGATTTTGTTTTGTATTTTGTTTTTGCATTATTCAGTCGATTTATTGTTATTATTTTTAATAGTGGTGCAATCTTTTAAAGCTTTATGTATCAATGTGATTTTTTTTATTGTCATGCAAGTTAATTAATAAATGTGATTTTTTCAAAATTCTGTTAATACTGTTTATTTTACTATATAAGAACTGACCAAATTTGTCTTTAGCTGTGGAAAAGTATGTATATACGTATATGTGGCTCTTCAATGAATTCTGTTTACAATATATGGCTCAAGTTCTAAAATGTCTGGCCACTGCTGATATATATATATATAATATTTATCCTAATTATTCTAATAGGATCAATGTGTATTTCTTTGCAATGTGGAACAGCATTAATACAGAATATTTTATTGAAATTTTATTATACAACTAACTAGTTGATAATTGCATAATTTTATTTGCATTACTGAATATCAATGACGACTTCTTATAATTTCAAATTAAAGAATTAAAAACATAAAAAGATAGACTCAATTATCTAAAATAGATATTGTAAAAATAATTGTACAGTGATAAAATTCAAAAATTTTTTCTTTAAACAACATATTAATATATAATATCATTGGTTAAAAATTGGTTAAACTTACTTTGTCTTTTCCAATAGGAAGATCATCTCTAGTGTACATATTTTTTCTTCCATCAAAAACAGGTTTTTGGTTGCCAAATATTTTTATGTATGCACCAACCATGGTTTCTATAATTTCCCTAAATAAAATTTAATAGATGTTTTAGTATAAACATTTAGTTGAATAATATAAAGAGACTATTCTACAAGTGTGTAACAATTTATATTTAAAATACACTTAATATAAAATAATTTCAAATTATTTTGAAGAAAAATAATGTTAATTATAGATTAGAATTAAAAATGTAGGAAAACAGTTTTTATTCTTAGTTGTTGATGACCTAGAGTGCATGTAATACAGCAAAATCAAAGAATTGCTTTGATTTTCCTGTATTACGTACACTTTACCTAAAATCATCAACAAATAAGGACTGTAGGAGTATGACTTTATTATCACATATATATAATATATATTTGTAATTTAGTTATAAAATTGTTGAATTCTATTTTAAAAAGTTTAGAGATACACTATGAATATCATCTTTCAATCTGCATTCCATTTATGACAACAGATATTCAGTTTTCTTAAATGTTTTCAAAAATTTTTACTTAACTATTACAGTTATTAAAAAAAATTCTTTATAATTTCATTTTCCATAAATGCTTTTTGAAAGAGCAAACCTACCTCACAATTATACATCTATAATTTTTTCAAATTGCACTCCAACAAAAGATCAAATATAAATATGCTAGCTGCAATTTATTTTCAAAAGACTTTTTATGAATAAACTAAAAAGGACAATTTTATTACTACAAAGTTATCATTAAGTTCTAATATTTTTATGAAAATATTAATAATTAATACAAATGGGAAAAAATTAAATAAATACAATGAATGAAGTAAATTAATAAATAATAATTTTTTTAAATTAAATACCGTCTGCTAAGATTTTAAACATTTACTTCATTTAATTATTTTATTGTGAATTTAGCTAATTTACCAAAGGGCATTGTTTCCATTTACATGATGTTGCTGGACTGTAGCCTCAAAGAAAAGGTCATTTTCACATATAAAAATTCAGATTTTATATTTTAAATAAGCACAACTTAATTTTTTTATTTCAATCATTAAGAAATTGTTTGAAAAATAAAAATCAGCTTTGTATCTCAGTATGATGTAATAAAAATCTTTTATGATGAATTTTCAAATTAAAAAATACTTTAATTATGAGAAATAATATGATAATGGGGAAAATTAGTAATGATAAATGAATGTTAGATAAAATGTCAAGTGCAGGAGTTTATATGATAAGACTATCATTAAATAAAGAATTATTTTTACATAAGCTCCACTTCAAGATTACAGAAATGAGAATTAAGGAACATTATAAAGCTACTGCAAAAGCCAACTGCTAATGTTGGCTTTTGCAATACTTGTTAATGTTATGGGTATCAAAAACAGCAGTAATGATACACAGGATAAGTCTACAATTATCTAAAAATGTAGTGTGAACTTCCTCCTACGGGTTTTATAACAAATTTATACATATGTGATAGCAAAATAACAATATACAAAAGTTAATACCAATGATGCAAAAGTGTTGCAGGATTGCTGGAGATCAGTTTTAAGTGTGTTATTAATAGGTTAATGGATTGCTCAGGACACCAAAACTCATCTGTTGTTCTGAAAATCAATTATATTGCAAACAACAGACTTCTCACACTCCCAGGAAAATATCTGCTATTTGAAAAAATTTTCGTTTTTTAAACCCCACCATAAAAAACACCCGTACTTGAAATTATTCAGTCTCTTGAGATGCCTATTCTTTATTTTATATAAACATATTTATTACAAAATTGTACATTATGCTGTAACAAAGCTGACAGAAACTACACATTATAAGGGACAAAGCGACTTGGTTTGCTTTGATGACAACATTTCTGGGCTTCTTATGGTGACATTGTCAGTATGAAATGTTACTGTTACGTGAGCACGATTTCAAGATGCAATATTCCTGAACACATGTCTGCAACAAAGGTGCAGCACACCTTTGTTGTACACACATATATCTGGAAGTGTTAAGCTGAAAGTAGTTTTTCTCCACTAATCAACGCCCTACAGGAGGGCACTAGTGGTTGGTTGCAACGTTATCAGTGAGAATCATGATAATTATGTGCTTAGTTTGCTCAGTGTGCAATGTATTTTTCTTTTTAATTCAGAATCCAGAAACATCCAATTATTACTTAAAGGTTGAAAAAAATATGATGTTTACCAAAAACGGAGCTAGAAAAAATCCATTATTCCAAGTTACGGAACTGCTAAAAAGAGGTAAAATTACATTGATTTGATGGGACCCGGAGAAAAAAATCCATTATTTCGTGATCCATTAAAACGAGATTCTACTGTATATATAAATTTTAAATTATTTATTAATTTAAATAAACAAATATTTTGTAAAATCTTATTATAACTATTTCAAACAAATTTAAAAAAAAAATAAATTATTTGACTTCATAACAATGTTTATTCAATTTTCAAACTATGAAAGTTTAAAAAGCTGTTCTAGAAGTATTTCTTGTAACTGATGATGGTTCAAAAATAGCTTGAAAATGTCTTTATGATAATTAAATAAGTTATCTTAAAAAACAATTTTTATTTTTTGTGCATAATAAAGTGTAAAGTTTTATGAACTTCAAAAGTAGTTAAGAGTTCTTTTCTTTAATAAATCTATCAAAATTGCTCCTTCAAAAACAAAAGATGATAAAATAAGTTAATATTACACATTTATATCATCAGATTGACTAAAGTTTCAAGCTGAATGATGAGACAATTTTTCATTTTAAAAACATGAACTTTACAGCACATATAAAATAAAAGTAAATGATAGTGAAACAGAAAATTCTTAACAAAATAATTCATAATACAGCTCAAAATACAGTATAGATATAAAATAAACTGTTATATATTTTTAAAATTATTTTAAGAATAGCTACAACCAGTGTGAAGCAGTTACATGTTGTTCACAATTCATTCACTTCCAATAGTAACTATAATAAATCATAAACAACATGCAGCTTCTTCATACTGGTTTCAATCATTCTTAAGTTATATCTCAACTGACTGATTTTTAGGCCACTCTGTACAATACAATATCAATGTGATACTACTATGTTTGATTTAATATCTATTTAAACCAAAATAATTCTTGTAAATGAAAAAAAATATTCTAAACTTACCGATTAACTTTACGAGGGCACTTATCAGGAGTTATAGTGACATCATAATGATGAAGGAAGCCATGAGGCATAGTGATTTGAAAATGATTGGCACGCAACATGATTGGTCTACCTTCAGTACCCACATTAGGTCTACGAGGACAAGTGAAAACAGGAAGATCTGGAGATGAGGCCTGAGCCCCCTGAGGCACCACTGCCATGGACGGTCCTGTCTGAGTAGGAGCCAATGCAGTTGTCACAGGAGTTCCAGAAGGTCCTGGTGGACCACGAGGAACAGTTTGACCTGTAGGCGGTCCACCTCCTGGTGGTCCTGGTGCTAAAAATTAATGCAGAAAGCAGTCATATAAATTCTTTTATTATGAAATTTTATAAACAATAAGTTTAATTTAGATTAATAAATTAGTTATTATTTAATACTTATCAATACAGCAGATCATCAAATTTCCAAACATTGTTAATTAAATAAACAGAGATAATGTGAATTAATAATTGAGATTTAGTGTTTTTTTCTTACATCTTAGAAAAATAAATTCAGTATCTTTTAGTATTATTACTGTTACAGTTTTGGAGAAATATATCCAACTCAGTTAACACTGGTCCCAGTGCTATGACAGGCCAGGGTCAAGACATACCTACAGAACAATTTAGTTTACTTGCTGTTTCTGTATATAGTTGTGTTTAAAAATTTCTGACTGTGTGACTTGTGTTTAGCATTGCAATATTCTATAGTGTAATGCATACTTACTTGCTTATTTAAGTTTCATTGGAATATGAACTACCATATGCATTTCAAGCAATTTTAGCATAAAATTATATTGTTTTTAATCATATTCTTGTTCTGTTTACATTTAAAATATGTAAAAACTTAAATTCTAATAGATAGCCAATTATCCAACATTGTCAGATTGACTAAAATGTGTACTGTAACTTACCATCTTGTATAATTGACTATTTACGTTCTTTAAGAATGGTCTTATTTTTCACTACTTTTGTTTTAGGTACAATCTTAGGTTTGACAATATGTTGATTTTTTTTCTGAAAATGTGTAGTAGTAATGATTGAAAAAAGCCATTTAAACAATTTTAATTAAAAATATATTAAATATGAGATTTCTTTGAGTCATTCCTTTGAAAAATAAAGTAAAATTACTGCAAATGGTGGCAAATTAAAATAGCAACAATTAGTTTTTTTGGATAAGTTGTCAAATTTACCAGTAAATTTTAAAAAAATAAAATTATAAGTAGTAAATTATTAATATTTTATATATTGTGATTTAATTCCAAGCGAAAGTTAGCTTTTGTTAGGAAATGTCAGTGTTGAATTGCTGCAAATGAATGATATCAGATGTTCCTCCTATGGTGTATCCAATTCAATCTAATTAAATTCAAAAGAAATAAACTTTCAGAAATACATTATTTTCTGAAATAATTTACCATTTATTTTTAACAAAGTTAAAAGATTAAAAATATTTCACAAATAATCATTTAAACATTTGGTTCAAAACACAACCAATAGACATATCATATACTAGCCTGCGTTTATTCAAAAATTAAACTTATTAAACAATTAAACATGCAAAAGACCATTATGCATTTTGACAACAAAGAAAACAATGCTGTCCTCCTCAGCTGGATTTTAATTCTACAATTTTTCAACTAACACATAACACAATTAAAAATTTTGGTTTTTTTATAATCTCCCTTATTTTTTACATTATTATATGAAAAACATGATTAAAATACTTCAAGATTAACATAATTATATAAACCAGGGGTTGGCAACCTTTCAGCGGTGTTGTGCTGAACGTAAGTTGTAGTGTTATTCTGAGTGCCGACATGATTCTACCAAGTTTATTATATATGTTATCAAAATTAGTCCAGTTATAACAGACTTCAAAAATGTATAATTTTGAAGTTAAGTTGTTAATTGAGTTATATTCTTACATGTGAAGCGCTTGCGTAACATGCAGATGGCGACCAAATATCACTACTGGAAAATCTAGCGTGTTTTAATGTTAATGAGAAATGACAGAATTGTTATTAATATAATGGAAAATTCTTAACAAATGAATGTATTTGATGAAATTTTGAGTTCTAATGTAAATATGAATAAGAATTTATAGTAAAGTTTCTAAACATTTGTATAGTACTAATTCAAATTTGTTTACTTTTGGAATTTTTGTCTGATAAATGATTTCTCTATCTTCCTGATTATATTGATCTGACTTGTTCAAATGATGCTCAAACTACAACATTTTAATTAAAACATAAACTTTATTTGATTTTTCTTCAACATTACTACACACCTGTAATGTTATACTTTCTGTAGGTGTACCTGCAGAAAGCTATAAAATCAATATTAAATCTTTTTAGAAAAAGCACTTTTGTGTTTATTAATTATAGTTCTTTGAGTACAGTTAAATTGTTGTAAACAACAATTTAAGTAAATATCCAATAACCAATTATATTGATCTGATTTGTTCAAATGATTATATTGATGTGAAACTGCAGGTACACCTACATGTGAAACAAATATTTAGGACAAAAAATTTACAGGGGTGTAGAATATGTCCAATCATGCAAATGAGTTCAGAGGAAATTTTGCAATAAAAAAAAATAGTATCCCAGCAGTAACTGTAAACATTATAAACTGGAGTAATATGTCAGTTAAGTCTATAGACATTAATTGGGAAATTTGCCAAAATATGGAAATCCTGTATTTTAAAAGTAAAATTGGAATGTTAATTACTTCCCATCAGTTTGATCAATTGTTATACATCACTGCCTACTTATGTGGTTATTTACTTTCATAAAGACAAGTTGGTCTTGCTTACCAAACCATGTTTTTTTTTTCTAAAAATAGAAACTAAATCAAAGCTTTAAAAATAAACAAAAAAGAAAATTTCATTTTTTATTTCAAAATTCTTTTTGACATTGTTTAATGAGTGAAATTTTGTGTCAGCTCAAATTAAAACAAAATATTCTCTTGTTCTAACACAGAAAATTAGAAAATTAATAAATTGTATTTAAAAACTTTTTCTGAATTGCCTTGATTAACAAGGCAATTCAGAAAAAGTTTTTAGCTACATAGCCTTTATCTACATTACATTAGCATAAATTAGTTACATAGAAGTTTTTATCATCCTTTTGTAAGAATTATTATTATTTTTTATATTTTTTTGTAGATATATTTTGATGTTAGTATTTTTTATTTTGCAATATATTTTAAAACAATAAAAATATAGTCATATTTAAAAAAATAATAATAATAATGAAAATATCAGTTAAAACCTCTAAAAAAAGTTCAACTTTTTGAAGAAATTTTTTAACTTTTCAGAAAACAATTACCTAACCACTGTCATCAAGAAATTTTGCATTCTTATATGTTAAAACGTCTGCTAATTGGTGCCCCCATACTAGAAATATATTATTCATGGCATCAGTGATGATTTCATTTTTATTTCCATTAATCAACATATTACATCAAGTTTATAATTGTATATGATGTCCTATAACTATAAATAGTTCTCTTTTACTTTAAAAATTTTTTTTTATTAATTTATCAGTTTAGCTTAGTGTTGCACAGCAAATTGTATGGCAGGCCTATTAATTATTTGTATGATTCAATTTAATTTCTCTACATTACATAATAGTAATTATTCATTTGTAAAAAAATGTTTTATTTTGTGTATTAATATGCAATAATTTTCAAAAAAGTTTTGAGTATTGTTCTAGGGAAATGTTAAGTCCTGAAAATATTTTTCACTCCTGATAATTTATAAAATTAAAAATTTTTTAATTAAAAAAAAATTACTTTGACAAATTAAGATAGTAAATTTTAAAAGATATAATAGAATTGCCCTATAATGGAACCTGATGCATTGCCATTATTATGGTCCAGATAGGAACCATTTTCATTTCAAACTATTAAACATGAAAATAATTTTTAAAAATTTAATAAATATATAACTACTATCACAGTACATGAAGATTAAGACATCTTTTTAAATCAAAATAATGCTGTAAGTACTTGAAATTTTTTATTAAATCTTCAAAAGAAAGAAAATAATAATAATAATAATAATAATAACTCTCCCGTGGTCACCACCTGGTCGTGGTGGGAGAGTGCAATTTATGATATATGATTTGTAGAATATAAATCACATATCATAAATTCTAGTTGGTTGTGTGTGACTTTTCAATGTGTATTTCTTTATATATATATATATGATATTTCCATGAATAAGTGGAAGGGATTTTGACCTATAGAAATGAGTAAGCACTGGGTGCTAATTCAAGAAATATATTATTATAGGGTGTTGATGTTTAGTAGCATTGCCACCAGGCCAGTTTTCACCTGGACAAGCCAGTTTTTAAATTCATGGTCTGGATTAATTATTAATATGCCTGGTTTTCATAGAAATTGTGAAATTATGATGAAACAAAATAAATTTATAAAAATATTTGGGACTATTTTATTTTAACAGTTAAAGACTCACCCCCATCCAAACTTATCCCACCTTATCCCTAGGTTAAGAGTAACAGTTTGTTTATTAAGTTATGGCAATGCAACACTTGAGCGATCTACCTAGGGGAATGCCTTCTGGGAGGTCTTTTAAGGGTAACTAGCCCCTATTTAGGTGTTACAGATGTGGAGAAAACCTGGAAAACCACATAACCAGCCCATCCTGGCCAGGCACAGACCGACAACCAAACTTCCAGTGTTCAGGGAACAGAACCACTTGACTACTGGTCAAGAGCAACAGAAAATGTACTTTTAAAATTCTAACTTGCAAATATTAGGTTTGTTCCAACACAAGTCCCTAACTGGTTTAAAACTGGCATGCGCATTGTTCAGTTCTTCTAGTTTTCAAATTTCTATATTTATATTGTATATTGTATCAGATACATTATTATTAATGTTGGTATGTGGTATTATTTATTATTCTTACTTTTATGTATTATTTTCGCAATTAATATTGACATCGGACTGTTATTAATTACTTTTGAATATGCCAAATGTGATTATTGTATTACATTAACATTATATCATATACATGTTTACCTTTTAATTAAAAAAATATTTATTTTCTACTCACAATAAAAAAAACCTAATTTTTTTTATTTCTAAGTATAACACCTTAATTTTAAAATGTCCAGGTCAGCAATTTTAAAAAAGTGGCAACACTGATGTTTAATGTGCCATAAATTTAGGGGGTGGTAGAAGTTGATAAGGTGAGCATTTTTTATGAGGAACCTGAGATCAAAAATAAATATTAGTGGAGCTACAGCTTGAAGAAAATTTAGACTCACTACTTCCCAACTTTTTTCTGAGGATATGTAAAGAGTATGGTGTATGAAACTGAGGAAAAAACTACTAGGGGCATGAGTACCAATTCAAATAGTCTGAATGTGTTTTGACCCCTTTGAGTTGGTGCCCATAACTGGGGGTTTGAGAGGGTGTCTTACTTCCAATATCTGCAGATTTATTCTGTATTATTTCAGCTTTTGATACTATCAGAAAACAACAAACATTCTTCAAGAGATTACAACAAGATGTGGTTCATCATTGTGCTCTGTGTAATGAAATTGGTGGTCATTGCTTCAAACATTTGTTGTAAATACACAGAAAAATACCAAAGTTTCATTTACTGTACTGTATGTATAGTACCTAGTACTCATTATCCCAAAACACAGAAAATAAATGCAGAGGCATAATGACAGTTGCCTACCACCCAAATGCTTCCAAATTTTCTGCAGGTTACTGCTAATTTTTGTTTCCAAGAAATTCTGATGAAACTTAGATATTTAGTTTTATTATTCATTTATTTTATTGATTAAATAGCTGAATGAGTTTGATTTAAAAGTTTAATAAAGTAAAAAGTAATTGATAAGAAGACAAAAGAAAACGAGCAATTATTTATTGTGATATCATCAAATGCCGGGCTGCAATTTTTAATTTATTTCATTTAAAATATACATTTGCCACCTCAAATTAGTAGCGGCTTCCCTCTGTACATCATACTTTTCTTTTAACAATAGAGTCATGCCAGTCATCTATCTAACACCTTTTGGAGAAAAATGTTTGAATTGAAATAACATGACATCTGGTTTGTATCAGATGTTCATATATAGTTAATTGGGGTCTTCCACCCCTAAGATTTTCATATCTGGTCTCGTCTTTCATCTATCTAACTCCATTCTTGAGATTAAGGAAAGACAGGTGGATGGACAGACGATAGTGGGAATTTATAGTCTACAATTTTTTCAAATTGCAGCCCAATACTTTAAAATAATACAGAGTAAATTAATATTTACAAATACGCAGATAATTCTCAATCAACTGCAAGGACACAATGGTATTTTATGGAGCATTGAGGGTTTCAGTTTAACATCTAGTGTACAAAATATTTCTTCTGTTTTATTATAAAAATCTGAGATTTCAGATTTTTATAATAATGTATTTGACATTTCCTTTTGACTGTACCTTAAGTTTGCTTCTACTCAAACAATTCATGTCAGTGAGTGATTGAGTCAATGAAGAAAATACAACTTTATTAACTTTATTTATTAGATGACTTGAGTTTATATATTAAATAATATATATTAAAATGTCATCAATGGTAGACTAGAATAAAATGTATAAGTCAATAAACATTGAACAAACTTCATTTTTAATTACTATTAAATAATGTATTTTTGATAATCAGATAAAAAAACCAGTGTAAAAAAATTGATCTGTTAATTTTATAATTTAATTATATCTATTTGCAACACTAAAATAATCATGTATCGTACTAGCTAAAGCTTAGCCTTTTAAAAACAGGGTAATAATAATACTATTATTAATTGAATTAATATATTATTCTATTTATAAATAACACTACTCATCACACCAGAATTACTTCAAAAATTACATACCCAGAACCTTTTAAGGTGTGATCATGTATAAATATTGACAGATGAATGTTTTCAAACTCCTTCTGTTCGAAAGGGGAGTTCAAAACGTTCGTGATCACACCTTAAAAGGTTCTGGGTACATAATATTCTGTTTATTTCAAATTTGTTAGTAAGCTTTATCTTCAGGAAAATTATTAATAGCTTCTTCATTACAAGTGATGTCAATGAAAATTATTTCTAGATTTAGTGATTTTAAGATCCATACAACTTTAAAAAAAATGCTGAATTATCGTAAACATTTCCAGGTTAGAATTAATTTTATATTAATTCTAATCTGGAAATGTTTAAATTTATTTATTTATTTAAACTTTAAATTTATTTAAAATAAATAAATTTAAACATATTACAGTAAAATAAATTTACTTTATTGTAATTTGAATATAAAAGGTAAAAATAATAGACATAATTGCAATGTCATAATAATAGGTAACATAGACAAACATTAATTTTATCAATAAAATACTTAAAATAAAATGCTAATGCTGCAGTTAAAAAATCTTTTAAACCAAAATTATTATATAAAACAAAGTTCTTTCACATTTTTCTGCCCACACAATTCTGAACTCATGTAATATAGTACAATTTACACAGTACAAGTATGGTGTAAATTGAGAGTTTGAGTAATATTAGGTCACAAACATATGTAAAAGCTTATAATTTTGATATATTAAAAATACTTATTAGGCTTTTTTTTAGATTAAGGATGGGGATGTGAGATACAGCCACCTCCACTATATACATGACTACAGAGCATTTACATGCATACATCATGATTAAATTATATATTTGGTTATGTTTATTGGGCTTCAGATGGAGAGGATGGTGGAGGTGGGGTCACTCCTAAATCATCATTAAAATGCATTGTCATTGGACTTAGAAGGATGAAACTTTGAGGACATAACCTATCTTAATTAGAAGTGAATTAAATTTAAGTTGCAAGATTTGAGGATATGATACAAAGCAAGTTAAATAAGAGCATTTTAAAAATGGCAGTTAATTCCTAAAACTGTCATTAGATAGCAGCACAATCCATCTTAATGATTGACATAGTCTAGATCAGTGCTTCCCAACCTTTTTTGTGCTATGCCCCACCTAAGCCTTTCTAAAATTCTTATGCCCCCCCAACATATACACTTAATTGCCACACTGTTTTGTCATAACCACAATAAAACCCGATCCTTTCATCAAAGTCTCTTGCACTTTTCAGTCATTGCGAAACGTGACCTGGAACACCACAATTCATATATGTCCACCTCGGGGTCTGGGCAAAGAATGTCCTTTCTCCTCTTTCACCGGCATCAGGGATTCATTCATCTCTTTGTTCTCAGTGGTTCCCAGAATTGTTAATCCCACCCCAAGGAAAAAGGAAAGTTCTAGAAGGAAAGGAAAACAAAGAACAAAGAAAACTAAAACTAATTTAAATTAATATTTACAATAAATATAGCGTACAGAGGCTATACGGTTAACTTAAACTCTGGACGAGTCCAATTTTGAATTGTCCCCTTTAAAAATCGAATTGCCCCCCTGTGGGGCGTGGGCTCCACGTTGGGAAACACTGGTCTAGATGTACGTGCATGTCCCCCTTGTTTTAAACTAAGTAACACTAAGTAACATAACTTGTGCCAATGAGCAATAGTTTATGAGGAATTGTTTAAATTTTCTGTATGCATTATATACTATATTCTATAAACAACTCATAACAAGTAAGAGTTGTAACTCGAGTCTGTGCTGATCCAATATCATGCAGTCATTTAGGTAGTGTAAAGTACCATCCCCAACGTTGCAAGTCGGGCATAGTGGCGATGTGCCGTGAGCAAACCTGACCAGATATGCAGCATACCTTCCGTGATTTGTGAATACTTGAGAATCATAGTAGTTGGAGGTGTACCAACTATTTTGCAGGAATGTCTTGAGGTTAGGAATAAAGGTGTGAGTTATATGATCTTCATGTTGGTCCCAGCTTTGTTGCCAGAGAGTAAGAGTCTCTTATGCAGAAAGTTGCGGAGCGTGCGTTGACTCAGTTTGCAATACGAAATGGAGAGGGATTTGTCCATGGCAGCCTCCTTGGCCAGAGTATCTGCTCTCTCATTTCCCCGCTCACCCTGGTGTGCTCTGATCCAGTTAAGTGTCATCTGGAAGCATGTAAATCCCTTCTGATTTTTTCTGCAGTTGGATGTTGGTTTCTGCTAGTTAAGAGGTTAAGTGCAGATAGTGAGTCGGTGAAGATAGTAGAGACATGCATATTGTTATAATTAGTGCTGATGTGCTCCACAGCCAGGGCTTAAAGCAGTCATGGCAATAAAAAAAAGTGAGAAAAGAGAGTTCACACTGAAAAAAAGCTAAAAAAGCTAATAGTGTTAAAATGAATGAAAACAGGCATTATTAAAAAAACACACAAATGCACACATATTTTGTATCAATAACATTGCATATAATATTAGATTGATTATTAAGTGGACTGATAAGATTAAATATGAAAATAGTTAGGCTGAGTTTATACTCCAGAAAAGTGACCAGTAAGACTGCATTAAGCCAGAACAGGCCCGCATTAAGTTTTCATGTTCCCCATACAGAATTCCCACCATTACACAGCAAAGCAAATGGAATAGTAACATAACTACCAGAATGTGTTTCCATATAACATGCCAAATTTCAAATGCCATTTATTTCAAGGTACATTTTTTGATTTCTTCATAAAAAAAATGTAATTAAAAAAGAAAAAAAACAACTTCTGGCAGAATCAGTGGGTTGCATGTTCATTATATAGCAGGGGTGGGCAAGCAAAAGTTCAGTGGGAGCCGAAATGTAGGTTTTGCAAAATGCATGGGAGCTGCAGTTCTGTACTTTTTTACTCTGTACTGCAGTTCTGTACCTTGATTTTATTATATAATATAAAACAAGTATTGAATTTTTTTAATAAACATATTTTCACAAAATTGTGGAAATAAAACTGTAAAAATAATAATAAAAGGCAGAAATTAACACTTTCGGCAAGAGCCACATAAAACTCAAAAATGCGACTCCGAGACCGCATGCGGCTCTCGGAGTCGCATTTGCCCATGTCTGTTATATAGCAATACCACTAGTAATTGTGACCCAATCATTTATTTGGTAATTTTATCAATATTTTTTAAATGATTAAAAATAAAATTACAGAATTCATTACTGGTAATACTAGTCTCACAAATCTATTCCCCTGAATACAATAAAACAATTTGTTAGTCATTCGACCCACAACTGACAGAGAAGAGAGTTTATGAAAACAATGTAATTAAACATTTAGCAGTTTGTTGTCCTTCACAGTGGGGAACCGGCAGAGTCTATTACTTTTATGGGAGAAAATATACAAAGCTTTCTACTACCCTGAAGTTGAAAAATAATACAATCCCATGAAATTTAACAAATCTGACATTAATAAGTAAATGATGAAATTATTTACAGAGAGTTGATATTTGATAAGTTTAGTTTTTTGCTCTTATAGAACAAATTACAGAAATTATAAATAAAAATCTCATTTTTTAAAAATTAAAATCATAAAATTTCGCTTACAAAAGATCGAGATGGAACGCACGCTTTTTATTTTTATAATCACTTTGTTTTATTAGACACAGATATTATTCTTATATAGATTTATTAATTATAATAAACATACATTATGTATAAAATTACATTAAAATAACACTGTAATTAACGTCTGAAATGAAAAAGTAATTGAATTGAGTCTCGCCTCCATATTAATTAACGCGCATTGGTGTAGCCAGAGTTTGTTATGGGGGGCCTAGAGGCTGTAATTTTCTGGGGACCCGCTCTGTGGCTCCATCTGTAAACCCCTCACGCCACGTGACCTCACCCGGGCTTTGCAGGACACCACCATCGGCACCCTGACGGATTCCTGGTCAGCGGTGCTCCGCAACAAAGGCCAGGACCACCTACGCCCTTTCGCCCCCTGGAGGTACAGTTATGCGTCATCTCACCACGCGGAGACGCTTTTGGCCCGGCTCCGGACCGAGACGGCCCCGTTACATGCTTTCCTTTACTCACGGCATCTACACGACTCCCCGGGGTGCCCCCATTGTGGCGCAGCGGAAACTACACTTCATTACTGGCTACATTGCCCCAAATACACTATAGCCCACAAGGACCTAGGCAACACGATGACCCTAAACATGTCTCTGGTGCGCATGCTGACACCTATCTACTGGCCGCCGGCCTCCATCACTCCTAGTCAACACGTGGCGGCGCTGGAGCGCTACATTAGCCTCACTAGCCGTTTCGCTTAGCAACTGGCAACGTCGGTCGGAGAAAGAGCCGCAAAGGCTATAATCTCCATATTAAATTGAATAAGAAGAAGAGAGAATTTTCTGGGGAGGGGCACCAGGTTAACTGGGGGGGGGGCGTGGCCACCCATGCCCCTTCCTGGTTACGCCCATGTTAACGCGCCACAGTAATTAATTGATCACGTTGCATCAAATTAAATAATTTATAAAAATTAAAATAATAAATACGTTTATAAAATAATTGGCTGTATCTGTTTGCAATGATAATGTAAAACACACTGTACTTATAGTTTAGCATTTCCGATATTTAATTTATTTTTAATTTTAAATTAAGAAAAACAATTTTTTAAATAAAGTTTTACGCATTGATATCTGCAACTTTAGATAATACAAGGATATAAGAATCCATCAAAAAAGTTAGTTAATAATAATTAAAATCGAGAAAAAATATAAGTTTCTTTCGAGGTAAGGAAACTTGTAAAAAGTCAGGTATGCGATCACGTGACGCCCGTCTCCCCACTTTGCGTAACCAAACGGTCGAAGTTGAAATAAAACCCCAGCAGAAGTAAAAACAAACATCGGCGCATGTATAGGACAATAAACTTGAACGGGAGCGAAGATGAGACGTGACACCATGTAATTTATGCTAATTACTTTCTAATATTAAAAAATTAAAATCTTCAATAAATTATAATTAAATTAATTTTTTGACTGAGTTCGACTAGAAGCATATCAAAAAGCTAGATTAAAGTGAAAATAATGGTTTTTCGACGCTAAATATTTACAAATTAATTTTTTAATTTGGTGCCAGATTGACCGCAGCTGTTCGAATGCGCACGTGCATGGCAGTTTTTTGCACAGAACCTGTAGACAGATGTTGCTGGTCGTGCGGTAAGCTCTTGAGATTAACAGCAGAGCTCGTCTCTGTGAGGAGTATAGTTTACGTCTGGGGTGAACCTTGGTGACAGCCCACCCCCACATACCACACACATAGGTTGTAATTGGTACATAAATGCCTTCATAGATAACCAACATAGCCTTGGAATTGAGGCCCCAGTTCCATTTGGCAACTTGAGCAAATGCCTGACATATAAGTCCTGTTTTTCCGGTAGCAAGACAAATCAGCTACATTGAGCTTTTCAAGCTGATGCTTTACTCATTGGTCCATGCCTACTCATTATGACTCATTTAAAGAGCTCAATTTATAAGGCCACACAACTCAGAATTTCCTATCCAGGTTCATCGATTGCCTTGAACATGCGCAGGGCCATTCTCCAACATAGAGTCAAAATACTTCTATTTTATTTCTCAGTTATTTCTGGGATGTAGGAAAAACTCTGCTATTAAATTGGATGTAATTTTTTACGGTTTTTTGTTACTTTGTTAGGTTATTTTCATGTTAGATTATTGGTTACTGAACATGTGCTTGAGACTACTAAAAATAGACTTTAAAGCATACAGATTGAATTTTAAGATTTTGTTAGTTATTTTGGTTTTATTTGACTGGTTATTAATTTTTCTGGGAATGTATCACTAAACTTCATTCCTAAAAATCTTACTAGAATAATTTCTTTGTTGTGAATTAAATTCCAGTTGTAAATTATGCATAATGAAAGTAAAATTTTAAAGTACCACTCAAAAGTAATGTTATTTCACTTGTATCATGGGTTGCAAAAAGTTTAAATGAAGCCATGTAAATAAATGAACAGAAAATTGCTATTGCTGTAGGATCTTCTAATTTTACAAATTTGATAAGATTTATTAGTTTTTGGAATGTACTCCATTCTTGTAATGATTCTTAGTCTCATAAGACTTGTTTTATATTATATATTATTTTATAGGAAGCTAACATAAGATTTTATAGGAAGCCTTCATATTGTATGAAGTTAGTGGTATTTAGACTTTGATTTTAATCTTTAAATCAGTTAAGTTGTATTGATATTGAATGTACATGAGAAATCATTGGAATAATTTATTTTAAAATGATACACACACAAATACTGTAAACGTTGTATTATCATATAAACATAAAGCATTATAAAAACTTACTGGCTATCAATACAAACTTGCAAAATTTAAGTATCTACAACTTTTGCTGATAGAGAAAATTATATTCAATAGGTGAAATGATGCAACAATGTTTTATCTTTCTATCTATATGATATACACTATGGCATATGACACAATGACACAACCATTCTAAATTCTTAAAACAGGTTATTCTGCCTTTCAAATGTCTGCATTAATTAGAATTTTTGCTGCTAGGGGATACTGATTTGTCTGGAATTGTGAATATATATTGTATATTATTCTGATTAATATATTTATGTAATCAGGTTACATGATAATACAAACCTCCTAATAAATAAATTGATGCATGTGAATAAATATAAATATGCATTAACTTACTGAATTAAAAGTACTTATTAAATGTTTTATTTTGAGTTTGTGTATTGTCAGATATGTGAAACTTATAGCCCTGACAAGTTTCAACACCACTATACTTATAAATAATTATAACAACGGAAACACATCAAAATCAGCAGTTTTATTCAATTAAAATACAATGAGCTCATTTAAATTTTGGAATTCTACAGAAATAACATCAGTACAGCAAGTGTTTTCCA
The DNA here is from genome assembly GCF_030686945.1 of Centruroides vittatus. Lineage (NCBI taxonomy): Eukaryota > Metazoa > Arthropoda > Arachnida > Scorpiones > Buthidae > Centruroides > Centruroides vittatus. The sequence continues at coordinate 1,403,740 of NW_027122214.1, forward strand.
GATCATTTGTAGGTAATTGGTTCTATCTGTTCTCTGGTACCATGAAGCATCTCCCACCAGTTCTTTCTCTCAATGGCTTCTTTCAATTTTGCATCCAGATTCCAGGAGCAATTTAGCATTCCTAAAGCAGACAAACTTCAACTAATGGGATTTCAGATTAATGGTGAGCCCACCTCATGAAAATCTCATTAGCTGTTATAAACTCTTAACTAACCTATCAATAGTTATATATTCAAGTTTATTCTTCTTTGGTTGATAGATTTGTCAAGATTTGAAACTGAAAGAGAAAGCCATCAATTGGCATTAAGTAACAAACTGGATGGTTAGAATCACATTTTGGTCTCATGTAGTAATACACTCAAACCTGTTTTTGTGCGATTTGTTTTGTGCAATTTTTTTCGTGCGGTATACCAATTTGATTGAAATTTATATACCGCACAAAAACAGGTTTGAGTATAGTACAGTAAAAACAGAATAGTGCTAAAAGTTGATAGATGATGCTGATGTTGATAGACAATTCTGGTAAATAACTTTCATAGATAGACAGATGTTTTTGATCTATTACTAAAATCGTCTTCAGGTCACTTTAACATTCCAATTTTGGAATGTAAAAAATCTTAATAATAGATTTTTACATTTAAGATTGTTTTCAATCTTAGTAATAGATCAAAAACATTTGGCTGTTAAAGTTATTTACTGAAATTTTTAATGTTTTTAAAGATGTGTAATTAACATTTATACATATCCAGTTTGTGTAGAAGTTAAAAATAATTCTTATAAATCTGTGGTCAATATTGACAAAACTAATTTATTGAAAAAATAATGCAAAATGTCTTCTAATTAATGCATAATTAGCAAACAAAGCAGAAATTCACAGTAATGGTAAGCAATGGGTTATTGAAACAGTTAAGAAAATCTAAATTGCCAGATGGTATGCAAGTGCCTGACATGTTTGTTGCTTGCCTTCTCATAGACTTAACATTGTATCTTTGTCACTCCATTACACCTTTCTCTAATCTATCTTCAGTGGCATCATCTACAGGGAAAGAGCTTTAATTTGATACCTGAATTGTGTTTTTAGCCCCAGCTGTTTATTCAAACTAAGTTGGAAAACTGAAACCTTCCCTCTTTCAATTAATATATACAGTGAAACCATGTTTACTTGAATCCTGTTAATCCAAATCTCCAGTTTATCCAAAATAAGAAAGACAGACACTCAGAAAACCTATATATGCAAAAAATCAAAGAACTAACTTCTAAGTTGTACATTCTTGCCTGAGTATAATTTTGTAACTGTAAGAATACTGTTTTCCATTAGCTCAATGCCAATTTTGAACACCTGCAACTTTACAACCAAGGATCTGGTAACAAAAATACAGTACAGTATATCACAATTACTTTGGTTCAAATTATTCCTTTGGTTTCATTATGGAGTGCAAGCCTAATTACAAGTTGACCTTGAAAAAGGTCAGAGAAGTTCTACTACTCACAAGTGGTCAGGAAACTTATGTACATGTACTGTAGAGAACAACGAACTGATACTAAACCAAACAATTCCCATAATTGATCAGGCTATTAATATGTTATAATTAATAATTAGGCACTAAGTAATTTGGTACTAGAGGTTAAAGTTAGATGTCATCTCTTATCTAAATTAATAATTATAATAATTTTATAATTAATTTAAAACATTCTGGAGCAAAAAAACTAGCCCAAAGTGAAACTTGAACCCACTACCTCTACACTGCACAGTAATCAGAGGTTGTGGGTTCAAGTCTCACTCTGGGCTAGTTCTTTTGTTCCAGAATGTTCTAAATTAATTATAAAATTTTTATAATTATTAATTTAGATAAGAGATGACACCTAACTTTAACCTCTAGTACCAAATTACTTAGTGTCTAATTATTAATTATAACATATTAATAGCCTGATCAATTACGGCAATTGTTTGGCTTAGTATCTATACATCAGGTTTCAGGAAGTTTTATATATAGGCCTATATCATCTAGTTACATACATAGATATACTGTATATATAAAACTGTATTTGTCTTTTGCTTTATACTGTTAATATTCTTGTAAAAGTATATATAATGTACAGTACATTATATTTTATTTATTGCACATCCAAACTGTGTTATCTATGTATTTAAGGGAATTTTCTGGATTTTCAGTCATCTGGATTAGACCTGGTCCTATAAAGAGCCAGATAAACAGACTGTAGAAAATATAACTGTCTAATGCAGGGATTTAAAATTAATTTTTGATAAAATATATAATTTTAAATCACTGCATTAGACAGTTATATCTTAGTGTCTAATTATTAATTATAAATAATTATAAAATTATGATTTGAAATTATACATTGTATCAAAAATTAATTTTTGTATTATAATAAGAAAGGTTATAATAATAGGCTATAATAGATATTGAAATTAAAATTCTGAATAGCAAGAAATGAAAAGTGATTATTTTTTCTAAACTTATACATGGTGTTTGCTTTAACATTTATTCAGGCAAAGGATATGTCTTTCTATCATTGCATAAATGCACATTTAAGCATATGATGTATATGTTTCCCTGTAACATTTACTGTAAAATAAATTTATTCACTCAAATGAGACATGTGAAAATTATATAGTAGTCTGTAGCAATATGTAAATTTTCATCTCTCTTCTAAACATGATGATAATGGAAGGGAATCATTTTAAGATTAAGCATAATATACAAAGAATCTGTAACTGTACATATAAAAAGTAACATTTCATAAATTAATATAAAAACCCTTTACTTTATTTTGTTCTAGTAGATATTCAAAACAACTGCCCCTAGCAATGCAGTAATACAAAATATAGACAGTTGACATGAGTTATAGATGCAATCTAACATGCCTAGTGTTTGACAAAACTTGGTATTTTGAGACTTAGATGAGTCCAAGCCCATGTTAAAATATATTGATTTTCCTTAATTAAACTGTAGTATTCACAATGAGTTCAAACAATAAAAAATTTGTATATTTTTAACAAAGTCCATATGATATATTCTTATCTAATTTAGTTACTTTTTATTTAAGCCTATACACTAAAGATTTCACACATTTAGCAAATGTAACAATTCATTTTAAATTCATATTAAATTTTGCAACTACCACTTTAATTATTATCATCAAATTATTGCTGTGTGCAATAATGTTTTTCATGACATTTCAAAATTTTAAATAAACCAAACATTTAGAAAATTTACTATCAATATTTCACTTAAAATTTAATTATTAACACTTAATAGAACTATTTAAACAGTTTATTTTCTCATCAGCAAATAGATTCTCTACATTATTTCTTTTGATTACTTTTTCAAACATTTTATGAATCATTTTTGATCAATAATCTAAATCTCCCTCAGCAGAACAATTCAAAATATATCTCTAAACACTTTTTTGGCTGTTGAGATTGGTTTTATTTTGCAAACTTTTTCAACCTAGTTTAATAGGCCATCCTTAGGCTTCATGTTCCAAGAAAATGCAGCCTAAGGATGGCCTATTTTGAATCATTTTTTGTTTTAAAATATTCAAAAACAGCTGTTCTAAACTTTCTTGTTCCAATCTTGGACAACAATGGAATCTGATAATAGTATCCCAAAAAAAGATCTAAGGATCTAATTCTAAAATAAAAAATGAACTGTTGGATTTCTTAAAAACTTGTTTTAGTGTTAATGAACTTCACACTAGACAAATACTACAACCCAAATTCCCAACCTGTAAGTTGCAATCCTAAAGTGTTTTCTGAGATGTTGCTGCAATTATCTTTAGTTGAAATTATTTTTATAGGAAATTTCACCATGTTTGTTTTTTCTTTTCTGACTATTCATCTTATAAGCACTAAGAGGGCCTAATTTTCCATATCATCTGGGTTTAGCCAAGCCAACAATGGGAATGGACAGATGGTGAAAGATGAAGCCAAATATATTCTTGATTCATGAAAAATTCTTGAGCATCTGTTTGCCCAGATTTAATCTTAGATTCTCAAAAAACATAAGCTGATGCCTTAACTGCCTCAGTCACACAGACATCACCATGAACGTTTTCAGTATTCATGGTGATGTCTGTATTCAATAACATTCAACGCTTATTTATTTAAATATGGCTACGTTTGAATATTCAATTTGTGATTACCACTAGTGGTAGTCATATCCAAATGTTATCAGATAATACAAAATTGACTTTAATACTCAGCTGTAAATTTTGAAACTGATTGCCCAGATGAAACTACAATATTTCATTAAATATTATATTTTATATTTTAAAAAACTTATTTTTAAATGTGTTTTCTTTACCCTACTGAAACTTCTTTTTTTATACAAATATGACATGGTGTTGCAGCAGGTTTCTTAGTTATTATAGGTCATAACTCAAAAAAGGATAGGAAACACTGTTAGAAACTGAAGAAAAAAGCATTTTTTGTATTAATTTAATGATTGCAAGTTCAACATGTTATGAGGTGTAAAAATATACAAGCAGGCTCCAACTTTTGGATACAATGCATTCCTAACAACCAAATATACAAAAGTAGTACTGCATGTTATAAAAAAGGGGTTTTCTTCCCTCTGAACTAAACTGAAAACTACATAATCTCATGTTAAGATAGGAAAATTTGTTTTTTCACAGTGAATCTAAACTTTTTACAGTAATACCAAAATATATGCAAAATACAGTATCATTAATAGGATGTAAAGTAAATAATTAAAAAAAATTAGCAATTTTCAGTTTTTTATTTAAATTTTTCTAAATTGTTAACATTAAAATATACTTTGTATCACAAATATTGATTGACTAAATGTTTAAGAGAAATTAAGGTATTACAATTGTTTTAAATTTAAGCATGGGTTTTCAACAAGACTTAAAACAATAATTAATATTTTCAGTAATGTTTGATGTTTATAGTTAAGTATAATTTGCTTTGGGTTGAATATATTTTCCATAAAGATGAAATTACTAGAAATTATATCTGCAGAAGAATTAAATAAGACTTTCATATCAAAAGCAGTAAAGAAAGTGAAAACTATTTTGTTTATGTAATATTTTGTAGAATGCACTTTCTCCTTATGCAGTTTTCAAGTAATTATTATTCTCTCAAAGGATTTAAAGATCATTTATATCAAATGATAATGTTCAGTTTATTGTAATATTAAAATGTTTCATCATAACTAAAAGATCCTGTTTTTTAATATTTGATGGATAATCTAGGCTTATATTAATTACTTCATAAATTTCTTAATCCAAATATGACAATATTCCTCTTTTTATATTAAAAAAATTTAATTATTAGTCTTATGAAGACATATCTTTAAATGCTATTTCTAACTAAAACTAAGGATAAATTTTATACTTAGTTTTGTTTATTTTTCTATAAAAAATGATTTTGCACTCTTTTCAGTACATTGTTAATGTTAATTACTATAAATTACAGTTTAAATATTTTTTAATGATATTTAATGTGATTATTTGCATTTTCATATTGTGATAGTTTGCATGTTCATAAAACAAAGTACAGTCAAACCTGTTTTTATGCGGGAGATAGGGACCGCATTAAAAAAAACGCATAAAAAAAAATCGCAGGAAACTTCACGAATGGCTGTAAAAAATAGTTTTCGCAACACAATTAAAAAAATATTTTTTTTATGCGGTCAACAGAGACCGCATAAAAAAAGTCTCACATAGAAAATAACTCAAAACCGTATGAAATAGAATTTATTGACAACAGATGTCAGCACTTGACTGCATCGTCTGGTCTATCGTCTGTTTTACATATTTTTGTCCAGGTGGTGTTTTGTTGACTTAAAAAATAAATTATTTCATTTTTCGCATATTCATGCAATAATATTACTATAATAAGTGCATTTATGCTATAATAAGTTTATTTAGCTATAATAAGTCAACGTGAGACATGACGAATCGCACGAGACTAGTCGCCAACTATACCGCACAAATAAAAAATCGCACAAATTAAAAATTTGCATTAAAAAAATCGCACAAATAAAAATCACACATAAAAAGAGCGCATAAAAACAGGTTTGACTGTACAAAGAATTTGTAATTTCTAGATGATGATAGTAGAAACGATACAAAAATTAAATTCATCAGTAAGTATATAATATTTCCTGATTTATTCTTTCTGTTATGTCATAAAATGTTTAATAACATTAAATAAATTGAATTTTTAAATAAAAATTTCCTTAAGTGGCCAATAACTACCATTTACTCTATATCTTATTTATTGTAATTGCAAAACCTAAGATTAAAGATTCAAAAATACATTTCAGTAATTTTTGAATCTCTAGTTTCTTTATTTGTGTATTTCTTTGTCTATGCTATATTGCTTAATGCAAATGAATATTTACATAGCTAAACATTTTAATATTGTGAGATAATTTATTTGATTTGGTTTGATGATGATTCTTATATAAACAAATATAAACATTGAATAACCTGATTCTTGATTAGTGCCAAATGATCTGCCAGATTATATCAGGCTATATTATGGCTACATTTAATAATTAGACATAGTTTTGCCTAGAGGTAGGCAATTAAGTTGCCACTGTGTAATAAATTTAGTACAAATATCAACAAATAAAACCCAATAGTTATATATTAAAGCCAAATGATTGCTGGATTATAGCCTAATATAATCTGGCAATTGTTTGGCTTTAATAAATTTAATAATTAATGACTTAATCACCTACATCTAGGCAAAATTATGTAATTACTAAATGCAACCATAATATAGCCCAAATAATATGGCAGATTGTTCAGGATTCTTATATAATTTTATAGAATAAACTGATAAAATGTAAAAATTTATTTTATTGATTTCTGAAGCTAGTAAAATAAAATGGAATAGAAATGTAAGGGAATGTTAAGAATAAAAATTAATCAAAATAGATTAAATTATTTAAAAAAATTTGTTTTTATTTGGTGGTAAGTTAGTAAGATATTAACAAATTTATTACTGTTTATAAACAACGTAAACAACTTACCTTCCATTTTAAACACAATTTGTATTCTGAACCAATATTTTGTTATATATTCAATAAATTGTGGGTCTTAGACATCTAACACAGGACATCAAAGGAATCAAAAAATATTTAGGATATGAACAGTCATAAAATCTCCTATTTTATTAATGTAATACAAAAGATTTCAAATGGACTTATTCTGCCAGAGAAAAATTTTTAAGCTGAAAAATAATGTTTTGATATTAAAATTGAATGATTTATTTTAAAATATCAAAATCTGTTTGTTAAACTTATTTAAGTAAAAAAACACTTGATCTTCAAATCATTATTTTATTTGGAAGTGAAAAACCTAAGAGTTACTTAATATTCTAAACACCTTCTCTAACTCCCACTCATTAAGAACATATTGACCATTTGTTTACATAAAAAATTAATAAAAATTTAAAACTAAATTTTTATTAATTAAATCAAAGTGCTTTTTATATGATTTTTATATATTCATAACATTATAATATTAAAATTATTATTGAAAAATATTATTATTTCCAAGAACAGCTACTGCTCACACAAATTGCTATTAATGCATTTAGGTTGAGAAACAGCAGGTTATTTTATGTAACTTATTATATTATTCATAGCTTTAACTTTTATATAGAACTTTAATAATAGTACACAATGTAAAAATTTAGCCTATTGACTTATTAAAAGTTTCTGTTACCAAATATTTTAGTTGATTAAATTCTGAATAGCAATTTTATGGATTATTTTACAAATATGATTTGTAAATTGTTTTCTGTGTTAAAAAGTTAAAAATTATAAAATAAATTACAAATATTTTTCATTAGAAAAAAAAATTAAATAAATTATCTTAAGAGTCAAATACACTTTTTCTTTCTAACAAATTAAACTCAGAATTAAATGCATTATTTCTTTCAAAAACTGAATAAATTGAAATTATTTTATTATTATTATTATTATTAATGAAAAATGGAAAAAAATTTTATTCTTGAATCGTATAATTTTAACATTAAATTCATCACTTACACGAATTTACTTATCAGGATTTAAAATGTAAAATTTAATAATTGATCGATTTAATTACTAGAAAAATGCTCCATCAAATGAATGAATGGTTGAAAGTACGCACATAGGATAAACATCTAATTGAACTATAATTGCTTTATTCTATTTAAAGCAACATCCTATTTGATCGAAGCGAGAGAAACAGAAATCGTTCTGTTAGAAAAACAAAGTTAAAAACAAATTTAGTCTCGATATATTATCACAAAAATTAAGTTAGGCCTAACCGTCATATGTATATATGATATGCATTTCCTTAAGGAGCTGATAGTTATAAATTAATACATACGTTGTCCTACAGGATACATGATTACGGCAAGGATATCCGCACTTCCTCGACCGGTCTCTGTCCAATTTCCTCCGTTTTCTTAATATAACCGCTAGCAACAACAAAACAACATGGCGACTCAAACTCAACTCCAAATCCCTGTGCATGATTTTACGAACTCTGGTGAGTAAAAGTGATTCAACGGAAATGATGTTTTTGAAATATGACTAACGGAATTACGTCATAACTTTATGAAGATAAATTGTATTAATATTTGTAAATAAAAAATAAATATATACAACGATGTATAATTATAATTAAATGTATAATTTTGAATATTTCGTAATATAAATATGCGTTTCAAGGGAAGAATATTGTCAAGAATATTATATACCTAACCTAACCTAAGGGGACAAAAGCGGCCAAACCAAACCTGGTCTTTTCGAAAAACTATAAAATTAATTTGTTGCTGAAATCAGGTGCATCTCTGAAACAGGAAAAAGCTATTAAAGTGTAAACGTAATGTAATGCAAAAATTTCAAACGCGAAAGTATCATTGATGTGCAGAAAGTGTTTGGGCAAGCAAACAGTGTCAAGGCAGTGAAAACACGTCATAAATGCAAGAGTAGAAATTCAGGGAATTAGATTATCAAGGCAAAAAAGATTCCAACTTCTTTTAAGCACTTGTAATGAAATCAGTTTCAAATTTAAAAATGGTTGAAGCTTATGCGATTTTTTTATTTCAATAGCTTTTTTTATTATTAACTGTTTTCTCCATGTGGGCACTAAGAGGGCCCTTTTAGCAAGCCCATTATGAGTTCGGCCAGGCCTACAATGAGACGGCCGGATGGTGAGGGACGGGGCCCGACATATTCGGACGGACCACCCCCGAAAAATTCAGGCGATTTTTCGACCCGTCCGGATCTCCCAAAGCAGTAGGCTGCCACTTTGATAAAACAAGCTTACAAAAGCAGAAAATAATCTTTAGAAACGTTTTATTTTAAAGATTATTTTCTTGTGCATGTAGTGATAGTCTTTTTAATGGGATCCATTGCCAAACGATTTCCAGATTTTAGCTATGCTTTTACATATGGTATTACATTCCGTTTTTAAGTGCTTTATTTAATGCTTTAAACATGCATGCATCAACATTCTCAATGAGTAATCCATTTCGAAATTCTGTAAGAATTAAATCTATTTTATAGAACTTCTTTTCCGCTGTGCTCACTGGCAATGTTTGAACTTGTTTTCAGCTATTTTAGCATCTAGCCACATATTTTAATTAACATTATTATTCCATTAACTCTCTACACAAGTATGAGTTGTTTTAAGCTGAGCTAGTCCAAGCTGACTCTTAGCTAATTTTAAAACATTTTCTTCTCTATATAGGACAAGGTTATCTTTTGGCCATTATTCATTATATAATGTCTTTGCCCATTTCAACAAATTCAATTTCTGGAAACCGTTTTATCAGATTGTCAATTCAAAATTGGTGATACTGCTTTGGATTGATTTCTTCTAGTGTTTAATGGAATTTGTTTAAATGACCCAAATTCTAATTTTCTGAACTAACTGCGGAATACTTGGAGCTCGACGGTTCCGCTTAGTTACTCTTTGTATTTCTTTTAAAATATTAACAGTCTGCTTCAATCATTGATCAGATTTAACTGTTGTAAAAGTCTTCTAACTGCATACTTTCTGAAAGTATTTCAAGTTCTTACAGGTTTTCTTTTATGAGAGCCAAATTGAAAATAAAGGTTTCAGATGTAAGCTGTTCCATCTGCTAATAATACTACAGCATCGACACTATTAGTGACTGCCTCCTCCAAAAAATAAATACAGTGGACCCCCGATATAACGCGCATGTCGGGCGGGAAACAACACCGGCGTTATAAGGTGAACCGCGTTATACCGAGCGGCGCGGTGTAACGCGGTTCACCTCTTTACTTTAGCAATAATGTCAAGCTTTTCTTTCACACTGTAAATTTTTCTTTTACTCATCATGCATACAATAATTAAACACTATTCAAAATACATGCAGGAACTCAATACATACACAATTACTCAATACGCAGTAACAATAAAATGCGCTACTCACTAACGTAGCTGTATAAATGCGCTACTCAATAATGCGCTACTCAATAAAATGCGCTACTCACTAACTCAGTAACGTAACTGTATAAACGTGTTTGAGCTTATCGCGTCGCGAACATCGCCCGCGCTATAACCGAGTGCGCGGTATAGTGAGCAGCGCTATAACGAAGGTCCACTGTAATAAAATTACGTACATTATAAAATGCTATCAATACTAGAGAGGGCTACTGCCCAACCGCAACTCAATCAATCAATCAATCAAGCTGTTTGTGAAGATCTTTAAATTTAGCATGTACAGTACTTGATAATGTTCTGCCATTTAGAGGAAATACCTCTTGTAATTTCTTTACGGCTCCATCAGTAGCTATAGTATATGCATTTTTGCAAATGTATATATCAATATTTTTGAAAACTTAAAACATAAACATGCAATATCTCTATATTTTTTCACAACAATATTACATATTTAAATTTTTCAAAAAGTCGATATGTGACGTAAGCAGTACTGACATTGAGTTCACTCTACAGGATAGCTTATTCTCTGTCCATTTCATATAATCGGTTGTTGTGGCTTTATATAGTAGCATTTAGTAAGAAAATAAAAATTTGAGGAAAAACTTTGGAGGTCCTCTTTATCGTATATAAAAATTTTTCTACCTTTTCACTTGAAGAGCTCTTTCGAATGGCCTGGGTCTCTACTGGATTTAAAATTGCAACCTGCTGCGGTTCTCTTTTTTTAGTGAATAAATCCTGAAAACCTAAATTAAAAACAATGAAATATGATGTGCAAAGTTTAGTATTAAAAGTCTATAGCGAATTTTCATCGAGTACCTGCAACATCAAAGAATTAAGAAATTGTTTCGATTTCCTGGAACAGTCATACTATGAAACCTTGAAGCATATTTCTACTAGATGGGTAAGCTTGTATAAAGCTATTGATAGGTTACTGAAAAATTGGCCTGCTATTACCTTTTATTTTATAAAATCAGGGAGAATATAATCCTACAATCTGGACATTTGTGCAAGATCATGAAAATAGTATTAACTATAAAACCATAAAAGCACTGTTCTTTTCTCTGCACTATATCGTTTCTAAGATCTGTAAAAACACTATGTAATTCAGTGACGTCAATGTTTTCTCCTTCAAAAATTAATATACAGTATTTAGAAAATATGTGAAAAGGAATGTACGAAATATAACATCAATTCTGGTAAGGATTTTTCATCGTTAATCAGGCTCTTTTGGATTTTCCAGAGAATAAGGAAAAAACATTCAAAGAAGAAGCCGATAAGGTGTACTCACGAGCATTGAAATATTTAAATGACTGCTATCATTTCGAAAATGCACTTTTTTAGTTCAAAAATTTAATTTAAAAAATAACGTTCCAACTATACAAGACTGCTGTGAACTTGATAAATATATAAACAAAATTGACTTCAAAGTAAAAGATGACGATGTTTTTAATGAACTTTGCACAATAAAGGAGAGTAGAAAATTTGGAGGACAAAAGCAGAAAAAATAATTCACAGTTATGGGCATTTATATTAAAAGGAAATTTTCCAAACGTTCAGAGGATAATTGAATTCATATTTAGCATTCAATTTCTAATGCGTACGTTGAAAGATGTTTCTCTTCAATAAATAACTTATGGTGGGATAAAAGAAACAAATTAACACCGGAGAATGTTAAAGCTGAACTACTAATTTGCAGTAACATAAAAATCTATACTAATATTATAAAGAGGTAAGTTTGGATGTAGCAGGTAATCTCCGAAACTACTCATCCGATTTCAAAAATTCTTTCACCAATATTTAGAATGGACCTTCAGGGTGAACATAGGCTGTATATTATTCCGTTAAACATTCGTATAAATTAAAAGATATCATCTAGGATTAAGGCTTTTATGTCCAACAGATGGCGCTAACTCCGCGAGTACGACGACCTAAGTTACTTTTCTGTGAGGATGAACTAAAGCAGATCATTTTCTATCTATCTATATTCGTATAAATAAAAATATAATGTTCGTTTGTTCCTACCGATTCCTTTGAAATTTTGACACAACGTTGCATTCGAATACGCACGTGTTCTTATAATATACATATCGAAATCAGTGCCGTAACTAGGGCGGTGCCAGCGGTGCCCAGGCACAGGGCGTAGACCCGGGGAGCGCACAAATGACCTGGACCAAGTTTTGGGTCATAGTTTTGGGGTGTAGTTGCAGATGCTCGCACCGGGCGCATAAAAGGCTAGTTACGGCGCTGAACGAAATTCCCCCACTGGGGGAGATGGACAGGATTAAGGCTTACTGTGAAGAACTCGGCTTCTATTTCTACTATTTTACATGCGGTTTTTTGCGTTTTTGATTGTGTTTTTGATAGGGTACGTCGAGAGAATGTACTGTACACTAAGAAGGGATTTTTTAAAATTTCCCCATGGGGGAAGTGTTATACATTTATAATAGATACATTTTGAGCCACAGCAATGTGTGGCGGGTACTGCTACTTAAATATAAAAATTTTTACGAAAAAATAATAAAAAATAAAGAACTCTTAGCAGCAGCTAGAAGCAACCAAAAATACGCTTTTAAGGCGGTAAATAAAAAATAATGTAATGTAATATTTATATAATTTTTCTTAATTATTTTCATGTAGTTTATTATTACATATAATCATTATTCATGTTACTTTTCAAATTTCTATATTTATATTATATATCGTATCTTTTGTAACTTAAGTTGGTATGTTTATTATTCTTACTTTTATCTATTATTTTTGCAATTAATATCGACATCGGACTGTTGTTATTTTTGAACATGCCATGTGATTATTGTATTACTTTAATAATATATCATGTACAGCACATGTTTACCTTCTAATAAAAAAATATTTATTTCTACTCACAATAAAAAAATCTATTTTTTTTTATTTCTAAGTATAACATCCTAATTTTAAAATGTCCCGTCCCTCATCACCCGGCCGTCCCATTGTGGGCCTGGCCGAACCCATAATGGGCTTGCCCTCTTAGTGCCCACAAGGCGGAGAGTTAAAAAAAAAAAAAAAAAAAAAACGGGAAATCGGGTGGAGGACTGTCCGGGTCAGCAATTTTGTAAAGGTGGCAACAGTACTGAAGGTAGTTCGAACTCCAAATCAATTTTTCCCATAAGAAAGTGGAAAGTGAATTAATTCCCAGATTCCGAACAAAACCATTTTGATAAAATAGCAAATTCATATAATTTAAGATAAAAATAACATAATTAAATGCCCGAATAACGGATTAAAACACGAAAACCATAAATAAAATACGTAGTGTGTAATAAAATAAAAAATTAATTTATTGATCGTACACTGTGGACCTCGGCATCTTAACATAGTTGTGTGATTTAATTATAACACTTGTAAAATTTAACATATAGAAGTGAGATTTTATTCTTCGTTTAGAAGCTTGCTCTAAACTTCATGTTTTGTTTGAACAACATCAAGTTGTAATGTTTTCAGATAAAAAGCATTTTGGGCTTTATGTATTTCGAAAAGGATTTAACGCCGTACAAACAGTAAAAATAATAATAAATTTGTAATGTGTATGGGGAAAATGCTCCTAAACTTCGAACATGTCAAATATGGTTTAAAAAGTTCCGTTTGGGAAATTTTAAACTAAAGGATACAAAACATACGGGGCGTCCAAAAGCTGTGGACGAAGAAAGATTACAGGAAGAAATTGTTAACAATCGACTCGCGCACAATATAGTTTATATAATAGGATGTCCCTAATTTTCACGAAATTTTTTTGTCAAAATGCTTGCAGCCATCCCTTAAATTTTTTGCGTACGGCCAGAATTACTCAAATATGAAATTTCATCTCGATAGGTCGACATTAACTCGTGCTGACCTGAGCCCGAAACTTGAATAGACGGAATGATTGACGTGAGGGATATTAAGTAACAGTAAAAAATCAATAACTAAGAAATATAACATTTTATTAAGTTAGTGATATAGTAGTTCTCTGTAACATTCAATTACAAGATTAGAAACTACTGTGCATACTTTCTCTTCAATTTTTTTTTTTGCAATCTGAAATAGCCTTTGATTGTCTTCCACACAATACAACACAAACTCCTTTTGTTAATAATCTGTAAAAGTCTTGCAACAATTTAACAGCTTTTTCAGTAGTTATTTACAGCTCTTAACATTTTGACTGTCCTTGGGCTGCTAAATACAAAGTATTGTTTATCCACATTGAAGGATATTCTTGGAGAAAACATGTATTAATTTGTAGCCGAGAAAAGAATCCTATTCTTTGAATTGATACAATATCATCAATTGTTTTCTCTAAAATGAGAAACAAGATAAATAAAAGTATGCTACTACAGTAAACAGAAATTAAACTTACCAAATAATTTGCTATCCATTTCTTCTCTCAGAGGAATGAATTTCCTCCCCATACATCAATGTTCTCTACCCAAATTGACCAACATTTTGCTTTTGGTTTGATGGTCAACATCGTCATCAGAGAGAGAGAGAGAGAACTGCCAGTTCTTTGGATAAATAGCACACTATACTTCTTTAAAACTGCTTTAGAAGCAGTTGTATCTATCACTTCATATGATTTTAATGACTTCAAGAAGCAGAGATCTTGATTAGGGACTTTTACACTGTGCTTAAGTCATGATTTAACATCAACTGTTACAACAACAGAGAAATATCATGTAAAGCTTCATCATCTCCAATGGATAGTTTAAATTCTGACCTTAGAAGAACTTAATTTTTTGGGAATAAATTGCTCTTGCCATCCATTGAGTTTAATGTATATCCTTCTCACTTTTTCCAAAAGTTCATGCACTCATGAACAACAAGATTTGCACTCTCATATACAGTTAGCTTTAATCTCTCATATGTCAAAATAAAACAGCCAGAACTTGTCTATTTGACAGCAATTTGTGTAATGTTAGTGTAAAGGCACACAAATACATCTAGCACAGTCAGAAATCAAACAAACTGATAGCGGTCCACATATAATGACTAGACCAGGCCTGAGCAAAGCACAGCACATCCAATTTGTTTTTTATACATTGATGCTCAAGTCAGCACAGGTTAATATTCATCGATTGCCAAGAAATTAAACATGGACACGTTTTTGAGTGAAAAGAAGAAATGGGCAGATGGGCATTCAAAAATTTTGAAGTTGGAAAATGAGGGACACGCTAATATGTAACCAAACACACCAAAAATAAAGCAAAAAAAGCACTGAAAAAATACATGCAAGTGTGAGAGCGAGAGATGACTTGGACACACAACGGATTGAATTTATGCTTTGAGCACATTTTTTTCAGTGTGCACAGTTTGAACACAAACAAATTTTTGCCAAATTTTGTGTTTGAAGATAATCGTCCAAAGTACAAGGTATCACTGTAATGTATTTCTGATATAGGCCTACAACTGAAGTTATATTTCTGACAAATCATGTTTAGGTTTTAGAATTGAATAAAGTTCATTTATATGAACTGTAATCAGTAATGACAATATTTTAGTAACTTTTAATTAATAATTAAAATGTTACAACATTAATTATGTTAATATGCTAAGTACTGTTATAAGTTGTAATCTTTCTAACATAAGATGGCTGATAGTGTAACTATCATTTCGTTGGTGCACAAGAATAGTGACACAACTCAAAAATTTCCAATTTCGAGTTTATTGTAGAAATGTACAGCAAACGCCCCATATTTTTATGTGGAAGAACAAACTAATATTTATTTCCAAAATAGATTTAAAAATTTTAAAAATTCAAGATCATGACAAAGCCTTACAGGAAACAAGAAACTTTCAAGTGGCTGTTCTGGAGGAACTATTTTTTTGAGTTGTGTCACTATTCTTGTGCACCAACGATTTATACAACCTACTGTTGTATACGGCCACAATAGTCACAATAACCAAAATTACAAAGACTACTTGAGGAGTTCAAGAAGACAGACTATGTTATTGAGCATTACTGTACAGTACTTTCTATTGAAAACTCAGAAAAAAAGAAACTGCAAGGCAGTGGATATGCAGTGTAATTAAGATTTTAAAAAATTTTGGGCAATTAATATTCATCATAAAGTAAATAGTGAAATACAATAGTATACTGTAGACCTATTTTTAAAATAAATAAATTACTTACCACTTTATAATTTTATAGATATTAGGCTGTGTCGTGAAAAAAATATGAAGTCCGATTGGGGGACTCACTCATCTTGGAAATGCAGCCCACTCATGTGGTTATGCCTTTGAAGTTGGCAATTGTAAAAACAAACTGTATCACTTTTATATCAGATGCAAGGGTAATAATAGTAAATAACTGGTAAATGGTAATTAGTTCATTTTTTTTATTGGTTTATTTCTATTTCTCTTTTCTATAATTTCCTGCCCTTTAATTACAGTTTGATCTATCTGAGAATAGTGTTAAAATTACTTGTTGTTATATGTGATCAAAAAATCTATTTCTATTGTTTATATGAAATTTATATAAAGTGATAAAAATGGATTATAAATAAATTTATAAAATAAAATAGTTTGATAAATGTACTCCTATCTCAGACAATTGCACTTATGAACTAAATGTTTGGCTAAAGATAGAAAATTCAAAAATTCATCTGGAATAGACACTGGAACTATGATCAGGACACCTACTCCAAAGTCCTGGCCACAAGTACTGTTTGGAATTTGCTATCTTGTTAGATCTATTACGTAGTTCTAAAAAACTTGAATTTGAGTGCAGTTGTTGAAAAATGCACAATCTTCCAATAAAAAACAGTTCTCAAAGAGCTACATACATACAGACATAGAATATTATATTACAGTAGAGCATCGTTTATCCGAAAACCGGTTAACTGAAAGCTTTCCAGTCGGACTGTGTCATGCTGAATTGGACATTTTTGATACTAGATTAACTTCTAAAGTATAATTTTTTTTGTTTTATATTTTTCAATATATTTATTTTGTTTGTACAAAACAAAGAAATAATTTTTAACGATACAGTAGCCTCGATTATTATAAAAATTTTCGTTAGGCTTAAAATCGACGAAAATTCAACACGAAGTGACACGCGACGGAGAAAAATTTTAACATGGGATAGGTTAATATAATTTTTTGTACATAATCGGTTATCCGAAAAAATCAGTTATCCAAACAACCCAGTCCCCAATTGATTCGGATAAACGATGCTCTACTGTATTAGAAAATATTTTGTGATGATTCCAAATTTAACAAATGGACTGTTAATGAAATTGAGACTAAATAAAAGGATGCAAAGAATATATTTGAAAAAAAAATGTTGCAATGAATAATTTGATTACTCTACTCTAATTTGAAATGTGTCTGCACAGGATAAACACAATTGCAGAGAAGATATTTTCATTGATCAATATTTGATGATCATATGACCAGAGTTATACAGATGTCAGTTTCTATTTTGAGTGGCTTGAGTTTGATTCCAATGCAGAGTGCCAGGAATTTTTCATAAATAGTTTGACACATCATTTATAATAATATATCATTTATAACATCTTTCTCATCATTTATAATACCTATGCATACTTGCATACTAAGAATAAAATATTTAATTTTAGTACTTTTGGAAAAATTATTCTTCTAATTGAATATTTTTTGTTTATTTTGTCCACTGCATTATTCTGTATTTCAGGCATATAATGCTCCTCAGAAGGTATAAGATAGGTAGGTAGTTTATCTTTGCACCATTCCTTAGGTCAAAAATATTTATTTCCTCACTATTTTCAATAATTAGGCTGTAATTTGAAAAAACTGTAGACCTATAAATTCTTACTGTTGTCCAGCTGTCTGCCCGCCCATTTGTCTTTTCTTAATCTTGAGAATGGAATTAGATGAAAGACGAGATCAGATATGGAAACCTTAGAGGCAGGAGGTCCCAATTAACTATATAAGTACTTCTGATGCAAGCCATAAGTCATGTTATTTCAATTCAAATGTTTTTCCCTGAAAGGTGTTAGATAGATGACCAGCATGACTCTAATGTTAAAGGAAAAGTATGATGTACAGGGGAAAGCCACTACTAATTTGAGGTGGAGAGCATATATTTTAAATGAAATAAATTAAAAATATGATTAAAGATTGCAGCCCAGCATTGTAATAGTGTTTAATTTCCAGTACATGCTGACTTATCCTTCACTAATCAGTTCTTTCATTTGGCTAAATGGAAAGTGGCTTGATTCTAATAAAGAAATGTTCAAAAATCTGAAGCTATTCATGTAAGACTTTTGACAGGATTACTAAATTAAATCAACTATAAAATTTTGATATTAAAAGTATAAAATAAAACATTTACCATTAAATCATACTAGATAAAATTAAAAAATTATCTAATAAGGATGGATAACAATCAATTACCAAAATTGGCCTTTAAATATAAACTTCTTAGAGATAAATATACGGAACATGTTAAAAGTAGGCTAAGTAATCAAAAACATCTTAAGTTTAAATAGAACAAATTATAAGACAAATGAAAATTGTCCATATGACAATAATGATCTGATTAGAATGTTATAAAATTTCTGGTGTTTTGTAGTGGCAATCAGAAAGCAATTTGTGATAATTTCTTCCATATAGAATGTAAAAAAAAATCTATAAGTTGATTTAAAATCTGAAAGTTAATTTCCTAAAAAAATAGACTTTATTAGAAATATAATTACACTATTATTATTTTTTAGTATTTTAAAGTTACCTAATTACTGTAGTATGGAATTTAAAATTACAATTATAATGCAATATTACTCTCATTTATCAAAACATTCAAATTTATACATATAAAAAATTATGGTGTTTGGTAAAAAAAAAAAGCATTGCATGTTGACAATTGAGTACTAGTGGGGAAAAATCTGAAACACTGACTGCCAATTTAGTTGTATTTGCTCATACAAATCAAGCTTTAAACTCTTGATTTTCATCTTTACACTTTCATAAATTTACATGAAATTTATTAATCTTTGTACAGTAGACGTACAATCTGGCATCCACTATACTCATTTACTGAAAATATGAATTTAACAATGTGATAAAGTTTATACAAAATAAATTTTTGTTTTTGATTAAAATTTTTTACATTTCTAAATATGAATTTATATTTGAATAAAAGAGGAAAAAATAAATTAATTTCCTAATCAAACACTATTAAAAATTAATTTACATTTGAACATAAACCATTCATTTTTGAAAAATACTATTAATACAATTTTTAAAATTAAATTATCATCATCTATAATACCTACACATATTTGAAAACTAAAATTACAGTATTTAATTTAGTACTTTTGGAAAAATTATTTTTATTAAATCTTTTTTGTTTATTTTGCCCATTGCATTACGTTGTATTTCAGGCACACAACGCACCTCGGAAGGTATAAGATAGGTAGGTAGTTTATCTTTGCACCACTCCTTTAGGTCATAAGTATTGATTTCCTCACCATTTTCAGTAACTAATACAGCTGCAACTTTCTCACCCCATGTTATATCTGGTAAACCTAAAACAGCACATTCTTTAATATTGGGATGAGTTAATAAATGGCTTTCTATATCCAAAGCACTAATTTTGTATCCTCCACTTTTAATAATGTCTACAGATGTACGTCCTAAAATCCTATATGCACCATCCTTGTAAACACTAGTATCACCTGCAAATTTTAAAAATGTAATTTAATATTTTTATTATATAGTAATATTTATTTATAATTAAATTTTATTTACAAAATTACAACTTATAATAAAGTATCAGTTTTAGTCTAATAAAAACAAAACTAAAAAATTAAATGCTTCAGGTTAAATATATATTAATTTTACATATGATTTAATATATAAATTATTTTATGTAGTTTGATACTTTTACCATTTCAGTTGTCTGGTTGACATTATATATAAAGCAAGTTTGAAAATTATTAATTAATGTAAATTATGTTAATTTTAGCCATAAAATTTTAGTATTGTTTTGTACTTTTTTATTATCAATAACTATTATTAACTAAAAACTGTACCAGATGCAAAAGGAATATGAATATTGTTTCCATAAATTTGCTTCTGATTGAATAATAAAAATGTATGTATTCTCTTACTCAAAATTACACACATTCTCATGGGAAATTTTATTTGTATTAATACTGGTAAGAAGCCCTAATAACTCATAAAATCAAGTCTACTGATTTATATTTAAAACAATCCTCATACCGGTACATATAAAATCCAATATATCTTCTTAAACCTTTAACTTTCCGGTACCAAGACGAAAAAACCCGACGAAGATCTCGGAGGAGAATCGAAAACGTTAGTTGTTGGTTAATTTTTTCGTCTTGGTACCGGAAAGTTAAAGGTTTAAGAAGATATATTGATTTATATTTGTTATATATTTTGTCTACGAGGACTTAGCCTGTTAATAGGACATTGCATTGATGTTATACCTGCAGGTATAATACAAGGTGATCAATAAAGATTGTTTGTTTTCTCTGAATAAGGTTTTCCTTGATTGCTAAAGCCAAGCCATAACACCAGTGCAATACATCCTATTAATAGGCTAAGTCCCCATAGACAAAATATATAACAAATTGAAAATAAGGACATAGAGACATATAAATTAAAACTATTAATTTATATTTTAAGACTTTAGAATGTTATAAAATGAGTTAGATTAAATTAGGTTATTTTATATCCAAATATATTAACTTTTCTTAAATATTAGAAAACTACACATCAATCTTATTGAGAAATAAAATTTTGGCATATTTAGTTCTATCTTGAGGAAACCGTGTTTTGTATTTTCTTTTCGTTTCTTTTCTTTCGAAGACACAATGTAGTGACGTAAACTTAAACACTGGGTGAATTTTTCATCCTTTTTATTCGGTTGGAACGCTTTTTTATTACATAACGCGTTTCGGGCCGATGCCCCTCTTCAGCCAACTAAACATTAAAAAGTAAGAGATGGCTATATACGAACATTTAAAATAAATACCGCGACGGTATACATAATTAGTTTTTAGAGGTTATTACCTTCTAAATCCTGGTGGTGAGAGCTTGTATACCATTAAAAGCTGGTCCGTACCTCGTTCGGTAGTTTAGACGGATGTAATAGTCCAAGGGTACAAATCTTTATAAAATTCGGTAAAAAAGTTGAGTATCAGTCTGTAGAAGTATACTGGGTTATTCTTCACAAATCGTATTCGTGAAACCATACCTGGAATTCGTCTACCGGTGTGTTGTCTAACGCTGATCTCGTACTCCTCCACCTCAACTGCGGAGTACGATCTGTTTCTAATTTGCATATATCTGGTCGAGCATCAGCAGGGGAATATTCCTTTTAATAGGTTTCTTTTCCAATAAAATTATTCGGGGACCTGGCGGTGATTTTTTAGAACTCATCAGTACACAGCGTGTGGCCATTGCTATTTTTTCCGCTTTTAATATTTTTAATATCTGTCGCTATGCAAATGACGTAACATCAGATCTTAAAACTGTTTTTTATTTTATAGTATATTTTATAGTAGTTTAATCCAATTTTCATTAATTTTTATGCTTAGATTAGTATTTATACAGGTCTTATTTTTATTTTTAATGATTTCTACACTTTCTTTGAATTTCCTGTTGTATGTCTTCTTTTCTCTATGTAGAATGCTTGTTTTAGTATCATCGATTTTACAGTTATTTAACACACAATGGTCATGGAATACTGAGTTTAGTCTGTTGTACTTTAAATCGGCTATATGTTCTTTCACTCTTATTTTGAGTTTTCGTTTTGTTTCTCCTATATAGAAGTTGGTATTTTCGCAAGTACATGGTATCTTATAAACTATGTTTTTCATATCGTCTTTTTTTATCTTCTGTTTCTTTTTTCTTTGTTTGGCTTTAAGTCTAGATAACAAGTTTACGTATTTTGGAGCAAGTTTTATATTATTTTTCCTCATATCTATGTCGATTTCTTCGTAAAGGTTCCTAATGTATGGGAAGCTGGCATATTTTGGTTTCGATTCGGTTTTTTTATCTTTTATTTTTGTTTGGTTATTAGTAATTTTATTTTCCCATTTATGAATCAGTCTGGTTGGGTACCCGTCTAGGGCAAACTTTTTCTTCAATTCGATGATGTATTTGAGTTTATTAGTTTCTTTACTAGTTCTATTCTGTATTTTTCGGTATTCCATGTTAAAGATGTTTTGTTTTATATATAGTGGTATATTTGAAGTATATTTTATTGTGGTGTTAATTGAACATGGTTTTTTAAAAGGTTCGAAATCTAATTCGTTTTCATTTCTTGTTATCATGACGTCTGTAGTATCGATAAAAAAACCGAATCGAAACCAAAATATGCCAGCTTCCCATACATTAGGAACCTTTACGAAGAAATCGACATAGATATGAGGAAAAATAATATAAAACTTGCTCCAAAATACGTAAACTTGTTATCTAGACTTAAAGCCAAACAAAGAAAAAAGAAACAGAAGATAAAAAAAGACGATATGAAAAACATAGTTTATAAGATACCATGTACTTGCGAAAATACCAACTTCTATATAGGAGAAACAAAACGAAAACTCAAAATAAGAGTGAAAGAACATATAGCCGATTTAAAGTACAACAGACTAAACTCAGTATTCCATGACCATTGTGTGTTAAATAACTGTAAAATCGATGATACTAAAACAAGCATTCTACATAGAGAAAAGAAGACATACAACAGGAAATTCAAAGAAAGTGTGGAAATCATTAAAAATAAAAATAAGACCTGTATAAATACTAATCTAAGCATAAAAATTAATGAAAATTGGATTAAACTACTATAAAATATACTATAAAATAAAAAACAGTTTTAAGATCTGATGTTACGTCATTTGCATAGCGACAGATATTAAAAATATTAAAAGCGGAAAAAATAGCAATGGCCACACGCTGTGT
Source organism: Centruroides vittatus (assembly GCF_030686945.1). NCBI lineage: Eukaryota > Metazoa > Arthropoda > Arachnida > Scorpiones > Buthidae > Centruroides > Centruroides vittatus. The sequence goes on from NW_027122214.1 coordinate 1,427,131, forward strand.
ACTGATGAGTTCTAAAAAATCACCGCCAGGTCCCCGAATAATTTTATTGGAAAAGAAACCTATTAAAAGGAATATTCCCCTGCTGATGCTTGACCAGATATATGCAAATTAGAAACAGATCGTACTCCGCAGTTGAGGTGGAGGAGTACGAGATCAGCGTTAGACAACACACCGGTAGACGAATTCCAGGTATGGTTTCACGAATACGATTTGTGAAGAATAACCCAGTATACTTCTACAGACTGATACTCAACTTTTTTACCGAATTTTATAAAGATTTGTACCCTTGGACTATTACATCCGTCTAAACTACCGAACGAGGTACGGACCAGCTTTTAATGGTATACAAGCTCTCACCACCAGGATTTAGAAGGTAATAACCTCTAAAAACTAATTATGTATACCGTCGCGGTATTTATTTTAAATGTTCGTATATAGCCATCTCTTACTTTTTAATGTTTAGTTGGCTGAAGAGGGGCATCGGCCTGAAACGCGTTATGTAATAAAAAAGCGTTCCAACCGAATAATAAGGATGAAAAATTCGCCCAGTGTTTAAGTTTACGTCACTACATTGTGTCTTCGAAAGAAAAGAAACGGATTTGGCATATTTGTTTATTGCATCATTTCTATTTCTATCATTTCATCTATTTCTATGAGGGGGAGAGAGATAATCCCAGCACACTAAACAGCTATTGCATGTTTTTTTTCTTTTGGATTTTGCTCGATAAAAATCCATCTTAATTTCTTAGTATATCTCTTATATAAAGAAGAGCTACATGTTGCTCCAATGCAATCATTCTATCATTAACTATGCTTAATAGATTTAAGACATGGTCAAAAACTTCAATCTCCAGCTTCACCAATCTATGAAGCTCAGGTCTTTTTAATGTTCCAAAATTGGAATTATTGGAATCCAATTTTGGAACATTAAAGAGATCTGAAGATGAACTTAGTAGTAGATCAAAAATGTTTGTTTGAAAATTAAGTATATTAAAGTACTGATAATTTAAGATTTTTTGATGTCTAATTATCACTTATATCAATCCAGTCTGGTGTAGAAGTTGAACTTTATACCAAGAGCTTTTGCTCCAACACATGTGCTTATGCAAAGAAAACTTTTTTTTTGTTGATTTGCAGTGCAAAAAGTGACATTGTGGTATGTTTTGGTACTAATTTTTTTAATGAAATGTCTGGCATGTTCTGAAATGTCATCTTACCAGATTTTGTTGCATTTGATTTACTAAATATCCCTCCAAACAGCTTTGAGTAGAAGTACTTCAATTATAATCACCCAGTATAATATATACTAACTGAAATGCATTTTTTATTGAGACACATTTATACAAATTTAAATATAAAAATAATATTAATCAACAAACATTAATTCTTAAGTAAAACTTTTCAGCATATAGATTTGTTGTTAACATCTAATAAAATACAAATGTTAAAATAATTTCCTAGTGGAAGAGTTTTTCTACTAATTAAACATAAGAAATTGCAAAAACTAGCAAAAAGAGACTTTGTAAATTTTCGTCCAATGGCGATTATTATTAAAAAAGAGACTTGTTTATTTCTAATGCAACAGAAGCAAACATACTGTAATATTCTTTTCTTTTGTATAACATTTAACTTGTCAAACTTTTATGAGTGATTTTTTGTTTTATTTAACATAAATCAAATGTTTGTCTTGAAATAACAACATAAAATATATATATATATATATATGTGTGTGTGTGTAGTACTAGCAGATATGTCCAGCATTATCTGGGCAAAAAGTAAGAACATATATTAAAATGAAAACAATATTAAGCAATATTACAATTATCATTATTTTAGCTTGCCATTGTCACGTTTATTGTGATACTCAGATGATACAGAATAGCTCCATTTATTTCACTCGTTAGATAGGCAGAATTGATGTTTTTAAACAGAAAATAGCTGTTAAATTCTGCCTACACAAACTCAAGACATCTAAATTTTTTCTAATGTTAACTCTAACATACCATTCACAGTCAAATATGAAATGGTAATTTGCCAACCAATCAAATTTTGCAAAAAATGAACCAAATATTTAATCTTGGCACCCTTGAAAACCCTTAAAAACATATTTAGTGTTGCCAGTAACTTTGTATTAAGTAATTTTTCTATTTGAATGCCATCATCCTGCTGGTCAGATTGAAAGTGGGTGTTGTAAGGGGAGTTAAAGTTAATCTGAGCAGAAATAATCATTGACCTTCTCTTGGAAGAAAGCATGGTTCCCAAAAAGTTTCATTGCATTTGCTTAAATCATGTCAAAATGCATAAAGAACAAACTAACAAACTTCTTTATATATTAGATAATCTTAATTTAAATGTTTGCATTAATAATGCACTTTATCAAATTACATATTTAAATAAAAAATATAAAAGATTGTTTATACAACATTCAATGGAATTATAAGTGAATATGCATTTCTGTATAAAAACTATTTAATAAATTTTTCATTTAATTAACAAAATATTTATTTTTAATTAAAGCAATGTTGAAAAATTTGTATGTAACAAAATAGTGATCTTAAACTATATCTTTAAAAATGTAAAAAAATGTTTTGTACAATTAATAAATACCACAAAAAATATAAATACGACTTTTGTTTTGTACAAGAATATTTCACATTTGATTTTTTTCTACCTATGCCATATTTCTTAATGTTATTGCTTTCTATCAAATATATACTTTATGCAGCACATCATATCCTGCATTATATTTCACAAAAAAGATCAATAATATTTACCTGTCTTAAACCAGCCATCGGACGTAAAAGTTTTCTTTGTCTCATCTGGTTTATTCCAGTATTCTTTAAATACACTTCCACTCATAACTTGAAGTTCTCCAATTTCATCACTTGGATTTTTAATAATATTAGTCTTCTTATAATCACCTTCTACAATAACATCATAGCCAACTTTTGAAGGATTATCCTTAACAATACGAACTTTAACTCCTTTTAAAGGTGTTCCTACAAAGTCTGTAAAATTATTATTAGTTAAAGATTTTCAATACATTATTAATTAAAGATTCTCATTTTATAATATAGATAGTTTCTTATTTATTTCACAGATCATTTATAACAACTGATTTATAATATACAAAGCATGTGTTTAAAGTAAGACCTGCTTTGAAATAAGAAAAAAAAAGCATGAAAGATAAAAATAATTTATTATAGCCAAAAGAGATGTACACATAACTATGACATTGGTTGGCTTGTAGTGTCATTTTTCAGTTTATCACACTACACCTTTTGTGTGGCCGAGATATGTTCCATTTCTCTTGTTAAGCCTGAGAGCCTCTATTTCGGCCTATAGAGTAGGCTGAAAATGTTAGTTTTTCAATAAAACTATCTCGGCAACACAAAAGATGTAGTGTAATAAATTAATTATTTGCTGAGCACATTCTGTTTAATGTCACTTTTCAGTTCATCATTTTTAGATGATGAACTGAAAAATACGTTACTGAATGGATCAAGACACATTGATGGAGGACTTCTTTGACAATGATATAAGAATCCTGGTGACACAATATCAAAAACGTATGCAAATCAATGGTGACTATGTAAAAAAATAACAAAAATGTGTACTTTTTTTGGGCTATAATAAATTATTTTCATTTTTTATGTTTTTTCTTATTTTAAAAAGAAAACCTTAGTTTGAAAACATGCCTAATAAGAAACTATGAATTAAAAATCACATAAATATACAGGGTGGTCCTAAAGTGTGTGTGCAGTTTTATACTTCAAGTATAGTAAGATCCTGCTTAACGCGGGGAATGCGTTCCTAGACAACAAAGCGCTAAGTGAAACAGCATTAAACAGGGTCATTTTAACATAGAGTAAATAGAGATAGGGAAACACACGACCAAAAATAAACAAATTTTACTTTAATTTTAAGTTGTTTTTATATTAATTTGCATAATAATAATATGTTAAAATACATATAAACATATGCACACAGAAATGTAACATTCATTTTTTTGTGATGAAGATCCTGGCTCTTCTGAAATTCTTGTTTTTTGCAATAAAGTTGTGTAGTTTCATTTGTCGCTTGTCCTGTTTTACAAATTCAAATTCTGCTAAATCTTAGTAACCCCAAAATGATGATAGTCAAAAAAAAAAAATAAAATAAACTGCATGCTTTGGCATACAGTTTACTTTTTCTTCGACTGTCATCATTTGGGAATAACTAATAGATTCTGTAAATAAAATAAATTATAGATCACCCCTTCATAAATTAATAAATTAGATATTTAACGCTTTTCGGGAGTGTCCTAATTACTGTTTAGGTAGAAGTTTACATATATTAGAATACTTCTAAAAAACAGTAAAGATCTAATTTATTAATGTACTAGTACATTAAATTAGATTTACATTGATAAAATAATTACATACAAAAATTCAAAAGTTAGGTTCTCGAATATTATTTACTGCATAATTTTACCATTTGTACATCTTTAGTTATTGAAATAGAAAACTGCTGTTAAACTTTAAGACCATCCTGTATCATATATACAGGGTCTTCCAAAATGAATGCTACCATTTTAAATTAATAATTATGTTGATTATTATCTGAAAAGTGTTCATTCTACATCAATCAATAGAGTAACTGTCTCAATTTCATCTCCCATCTGCATTCAAATGTCTTATTGTTTACTACCTCTAGGAATTACTGTAAACAAAAATGATGACTCCACAACAGAAAAGTTTTGCAACATTGTGTAACATGAAAAATCTGAAGGAGCTGTTGCATTGTGGCCACTTTGGAAGGAATGACAACAGATATGTTGTAATGAGTGTAGGAAGAATTTGAGTATTGGTTGGATGTGTACTATGTGACACAAAGTGCACACATTGAGAAATCGTAATGGTCAAATTAAAACTTGGGACAGTTTTCCAATGTTTTAATGTACATTACAACATTCTCAGATAATAATTTAAATAATTACAATAATTTAAAATAGTAGTATTCTTTTGGAAAATCCTGTATTAATTTTAATTATTAGTAAACTGATAAAATGAACATGCATTTGATTCATTAATCTGAAAATAACAAAAACTATATTATTGTGTTGGTACTGATTATTTCAATTTCATATCAATAATTCTGCATAAAATCAGATAGTCACTTTTTAATATTTAAGATAATTTTTAAAACTGCATTCAAATTCATGTTGGTACTTTTCCTCTTGATTAAAAATTTAACTTTAGACTAAAACTCAAACTAATATTTTGCAATCTGTGAAAAAATAAGAAAAATATTTATTAATGAAAAAATTATAAATGGTAATGCAGATTCAAATCCTGTTACATAGTTGTATACAACAAGACTTATACAGTTAAATGAAAATAAAAAGTTTTCATTGAGATGTCATAATTTTGTTTATAGGAATATTTTAAGTTGATTGTACTGTACAAGTGATTGCTTTATTATTTCTTATTTTCAAATAATGATGCTAATAGCTTACCATAATCAAATTTATTAAAGAAGAACATTAGCAAAATTTCTTCTGTGAGACTTACAGAATTGTGTTCATTCCCAAAATCCGTTCAATTGATTTTGATTAAACTTTATCATTTTCCATTAATTGTGATGCAAAATCCAAAAATGCAATAAAAAATGGGGGTTTATGTCTTTGTTTTCAATTCTTTCACAATACGACAAAGTCACGTGATGTCTTAGTATTAAATGTACTACAGTAGGTGGCCATAATTAAACTTCTACAGTATTCTGGGTTTTCATGTGCTTCATCTATCAACCAGAATGTAGTCATACTATTCAAGGCTTGGAAAAAGGATTCATAAAAACCTTTGGTTTCAAAATTTGACAAGAAGTGGACCTAAGGAGCACCACTTATTCTCAACATTTAAACATCGTGTTCCAAATTCAAGATGTTCACTAGATGATGATGACAATTTTTGTATTGTTGAAAGTACTTGCATTTTAAAAAGGGTTTTAATGCCGTCTGACAGTGTGTGTATCTAATATTATATAATATTTGACTGGAGTTTAACATACTATTTGCCAGTTAGATCTGGAAAGATGGAAATTTGTTCTGAGTTACAGAAGTTGCAGGAGTTATTGTCAATATTATATAATATTTGACTGGAGTTTAACATACTATTTGCCAGTTAGATCTGGAAAGATGGAAATTTGTTCTGAGTTACAGAAGTTGCAGGAGTTATTGTCAATTGCCTTGACTAATGTTGGTTTTATCACTGCATGCAGAGACATTTTAACAGTGTGTCAGACCCTAGGCACAAAGATAAATTTTGGCTCCTTTTCTGATTACCCAATAACTAGCCATAATTAAATTTTAATTGAAGCAATTGTACTTACTATCAGTTTTAGTTTACTAATTTTTTATTTGTACTTGCAAATTATACACTGGCAGACAAAACCTAAGGACGAATGCTATTTTCAACAATTACAGTTAGAAACTGAACCGCAGCAGCCTGTTGAAATATGCTTGAACTCGTGATGTACTTTGTTAAGTAAAGCTTATGCAAATGTTTGAGTTCCACATGTGTCAGTCACATGACAGCACAGATAAGAAATTTCAGGCAATCTGCACACACAGTCAGTTTTTGTTGGATGTGAAATTTGAATGGGAAGAAGTTAAGTTACAATAATAAAATTCTGGACATGTCTTCCAGGCATCATTTAGATGATTTTACTCATGGAAGAATAATCAGAAAGCTGGAAGAAGGGCAGAATGTAACAGATGTTGCGCGTGAATTTAACATTGCGCACAGTATCGTTTCTAGACTATGGGCAGCATTTCAAACTAACGGAATGTGCAGCAGGCACAATGGGAGAGGTCATCCTAGCAGTAAGACACCCCAAGAAGATCAGTATATTGTTCTTTCAGTGAATAGGAACTGACACAGCACAGCTGGTGAACTGGCAAGTCATTTACAGGCAGCCACAGGAACTAAGATATGCCATAAAACTGTTGCAAGATGTTTGTGAAAGAAAGGACTATATGCCTGAAAACCTGTTGTGTGTGTCCCACTCTCAAGAGTTCACTGAAGCGCCCATTTGCAATGGTGCCATCGGCATCACAATTGGACTAATGACTGGGCTACCATGCTCTTCTAAGATGAGAGTAGATTCAGTCTATCATCTGATTCTAGACAGCAATTGATATGGCGTGAGGTTAGCAGTGCTTATTGTCCCAAAAATATTCAGGAAAGTGATCAATATCCAACTTGTAGTATCATGGTGTGAGCAGGCATCATGGTCAATGGTCATACAGACTTGTATGTGGTTGCTCGAGGGACCATGACTGGCCAACAGTACAATGATGAAGTTCCGTTCCCACATGTTCGATTTTTCTGAGGTGTTGTCGGTGAAAAGTTTTGTTTTATGGATGATAACATGCCTTGCCTAACCTAACCGAGACCTGACATATCCAGAAAAATTCCTGGGTTTTTTGACCTGTGGAGTCACAGGTTTGAACCTGGGTCTCCAGAGCAATAGGCTAACACTTTAATTGTGTTAGCCATACAGTCAACAGCACAAAGTGGGTAGCATATGAATAATTTTGAGAATGTAAAAGCACTTCACTAAATATTAATTCTAGTTTCTCTGCTGAGCTAGCTGATGGGCTGAGATATTATTAATCTAAATATAGTCTTGTGAAAACTTGAGATTGAAATGGAGTACCTTGGTGTCATCTCATAAAGTGAAAATTTTGGCTTTGTCTCAGTTTCCATAGTGAAAACATTAGGAAAATTTAAAATAATAAATAATTTTATGTTACACATTGGAGCAGTGCTAAAAGTATTCTGGCAACACTGTTTTAATGTTAATTTTGGAGCATGCTGAGCACATGAGAAGAAACTTATCTCTTGTATATTTTGCATTCCAACGACCTCAGCTACTGTTGAAAGAATTTTTTCTTAAAGTGGCTTGATTATGTACTCCAAACATGTCAGATTGACAGATTTATTAGAATTGTTACTTTTTAAAGGTTAATAGTAAACACACAGAACTATCAAATTTGAATCTTAGATGCAATCTGAAATGTGCAGCATATTCCACTGTACACATCTAGTTACAAGTTGGTGTAGTTTCACAAAAATCTTTACAACAGTTCTTTTTGTTTTGTTATTGCAAAGAAGCAACATAGTATGCTCTTTAGCTTCATTAGTCTGAAATTATGACAGTGAGGATGCTTGTAAAGAATCACTTTTATGCAAGATAGAGCATCATCTCAAACTGCATAATCAAGTGACAGTTTATGCAACATTAAAAAGAATGGTTAATTACTCTTTCTGATATTTTCTATTGAAAAGTGATCAGTCACTTATTCCCATTTGAAAGGTCCTTATGTGATATTTGTTTGAGGGGCTATTTCAAGGCCAACCATTATTATGGAAATGTCCCTAACTTGGCAGTCCTAAAGGACAACACAACACAACACAACATTTACAAAACATTTCTCTCAGTATGTTCTGTCAAGCATGATGTGAGTAAAAAGCAGTCTCTGGTCCAAATGGCAATAACATAGAACAACATATAATTCATTGTAATTGGACTAAATAAACTTTCACTTCATGTGTCATTTTGTTATTCATCATATCTATTTTTCACCGTTTTTACCTTGTATGAACACTACCATATTTCTCTCAACCAGCATATTTTGGGATTAAAATTTTTTTGTGGCATTCTTTTCCATGCTCTGAAAAGTTTACCTTCCAAATTTTGTGACATTTCAACATCAGATCAAAAGCCAGAAAGCCTTAAAGTTTAAATATGACTAATTCATATTTTATTATATAAAACTGTGAAACTAAAAGAATTAATAGTCAACTGGAATGATGTAATAAACACTTCAATCAAAAGCCTTAAATTATATTCCAGTAAGGTTTAATCTGAAAAAGGGTTTTTCAACTGATGTTTTTGATCTGCAATTGGAGATCTTCTTCAGGTCTGTATATTTGATGACAGAATGATTAAATTGAACAATAACGTTTTTTGAAAAATTAAACAAAAGAAATTCTTGAAATATATAAAATAGAATTAAAAGTAACAGTATATGTAAAAGTTAATAGTACAAAAATATACAATTAAAAAGTAAATATTTAAAAACTATATAACTGTAACCAAGAACTTTTTGTTATACTGTCCCTACATCATGTTACATCATATTCAGTCACATGATCATATAAGGATTGCCATGTGTATGATAATTGTTTTTCGTCTTTGAAATTTATGCAATGGCCCTTTTTGTCAGATTTAAATATTTCTAATGCTTCTAGTATCTTGATAGAGCTGGTGCATTTTGTTCTCTTGATGACAGTAGCCTTACAGACCTGAAGATCTCCAATTGCAGATCAATAACATTAGTCAAAAAAAACCTTTTTTGAATTAAATCTTACTGGAATATAATTTAAGGCTTTTGAGTGAAGTGTTAATTGCAAAACTTTTGAGAAAGCATTAAATTATTTCATAGGCTAATTTAGTGAATGACTTCAATTTCAATTCTTTGCAAATTAGTTATGGAAATTATAAAATATATTTTCCATATATTTAAAATTAAAAACAAAAAACAAGAAAAAATATTTGTCTCTTCCTGGATTTAAGCTAATAAAATAATCAGTTAAAATAAATAAATTATATAAACTATAAATAAAATTGCAAGAATATATTTTTGTTGGACTTTTTGCCAATGTCTGAAGCAGCCCCATGGAGAAAGAACACAAATTCTAGTAAAACCTCTGGACCACTAAAACCCAGGCCCCTTTTCTAACCACATTTCCCCACCCACTGTATCTTAATAACTCAGCTGTATCCAACCAGCCAATCTTTTTATTTGGGGAAATTTTTCCATATTCCCTCTTCATAACCACAGTGATGTGTCCTTGCTTAGAAACAAAGAAACTAATTTTTCAAAATGGGCTCTTGAGTCCTCTATAAGGCCCTGGCTCCATATGTATGTCTTCCTCCTACGGAGCTGGTCTGGTATTTTACTATATTTGTTTAAAATCATGAAATTATTTTCAAATATCTTATCTATTAGCATAATCTTTTCTACAATAGTATAATTAATCCTTAATAAATAATAAACTCTTTTAATTAGATTTATAAGGAAATGATTATATTTAAAAAATTTAATAATTCTGAATTTAATTAATCATAATTAGCCTAGTTTGAAAATCAGTGGCTTAGTGAGGGGGGGTGCAAGGAGATGTATCATGTACCAGGCACCACTCGCAGAGGGGCGCCCAAATGGTCTCCAAGACAAACTATATGTGTTTGTGGAGGGGGGCACCAATAAAGTGTTGTGCCCATGGTGCCAGTTATGTTTGCTAAGCCACTGCTGAAAATATTAGTTCATGTAATTAATTTAAGAAAATATATGTATAATAGATATTCCTAAAGCATTGCTCACACATGCAACACTAAACTCTTAAAAACTGAATGGCAAAGTTAAAATTTCCAGCCAGTTAATTAGTTTTATCTAATTATTTAAAATTTAATCACAAATATATTTTGTAATATATTTAAACAATTTGTAAAAATTATGAAAATAGAATTATTACTTGGTTTTCGATTTCCATGTAATGGATTAGATAACGCCATTCCAATTTCTGTCATGCCATATCTCTCTAATAACCTGTGACCAGTAATTTCTTCCCATCTTTCTAAAATTGGCTTTGATAGAGAAGCTGATCCACTGACCATCAATCTGATATATAAAACGTTGTTATATAATTTTATAATTATTATTACATTTCAAAAATAATTATTATAATAAGAAACAATAAAAGATTTTAATAATTGTATCTAGAGTTGCCAGCATTCTTTATCTCAAAGGACAGTCTTTTATTTTAGCTAAAATGTCCTTGCCCTTTATCAAATTGAGATAAGATGCAATTTGTCCTTTATTTTTATCCTTCAATATCTGTGTTTCATAAAGGCAGTGACAAATTTCTGAATAGGTATATGCCTATCATTATATATCACACAATATCCTTCCAACAAAAAAATGGGTTTAGTTCAAAATCCTCAAGAAATAAAAATATCTACAAAATCAAAGCCTGCTGTTATTGTTTTTATATGTTGTTGTTTTGATAAAAAGTTTGAAATAAAATTTTTATACATTTTTGCAGATCTTGGGGATTTTATATTGACAATTTTGTATAGTTTAAGTAGAAAGAGCATAAAATTATATATCAACAAATGTTTAATGGTTGGTTTTAATAGTCTGTTTTCTGTGCCAAACAAATAAAGTTTGTTTTACAATAATTGATTATATAGTATTATGTATTGATGTATTATTTATTAATATACTAGGACAAACAACTCTATGAAAACCTGATATTACTAAAGCCAACCACTGCTATATACCATCACACTGTATAATGACTATAATACTTATAAATTACCAAACAATTTGACACTAGAGGGAAGCATTAGGCACCATCTCATAGTAAATTTAATAATTATAATTTTAATTAAATAATTTAATACTAGGACATCATACGACTTTGTTGTATCACAATAGAATTGAAACAGAGCCGGAAGGAAAGAAGTGACCCCTGCACCTGTTAGGCATAGAAGAGATGATTCTTGTACAGTACCTGATGGATGTAGACAGGTAAACTTTGCAGTTGCTGCCACAAAAAAGGCTATCCTCATACATACAGGCCACAAGAGAGACAATCCTTGCACTGGCCAGGTATGGGCAATGATTCAAGAACAAAGCAATCACTATTGATTTCTTTGTTCATGTGTTTTGCTCATTTTTTGTGCTTATTTTTCATTAGGTGCACATAATCCTATTTTTATTTTTGACCCCTAAGCCTAAATTCCATTAGGTGTGCTCATCGCATCAGAGAGCATGGACATTGTCACGGTAATACCTTTGTATATCAAAAACAAAGTCACAGACTCCTATTTTTACTTTCCCAGTTGTTAGCCTATATATAACAGAGGAAAAGTATGATGATTAGTCAAAAAATAATCCCCAAGATTTTTACTAAGATTCCCTAATACATTTTTTGACTTAGGCCACTAAGTCAAAAAATGTATTAGGGAATCTAATGCATTTCTCGATGTTTCAAGGCCCAGGAGACCTTGAAACATCGAGAAATGCAAAAACATTCAGAGTTTTTTTCTCTATGCATGGATGTTAAGGTGTGTGTGTGTGTTTGTGTGTGGCACAATTTTGTTTACCCTCTTTGAAGCTTAACTCTTGTGCTTTAAAAAATTTCTGAAATTTTGCAGGAAGATTTGTGTATTAGAAAGATTCATGCTAGTAAGTCTTGCTAGTTTAAGCAACAGGATGGAGATAAAGGGTGGTTGTGTGTCATAACTCGACTTAATGATGATTTTACTTGTTATTAGCATTTACAATTTTTTATAACACCCATCCCTACCCTCAAAATTAAGCTTTCTGTCATTTTATAATATTTAAAAATGTAAACAGGTTTTTTAACAGATAGCATAACCAGAATTTTAATGTTTCAGGAAAGTTAAGCAATTTGTTGCTGAATTTTTAAAATTTAAATGAACCCCATGTTACTTTTCTGGATTCCATGTCTCAATTAATGAAAAATGGCAGTTTTATCAAAATTGATCCATTAAATTTTAAGAACAAACTCAATTCTATAAGTCCATACAAGACATGTAGTAACCGTGATATATTACATGACAAAGTCGCTCAATTTACGGAATATCGCTTTGTCGTGCTCACTTGTGAAATGACCTTATATCTTGAAAACAGTCATGGACCCCCATTTTTTATTGCAGTTTTGGATTCCACATCACAATTAATGGAAAATGGCAAAGTTTAATCAAAATCTATCAAACAGATTTTGAGAATGAACACAATTCTGTAAGCCTCATAGAAGAAGCCTCACTAATGCTTTACTTCAAATATTTATCCCTGTACCTATACATCTCTTCCTCTATACGACTACTTTTATTTGTGAAACATGCATTCCTACATCAATCATATTTAAATTTTTTTTAGAACAATCCATAAAATGTTTAATGGTTAATTGATTAGCTGTTATGTTTATAATAATTTTTGGGTTATATTTATGTTTGAGAAAATAAGTTACTTCCATGCTAATAAAAACGTAGTAAAAATTAATGAGTTTCATTATTGACTTGTTATAGCTACTAAACAAAATGAATAAAAAATATATCAAAACAAGTAATTTGTGAAAATTATGAAAGTTATAAATCTAGAATTACAAAAATAATTTTATTTCAATAGAAAACCAAATAAACAACATTAATTAATGAAAGTTTTTTGACAGTGTTTTGATACAGGATCATCACACAAACAGATCTTTTGTTTGCGCAAATTTGATCACTATTGATTTTGTATGTGAGTATGTGTCAGTATGATTTTGTATTGTACAGTATGTCATTTGATGAGATTTTGACAGAATTTTGATTTGTTTGCATTTTGATTTCAGGATTTTGATTGGATCACCAAAAAGACATGGCTTACCATTACAATTTTAAACTAAAATTTGTGAATATTTAGAGTCAATATGAAAACTATAATTTTAAAATCAAAATCTTTCTTTGTAGGCACTAATAGAACCTATTTTCAGGCCAATTGTGGGTTTGGGCCAGGTCCCAATGGGGTGACTAGGGGGTGAGAGATGAGGTTCAATAGTATATAACAGAACAGATCAACCCAAAAAAATTCCTTGGTTTTTTGACCACCCAAGTTTGATCCTATGTTCCCAGAGCAGCAGGCTGATGCTGTAACTCTGCCATCCAGCTGACTTAAATGTTCCATGCTGGGTTTGATTCCAAGCATGGGAACATTTAAGTCTTCTGGGTGAAAGTCAGATATTTAACTACTAGAAAATACAGGAAAACAGAATGTTTAGTAATTAACTAAAAATTCATTCAATTTTATATTTTTGAATGGAATGGAATAAAAATTAGATGGTGGTAGCATTATCATTTTTAATTGTTCCAGTTAAATAATCCAGTTATAGAAATCTGGCAACCCTAGTTGTATCACTAATTTAATTAAAATAATTAAATCTATTATTATTATTATTTTAACATTATATAAGAAGTGTCACCTTTCAACAATTTGATATGAAAATTTTTTAATATAAACTATTCCTTACAGAACTCTATCCTTTCATATTTTAAATCATACCAGAATATAAGTTAAAATTAAAACATTTATACCTTATTTTTTGTACTCAATTTACTTCAGGTAGTAGCAGTTACAAGTTGCAAATTTACCAAATTTTTTATTACTGGTAAAACAGTAAATTTTCAAAACATGACTGGTTTACTGGTAGTGTTACCACCCGCCCGGTTTTCACCTGGACAGTCCGGGAATTGACTCACTGTCTGGGTGAACTATTAATTTTGTCCAGGAATTTCGTAGAAATTGTGAAATTACGATGAAACAAATTTCTTGCAAATATTTTTATAAATTTACTCATCTGCCATGTTACTCTGTTTACGCCAATGCGTGATGCGCAACCTGCCTCTCGACTTTTTTTCTTTCCTTTTTTTTAGCTTGTACATCCGTACACATCTTCTATAAAGCTAAATTGGTTGCTCTTTCTTAATTTAGATTACACACATTACTCCTATGCAAGTCCCTAATCCCTAACTGTAACTGATTTAGAACCGGTATGCACATTATTCTTTGCATTGTAAAATGACATTGCGCATGCGTCAGGAACTTCTGTTCCAACAAACTTGACCTGCCATCCAGGTCAGCAATGTTGTAAAGGTGGCAACACTATTTACTGGTAATTTATTAATTTTTTACTCCAAATGCAAAAATTAGTGTACTAGTGATTGTTCAGTTGTTGACTCATCAGTAAGCTGGCAATTAAATAATTACTAGTATGCTATGTTCAATTGAACTCCCTTTCTTCCATTTTGAAATGCATACATTGCCTGAGAAATGGCATATGTTGTAATTTTTTAGTTGCTATGATTAAATAATGGCCAATGCAAGTACTCATAATCAAATAAATGTTTTCCATTTTATCAACTAAAATCACTTTTATACTCTAGGTGTTACAAGTAAGAAACAAATTTCCAAACTTGTCCAGTATATTGCTGTTATTCAACTGTTAGCTATAGTCATCTGGTTAGGTTATGGTAGGTTAGTTTAGTTAGTGAGTAAGTAAATGTTTAAAAAATAAAATAAGTAAAATAAAAAGAATAAAAAAAAATTAAAATTAAAAAAAACTTGGGGTCTTGCTTGTTTGTCTTCTGTCGGTCCATTCATCTTGTCTAGTTTGTCTTGTGCTCATTTGTTTTCATATTGTCTGTCTAGCTGTTAATAGTATTTAGATTTGCACTTGCATTCTGTTTTATTAGTATTAAGTAGATATAAGTCTTCCTACTAACAGCCACTTGGCACCCAACTTCTATGCTTAGCTATTCATGGCGGCACTCAATTATTGATGTTTGCTACACTCAGGTTTTCTTTTAGACCCTTCGGCAGACTACGGCCTTGCAGCCTAAAAACTGCATGCCAATATCAAACATATAGGGTACATAGCCATATGTACACTGTTCAGAGGGATCCTACCTTTTTCTACTGTCTATCTCCTCCCCCCTTTCCCTTACCCTCTTTTCCACCAGCTAAACACCTTTGTATGGCCAATGTCTTTCATGTATGTATGTATGTTATTCAACTATGGTACTATTGAACACTATTCAAAAGTGTCCTAACTATTTGCTAAATAGTGCCCTAGTATGAACAAAACATTCAAATCAAAAAAATAAAATTTAGGTTAGATTTACTGTTTGAGATTAACTTTCCTTGTTATGGTTAAACAAACTGGAACACAAGATAACAACAACAATTAAAGAATTGTATGTCTTTTCTGAAAAACTACAAAACTACAATTCCAAAGTTACAATTTTCTCATTAAAAATCCATCCAATAAACAAAGTGTTGATTATAAATACACCTCACTAACCTTAATAATGCTTTGCAGTTATTTTGCAAAGTACTACGAACATTTTTGGTCCACACTAGGACCTTCTTCAGGTGGAGTTCTAGAAAAAAACTTTTTTCTGGTGTGATTAGTGCCTTATTCAGTTTCCAATGCATTCTAATTTCAAATGCTTCTATTTTCAAATTTCCTTTTAAAATTTTAATCCCTAACAATGAGCACCTGTGTTAACTGTTATAACGGCGGGCTATACAAAGCCTGCCATGCCCGAGAGTTGTTTTTTGTCTTTAAAATTTCTAATGCCTTCAAATTCCTAAGTTGATTTATATGACAAATTTGCTGGATTATGGATGCTTGTTGTAATTCAGGTATAATGCTGTTTTCACTTGCATATATAGCTAAGGCAGTAGTATTTTTCTTCTTTTCAAGATTGATTTTATGTTCATGGAGGCATTGTTTGAGCAATCTTCTTGTAGATCCAATATATACACAGTCTCTGTGAATAACGGACAAGCAAACAAACCAACTTTGAAATCAATTGAATGGGGCTCCAGAAAATAGTCCACAGTGAGACGTGTCTCCCTGTGGACTATTACTATAACATATGAACACCATATGCAGTCCTTATATCGAGAAATTGGGACTTACACTAATTCAAAAATAGCCTACAGATGTAAGCTGGATGCATTCAGCATGCTAAGGAATGAAAAGGATCAGGCAGACATCAAAAGAGTGCCAGGAGTATATAAAATTCCACTCAAAGATAACAGGTTCAACAGACCTTGTATATATTGGATCTACAAGAAGATCACTCAAACAACACCTCTGTGAACATAAAACCGACATTGAAAAGAAAAACACTACCGCCTTAGCTATATATGCCAGTGAAAACAGCATTACACCTGAATTACAACAAGCAACCATAATCCGGCAAACTTGTCATACAAATCAACTTAGGAATTTGGAGGCATTAGAAATTTTTAAAGCAGAACACCAGGGCCTTTCAATCAATTTTAAGGACAGAAAAACAACTCTGTTGTTTTCCGTCCTTAATATGTTACAAAATAACTGCAAAGCATTATTAAGATTAGTGAGGTGTATTTATAATTTTATTGCTGAAAATATAATCACCTCACAGGCAAACAAACATTATTCTGAATTGAAATCCACTTCTTGTACGTCAATTCAATATTAAGAAGACCTAATGCTCATTTTCTTGTTTTAATCCACACTAAAGGTTTACTGTTAAAAATTACCCCTATTGAAAGATAATATTCCTCTTTCTCTATGTTTAAAAAATGATTTAAATGGATTGTATAATAAAATGGTGGCATGTCTCTGATTCCAGCAAACAGAAGAAACAGTGGAGACGCACATTCTAACCTAACCTAACCTATTTTAATAAATTATCCCTTTCTAATAATTTGGTTGGTGATAATTATGGTAATTTATTAGAATAGGTTAGAACGTGCATCCCCACTGTTTCTTCTGTTTGCTGGAATTTTGCACACCATAGGTAAATTTAACCTATTATTACAAAGTTATATTTTGATAAATCTTTGTTTAATCATTGTTTGATCTTTCAGTCTAAATATTTACACATCACTATTTGTTATTTTCTATATATTTTCCAGTTTTTGTGATATCATTAACAGATAACACTTGTGTTTTTTTTCTTAATTTTATACACAGAGATGTTTGATTTTTTATAAAAATTTTTACTTTTTAATATTATTGTTAATTGTCTACTTGAACTTTACTTATTAATAGGACTTTATACTGGTGTTTAAAGATTGGCACAGTAATGAGAGTTAGTTCAGGAAAGAACAAAATTTCTTTATTATATTACCTGTAGTAATAATTAATATAGATATGTAGTAATATAATAATGTAGATATAATAAAGAAATTTTGTTCTTTCCTGAACTAACTCTCATTACTATGCCAATCTTTAAACACCAGTATAAAGTCCTATTAATAAGTAAAGTCCAAGTAGACAATTAACAATAATATTAGATTTTAAGGACAGTAAGGCTTTTACAATTATTTTTACTTTTTGTTTATGTCATAATATCCTTCTATCATTTAAAGAATTTTATTTTTTATTACGATAAGTAAGTATTACTATTCATTGTGAATTAATAAGTATTCATGCTTATTTATTGTAATAAAAACATTAACTTTCAAATTTTATATAAAAAATTAATTTTTATTTAAGAAATTAGAATAATTTGTGAAGGTGCATTTGAATACTAAATACAGTATAACTCTGATTATCTGAGTTAATGTGGACCAATGTTACTTCAAGTAACTGAAAGCTTGACTAGTCATTTTGGATTAAATACTATAAATAAGTTAATACCATATAATTCTTTTATAGGCTATTTTTATATCTTAGTGACTTTAATCATAAAAACAATATATTGTTTCATAATATAATACGTATCATATAATACATTTTAATATCAACAGTTTGTCTCAAATTGAAGTTAAAATGATAAAAGGTAACAGAAGCAAATTTTGTAATACATTATCATTTTAAACTTTCTTTAAGCAGTCCTTTAGAGTTAAGAAAAGTAATGTATTCACTTACATATTTGCCTTAGATAATGCAGGACCTCAGTTAATCAGAGCTATACTGTATTATATTTTCATAGTTATCACTTTATATTTTAATTCAATAAATATATGACTGTTTTACCTTATATCCTTTTTACAAACAGCTTTTATATACTCTCTACTATGGGAAAAATATTTATTTTTGGGAAACTGCTCATCAAACTCTTCAATTAATTTTACATAAATTGTTGGAACAGCCATGAATATATTAATCCTAGGTATTTTATTTAATGTATTAAGCAAATAATCCCAAACCTAAGAAGGAAAAATTATATACAGTATTAATAAACTTTAAAAAATAACAATATGAAAATTAGATCTAATCACCTCTGTCTTATTAAATTTAGGTAGCATAACGCAGCATGCTCCAACATATAAAGGGCACATCAAAGCATTCACAATACCGTGTGTATGATGAAGAGGTAAAGTATGCAATATCACATCTGTTTTTTTCCATTCCCATGCATCTATCAAAGTACACATACAACAATGTAGATTTTTATGAGTAAGCACAACACCTTTTGGTGATCCAGTAGTTCCACTAGTGTACAAAATCATTGCATTTTTATCCATTATTTTTTTATATTCTTTTATAACATAATTCAGATTATTTTTCAATTCTGGAATTTCTTCAAACTGATCACCTGATTTTCTTGGGTGTGTCATCAATAACATTGGCAGAGATAAAGCTTCAGAAATTGGATTTAATTTTTCTACAAATTCTTCTGTCGTTACAATTACCGAACTCTCTGAATTTTCAATATAATACTGTAGCCGTGGCACTGGATCAACATTACTTAATGGCACAGCTACATGTCCAGACATCCAGCAAGCCCATTGTGCAATTACATAGGAAACATCATTTTGACACAAAAATGATATTCTTTTCTGAACTTCCTTATTTTCATTAGTAAGAACATTTAACAACTTTTCAGTTAATGCTTTACTGTGTTTAAATATCTCACCATAATTATATTGTCCATAATGATCAACAACAGCAAGACGATTTGCGAACTCCAAAGAACGATTGTAAATGGGAATAAAAGGCGGAAATAAAGCAAAACTGTGAGAGTTTCGGAAATGACACTTATTTCTAAAGTTATTAAAATATATCCAATAATGATTTCTCGTTAATTTAGGTATAAACCGCATTTTATCTCTATTTGTTTAAATATTGAAAATATAATTTCATTTCGTAAATTCAAATACATTCAATAAAAATGGATTTTCCATTAATAAAAAAATCGAAATATCACATGCCAACGTCGTCAAGTGCTCTCTACCATACCAAAAACACGAAACGATTTCGGCCACCTAACGTTATTTAATTTATAAATAAATAAATAAAACATCCAAACTAAATTAGATCTTAATATGAAATTTTTTTATTAATGGTAAAATGATTAAAAATTCTTCCGTGTTTTTTAATTGTTTTAATTTTTGAAAATAAATTATTTAAAATAGGCTATATATAATTGTGTATACCAGTGTAAACGAAAAGGTTGGGGGGTGTCCAACCTTTTTCTTTCTCTGGGCTACATTGGAAGAAGTCGTGGAGTTTTGGGCCACAAGTATATTATATATACTTGCGGCCCAATCCTTAAATATACAAGTATATTTAAGGATTGACATGTCTAAACCAATGGTATTGAAACATTTTAACAGTGCGACCCCAAATGGAGTCGCGACCCATAGATTGAATACCACTGGTCTAAACTATGGTAATAAGTATTAAAACTTTATCACGAAAAAAGATATTTTAAAAACTTACTTCTACAAACAGTTTCAACTTTTACTTAGAAATAGATAAATCTATTAATTATAAAGAAGACAAACGTAAATTTATTTGAAAAACAAAAATATTTGTTTTATTTGGATCTCTAGTTAATAAAAAACGACGAAACACCATTTTAAAATGCATTTTTATTCAACTAATATATTTATAAATAATATGTAGCCCAAAAAGTAGTTAATGCGCCAAATGATATTTTTTACGCTAAACTAAAAAAAGTAGCCAAATTTGGCGCAAAGTAGCCAAATCTTCCAACGCTGGAAGGAATACTAAATAAAGCTGGAGTTGGGACTGTAAAGATTATAGACCCAAATGCCGGAAAAGGAGAAAGGACAAAAGATAAAGAAGTGAAGAAGGTTGGAAAATTAAGGGTCAATATTTGCATAACAGGTGTATTTAACCTTTCTCACTACTTTTTATCTTTTGACTTTCTCTCCTTTCCCCGAATTTGAGTCTATAATCCTTTGAGTCACAACTCCAGCTTTATTTAGTATTCCTTCCTCATTCACACATTTCCAAGTATTTGAAAATATTTCCTTTCCATTCAAAAATATAAGTATGTATAAATTACGGCTTTGTGAAACTTTTCTTTTTGAGTTGATGCGGTTGAAATAAAAGAATAATAAAAAATTTGTCGGTTTAGTTTACACGTTTATTGGGCCACATTGGAACTTGCCTTGGACCGCGGGTTAGGTACCCCTAGTGTACATTGTATATATTTACCAATTTTACAAGTTACTAGTGAATGAATAAAATCTACAGTAGAGAGTCGTTAATCGGAATCAATTGGGGACTGGGGTTGTTCAGATTAGTGATTTGTTCGGATTACCGATTCTTCTTCTTCTTCAATTTTATTTAATATGGAGATTATAGCCTTTGCGGCTCTTTATCCGACCGACTTCGGATTACCGATCATGTACGAAAAAATATATTAACCTGTCCGATGTTCAAATTTTTCTCCATTGCGTGTCGTTTCGTGTTGAATTTTCGTCGATTTTAAGCCTAACGAAAATTTTTATAATAATCGAGGCTACTGTATCGTTAAAAATTATTTCTTCATTTTGTACAAACAAAATAAATATATTGAAGAATATAAAAACATGAAAATTATACTTTAGAAGTAAATCTAGTATCTTTTTTTTTTTTTTTAACTCTTTCCGCCATGTGGGCACTAAGAGGGCCTCTTTTTGCAAGCCATTATGGGTTCGGCCAGGCCCACAATGGGGCGACCGGGTGGTGAGGGACGGGGCCCGACATATCCTAACGGACCACCCTCCGAAAGATTCCTGGGGATTTTTCGACCCGTCCGGATCCGATCCCAGATCTCCCAGAGCGGTAGGCTGTCATCTTGCCCGCTCGGTCATCCAGCCGTCACTTGTAAGGACTAAACTATACAACAACATTAGCACCATCAAAACTTAAGACTTCAGTCTACCGCTCTGACATCGAATTCGGACTGTTGAAGAACCCAGGGCGGTCTGTACCTGATGTGTCGAGTTCCGTTCCATGCAGTCCGGCAGCCCACATTGTGGATCTTAAGAAACCAAAAATGGGTAAGATTAAGACAGTTCTCGATGAACAAAACCAGCTACCCTGATGCTTGCAAGTATGATGAAACGTACGATAAGCACGAAGATCTTTAACGAGTTTTTTTTTTTTTTTTTTTTGTAACTCTTTCCGCCCAGTGGGCACTAAGAGGGCCTCTTATAGCAAGCCCATTATGGGTTCGGCCAGGCCCACAATGGGGCGGCCGGGTGGTGAGGGACGGGGACCGACATATCCGGACGGACCACCCCCCGAAAAATTCCTGGGGATTTTTCGACCCGTCCGGATTCGATCCCGGGTCTCCCAGGGCGGCAGGCTGCTAACCTTGACCGCTCGGCCATCCGGCCGCTATCTTTAACGAGTTAGCAATACTGAAATACGAGCGGGATTTGTGCGAAGATAATTTCTTACCACACTAAATTTAACAGAAAAATTCATCACAAAACGATTATTGATGCTAATGTGTGAAATTCCATTTAATCGATGCAAGATGTGTGATCACCAGAGCCCCTTCGGCCGCCAATTTAAAGTCAAGTTTTAATCTTTAAAATTGGCGTTTCCACTTCCCGGGACGAGGACCCAGGGGTTGGATTTGTGGGAAGCGAGTGTTCGGGTTGTTTCATTGTGTCGAATTACACAGAACTAGGAGCTTGGTATGTAAGTGCGTGAGCGCGAGAATTCGAGTAAAGGTTAAACGGTGTATATCTTCGTGTAAAGTGATGTTGTGTCCGTATGTGTTGTGTGTGTGTACGTGTGTGATCGAAGAACATCTTCGGCATGTCTATAAACAGAAAACAGTAAATTACTATACGAGAATAAGATGTGCTAAAAAATAAAACTAAAGAGTCCTTACCATCGAAGATTTCGGAAAATATTCACTTGTCCACTTGGTCCTCTTCATGGTAAAGTTGGGGAGGGAGATTCTTTTCCCTCCCAAATGTTCCTATAAAACACAAGGACAGTGAGAAAAGGAGAAGTTGATTCATTTATTACCTAAGGTTAAAATTATTACCTTTGTCAGATAGTCTTTCTTCCCGAACAGTGTTATGAGAACAGCCTGACCTAGCCTAGCCTAACCTACCCTACCCTAACTGGAAGCTCAATCCTCATAACTCCCCTGTTTGGGAAGAAAGCCGAATGTCATGTCCGGTGAGTAAACGTGTCACGTCTGGGTTGTCACAATCGGGAGTCAAATCCGTTGTCGTCGACCGAGTGTCAAGTTCGGGAGACAAGTCCGTGTGGGTCACGACCGGGTAAGAGAGGTCACGTCCGGGAAAAGGTGTCGAGTCCGGGTAAAGTGTCGAATCCGGTAAGAAAGTCGCGTCCGGGTGAAGAAGAGGAAATCGAAGAGGATCACCGCCTAGGCCAAGGGAACCGCAGCCGTCCGCAGCAACTAAACCACGGACAGCCCGGTCCCTCAACTTCGGCGGCTCTCTCCTTCGACTCCTCCCCGTTCCGACTTCGGCAAGGCGGTGGCGTCGCCGTCGCGGACGAACGGGCAGAACGCGACCAACCAGAAAATGTCAGCTCGGACGAGTTGTCACTTTCAGCATCCTCCACAGCAAGGTCTGTGGCAGGATGACCCCCGAAGACCTTGGCCAAGTGCACTGGACCCAGGGTGTAGCGTCGCATCATCCCGACTCCGGGAGGATGCCACGCCACGCGCACTTGGGGAACCGCTGCCTCTCGCTCGTCGAGCCCCCGTTCCTCCAACGGCACGGAACGACAGACTCGTTCCGCGTCGTCCGAGGAACCCCCTTCCTCCGGCGCCACCGTCTGCCTCCGCCGGAACCGCCTCCAAAGCCGCACCAACGTCTTCATTCTGTAAAAAAGAAAATTTGCAATTAGTCCAGTGAAAACAAAAGCTTAAATTAATATAGACATTGAAATATAACACCTTAATTTGTTGCTGAGAAGAATATATAATTAAAAAAACACAAACATTTTCAGCCCGATTAACAGGCCATCATCAGGTCAAAAACGTTACAGGATACGTTCCATGTATAGAATACAAATATTTAAATCAAAATTTAGAACAAAAAAATTTTTAAAAATATCCAAGAAAAACGGAAGGACATATAAAATTAACACAAAATAAAATTGAAAATAAAAAATATCATAAATCTTCCAATAAACTTTTTTTTTTAACTCTTTCCGCCCTGTGGCACCAACAGGGCCTCTTTTAGAAGGCCCATTATGGGTTCGGCCAGGGCCACAATGGGGCGACCGGGTGGTGAGGGACGAGGCCCAACATATCCGAACGGACCACCCCCCGAAAAATTCCTGGGGATTATTCGACCCGTTCGGATTCGATCCCGGGTCCCCCAGAGCAGTAGGCTGCCACCTTTACCGCTCGGCCATCCGGCCGTCCATCCAATAAACTAATTCTAGCTTAAATTAATGCTTAAATTCTTCCGAGAAAAGCAAAAGTTTCACCGCAGCTGCCTTTTAAATCTAAAAGATTCGAATCCGAAGCGCAAACGGACGACCATCGAACGATATGCCGAGATGCCTTCTGGGACCGATCCTCCAAATAATATTAAATAAATTCTTACGTCTAGGGTCAATATGCATTAAGACTTACCTGAAAAATCTTCAATCTTCTCCGCAAAAGTCCGCAAACCGCAAAAAAAACCAACGCAATCCAAGAGCACGAGAAAAGCACGTCCGACCACAACCAGAAACACAATCGAACTGCGAATCGTCATGTGTGACGTTTTTCGAACAAACGTTAAAAGACGCGTCAACAATGTTCGAATTACGTAAAAATTAAAATAAAAAAATAAATTTTATTTTTTTAATTAATTTATAATTCTTTTATTTTTAATTTTGCTTCAATCATTTTCTTGTGTTCGGAATTTGATAAATAAATTATCTTCTGCATTTACATGATGCAGAATGTCCAACGTGGAGATCTTTTTCAATTCTACGTCTCGAGGCTTGACCAACTCCGAAAATCGTCCGAAATTCGTTTGAATAAACATCTTTTTCGTCCATTTTCGGCCATGGCATGAAATAAATCAGATTCTTAGGATTTCGATTTATTTCGCTTTTCGGAAAGTCCCATAAACTCTGGCAACTGTTCCAAAAGGATGACACTTAAAACCGAAATGTTCCTCTTTTAGATTCTCTAATACTGGTTAACAAAAATAAACATGGTTTGTTGACCAAAAATGGTTAGCGAGCCATTTTTATTTAAAATATTTAAGCCGTGTCGTGAAAAAAATGGTCAGTAAAAAATTATTAACGCGCATAAAATTAATAAATATTTTTTTGTAAATTATGAGAAATAGTATGTACTGTATGTACAGTATATTCAGTGATAAATTCTTCCGAACTACTTGTTAATACTTCATAACGAAGCGTTTAGCATGTTAGTTGCGAAATGGGTTCTCTTTTGAACATACTATAGTTACAAACATACAAATAACTAGAATTTTGTGTTGTCTTGATAATTGTAAAATTTATGGTGATTTCATATTGTTAAGTGCATATTTCAATTTATAATTACACGTGTATTAATTTTTATAAATTTCGTTTAATTGAACGCTTCTATTTGTTTTACATAACAAAAATCAATTGAAATGTGAATTTAATTTGTAAAATTTTCTTATCTTTCATTACTTAAGTTAACATTCTTGAATTGATTAAAATGAATGTGGAGCACTTTAATACTAATCAACTTTGCTTCTCACAAATTGACATTGTTCAAAACGGTTGCTGATTATTCTTTGTGAATCGCAACATTTTCCCTTGCCTGAGTCGCAAAGGTCTCTCAGAATCCTGTTCTTATTATAAAATTATTCAATTTTATCAATCGCATAAAAAAACTACAATTTCTACGTTAAATTCTGCGCTTTGTTTTCTATCTAGTAGTATAAAGTACTTATGTATTGACAAAATTCCCTTTATAATATTTATTTTTATGTAATTTGATGGAAAAAATGCAATTAATAAACGTAGCATATTTCAACTCGGCTGTAAATTATCTCACGTTTCACTGATCGTCATTTGGTTTGTTCGTAAATAGGGAAGAAACATGACTCATTCACGTGAAGTTAGTAGAAATTTAATGCTACTGCAAAAAGATTTGTTAATAGACCTCTCGTTACCCCTACTGCGAGAGACAATAAACGTTAATTGTTTTATGACTCTATTGATAAATGCTTTTTTCCGGGTTATAACTCGACTAATTAACAAACGTTTCATTTCGTTTTACTTATAAAAATGTTGTCTTAAAGATTTAACAGTTGGCTTTGTTAGATTTTTAAACATAAATTTTATTTTTAATTTTTTTATGTGATTCAGTCGTGTGATAGGCAGAATTCGATCACCTGATATTAAAAATTAACATCGCTCAAAATATTATAGAAACCATCAAAATTCTTTGTTGATAGTTTAGACATAAATATTTTTTTTGTATGAAATGAAGCAATAAAAAAAAAATAATGGGTTGACCATAAAAATTTGGCAATTTACGAAGTGTTGTCGATTCTGTAATTTGTTTTCTTAACTTTTCCATATTTTTTATTTTTAGATATATAGTGCATTCATTATATACGGTATTCAACATAATGCTGGAAATTCGAGAAATTTGGTGTAGATCAACGTCCACGTGAATTCAATTACACCTGTCAATACTACTGATTACTGTTAAAACATGAATATCTACGTTACCCAAATTATCACACGAGCAGAATACATATTCATGCATCACTATTCATTTAATTTCATTAGATTAAGAAGTACTTCAACGCAACGTTTATTCGTATAAATTTCTGCTGTGAAGTTTGACATCAGCATTCCGAGTAGCCTTATTTACTCACCACTTAATGGAAAATGTTTACTTAATCATACCACCATGATCTTTCTCAAATTAATACAATACATTTTATGTTTCTGTTTTTACCTAAATAAAGCAATAGATTCAACACATTTATTGCTTTGTGTTTTAGCGTAATTGACAAAAAAACTGTTTGAAAAATTGTACTTAAAAACACTTCAAATTTCTGTCGGGTGTTCTTAGT
This sequence comes from Centruroides vittatus, assembly GCF_030686945.1. Classification (NCBI taxonomy): domain Eukaryota; kingdom Metazoa; phylum Arthropoda; class Arachnida; order Scorpiones; family Buthidae; genus Centruroides; species Centruroides vittatus. The sequence goes on from NW_027122214.1 coordinate 1,454,063, forward strand.
CTGTGGTAAAAATTTTCTTTAGAACTTCGAGAAAATTTTCACACGTTAAGCCACAAAGCCACGTCAAGGCGACACCCATTTTGTGGTAGTTTTTTGATTTCCAGAAACTGACCCCGATTGCTCGACAGAATAACAATCGAGAAATAAAACTGGATATTCGTTGCTATTCAATTCATTTGGTAAACTAAAATACACTACGAAAATTTAATTTTTATGCCATTTTCCTCAAACTTTCCTATTGAAGGACATGAAGTTTAAATACAGATTTTTCATTTACAAATAAATATAGCAACGAATAAAAAATTATGTTCAAAATATAAATAACCACAAATTATAAAAATTGCATATGAAACATATACTAAAAACTTATTATATTGTAACAAAGACGCTGTTGCTTAAGCCTTTCGCAACCAATTTTTGTGTAGTGAAACTGTTTTTATACAGGAAAATAAATCAGAACGAAAAATATTACAATATTTATTAGGTATCGATTGAATAAAAAAATATATTTTCAAAAGAGAAATAAGCTTGTGTATCGGTCAAATGTTTCGTGTAATCATAGCGCCAAATATTTAAGATATATGTTATGTATTAATATAGTTGTTAAAAAGTATATCGAGTGAATGTTATATGAAATTAGAATATTAAAGATTACTAAAATTCCAGCTTATATATCAATTAGAATTAGAAAGAACCCGGTTATTACTTATTGAAATCATTAAATTAAATATTATGATATTAAATTAAAAGAAGGTGTAAAAATCATGCTACTTATCGTGATTTTACTGTCTGGCGTCGGGAAGAAAATTGTTCAAGTTAAATTTTAATTTGAACGTCGATACCTGAAAGTAATATTTTTGTAAAAATTTGAAAAAAGTTTAATAAGAGGAAAGATGAGAACTTACCTAATTGATTCTGCTTATATTATAAATCATTTGATGACACTGACCCTGGCGATAGTGTTGTTTAACTGTTTTATTCGATTTCGGCACTGAAATTAGATTTAACTGAATAAAACATTGCTTATTCATTGTTACAGAAGACGCTTTCTTTTGTTTTTTGTACTTCGTATTGTTAATCAAACACGAAATATAGCTTAGAAATCTTGGAATTAAAGTACTTTGCGTAGAAAATTATAATGTACATAAAATATATTAAAAGAACTAAGATTATTTATTGAACTGATTCCTGTTCAAACTATTGCACATTTACCGCATTTTCATTTTAATAATTTGAGAGTTATTATCAGAATTTGAACGAAAATAAGCTCGAATATAACAAAAATCTGTATATAAATCAATCTCGCTAATTCAGCAATAATTTGTATAATTATCTAAACTTGACCCGAAACATCGACCCGAATATGTTTCGGGTCGATGTTCTATTAGAATTTATACTCAATATTAATTATATAAACAAAAACAAAGGATTACTTACTTCCGTGAGACCTTCCGAAACGGAATTCAGCTGAAAAGTCTCTGAAAAGAAACAATAATAGAAATCATCTAAAAACAATATGAAAAAGAACAATTGTAAAGTATTGTTCGTTGAGTATTACGTCGCATCACGCGCGTCACTTATTACCTCGAAATTTCTACGATAAACCATTTAAGTCATTACCACAAATATTCAATAAGCTTTTAATTTCGTATAATTCAGATACCAGGGATTATCTGCGCGTGACATTTCAATCATGTTTACAGTTCGTAACGTCGTAAGGAATAGCGTAACGATAATTTTACGTCTTTTCTGTTAAAAACTTGTAGGAAATGCACCGGTCAAAGGCAAAAGCGTAATTTTGTTTCAGAATGTTACCGAAAACGAAAAAAAATTGTCGTCGTCGGACTGTTCAGAGTTCGAAAGTTTTCGGAAAATACGTCACACCGTGATTAAGGTTTGGAAATAGTAGTGTGATCGAATGTCGTTCTGCAACACACGTCGTGGTACACATATTGTCCGATAGAAAGCATAAAGAGATTGTAATTGGAAGATAGTAATAAATTTGCGAGAAAATGTCAGTGTGAGTGGTGAATTCGTGGAAAATCGTGTGCATTATAGAAAATTACAAAAATATCTATGAAATTTTGTTTCAAATATAAGTTACGTAGTTATATTATTGATCAAAATTGTAAAAAGCAAGGCCGTAACAATTTTTCCCCTCAATCCAGGGGCCAGGCAGTTTTTGAGACCCACAATCGGAAGACATTTTTATGTTCGTTGCACTTGAATAACTTATGTTTATTAGAAGAAATTGCGTAGGTTACATAAAAATTAACGAACCGACTTCACTACATTGATTCAGAGCAGCAGTTCCCATACTTTCTTTATATGCATGCCCCGTGGCAGCCATTTCCTTAAGTATTTTTCCATTTCGCATTTTTCTAGTTGTATTTCGTATTATCGACAAACGGGAGTGCCTTAGTCAATTATGTAGCAGTGTACAATTAAATGTAAAAAACATTTTTGTTAAAGCGAAAATTTTTGCAGGAAAAACATAGATAAATGTGATAAAATTATAATTACATTTTATTTAAGACTGAGCACCCAATGACATAGCGTGGTCAATGTAGCACCGGAATACAATACATTAGCTACTATTTATTTTTTTTTTTTTTCGCGTACTCTTAAACCATTCAATGCGTACCCCTAACTCTCACTTCCCTTCTCAACAGACGATCAATTGGCAGAAATATAGAAATATTTTCTGATAATTTCGAATTGCCAGTTAACAGGAAACCTATTTATTGAGTATGGATGTTTGAATTTTAATTGCGTTTTATTAACTTTTTTAAGTTTACTTGATCGGCAGTTTCATGCGCAATGGCCAAAATGCCCAAATTATTATGATGATTTTGCGTGGTAGTGGAACGTAAAAAGTTTTTAATTAAATTTTTATTTATAGAACTCTTTTCCCCCACTAGCTAGTTATTGGTATAATCGGCAGTATTCTTAAGGTGACACTAAGGTTTGGGACAAAATTTAACATTGTTGCTTATCTTTCCTTTTTGCCCAAAAGCCCTCTTTTATGGTTGTTTTCTTCGGAATTAAGGAATGCAAATATTTTCTTAGCTTTCAGGCAAAAATAATAAATACGAAATGTAATTGTAGCCATAGAAAAAATGTAGCCATAGAAAATTGTATGGTAATTGTATCCATAGAAAAAAATCGACAAATATAAATTTCGATTAACTAAGTATTTAACTTATAAATATTTTGTCACATTCACGACCAAAATGTCGCCTTTAGATCTGCCGCCCAAAACAAATGTCCGGGTTGTCCGCGCCTAGAGCGGGCCCTGTATATATATTTTAAAATTATATTATTTTTTTTGTAAGAATTAATTTTTAAAATTTTTTGCCAATAGATGATGCTACGTGTATAGCCAGCAATTAAATGTAGACAGAAATTAATTGATATATATGTCGCAGGGATATGATAAAAGTGGGGATTTGATCAAATTTCTTAACTGGTTTCGTGAAATGACGAAAAACGAATCAACAAATTAAGAAGTACTTATAAGAAAAGATAGAGATTTATTTACGCCAAGTTTATTTATTTTTATTGACACACGTTGTAGATTTGTGGCACCTGGAGTTACAGTGGACGTTATTTTTTTACAGGCACATCTATTTGTTTTGCAGTGTATCTTGGATTTTTCACAGGAACATTTCTTAAACCCTTGACCTCCGAATAAAGATAATTTTCCAGCAATTTCTCGCAAACTTAGCTTTATCGGTGTGACGGTTTCGGTAAATGTGGTTGTAGCTATTTGAAGAGCGTTTCTAGGGAGCCAATTTTTTATAATGCCAGCTGAAGTACCAATTTGGTATAAACCATTTTTTATCTAATACTATCCCCGTAATATTATTTCCATCTAATGGACCTCTATCTACCTTAGGTACAGTACATAGACGTTTAGTACAGAATACAAAGTAATATAGTTAATTTAACCATATGTTCTACTTTTGGATTGATTATAACTTCAAACAATAAAGTTTACATATTTTTAGGTTGATATTTTTCGTAAAAAGATCAAATGAGGAGGTCCGGAACAAAACGCTACATTTCCATTTTGGGACAAACTTAATTTTTGATTGGATCGTATTAAATTTGGATATGGTACACGAAACAATGACGGCTGTCAAATTCTTGACTTAGCATAAGCTAAGTCAAGAATTTGACGGTTGTTTGCAACACTTGTTGTCTGCAACACTTTTTTCAAAAAACGGACGAGTCATTTGGTTACCTACACCAGTGGAAACAGCTGCAGCCAGATCGACTACATGCTGGCACGGAGACGTGACTTCAACGATAGTGTCACCGATGTAAAGGTTATTCCATCCGATTGTCTGGCCCCGCAGCATAAGTTGCTAATCATTGACATGAAGATCACCATACAACGTCAGGGCGGCCGCATGAGAGGGCCGATGACGATTAATTGGTGAAAATTGCAGAAACATGAAGCTGCCATGATCAACAGCATTATCTTCCCCGAAGCCAACGGATCGTCAATTGACGCCATGTGGAATGCGCTCCACGACTCCATCGCCACAGCTGCAAAGACGACCCTTGGCGTCAAAAATTTAGGTAGTCGGCACATCGATAAGCAGACATAGCTCTGGACAGAGGAAGTACAACAAATGCTGCGGGAAAAAATAGCCTTTAGAGCTTGGTTCGTCAACAAGATCTGCGAAAACTGGCAGCGGTACATTGCAGGAAGCCAAGAGAGCGGTGGCTGCAGCGTGGGCCGAACCTATCGAGATCTTTACGAGCAACTTGACACACGAGAAGGTGAGAAGTACATCTATCGACTGGTGAAAGCGCGAACGAGGGCTGCGCGATACATCGAGTATACATGTGCATGAAGGATAAGAATGGACGGCGTCTGCGGGATAAGAAGAAAGTCTTGAGTCGTTGGAGCAAACATTTTGATGAGATCTCAAACATCGAATTCCCACATCCACCGATTCCTGAAGTCTGCTTGCTCTGGGCCGGTCCTTCAGATCACGGCTGGGGAGGTGTTTGTGGCGATTAGAAGTATGAAGAACCAGAAGGCACCAGGACCAGATGACCTGCCAGCCGACGTCTGGAAGCTTAAGGATCTGCACACTGAGGCTACAACTTGGCTAACTGCGTTTTTCAATGCTGTGGTCGCCACCGGCCGACCTCCGACGATCTGGTCCACAAGTAACACTGTACTGGTCTTCAAGAACAAGGGCGACCAAGCAGAATGCTCCAACTATCGGCCAACACGCCTACTCTCTCACACCATGAAAATCTTTGAGCGCATTATTGACCGACATCTGCGTGACATCGTTCGGATCAGTGTCGGCCAGTGTGTTTTGTGAGGGGCTGTGGAACTACTGACACAATATTCGCAGCCTGCAGGTTGATGGAGAAACACCGGGAGAAAAACCACTACACATTGCCTTCCTTGACTTGGAAAAGACCTTTGACCGTGTACCCTACCAGCTCATTTGGTATGCACTCCGCGACCACGGAGTGTCTGAGGACTTCGTCAACTGGGTCAGAATACTGTACACAAATACCAGCAGCCGAGTGAGGTGCCCGGTTGTACATCTGACAACTTCCCAGTGCACATTGGTGTTCATCAGGGCTCTGCACTGTCGCCACTGCTATTCATTCTCATCATGGACACTATCACAAAGAATATACAAAGCGATATGCCTTGGACGCTGCTTTATGCTGACGATATCATGCTTGCAGCTACCACTCGAGAAGAGCTACAGTGCCAGGTGCAGACCTGGAGCGACCTTCTGAGTTGTTTTGGCTTGCGCCTTAACACCAAGAAAACCGACTATTCCAAATGTGGGCACGATCCAAGTCAACGGTGATAACTTGTATAATATTAAAAATACCGAAAAACCTTTATAATACGGCCAAACGAAAACGGGGAAATTGACACAGAGGATAAACAGATTGAGCCAGGGAGAAGCCACCATTCTTTCTCCTCGAATTTCTGGCTTTTTAAAGGATCTCTCCCCTAAATTCTTAATTTGATGGATTAATCAATTTGACACCTCTGTTCGTCTTGGTCCGCGAGTGTTAATTTAAATTTGAAACTTTCGCTGGTATCTCACGCCATGATATTTTCTTTTCTGACGGCTAAAAATTTTCTTTTATGTCTTCACTACTTAGAACGCGACAATTTTGCTTTCGAAGGAATGCTACATTTATTTCCAAATTTTGTCATGTCTACGAGAATCAGAATCGAAGCTGGATTTTTCTGATTGACATTCTAAACATTCCAATCCATTAGTTGGTGTCGACCCGTGACCTCACGTTGCTGCAAATTGAAAAATTTGTAGACTTATAAATTCCCACTGTGGCCCGTCTGCTGTCTTAACAGCGGTCGCTCACCGGTGGCCCGCTCACCATTTGCCCCCTGGTCCTAAGCTCATAGGCATCGAATCTCAAGAGACCCTGATATACGTTACAGAGACTCCCCCTAATTGATTTATTTTAAATATTTAAAGATCGGCTATCGTAAATGTGTGTTTTTTTCTATTTATTTAGTAACGTTATAAACCCGTTATTTTATTTATTAAAATATATTAAACCCTAGTAATAATGCGAAACAATGAATTAAAAGACTAGTAATAATGCAAAATACCGCTTTTTTCCACTTTTCGAATGCTTATATTGCAGCAACCGCTTTATACAAAATCTTGAAATTTTACTACCTAAGAAAATAATTTACCTTCGAACGACACTAGATATTGGAAAATACCATAGGATGTTTGGGGGCAAAAAATCGATCCCCGAAAATCGGAAACTCTGATTCCTGTATATGTTGTCAGTTAGTGACTTTTTTAGTGTCTTATATCAGGGTCACTACCGTGACTCCTGATATAAGACACTAGATTATTGGATCAAATTTCATCCGTTATTATTAAATACAGAACATCCTCAATATATGTCATACTTAAGTTTTTAAAACCCACCGTGAACGAAATGGTGTACATCGAATATCAATTTCTCACCGAAATAATATATTATGTGACATTGCCGACCAACTAAAAACAATTTATGTGTAAGTGTCTAGTGTACAATAAGAAACTGTTTATATGGAAGTGTCGCTACTTTTAACACCTAGAAAACAAGGTGACGGCCGGATGTTTGAGCTATTAAAGCAGTTTTGAATGCGTTCAAAAATTAAGAATTCGCCATATATTCGCATTAATTCGTAAGGGGCACAAAAAATACTCACACGCGGGCGCGAGATACCTTAGTTTCTAGGTATCTTTCTAGTTTCTTTTTTAACATAATTCATATTATTTTTCAATTCTGGAATTTCTTTTCTTAGCTAGGGAATTTTTTTACTGTGGGTAATGTGTGGTAATATTTACACCAATTTTAAATTAGTCTCCTGTAAGATAACTTGAAAACACAAAATGAACTTTTATATTGAGTCCATTATAATTTCTTCGACGTATGGCTTATTGAAGAAATTTTCATATTGGTTAGAGAGTTGTAAATTTTGTATGTTATTTCGCTGTTAAGGCAAAGTAATGTCATCGCGAGCTGTAATAATTCCTGGATGGCCTGTGTTGACATTTCATCGGTTTTCTGAATCCGGCAATGATCTTTGAAACTAGAGATCATTTGGATAGCTATTCAGGTCTCTAAACGTAAGAATCTGAGAATGACCTGATTCCAGCGTTCTACGACTCTATTAATCGCATAAATGTATATGAAATTTTTAAGAATGTTTTATTGACAAAAAACGGCTTTATTCATTCGTTTCCGTCAAAAAATAATAATCTTACCACACTAGTTTTAAATAGGTCATATAATTATGTTGTGCGAATTTGATTATTCATTTTTTTTATATCAAAAAGTTTCAGACTATGGATCTTAGTGTATGTTTACGATAATTAATCTTCCCATTTTCATTAAATGGATACTTTGTTTTTCTTGTCAGATCAAAACATAAAAATGAAATAAAAAATAAAGAAAAATAGAAAAACGTCGCTATGACGTCTTGGTAAATATTTGTGCCTTACGTCTTTTCCTGTCCCCCTTCGCCACGTGGTGTGTCTGACCCGGTGGAGAGAAGTTGTGTAACCTAGGGAGTAGATTTATTGGAGGTGTGTTTCGGGGAGAAGTTACAACGGAAGTGTAGAGAGAAGGAAGAATGAGTAGGGAAGAGTGTGGTGTGTGAAAGTGCGTGAAAAAAATAGTCGGGAAGCCGGAAAGTAAAGATTGTGCAACCAGGTCAGCGGGAAGATTTTGTTTTCGAACTGTTTCCTGTCCGATAAGAAGTAAAAGAAGAGGTACACTTTAAACTCATTGTCGGTACGTTTTATGTCTGCGTATTACGGAATTCTGAAGCATATTATTGTCGGGAGAGTTGTGTGTTGAAGCTATTCGGTAGATTGGATTGTCAGGCTTCATACGTTCCTGTGTGTTTCCCTGGATGTATTATATGTTCGAAGGAAAATTAAAAAGTTATCTTGTTAATTTGGATAGTTGTCTTTGTCTAGTCCCCACTGAGATAAATAGATTCCCCCTTCTAACGTCTGCTCTATCGAGCACGTTTGTTATCAATTTGTCCCATAGAAGAAATCACTAAAGATCTCCGTGTCGACTTGTTCGTACTTTATATAATCTTACAGATTTACGTTTATAAAATGCATATATATATTTGACTACAGGCTTAAAAGAGTGAATTTACATACTGTATTCTAGTATCAACCGAATGAGATGAGAAAATCAGTTGTAATTAAAAAAAAATATTTATTCTTTCATAAATTATATTTGATATCTAATTTTAGCAAATCACAGATTAATTTCTGAATAAATTTGAAATTTGTGCAATTAAAAATTTTTTTCAGGATCATCCCGTGGATTTGAAAAAAGTCGTCAAAATAATTTATAGAATCTTATTAATTGACATTACGTTTCTAAAATAAAATAAAGTCGAAGTTTAATAGAATATAATGGTATCTCAAACGATTCTAACTTCGAAGATTCCAGTATTCGAATGCTAAATTCGTTAGAAATTACACTTGGGGTTCGAACCATGTTTCTAAGTTCGAACTGCGCGAGCAATGAAAAATTGCTTCTCTGTGTAACGCCATTTGTTGTACTACGTCCTAATCGTTTCGCTGTTGCTGTGAAAAATCTCTTGTGTTTTCAGTTCTTTGTTCGTTTTTGTTTTTGGTGTATTTGGTTATACATACTCCCTATCTATTAACCGCGGTCGCTCTGGGAGAACCAGGATCAAAACTGGACGGGTCGAAAAATTCCCACGAATTTTTTGGGGTGTGATCCGACCGGATATGTCGGCCCCCATCCCTCACCACCCAGCCGCTTCATTGTGGGCTTGCTATAAAAGGCTCTCATAGTGTCTACAGGGCGGAAAGAGCAAAAAAAGGAAAAGGCCTTAAGAAATGGGACATCAATACTCCTCACTAAGATACCGTAAATGTCATTTTTATTTTATTATACAGTATTTATGTATATTATTTATTGTTTTCGTATTTTAATTTATTATTTAGGCATTTAACTGTGTTATTTTTGTCTTAAATTATATGTATTTGCTATTCAAGTTTATCAAAATGTATATTGTTTGAAGTCTGGAATGGATTAATTAATTCACTTTCCATTATTTCTAACGTGGTTGATTTGGACTTCGAACGATTCAGAATTCGAACGGTCTCCTAGAACGAAAGTAATTCGAACTATGAGGCAACACTTAATCTATATATATAATCGAGACGAGTTGATGATGATAATAATAATAATAATAATCAGCGCAGAGCCCAAACGGTTAGGAGTTGAAAGTTGAAATTTGGTACATAGTTAGGGTATGTCACCGAAAACGCCCACTAAGAAGGGATTTTTTCAAAATTCCTCCCCACGGGGGAGAGGGACAGGATTAAGGCTTAACACTTCCATCAACAATGAAAGTGTCAAGTAACAATGGAAGTGTCAAGTAACAATGGAATTGTTAAGAGAAAGCGACGTGCAAAACGCAGATGCAGTTTTTTTTCGTTTTTGTGGGAAATCGAACATATTTTTAGACCCATCTAAAAATTCTTTAATTAGTCTGGAAACAGGGGGGACCCAATTTTTGCATTCTGTGAAAACGGGTAAGGTTGACTGTAACGTAATAATCTTAATTTTCGCTAAAACGGTTAGGCGTTGAAAGTTGAAATTTGGTACACAGTTAGGTACCAAATTTAAGTACCAAAGTGTTATGTAACGATGATAGTGTGAAGTAACAATGGAGAACAAGAGAAAGCGACGTGCAAGATTTACGGGCTCTGGAAAAAAAGGAAAAAGAAAAAGAGTAATATGTTAGAACACATTCGATTTTCAAATTTAAACGGATTAGTTCGGTTTTTCTCGATCTTTCTTCTTTAGAACATTCGATGAAAATCGAACGATATAATCAGAACACGTCGTGAAAATCGAACAATATTAGAACATTCGATTTTCAAATTCGACCTTTCTTTAGAAATACTTAGTTTGTTAATGAAATTACTCTTTTTCTTTTTGTGACTATAACGTAATAATCTCAATTTTCGCTATCGTTACTTTTGCCCGAGCAACGCCGGGCCTACCTGCTAGTATTAAATAAACTTGAGAGAGAGGAAAACGTTTCGTGTAAGATTGATGCCTCATCCATATACATTAGCTTATTTATAACTAATTTTAGAACTGTAACAGTACTACTTCAAATTAAGATTATTATCTACAAATCAAAGCATTGTTTAATAAATAACCATTAAATCTTTATTAATAATTTATCATTTCTTTTTCTTCTATTTTCTAATTTATTTTACAAGTTCATTCACCTAATTACAGTATATATTTATATACATCTTTTGTTCCTTTTCAGTTTGATTCTCACTTTTAAATAAAGCAATGAAACTATGAACCTGTATTTTTGTTTTTAAAATTTTAATTTGTTATTGGACTATCAAAACATTTAATTATGCAAATTCTGTATTTTACAATACATTTTTACGAATTTCCATTGTTTTCTACGATATCGAGAGAGGAAAGTTTTGTAAGATAACACTTTTATATGATTGCAATCTCATCTATACATTAAATTGAATGAATGATTTAAAATTTGTAACAGAACACCATTTACTTTTTATATTGTTTTTAAAAATACAATTTTGAAACCTAAATAAAGCAGTATATTGAGCTTTCACTTCTACATTACTTAAAAATCTTCACTGAACAGATGGTTTATATTATCACATTTCAGCGAATTGTTTGGGTTTTTTCCCCCATCACCTAGATCTAGTTCATATCTATCAACTCAACTTTTCCGTCTAAACTCTTCTTAATAACTACAAAACAGGCCGACTATAATTATAACGTACTTTCTCTTATCTAAGAGGAAGTTTGTTCTAATTTGCCTTTTTTTTTTTTTTATCATGAATCTTTATTCAACACCATTTTAAGTTTAAAAGACCAAAAAAATATATATATATAAAATCAGAACAGGAATAAAATACTTCCTGCTTTACTAAGTTCATGGCCATGTCATAAAATTGAATTTTAGGGAATATGCTATAGATAATTCTACATACTTGTTGAGAATTTGTAGGCTTATTTTAGGTTTTTAAATCGATAATTAAGAAATGCGATACTAAACATATCGATCCCTTAATTAACTATTTGTCAAAACCAGATCTGTTGGACAGGTGTACTGATTTGTCACCTCTGTGCTCATTTCTCAAACCTGTTTCGATATATTAATCGGAAAGTTACTATCCAGATCCAGTGAGGTTGTCAGACTTAGTCATTCTCTAGAAAGGTAATGGAGTATTTTGCATTTTAGTATATAGAAAAGTAATTTTGGCATGTAAGAGTAATAAGATCCCATTCTTCTCTTTTTTTTCTAGTTAATAATGTTGGTAGGTTGGATGGTATACATCTTTCTGACTCTATGCTGCATCCACGAAGCAGTATCAGATAAAACTGGAGGATCATCAGGATTATTATATCTGAAAAAACCGCTAAAGAAGCACGATATGAAAAGCCTCAAAGTGTTAAAAGTCGATGCGGATAAATTGATTAAACTTTCTAAGGAAAGAGGTGTGAAGAAAAGCGATTCAGACAATTTACCTGTCGAAATTGAGTATTTGTTGAACTTAACTCAAAGCAAAATAACGAAGAATCGTAAGTACGGATTATATGCTTTAACTCATAAACGATCTAAAAGAACACTCGAAGATGAAGAATACGACATAGATCTTGATGCTGCTGATGTCAATCTCGAAGAATTCTTTGCTAATTTGAAAAGAAACGATGATGATACTTGCTTGGCTAAAATGGTTTGTGAAATGGCTACAGGGAATCCAGCATTTGGTCATTTTGGAAGAGAAATAACAGAATTATTGCTGTAAGTATTGATTTTCTATATTAAAATATATATTCTTGAAGTTAATTATTGAGGTATATTTTACAGTTCTCTAGAGTCTTATGATCCTAATGTTTCTTGGAAACGTTACAAACAAGCAGCAATGATTGGGAGGAGAGCTAGATCAGATAGTACTTGTAAAAGAAGATATCCTTCATGCGATGCCACCTTTGAAGAATTGCTTGCTGCTAGTAGGTGCTTGGAACAAGGTGGAGATTGTCTTCAACCCTAGTTTCTGTATTTTTTGTTTTTATTTCACATTTAAAATTATATTTTCATGTTATTGTGTACAGAGAAATAAATGGTTAGTTGGTGAAATTTGTCTCATTATTTACAAATTTTTTCTATGAAACATGACAAAAATTTATTTTAAAAAATTCTCAAAATATTTACAATATAAGTAATACTGAAATAGAAAAATTATCTTAATAATAAACTTACTGTAATACAAAAATACTGTATCAAATATTAATACAATAACTAAACAATTACAAAACTTAAGTAATTTAGTAGGATATTACATTAAAGTACAAGTTTTCCTGAGTCCTGAGTCTTATTCTTTTTTAAATCACTGTTTAATTTTAATATTTTGAAAAAACTTAATGAACAGTGGAAACTTCCACCAAATACCTGTAGTTGAAATTATTGCAATAACTAAAATTTTAGAAGCAAATAGCCAGGACTTGCATCTGTGTGGAATGATTTCTTCAATCAGATCTGAAGCATGATATTCAACATTATCTTTTATCTTATCTAAATGTTTGCTAAAAGTTTTTAATTCCGTGGAAAGAAGTTGCAAATTTTTCAAACAACATTCAGTTTCATTAATTAGATGATGACTACTTGTCTGATTATTTTGTATTTTCAACATTTTTGGATAATCTTGAACTGTCTTTCTAAGATAAGTAACAGTTGCTTCAATGTATGAAATATGTTTTTGTGCACTTGTCAATACTGTAAAAAGATCAAAACAGGTAATTGTATTTTGTTTTGCTAATTGTGGTAGACTGGATGTCTGCCATTCTACTCTATGTACAGTATTAATCCCTTTTAAAATTCTTTTTCTAACTCCTACTTTATTTACACCAATATCTTCTAAATCTTTTTCTCTCATTACAAGTAGATCTTTAAATGTTAAATTCCTATCATTAAAGAGTGGAATGACATCAGAAAAATTTAAATTACTTAGAAATGTCTCCAAGTCTTCATACTTAACAATTCTTTGTGGCTCTGTTTTAGCTGTGGATGAGTCTTCTCCTAAAAGTTGTAACACTAGTTGGTTATTTTGAGATCGTGCCAGATCACTCGCAGTTTCACCATTATCTGCAACTAGAACAGTATTTGCTTTATTATCTAATAATAACTTCACTATATTTTCATACCCAAAAAAACTTGCCCACATCAAAGCAGTCCAACCTTTATAATCTACCTCATTAATATCTGCTCCATATTCAATTAGTTTTTGCATAATTTGATAATGATTTCCACGACTCGCAAAATGCAACGGTGACATTTTGTGTTTATCTTTGACATTCACTTTGGCCCCTTTTTCTAATAATTGTATAGTACATTGAAACAATTTCTCTTCATTTTCAACAGCAGAAGCGCACACAGCCATCAACGGAGTAAATAAATCCTTATGATAATTCGGATCAGCATTATTCTGGAGAAGATAACGAACGACATCATTTTCTCCAGAATTACAAGCATACATCAAAGCAGTCCACCCTCCTTTCAGTACATGATCGACTGGAACGCCTCGTTCTATAAAATATTTTACACAATCGATGTGTCCTATTTTAGAAGCAATTCTTAAATCATCCAATGGAACGTAATCCTCAGCAATGTTATATAATACGGGTCTATTCTTCTTTACATTTAATTCTACACGCATTGGTATTTCACCCTCCTCAAATTTAATTTCAACTTCAGGGGCGTCTTCTTTAAATTCGTTTCCAGAATCATAATCTGTTATCGGATCATTATTAAAATTATATACGATATCATCATCATCATAATCCCAACAATCTTCCATTCCAGCAGGATACGCCATCTCAGTTCAAACTTCAACAAAGTAAACAATACATTGTCGACACGTGGGTCTGATTCCAAAGCTATCTGTAAAAAATCGCCGCCAAATTATAGCCAATAAAAAAATAAACTACTTTTTCGTAAATCGATATTTTAAGATTAAGGATTTTATCAGTTAGAGTTTAAATTTATTTATTTATTATTTAACCTAAATTAAATGATGTAAAATTTTATTTAAAAATTAACCAACTTGGCAACACTTTCGTAACATAAACGTTGGAAATATATGTCAGAGAAAATCAATTTTTATATATATGAAGATAAACTATTTAAACATGTTTAACAAATGTAAATAATCTATATTTTATCACAGACAATATGAATAGACCACAAGAGTAAGATAATTTACACATTTTATAACATTTATAAAATTACCTTGTTAAAGTGCATTTTTCTTTAAAATTTTAGTTTGGCTGATGAAAACTATTGGAATCATTCGAAACAAATTGGATATAGTTTTGATGACGTAAGTAAATTCCATCAGATTGGTTAGCCTATATAATTTTTTGGAGAAAACTCTCTCTAACTATACACTACTATTTAGTCCAGAGACATGTTCAAGGTACAAATTATGGCTCAATTCAAGATCCGAATGATACGTTTGGGCCTTAACACAGCTGTAGAGCATACTCATACGAGCAAAAAAGTCAAAGGAACCATACCTCTACGTGTGACCCTTCATGAGATGTAGTTCCCCAAAAGTACTCTATGTAAACACAAAAACACAGACATATGTATGTGATATAATTTTTATTGTTTATTATCTTCTCTGGAATAACACTTTTGATAAAGGTTTATTTACTCCATTAATTTACAGAAGATTCAGTTGTATATCATATATATGCATAGTTATATATGTATATATTTACACAGACGTAGAATATGTAACAAAATATTTGATTTACTGAACATTTTTTTTTGTAAAGATAAGACCTATAACAAATGTAATGATCACTTCACGCCAACTTTTGTTAATATTATAAGTTTCACTTACATGTTGTGGTGTTACGAACGTTGACTATTTTGGATGAGTTCACAAGCACTTTCAATAGCATACAGCTACCATCTTCAGGTGAAATTCAAATATAACCGTTTTCAATTTTTAGCTTCACCGTTTTCACTACAATCTGCATTTCTAGTGCTTCAATGTTGCTCAATATGCATTGTTTGTGAACACTACATCATATAAATTGCTGTTCAAAAATATTTTTGAACCACATTCCGTTTTTAAATTAAATTGGTGTTCCATCTAGCCTCTTCGTTTGAATCAACAAGCTGTTCGAAAGCTAAAAATTGAAAACGGTTATATTCGAATTTCACCTGAAGATGGTAGTTGTATGCCATCGAAAGTGCTTGTGAACTCATCCAAAATAGTCAACGTTCGTAACGCCACAACACGTAAGTGAAACTTATAATATTAAGATAAGACCTTGGGGTTAACAAAGATTGTGATAAGATGTCCAAACACTGCCATTGAGCATAGCTAAAGGTGAAGAGTTCTGATAAAAGAATTTAATTCTCAAAAAATTGCAAAATCTGTTACTTATTGAAAATGTTGATTCATATATGTTTATAGCAATAAACAGACCAGAATCTAAGTAATCATAATATATAAAAAAATTTAAATAACGTTTTTATGAATGATTGATCTCTCTCACTATATACATCACTACAATGGTAGAGGTGGCCACTCTACTCCAACCTCTCTACAATGTATTTACCTATGCACACAACTGAAGTATTATTTATTGACATGATTACAGATTAAATTTTATTTTTGGTCATATATTTTGAGATTGGGGTGGATATGGTGGAAGTGGGACATGCCCTAAAACATCACTAAAATACTTTGTCATTATCAGACTTGAGTGTGTCTTCAAAGTTTCAGCATTCTACCTTACTTAGAAGTGAATGAAATTTAACTTGCATGATTTAAGTTATGTAATATGAAAGAACATTAAATAAAAGCTCTTACTAATTAATAATAATGAATTCAATACTATATGCCAAAGTAGAATAAGATAAGGAAATCATTTGGTAACTGATTGGAAGTTTTGCCATTAAAAAATGGGATTGGATTGATGGTGTAAGGCAGTGGTTCCCAAAGTGGGTACTACTGCCCCAGGGGTGGTGATTAAATCTAGAGGGCAAAAAGAAGCAAGGAGTGGCACTGGAAGCAGGACCATGGTGACCATAGGCAAAGGTTCAGGTCATTGACAACCTTTCCCTTTCCTCCATTAAAACGGGTAAGAAGAAATATTGCATTTAATGATTCCAGATGTTGGTGACAATATACGGTAAGGACACAAAGTATGAGGGTTGTAGAAAAGCTTTTCTACAATGGGCAATCTACCAAGGATGGGCAAGTACTTCCCAAGAGGACTTTTATGGGAAACGGCCTCATAGTTAGGTGTTAGACACATGAAGAAAATCTGGAAAACTACGCATTTGTGCCTCAATGAGGTGTGAACCCATGACTAACTACCAGTGTTCAGTAATTTTATTCACTCAGCCACTGGTGGGCTTAAAAAAAAAATTTTTACTACATGTAAAAACATTTCTGCTTTATTTTAAAGATAATTTTCTGCTATTGTAGACTGTTATTTTAAAAATATTGAAATAAAAAAAAGCTTTAATCATTTTTTATTTTAGGTAAATTTTATTACTGTTGTCCCAAAAGAGTTTGACCCTCTTGCCCTGAAAATGTAATTTCATCTAGATATGATGCTAGATACATACTTCTTCCAACAAGCCTTGACTTTGTCTTCATTCTTTTGAATGTACTTAATTGCAACTGATATCTTTGGAAAACTCTGCAATTTTGTTTTTTGTATGCTGCCTCACATTCTTGGTTTCACTGTGGCTTAGAATATTTTGGATACTTGGTTAATGTTTTCTTTATTAAATTTTTAGCTCTTTTTTTTATTGAATATTGTAGTCAGTGACAGCTATTATTGTATTGTTAATATCAGGATTGATACTTAAAAGACAAGATCAAATGTTATACTAAAAAAAAAATATAAAGATTCTCTAGAAAAATAGTACTTAGTTGAAAATTTTATTTTTATATAATTTTTTAGATGTGTTTTGAAGATAGGTGAATATCTTTGTAAATTTTTAATACTTTTCATCACTACATTATATTATTATTACAATGACATTTGTTTTTCTTAAAGGATAATGGCTTTGTTGTTGTAAATGACTTAAACAAATATTCTGGCATACAAGAATCTGGGGCATTTGAAGATATAGATTTTCAAGGTTTTGATGAATTAGCTGGAAAAAAATCATTTACGTCAGGTATTTTATACATTTAAAGTATATGTTAAGATTATATTTAATAGTGAAATATAAAATTTTAAAATAGGAAAATTTTGTAGCTTTTTGAATATTAAAATATTCTTTTTTTTAGATGTAGAGAATACAAGTTTAACAATAACAGAAACAACATCAGCTGTAATTCAAAAGCAGTTGGGCTCCTTAATACTTGAACTGAAAGTATGTAATTAAAAATAGAAGTAATTGTAGTTTTGTATTAGTTGAGTGTATAGCTAAAGTTACAAATTAATTGCAGACACCCGAAGAAAAAGATATCTGTAGTTATTCTCCTGGTGAAACAGCTAAAAACTTGTTTATTGGTCAGGTAAGTATTGAAATAATCATTTATATTTTTTATTTTATTTAAAAATAATTATAAATATTTATTTTTTTAGCCATATTTTTTTGAACAATTTAAGTCTTACGATAAAAAACTTATTCTTCTCGATTCTGCGATAAAACTTCATGATGGTAATGGAATTACTGCTGTAAGTATCATTTCCATAAATACAAAATAAATTTTTTTAAGAAAAGAAAACATTTTTGAAATTTTTTTTCAGGCTATTTTGTTTTTAGAAAAAACATTAAAGCCCTCACTCTTCTATCAAATACTTAAGGATAGACCTGTTGCTGTGTCTCATTATTTGACTTATTTGAAAATGCTACAAAAACATGTAGAACTTACAGATATGTTGGTGTGAGTATTGTTAAAACAAACAGTTTCTAAATATCAGCTTTCACATGATTAAAATATTTTCTATCTGTAGGATGCTTCAAAAGTCTGAAGAAGCAGCTGTAAGTTTTATTTCAATAATCAATTATTCAAATTACATTTAAAAGAACAATCTTAATTTCTATGCTTTTTTTTTTAGATGATTCAATATAAATCTGCAATATCTGTGCAACAAACTGAACAGAAGATAAAAAATTTACATAAATGTTGGAAGTCAGTCATTTATAAAAGAAGTCTTTCTTTTAAATATTAAAATCTTATTAAAATTTTCAATATCTTATTAAAATTTAATATTTCAGAAATCATTTAGATGGCGATCAGAATCTTTCATTATATTCAAATTCTGTAAAAGAGTACATACATTTGTTGGAAAGACAACTTCCAATTGAGGTTGTTTAAATTTTAAAAAATTATAAATGAAGCATATTATGGAAACTTTACATAAAAATTAATAATGTTTAGGAAGAAGATTTGAGACAGGAGAGAGAGATGAAAAATCCCACATTTCAGAAACTTCCTCGTACGGTTTCTTTGTTAAACATGCCAGTTGTGACGACTTTGTATTATTGTTGTTTGTATCATTATAATTTGCCTGAAGTAAGTGATGAATAGTTATTTTATTGAAATTTATTTTTTAAAAATTGATCCGTAAAATTTATCTATGCCAACAGAATCATCTTGCAAGTCCAAAGGCAATAAAAAAATATTTTGGGGTAAGTAAAAATATCTTTAAAAATTACATAAATTCAAATTATAGGTAACTATATAATATTATTTTTAGTTATCAAATAAGCTATTTGTTTGGACTGCACTTGCAGCTCTAGCAAAGAGACAGATGTGGGTGGAAATAGATAATCTTTTCCAGAGTAAAGTATGATCATTTTATTAAATATTTTCTGAAGTCATCAGTAAAGTAAAACCTCTTATTTAAACTGATATTTTACATGTTTCCTCAGTCCTGGTTAGGTGGAATGAAGCTTAGTTGTTGTATTGGTTTTGATAAAGCAGTTGAATTATTGCACGATCACCATGCACCAACCGAGGCAAGATAGTTTTATCCTATATAGAAATATTTATTCTAGATAGGAGTTTAAGTGTTTTATTACTTACAGATAATAATAAAATACTTGAGGTTGGTGGATAATATAGAAATAAGATTAGAATTAGCCAAGAAGTACAACTGTGAACAACTTGCAGTGGATGTAAGTCATGTCATACAAATAATTCGTACATTTATGAAAAACTGTTCATTTTGTAAATTTCTTATTTTTCTTTGATAGACTTTAGTATCCATGAATGATCGACAAGGCCTGGAGAAATATAAAGAAAAATTAGTTCCTCATAGCAAAGCTTATGAATATGTACAGGAAGCACTGAGATCATCTGTAAGTTTTTTTAAATATTAATTTTATAAAACCAAAAATTTTTAAATAGTAACAAGAGATAATGTGTTTTACAGATAATAAAATGGAAAAATTGAAACCAGTTAGGTTTGTTCATAACATGTTATATATATTAGGAAAAAGATTATACAGATTTGTTGTTGTTATTTTAATAATTGTATATTTAAATTTTGCTTATCAATTAAAACTACAGTCATTAAAAATTTTTATTCTATTTTAAATACAGTAAATTGTTGTTAACCACATTGTATAATAATTGTTTTCCAAAAAATATATTAAATAATTATTTTAATGTTGGTTTATATATGTACTCATAATCAGACTTGAAAGTTACATATTAACTTTCAAATTAACATACTGTGTACCAGATATTCTCTCTCTTCATTCAAAATTCATATTACTGTCAACAATTTTTATGATTATTTGTCTGATACCTTTATTTAGAACTGTGTTTATATTTAACAGATACATTTAGTAATAAGTTTTGATAATTATTGCAATAATATCAGTTCAAGAATATTTCATTCGTGATTGAATAAGTAGAATTGCATTATGGGATGATGACATTTGAGAGCTGTAATAGCAATCTGTGAGGTCAGCCCTATCAGAGCTTTGAGGAATTGCACAGTTAATTTGGATAAACTAGAGTTTAAATGATTTGTATAATATATCAAGTGGTGGGGAAACAAATGGATTACAATTGTTTATATGAGTAAGGAAAGTTATGTTGTTTCAAGGGTGAATGTAATTACATGTCATCTAATTTCAACTTCATTTATACATCAATTTTGAGACTAATAGTGGTAAATGAACTCTCTTGGCCATGGCTGAGACAATAAATGTAACTAACTTAGAGAGAAGATGCAGATGAGAAATCTTCCCTGGATAAGAGTCAAAATCCTAAGTTATTCTGGAGAGAAGTTTGAAGAAAAAAGTGAGGTTGAAATGATAATGAGTATGCTTATCTACCTTTATTGGCTCTCCAAGTTTTCTACAGTCTCTCCAATTCTATTCAGTTCCTGTCTATATAACTTGCCAAGTCTTCCAGGTTTGACCTGATCCATCAGACTCTGAATCTCTCTCTCCTAAATGTACTATGTAAAAATAACTACACAAACAAAAAAAAAATGTATTTGGAAATTTGCAGTGCATATAATGTACCGTATTTACTCGCATATAGGACAAGGTGTGACTTTCGAGATTCAAAAAGAAAATTTGATTTATTAATACAATTCTAATTTTTTTTTGTTTAATCACAAGTAAAATATCAAATGAACATAAATGCACATATTGTACCACAAAAATTACTGGCATTTTAAACTTTAAGGAAAAATCTCATAAAATTGACATTATTTGTCCATGTAAAGCCCTGTGGGAAAAAAAACGTTCCCGACTGTCCAAATCGGGAACGTTTTTTTGCCAATTCTTAACGGTTGAATCCACTCTTTGTTGATTACACTTATGAGTTTCTCCGAATTCTAATTTCTGAATAATCATCTGTTTTCACGTGAGAATGGATTAAAACTTATATCGGGCTCCTGCGTGATTTTGGAATTTCAATCTGGAATTTAATTCAAAAGCTTTGCTTTTCCTATTGCCCATCATCTTTTCTCCTGACAATATACAAGAATGATTCAAATGACCCAGATAAAATACTTATGTTTTTAAATACAAGAGAGTGAGCATCCAGTAAAAAATGTGAATACATGGTTCACAAAAATTATTTCGCTTGTGTGTATAGGACGACCTAGGAATTTGAAGCTGTGATAAATGAATGAAAACCTCGTCTTACAAGCAAGTAAATACAGTAATCAGTTAAATTAAAATTTGTTAGGAAATCAACTTTTTCTTTTAATTTAAATGTTTGTGTCAACATTTTGAACTGATTTTGCAACTTAAACCCAGTTTTTCAGGATTCCTAGGCTTTCAACTAACCCTTTATCAAATATATTCCAAACAATTCATATGCATTTCAAGCCAACTTCTTGTTTTTCTTTTAAATATCTTTCTTCTAACAGTCATGCATTTTCCCACCAAAGAAATCCAGCAATGAGATGTGTAACTTTCCCAGAGAAAAATATTTATGTTTAAGAAACACATTAGTAAAATTTAAAATTGTGTATGGTGCAATCTGTTTCAAGATTTTATTTAAAAAGAATAATGCTAGTCAAATTTTTAGGTCTACAATTTTTGAAAATTTCAGTCCAAACAGTAATAGGTTTGATTGGAGGTATGATATTTTATTAATGCATTAGCAAGTACAGTACACACCTGTATTCGGTATAAATAAAACATTTTTGACATACCCTTAACAGAAATAGTTTTTCAGTAGTTTCCAATGCCTGATTTCAATTAATAAAAAACAAACCAAACTCAAGCCAATTAGAGAAAAGAAGCATTAATTGCAACTATGTACTTTATTGCAAGAGATTTCTTGACTACAATTTATGCTATCAAAATGTAGTTGCCAAAGTTTGAATTTGTAATTGACACTTCAGTTCATAATTTGAGATACAGAGGTTTGAAAGAAAATTATTTGAGGTAAACATGGAAAATATATTGAATTTAGGTTGAAAATGCAGGCAAAAATATAAATTCCAAAATAAACATGTTTGAGATAGACACGTTCAACTGTATATAGTAAACAAATCATTACTACAAGAACAATTATTTTTAAGTTTTTGCTAAATAAGAAAAAATATTTAATGATAGGAACTCCTATTTAATGGCAGATTAAGTCTCTTAAAAATAAGTTTCTATGTTAATAGATTTTAGTATACAAGTATCCTTTAATGATAGCGATATATTCCACAAAACATGTTAAGTAAACATCAGAGCTTAGACAAACCCATATAGTATAGCTTACTATGTAGACTAAATGTAACACAGTGATAGTATTTATGTATATATATAAACGTAGAAAAGATACAGGCAGCTACAAATGTTTTTAGTTTCATTATAATCTTATGGGATCCTTGTTAAATGGAATATAAGGAAACTATTAGTAGTATTTTGTAATAATAGATAATGATATGATGATCATAAATAAATAATTCACTTTTATTTGAAATAATAAATATCAATAGCTTCAGTTTGAATATTTTTTAATATTTAAAAAAAAAATTAAATACACATTTACTGTTTTTTCCACCCTTGTCAAAACTGTTATAAACAATTGAAAATAACTTTTTGTTTTGAATGACAAACGAGTGATTATTTATTGTGAGGTCGTCACAATGCCCGGCTGCAATTTATAATTTCATTTAAAATACAGTATATGTTTTCACCTCAAATTAGTAGTGGCTTGCGCCTGTACATCACACTTTTCCTTTACCAATAGAGTCGTGCCGGTCATCTATTAACGCTTACGGGCAGGGGGATTTTGCATCGGAAGATTGTATATAGTTAATTGAGGCCTCCTTAACCTAAGGTTTCCACATCTGGTCTCGGATTTCATCTAACTCCGTTCTCGAGATTAAGACGGCCGGACGACAGTGGAAATTTATAGGTCCACAATTTTTTCAAATTGCAGCCGCGTGCAGTCACGGGTCGATGCGAACTAACGGATTGCAATGTTTAGAATGTCAATCGGAAAAATCGAGCTTCGACTCCGACTCTGGTCTAGACATGAGAAAATTTGCAAAATGTAGCATTTCTTTGAAAGCAAAATTGTCGCGTTGTAAGTAATGAAAACATTTGGAAAAATTCTTAGCCGTCAGAAAAGGAAATATGGCATGAGATACGAGCGAAAGTTTCAAGGTTGGATCGACACTCGTGGACCAAGTCGAACGGAAGCGTCAAATTGACTAAATTAGGAATTTAGGAAAGAGATCATTTAAAAAGCGAGAAACTAAAGGAGAAAGAATGGTCGTTTCTCCCTGGCTCAATCTGTTTATCCTCTGTGTCGATTTTCTCGTTTTCGTTCGGCCGTATTATAAAGGTTTTTTTTGGTATTTTTAATATTAACTTTATCCAATTTAATGTTGCATTAATACGCGAAACCCACAACCCCACGACGACCGAGGAATCTTTCCGAAAAGCGAAATCCTAAGAATTTGATTTACTTCATCCGATGGCCGAAAACGGACGAAAAACATATTTGTCAACGAATTTCGGGCAATTTTCGGAGATGGTTGAGCCTCAAGACGTAGAATTTAAAAAGATCATCTTTTATCTTGCCACGGTGGACATTCTGCACCACATAAATGCAGATAATTTATTTATCAAATTCCGAACACAAGAAAATGATTGAAGCAAAATTTTAAAAAAGTTAAATTTAAAAAAAAAAATAAAATTTAATTCGAACATTGTTGACGTGTCTTTTAGCGTTTGTTCGAAATTCGTCACACATGAAGATTCGCAGTTTGATTGTTTCTGATTCTGGTCGGACGTGCTTTTGTTGTGCTCTTCGGTTGCATTGCTTTTTTCTGTTCGCTGACTTTTGCAGAGAAAATTAAAGATTTTTCAGGTAAGTCTTAGTCCATATTGACCCTAGACGTAAGAATTTATTTAATATTACTTGGAGAATCGATCCCAGAAGACATCTCGGCGCATCGTTCGATGGTCGGTTCGAATCTTTTAGATTTAAAAAGGAGCAGCAAAGCTTCTTTCCGAGAGAAGCAAAATGCTCACCGCTGCGGTGAGCATTTTGCTTCTCTCGGAAGAATTTAGACATTAATTTAAGCTTTTGTTTTAATCGACTAATTGCAAATTTTCATTTTTTCGGAATGAAGATGGCGCGGTTTCACCGGAGGGAGGGGGTTCCTCGGACGGCTCCGATGAGACATTTGAGGACCGTGGGCTCGACTGGGTCTCTGCCGAATCGATTAGTTCGGTGTCGTTGGAGACAGCGGGTGGTGACCTTCCCCCCTGTCACTTTCTGTTTTCGCGAGGTCTTCCTCTTCGTCCTCGCTCGCGACTGCGTCGTCATCGTCTTTCGGAAGTCGGAACGGGGAAGAATCGGAGGAGAACGCCGCCGAAGTCGAGGAACCGCGGTTTTGTTGCTATGGGTGGCTGCGGTTCCCTTGGCCTAGGCCAGGGATGGGGAACCTGCGGTCTTTTGGGCCAACAAGTGTGGCCTTCTGCGGCCTGTGATGTAAACGTTGATATATATATTTTTAAGACCTTTATTTTTTTATAGTTATTATACATAAATTTACAATACACACACGCATATATAGACTGCCTTTCTTTTATTACATGACTTTCAAATTACATAGCAGCCTAAGCCTAGGGATAAAATGACAAAAAAAATTTCAATGCGGCATCTATAAGGGACGATGAATTGTAATGTGGCCTTCATGAACAAAAAGGTTCCCCACCCCTGGCCTAGGCGGTGATCCTCTCCGATTTTTCCCAACTCGTCCTTTGCATCTGGATGCGATATTCTGACCGAATTCGACATTTTTCACCGGGACATGACCTCTTTACTCGGATTTGGCCTTCGCTTACCCGGATGTCATCACGAACTTGTCTCCCGATTGTGACCACCCGGACTTGACACGTTTTTTCACTGGACGCGACATTCGGCCGGCCTTTCTTCCCAAACAGCTGTTACGAGGATTGAGCTTCTGGTTAAGGTTTTTTTTTTTTAACTCTTTCCGCCCTGTGGGCACTAAGAGGGCCTCTTTTAGTAGGCCCATTATGGGTTCGGCCAGGCCCACAATGGGGCGACCGGGTGGTGAGGGACGGGGCCCGACATATCCGAACGGACCACCCCCCGAAAAATTCCTGGGGATTATTCGACCCGCTCGGATTCGATCCCGGGTCCCCAGAGCGGTAGGCTGCCACCTTTACCGCTTGGCCATCCGGCCGTCTCTGGTTAAGGTTAGGCTAGGTCAGGTCCTTCGCTCTCCTCATGACACTGTTGGGGAAGAGACACTATCTGATAAATGTAATAACGTTGACCTTAGATAATAAATGAACGAACTTCTCGTTTTCTCACTGTCTTCGTTTTGTAGGAAATTTGGGAGGGAGAAGTATCTCCCTCTCCAACTTTACCACGAAGAGGACGAAGTGGCCATTGATCGTACAAGTGAATATTTTCCGAAATCTCCGATGGTAAGAACTTTCGTTTCATTTTTTAACACATCTTATTCTCGTATCGTAATTTACTGTTTTTCTGTTTTTAGACATGCCGAAGATGTTCTTCCACCACACACACACACTCACCGACATAACATCACTGTACAGTACATGAAGATATACACCGTTTAACCTTTACTCGAATTCTCGCACTCACGCACATGTCTAGACGTGTGTCTAGCGCCTCGTTCTCTGTAATTCCACACAATGAAACAACCCTAACACTCGCTTCCCACAAATCCAACCCCTGGGTCCTCGTCCCGGGAAGTGGAAACGCCAATTTTAAAGATTAAAACACTTTAAATTGGCGGCCGAAGGGACTCTGGTAACCACACATCTTGCATGGATTAAATAGAATTTCAGACATTAGCATCAATAATCGTTTTGTGATAAATTTTTCTGTTAAATTTAGGGTGGTAAGAAATTATTTGCGCACAAATCTCGCTCGTATTTCAGTATTGCTAACTCATTAAAGATTTTCTTGGTTATTGTATACTTCATCATACTTGCAACATGGCAACTGGTGGTTTTTTGTTCTGTTTATCGAGAACTGTCTTCATCGTAACCATTTTTGGTTTCTCAATATCCACAATGTGGGTAGCCGGACTGTATGGGACGGGGCTTGATACATCAGGTACAGACCGCCCTGGGTTCTTCAACAGCCCGAATTCGATGTCAGAGCGGTAGACCGGTCTTAACCGCTCAAACATCCGGCCGTCACTTTGTTACACTAGGCCTTGAAAATATAACAAGTAGCGACACTTCCATATAAACAGTTTCTTATTGTACACTAGACACTTGCACATAAATTGTTTTTAGTTGGTCGGCAATGTACAGTACTATATCTCTGACATATATTATTTCGGTGAAAACTTGATATTACACCATATCGTTCACGACTAGGGATTGCAATTGCTGGATCCAGCGCTGCGGATCTGCAAATACTCAATTAACTTTCTAAATAATGGCGCAAAAGTCTATGTTGTCGGCGTTGCCGCTTTGCTACGTGCGCTATCGCTCGGCGGCGAGAGTGACGTTACCGTTCAGTGTGGGATGTGCTACACCCCTTCTCTATACCGTACCGCCCGCCCTTTTACCTCTGCTGATCTAATTGCCAGTTGACTTTCCGCTCTCGCTAAATAAAGTGTCTTTGCCCTAAATAAAACAAATAACTCCTCTCTTAGTCCTGGTGCATAATTCTAATTTACGGTAAGTTGTGACATCAATGAATCACGTGACGGAACGATTTGTGTTTATTTGATGACCCTGAAACCAACTAGCGTAGACGCAGAAAACGCCTTCTCCGCCTTCTTGCTATATATGCAATTCATTAAGAAGTAGGTTGGGAGACAACACCATCAATACCATTTATTTCTTGAGATCCTACTTCCAGAAAAGTATAAAAAAAATAACAGAAGTGGTTGATTTAATTTTATTTAATCCTTTAAAATACTTTATTCAAGACAAGACTAATATTTTATAACTTCTACTCTAATTCTATTAAGTAAGAGTTTTGAAAATTTCGTGTCGTTTGAAGGAAAATTGCTTTCTTAGGTAGTGTGCAAAATTTCAAGATTTTATATAAAGCAGTTGCCGAAATATAAGTGATCGAAAAGTGCAAAACTCTGCAAAAAAGCAGTATTTTCTTCTCATTTTTCTTCGCCCGGTACTGCAGACGATCGTAGAGAGAAACCACTGGGTCCGGAAATCTCAAATTTTAAACTTAAGCCTGTCTCGTTATCAGTAGGGCCAAACTTTCAAGTCTATAGGTCAAAGTTCACGAGGTTTCCCATGGATCTATTTCGGTTTTACGGCTTAATTTTACGCTTATAAGAATGAAATTTCACGGAAACAAATGACTTTTTTCAAAATGTCACTCAGAATTACAAAAGCTGAAATTTATGCCAATGTTTTAATTGACATAAATTTCAGCTTTTGTAATTCCGAGTAACGATTTTATTAAACGGCGTTCAGTAACGTGACGATAATTTAATATGTATTTTGCTATCAACATAGATAACCACTAAAAATAAAAATTATTTTCAGTTAAAAACAAGTAAAAAAAATACTCGATCTATTTCCGACTTCGAGGACCATACAAGCCAAAAAAGGCAAACAAATGACAAGAAACAAATTAAACTTTCATCATTACCAACGCTTTAATTCTATAAATGATATACTCCAAATGCATTTCGCCTCTCTAGTAGGCCTAATCAGTGGATACATCCACTGATTAGGCCTACTAGAATCTTATCGACCACAGCCCGAGAGTGACCCCTTCGCCGTCATCGCAGATCCCACCACGTCCCATTCCGACTCCAGGCTTAACACATCCGGTTGAGAGACCGGCCTAGCAGGACGACGAGTCCCTGCCATTCGAAAGACCATGCGCCGTCAAAGAAACGCCGCCCAAGAAATTAGCAGTACAGCCTCCGTGTCGATCAGTCCACATTCGAATCCCGACTGGATGACTTCAAATCAACCCTTCTCGAAAGAACTATTATGAGACATAAACCGCCAATTCGGCTGGTTTTTTTCTTTCTTAAAAGGGGAGGTGTTGGGTCGGTTGTTTTTTTGGTGTGAGAACCTAATGACTGGGGTCCAATCTGGAACTGATCAGGTTAAATTACGTGTGGGCGCGTGATTCGGGTCATTTAGACAAGCAGGACGTGACCGGTATCCGACCATTATAACCAATTCTTTGTTAAATATTAAACAGCGATTTTACGATTAGATCTTTACATGCAAAGATCATAACACTGGTCCAATCTGATTTTTGTATCTGACAGTAATGTAATTTTTAGGAAATCAGTGAAATAAAAAATTTGGCGACTTTTTGTGACTTTGGATACAAAGTGCATTTTGTGCAAGTACAGTACCTGCAATGAAGTCTCTAGGAAATGCAATTACGAGCTTGCTGTAGCAATTGTATTTGTGTATTGGTAAATAAATATGTTGGTTGTCTTTATTTACTGTGTATTCAGTGTACTGCAGTGATTCTGAACCTTTTTTCGTCATGGTACACTTTTAATAATTTAAAACTTTGGCGGCACACATGGTTACTTCGGTAAGTACTGCAGGACAACGGTGACGTCATAACAGTGATTTTTAAACACGTTATTTAGGTCACATTTTCTAAATGCCTTGGTAACTACCTGCAGTTACTGGTAACACCTGTTACAATTTCCAAACGTGCCCTAGGAAGGTAGAATCAATTAAACTACTTGTCTGATGTCACTTATGTATGGATATTCGCAGTGGCGGCACACTTCAAAAATCTCACAGCACAGTGGTTAAGAATCACTGGTGTACTGTATTGAACAAAATGGTTATGCGGCCTGTGCTCAACGTTCTCTGTTGTCTGGCCCCGCTGTGAAAAGTTTGGTGACTCCTGGTCTGGTCCAACAGAACCCTCCTCTACAAAGTTGTGTTGATTGTGAATGAGTTTCTCAACTGCCAGATTCTTTTGTAATAAGCTTTACACATGTTTAGGTGATGAAACACAGAATTGTCTTTGCTTCCCGAAATCCTTTTTTGTAATACACTATAAAAATTATTATTTTTATTTTATTGAAAAAAGTTATTGATAAATCAGCACCCCTAATAGGTGCCTCAAGAATCCAATAAGTACCTATATTTATGTAATCGTCTTCAAATCTTGGGACAGGTGATCGCATCAGAAGACAAAAGAATCAAAAATAAAAAGAATTATTGAATACTTATATCTGTTAATAAAGCAGGGCTGTCTCTAGCTTATTTGCTTCCCTAAGCAATATATAACCCTTTTCACTCATATAAAAGTTTAAAAAAAAATCTATAAAATATCATTCTACTATATACACAATACCACTTTTTCTAGTAGTTTAGAATGAAATGTATAACACAGCTATTTTAATAATGAAATCTGTTTATTCTTAAAATTAATTAATTAAATCTGGATGTTAATTTAAGTAAGATAATAACACGGTAAGATAATAAGAGTAAAGTTAAAAATGTTTGGATGAAATTTTTAAGTCAGTATTGTTCATTAAAATAAAATCAGAACACACATTATAATTTCATAATAAATGTTTTAGCTCCAAGCTATATTTCTAAATATAGCTTGGAACTAAACAATTCTAAAACTGCAAGCAGGTATAATCTTGCTTGCAATTTCATTGCAATCTGTTTTATGCTAATTTTCTTAACAGCATTAAAAATATAGACAAACAATAAAATTAATTACTTTTTATTTTTAAAAAGTTCTGTTGCAGAATGAATTCACAAAACTTTGAGAACGTGATATTTGCAAAGTACAAATTTTATCAAATATTTTTATTGTTGGAAATTTTGATGTGATTAATAATTATACAGTTTTAATTAATTATAATCATTGTTCTGAGGGAAAAATTTTGTAAAACTAATAACATGAACAACTGAATATCAATTCACCCTAACTTTTTGGTGAAATATAACTTCACTCTTTAAATTACATTGTTTAATTATTTTGATTAGTTAAATATATTTCATACTTTAATCTATATTTGGCCAAATATTTTGGGTAAAAATTTATGAACATTTAAATGTAAACAATTATTTATAAATTTAACTAATATTTAAAAAGTTCTGTTTTTAATATTAAATTTCAAGTTGCTGTGTGATATGATAAGGGAAAAATATGCAAGTTTATAAGAGAACACAAAATCATTTGATTGTATACACAGTCAGCCCTTGACTTTCGCACATTTTTTTAAAAATTCAACTTTTTAAATATTTTTGTCGATAATGAAAAAATTTGCTTTCATGCAGAATGCTCATACACTCAAAGCTTGCTCTACGTTCACAGACACATTACTTCCTACAATAGCAGACTTCTCGAAATCCTAATCACTACTGTGTTGTTCTGAGCAAGAGGTCAAAACAGTTTCAGTCTTGCATTGGGGTGTGCGTCAACATGTGTGTTTTACCAATTTATTTATGTTTGAATATTTCGTCCTTATTATTTGATAAACATGAGTGAGAAATGGAGAAACTGCAGTGTTGATACAAACAAAAAGAAATTAAGGACTCATGAACTTCATACAATCGAAACAAAGATGGAAATAATTAAACGATCTGAAAACAGTGAATCTTTTGCTTCAATCGGACGTTTGTACAATGTAAACAGATCTATGACATGTTCAATTTTGAAAAATAAGAGTAAAATTAAGGAATACATTCAAAATTGTGGAAATATACCTTCAAAGATTGTTTCTAAAGGACAAGGCATAGTGATGGATGAAATGGAAAAAGCTTTATCATCATGGATTGATGATCAACATCAAAATAATGTCCCTCTGAGTTTTTCAATTATTCAAGCTAAGGCTCTTAGTTTGCATGAAGATTGAAAGACTAGATTAAATAAAGATTCTAACACAGCGT
This sequence comes from Centruroides vittatus, assembly GCF_030686945.1. Lineage (NCBI taxonomy): Eukaryota > Metazoa > Arthropoda > Arachnida > Scorpiones > Buthidae > Centruroides > Centruroides vittatus. Next base: position 1,485,501 of record NW_027122214.1, read on the forward strand.
TTCAAGCAAGTAATGGCTGATTCAACAAATTTAACATGAGATCAATATTCAACTAACTCTTGGCAACTTTTTAAAGAAAACACCCAAAAGCACTTAAACATGCCTCGTTAACTTCATTATGTATATATATTGATAAATAAATACTTTAAAACACAGTTTTTGGTGCATATGTTTTTACATCCTTCTACTTTTGAACTTTCAACATTCGCACGCACTTTCAGGAACCAATTATGTGTGAAAGTTGAGGGCTGCCTGTAAAAAGATACATTGTATCATTTAAAAACTTCAAAATAAAATGAACAAAATAAATAAAAGCTTTTAATTCATTTCCATAAGATGTTCATATAAATCATATCTTAATAACAATAACTTAACAGAAGATACTTTTCCCCCTTTGTAAAAATTAATATATTACAGTATCACTAGTATTTTTCACTAGTTTCTGTACAGAAAGGCATCTTGTTTAAAATGAAAATTTTTCCTATTATTGAATAGTGCAAAGCCTTTTTGTGGAAACAAAGTAACCAAAATGTACACATTTGCTAGTATGAAACAAAGATGGAATGAAACAATTCTGTCTTCTGTCTTGGAGTAAACTATTTTGATTTACAAACTTTAAATGCTGCTTCTGACATCAACTTGTCACTTTCCTTGTGAGTGGTCCCATTTAATTCCATGTGAACAATTATTAGCATTTCTGGTAATAACACTTTCAGAATATAATCCATATCCTGTAAATTAATTATAAAAATGATTTATACATAAAGGAAAACTTTTTTCTAAATTATACCAATTAAACAAAATTAAAAGAAAAGAATAATTGCCTAAAAATTTAGGTACTTAGTTAGTTGGTTCTAGACTTTTTGCATAATTTGAGTTGTAGAGAGATTAAATTTTTCTCAGAATATATATGTTGAAAAGGTATGTACTGTACAATAAATTAATGAAATATGGTCGAGTCCACATAAGTCATCATAGGTATAACTAGACACTGTTGGTTAAGTAGTCAGTTTTCTGGTTCTGGCCAACTTACATAGGCATTAATGTTAAAAAACTCTGGTTTACTTGACACCATTTAACTCCTCACCACTGGCTAAATCTACATACTTTTTCTGTCCCACACTTGTTTAGGCATCTAATAACTCGACTCCCTTCCTGAAAAAAAATGAGTTCACACCACACAGCTCAACATCACAGCAGAATTCGATTTTGCATTTTCTTACTTTTCATTCATGCGTTATTTGAGCAAGTGTTTCACATTTCTGTTAGAAATGAGTATCTGAAACCTAACAACGCTTATGCTAAAGGAAAAATATGAATTTGTATCTGAATTTGAATGTAATAAAACTTCACAAGCCAAATTTGCAAAAAAAATAAATAAATAAATAAACAACAACATTGGTGGGAATTCTGAAGAAAAAACGAGGAAATTAAGAAACTTTTTCTTGGGTCTTCGTCGTGGCTGTTTCAAAAATGCCAGAGAAAGTCACCATACAAAGATGCTCTGGTATGTTGGCTAAAGCAAATTCATTCATCCTGTTTTGGGGCCTATACTGAAACAAAAAATGAAGGAAATTGCTGAGGTACTTGGAGCAGAAACCAACTTTAGTGCCAGTGGTCAGAGAGACACATTGCATGTACCGTATAAAGCACTACTATATTTTCGTAATTGTAGTGTGGTTATTTTTCAACTTTGTTTTAAATTTCATATCGGATAACTCAACACATTTCCACTTCTCCTTGGGGTGTCGACTTATGCGGACTTGACTGTATTAACATTTATATAATTGAAAGTGAAAACTAAGAATATTGTTGTATGATGGAAGATTGATACTCTTGAAAATTGTATAATTAATCCACAGGAAGAAAAAAACTACAAAGGGGTGAGTGCACATGTATGAAAAATTTTGGTTGGGAGCAGATATGCAAGTTTGGTTTGGTTAGCAGATATGTTTAGGGATCTGCAATGACTATTTTTTTGGTTTTGGTGTCTTTGCTATCTAGTCGATGATCAGCAGTGGCGTGCCATCATTGGAAGCAGTAGAAGCGCCGCTTTCCTTGTATTTTCTAAAATATAAATTTTCACATTTTAACGTAGTTTGAATTAATTAAAATTAATATTTTATTATAATTGCATTATGTATCTTATTACAAATTTCTATACTACATGTGAAATAAACGATAAGGTTGCTATTGTATATTCGAATATCAGTGGCGGAATGGAAGCGCTATATTGTCGAAACCGGGTCAACTTCCGAGTAGCCAGGTTATAGGCATTGGTGCACGCGCTTTACAGAGCACCAACCTCACATGGTTTAGCTGGTGGAAGCTACACACGTATAATGCTTCCAATGATTCTATCCCAGACCGGTTCTGGGCTGTTAGCCGCCCTCGCCCAATTATGTGAATCATAAGTACATTTATAACTTAACCTAACCGATAGGAATTTACTGGTATGTTTTTATGATAGTTCTGTATCGTTAACAGGAGTTTAAAAAGAATCCATTAAAATATTTGATATTTTTATTCCGCTCTCCCGTCTTATATTACTTACGGATTTCAATGTTAAACCAGTGATATTACGATCTTGTATGTCCCATCTATAAGGGTATGTAGAAAAAAAATGTGTACAATTCTTGTACAATGTTAAAAAATTAACTGTTACTTTGGCAGCATCATTTACAACCAAATTTAATGAATGAGATGCACAAGGTACAAAGAATTTATTTTCCTTAAATTTGCAATTTATGTATCCATTGTCATAAAAATTTGTCTTTCCACTTTTTTCCCAAGACTACAAATATTCAGGTACAAAGTAACTGGTTTCAACTTATTTCTACTTAACCTTTCAGCAGTGGGAGAGTCAGGTATGGTTCTACCCCTTAGTAGTGGAGAATATACCTGAAAAATTTTTAAAGTATTTTTTCACGCAATTTTTCTCATTTCCGTTTTAGAAAAAGTATTTGTAAACAGTTATGTCTAGTAAAGAAAAGTCTTTTTTTATTGTTACATAATTCATTTTTTATGTGAATTTTTTTTTTGCGGTAGTTTTTGGCTAGATTCTGGTGATACCCCCAAAAGAATTTAACGTATATATATGTCCCTCACCACTGCCACACGATCGCCCTCGATGTATATATACATCCCTCACTGCTGAGTGGTTAAGAAGTAATTAAATAATTAAGAGATTAGGGAATTGGGGACAAATAAAACCCTGCCGAAAGAGCCAGAATTTTACTTAAACAAAAGCTTAACCAAACCAATCTCTAGCCGAGTACAGTGGGGACTGATTTCTTCGTAATATTAGATAATAAAAACAGAAATTTTTCCAGTTCAATGAGAGTGACTAAAGTTGTAAATTTTGGAAATTTTCGTGGACACTGGTTTTAAAATGGATTAGTTAGAAAACAAATGACGGACAATCTACTTACTATTAAGTTTAACATATTTAGATTTTTACAGCTATGGCAAGAAACGTTTAAAATTTACAACAACCCTGTCGCATTCTTTGAGGTATACTAGTGATGTGACAAGAGGCATTTGACATTGACCGGTACCGGCACCCTTGGGATTTGGCATGCACACACCTACCTAGACCGTCTCTGATTCCATCATTAGCCACTCGTATCCAAACTATTTGACTAAGTGGATTGTTTTAAAATTTAAAAAGTAAGGAATACTTTATGTTAATTTTATGAATGTTTTTTTACTAAGCTACATTTAATTATAATTTTCTTTAAAAGTATATTAATACAATTCAACAATATATTGTACCAGATATGTATATCCACTGCCAATTTTGTTTCGCCAAGTAAGTTTTTATAATTTATTTTTAATTTTAGCCCTTATATCGTGGCTAGCAATTCAGAATGTAATTGTGATATTGAAAATATATTTAGAGAAAAGTACAGTTTTTACTGGCTTATCGAACAAATGAATACAAATGGACCCTAGACCAGGGATGGGCAACCTTTTTCTATGTAAGGGCCACATTTTAAGACTTTTGAACTGATGCGGGCTGCATACAAGAGAAAGAGAAAAAAAATGTTGTTAAATCAGAATTATTTATTCACATATAATTATAAATTAGCATAGGTATACTTAATTTAGCTTCTGGAACTGATGTAAACGTAATATATTGGAAATATTTGGTTAAATATTCGTCACTGCTAGTTTTAAATTAGTTTCGATGTATCTGTTAGCCGGTTTCTTGTTTTAATTTTTACTAAATTCATTGCGGGAAAAACTATTCACATACATAAGTTGTAAAAATAACGTTTGAATTTTTGCTGCATAGCTTAAGCTGGGAAATTGATATATTTATTTGCATTTTATGTGTTGCGGGCCACAAAATATATGAATGCGGGCCGCAGGTTGCCCATCCCTGCCCTAGACCAGCAGTGACGTGCAATTAACTGATTGCCCCTGGAAGTCGGCTTCTTACAGAAACACAGCTTCCCTGTTATCAAATGTCATGGCACGCCACTGGTGATCAGTTTGTTTTGTGAAGAATGTTAAACCAAGTTATTTTGGTATCTTATAACTTATTTTGTTATATTTTTTCATTTCGCAATGAAACCAATTGTTTCTGTTCTGTTTTTCAGATGCTAACCGTAAAATACAAAATAAGAATATAACTAACAATGATATAATTTTATTTGGTGTATAGTGTGTAGTATTGTATGTGTATAACATATTAGGGTTGATCATAAAATAAGTAGTTATGTTTTGTTGGCAACACTGCATATAAAGAGGCTGAAGTGCATGTCAAACTATGATCATATTGCAATGCTTCATTACAGGTTTTGGTTTGAGTCACAAATGATTAAACCAACAACACACACACTTCCAGAAGGCAAAAAGCTAGCCACCATTTTTTGGAAAATGAAAGAGGTTTCTGGAGCAGGCAACCTTTGGTGCACTGCTGCTTTCAACTGGTGTAAGAAGTTTGCAGGCAACCATCAATCGATGAAGGATAACCCTCACTCCGGATGGCTATCAGTGACCAGGAAATTCCTGGACCAATTCCAAAATGCATCATTCAACAGAATTGACGCATAACAATTAAGGTGGAGGCAAATGCGTTACACATCAGTTTTGGAAGCACGCGTAATGTCATATGCCAACAGTTGGGATACTGAAAAATTTGCTGCATGGGTTCCATAGTTTCTGACAGAGGAACAGAGTCAGTGAAGAATCTCTGGAACATCTCAGCCACTACCAGCAAGAGGGTGACTCATTCATGCACAGCATTGTTGCTGGGGATGAGACATGGTGTCACCACTATGAGCCACACACAACAGAGGAGTCAAGAATGGAAGCACGGTGTGTCCCACTATCCAAGAAGCTTTGAACCTCAATCAGTATGGGAAAGGTCAATTGACTTTATTCTTTGGTATGGAGGCACCCATTCTTTTAGACTGGCATCCAGTGGCGTGCCGTCATTGGAAGCAATGGAAGCACCAATTCCACCTTCCAATGACATTCCCTTGTATTTTATAAAATATAAATTTTCATATTTTAACATACTTTGCATTAATTAAAATTAATATTTTATTATAACTGCATTATGTATCTTTTACAAATTTTTATACTACATGTGAAAAAAATTATAAGATTGCTGTTGTATATTTGAATAATTCAGTGACGGAAGGAATGTCAAAACCGGGTCAGTTTCCAATCAGCCAGATTATATAGGCATTGGCACATGCGGTTTACAGAGCACCAACCTCACCCGGTTTAGCTGGTAGAAGCAACACACGCATAAAGCATCTAATTTTATATCCCAGACTGGTTCTGAGCTGTTAGCCGCCTGCCTATCAACTTCCAAGCAGCCAGATTATAGGCATTGGTGCATGTGCTTTACAAAGCACCAACGTCACCTGGTTTAGCTGGTGGATACTTCACACACAAAGCTTCTAAATTTATATCCCTGACCAATTGTGGGCTGTTAGCCACCTGCCTGCTAGATATTCGGCCACCCTCGCCCGATTATGTGAAACATGAGTAGACTAGATCAATGGTGGGCAACACCCAGCCCGCAAGCCAGCTGTGACTCGCGAGATCTTTAATAGATTATTAAATTGAAAAAATAACTGATTAATAGTTATTTTTCCAATTTTTTGTAATTTTCAAAAACGATAAGAAAAATAAATGTAGTAATTAACTTTTTATTTATTTATTTCATATTTGCAGACTAAAAAAATTAAAAGTCACAAGAAGGTGTCAATTAACTACTACGGCCTGCGGAAAAAACGTAAAATTTATTCTGGACCATGTTATAAAAAAAGGTTGCCTACCCTAGACTAGATTTATAACTTAACCCAACCGATAGGAGTTCACTGGCATGTTTTTATGATAGTTCTGTATAGTTGACAGGAGTTTAAATCCATTAAAATATTTGATATATTTATTCTGCTCTCCCATCTTATATTACTTACGGATTTCAATGTTAAACCGGTGATATTACAATTTAGTATGTCCTATCTGTAAGGGGATGCAGAAAAAATGTACAATTCTAGTAGTGTTAAAAAATTAACTGTTACTTTGGCAGCATCATTTACAACCAAATTTAATGAATGAGACATACAATGGTACAAAAAAGCTCTAGAATTTATTTTCCTTAAATTTACGATTTATGTATTGGTTGTCATAAAAATTTCTTTCCACTTCTTTCCCAAGACTACAGATATTCAAGTACAAAGTAACCGGTTTCAACTTATTTCTACTTAAGTAGTAGTTAAATAATTAAGCAATTAGGGAATTAGGGACATAAATAAAACCTCGATGAAAGAGCCGAAATTTTACTTAAACAGAAGCTTAACCGAACCAATCTCTTGCTGAGTACAGTGGGGTCTGATCTCTTCATAATATTAGATGTAATAAAGACAGAAATTTTTTCAGTTCAGTGAGAGTGACCGAAAAGTTGTAAATTTTGGAAACTTCTGTGGACACTTGGTCCTAAAACGAATTAGTTAGAAAATGAACGACAGACAATCTGTTAAGTCTAACATATTTAGATTTTTACAGCTATGGTGAGAAACGTTTAAAATCTACAACAACCCTGTCGCGTTCTTTGATATATACTAGTGATGCAACCAAAAGAGGCATTTGACATTGACCGGTATCGGCACCCTCAAGATTTGGCATGCACACACCTACCTGGACCGTCTCTGATTCCATTCATTAGCCACTCATAGGGAGCTATTTCACTAAGTGGATTGTTTTAAGATTTAAAAAGTAAAGAATATTTTGTTATTTTTATGTACGTTTCTTCACAAAGTTATATTTAATTATAAGTTTCTTTAAAAGTATATTCATACAATTGAAGAATTTTTTGTACTAGGTATGTATATTCGTCACACATTTTGTTTTACCAAGTACGTTTTTTTTTTATAATTTTAATTTTAGCCCTTATATCGTGGCTAGTGATTCAAAAATTTATTTTTAAAAAGTTTTGGCTCAAGACCACATAATAAAAAAGAAAACACTATTAAAAGAGAAAGACCAATGCCTAAATTAAATATAAATACGTCAACAAAAAATTTCGACATTTTGACGATAAAATTTATGACGAATGACGATTCTTTCGTAAAATTGAAGCAATTTGGAAATCAAAGCGGAATAGAATTTAACATTGGTAGACAATATAAAATAAATATTGAAAATTATAACAAGATAATTACGATTAATAGATATATCTAAATTAATAGATGTTATATGTTTTTTCTCAAAGCAATAATTGGCATTTAGAGGGCATAGGAAATTTATTGAATCTAATAACGAAGGTAATTATATTGAACTTTCTTATTTATTAAGTACGTCAGATAATCTATTAAAAATACATTTAAAGAAGTGTACGGTTTTTACTGGCTTATCGAACAAACGAATACGAACGGGCCCTGACGCGCAATTAATTGATTGCCCCTGAAAGTCGGCTTCTTACAGAAACACAGCTTCCCTATCATCAAATGTCATGGCACGTCGGTGGCATCCCAAAGGAATGACTATCAACTAAGCTTTCTACTGTGAAACCCCAAAGAAGCTATAATGAGCTGTAATAAAGAGCAAATGTGCCAGTTGTCTCTCACACGGTGTTGTGCTATTGCATGACAACAGCTGCCTCCACTCCAGGTATGCAGAATATGCTCTGTCAGTTCCACTGGGAGCAATTGGACCACCCTCCTACAGCCCTGATGACTGCACACATTAAAGAAAGATTTGAAGGGGTGCTGGTTTCAGTTGGATGACGAGGTGAAAAATGCAGTGAAGAACTGGCTGTTGCAGCAGCCCACCAGTTTCTTTGACGCTGTGCTCAAATAAGCTTTCCACCAGGCAAAGGTCACATTGCCTGGTGGAAAGATGGGACAAATGCAATAACAACTGTGCCACTTACTTTGATTAAAGTTGTTTTTGTCAACCTACAGTTTTTGTTGTCTACTTATTTTATGATCAACCCTAATACATAACTCAACCAAAACATTAGTAAAAGAAATTTGCAAGATTTTATTGGGCAAAAATTATTTTATTAAAGATATGTCATTCTTCGACAAGTTTTACTTCTTTCTAGCAGTTCTTGATTGTAACAGGTTGCAAATTCCATCAGCAGCTGGCAATCATCTTACATGCTTTTGTGTTTATGTTATATGGATTTTTTTAACTTTCTTTCAATGTTTATTAATAATCTATGCATTAAATGGAATCTGTACTTAGCTTTAAAACTCCAAATTATTCCTATAAATAGTGGTTGCAGCATTGACATACTATTAGGAAGAAAATAGCAAACTTCAATGTTGCATAATGATGGTATATTGGTATGAGCAGTACCGTTATCTACTAGAAGAGCTACTTTTTTCTTTTTCTGTATCATCTGTTTGTCCAAGTAGCTACTCATTAAAGATGCTTAAATTATAACATTTTCCATTGGCCTTATAATAAACTGAAGTAAGGAGTAATTATGATGCAGCAGGAGAGAAAAATTAAAGAAAAATATTTTCAGAAAGAAACCTTAACAACAACAAAACTTAGAATGGTTTAAAAATAATTTATACAAACTTATTCTTTGATATGCATAACTTTTTGATCACCCTCTATATTCAATATTTCCTTAATCATAATTTTAAATTTTTATTAGTAAATATGATCATTAAAATTTGAACCAACCTCATAATTGCCTTTATAAAACTCTGGTATTAAAAGATCCATTATATAATCTATTTGCTTCTCTGTAAATTGGTATAGATGTACTTGGTATGTCAGATCAACTAAACCAAAATTTTTAAACTTAATAAATAGTTCATTAAATTTAAAAATGTTTTAATAGGAAATAATAATAATAATAACAACAACAGTATTGGAAAACAGCATGCACAAAATGTACTATGACAGAGCCATAATCACAGATAAAACAATTTACCACAACAGACCAGACATCACACTCATTGACAAACACAATAAAATCACATACATTATAGACATATCCATTCTAAACACTCACAATGTACAAAACACATGCACTGAAAAAATTAGCAAGTACACAGAACTCGCCCAGAAAATAAGGCATTTGTGAAGGATGGATGCTTATTATACCAGTTGTTCTCTCCTCTGCAGGTGTGATATCACACACACTACACAAAAGTCTGGGAACATTACAATTGAATAGAAACACATATATCACACTACAAAAGGCCACTATATTGAATACATGCCATATTGTTAGGAAATTCCTAGACACAAACATTGACACACTTATTTAATTTTAGTTTTGCTTTGGTTGCTATGCGTTGACTCTGGTCCGGCATATTACACAGCCACTGATGTCAACCAAGTATAACCCATTAAACCCAACATAATAATACTAATAAAAACTTACTCTTTGCCCTTCCACCTCGAACATAGTCTCTGTGACGTCTGCTGTATACCTAAAATAAACATTTATTTTCAGTGACAAAAAGAAGTTTAATTGTAATGGACCAAATGGTTTTAAATTGTAATGATATGATCTACAGAAGGAAGAGCACTACTGCAGCAAAAGGATGCAAGGAGGAAGATGAGAAATGGCTTGGGTGGCTTTGAATTAAAGGGTAAAAATCCCTTTATCAGAAATAAATAGCAAGATGAACTCTGCTGACTATCAAAATATGCTTCAAATCCATTTACTGCCATGTGCTGTCAAAATTTAAGGTAGGAATTACACTTTCAACAGGATAATGCCTTAGTTCATATCTTGCAATCATCCAAAAGTAGTTTAGCAGGAAAAACATTCAACCTTTGGATTGGCCTGCATTAAGCCCTGACATAAATTGGATGGAAAATTTGTGGGAGATCATTGTGAAACAGGTATGAGGGTTGTTTGAAAAGTTATCAGCCTGAAAAATAAAATAAGAATTTTGACCAATTTTTTTTTTTTTTTTTTATTTTTTGACACTGAGAAATGTTCATTTGGATGCATTTCTGGTTGGCCTTTTAACTCAATACACTTAGAATAAACAATATTCTAACTTCTTTATATCTTCAGTGTAATATGATTTCTCTAACTCTGAGCTCTGTCTGAGCTGTGACCTCTGTATTTGAAGTGAATTTTTGTCCAGCAATCCATTTCTTCAGATTTGGAAAGAGGAAAAAGTCACTGGAGGTTAAACCTGGTGAGTTTGGTGCATGTGACAGCAATTCAAAGCACAATTCATGAAGTTTTGTGACTGCAATTGAAGAAGTGTGCATAGATACATTGTTGTGATGAAAAAGATCTCTTTTCTTTACCAAATATGGATGATTGGCCTTAATAGCATCCTACAATTACTCCAGAAATGCTGCATAATACTCTCCATTAATGGTTTTGCCTTTTTCTACATAGTCTGTAAGCCTCACTCCCCCAAGCATCCCAAAAAAACAGTGGCCATCATCTGTAGTCATCAATGCTTCCCACTGATGGAACACATTCTGTCTTCTTTGAAGCACTTTCATTCTATTCTAGCCATTAGTTTTGACTGCTGCTTCATCCCTGGTGTGTAGTGGTGAATTGATGTTTCATCAACAGTGATGAAATGTCAGAGACTCAGTTGAATTGCATTTAAACTAGTCCAAGCACTCCTGAGAAATGTTCATTTGGATGCATTTCTGGTTGACCATTAACAAACATGGCACCCATTGCACTGAGAGCTGTGCAAATGTTCATGAAGGACAGGGGTTGTCAACCGTCCTAATGCCACGACCCTTTAATACGGTTCCTTGTGTTGTGGTGACCCCCAACTATAGAATTATTTTCATTGCTACTTCATAACTAATTTTGCTACTGTTATGAATCGTAATGTAAATATCTGTTATGCAGGATGTATTTTCATTGTTAAATTAAATTGAACATAATTAAAAGCATAGCGATTAATCACAAAAACAGTATGTAATTTTATATTGTGAAATATTTATTTCTAATTACAAATGAAAGAAATTTTGTCTTGAAGCATGGTGTAGCATGGGTAACAGTCTTAATATAACAACAGTAAACTACATTGCTACATTCTGCAACAGTATGCGTAAAAAGCCAATGTCAGTGCGAAGGTTGAGATTGCTTCTTTCTCACAGATCAGATATTCTCAGAGCAGTCTTTGCAAGAGCACAACAAAAATCATCTTCCACAATAAGTCTATTTCTGTATTTAGACTTGATAACCAACAAGCTGGAAAACCCTGTTTCACAAAGATATGTTATTGGAAATGGAAGAAGAAGATGCAACACAGTCTCAGAACATGATATGACTGCAAACACTTGATCCAGAATTTTGTAACTGGCATTGTAGAGAAATCAGTTTTCGCTGCATCGCTGTTAATAAGTTCAATGAACTCCTCTTGTGCTGTCTCAGGAACATCTTCAACTTTGACTGTGAATGGGCTTTTGGAAAGTGCAAATGGGATGTCAGATAGATTTGGAAAGTACGATAAAATTTCGTCTGCAAGCATGTGCAAGTGTTCTTTCACAGAAATTATCATTGTAATCCTTTTGTCTGGTTCAATGTCATGTTCCTCAAAGAAAGCAGATAAGGTAGGCAACATGTAAATTTTATTTTCATCCAATTTTTTTTGCCAAAGCTAAAGTTTCATTTGGAATGATCGGATCTTTTCAGACAAATCAACGCATGTTGCATTTGATCCTTGCAGTGATAAATTTAACTCATTCAAGATGGCAAAGATGTCAACAAAGTAAGCTATTTTCTGCAGTTCACTTTTATTGCTGAAAAGTGCTTCCAACTGCAGTCTTGCTTTCTGATTAAAAAATGTTTTGAGTTCATCATGAAGTTCAAAAACACGTTTTAAAACTATTCCTCTTGACAACCATCTCACTTCAGTGTGAAATAGCAGAGCATTGTTTGGCACATCCAACTCGTTGCACAGTTGCAAAAACAGTCAACTTTTTAAAGTGCTTGCCTTTACAAAATTGACAGAACTCATGATGCTTTTCATTACTTCTTGTAACTCGTGTGGCAGTGTCATTGTTGCTAATATTTGCTGATGAATCATACACTGAGTTTGATGACTTTTGGTGACTCATCCAGTACCAAGTGTTGAAATCCAGATCGACATCCTAGCATAACTGGAGCAACATCTGTACAAACACCACAAACCTTTTTCCAAGAGATCTTATGCTCTTTCAGAAATGAACCAACTGTGTCAAATACATCACACGCAGTAGTTGTCGTTTCAAGAGGTTTGCAAAACAGAAACTCATCTTTAAAGTTGCCATCATTAACATACCTCATGTAAACTAGTAACTGAACAGTTTGCAATGTCTGTAGATTCATCAAGCTATATACTAAATATTGGAAGTGGAGCAGATTTAATTTCCTGGCTTACCTGACCAAGAATTTCATCAGACAGGTCATCAATTCTTCTGCGGACAGTGTCATTAGATGAGGAAATTGTACTCAATTTTGTAACAAATTTGTCTCCAATCATAACTCAAACAATATCTTTGGCTGTTGGCAACAGTAAATTCTCAGCAATGTTGTGAGGTTTCATAGCGCTGGTGATTCTGAGTGCTACCAAATATGAAGCTTCAACAGCTGCTACGTTTTGTTTGTGGTACTTGCCACAACAAAACAATCACTTGGCACAATTCATGCCAAGTGATCGTTATTGCGCTATATTGTGCTTATAGAACAAATATAAAAAATACAACACAGTTTTGAAAAATAACATTGCAGTTTCTCAATTCCTGCTGCAATTATTGAGGTAAAACCATACTGTAAAAAATCCTCACTATATTTTTTTTTCTTAACTTTCTTCTCTATATGACCCATTGTTATGGGATGGTTTGCTAATGAAAATAATATATAACAATAGCTTTAATAATACAAAAGATGATACATGGCATAGTTCAGTCAATATAGTTCATTAAAGTTTCCTATGATTTACCATTCTCTGTGTTTTTTTTTTTTTTTTTTTTTTTTTACATACCTGTTACTATCACAAGGGGGCAGTATTCACATCAACCACAGCTAAATACAAAGGCTATTTTTTAAATAAGGTCCGTTTTTAAGAAGAAAAATACTATAAATATCATTAAAATATATTTTTTTCATATTCTACATACTTTTATCTACTTTTCTACATAATTTCCATTTTTGTTTAAACATTTGTCATGCCGCTCAACAATTTTTTGAATTCTGACGTCAAAGAGTCTGCCGCCTGTGAAGAAGCCCGATCCATGACTGCAGTTTTCACTTCTTCATCGTTGTTGAACTGTTGACCACCAAGAAACTCCTTTAAGTATCGAAACAAGTGAAAATCACTGGGTGCAAGGTCTGGACTGTAAGGTGGATGATCTAGTTGTTCCCATCCAAAAGAACTGATTAGATCTTGTGTTTGTGCATAAACATGTAGCCTTGCATTGTCATGGAGCAACATTACACCAGAAGACAGTAGGCCACGCTGCTTGTTTTGTACAGCATGTCAGAGTTTTCTCAAGGTCACACAATATGCATCAGAACTGATTGTTGTACCTCTTGGAATAAAATCTACTAACAAAATTCCTTTCCTGTCCCAAAAGACAGTTGCCATGATCTTTCATGCAGAAATTGTCTGTTTGGCAAAGATGTGCACATCTTCACCATTCCATTGACTGTTGCTTGGACTCAGGAGTCATGTGAGACACCCAAGTCTCATCTCCTGTAACGATGTGGTCCAACACCTTCCTGATCGTATCGAGTCAAAAATGATAAAGCAATGCCCAATCTTTTTGTTTTGTGATCGTCAGAAAGCAGTCTTGGAACCCACAGAGAACACAATTTTTGATAATCCAGTTTCTCTGAAACAATGGTATACAAAACTGATCTTGAAATCTGTGGAAATTCAATTAATAACGTTGAAATTGTGAATTGTTGGTCCTCTCGAATTTTGTTATCCACATCACGAACTAAATCTTCAGAAATCAGAGAAGGTCGGCCAGGGTGTGGCTCATCATGCACATTAACTCGCCCATCCTTGAACATTCTTACCCATTTTTGAACATTACTGTCACTCATAGCATTATCACCGTAAACTTCACAAATCTGACGGTGAATTTCTGCTGCTGCCAAGTTTCTTGCACTCAAGAATCGAATAACAGATCATATCTCACAGTCGGCAGGAGACTCAATTTTCTTAAACATTTTAAACTTCTACAGCTCAGCATACAGACAGACGATATGGCTGCAAATGGTGTCAAAACGTGTGCCAAGCTTGCTCGGAGCAGAAGCGCATGTGTACAGTCATGATTGCACATTATTCTCACTCTCATTCACAAATGGACCTTATTTAAAAAATAGCCCTCATATAAAAAGACTGATCAGCATCCAGATTAAGTTCCCATGATACAGATATATATATATATATATATATATATATATATATATTTTGCAGTAGTTGACGCCAACCCTGTCACATACACCTGTATTTGTACAGGGTGTATGTGATAGGGTTGATGTAATGATCTCATCACACCAACCCTATCACATGTGTACTCGTGTGTGGGCGGACCTGCATGGAGAAGGATAGAGGAGCAGTGTCTCGGTTCCTAAGACCATTGGAAATATGTGTTTTCTAATGGTCTTAAGCAACTCCTATGGAAGGGTCATTCAACTCCCAAAGGGGTCACGACCCACAGGTTGAGAACTGCTAATGCAGACGTTGTGAACACAATCTATTGAGACCTCTGCAATAACAGTAAGTTCATGTACTTTCACTCATCAATCATTTAACACAACACTGTAGTTTTTTCTGATTTCCTTGTCATTGTAGTTTTTGGACATACTGAACATCTGTCATCAAAAATGGAAGAATGACCATGTGTAAATACAGTAGCCCATTTCTTCACTGTAGAAAACAATGGTGAAGTGTCTTTGGAAGTAAAATCCAATTTCTTTTTTAATATCTATTGGCATTAAACCTTTTAAAATGAAGTATTTTATCATAGTTTGACATTTGATTTTATCCATTTTTTTTTGGAAAACACTAAAAGTTGTTTGGTTTGCTCAATCACAACAAACTACTAAATGCATGTGTTTAAAATTTCAGTTTGCCTTCTAATGGATCACACTTGAGAAATAACCTTGACATTTGATATTACCAGTGCCATTTCTGTGTCAGGCCAAGAACTTTTCAAACTACTCTCATAAATAAAAATGGTCAGCAATTTTTTAATGTTACAGACTTGAAGGCCGCAATTCATGATACTTGGAACATAGTTCCTAAAAAATTCTTGAAAATTTATTAAATCTACAAAAAATTGTATATTTACATTAATTAATTTAAATGGAAAGTTTATTGGTTACTAATTCTCACTCTTTTATATTAATGGTTTCAGTTGAGTTGATAATTTTTTTGGGACAGTAAAATTTCTTTCTGCCAATTTAAATAACAGCCAGGAAAGTAAAAGAATTTGGAAGCATACAACTTTGTAGCATTTAATTCATGTAATAAACATGATTAAAAACAACATTGTTTTTAGCTAGTTAATATAACAGGTTTATTTAAATTTCAAAATAATATATGTTAATAATTATTTGGAATACATCTTAGCTACAAAAAGAATAAAATTTCAGTCTTGTAAAGGTTTGTAATGATCTTATTTATTTGTGTTTCAAATGTTATCCTTTGAGCTTGCATTAAATAAGTATTCAAAATTGAAATGTCTCTCACAATACATAGTGGGATAATAAAGATGGTTGCTTTACAGCAGGAGTCACCAAACTAAGACTTATGAGGTCAGTTCATCCGGCCCATCACCTCCCTGTGCCACAAATGAGCCAAAATATAATTATTCATATGGAAATATCTTAGATTATAGATAAACTTACTACATAGAAAAAATAAAAGTAAGTGTAAATAAAAATGTCAAAATCAGTCAAATCTAATTTTTGCATTTGACAGTAATATAATATTTAGGAAAATCATTGAAATAAAAAATTTGGTGACTTTTTGCTACATTGGATATCAGAGTGCTTTTTGTGTAAGTACAGTAGAGCGTCAATAAGTGGAACCAATTGGGGACTGGGGTCCTACCAGTTAATGATTTGTTCCAGTTTCTGACTTTGTACAAAAAAATACATTAACCTGTCCGATGTTCAAATTTTTCTCCGTTGCGTATCTCTTCCTGTTGAATTTTTCTCCGTTGCGTGTCGCTTCGTGTTGAATTTTCGTCGATTTTAAGCCTAATGAAAATTTTTATAATAATCATCAAGGCTATCGTATCGTTAAAAATTATTTCTGCATTTTGTACAAACAAAATAAATATATTAAAGAATATAAAAAACATGAAAATTATACTTTAGAAGTAAATTTAGTATCAAAAACATTCGATTCAGCACGACACAGTCCGACTGAAAATCGTTCCACTTTCCGGCCATTCCACTTACCGACGTTCCACTTATCGACACTCTACTGTATTTGCAATAAAATTTCTAAGAAAAGTGATTACGAGCTTGCTGCAGCGATCATGTTTGTGTATCGGTAAATTAAATATATTGGCTGTCTTTATTTTTTGCGTATTCAATATACTGTATTGAATAAAATGGTTATGAGGCCTGCGCTCATCATTCTTTCAGTTTTCTGGTCTACTGTGAAAAAAGTTTGGCGACCCCTGCTTTACAGCAATGTCACATTTGGCTCATAACACGAAATTCTTAACACTAATAAATTCCTAATGAGTAATATTGATAAACAAATGGAAAGTTAACTTTGATTTATATACCGTATTTTACGGACTATAAGACGCACTTTTTTCTTCGAAAAATTGCCTCCAAAATTCAGGTGCGTCTTATAGGTATTTTTTTTTTTTAAATTGCTTAAAAATTAAGGTGCGTCTTATAGTCCCTAGCATCTTATAGTCCATAAAATACGGTAATAAGTTTAGACTATCAAAATTTTTTGATAAATTTTACATAGAATTTCCTATAAATTAAATCTAATTTAACATATAAAAAATTATTATCTATGATAATTTCAAAATATTTAGTATTACATACAAACCTTGCCACATGCTATACCCTTTAACTTTGACCAGTTTCTTTTAACAATGTCTTTTAAGTAAGATTTCTTCACTTTACTAAAAAAAAAAAAAAATTTTAAATGATCTTACATTTTGATTTTGAAAAAAGCTATTTAGTTAATATGTTAACATAAATATCATATATGCTTAACACTATAAATTATTTAAGAAAAAATAAATTCTCTTAATATAATAATTTTATAATTACCCCAGCCATTCACATTTTTCTACAGGTTTTTCTTCAAAAATTAATTTACTGTTATTATTACTGCTGTCATTTAAAGGCACATCTGAAATGTAACTACATGATTCTTTATCTTTTATTGGTGTTTTACGAGAAACAATGTCATTAAACAACTTTGTTAATTTTGCTAATTGATCATCTGACAGTTCCTGTTCTGATGTAACATTATCAGAATTTTCTTCTGTAGATGTATCATCAGAATCTTCTCCAATATTATCCATTTTGTTTAAGATTTCATTTGTTGTTTCATTTACAGGCAATGGTCTTTCCAAAGAAAAATTTTTTCTCCGCCTGCTTTTTTTAAATCTTTTATTTCCTCCATTTTTCTCTCTAAAATCATTTAAATCATCACATTTTTTAAAATCTTGGTCATCTTCAAACTGATCATTGCTTTGTAATTTCCTTTTTAAATATGCAAAGTTGAGGTTTAAATTTTCTTTAAGAGAATCATTGTACTCAATATTTGTGTTTTTGATGGATGTATTCCTTGATGTTTCATTCAAATCTGTTGATAAATGAAGATCTTTAATATAACTATCTTTTTCTTTATTCGTCTTTGATAACTTTGAATTTACAACACTTTTGCTAAAACATTTATTTAAGTTATTTTGTGTAACCTTTCTTGTTTTATTAAGTCGTTTTACTTTTGGTTTTAAACATGTATCTGTTTGCAAATATTCATTTTTTGATAATGGAGATAAAGTTTCTGTTGTTGAACACATAGTATTCAGTAATCCTGATGAATTTTCTGTTTTTGAGTTTTGAGACAGCTTTTCTTGAACATCCCTCTTTGAGTGATGATTTGATGGAGAACTTAATAGTTGATCCGTTTTCTAAGAAAGATATTAGTCTTAACTTATTAACAATAAAAATTGCTTTTAATTACAAGTATATTTCAAAACTTACCAATTTTTTATTTTCTTCACAACTTGAAAAATTCAACTCATTTTTAACTTGTAATGAGCTACTCTGTTTCTTTTTCCTATATTTCCTAAAAGAATATAATTATTTTGAATCAAATTTAACAGATATAATTAAAAACTGACAAAATTAATAACAAAAAATCTGGTTAATTATGATAATTCCTTATTTCTGAAATTATTTGGTTATTATTCTAGATATTATCTTTTTATCTGCATTCTCCTTTTTCCTCACAAATACTAGAAGTTTTTGTAGTCTATCTTTAAATTAAGGCAGGAATTATCAACCATTTTTGCTTATTGACTGCTTTTCAAAATTAGGTTTAATTCCTCAACCACTTAAATAAATACAACACCTTAATTTGTTGCTGAGAAGAATATCTATTTGAACACAAATGTCACAAACACAAACATCCTCAGGTTACAACTCAGTTGTGACCTGAAAATGGCCTGTTAATCAGGCTGAAAACGTCTGTGTTCAAATAGATATTCTTCTCAGCAACAAATTAAGGTGTTGTATTTATTTGTGTTTATTTGCTGAGCACTGTTAAAGTCCTCAACCACTTCCTATACTGACACAGAATCAGAGAAAAAATTACAAAAATAGAATAAAATAAAACTAATCATACAGAAATTAATAGTAATTTTTTAAATTAAATGTAAACCAAATTCAAAACCACTTTATTTTATTAATATGTAAAGATGTGTCAACCATCTTATATAGAATTATCATTTTTAAATATAACAACAACAAATTTACCACAGAACTCAACTACTAGTAACTTATACTCTCTCCTGTATAAATTAATTGATCTCTCAGGATCATGACCACCATGAAAACCCTTTCTTTAGAATAAAAACAAACACACATTTCAGTCAATGAAAAGTTTATATTCAGAAGAATAAATCAAACCTTAATTACTATATTTTATAGTATATGATACATAACTTTTATCAAAAAGAACCTGATTCTTATATGAGAAGATGCAATCTTCTATATACTAGTGAATTCCCTAAATTATGTATACTAGTATTCTTGGATACCAGATATTTTAATTATGAAATGATATTCTGCTATATCTAAATCTAAGCAACTTTTCATTTACGATATTTTAATTATAAAGATCTTCCTCGTATTCATTATAAAACACTAACAGCTTGCTTTATATACAGGGTATAACAGAAATACACGTAAAAAAACAGAGAGGATTATAGAGAAGTTAATTTTTGAGTAAAAAACTCAAAGTATTTATCCACATCACTATTTATCCACAGTGATGGCTAGGTCAAAATGAGTGTGTGCTTGGCTTGCAGTCACCCAATCTGAATCCCCTAGATTTTTGTTTTGACCATTTGAAATGTCTGGTGTGTGGTACTAAGTTTTGAATCTCATAGAACTTAAGTGACAAATTCAAGACAGTTGTAACTCAATCTGAAATAGCCCAGGAGTGTTTGAATACATCCATCTGTCCTTATACCCATGGGCTGAAATCAGTATTCAAGCTGAAGGACACCATTTTGAATCCCTTTTGTAATTAAATGATTTGTTATTTCCAATAAATTAATAACGTTTAGTGGTTCTGTAAACACACTGATAGCTTACTAACAAATAATATATCTTTTATTTTTTTCCTTACATCCATTATAATCCATATTGTTACAAAATAGGAGTCAAAATTCAAGTAATAAATAAATATTGCAGATAATAAATGAAGGTTATCAAACTAACATGCAATTATTAACAGATATTTTAATGTCAGATGTCATTCTTGCTAAACAGTAAATGACATCCCAATGTTTTAATCACTTATAACTCAAAAAGAATGTTCCAAATCAAATAATGGTACTAGAGTTTTTGAATCAAAATTAAACTTTCTACAGTCCTTCCATTTATTTACACAAATTTCTGTTACACCTGTATAGTATATTTTGCTATTGCTGAGCAGTTTTTGCATGTATTAATGTATAATATTTTAATGGTAAGTTTTAATTGTAAATTACTTCTTTTAGACTCCTGTATTTACCTGATAAATAAAAACATGCACTCTAATTTTCCTTTTTTGTAACCATTATACTCAATACTTTTTTCCTAAATATTCTGTGCTGAAATCAGTATGGGTCATATATACTGTAAAATTTAAAATTTTTGTAATCAAAAGTGATAAACTGTTCTTCTGCAGATCATATTTGTTTAGGCTACACATTTTTTGCATTATCTACAAAAGCTGTCATATAGTATTAGTCTTGGCACTGCTAGATGTCGTGAGTATATCTAAGATACAATGATGTTAAGTTGCATCATAATATTTTTGTTTACATTTAAGTTTTATTTAACATCAAAACAATAATAATTACTTAAATAGTAAAACAACATATCTGCAAAGATTCGTGTTTGATATAAAATACAAAAATTATATTTTTTAGAATCTGTTTGTGTATTAAACATGCACAATAAATAAATGTCTCATAATTGTTACAAATGTAAATCTATACTCAGATCATTTTAAAGAGGTATTAATTTTACATAAATATGAAAAACCTATATATTCTACTGTGCAAGATGAATTATAAATGCAAAAATTCTTTATAATATACTAATTTAAGATTTCTGTATTTTTTGAAAAATTCACTATATCTAATTTGATAATTTCAAAATATTCAAAGACAAAATACTTACATATGAGGCAGAGAAGATTTGAAAGATGATAATGATGATGTGGAATCTTGTTCATTTTGAAAATAAGAACTTGTTTCTTTACATTTCTAATAATAGTAAATTAAGAGTTATCAAATTTGAATTTGAAGCTAGTGACCACTTAAGAAAAAATTAATTAGTAATTTGAGAAATTTAAAACTTTATATAACAACTCATACAGAAAATATATTTTTAAACACAACTTTTCATTATTATAATCTTAGATAACTTTCAAGTAAAAATAATAAATATATAAACATGGCCAATGGTATTACATTTAATTTCATTACACTTAATTGTATAAATATAAATATAAAATTGCAATGTTTAACAAAATACTTTGCTTCTGTTATTCATCCGTCGTTCGCTCCAGTGGACAGTCCATAATTTCACAAGCACAGAGGCAACCTTTCTTTAGAGGCTACTGCCTACACAACAAAATGCAAATATGGTAAAAAAAAAACATATTTTATGTTGAAAATGTGTTTTATGTAAAGATGGCAATAGCGTCAGCAAACTTTTTTTTTACCATATTTGCATTTTATTGTGGAGGCAGTAGCCTCTAAAGAAAGGTTGCCTCCATGCATGTGAAATTATGGACTGTCAACTGGAGCAAACAGCAGATGAATAATGGAAGCAAAGTATTTTGTTAAACATTGCAATTTTATATTTATATTTATACAATTAAGTGTAATGAAATTAAATAAATAACTGTTTAAAATTTTAAACAGTTATTTATTTATCTAAACAGAAAAAGTTGTTGACAAAGTCAGCACCCACTTTTTCTGTTCAACCGCCCAGTTGAGGGAGATTTATAATTTTTGTAAATAGTCAAATTTCAATTTTTAATTGAAGATAACCTGGGGTCTGCAACTTGAACACAAACTATATGGTGTATTTTCTCGGACACATGGCAAATTTCATCACTAAGTTTTCTTCAGTTGAACTGAAGAAAACTTAGTGATGAAATTTGCCATGTGTCCGAGAAAATACACCATATAGTTTGTGTTCAAGTTGCAGAATAAGCACCGGCACGGTTTCATAAACACTACGATAACCTGGGGTGTTATCATGTTATCATGTGTGCTTTTGTTGTTAGATTTTTATTGATTATTATGTTTCTACACCAAAACAAGTAAAGTTTTTATCTAAAACATTTTTTTGAAAAATGTACTTATGAGAAGTTATGAGTGTTTGAAGTTTCATGTGTCTGCCACATGGTGAATCTGTGAAGTTCATTAAAAAAATATATATATCATTATGAAACAATTATTATTTGGTGGAATCGTTCTTTTTCTTCAAAGATGTTGATCTTGGTTCCACAAAATAACAGTTTCCTAATGATTTTCCAGCATTTTTCTTCTTTTATTTCAAGGATCTTAACATGTGTACTGTGTGGTGGCTGTATAGAACTTCAATCACTCATAATCATTGATAAATGCATTAAAAAAAAAAAAAAGGAATTTTAATAAGTAATAAATAAGTTTGATAAGTAGTTAGTTCATTTTTGATGCAAAATCATAATATCCAATAAAAAAATGGAAATTTCCATTTCAGAAAAAGAAGCTGATCTACTTTTGCCAACTGTAGTGCCATCTATGATGAAATCAATAATCATCCCCCTCAATGTCTAACACTTTCGGTTCAATGATTTTTTCTGTAAGATGCATATTTTTTGAGTTATTCCAGCAGATTGATTAAAATGGACTTTTCTGTATAACTGATTCAGTTTTAAATAAAAATTTCTTAACAATGTATTAAAAAGATAAAATTAATTAATGTAACTATGTCTATGACATGTACTTACTAAATCAATTTCTTCCTTGACTTCTCTCTGTACAGCTTCAATTTTTTTAATATTAATAAAGAGGATATAATCCAAAATGTTTATGGGTTCAAATAAACCACCTTAAAGAAATAAAATAATTAAATTGCCATCACCATTACAAAATAGATATATTATTTAGAGAAAAATTTGTAGATTGTTGGGTTATTGATTAGTGTTATATAGGTTATGATACAAAAGCCTTAGTACACCAAAGAGTGTCAAAACCAGTTTAGTTATAGAAAAGAATTATAAGTTGTGTATGGGTAGATAATCAAAAAAAAAATGTTTTTTTTTGATACCAGTATAGTATAGAACAGGGATGGGCAACCTGCGGCCCGCATTCATATATTTTGCGGCCCGCGACGCATAAAATGTGAATAAATATATCAATTTCCCAGCTTAAGGAAGTATGCAGCAAAGATTCAAACGTTATCTTTACAATTTATGTATGTGAATAGTTTTTCCCGCGATGAATTCAGTAAAAATTAAAACAAGAAACTGGCTAACAGACACATTGAAACTAATTTAAAACTAGCAGTGACGAATATTTAACCAAATATTTCCAATATATTACGTTTACATCAGTTCCAGAAGCTAAATTAAGTATACCTATGCTAATTTATAATTATATATGAATGAATAATTCTGATTTACCAACATCTTTTTTCTCTTTCTCTTGTATGAGGCCCACATCAGTTCAAAAGTCTTAAAATGCAACCCTTACATAGAAAAAGGTTGCCCATCCCTGGAATAAAATATAAGTTAATGATTTGGTAAAAAGCAAAGGCTGATTCAAGTTGGCTATTGTCCCTAAGCTTTGCTCAAGCAAATTATCTGGAAAGTCTCATTTGTAAAAGTGGTATAACTCTGGCTATTTACATATATACCCAAAATTATAGTTTAGAACAATATATACATGTTCTAAACTATATGCTTAGAACATTCTAGATTATTGTTCTGAATTATAACTGCTCAATTCTAATAAAATAACTGATGACAAGCTTATGTATTTCATATTAACTTAAGTAAGTGTTCCGCTAAAGAAAATTGCTCACAAAAGTGTTCTGCATCCTAGAAAAGGTTGGGAACCACTGTATTAGACAATGATTTCCTTTTTTTCTATTGATTTTTATCAATAAATAATAAAGAAACACTAGGTAACATTTTCTGCCATAGTGAACTATTCTACAGAATACAAGTTTAACAGAAAAAATTGTAAATATTGATTTGATATTGCTTTTTGATAAACGTTTTTGAATTAAGAAAAATGTTAATACTATAGATATGAATTGTATTCAAAAAGTTTTAATCATGTGAAAATCTTACATAATTTGTATGTACGTAGGCTGTTTGTTTTCAAGCTCCAATGGTTCGTGAAACAAAGACAAGTGTAAATAACAAAATGAATTTATTACCAAAAGTTATGTACAAACATGGTTACTTTTTGACATAATCACTGAGGATTGAGGCATT
This sequence comes from Centruroides vittatus, assembly GCF_030686945.1. Classification (NCBI taxonomy): domain Eukaryota; kingdom Metazoa; phylum Arthropoda; class Arachnida; order Scorpiones; family Buthidae; genus Centruroides; species Centruroides vittatus. The sequence goes on from NW_027122214.1 coordinate 1,510,175, forward strand.
TGTCATATCTGTGGACAAGCTTTTCCATCCCCTCTTCATAGAATGTTGCTGCCAATGACTTGAGATGGGCCCTAACATTGTTTTGAAGATTGTCATTAGTCTTGAATCTCTGCCCTCCTAGCCACTTTTCCTGTTCAGGAAAGAGGTGGAAATCGCTCGGCGCTAAATTCGGGCTATATGCTGGGTGCTTAAAGGTGGTGAAGACTTCCTCCTCTTTCCTGAACTGAAAACATGGCTAGCAGGGCAGAGGTTTGAGACTAATGACGATTTTCAAAACAACGTTGTTAAGGCCATCTCAATCTCAATTCACCGGCGGCAACATTCTATGACAAGGGAATGGAAAAACTTGTCCACAGATATGACAAATGCCTTCAATCTTCACAGCGATTGTAGATTGAGCAATCTTTACGTTGAAAAGTAATCATGTTTGTATCTAACTTTTGGTAATAAATTCATTTTGTTATTTACACTTGTCTTTTTTTATGGACCATCAGAGCTTGAAAAAACCACCCTCGTAATATTAAAAACAATGCTTTGCTTAATTTTTATAAAGTTTCATTTCAATAATAAAATTATATATAAATAACTGATGAAATTGAAATTATTCTAGTATGTTTTATTCATAAAATGAAATTTTCATTTATTATGAATGAGAAGATTGCATTTTCAAGGTCTGAAAAAATATAAATAATTATACTCTAAGATTATATTCTCTTTCTAAATAAAAATAGTAATTAAAGTTTAATACATTTGATACAACTTTTAAAATTATGAAAATAAATTAAAATACTACCATAATTATGATATTCTTTATCATCTTCATTCTTAACTGTTTCCCATAGTTTATGCTCAAATTCTGGTTTAACTACACTGTTATATAGCTTACTTCTTTGTTTTAATTCATACTTTAGTTGTATAGATACATCTATTAAAAAATTAAAAAATATATTTAATTCTGATATCATCATAGTACTTTTTAGTATTTAAATTTATAAGAACTGCTATAAACATTATACTCAATGGGTATGTTCGTAAAGTCGAACGAGTTAAATGAGAATGACATCATCGTTATTCTTATTTTGTTAGACTTTTTGAACAATTCGTTTATAACTAAATGGCTGTTTCTAAAATCGAAAATATGAATATTGCTAGTGCAGCCTTATCCGAAATATTTTTCTTAGATTGCTTCGGGTGGACAGTTATTTCAATCATTTCACCTTTTAATTCACAATTTAAACACTCGAGTAGATTTAGAAACATCGATATCGTCGAACACCATTTTCTTAATGAAGTAAACTAACTCTTTCCATCGTGAGCTTCGTTAGAGTTTCGTTCGAAATATCATCACCACAGAGCATGCGCACTGAGCAAGACTACTACTTTTCGAATGACTCATTACTAACGCGTTTAACTCGTTTGACTTTACGAACATATCCAATATTATAGGTAGCTAATAAGAATAAGTAAAAACTAATGAATGACTAAGTAGAACATTTATACTGTACAAGATAGATCAATGGAAGTAAACCAAACTTTTGGCATAGGTGTTTTTATTAAACAACACATAGATGCCTACCAAACCATTTTCAAGAAAAGGTCCTACTGTAGCTATAAATCCAAACAAAAATATCTGAGATGAAAAATTTGCACCAAGTAAAAAAATTATAACATTTTAGACAACAGTCCAACTTTTTTCTTAGGAGTTTTTCTTTGCTAAAGATAAGCTTGGCACTTCAAAAGCAAAATGTATTATAAAAAGCAATAATACAGGTAAAAATCTTGTGGGTACTGTTTTAAAATGCCAAGCTTGGGGGCAGAGAAATCAACCTCCAAAAACTGGGACTCTAATTCCAGTATATATTCATATAGTGATTTTTCACTTGGTGTGAAGTCACTGCCACAACTCGATGTCTGTCAGTGTCAATACCAGTTGTTAAAGCAGTCCTGGAAACCATTTAATTATATCTTTATTGGCTTTCATTGCCGTAGTTTCCATCTCTGTTAGTGATTGAAATCTACAACTCTTCATCTTCTCTTTCATTTTAAAGACAAATAAAAATTGAATAAAAGGAAGAAAAGAGATTGAGGAAGCATTATCATGAGACATTAAAATGTCAAAAAATGCAAAATTCCTAGATGGTCAAAATTTGACTTATTACAATACTTTTCCAGCTGTTACAGCAAGAGGAAATGCAAAATTAAAATATATTCTATCATATACAGGAATCCCCTGCTAATGAGTACCTTGTTATTGTGAACTGATTCTTTGTCTCCTGGCTGGCCCTATGGGACTTTTCACTCCTCTTAATGCAAAATTCCCAGTAACATGCAGTGAAAATTGGAACCTCAGTGTTCTACTGACCGCAATAATGCAAAGAAAAGAGAATGAAAAGAAAAAAAAAAAAAAATCAACAAAAACTTCTCTAGCTCCTTAACCCTTTATAACATTACTTCACTGTCGAGCCACTTAACACCTGATTTTCCAGTAAGATCAGCCGAAGATTAGACACAAAGGGGACAGGAAAAGAATGTGTCAAGAGCTGAATCTGTAGGCATATGAAATTGCTCACATACATGCCTAATTCATGTACATTTGTATGTTCATCTTTCCTTCATCTATTCACCCTGTAACCCATCCTCTAGAAACATTTGCCGTTATAGCTTTTGAGTGTTTTTAATAATTTAATGTTCCTTGGTTTTTAAATGAGAACTATACTTCCCATCATACTTAAAAACTATACTATTGTCTGATCAATACAATCTCAGAAACATGATTGTTTCTGAATAGAAGGTTGACATAACATTCAATATTGCTGATATCAGGAATTACTGTATTAGGAATTTAATTAATATAATGACAAACTTTAAATTTAAAATTTAGATTACAAATGAAATTTATTAAGTTCGATTCCTGTATCAACAATTAAAGGATTTCTAATCTACATTCTTGGATTTCACCCATTTAATGTTCAGAAATTGAAATTATGCTTTTGATTGGCTGACAAATTTCAACTGTAAACAATTTTATATTTGAATTTGAAAATACTCCTCAATATTTTAAATTTCTTGCTGTGATTGATTAGGAAAAGAAAGTCTGTTAACTAACAGTGATTTTAAAAACAGTATAAATACGTGCTTTCTGTTTGGTATCTCTATTTTCTAACTATTGTATTTATATACTGTATATTTTTCTATACATTAACATATTGGCCTGAATATTATGCAATGTTTTTCCTAGATTTTATTACCTTAGAAGTTTGCACTAAAAACGAGAAGCAGGCCACACTAGACTAGTACTTTTGAAAAGCTGTAGCTGTTCCTTGAATTGAATTAAATTGAATTGAATTTCATTGAATTCCTTTTGTAATGAAATACTACATCTGATTGAAAAAAAATTTTTGTCATTTCCACTTAAGATGTTTTCCCACTTAAAAGACATTTTTCCAAGTCAGCCCCTTCAAAAACATCTTAACAAAAACATTTTACTATATACAGTAAGTAAATGCTGCATCTCTCTTGCTTAGTATATTCTATGCAGTGATGAGCACTGTAGGAAAGAAGCAATTCACTTCTCGTTTGCATGATAAGGCTACAGCTACTGTATTTACTGCATATATGGTACTGTATTGATTGATTTCCTATTTTTCTCATCATGTTAGGAAAATGGCATGTGAAATGTCAGAGCAAAGAACTGTCAATGTCCAATAAATAAGGATTTTGGAAGAGGCAGACAAAAAGAGAAATCAAAATAGAAGATTGCAAAGCAGTATGGAATTCCCCCCTATTATACTGTCAACATATCTGAAGAGAAGAGATGCAATAGAGTCAGCAGCTGTAGATAGCTACAAAGTTGCAGGAAGAAAATGTGTGCACAAGTCAAAGTTTGAAGATCTTGACCAAGCCGTCTGAGTGGTTTTGCAATGCATAAGTGCATGATGCTGTGGTGTCTGGTGCTATGATAAAGTAATAGGCTGAATAAAAAGCTGCAGAGATCGGGGTTGATTTCAAGGTGTCCCACGGTGATTCTCTCACTTTCAGAATTAACATGCAATAGTTTCACTAACAATCTGCAGGGAAGAAACTGAAGTTGATATAGAGAAAGCAGAAACATGGCTAGAATATTTCAAATCCATTGCCAGAGAATATCCATCAAGCAATATCTTTAACTGCAAAAAGACAGGACCTTTCTTTAATTGCAAGCCAAACAGAACCCTTCATTTCAAAGGAAAAACTTGCCAAAGAGGAAAGAATTTGAAAAAGTGGACGACATTAAAATAAAATTATTTATTATATAAAAATCTACTTGAATATGACAAAATCATAACCGAATTTTTTGCAAAACATCTAAATAGTGCATGAAACAAGGAATCTATGGTAAGAGTGAATCAACCCTTACAGTCAAATTCATCTATGAGAACTCTAAATTCTTTTGTACTGGAGGATACAACCACAAATGAAGTCTATTATACAATAATGAACTTAAAAACCCATACTCCAGACATAGATAACACATAATTAAAGCAATAGTAGATATTATTGCTAATCCTCTATGTTTTCTGATATACAAATCCTTCAAAACAGGAACATTCCCAAATAAATTAAATTATAATATGGTCATAAAGATATACAAAAATAAAGGGTCTAAAAGCGACATAGAAAATTACCGTCTGATTATCATCGTCCCTGTGCTAGTAAAAATAATAGAGAAAATTTTCTATAAAAAAACTTTGGAAATACATTGCCAATCTAAATGTGATTCACTGTCATCAATATGCTTACAGACAAAACTTCTCCACAATAGATGCTTTATTACATTTCAAACAGGAAGTTACGAACAATTTCGACAAATCTCGTTCAGTAATAGCCTTGTTTCTAGACTTATCAAAAGTTTTTGACAGCGTAGACCTCTGGATTCTCAAAAAAATAACTTTTTAATACTGGCTTAAGAGGAGTGCCTCTACAATGGTTAATGTCGTATTTGTTAAACCAAAGATATCAAGTAAAAGTAAACAATGCGTACTCAAAAACCTTCTCACTGAAAACCAGAATCCCCATGGATCAAACTTGCACCATTACTCTTCAATATTTACTTAAATGACCTATTTGAAGTGATACCAGAAGCAAAAGTAATAGCATATGCAGATAATATAGTCCTAATACATTCCAACAACAACCCCCAAGCAGCACAATACAAATTAAATAACATTCTCTGCAAACTAACTAATTACGTGAGCTCAAATATGTTAAAACTGAACAAGAACAAAACAAAATATCTCTACTTTGTAAATAAAAATAAAAACATTGACAAGGTACAACTTCAAATAATAATATATGAAAAGATAGAAAGAATTAACTGCATAAAATATCTCAGAATTTTAATAGATGATAAACTCAAATACATGTCGTATTTGAGTTTATCATCTATTAAGATATAAAGAGTACAAAATTAAGAGTATAATAATATCAGAATATTAATACTGCTCAGTCCTAATGATCTACAGTCACTTCTCGAGTTATGACGAAAAACTTTCATTAAAAAATTTTTTAAATGTATCAATTTTTTATAGTTTTCATCACACATATCAAACACATATCATATACATATATATCTTGCACCAGACAAATCAAAAATTTAACAAAAACTGTCACAATCAGAAAAATACAGGATTTCCTACACATTAATACAATAAAACATTTATATCATATCAGTACAGAACTGAAAATTCAATACGATATAACAATAAGGAGAACGGCATCAGACTATGAGGTACACTCAAGTTATAACACCTCCAATTTTTTCCTCAGGACTGGAAACAGATAGAAACATGAGGTTTGTTTTAAAATATGCGTGCACTCATTGTGAATGCATGACAGAGATGACAGCACTGTACAGCACACAGAACTCTAGCGGCAGCGGCAAAAGTGAGGACTGTTTTGGATACTTAAAATGGCGACGTTTTCATTACAAGAACAGTGTGTAATCATTCATTTTCTCCATTTGAGTGGTGTGACACCGATTGAAATTCATTGCCAGTTGAATGAGACATGTGGTGATAATGTCATGGATGTGTCTGTCTAATGTGCATTCGTGGGTGTGACAGTTCAAAGAAGGCAGAACGTCGTGTGACAACAAACCAAGACACTCCCGGCCTCGCACCAGCCAGTCTGACAACATGATCAAGCAAGTGGAGAAAGTTGTTTTGGAGGATCACCAAATGAGTGTGGAACACATCGCCTCCAAAGTTGGCATTTCCATGGGATCTGTGCACACAATCCTGTATGAAGACCTGAAAATGCAAAAAGTGTCCTCCAGATGGGTGCCATGAATGCTGATGGAGGACCATAAGGCTGCGCACGTGGCATGTTGCCAGGCAATGTCGATGCTTGATGACGGCATGAATGGGACTTTCTTTTCATCGATTATGACAATGGATGAGACATGGATGCTGTTTTTCAATTCTGAAATGAAGCACCAGTCAGCTCAATGGAAGCACATAGACTCACTGCCACCAAAAAAATTTCAGGTAAGCACCAGTGCTGAAAAAATGATCATGACCATGTTCTGGGACAGCGATGGCATAATCCTTACTCATTGTGTTCCAAAGGGCACTATGGTGACAGGTGCATCTTACCAAGATGTTTTGAAAAACAAGCTCCTTCCAGCATTGTGTGAAAAACAGCCAGAAAAAGCTGCATGTGTTCTTTCACCAAGACAATGCACCAGCACATTGGGCAAACACAACAATGCAGTTTCTTCGTGACAACAACTTTGAAGTGATTTCTCATGCTCTCTACTCACCTGACTTGGCTCCTAGCGACTTCTGGCTGTTTCCAACGATGAAAGACACTCTCCGTGGTCGCACATTCACTAGCTGTGCGACTATTGCATCAGTGATTTTCCAGTGGTCAAACCAGACTCCCAAAGAAACGTTTGCATTGGCCATGGAATCATGGCGTCGATGTTGTGAAAAATGTGTATGGCTGCAGGGAGATTACGTTGAGAAGTGACACAACTTTCACAGTTTTCATGTGATTAGTTTGTGAGAAAAAAAATCAGAGGTGTTATAACTTGAATACACCACATACATTGCTAACTGTCTGCAAATACAACAAAATCATCTAATGAGAGCCATTTTTAAATTAACTACTACAAATCAACTTCCTATTGTTATCAACAAGAAAAAAATCGACAACATAAAAACTTTATACGCAAAGCAAACTGTACTTCTCTCCTTTAAATTTATAAAGCTTAAAACGCATAACAATTATCTTCTAATCAATACTGAAAATCATTGCAGGAAAGATAACTACTGCCACCGTCTAAACCATAACTTCTTAAAACCCTCAACAAAACTTTTGATTGGACAAACTGCCCCAATCTTTCAAATGATAAAATACTAGAACTTGTTATTTAAAGACTTTCAAGAATAACTAACAAGAAGAAATTCGACTTAAACATAAGAAAAAACCTCCTCAGCCAGATCTTTAAAGTAAAAATGTTTTAACTGAAAAACCAATGATTCTGCAGATCAAAGACTTTTTCCTACAAACTTAAATTAAAAAAAAAAAAAAAAAAAGGTAATTGACATAAGCCAAAAAAGAGGAAAAATGTAGGAAGAGGGGAAGTAAATTTCCGAAGGGATTTTGACTACTAAATTATGCTTCTCTGTTTTAGTGCAGTGAAATTTTTTCTTAGCTATTAACACATTTGTATTTTTTTGCTAATTTTCAAATGCTTTTTGTTCCTCTGTTGTTTGTTTATTTTGCATTTTTGAGGCACTTGAAAAAGGCCAAATGGCTATAGTGTCTTTTCATTAAAGATTAAAGACCATTATGCTGACTTGCAACACAGACAAAAGTGAAGAGTTAATGTCCATTGTTATTGGCAAGTATGATAAACCACAGTTTGAAACAGGTTTCACAGTTCCCTGCAAGTACACATAGTAAAAACACTTGAATGACTGCTGTGATCTTTCATGAGTGGTTTCTGTACTTAAGAGAGGAAAACGTGTTAACTGAAGCAAAAGATCTTGCTGGTTTTTGATAGCTGTCGCTCTCAGCACGTAGAGAAAAAGCTACTTTCATCAATGTTGTGTTTTGCCATCAAACTGCACTGTGAGGCTGCAACTGTTGGATTGTGGCATTATTTTGAGTTTCAAGGTTATGTACTGCAAGAGAGTGGCAAGGCACTGTTTGTTAGAAATAAAACAAATAGGAAAAGGTGTGGAAGAAGTTAAAAAGTGGACCATCCTGTATTGAATGAGGAATGCTGCAGTGGCATGGGATTCAGTAGCACTCCAAGAGATAGTGAAGATGCTTTATAAAATGCAGCCTCATTGATGAAGAAAAAAGTGCTGCTGAAGAGGAAATGAGTGTTGAAGAATCTGAAAAACATTCCAAGAATGGAAAGAACTCTACTCTAGCAAAAAACACCTTTAAACAATTCTCCCCTTATGTTAGTGTTGATGAGTCTGCTGAGACAAATGATGGTACTGCTGTGGAAGACGGGCCTGCGGAGCCTGCAATGAATTTAAGCAGGAAGTTTCCAATGAAGGAGAAGAGGAAGGAGAAGAGGAAGAAGTGACTCTCCCTTCATGCTCTCAAGCTATGGCAACAGTTGCAATGCTCAATGCCATTTTTTTAAAAATGAAAATACAAATTATAATCTCACTAAGTCATTTGATTCCATCTGAAATTATGTAAGGGGTAGCTATAAATGTGAGAAGAAATAGACTACCATTGATAATTTCTTTACAAAACTGGCCTAACAGAATAAGAATACTATAATGCAATTTTGATTGTTGACTTGGACTGTAAATCAGATTAATTTATTCTCAGATTCTAAACAGAAAAGCCAATCAACAAAAAAACTCTTAATTTTTATTATTTTCAATACTGTAATATGAGCATATTTGAATTTCTTGTTTCAGATCTACAAAGGAAAATGAATGAAATTTTAAATGCAACACCCTTTAATGCAAACTCAATTTTCTTGTCCCCTTCTGATTTGAATTAATGGCATGTATCCTCCTGTAACTGCATGTATTTATTTTTATAAACCACATCGTCATTGCAAATGCTTCTTTATTACTATGATAATAAAGAAAATTAATTAACTTAAAATTCTAAAATGTTTTTAATTCATAAAATGCATAATACTGCTTCATGAAAATAGTTCATCCATTTCTAAAATTTAGCAAATGAAAGTAATGTTCTCAGTATTATTATACAACAGAAAATTTAGAAAATAATGACATTATTATTTTAATATAAATAACTGATAAAATGATTAATTTGTTTTGTTTACATCATAAATGTCATCATCTAGCTAAGTTTATCTTTTAACACATTATCTTCTTCTTCAATGCTGCCGAATGGCGTTTACGACTTCGTATTGATATTGAAAGCCAAGCATGGGGGTTATGAATCAAAGGTGATCAAAAGAAAACAAAGGTGATGAAGGTCAGCATGATTCCAAGCAAAATCATGACCAAATTAAAAAAACACATGTTATGATTAAGTATAAACAAAAAATATAATATGCACTTAAAGGTGCACATGTTAAATTAATTTATATTTTACCATCAAAGTCATATGGAGTAGTTCCAAAAAAATTCACAATGATGTCCTTTTCTTTCAAATGGCTTAAACATTGTTTTAAAAGTGGTTTTAAGAAACATTCTATTGCCTGAAATTTAAAAAAAATAAGCAAAATATTTATAATTATTCAATTTACAAAAAATTAAAATTTAATTAAATTCATTTAATTAATCAATTTTTTATTTTAAAATATAAAAAAATAATAATCATCAACACACTAAAAACCTTTTTTATATCCCAGTACGAACAGCTTTAGATAAAAACTAATGTTTTCGACCAAAAACTTGGTCTTCGTCAAGTTATTGACCAGTATAAAATTTGAAACTGGAATTCGAACAATGTGTTTAAAATTATTTTAAATTCCAAATTATTTAAAAATTGGAAACTAATTTTTGCCGTACATGCTACTGAAGTGATAAAAATATTGTTATATCCCCACAAATAAATAATACAATGTATTTGCTGGTGTAGAAATGTTAGCACGTTGCTAACATTTCTACACCACCTCATGTTGTTCATGCTTTTTTTTTTCGTAGCACCACCTCCATGCATACGAAATATTGGCAGCATCTTTCGCATTAATACAGTTTCCGGCCAGGCCGGCTTTGTATATTTCCAACACTTCCAGGTTGCGAAGGTGTTGAACCTGATCTGACATTTTTACCAATTTGACCCTATGGAGGTCGGCTTGTATTTCAGGGTCTGTGGCATAGGCAGCTAGGATGGTGGTATGCCTTTGGTTGGCGATATCATACCCATGTTCCTGTATTCTTTTGCCTAGTGAGCGCTTTGTGGATCCAATGTATACTAGATCTTGCTGGAATCTGTGGTCTCTGAGAGGAACCATATAGACACCCAGTGCTCAACTTTTCTCTGTCCTGTCTTTGTCATTGCACACAGCCATATACTTTGCAATCTTTGTGCCTTTACAGGTAGTAATTTCTTTATAAATGGAACTTAGGTGTTGGTTGTATTGCACCACTGTGCATGATTGGTTCCCACTATGATTATGGGTGTTATTGGGATTTACCCCTGTGTGCTGTGTGTGTGTGTGTGGTGTGTCGTTAGTAGGTTGGAGTACCTGCATGATAAATTATGTATCATGCTTCCACTATACCTGTGCTTTACTGCTATGTTTTCTATGTGCTTTAATTCCGCCACAGTATCCTCCCATCTAGTGTGGTGCGTGTACGCCCTTCTAGTTAGTGCACAGAATGCAGAGATCTTGTAAGAATAGGGGTCCACAGAGTTCGACAGAATAAATATTGGTACGTAGCAAGGTTTGTAATGTACACTGGTTTGCACTCTGTCTGCCTCAAGGCAAAAGTTTACATCTAGGAAACGTGCTTTTATGTCACTCTTCTGCTACAGGTTGACATTAAGGCCATACGGGTTGTTGTTCATGTAATCCATGAAATCATTTATGTGAGATTGCAGGTTCAAAAGGGCACTAATTAATTAATAAATCATAAACTTTATTGAAAAATTTGAAATAATATCTTATAATTTTTAATAATAATTCAAAAGAAGTTTCCCTTAAAATAACTTCCTGGTCGATGACGTCAAATACGTCATCGACTTTCAATTTCGACTGTTTGGATAAAAATCCCTATTGTTAGCCTTAAAGAATTATATGACTATAATCAACAGTCGATATAGAATGTTATGTAAAAGAAATAATGTCAAGTCAAATTAAGACATTTTAGAAAATCAATAAAATAATAAAATGTAAAATCGAAAGTATTATCAAATCAACAGAAGTAGACTTCCTTTCCATCGACAGAGTTGAGATGAATCATAGAACAAGTCTTCGCCGGCTGCAGGCTGCTAGGCCCTATAAAAGGGAGCCGTTTTAGTGCCAAAATGCGCAGTTCCTGGTAGATCAAGTTGACACCAGAATAAGCCATACTAGTTAACGCAGTTCTATGAAGTCCAGAATACGCCATACTGTAATTAAGCACAGTCCTGAGGATAGGAGAAGCCATGCATATGTGTAGATAGGGCAGTAACCCATACTAGTTAGGCAGTTCAACGGAGAGTAATGCATGATCCAAACTGACCACATAGAACTGTCATAGAAGATACGACTGACCAGAATTTGCCATACCATTTTACTAAAGAAGAAACCTTTGAGGTATTATAATTGACAGATGGTTGTAAACTCTCTCGTGCACATTTAGTTTAGATATAGCGCAAATAAGTTATTTTTGGATCGTTCATAATTTAGTTAATTTTCATGCGATTTATTGTCGTATTTATCTTGAAATTCATTTGTTTATTTTACTATGTATATCTTGTAATTATTCTAGTTTAAGTCTTAATAAATATAATCTTTGTTTTATTTAAAATTGGACTAAGAACAATTCGTTTATCGCTGACGTCATTTCACGAGTTGATTATTCACGCGTGGTTATCCGCGCCCTAAAACTGATAACCTGGTGTTGGGTTCCTGACGTTAAGGAGAACGTTGATTTTGCGATCATCGATCTCCGATCCTTTATCTTTAAGTCCCTCCTACCACTTGGAACGTTACGGTAACCATCCCCTATATTGAGTTTATGACAATCAGAGAAACTGTTTATGACAAACAGGGTCGTGTAAGCAGTATAGAAGATAATTTCGTATCTTTCACACGCTGGTGAATCTCACATTTATGTTGGGCTCAGTCTTCCAAAGAATGCAGATGTCATCTACATACCTTTTATAAACTAGGATGTTGGGTAGGAATAGAGGTATGACCTTTTGCTCCAATTGTCGAACAACTAATTTGCTCAAGTCCTGAGATGGGGCTGCCCATAGGTACACCATGTTTTTGTAAATACGTAGAGTTGTTGAAGTAGAAGAATGAGGTATAGCGTAAGAGATGTGTTAGCTCTAATACATGCTTACGATGCATATCTGCCCTTTGTGGCTTAGTAACAGATCCCTGAGAGCACAGAAGCATGGTTGTATTTTAATCACGGGGTATAGGGAAACAAAATCAAAGACAGTAATGCATGCAACATATGTTGCCTTAACTTGTCGTAAGCTATCAATTAGATCATTGGAATTCTTGACTGTCCAATCATATCCCTGTAAGCACTCAGATATAAAGTTGTGTACTGCATTGTCAAGCAACATAGTAGGGGATCTGGATTTATCCAGAATGGGTCTCAGGGAAGGTATCGGTTTATGCGTCTTTATGAACGCAAATAGCCTATGAGTATCCGGCAAGGCAACCATCGCCCTGCTCAACTTCCATGCCTTGGCCAAGGGAGTTTGTGTGAATCTTTTGAAGCAAAAGGTCATACCTCTATTCCTACCCAACATCCTAGTTTATAAAGGTATGTAGATGGCATCTGCATTCTTTGGAAGACTGAGCCCAACATAAATGATTTAATGGATTACATGAACAACAACCCGTATGGCCTTAATGTCAAACTGGAGCAGAAGAGTGACACAAAAGCACGTTTCCTAGATGTAAACTTTTGCCTTGAGGCAGACAGAGTGCAAACCAGTGTACATTACAAACCTTGCTACGTACCAATATTTATTCTGTCGAACTCTGTGGACCCCTATTCTTACAAGATCTCTGCATTCTGTGCACTAACTAGAAGGGCGTACACGCACCACACTAGATGGGAGGATACTGTGGCGGAATTAAAGCACATAGAAAACATAGCAGTAAAGCACAGGTATAGTGGAAGCATGATACATAATTTATCATGCAGGTACTCCAACCTACTAACGACACACCACACACACACACACAGCACACAGGGGTAAATCCCAATAACACCCATAATCATAGTGGGAACCAATCATGCACAGTGGTGCAATACAACCAACACCTAAGTTCCATTTATAAAGAAATTACTACCTGTAAAGGCACAAAGATTGCAAAGTATATGGCTGTGTGCAATGACAAAGACAGGACAGAGAAAAGTTGAGCACTGGGTGTCTATATGGTTCCTCTCAGAGACCACAGATTCCAGCAAGATCTAGTATACATTGGATCCACAAAGCGCTCACTAGGCAAAAGAATACAGGAACATGGGTATGATATCGCCAACCAAAGGCATACCACCATCCTAGCTGCCTATGCCACAGACCCTGAAATACAAGCCGACCTCCATAGGGTCAAATTGGTAAAAATGTCAGATCAGGTTCAACACCTTCGCAACCTGGAAGTGTTGGAAATATACAAAGCCGGCCTGGCCGGAAACTGTATTAATGCGAAAGATGCTGCCAATATTTCGTATGCATGGAGGTGGTGCTACGAAAAAAAAAAGCATGAACAACATGAGGTGGTGTAGAAATGTTAGCAACGTGCTAACATTTCTACACCAGCAAATACATTGTATTATTTATTTGTGGGGATATAACAATATTTTTATCACTTCAGTAGCATGTACGGCAAAAATTAGTTTCCAATTTTTAAATAATTTGGAATTTAAAATAATTTTAAACACATTGTTCGAATTCCAGTTTCAAATTTTATACTGGTCAATAACTTGACGAAGACCAAGTTTTTGGTCGAAAACATTAGTTTTTATCTAAAGCTGTTCGTACTGGGATATAAAAAAGATTTTTAGTGTGTTGATTTATTCTTCCCAGGGATTGTGCGAGAATTTGATTTTAATGATTATAATGAAAAAAAATTTGAAAAATAAAATTTTTATAATGAAATTTACTACTTATAAACATATTTAAAATGTGCTCAAAAAACTATTTTACTTTAAATAATTGAACAATTTTATTAGAAAAATGCTTTCAATTCTTGAAAAATAACAACAATAAACATGTCATATTGTTAGGAAATTCCTGAATACAGACACAGACACAAACACTGACACACTTATTTAATTTTTGTTTTGTTTTCGTTACTATGTCTTGACTCTGGTCCAGCATAGTACACAGTCACCAGTGTCAACAGAGCATAACTCACTAAACCCAACATAATAATAATAATCTATTGTTAATTTAACATTTATTGTGTAGATATTATGTATAATTTTAATATAAACACAATCAGAACACAAATCAAGTCTGTTTTCTGGAATTTATATAACATGTACTTAAGTCAAAGTGATAAGAGTTGGAAGCAACCTAGGAGTTGACCTAGCAATTATGCCACCCTGGGCAAGATAGTTATGCCACTCCTTTTAAATATAGATATAGTGTAAAAAATAAAACACCTGACACATTTAATAATTTAATTATCTTCAAAAAGTAAAATAATAAATTTACTGAAATTAAGTATTTTTTGATGTTATTTTTATTTTCTTTGCCCAGTTTTGCCACCCCAAGCAATCTGCCTCCTTGGGCAGCTGCCCACTTGCCCATCCCTGTATCAGCCCCTAGTTACAAGAACATCTCTAAATACTGAAAATGAAATAGAACTAATCCCTTTAAAAAACAATAATCTTTAAAAAAAATTGTAAAATTTCTTAAAAATAAACGAGTTTCAAAAATTAA
Source organism: Centruroides vittatus (assembly GCF_030686945.1). Classification (NCBI taxonomy): domain Eukaryota; kingdom Metazoa; phylum Arthropoda; class Arachnida; order Scorpiones; family Buthidae; genus Centruroides; species Centruroides vittatus. The sequence continues at coordinate 1,525,232 of NW_027122214.1, forward strand.
CTCTTTTTTATCAGATTTCGAATGAGCTAAGAACTGAGATGGACATCAGTATCCACTGAAGAGGCAAAAAAAATTTGTGAAATGCATTTGGATAATTTGGAAAATAACGTAAGGATAATGAATAATAAAGTAAGGAATATTTATTAATTTTCACGGTGTCCATCTCAGTTCTTAGCTCATTCGAAATCGGATAAAAAAGAGTTAATTTTTGAAACTCGTTTATTTTTAAGAAATTTTACAATTTTTTAAAGATTATTGTTTTTTAAAGTATACAATAACCGATCCCATTGCTTGATATTTGTTTAAGAACTAATCCCATTTCAATGTCAAAATTTTATATTTATATTCAGTTATTATTATTATTATTGTTATATATTATTATTTTCTAATAAAAATTTTATAGTTATTTAAATTATTATTTAAATAATCACTTCTAAGCATAAAAAATAGTCTTATTAATAAAAAATATTGTACAAATATAAATATGTATTATAAAAGTGTTGTTATAAATTTTAATATATATATACTTCAATAATTCATTATAAAGTATTGGTTTTTGTGTTTATTTAATAATCTTTGAAATTTGATTCTTAAAATATGTTTCAACCTTAGTAATCAGAAATGTTTTCTTTTTAAATTGTTTCATGTAGACTACAAACCATAAATTAAAATTTAAAATTAAACTGTTACTCAATTTCCAAAGATAATGGGCCAATTGAATAAAAAGTAGTAAATACCTTTACTACAACTTTTCCAGCATTTACCAGAAGTTTGATGAATAAAAGTTAATAAATGCTTTTACTTACAGTAAAAGGTAGTAAATGCAAAAAGTAAAAACTTGGTTTTATTCACATTGATTATAAAGACAAGTAAATGCTTATAAATCTGTGAATAAAAATAAGTGAAGGCTTCCTTTTTTTTTAAGTAAATACTCCAAAACATTGAAGGTAGCTCTACAGGTACTGTACCTATAAACACAAGTAGGTTTCATATTTGTATATTTTTGATTGTCAACATAGAGAAAATGGCTTTGTTATATCCAACAATGTCAAGAAAAACTAAGCAGTATAGGCCCATAAACAATACAATAACTGCTGATTTCAGGAAATTATATCAATTTGAAGAAGAGAACATGGAGTGGATCACCAACTACTTTCTTGGTTGTGAAAATGAAACGAAGGGAGGTGCCCTTTCCTCCAAAACTAAAATGATGATATTTCTGAGATACATTTCTGATCTGGAATTTCAGACAGGCATTACAAACGACATCAGCGTTCACCCAAGCACTGTCAGCAAGATTATTAAACAGGTAAATTTGAAAGTTTTGCAGTATTATTTACAGAAAACTGAGTTACAGTACGTTTATTGCTATATAGGTTATTGCAAAGGCAGGGGACTGGATAAGGTTTCTGAAAACATTTAGTGAAAACAAGACTGTGAAACAGAATCAGCAAAAACAATTCTCAATTCCAAAGTGCATTGGAGCATTTGACTGTAAACATGTGTGAATCTTGAAACCAGGCCTTCATGGGGACAAATTTGTCAACAGGAAAGGAGTTTCAATGATAAACGTTCAGGTCACATGTAATGCCAACGAGTGATTTACTAGTGTTGATGCTCGTTGGCCTGGATGTGTTCATGACAGTCAAATTTGGAAATGAAGTGCAGAATGTAAAGTTATGATGAAGTCCAAAGATGTACTTCTACTCTCAGATGCTGGCTACAGTATTGCACCATGACTGTTGACTCCCTACAATGACCCTAGGACTCTCGAAGAAGAATACTTTGTTAAAGTGTTTATGAAGAAGCATGTTATTATTGAATGCTGTTTAGGGCAGTTGAAATGTAGGTTTCCTATTTTTTTTTAATACTAGGTTCATAGAAAAACAAATTAAAATAATATGTTTTATTTCAACATGCCCATTGGTGGTACACAACGGGCATGTTGAAATAAAATATTATGCAAATTACACAATGTGAAATAAAATATTACACAAATATTACGCATTTTCAATTTCAGCCATAATGAACTACCAATATAGTGAATGGTATATAAATCACCCATTAAAATTTTTTTTACTACAAAAATATTTAATCTGAGAACAATGAGTTAAAACTTACAGAATGAAGTAATGAAGTCCTTATGACTTTTAAAACACGAAATAAAAAAAGACCATCAAATATTAATTTATATTAACTCATACAAATCCAGATTTTTCAAGTAAAGAATTTAATAGTCTGAATACTCATTTTAATCTGTTGATGGAAATATAATTAGGTATTATCAAATGGTGATGTATGATTCATGTTTAAATTTTTCACAAATCAATCATAGTATTGTTTTTCTATCTTTTATCTAACACCAAGAATATTTCTGATGTGAGATTGTATTCTTTGTTTTGAAGCTTATTTTAAACTTTTTTACATCACATTTCATTTGAATAAAATCAAGTTGAAATGTCTGCAGATAAAATGCACATCGGGCATATTATGCATGCTTTTTAAGTTGCATTAAGTTGTTTTGAAAGTTTCGTTTGGGAAATTTTGAACTAAAGGATACTAAACATATGGGACTCAAAAAGCTGTTGAAGAGAAATTGCAAGAAGAAAATTGTTGAAGATTGACAAATAACAATGCATGAATTTGCAACAAATCTTAGTGTGTCACACACACAAACATTGTTGAAACATTAAATCCACTTGAAATGGCTGTAAAACATGCTGATGATTGTGATCTGCAGCAGTTCCCCCCACTTATGAAAAAAACAAACTGAATTAAGTATAATTTTGTCTGACGAAGGTAGGCAGCTGTAAGGTTTTATTTTTATTTGGTTACTCATTTTTATCTTAGAGAAATTTTACAAATGAATGAAAAAAATTAGTTAAAATAAAAATATTTGTTGTTAACAGAAAATTTGTTCTAGCAGGAAGTGATTGTCCAGTCAAGTACCAAGCTGTATTTGATTAATGCAATTTTGATATATGCAGTAACATTGAGAAACTTATTAATCAAGGGATACCTATAGTAGGTAACCTGTTTGTAGTGGAAACCTGTCTACTACAGAAAAGTTGTTTGGTCCCTTAGGGTTCCGTTATAGACAGGTTTGACTACATGTAGATTTTCCATTTACAGAAACTAATGAAAATATTCTGAATGATAATCAAGTTTTTATTAATATTTATACATAGAAACATTCTGTTTTCTAAATAAATTTAAAATTTATAATTTCTTTATGATAAAACTAATATTAAGAAAGAACTAACAAGAAATTAATAAATTTTAAAAGAATTTTCTAAATGAAAACAAATTTTACCTTCCAATAATTAATATCAAACCAAGTTATAGAAGCTTGTGAATGTTGATCTTGGAATGGTTCTACGATTAAGCAACATTGTAAAACATAATTCTCTTCTATCTGTATAAATCAAAAAGTAAAATTAAAATTGCTTAATTTATTTATAGATAATAATAATAAAGATCAACAACTGCCGAATTATCGGGCTAGCAAATGGCTATAGTAATATTAATAATTAAAGTTAATTTGCTACTAGAGTTAGGCGTTAGGCGCCATCTCTTGCTAAATTTAATAATTAGAATTTTAATTAAATAATTTAAATAATAATAAAACTACAAAACACAAAAATAAATTTCTTATAATAACAATAATTTTATATCAGTAAAATAACAATCCTATTTGCTAATTATTATCTATTTACATACTACTATAAATTTCAAAAAGATTGATTATAGAAATGCTGATGAATGATTATATCAACAAGTCTGTATTCTATATCAGCAATTTTTTTCATGTGAGAGAAGTTTATCGTCACACAAAAACTTTTCTTGATAACGAACTTATTTATATTACAGTGCAGCTATTATAGTGTTTAATTTTATATTTATTTTCAATTCCTTTATAGTTACTTTCCTATTCACATCAAGATTTGTCGATTTTCAAAACTCAATTTTGAAAACCGGTTTTTGAACAGAGACTTAAACATAATTAATTATTTGATTAAAAACATCAACATTTTGACACAAAATCATCTCTGGAATAAAACAGAAATATTGTTAAATACTAAGTTTTATAAAACTAACTACAAAAACAAAAAAAAAAGAAACTTCCAATGCCTAAAAAGTGTCCAATTCTTCCTACAATAGGGAGAAATCTTGCAATGATGGAAAAATGATAGAAAGATTTGTACACTTAAAAAAATATGTTGTTTTAGCTTTGAATGACATCGGTGCTTCTCACACGTGGAATGAAGCAGAGTATTGTAAAACTGTAGAGCTCCTTAAAGTTTTAGGACCAATACATTTAGTAGCTGATGCCTTAGGATGACAAGATGCAAATCTTGTTGTCCTATTTACTAACAAGTGAAGGCATATTTGAATTCATGTTACCTGAATTGAAAAATTTGAAAACTGAAATTTGTTCCAAGTTATAAATAATATGTTAAATCTGGTAACCAGAGTGGTTGATTTATAGGATAGCTAATGTTTTCGAGGTCCATTCTGGGCTCTTCTTCAGGGTTTTTGTGTAAATAATAACCCAGATGTTGAGAATCGAATATTTTTCTTTTGAAAAGTCTACCATTCAAATCAACACACACGTAAACCTTCCAGCAGATTTAAAAACAAAATGAACGATAGTTTGTGTAAAGCGCATACGCTCTGTACTAATGTTGATGGAAATTTTAAATGTTGTTATGTAGCATGATCTGCCACACTGTTGAAAGGGCCATCTCTTCATTAAAATTAATGCACGTGGTGTTGCGTCCTGCTCTAAATATCTTCCATAGCCTCCAACCATTTGAGATGTTCGGAGTAGGTGGTGATGAGGATAATGTGTACCGTGTCAAAGTCCGCCATGATGTCCTGATCAATCACATATGTTCAGAGAGCCATTGTAGTTCTGTTGTGTTGTATGTCAGCCTTATGTTCTTTAATCCTTATCCCCAATGTATGTTTGGTGGAGCCAATATAAACCATTTCTCTTTCAAATCTGTGGTCTCTGAGCGGAATGGTGCATATTCCTGGTAGTCTGACTGGGTTCGGAGGGTCTTTTCCATTACATAGTATTTGGAAAATGGTTTGGCATCTTCTGTATGCTATATTGATCCGACATCTCTTGGCTATCATGGTATATAATGATTTTAAATGTGAATTAAATGTGATGGGGATCCTTTCTGTATTTTCTTCTTGATTATTTATCTGTCTTTCTGTCGGATTGTTGTATGCTTCCTGACTACTTCTGTATCACTTACATAACCCACGTATAAGGTTAGTGTACCCGTGGGCCACTGCTGTTCCTTCTATATGTTTCATTTCCTGAGTCTGTACCTGGAGAGAGGACAAGTGCATGAAAGCTCTGCTAACTAAAGCCCTGAAGGCTGCTACTTTGTACTGAAAAGGATCACAGGATTTTATCGGAATATACGTGGAGGTGGTACTAGTTTTACGATACACCAAAGCATGTATGTTCGGCCCTTCAAAAGTGATGTCGATATCCAAGAAGTGGACCTTTGAGTTGCTCTACTTCAATTAACAGACCGTAAGTATTGTCGTTCATCGCATTAACAAATTGTTTACAATTCAGTTCTGCCCTCCAAAGGATGATGATGTCATCTATGTACCATTTATAGAGTAGCATACTGGGTAGGAAGTCAAACACTGGACATTAAAGTCAAACACAATGCTTACAAAACCCTTATAAATAAAACAAGGACAAACACTTGGAAAGATTTCTGTACCAAGACTTGTGGTCACAATCCCTGGTCAGAACTGTACTACTTAGAGTAAGGAAAAACACCAGCTCCAAATCCCCTCCACTATCCAGCTCCCCATCCCCGATAGTCACTACACTAACAACACCAAGTAAACTATCATGTACTGTACATTCTCATTAGTCTTTACCCTTCAGATGACCCACAGCAGGATGACAATACACAAGTGGTCATCCAGAGTTCTACACTCACTCCACCTAATACAGACAATGACCATAACTTCACCTGCATCGAGGTTTCAAATGCCATCTGTTTGCTCACCGATAACAAAGCCCCAGGTCTTGATGGCATAACCACTACGATGATAAAACAATTACGCGTTTGAGTACTGATGCTCGCTGCCAGATCTATAATAAGCAAAGGAGATGAAAAAGACACATTCGCCACTGCTTGTAGGACCGATAGGCTGTCAGAGAATATGGCCATAGGCCGATCAGACTGAGCGGAGAGTTGGGTACAAAAGCTCCTGCTTGAGTACATCTTTACAAAAAAGTTACTGGCTTACCTTCGCCACTTACTCATTATTGTGTAAGATGGGGCACTTGGTGAGATGCTATAACATTTCTTTGCAAAAATTTTGCTAAAATTAAAGAATTCATTGGGAAGCTTGAGGATGATTCAGCTACGGTGTCATGAGCAAAGAATTTGATTTCATGTAGGGATTTAGATGATGAACTGTATGCATTCCACTCATTCAAGTGTCTTACTGGATACATTAACGAACTTCAAAAACAAAATTTAACAAAGGAAAACCAATGGAATATTTTCCATAGACTTTAAACTCCTTAGATGGATTTGCAAAAGAGAAGCTGCTCTCTTCTGTCTCTAAGAATCCAGATGTGGAAAAACATGTTGATTAATAATGAATTGGACTTTCATATTAACCCTTCAGACTGTCACTGTGTTTTGTTTTTATAGATTAATGTTTGTATTTAGTAAAGTTTATTTAAATATTTTTAGGTAAGTTTTATTAAACTTTTAAAAACTGTAAATATTTCAGTGAAATCACTTTTCTTACAATCAAAAAATGATGCATTGAAAAAATTGAACAAGTTGCTTAACTTTCCTTGCAACATTTAAAACTGTGTGCACACAAGTAAAATCGCCATTAAGTTTGATCCTGCTTGAGATATAGCACACATCCCTTCTCTATTGTTCTATCCCCTTGACCTTTAACCACTAAAATTTAATAGCATCAAACCCCTAATACACAAACCTCTCTAAGAAAATTTTTTACAAAAGTACCGGTGTTATTAAGCTTCAAAGCAGGTGAACAAAATTGTGACACACATACAAAAAGAACAAAAATTTGCATTTCTTATGTTTCCAAATCCCGAGTCCAAAAATGTAAAAATCATGGGGAGGATCATTTTTGACCAATTGTCTTACTTTGTTTTATTTAACAGAGCCAACAACGTAAAAATATATAATTTCAAACAAAATAAAATTTTCTTTGAAATGTTTGTTTATTTAAAAATTAAACATTTTAGCACTATTCAATGGCAGTTTCATCGTGCCAACCAAACTAACCAATCACTAGCACAGCATGGAAAGTTTTAAAAAATCATAGCGGTTTATGGCCCAGGTCGTGATCAGTCATTTTCAAATTAGAAGTTACAAAATACATATTGTGGTGAGTCGAATGTTGTTCACATGGGTTGTTCCAAAGTGATTCACGTTTGAATCAGGTCCAGTTATTTTAAAATTTCAAGTAATACTGTCTTTGATGTGAGACAGACATCTGTTTGTATGAACTGTATCATAGCAGCTTATGGTCCAAATTAGAATAAACTTTTTTAAATTTATAATACAATACAGAGTATTTGTACTTTGTTTATTAATAGAGAGGTTGAGGCACAAGTACAAACATTAAACTTGTACAGCAAGCAGTACACATTTGATGTTTTAAGTCCAGGTAAAAGACCTTGCAGCACTTGTTCACAATATCACGTGACTCAGTGAATGTCATGCATTGACTCATGGGAAATTTGATGAAAAAATGAAAAATACATTTAACATAGAGATTACCAGCAAAGGTAAATAAACAAATTAAACTGTTTAAAAGTATTTATAGGATTTTAATAACACTAAATAATTATTTTTAATTCTCCTACCGTACGATTGGATGATAGGACTACCTCATACTTTTGTAGAGGGAAGTAGTGGCTTATGTAAATCTGAAAGCAGCTCAGAAAATTAATTTATAGAAAATTTACAAACGTATTATGCTGTTGATGGTAGAAGATGCCGTGGAAGAACAAACCTACCTTAAGATAAGCTATTATGAAGACAAATATATGTAAATTCTATAGGCACTTTGCATTACTTGCTAAAAAATTGAATAATTAAATAATTTCTAGATTAAAATCATCTGTTTCTTTACAATATTATTCGTAAATGCTTAAATAATCATTATTTTAATAAAATAGTCATTATTTTAACCACAAACACAAACACAAAAAATGAAGAAGTTTAAGCCGATCGTCTACTCGCTATTCTAGATATAGCGAACGCCATTATCAACCGTATAGAATTGCCAGATGGTGGCGCTCATCCGTCCGCCATTCACGTTTTGGGCTAAATACATGCACCTCAACCTCTCTAATTTATTTTTCTCAAGAGAAAAATAAATTACATTAAAATAAGGAAAGGCCACTTAGAGAACAGCACATCGGAAAGTCAGGACTTGACCAGTCCATTACTATAAGAAAAAAAGCATTTTAAAAATACCACGATTAATTGTCAAAAAGTAGATTATCTTTCCAACCAAACAGGAAAGTTTAGATAGTTTTTTTGTGAATTTGAAAATACTATTTGAAAGTTGTGATCACATGCAACAAAAATTCAAAAATGTTATTTCAATAGTAGTAGTTATAAAATTTTTATAATAAAATTTATCAAGAACATTTTATATAATAATATATACACAACAATTTTAGTAATGTTTATAAATTAAGCCTGAGAAATTTTCATTATTGGTAATATAAACACAGTACAGGATATGAAATTATTGATGAATTATTGACAATGTAGTCAAACCAGTATATTTCCTAAATGATAGAATAATTCAAGGATAAATAAAATTCCTTCATAATATCTATAAAGTGAATAATTAACTGCTTTCTATATTTTATCTTGCTTGCCTTGTGTGTCAAGTTAAAATATACTTCTCCTCCTAAACTATTAAATGTAATCTGAGATATTTAACTTCTGTGTTAATTATCATCATTATCGTAATCACAAAAAACCTTTCACACGCTGTTTCTAGCAAATAAAGCGTGTGAAAGGTTTTTTGTGATTACGATTTTATATTAGTTCTAGCTTTGTGTGCAGAAATTATCATCATTATTTTAAATGATTAACTTTTTCATAAAAACTTCCAACTTAGAAGTTACTGAAAATGTTTATAATTAAGTTCATTTCTCATTCATGAATCTGACTGATAATTAAAAGTTCAAGGGCATATATGTGTGATATTTATAATATGTAAGAGATTTTTCTGTTTATGAATATTGATAATTTATTATTATTTTATGGATTATCAAAAAATGTCTATTTTGTATATTTTGACATTATGTTTTGTGACTTTACACTTTAAGCAAATATAATTAAAGTTCAATAAGATTGAAAATTATCAGAAAATAGCCTTCATAAATTTTTCTTTACATCAAGGAATTTCTCAAGAAAGAAAAATTTTTGAACCAAGAATGAGTAAATGCAATACAACTTCTATTTTATTTTTACAGTTTTGATTTTTGTTACGTCTAATTTATCAGTAACAGGAATAAATATTAATTAAATTCAAAGAATGTACTTTGAATTTAATTCATTCCAGGAGATTGTTTGAATTATCAATCGTTCGAAGCCCAAAGCAATTTTTTTCATAAGAAATAATAGAAAGTAAATGAATTCATTCCCTGACCCTGAACATACTAATTTCTATAAACTTAAAACTATGAATATAGTGGGTGATCGGTAATGAACAATTTGTGAAAGATTTTTATGTTTGGACAACTAACACCTCACAGAACAAACACAAGCAGCAGCAACGTAAAATAATGAATACTGATTGGTCTTCCCTTGTCTTCAGGCAACAGTTCAAAGCTTTTCAGAGCGCGGGTGATGGCGATATATACTGATCAAATAGTATTCCTCTGAAATTTGAAACTCTCCCTTGTAATTCCAGCCTTTTATTTTTCTGACAGAAACAATTCTTTTATAGTATTCGCGAGACTGTCGGGTGGGCACTCGTTAAGTTTTTCATCAGTTTTTATTTTCAAAAGGTGAGAGTATAATAGCAAAGGTAGAGAATGGGCAGAAGATGTCTGATGTTGCTGAGCAGTATGGCTTGAACAGGTTCGCAGTTCAATCTTACCTAAGAAAGATACAGTATAATCAAGAAGACTCAAACAGCTAAAAGAGTAACAAAAATCACATCTGAGAAATAACAAACATTGAAGAGCTCATAATGGAACCTGAAATGGATCTGACGATAGAAGAACACCAAGATACTCAGCGAGATATGTTTTCTTCTGAAAAAAAGGATTAATGCCGATATCTGATATTAAAGATCTTTTGAAGAAGTGGGAGGATGTCAGAACAATGGTCTTAGAATGGCATCCAAACCAGGTTGAGGCTAATAGGCTCAGGGATCTCTACAATTACAATGCTATTAATTACTTCTGAAAAATCCTGGAGAGAGAAAAGCAATCGATATTAGACAGATTTTTTAACCCCCACATAGAAAAAAAACATGACTAATAAAAATGCAAGACTGTGTATATATGTATTTTTACTACTGCATATAAATAAATGTAGTAAGAAAGTACAGTATATATTTTTTTATTTTTTGGGGGTATCCAGAACAAATTAATCAAATTCCCATAAAAACCTATGGTAAATCGATAATTGGTTAACGAACAATTCGGATAGGGAACAAAGTCTTGGAACGGATAAATTATGTTTGTTAACCGATCACCCACTGTATACATTATTTAATGTAAAAATAAGACAATTACATGTTCTAATTGTAAATTAAAACTTGAAAACAATAAATAAAACACGTAAATGTATAATAAAATGAAAATTGCATTTACCAGTTGCACACCATTGACTTTGGCATCTTGTACAGTACATGGCCACTAGATCTGCCACACTTGTACCACTTTCATGCTTCATGGTAAGTTCCTTTTTAATTTCAATTGTTGATACAACAACCTTCCTTTTAGACTTTGTTATCCTTTTCCCATGCCCTTTTTGAATTCCATAGTTAATAAATAAAAGTTATATTGAGTTGAACAGAAAATCTACTTATTTTTAACAGTTGTGGTAGCTTAACATAGTTGTGTGATTTAACTGTAACAGATTTGAAATTAAACACATTATTGCTAATGAGAGATTCTTTGTTTATAAGCTTATTTTAAATGTTTTGCTTCATATTTTGTTGAACAAAATCAAGCTGAAATGTCTTCAGATAAAAAGCATATCCAGCATGCTACTCTTTGAATTTCGGAAAGGATATAATGCGGTACAAACAGTGAAAAAAGGTTCATAATGTGTATGGAAAAGATGCTCCTGAGCTTTGAATATGCAAATGTAGTTTAAATTTTGAACTAATAGTAAACAATGTTCAAAAGATGTCGACAAAGAAAAATTGCAGGAAGAAATTGTTAAAAATCAAAGAAAAACACTATATATACAACCAAACTTACCAAAAACAAAGCAAAAAAGCACTGAAAACATACGAGTGTAACACTCATGATTTCAGTGCTTTTTTCAAGAGTGAGAGATGACTTGTGTTTCTGGTTCAAGCACATTTTTTTCAATGCATGCAAAGTTTGAAATTCAGTGGCTTACTCATATTTGGAAAATCTCTGGTTTGAGTCTCAATGAGTAAGATTTATTTTTTAATCAATGCAGTTGTTACATAAAATAATTGTGAATCACATGGGTTTATATATTTTGTCTATTTCCTAATAAAAATGTACATTTTCTCTTTGAAAATCTGTTTTTGGAACTGTCTGTTAAACATAAATTTCATTTTTTTTACATTTGGAAATGTGAGATGATTGTGAATAATTTGACATTTTAAGCAATATTAAACAAATTCAAAACAGTATTAGTTATAACTAACTCCAAATATCACATTAAATTGTTATATGTTAAAGTGAATACAGTGATCTTTCAGTCATTTCTGCTTTAACTTTATTTTTAACAGATAATAATTCCGAAAACAAATTTTTAAGGACGAGAAATGTATGATTTTCAATAGAAAATAAATAGATAAAATATATAAATTATATAATTTACAATTATTCTATGTAAAAAGTGCATTAATTTGATAAAATTTCACATGTGCAAGACCAATGGTCATGCAAATTTGAGTCAGGTGAGCTTCCATCGAACCAGTTTTCCATGAAAGATTCTGCAAAACTTACTGATAAGTCACACAAAATTTAACTTCGATTTTCTTGAAAAAGTTTGAAAGGCTCACTTTCTCCATTTACTTAATAAAAGTTCATACCATACCATTCAATCCATACACAGCAGTAATATTGAAATACCAGAGGACCACATCCTAACCTCTACATGCTAGACTAGAAAATTGCTCACAAGTTCATGTTTCACCATCAAAAATAAAATGGAATAAATAGAAAGTACAGTATTATTTCTTGCATAACAATTCCTTGAATAAATAACTTCTTTCAAATTCATTCACACATCAGACAGCATGTTAAAATTCATTGAATTTCCAACTATTTTTCACAATATTATATACATATATATCATATAATCAAGATGGGTTAATGATAATAATAATAATAATAAGCAGAGCCCAAACGGTTAGAAGTTGAAAGTTGGTACACAGGGTATGTCATGAGAATACACACTAAGAAGGGATTTTCTGAAATCCTCCCACGCAGGGAGAGGAAGAGGGTTAACAAATTAGCCCACTTGACTGTTTGTGGAGTACTTGATGTTATATAATTTTAGGGGGTGTGGGGACTCACCCCCACCTGGGTGCTGAGGTGCAATCAATAACGAGCACCAAGGTGAACGTCTACATGCAAAGCACAAAGGATAGTGGTAGACTGATACATGTTAAAAATTGACATTCAGAGATGAATATCATGCAAAGGGTCAACAATTATGGGAGTGGTGTAATTTATATAAAAAATACAAAATAAAACATCGATTGCCCTGAAAAAGTTGTGAAAATGACTGGCACCCCATTAATGGAAGTACCACCATTGGGGCTACCCAAGTGAACATTTACGTAATCTAATAATCTTAATCTTCACTATTGTTACTTTTTGCCTGAGCAACGCCGGGCTCATCTGTTAGTATATGTTATATACAGTATACAGATAAACTAGTTACCATTGCGATAAGATATAAAAGAGCTGTTTAACTTTTACGATAAGGACAAGTTCGTTAACATTCCCAACTTTTTATTCTCATTTCTTATACTGTATACTAACATCTATTTTCAAATTATCCAAACAGCAAAAACAGAAAATTTTATTCGTATTTTTCCTTTAAACAAATTTATTGTACTTTAATGTTCCTTATGGAAGTTTTATTATTGGACTATAACATTTTGTATGTATTACCGGTATTCATTTTTAAAATGCATTTTAAATCTTGTTATTCTAATTTTTTATATACAATTATTATTATTATTTTAAAACTGCTATACATTACACAACACGAGCTAGTACATAATTTATATCAATAACTACAAATGACATTAGCAAAGGGAAAATAAAATATGATACAAAATAAACATAGTAAGAACAACATATTCTACAACTGATGGCGTTAAAACTTTCACAACTGTCTAAAGAAATAACAGCTTATTCAAAACCTTATCAGATAATAAGTTTATCACATTTTGAACTTTTAACAACTTTTGCAAATAACAGTACTGATTCTGTAATTTAGGAGTAAAACATTAACATAAACAATTGTATATATCAAAAAGCATATCATATTGTAGCAAACAAAGGACAAAATTATAGCAAGTTGAAGTATGCTCAAAAGTTTAACAAGATGTTTCATGTTTAAACAATAAATAAATAAACTAATCTGAATATCAGTAACAGAAGACACTATAATTAGTCCATGGCAGGTTAGCACTTGAATATTTGTTTGCACACAGCACAAATTTATTGAAGCATGGAATCAACTAGACTTTTTATAATCCAAATCTATTCTCAATGCACAATAGGATTGTCAAATAACCTTTATGGGATTTTCTGTAGTGTCAGTCTTCATAATTTCAAGTGTTTTTTCATTTTGGTATAAAAAAAAAAAAAAATGTTCCAGAACTTCCATGTGTGTTTCAGCATTCACATGATCTTTTAATATGCAGTCTAAGCCAGCAGCTTACATACATACCTTAACTTTTTTCTTGGAAATTTTAGAACATTTTCAGCATTGAGGATTGAAGTGATCTCCTGGCTGACAGTAAAAGTGCAAACATTAGTCATCAAAATTGACACAAAAAACAGCCTTCTCTCTCCAGATGATTTTATACCATCTTCCATTGTCTAATTTAAGTGTTGTTTTGCCCACTGAACTCATCATCTATGCCAAGTGGGTGTAACTTACAGTTTAACTTTTGGCACATGATTGGAACCTCACTCCCTTCATACAGTAAGTTGTTAGCATTATTCTGGAGTTGGAGTCTGTAAATTTTTCTTATTCCGGCAACTCCAACCTTAAATTTTATTATTGGTAAAACATGAAGTATGAAAAAATATTTTTAAATTAGTATCTAAAGAAATTTCTTAGAAAATGGACACTGATAAATTTAGATGTCAAAATGATATTCATCTATAAAGGCTATTTCACACCAACATGCTCTATACTTTCAGAAAATAGCTTTTATTAATTTAAACAAATATGTTCACATCGCCTAGGGCTGTATCATCTATACAACATATGCTGGGCTTGGTATGTTCTTGCTGTTACCAAAAATAACAGCATCATACTTTACTGACTTTGGATTTGCAAAAAAAGTATATATATACTTTTTATACTACATAGTATATACTATATATATATGTATACTTTTTTGAGCAGTGCAAATACTATGCAAAAAAATTGAAACTAAGTAGCATATGAGTCACTCAAAAAGCAGATGACTTTTTCAATGTGTAAATATATTGGTTGATTGGTTTTAGATACAGACAAGGGATCTGCTAATCAGGAAATGTGCATTCTGAGAAATTTTTTGAGGGAAACTGGCCTTATTCAGGCATTATCAACGTGAAGAAAACCCAGAAAACTTCATGAGTCACCCGTCAACCCAAGCTGACTACCAGTGTTAAAGATTAAATCCATTTAGCCACTGATACAGCATGAGTGTAGGATGGAAAACAATGCACCAGTAGATTTACATAGAAAATTGTTTTGCAGCTGACTCACCACACTGGTTGTTACAGTAACACCAGCTCACCTGACAATTAATCGAAACTGTATAAACTATTGTTTATTTAAAGTCATTCCAGTATTAAATCTGCTGCTACTTGCAATATTTCTCAATATTCTCTTATCATATGCTTCTTAATAACTTTGAGTATGTGATTAATGTACGGATCATATATCTCTTCAAGCATCTTGATACACATGATTCTGATCTTCAAATGATTATTGCTATTTCTTTTAGTATTTTGCCAGTAGCACGTTAATTTAATACTACCTTCTTTTCACTAAGAGATAAATCACTTTTCCATTTTTCACAGATCAAATTATTCATTTATAACATGACAATTTGTATAAGGAAACTGACATGATTAATTGTTTCAATACCACAGATATTTTGCATTAATTTACATAGGTATATGGGAGATATTGATAAAGTTGTGAGCTTATTTAATCTGCTTGCTAGTACAGTAGTTTGCTCATAAGGCCACAATTTTTTAGGTGATCATAATTGGACACCAACAGCTGGGAGATACTATAGATTACCACCTATGGAATTTCGGGTCTTTGGGTATATATCTGAACTCAGGAGACCTAGACGAGTTCAACGATAACCTACTTTTACACCGGAGACGAAAAATAAAAAAGTTATCATACTTTTTTCCAGCGATCGTGCGATGATAGGGAGTTGCGTCGCTCCCTCCGCTAAGTCGGCCTTGCTATCGCGATCGAGAGTCGCGTCGCTTGCCGTTAAAATTGCCTTTAGTAGACATTTCCCCCTTTTTTACTTTGTTCAAGAACTACCGTGAATCAATAACTAGTGATGTTTAGCACATAGCGGCATGGCGGCCTGCTGGCGGCTCCCCTCCGGGAGGTCAGTCGGGAGCATGAACACTGGGAACAGCCGCCATGTTCGCTGCCATAAGTAACATTAACCAAAATGGCAATCGCGCGATGATCGGAAGTCGCGTTGCTCTCTCCGCTCTCATATCGCGTGTTTAACCCTACTGGAGATGACCGTAGTCCGACGTCATGGTTTGCAGACTTTACTGCAAGATGGCAGTACTAGGTGCCGTCTAACATTCAAGATTAAAAAAGTATGGTAACTTTTTTATTTTTCATCTCTGGTCCAAAAATAGGGTACCGTGAACTCGTCTCGGTCTTGAGTTCAAATATATAATCAAAGTCCTGAAATTCCATAGGTGGTAATCTATAGTACACCCGATAATAGTCATCTCCTGGCCCATCTAATTGTTTTTCTCAAATATAAGTTCCTCACTGTTGTATGTAAAGTAAAAGTCGCGAGGGATTCTAATGTCATGGATCAACGGCTGAAAAACGTTCATCTTAGAAATTATAAAACAGTTCACAATGGAGCATAAATATATAAGTTAAATTTCGAGTTTAAACACGCGCCAAGCCGAAAATCGACAGTGATCTATTTACGTAATGTAATTTCATTCTAATACAAGTTTGACTTTATTTAAGTATTGATATAAAATAAGTTAATTATGTAATTAAACAAATCATATTAATTAAATAACAAAAATTTTAAATTCTTACTTTTAAGAAGGTTCTGATATTCATAGCAACGTCTGCAAATATTCTATTTAACCAATTTAAGTACTTAAAGAGAAAAATGACTCAATTTTTACCAAAAATCGTTAATTTTGTGTTAAGTAATCATAGCAACGAAAACAGACGACACCACATACCGGCTTCAATTTTTAATAAGATATCTTCCGCTAGAGGCGCGCTTCAATTAGAAAGTAAAATAGCGTCACTTATTGATTTTTATTTATTTACTCGATGATATAATTATTATATTACAAAAAAAAACCCTTTAGCATCGTTGAATAAGAAGTACAGTAATCAATAAGTATTTCAACTGATATAAATAATTAATTAAAGAAATAATAATAAAATATGCTTATGAAAAGTCGATTTTACTTAAATGATATGCAGGCACGTGCGTAGTATTTTTCAAATTATCGGAGTTTAAAAGAAGTTTAAAAGTTTATTCATTTTTACAATACCGATATAAAGAGTAACACGATATAGCAAACTAAGAAGGATTAACAGGCGGCAGGATGGCCGAGCGGTCGAGACGGCCGGATGACCTACCGCTCTGGGGGACCAGGGATCGAACGGGTCGAATAATCCCAAGGAATTTTTCGGGGGGTGGTCCGTTCGGTTATGTCGGGCCCCGTCCCTCATCACCCGGTCGTCCCATTATGGGCCTGGCCGAACCCATAACGGACCTTCTAAAAGAGGCCCTCTTAGTGCCCACAGGGGGGAAAGAGTTAAAAAAAAAGGATTAACGGCCAAACGGTAGGGGTAGTTACAACGCCAGCTTACTACCGCTCCGAGGGCACAAGATCGAATCCGGGCGAGCAACTTCAAAACTTTTTCATGGGTTTTCTATTGGGCCCAGGTCTTTTTTTTTTTTTCCTATGCCCTTCGCGAGTTCATTCTGACCAGCAATAAGTTCAACCAGGCTGCAACTACATGGTGAAGAGCGGAGCCTTATATATTTGGGACAGATCACCCGTGAAAAAAATCCTGAGGTTGTTCACTCGGATTTGATTCGGAGTCCTCTGGAGCGGTAAAATGGCGCCTGGACCGCCTCGGCCGTCGTGTTACATGTATTATATTTTGTTATAGTACCGTACTTTTATATTCATGTCTTTCAGAGCACGCACTTAATCGATTGATATCTGTTTACTTTTACTTTTCAAATCGATCGCTGTGGAAAAAGCATTTTCCAATCAATATGCAAACATGTCATAAACGTTATTTAAATTTATGAAATATTTAATAAGAGACGTTTTTAAATGTTATTTTATCAATAACTCATTGCATATATTTTAATAATAAAATAATTTTGTATAACAAATAAAAAAAAACATAGAGTAGGTTGTTTATAAAGTCCCGGTGTTTTAAAAATTAACTTTAAAGCAAACATTTCAAAAATTAAATTTTACACGTTGTATTGTTTTAAACCGATAATTTAATTATCATTAATTTATTTTTATTCATTTGAAACGAGAAATTAATAAAGAAACAGATTTTACTTTTTACTTTTTCGGTCCTCTAGACACCAGGGAGGCTAAATTAAACACCCGAACACTTGCTGAGATTACTGCAATTTTAATATTCGAACGCTTTCAGCCTATTCTTATAGGCCATCTTCAGGAAATTATAGTTCCACAAACGAACATAAAGCTTTCGAATACTCGTGAAATTTAGTTTTCGAAAAATTTTAAAAATATTACATTAAACGGTTAAATATTGATTAAACAATAAATTACTAATGCATTATATAACCAAATAAATGTAAAAATTAAATACTATATCGAAAATACATTAAACTAGTTAAAGCATAACTGCCATATCCTTTTACGGGTTTTTAACTCTTATTTCTTTTTCTATTATGTATTTCCAGGCCGTTGGGAAGGCGTTGGCGTCTTTTGCATTTAAGCAATTATTGTTCACTTTACTCATATATTTCTATTTTCTCCATACCCAACGCAATCGTCGGAGAATGGACTGTTTTAACTATTCTCGCTTCATCCAGGACCTAATTTAGACCTTCGCGGGCCTTAGGCAAAATATTTACGGGCCTCTTTACAAATTTTGTATTAATTCAAATATAAATAAAATTGTAATGTTTAAAATTAAAGTAATTTTTATTTCAAAACAATTACAAACATAAAATAATCAATATATTAATACGAAAAATAATGATTCATGCATAAAAGAAATAGAAAAAATAAATCATACAATTCTTTTTCATTTTCGATTCTGCAAAAAAAAAAAAAAAAAAAAAAAAAATTAATCAAAAAATCGTAATTTCATTTTTGTGATAACTCGGATTCGATATTTAATATTGATAGTGCAGATAATTTATCTTCTTTTATCGAATTTCTCAAACAATTTTTAACTTTTTTTAACGTATAGGAAGATCTTTCACCACTAGCATTACTTATTGGCATTGTAAGATGTATTCTTAAAAAAATTTGCATATTGCAGAAAGTTGATATTATCATTTATAATAAAATATAACATTTCTTGGAGATTCTTTTCTATGTGGTTATCTTTTAAAATAGCAATAAACTGAAGACACTCGTTACGAATCTCATGAATGTAAATATGTTTTATACGTGTTATTTATTGTCTCAAAAGAATCTGCACTATGTGTGTCTGTTTCAATAAATCAGGGATGTCGAACCTTTTTGAGTCCGCGTACCATATTGTAAGCATACTTAGCTTTAAAGATGTCTATGCGTGCCAACGTCTTAGACTTAGAATAATGATATTTAAAGAAATTAAACGAGTACGCTTTAATTCGAATAAATGTAAAAAATCTGATTGAAAAAAAATGATCAGGTGATAAACAGAAAGAATGATTGAAAAAAACAGAAATCATATGATACATTACGTGCCATATGATTTCTCTTACGTGCCACTTTGGGCACGCGTGCCATAGGTTCGCCATCCCTGCAATAAATAAAAAATTAAAAATATTGTTAATAGATGTATATGCTATTTTTCTTCTAATCATCTCGTTGACTAAAGAATCACATGTCACATAAAAAGTATTTATTTTTAAATTATCCTTGGAAGAAAAGTGAATATCACTGTCACAACCATCATCAAATTGGTTCTTTCGTTTACGGTTTCTCTGAAAGTCAGTCGAATAAATTGCATTTGCAAAATTGCCACATAATTCTTTAGTATGTTCTTCAATAGAATCAAAATCGTTTCTTAATTCCTGAACAAATCCTATAAGACTTTCATATAAAGTACAAGCTACATTTAAATTACCAGTTATTTCTTGCAACGATTTTCTTGTTGCAATAATCCTGTTTAATATTGTTACTTCAAAGAAAAAAAAAAAGCTATAACTGTAAAAATAAGTTATAATATATCCAATCCACCTAATCAAACTCAGGGCCCTGACATAAAAATTACTTGCGAAACAGTGGCATGCCGTGAAATTTGATGATAGGGAAGCTGTTTCTGTAAGAGGTCGACTTTCAGGGGCAATCAATTAATTGTGCGTCAGGGCCCGTTCGTATTCGTTTGTTCGATGAACCAGTAAAAACCGTACACTTCTTTAAATGTATTTTAATAGATTATCTGACGTACTTAATAAATAAGAAAGTTCAATATAATTACCTCCGTTATTAGCTTCAATAAATTCCCTATGCCCTCTAAATGCCAATTCTCGCTTTGAGAAAAAACATATAACATCTATTAATTTAGATATACCTATTAATCGTAATTATCTCATTATAATTTTCAATATTTATTTTATATTGTTTACCAATGTTAAATTCTATTCCTGTTTGATTTTCAAATTGCTTCAATTTTACGAAAGAATCGTCATTCGTCATAAATTTTATCGTCAAAATGTCGAAATTTTTTGTTGACGTATTTATATTTAATTTAGGCATCGGTCTTTCTCTTTTAATAATGTTTTCTTTTTCATTACATGGTCTTGAGCCAAAACTTTTTTTAAATAAATTTTTGAATCACTAGCCACGATATAAGGGCTAAAATTAAAATTATCAGAAAAACTTACTTGGTAAAACAAGATGTGTGACGAATATACATACCTAGTACAAAAAATTCTTCAATTGTATGAATATACTTTTAATAAAACTTATAATTAAATATAACTTTGTGAAGAAACGTACATAAAAATAACAAAATATTCTTTACTTTTTAAATCTTAAAACAATCCAAAGGGAACTGTCGGAGTGTCATCTAATAGATTTTAATAAAATTTAGTTAATAATTACGTTAAAAGTATACAAACTCTATGACAAATTTGTAGAATTCACTAAAAGTGTTAATCAGAGTTATTAGCAATCAAATGTCGTACTATTTTATAGTGGTTTAACACAAATATGCAAATTTTTAGAAGTGAAAGGGTCGCGGAGGAAGACGGCGATATTACATTTAGAATAAATGCTGGAATTTTCGGAAATGGGAGAAGAATTAATAAAATTCAGTTTAATTACGTTAAAAGTATACAAACTCTATATTAAATTTGTAATGTTTACTAAAAGTGTTAATCAGGATTAATAGCAATCAAATATTGTACTATTTTATAGTAGTTTAACACAAATATGAAAATTTTTAGTAGTGAAAGGGTCGCGGAGGAAGATAACGAAAACCGAGGTATTACTGTGACTTTGGTTTTCGTCATTTTTTGCAAAAAATTTGCCCCGGATTTCGTCGGCGTGCCACATGATCTCGTTGCTAATTTTGCGAAAACAAAGAGCGACCCACGCATTTTTCTGCTCACAAGTCATCGTGGCGGTGTTTCTTGCTGTATGAGCATTACTCCGCGCGTCTAGCCAAACAATTCCATTGCTTCCATTCTTTTTAGTTCCATCGTGGGACCAAAGAAAGTTTCCAGAGCCAATAGCCTTTCAAACAAGGCCAGGAACACGATCGAGTTGAAGGAAATCATTAAAAAATACGTGACCGGCATTAAGATTGCTGAAATCGGTCGCATGTACTGTACGGGAAGTCGGCATCCACGATAAGTTTCGTTGTGGCGAAAAAGGAAGCAAAACGGAGGCTAATGTAGCAAAAGGTGTAAATGTGCTAATGAAACGGAGACCGCAAACAATTGAAGAGGCCGAACAGTTATTATTAATTTCGATCAATCAAAAACAGTTAGATGGCGATTCTGTTTCGGAGACCATTGTATTAGTTTTTTATACTCATTTTATATTAATTTCTTAATTTTTTTAGTATTAAACACTACGAAAACAGAGGTATCACTGTATTACATTTACAGAGTAGAAGAAGGAATAACTCAAATAGGAAACTCATAACTCAATAAGGAAACTCAAATAAATATTATAAAAGATTAGATATATATACTAGTTTAACAATGAAATTTAATATAAAAGTATTGATAGAATAAATATAAAGAAAACAATCGAAACGTAATAAATAAATACATTTTAATAGATATATTTAAAAGTTATTATATTCACAAATTATTAGATGGGCAACTATTTACATGATATTTTTCAACAAAGCAAAATAAACAAAGAATCTGTTGGCATCGTGCACATTTAACAAATCGAAGATTTTCGCAATTACTCTCGACACAATTTAAACTGTCAGTGTTTAAAAAAGAAAAACAAACTTGTTTTACATTTAAGAATTGACACTTTTCATTTATGAGTCCAGAAGCGAACCGTGCATGTTTAATCAAATTATTAAATATTGGCGCAGATAATTGATGATGAAGAATCGAATGTAATTTTATAATGCCATTTCTAGTTGTCCAAAACAATTTCATCGAAGAATCATTACAGAATAATTGTATAGCATTTAAAATTTCTTTAGCTAAAAGTTTTAATTGTCTATGAAATCCGACATCTAAAGGTTGGCATATAGACGTACACTTTGGTGGAATAATTAATATTTCGCATGAATTTTGATTTGTAGATGTTTGAAATACTGTATTATAAATATTAATATTTGTTTGTCCACTCCACGAGTCAATTATTAATAAAGAGTTTTCTGTTATATTTGGAGATAATACGTCTTTTACATAGTTTGTAATAATTGCTGTAGATAATTTGCCAGATGAGCTAGCTGTAACAGTTACGTTTGGGGCATTGAACAGCGATGCTTGAACTCTAGGTCCAAAGGTTCCACGAGCCTCTTGTAAGCAAATAAATACATTACCTACAACTTGTCCGTTAGCATTAACTAAATATTGAACAGTGTAGGAATGCGTAACTTTATTACTTGGAGAATGTGCAAATCCAATAGTGTTTTTTTCTCCTTTATATGAAAGTGTTCTTGGTGAAATCATTTCGTATGAAAAACCACACTGATCCGTATTGAATATGAAGTTACGCGAATAAGATGGCAATAAATTTTTTACTGTTGTTTGAAATTGCGCAGCTTTTACTAAAATATCCTTTTCGTTCACTATTTCTGTTTTATTTACAAGTTTTGTAATCTTTCGAGATACTAATCTATATTCTTTTTTAAATTTTGCAACCCAAGAATCACTAGCTGTAAATTTAATTGAACTATTCAGTTGAAGAAATTTCTGTAATGCCCATATTTTTAATTGATTTCCTTTAACAATTTTATAGCTGCCTCGAGCTTCGTCAAACATTTGTTTAGTATGTTCTTTAATGATTTTTAACGTTTCAATTCTATGCTTTCGAGATTTAAATTGTTTTTCCCATTTATATAAATCACTAAAACGTTTTAATTCTTTAGCTCCTTTCCGCTGTAATGTGTGTAATTTCCATTTTGGGTGTTTCTTATGCAAGTTAAGAATTTCTTCTTTTCGTTTTGTTGAGATTATATTCTTATCGAATTTTTCATCATCTGAATATCCTGATTCACAGTCAGTGTCTGCGTTATCAATTTCTTTCTCTAGAAGCAGACGTGTTATTTTATTATCTGAAATAGGCCTATCTATAATCAAATTATTATTTTCCATCTGACAAAACTCTTCGTCATCTCTACTTACATAACTACTTAAAATATCGCTAAATGCATTAAAAAGCAGTTTGGCTACCTGTTTATCAACGTCTGAAATATTAGGCCTACAAATATTTTCTGTAGGCCAAACATTATCACATAAACGTTTAAATTCTGCTATAATGTTTTGAATATTTACATTTAATTCTCCCATTTTCGAAAACTACAATTCATTCATAAATGTAATAGCGCCGTCTTCCTCCGCGACCGTTTCACTACTAAAAATTTGCATATTTGTGTTAACACTTTTAGTAAACATTACAAATTTGATATAGAGTTTGTATACTTTTAACGTAATTAAACTAAATTTTATTAATTCTTCTCCCATTTTCGAAAATTCCAGAATTTATTCTAAATGTAATATCGCCGTCTTCCTCCGCGACCCTTTCACTTCTAAAAATTTGCATATTTGTGTTAAACCACTATAAAATAGTACGACATTTGATTGCTAATAACTCTGATTAACACTTTTAGTGAATACTAGAAATTTGTCATAGAGTTTGTATACTTTTAACGTAATTATTAACTAAATTTTATTAAAATCTATTAGATGACACTCCGACAGTTCCGTTGTTAGTGAAATAGCTCCCTATGAGTGGCTAATGAATGGAATCAGAGACGGTCCAGGTAGGTGAGTGCATGCAAATCTTGAGGGTGCCGATACCGGTCAATGTCAAATGCCTCTTTTGTTGCATCACTAGTATATATCAAAGAACGCGACAGGGTTGTTGTAGATTTTAAACGTTTCTCACCATAGCTGTAAAAATCTAAATATGTTAAACTTAACAGATTGTCTGTCGTTCGTTTTCTAACTAATTCGTTTTAGGACCAAGTGTCCACGGAAATTTCCAAAATTTACAACTTTTCGGTCACTCTCATTGAACTGGAAAAATTTCTGTCTTTATTACATCTAATATTATGAAGAGAACAGACCCCACTGTACTCGGCAAGAGATTGGTTCGGTTAAGCTTCTGTTTAAGTAAAATTTCGGCTCTTTCATCAGGGTTTTATTTATGTCCCTAATTTCCTAATCGCTTAATTATTTAACTGCTTCTTAAGTAGAAATAAGTTGAAACCAGTTACTTTGTACTTGAATATTTGTAGCCTTGGGACACCAATACATAAATCGTAAATTTAAAGAAAATAAATTCTAGAGCTTTTTCTGTACCATTGTACGTCTCATTCATTAAATTTAATTGTAAATGATGCTGCCAAAGTAACAGTTAATTTTTTAACACTACTAGAATTGTACAGTACATGTTTTTTCTGCATCCCCTTACAGATGGGACGTACTAAATCGTAATATCACTGGTTTAACATTGAAATCCGTAAGTAATATAAGATGGGAGAGCAGAATAAACGCAGGATAAATATATCAAATATTTTAATGGATTTTTTTAAACACCTGTCAACTATACAGAACTATCATAAAAACATGCCAGTAAACTCCTATCGGTTGGGTTAAGTTATAAATCTAGTCTACTCATAATTCACATAATGGGGCGTGGGCGGCCGAATATCTAGCAAGCAGGCAGCTAACACCCCAGAACCGGTCCTGGATAAAAACACTGAAAGCGTTATACGTGTGTAGCATCCAGTGACGTGCGTGCGAGGTTGGTGCTCTGTAAAGCGCATGTGCCAATCAGTGGCGTAGCGTGGGTGTCAGCCGCCCGGGGCGGAGAAAAATTTCGCCGCCCCCTTATTTAGGTATTTTTACAAGATATTATTTATTGTGAAATTTTGCCGCCCCCTATAAGTGCCGCTTGGGGCGGGGCGCCCCTGCCGCCCCCACTACGCTACGCCACTAATTCTGAGCTCTTCCGATATAACTACGTAACTTATATTTGAAACAAAATTTCATAGATATTTTTGTAATTTTCTATAATGCATACGATTTTCCACAAATTCACCACTCACACTGACATTTTTTCGCAAATTTATTACAATCTTCCAATTACAATCGCTTCTCAAGTGCAATCTCTTTATGCTTTCTATCGGACAATATGTGTACCACGACGTGTGTTGCAGGACGACATTTTGTCAAACTGCTATTTCGAAACCTTAGTCACAGTGTGACGTATTTCTCGAAAACTTCGAACTCCGAACAGTCCGACGCCAACAATTTTTTTTTTTTTTTGTTTTCGGTGATTTCATAACTTTCTGAAACAAAATTACGCTTTTATCGCCTTTGACCGGTGCATTCCCTACAAGTTTTTAACAGAAGGGACGTAAAATTATCGTTACGCTATTCCTTACGACGTTACGAACTGTAAACATAATTGAAATGTCGTGCACAGATAATCCCTCGTATCTGAATTATACGAAATTAAAAGCTTATTGAATATTTGTAGTAATGACTTAAATGGTTTATCGTAGAAATTTCGACGTAATAAGTGACGCGCTTGATGCGAGGTAATACTCAACTATCAATACTTTACAATTGTTCTTTTTCATATTGTTTGTAGATAATTTTTATTGTTGTTTTTTTTCAGAGAGTTTTCAGCTGAATTCTGTTTCGGTAAATCTCACGGAAGTAAGTAATCCTTCGTTTTTGTTTACATAATTAATATTGAGTATAAATTTTAATAGAGCATCGACCCGAAACATATTTATGTCTTCAAGTTGAGATATTTATACAAATTATTGCTGAATTAAATTGGCGAGATTGATTTATATACAGATTTTTGTTATATTCGAGCTTATTTTCGTTCAAATTAAGATAATAACTCTCAAATTATTAAAATGAAGGTGTGGTAAATGTGCAATAGTTTAGACAGGAATCAGTTGAATAAATAATCTTAGTTCTCTTAATATATTTTATGTACATTATAATTTTCTACGCAAAATACTTTAATTCCGGAATTTCAAAGCTATATTTCGTGTTTGATTAACAATACGAAGTACAAAAGACAGAAGAAAGCGTCTTCTGTAACAATGAATACGCAACATCTTAATTATATATCGATACATGAAGCGAAATTCTGCCAAATATACATAAAATACGCAATGTTTTATTCAGTTAAATTTAATTTCAGTATCGAAGTCGAATACGACAGTTAAAGGAACACTATGGCCAGGGTCAGTATTTTTTTTTTTTTTTTTTTTTTTTTTGTAACTCTTTCCGCCCAATGGGCACTAAGAGGGCCTCTTATAGCAAGCCCATTATGGGTTCGGCCAGGCCCACAATGGGGCGGCCGGGTGGTGAGGGACGGGGACCGACATATCCGGACGGACCACCCCCCGAAAAATTCCTGGGGATTTTTCGACCCGTCCGGATTCGATCCCGGGTCCCCCAGGCGGCAGGCTGCTAACCTTGACCGCTCGGCCATCCGGCCGCTTATACTGCTTAAATTATATAAGTTCTCATCTTTCCTCTCATAAAACTTATTTCAAATTTAACTTGGACAATTTTTTTCCCTACACCAGACAGTATAATCACGATAAGTAGCATGATTTATACACCTTCTTTTAATTTAATATCGTAATGTTTAATTTAAGGATTTTGATAAGTAATAACCAGGTTTTTTCTTATTCCGATTAGTATATAAGCTAGAATTTTAGTAATATTTCACATTCTAATTTTATATAACATTCACTCGATATACTTTTTAACAACTATACTAATACATAACACATATCTTAAATATTTGGCGCTATGATTACATGAAACATTCAATGGATACACAAGTTTATTTCTCTTTAAAAATATTTTCACAATAGATAGATAACACGTGTCTTAAATATTTGGCGCTATGATTACATGAAACATTCAATCGATACACAAGTTTATTTCTCTTTTAAAATATTCTCACAATAGATAGATAACACGTGTTCTTAAATATTTGGCGCTATGATTACATGAAACATTCAATCGATACACTAGTTTAGGGATGGCGAACCTTTTTGAGTCCGCGTGCCATATTGTAAGCATACTTAGCTTTAAAGATGTTAATGCGTGCCAATGTCTTAGATTTCGAATAATGAAATTTAAACAAATTAAACGAATACGCTTTAATTTGAATAAACGTGAAAAATCTGATTGAAAAAAAATGATCAGGTGATAAACAGAAAGGATGATTGAAAAAGACAGAGATCATATGAGACATTACGTGCCAGATGATTTCTCTTACGTGCCACTTTGGGCACGCGCGCCATAGGTTTGCCATCCCTGCACTAGTTTATTATTCTCTGTAAAATATATATTTTTTATTCAATCGATACCTAATAAATATCGTAATATTTTTCGTTCTGATTTATTTTTCTGTATAAAAACAGTTTCACTACACAAAAACTGGTAGCAAAGGGGTTTTAAGGAACAGCATCTTTGTTACAATATAATAACTTTTTAGTATATGTTTTATATGCAATTTTTATAATTTGTAGTTATTTATATTTTGAACGTAATTTTTTTATTCGTTGCTATATTGATTTTTATATGAAAAATCTGTATTGAAACTTCACATCCTTTAATAGGAAAGTTTGATGAAAATGACATAAAAATTAAATTTTCGTAGTTTATTTTAGTTTACCGAATGAATTGAATAGCAACGAATGTCCAGTTTTATTCCTCGATTGTTATTCTGTCGAGCAATCGGGGTCAGTTTCTGGAAATCAAAAAACTACCACAAAATGGGTGTCGCCTTGACGTGGCTTTGTGGCTTAACGTGTGAAAATTTTCTCGAAGTTCTAAAGATAATTTTTTCCACAGACTAAGAACACCCGACAGAAATTTTAAATGTTTTTAAGTACAATTTTTTTCAAGCAGTTTTTTTGTCAATTACGCTAAAACACAAAGCAATAATTGTGTTGAATCTATTGCTTTATTCAGGTATAAACAGAAACATAAAATGTATTGTATTAATTTGAGAAAGATCATGGTGGTATGATTAAGTAAACATTTTCCATTAAGTGGTGAGTAACCAAGGCTGCTCAGAATGCTGATGTCAAACTTCACAGCAGAAATTTATACGAATAAACGTTGCGTTGAACTACTTCCAAATTTAATGAAATTAAATGAATAGTGACGCACGAATGTGTTTTGATAATTTGGGTAAAGTAGATATTCATGTTTTAACAGTAACCAGTAGTATTGACAGGTGTAATTGAACTCACGTGGACGTTGATCCAAAGCAAATTTCTCGAATTTTTATCATTATGTTGAATACCGTATATAATGAATGCACTATATATCTAAAAATAAAAAATATGGAAAAGTTAAGAAAACAAATTACAGAATCGACAACACGTCGGAAATTGCCGAATTTTTGATGGTCCACCCATTATTTTTTTTTATTGCTTAACTTTTATAACATATGTTACAAGAACATTTAATTTCATCATAGAATGTAAATTATTTACTACTTATCTCACTTTCCTGCAGAACTAACGTGCTACAAAACACCATTCCCCTCTCTAAAACACGAATCACTTCCATGCGATCACTGCCTACTAAAATTGGACGATTACAATCTCGATTATTTTTGTTCCCGCAAAATATTTTAAAGTTGTAATTATAATAATATTACAAATTTTGAAAATGTATTAAAAATAATATTGAAATATAATTATAAATCTTTTAATTTTTTTTTCTATTTTATTTTTCGACTAAACTAAATTCCGGTTGGGATTATTCGTCAATATGTATTGATTGAAAAAATAAAATAAAAAATTAATTATTTTAAAAGTTTTAAATAAACAAAAGTTTTATTATATTAATTAATATAATATAATATATATTACACATGAATTATATTCGAATGCCAAAAAATAATAGCTGTATAAATTGTCTATTTATTGAAGAGTCGGTGCAGATGGAAATTTTATATAAACTATGTAAAATTTATTATTTAAAAAAACTTTTTGTATATCATCGGAATCAATTTATATAGTCATTGATTAATGAGAAATACCAGCGCACACTTAGACTGAATGGCCAGATGGTCGAGGCAGTTAAGGTGTCGGCCGCCCACCGCTCTGGGTAATCCCGGATTCAATCCTGGATTACCCAGATTCAATATAGATATTGCTGTAATAAATAATTACATAGTAACGTCAATATTTGAAATTTTTATATTATATTAAATTACTATTCTAAATTTCCCGAGCACGACAAGGACTTTTTTATGATTGGTAACTCCCGAATATATTGGGCTCGTTTCTCACCTCTAGTCGTCCCAATTGCAGGTCTGTTCGAACCCATGATAGATGTGAAAAAAGCCCTCATAGTAGCCACAAGACAAAGAGAGCAAAATAAATAAATAAAATATAGTCTATATAATCGGCCACAATACAGCAGTTTCTAACCCGCAATGGGATCGCTAGCATAGATGAAAGTCTGACCCGAATTAATCACGATGCTAAATTAGACGAATTTCCAAATATAATTCAAACCAGTGGCATAGCGTTGGTGTCAGCCGCCCGGGGCGGAGGAAAATTTCGCCGCCCCCTTATTTAGGTATTTTTACAAGATATTATTATTTATTGTGAAATTTTGCCGCTCCCTAAAAGTGCCGTCCGGGGCGGGCCGCCCCTGCCGCCCCCACTACGCTACGCCACTGGTGCCAATGCCTATAATCTGCTGCTTGGAAGCTGACCTGGTTTCTAGCAGGCAGGCGACTAACAGCCCAGAACCGGTCTGGATAGAAACATTGGAAGTGTTATACGTGTGTAAGCGTCCATGTCCATCAGCTAAACCGTGTGAGGTTGATGCTCTGTAAAGCGCATGAGCCAATGCCTATAATATGGCTGCTTGGAAGCTGACCTGTTTCGATATTCCAGCACTTTCATTCCACCACTGATATTCGAATATACAATAGCAATCTTATCGTTTTTTTCACATGTAGTATAGAAATTTGTAATAATATACATAATGTAGTTATAATAAAGGTAATTATGCAGTTTAAGAGAATATGAGTTTCTTTAATTATTATTTTTTAAAAAGAAGGTACATTTAATAGCCATTCAGAAAACGCATAACATTTTTCCAGGCGATCCGTATATAAAGTGTTATAAACAAAAAATCGTAGGACTACTTACCGATTGTGCTCCGTTCGAGACGCCATTGCTTAAGCTTATTTTCGTGGCGGGGCGGCACATTGGACGGCGGACGCGTACGATGTGTGTCACGTGACATTTCTCGATGCCATCCGGCCACGTGACTACTCTTTCCCTTTGCATCTGACATGTTCCTGATAATTTATTCTTCTGGTTTCAGCTATATTTATTTACATCAAGACAATAACATCTTATGTTGCATTTGACTAATTTTTGTCATCATATCGTGATAGAATTATCGTCGTTAACGAACAGTTTTACCTTCGTTGTTTCATATATTTATTATTATTATTGTTAAGTTATCAGGAACACGTCAGATGCGATGGGAAAGTGTAGTCACGAGGCCGGATGGCATCGAGAAATGTCACGTGAAACACATCGTACGCGTCCGCCGTCCAATGTGTCGCCCCGCCACGAAAACTAGGGGTGCATATACTTTTGGAATCAAACTGATCCGAGATCACTTCGATCGTTCAAATCGTGTATACAAAGGAACTACTGCAATCCGATCAATCTCTATTTGCGTATACAAACGCCATCTAAGATCAACTGGATCGCGATCAAACTAATCCTAGCGGAGGGTAGGATCGTTTGGATCGGATAAAATAGATTAAAGATGGCGGCCTCCATGGTAGAAGTTAAGCTTGTAGTAAATAACGAGGAAATACGTGTAATTGTTGACAGAGAAACGTATTTAAAACTTATAAATGGCAAGTAAAAACATTATTATTAAAATATCCGATAAACTTAATACGATTTAAAAATTCGTATGAATGAGCACAAACAATTTTGTCAAATAAACGATAATTCATAACAGCGTATGTCGTTTAGTACCAACTACTGTTTTAATATCGAGGAATAAAATGGATTATTTTAATTTAATTAATTGATCCTTGTTAGTTAACATATACAGAGTTTTAAAGATATTATACGTATAATATTTTAAAAAATCAGCTATTATACGTATAATAATTTTTAAAAAAGCAGAGACTATTATTAACTAACAAATGTTTGTCGCCATCTTCGATCCTACTTGTATATTTTCTGCTATGACAGAAGCTATCTGTATCACGTGACAAGGGCTGATCCGATTTTACAGATCGATCCATACAAAACTAAAAGTATATGCACCCTAGGTTAAACAATGGCGTCTCGAACAGAGCACAATCGGTAAGTAGTCCTATGATTTTTTGTTTATAACACTTTATATACGGATCGCCTGGAAAAATGTTATGCGTTTTCTGAATGGCTATTAAATATACCTTTGTAAAAAATAATAATTAAAGAAACTCATATTCCCTTAAACTGCATAATTACCAAAACGCGCCCTATAGCTGTATTAACATTAATGAGAAAATTGTACACAAGGATTAGAAAACAACGTGTGTATCGTTATTATTACAGATAAAAATTGTTGGAATGAGATTCGAGGTTATTTCCTAAGTCTCATATCAACGATTGTTGTCTGAAATTGGACCCATAACGAGAAAAGTAATTGCTAGTTACACTGCTCATATCAAGCCTTTTTCAAATATGTTTGTACTGAACGAGCGAAATGAGCTCAGTGCACCATTTATACGAAAAAAGAAACAAGAAAATGTACACTAAAGTGGAATATTCAATAGCAATAACGATTGCACGAAGACCTTAAGAAATTGGTTTTTCAAAAATAGTATCAATGAAGTTGGATCGAGAGTGGAATATTAGAATGCATAGCAACTTCCCACATGTCCCGAAGGAACAATTCTACCGATACCACTATACATGAAAATAAATTTCAGTACTCCATTTCTAATGATAAACAATAGATTAAAATCTGATTGACTTTTGAAAAAACATACAAAAAAGAAAAAAATGAGATTCATAGGCATTATAACTTTGCAATGCTTTCACTTTCTAAAAATAACATTGTAAAATGATTTTTGAATTTTTTGTAGTATGTTCAACGAGCTGGAATATACTACATAGTGGCTGTTCCTTAGATACAGCGCTCATGGTGGAAACGACTGGTACTATCGACCGCCATTTTACTTTAAGTCAAAACATTGAAGTCTATACCCCGTGCTGGACAGGATTGTCACTTTAGAATTATTTTTCTCACCTAAATCTAGATTGCTGTTTGCCCCTGGGTTTGAAATTTAGTCAATTAGATAAGTGATATAAATCTAGATTGTTTCATCTTGAATTTAGCTATTTTCTAGATTTTGTTTAATTATTATGAAGAAGATAGAATCAGAGTTTAAAGTCGTAAGTGTAGTTCTTAATGTCCATCCGCCAAACTCGAAATGCGAGAATTTTCCATGTTTGTGGTTTGTCGGATGAACACACGATAAAGATCAGTGTTTATTTTCCAGTATTAAAATCTTTTTACTTTATTCCATGATTTATTTTGTTAATAACAAGAATGATTTTATGAACAGTTTAAACAATTTTTTTCATTTTTGACTCTCTCTGTGGGCACTAAGAACGTTCATTTTTAGACATATCGTGGGTTCGAACAGGCCCACTAAGGGGCGACCGGGTGGAGAAAAACGGGGCCCGATCGATCCCGAAAAATTCATGGGGTTCGTTTGCCGTTGAAACTTTCTCAAATGTAACGAGATATCAAGGGTGGTATAAACGTTCAGGTAACTTTCTCATCTCACAACTACTCATTGTGTACCTCAGAGGGTGACGAACCAATGGAATTCAAGAATTTGCCTGGCACATCACTTCATTTAGTTGACTATAAATATTTTTAAAAAAAGATAGTAGTATTCTTTTGTTGCAAACGAACCGATAACAAAACATTAAAAAAAACCTGCTTCTAGAGCAATTAAAACGGTAAATATCTGATTTAACATTACGTCTTTCTTACTTTGTATTACTATAAACAAAAGATTAACTATAATCAAACGCAAATGCAAAACTTTATTATAATTTTTTATCAGTTCGAATTTTGTTCTACAAGATCAAACTTTGAAAAAATTTTAAATACGTTTTTCAGAATTATGCTTCGTGTTTGATCTAAAATTATTTCTTAAATCGAGCCTCCCTTCGAGCTCAATTCTTTCCGTATAGAGAAAACAGATTTTTCATTCGGAAGCGAATAAACTAAAACGAGATAAATACCTTAATTTAGAAATTCTAACTGCCAGTTAATTCCAGTTTTGTCAAATACTCACGATGTTCATGAAGACCGTCATCCTGATGGATTTTAGGCATGCTTTTATCTACAGCTCCCACTTGAAACTTATTGTTAGGCCAAAGGAGAGAGTGACAAAGGACATCTTGTGAAGCGCATCTACCTCGAGCTTCTTCCTTTAAAAGCTGGTTAAAGAACGAATTTGCATTTTCGGCATTGATCGAAGTGATGGACGAACACGGATGAGCTTTCTTAACTATTTTTTCAAAATATTCTTTGTCGGCAATTTTTGTCGTCAATAGCTTCACGCGATCTTTGGAAAAAATGACGATATCTTTCCACGAGTAGACCATTTTTTCAAATTCTTTTCCCAGTAAAATCGCTAAGGCAGTTATTCCGAAACACCACATATCCATTTTCTGCCCCGAAAAATTATCAAATTCCCTTTTCGAACGCCATTCTGGTGGTAGGTAGATAGAATCCTTTTCTTCCAAGTCATAAGTTTCTCCTTCGTATCTTATCTTAGAAAACCCAGCCAAGATGGCATTCTGCCCTTTATCGATCAATACGTTATCGACGTTTATATTTAAATGGCATAGTTTCTGATCGTGTAAGTAGCATATACCTGTCAGTAGCTGATATATCCAGAACTTTGCCTGCTCGTAACTTCCAGAGTTATTCGAATAGGTACTGATGACTTTTCGAATAGGATATTCTGCCAGAGGCATAACGTAACCTACATAATCATCTTTGAAATCAATGACTCGAAGTAACGGTATCAAATGGGGATGATTGCATTTAATCCAGTGACTGGTTGAAAATTCGGATTCTTTAGTGTTTTTCTTTATCTTTATAGCTACAGACTGGCGGGTTTGATAAGCCCACAACGAATAAACACTCGAAGATCCAGAAGCCAATTTCGATAAGAAAATCAAATTGTGAATCTCTTTCAACTGCTTCAAGTGATTCTTCTCTTTCTTACCCATTATTTAATTGCAGATTATTATTATTAAAAAAAATTAAATAATAAAGTAGTACAACAACAATACGATCTTCGTTAAGCAAAAATAGGAAAACGTAGCTTTTGCGTAATCAAAAATTTGCAAGTCATCACGCAGCTTAAAATATTACAATTATCCGGCAACTAATTTGCCAGTCATCCTAAAGCTTAAAATACTGCGAAATCTTGCATTTTATTTTGAGACTAGCGATAAAGACCAATTTATAGCTTTATTATGTCAAAAATATAACCAAAATAATAATAATTACATAAAAAAGAAAAAGGAATATATCCAGTTTTTTCTTACTAATATAGAATATTTAAATCACCAATAAACTTGAATGAAAATTATAATAAATAACTAAAAAATTTAAGGCTAGGAACGTAAACGAGCGTCTCTTACACTTTTAACGAAATTACATAACGGTATTTCTGGACAGGTTATATCAGTTTTAGATCTCATCTTAGATAAAAGCCTAATATTTTCCAATTCTGGAGGATCACCACTTTGACAATCTCCTATAATCTTTAACAAATCGTCAGAATAATCGACGTTATTGATCAAACGATTGGCATAAACTAACTTATTCAACACTCGACCTAGATTTTGCACCAAACTTCTTTGATCGTCTACCACCTTCCATTTATCGCTTTCTTTAAGCTTGTTCTTCTTCGTTAATCCATTTTCGAGCACTAGTCTTTGACCGACCATGTATAAATTATCGAGGGAAAACGACCCATAATCTACACCGGTTGAAGTTAGATAGATGAGGGCAGTACTGAGTTGATGCACTAACTTCCACAGATGATCCTCTGGTAGAACGATTTTAGATTTCAGCATAACACCTCTAATACTTTCTAGATTGGCTGTCGGAGTATCGAGTAGATAAAACTGATTTCCCGTAGGCTCGTCCACGACGATGGCGTACACCGACATAACGTATTTGTGCACCACTTCCATCCATTTGCTCTTGTTATCTTTCCGAGGGAAGAAATCCGTGTCGTACGTAGCAAGATATTCGTTGCAGTCCAATTTGCAACGCACTCTGTACGTCAGAGCGCGATGATAGAAATGCAAATCGAACATATCGGTGAACGGAGCGCATTCCAGTTCCTCGAACTCCTCGGTGGATAACGTAGTAAGGTATCTCAGCAGCAAGTTTGGAAGTGGCAAACGTTGGCTTTTTAACCTTTTCAGGCCGGTCCGACGTAAAATGACGCATTTGCACGCGTACTGTAAATCGAATATATGTTTTCTCTCCGTGTTACGACGAAAAGGATGATAACTGTGTACACCAAAGCCGACCGAACGCATCAGACTATCCATAATTTCACCGCTCCCATTCGAATCATCAGCTGTTACAGGAAGAAAACAATTGTTGCGTCGTTGGCACGGGAACTCGAAGCTATCGTTCGGTGACAGTACATTAACACTTACGTCAGTGACGCGGGTGAAGAGTAGAATTGCGTCGGACTCCTTCACCCACTTGGCTCGTTGCCCTGTCTTTTAATGACGTCTTCTAAATCTATCTGGAGAGAGCAGAAGCCAAGCGCGCCGGAATAGCTTCCAAAACATTCCAATGTTTATTGACATTCGAATCACGTGCTATCGGACCAATTCAAATAGAAAACATTTTGCTACAACCAAAACAGTACAAAACGTGTTATTTCAAATTTAATATTTATTGAAAAAAATAATAAATCGTACGACATTTCATTCTTTTAGTTCAAGATATTGAAGGGACATAAAAAAATCAATAATTTACCCTCTATTTTTAACGAGCTTTATTATGACAAAATCCAAGGTGGCTTCAAAAAAATCTAATATAGTTATAAATATCACAAGTGTTTTAATATATAGTTACCCCCCAAAAGTATAAGTGATTATTAACCCAGAGCGGTGGAACATAGTAAAGCTACACCTTTTTCATAAAAACTATGCTCTCGCTGCTTTTCTCCAGCTGCCAGATCGACTGTAAATAATAAATCTCCACGAGTGGAATTCAGGTAAACAGGGAGTGTTATCTGTTAAAATCAAATTTTATAAATTACAGGAGAGTAAACTACAAAAAAAAAAAATTAAAATCAATAAAAATTTACTAACCTTTTTCTGGTACACAATTGTAGTGGTTCTGAAAATTAAAGATAAAAAAAAAATCAGATTTAATTAGGAAATGAATTATATGAACATTTAAAATTGAAAACTTACTTTAACCAACGTAAACTGGTTAGTGGTAAATCTGTTGATATGGTTGATGTGAGATATAATTGATTCCTCTTGCATTCTGCTCCTTGCAACTTCAAGCCTGATCAAATAAATTTATATTAGATGTAAATTCAAGAAGTCTACAAATTTATGTCTTCTCTTACCTGTTACTCCAAAACTACACTCATCCATTGGAAGATCATCCCCTTCCTTATCTGCAATTTTTACCTTAAAAAAAAAAATTATAAATTATGATACATAGTATCTATTTTAAGCAACTAAAATTTAATCAAAAAATATACTACATTAAAGTTTACTTACTTCCATGGATAATTCTTCCAGTGACCAGCCATTAGCCTGAGCAACATATTGTCTTGTAGCTGTGATGTAAGCTTCTGGATTAAACAGACCACCCAACCAAACATGTAAATTCTGAAACATTAGATAGTGAATGAATCAATAAATACAATAGAGAATTAAAACAATGTAACTGAGGTGTCATCAAAATATGTTTACTTTCAAAGCTGCAGCTCCTCCTGAAGTAGACGCTGCTGAAACTTTCTGTAATTGTTTGATACGGTCGGAGAAATCGGTAATCCATTGGATGACTGTACAGCCTTGGGGTACTGTGTATTGACGCCAGTGAGAAGGTAAAATTCCTATAAAATAAAAATACATAGTTATTTAGTATATGTTAACATATGTGCAAGCACACATATGCAATTTTAGAAATTGTACTTTATAAAATTTAAGAAAACAATTTACATACTAATTTGTAAATCATTGTCATCAATGAGTATCAATTTTACAAGCAAATGTATTATTTTTATTAAAGTGAATTGTCTAATTGGGATATAATCTGGATTAAACAGTTAACTGGAATGTCAGTTAAATAAATATAATAGTTAAAAATATAGAAAGTTTAAAATAGATTTACTCTTAGCTAAAAAACAAATTACTGTAGTTGAATGAATAGCTTAAGAGCAAAGGTATTTTAAGAATTCTGCCATCCTTTTTTAATGTATTAAAAAAGAGTGGCAAAATTTGGTAACTACAGTCTTTCCCTCACTCTTCCACCATTCATTATAATTTTAATTTCTTTCACATTATCAGTAACAATTTGTTGAAATTTGCAAACTACAAATGTGTAGCAACATTATTGGCATTTTTCATTATATATTTTTACAGTAAATAATTGTGTTGAACCACTGATTTTACTATTATATTTAGATATACATATTAGTGTAAATCATGTCATCTGTAAAAAATTGTTGCTGTAGGCACATGCTTACTTTGTTTATGCATAAAAACACCTCTACTTAAGAACAATGTCTTTAGTACATTTTAACCAAGGAGTATGTAGAAATGAAAGCTATGAAGATTAGTTTTTAAATGTGTGTGAAATATCAAGTTGAGATTTATAGTTAAAACAGTAAACAGAATCTTATGGTAATGAATCCTACAGAATTCAAACAATTTTGAAAACTCAAATATCATTAATTTTATATTTCTAAATATTCACTGAAAATTCATTTAATTATTATAGCTAACTGAATTTGAAATATAGTTTAGCCCACAATATTGTAAGTAACTATCTTGAAAGCTATGTAATAGAATCAGAAGTTTGTCCTGTATTATGTATTTTAAAGCAACTTTCAATACAGGAAATTGTTCCACATATAAAAATTGTAAAACATTAATACATTAAATTAAGATGAAAATTTTGAAGAACATACTAAAAATTTTACTCTGCTGTTGTGGTAATATGTGATAAAGCAATGTAACATGAGTGATTTACCAGGAATCCTTCCTGGAAAGACTTTGTATGGGAAACTGGACACAATTTAGGTGTTAGACATATAAATCTCCCAGAAATGCAGCTAGTCCATTGGACAACTGTAAACCTGGGATCAGTGTTCAGTGATTTTATCTATTCAACCACTGATGGGCAAAGTTTACTTTAAATTCAGATCTGCTACAAAAATTTTCTTTCTGTATACTTAATGTAAAAACAAAAAAAGATTATTTATTAAATTAATAACCTTTAGCCAAATCATTGATCATACTACGATGATAGTTAGTTTGTTTCTTTTCAGCTTTGCAGATAAGTATCACATCTTCCAAGTCACGTCTCACAATCTGGAGAAGTTTTGATGCAGCATTTACCTAGATCAAAAAATTCAATTTATAATACAGCTGATTTATAACAAAATCATTACTAAAGATTTATAAGATAAATAATACTTATATCTTGATACACACCTCCCTCTCAAAATAACGATATAATGGATCCTTAATATTTTCTACTGTGCGTCTCAATGTTTGTAAACTCTGCGGAACTAATCTCAACCAAGTTAAA
Source organism: Centruroides vittatus (assembly GCF_030686945.1). Lineage (NCBI taxonomy): Eukaryota > Metazoa > Arthropoda > Arachnida > Scorpiones > Buthidae > Centruroides > Centruroides vittatus. The sequence goes on from NW_027122214.1 coordinate 1,564,727, forward strand.
GCAGAATTTTGCAATGTTCTCATCCATGCTGGTCTTCCATCAGTTTCACGTTTCTTAACCTCTTGTTCTGAAGAATAAACTACTTCATCATCATCCTCCAACAGCTGCATTTTCAGTAACTTGGCAATTAAATCATATGCTGCAAATTTAATTTTGAATGAATTTTCCATAATGTGAACTTAAAAATTTTTCATATTTGGAAATGTTACCTCGTGTAGTCAGCAAAACTTTCTCTGCATTATTTGGAAGGCCAAGCCAAGATGGTGTTTGGCGATCTGAAAGACTTTCTACCCAATGCAAAAATTGGTCCCTTCTAAAAAACAAAGATAATTTAAGTTTAAAAATAATTTTTTAAAGTAAAAACCAAGATTTTTACCTTATGCCTTCAGGCATAATAATTGCTTTATCAGATCCATCTACACCAGAAACTAATGCAAAGTCAGGTTCAAAACTTTGTGACGTAAATAACTTAGAAAGGAATGAGTTTAGTAGACGCTGAAAAATTTATAACATCCAGTCATTCTTCTGAATTTAGGTATTATTTTCAAATTTTTAAAATTCAAATGTTCAAAATTACCTGATCAAATTCATTATCAATTTTTCCACCATATATACACTGACTAAATAAAATACCAAGAGCATCCCATGGTACCTTCTCAGGAGGCAAATTGGAACGTCCCTGTTAAACAATATTTTTGAGCAAGATTCATTTACACAAACTTAATAAAAACAGCATCAAACAATATTTACCATTGCAACTGTTTCAATCCAGGTATCCAATGTATCACAAGCTACTCTGAGATCAGATTCATTAAATTCATAACGTTTAGACCATCCCAAAGGACAGTATCTTAACCTTTCTTGAACAATGGCATGGAACCAAGCCAGTAGAAAATAAAGTCGTGCTCTTTCACCTGGAGCCTGTTATAAAAATGATCATATATACAAAACTAATCTTAGAGTATTGTAAAAGAAAAGTAAAATAAAAAATCTATTTTCAGTGTATAAAAAAATTAAAGCCTAACCTTCATCATACGTTGAGCAGGAACCGTACTAAATGTTCTAAGCAAATTTGCTTTTATACCTGGAGGTGGTTCAAAAACAAATATACGACCAGCACGTAAAAGATTGACAGGAACCTTAGGATGAATTTCTAATGTTAAAAATAAGCGGAATGATGGATGTGGTAGCAAAGTATGTAATTTCTTCTCCAACTGCACCAACCACTGAGGTGCCAGATGAACATTCTTTAACATTACCCATCTGAATAATTTAAAATAATAATAAGAATTTGAGTGAAAATTCAAACCAAGATAAAAGATTTACAAACCTTCCAGTTTTAGCAGCTGAGTTAATGGCTTTTTCAGCTTGATTGAAACCTTCTGCAGAACCAATAGCTATGGATGTAATACTGGTACCTAGTTCAGCTGCTAAATCATCTACACGCCCACTGGCATCATAACCAGGTACAGAACACATGAGAACAGGAGTGCTTGACTTAATCTGAATATTTCCACAATTGTTCATTTAACATATTTTAATAGATTGGTTTTATAGAAGTGAGTAATAATATTACCTCATTTTCAACTACATTTGCAAGGTCAAGTTCTAATTCAGAAGCTTGAGTAAAAGTAGATCCAAGAACAGTCTTGACAACTTGATGTGCTATGGATATGACAGAGTCAGGTCTAAATGCTTGAATTACCAAAAGTTGATGCATAATTACTCCTGTGGGAGTGAGTGGTCTATCATCTTCCCATAATACTGGGATATCCTGTTCAGGATTGCTACTTTCTATCCAATTTGGAAAGTTCTGAAATTTTGAAATAAGAGATAATGAAAACAATCCTAAAATTTTTAAATACTGTAAATGAAAAACTGTTACTCTAAATGAGCTCCAATAAAACAGATTTATGTTGTTATAAAACATTATTTTATTTATTTACTTTTTAAAAAGTTTTAAACAAACATTACAAACCTCATGACTATCTAATTTACGTTGTAAATTTTTAAAAGCAGGCAATTTGGACAAGGCAGTTGCATTTTCCAACTGGTCAGGATTGAGTCCAGCCATATGAATTGTTGGCTGACCTGGTAAAATTCCTTCTTTTCCTCTTAAGAAGTGATGGAATTCGTGTTCGAAATTAGGTTCGCTGAAAGATCAATTCTTATGTAATTATTAAATTTTAAGAAATGCATGAAATTATAAGCATTGCATTATAATTTTTGAATACAATGAAAATGGTAATGCAATTTATTAAATTAGACAGAAATTTTATTTAAGAAAATTTTCTTGACATTTTACTAATAACCAAACTCCTACTATACACTGTTTTTTTTATACATAAATTGATATATAAAACTTAATAATAGTCCAAAAGATTAATTGTAATAAAAATAGGTCAAAACCAATTACTATTAGTCTCATTCCATATGTAAAGTAATAGAATAACAAATTTTATAAAATAAATATAGAATTTGAGAAGATGCAAACTGCCATGTTGTAGTCAATTGTAAGTCCTTTACTCTACTGGAATTTTTTTTTTTTTTTACAGAAAAAGTAATTTTCACAAATAACATCTCTTAAATTTTAAAAATAAGAAAACCATACAATACAGTAGAGCATCGATTATCCGAATCAATTGGGAACCTTGTTCAGAAAATCAACTTTTTGGATAACTGATTAATAATGTAGTTTTTCGTACATAATATAGTATATTAATAATGTTAAAATTTTTCTCAGTTGCATGTCACTTCACATTGAATTTTCTTCGATGTTAAGCCTAATAAAAATTTTTATAATAATAATCATGGCTATTGTATCATTAAAAATTACTTCTTTATTTTGCACAAACAAAATAAATACATTGAAAAATATAAAAACAAAAAATTATACTTTATTGATCGGTGTTCAAATAATCAATGCTCTACTGTAATTATAAATTTTTAAGTTGAACAGTTTGGTTGATTTTTTCAAAGAATTTGGCAATTTATTATGTAAGTAATCTGGTAACCTTGAATGCTGAATAGACTTCAGTCACTGTTTTTGCCTATTTAGGGCCTATTTTGTCTACTGCATTGTGCAGTTTATACAGTATGAACAAATTATTGCATTCCATAATTAATTATGAATGGAAAGAAGAAATACTGACCAGATAGTAAACTGTGGTATTTTTCATTTATCATTCTTTTGGGGGTCAATAAGTAAATGTCAGTAATAGTTCTATATAGTTAATACTTGAATGAATCATTTGATCATACTATTTTCTACACAGTTTTTCAAATTATGTGAATCATAATACTATTTTTATGCATCTAGCCTAATGTGATTTTACAATTATTGTGTGCTCTGAAATTTAAATAAAGATTAATTCTCAATTATTCATATATTATGCTAAATTTGTTTTTAATTATTAGAATTTTCATTAAATTAATATGATATTTTAAAATTTAAATACTCAAAATTTAGTTTTTAATACAATAACTAAAATGTTTATTTTTATTAAAACCTAGTGAATTTGTTTTCAATACATTAATTATGATAGTCAGTTTGAAATAAGCAAAAATTATTTATTACTAAAAATTAGAAAATTAAAAATAAAATAATCTGTCAAATAGTTTCTAAAAACTTTATATATTTCTGTTTAAACAAATTTTTGAAATTTTGCCAATTGAAATAATTTTTATTTTCGATCAGTTTAGAAAACAGGATGATTATTTAAAAATATATTACATGACATATAAAGTCTAAATGCTTTAATAATTTACAAATAATAATAAATTAAACTAGTTAAATTTATTTAAATCAATTTATAAATTGTGTGCATATTCATATTTCAATACATTCAAAGATAAAATGATTCTAAAGCATTAAATATAAAAAACAAATCAATAAATTCTCACACAATTATTATAAATCTTTTCAAGTGAAAAATCTTAAAAAGAAAATAACCTTAATTTGTTGTAATGTATGCAATTAACTAATTGTCCTCAGGGATTCTATTACAAGAAAGATTTTACCATTGCTGAACTAATGTACTAAATGAAAAGATTTTGGTTTGTGTCTAATCAATAATATTGATAAATTTAAATATTCATTAAACTACAAACCTTGAAAGCCCTCTGAGATAAATTTTACATAATAAAAGAGCAAATATCAGGCGATCTTCGTGAAGGACACCTCTTGTTACACGATTATACACTGTCTATAAAAGAATAATAGTAAACCATGTAACTGTATTTATAATATTTTTGAATATAAAAATTTAACTTAATTTTACCTGGAAAAGATCAGAAGTAATGATAGAAAGTCGAGAACTATAATCAGTAATGCCTGTTAAATGAGTATTATTGGTAAGGACATCATTGTACATGTCCAAGAAAAATTGCAAGGCATATTGGTAGAGAAAATGAACCTGAAAATAGTAAAAAATTTTCATGAAGTGCAAAAAGTTTTATTAGTAAATTACTAATTAATTAAAATTGAAAACTCATTCCATTAAAAAATATTTACATGATACATAAATTATGAGAAAATTTTAAACAAAATGACAATTTGTTAATGAAATATGTCAAATTCAAAAGGTAAACTCAAATAAAAGTTTATTAAATACACAAAATTAACAGAATACAAAGGTTACATAAAACAGATCTAAAATAATCAAAAACATACTTGATGTAATCCTTCTAAAGTAAAGTAAATGCTGCTGCAAGCTTGAGATAATGGTAAATACTGTTGAGATACAGTTTCTACTTCAGCCATAACTTTGTCAGTTTCCTCTACTTTGTGTGAGATTTCAGATGCTTCATGTTTAAGTTTTTCCAAAGTGCCAATAACACTATATTGTTGTTAATATTTGTAAATGTTAATATTTAAATATTTGTATATGTTAGCATTGTTTATTAAAACTAAAAAACTTACCTGTCATCATCTAAGATACGTCCTTTAGCATCATTTAATGCTTGTAACAATGACTTCTCTAGTTGCCTTAGACGAACATGAAATTCACCTATTATGAAAAACAAAATTGTTGCATAACCTTCTTTTAAAAAATATTGGAATTATTTTCAAAAATACAACAAACAGATGTTCAAAATTAACTGTGTGTAAGTAAATATTTTGAAACATTAATCCTGCAGTTTCCTAATATGATTAAGGCAGGACATTCAAAAATCAGTAACTAATATCAAATAACCACTGGATTATATCAAGCTACTTTTCCATGATTATATTTAATTAATTAGTAAATAATTTGTCACTAGAGGGAGGTGTTAGGCACCATCTCTTATTAAATTAATATTTATTAAATAATTTAGAATATTCTGGAAGAAAAGAATTGGCCCAGAATGAGACTCGAATCCACAACTCCTGCTTACTGTGCAGATGTATTGCTAATTATGCTATCCGATCCTCCAGACATATTTAAATATGATATAACTATCCTTGGTTACATACAATGCTTGATTAAATTTAATAATTACATAACCAAAGATGGTTATATCATATTTAAATATATTTGGAAGAGGCGATCAGACTGGAGGCTTGAATAGTGTAACTGGCAATGTATCCACATGGTACAGTAAGACTTTGTTTAGTGCTTAGGATGCATTTCTAAATGAAACAGCATTAAACATTATTTTAACCCCACATTAAACATTCCCCATTATTTTAACCCCACATTAAACATTCCCCATTATTTTAACACAGTAAATAGGGAAAGGGAACACATAACCAAAAATAAACAGATTTTACTTTAATTTTAAGTTATTTTTATATTAATTTTCATAATAATATATGTTACATAACACAAACATATACACACAAAAATATAAAGTTCATTTTTGTAACGAAGGTCCTGGCTCTTCTGAAATTCTTGATTATTTTGCAATGACATTGTCTAGTGTCATTTGTTGCTTTCTTTTTCTTTCATTAAGCAAATGTCTGTAGCAGATGATCGCATCCAAAACGTCTTGTCTTGCTTTTGCATGCCTTTCAAAATCTGGATCATTTGCTACAATTTGATCAATAATTTCAGTTATAGTTACCAAACTTTTACTTAGGAAATCTGTAGCAAGTTCTTTAGGTTCTATGTTTTCAGAATTATTATTTTCCAGTTCTACATAAATTCCTTTTTCTGCCAGTTTTTGGTCATCGTTGATAAGGCTCTCACTAGAAACCTGCAGTAACTCATCAATATCCTTCTCGCCTACATTTCCTAGTCCTGATGTATCGATTAGGTTGACAATTTGGTCAGCAACAAGCTCTTCTCGTTGAGAATCCTTGAATACCTCAATTCCTCCAAACTCCATTCATGCATTTATCAGTTAATTCTTGCCAAGTGAAATCGATATTGCCTATAGCATCCATGTTATACTTTTTCCAAAATTGTACCAAGTAAATATAGATTTAGGAGAAGTACAGCACTATCTATGACAAACTGCCACCTTTTGCTGATTGGTTCGTGTTTGGGAATAATCATATTATATACGAATCAATGAAATGCTGTGATAATTTAAATCAGTGTAAATTTTCAGCTTTTTAAGGCTTTGAGCAGACCATGTTATATTGAATCAGCATTAAATAAGGTCTTACTGTAAATGGGAGTTGAAGGTTCGAGTTCCACTCTAGACCGATTCTTTACTTTCAGAATACTCTAAATTATTTAATAAATATTAATTTACCATATTTACTTGCATATAAGATGAGGTTTTTATTCATTTTTCACTGCTTCAAAAACCTAGGTCGTCCTATACGCGTGAGCAAAGGATTCTTTTCGTTTTACGATAATTTTTGTAAACTGTGTATTTGTGCTTTTTTACTGAATTCTCACCTTTTGGTGTTTAAAAACAAAAGTATTTTATCTGGGTCGTTTGAGTTGTTCTTGTGTATTGTCAGGAGTAAAGATAAATAGCAATATGTAAAGCAAAACTTTTGAATTAAATTCCAAAATCACATGAGAGTCTGATATAAGTTTTAATTCATTCCTATGATTAACAGATGATTATTTGGAAATCAAAATTTGAAGAAACTCGTAAGTTTAATTGACAAAGAGTGAACTCAACTGTTAAGAATTGTCAAAAATGGTTTCCAATTGTCCAGCTTTACGTGAACAAATTATGTTGATATTACAAGATTTTTCCTTGAGGCTTAAAATGCTAGTAATTTTTGCAGAAAATGAGTGCATTTATGTGCAGTTGATATATATATATATATATATATATTTTTTTTTTTTGAGATTAAATGAAATATAATTAGAATTATTAATAAATCTAATTTTCTTTATTTTGATCTTTAAGTCACACCTTGTCCTATATGCAAGGTCATCTTATATCTTACATTCGAGTAAATATAGTAATTGTAATTGTTAAATTTAATAAGAGATGGCATCTAATACCGCCCTGTAGTGACAAATTATTTAGTAATTAATTAAATATAATTGTGGAAAAGCAGCCTGATGTAATCCAGTGGTTGTTTGGCATTACAAATTTATTGTGTTTTGTGATGTTTGTTTATAACTAATATCACACACAAAAATGTCTAGTTTTAATAGTTAAGCAGGAATTTTTTTGTAATTAAATATGAAATATTTTAATAATACAAAAACATGCTAACAAATATCACATAAAATAAATAAAAAAGGAAATTGATAACTTTCAAAAGAAAAAACTAATAAAAATGTTTTTCATATCAATTACAATTAACAAATGTATGTATATTTAAGATTTTTCAAAATTAAAATTAATTACAAGCCTTATTACAAAAATTAATGTTTAAAAATTTACTCAGAAAGTTTTAAATGCAATAGTTAAAAATAACACATTGTTATATGATAATGAGGTTTAGTTTATTATGATAGTATTCAAATAAAAAGTTTCTCTTCAAAGATCATTTTCATATGTGATTTATCTGATATGTTAAAAATAAATAGTAAGAATTCAAATTCAAAATCAACCAACCATATTATCTTTATCCACATTTTTTACAGTGAACAAAAAATTTACCTTGTAATTTCAATAGATCAGATCGTTTTTCATCTATATCAGGCCTTTCTGCTTTCAAAACCTTAAATGCAATTTGAATTAGTAAATATCAAAATTTAATAAAAATTCTTACTCCTTTAATTTGAATACCTGATTTAAACATTGACTCTGTAAACTGCTTCTTGTTACAGTAAAATTAACAAAAGTTACTCTAGAGCATATGTCTGGTGGAAATTCTACCTAAAAAACACAAAAATATACAAATGTTTTAACCAACTCAGTGAAATAAATTATACCTGTATTATTAATTATTTTTAGTAAAATTAACTATATGATAAAAATAGTATATTGCTAGATTAGAACTTTTACATAAAAATAAGTCAAATTACATTTTATATAACTGGAACAAAACTTTAAATAAGTAAGTAAAAGTAAATTATATTTCTGATGATAAAATCAGAAATATAATTTTATTTTTACTTATTTATTCTGTAGTTGTAAATTGTATGATTTAATTTAAAATATTAACTATGGCTTTCAGTAGAAACAGAAAACAAAGTATTAGACACAATGAAATAATTAAAATGCTCAATTTTTATCTATAGTCTACATAATATTTAATAATTTTGATTTTTGATGATATTGTAAGGGAAAAAATTTTGATCATATTTCCTCAGTTATACTACTAAACATTAAACATTTAAGTATAATTATTTTCTTTAGCTTTATTAAGGTTATTGTGCATTTTATTGATAAAGTAGATCAGACTTCAGCAAAAACCTATAGTTTATAGTTTATTTTAAAAAACTGTATATATTTTTATTACATAACTTACATGACTATGAATATTATATGTAAACTTGAAAAGTTAAGAAAGCTACAAGTTTGGAAAAATATCTGGAATTTTACATTTATTTAAATTGAAACAACAATTCAAGAATGATGCATCTATAAAAGCAATCATATATTTTATTAAAATATAAAAGTTTAATTTTTCATAAAGCCAGTCTCAGTTAAATAAGTGCACTATTGTATTATAAATCAATAAAAATATTCAGAATTCTAGAAACTTAAGTTTTATAATTCCTTTGTTAAATTCTTTTAAAACTTATTGAATGCAATACAACTGTATATATAATTTTAAAAAATTCAATTTACAATTGAAAAAGTTAAAATGGATTACTTTAATGAAGTGCTAGATTAATAATGTATATTATAATTCATTTTAATTTTCTTTAAGTGATATAAAACAACAAAATTTTGATTTTATTAAATATTTAAACAATTCATTTATAGTTTGATTTTCTAATATAAACAAAAACTTATTTTATTTACTATCAAATTAAAATACACACACTACAATAAAATACAGACAATCTTAAAAATGCTGTTAAAATAATTTTTCTTACTGTTGGATCTCTTGTGGACAAAAATATACAGAATGAAGGAGAAAGATCAATATCCTGATCTCCAAGAGTAATTAATACTCGACCACCTGTTTTACGAACTTCTCGATTCAACACTGGATTTAAAATTGGATCGTAACTTTCAACATCCTGTTATTGAAAAATCTGATTAGCAAACAAAAAACTTAATTAAATAATTCTAATCTCAAGCACAAACCTGTACAAGTAATGGGTTGCCAAATCTAAGAGCACTTTCAAGATTTTTTCGAAAAGAATCATCAAGAAAACTGAAAATTAAATTAAAATTTTTAATTCTCACTCTTAATTATATTATGAAATTAATAAATATAAACTGTCACCTGGTTTTTGTTATCTTGCGTTCTTTATGCTCATTCATGATATATTCAGTAGCTTGTCCTGATGGGTCAATTATCAGTGGATATCTATTGAAACGCTTCAACATTATGGCATTTTCAGTACACAAATCATCAGAGGGAAGAGCATTAGCTTGCCATCTCAAACGTTCATCCGCAGTAGATAAATACTGAAAGGATATATCATTAATTCATAAATAATTTTATAAAAATCAATTTATGAATTTATTTTATAAAAATAAAACCGAAAAGAATTAAAATTTATTACAGTTTTAGTATTTGAATAAGTTGAAATAAATCTAAACCATTTAATTAAATTTAAAAAAAAATTTAAAAAATTAAAACTAAATGTAAATTTCAATACAGATTTTTAAAAAATGAATTTTTCCTGAATCTTTTTTAATATAGTCAACTTATTAACTTACCTCAGTCCTTGCTAAATCACTTCTAAACAGAATATTTGCTTGTTGCAAATGGGTACACCAATTATTAAACAAATTTTGTCTATATTGCTGATCATAATAACCTAAAATGAAATTTAAATAATGAAATATTTTTAAAAACAATTTGTTACCTATTATATTAATTTTTGAAGAATAACTTAAAAATATTAATTATATTTTTATTAAACATAAATTTAAAAAGTAATATTTTAAGTATAAAACTATTAGCACCCAAATTTTTATATGTCATACTAAAAAATCATCCCATGTGAAAGAGCATTTATAAATGAATTTCTCCATATATTCTTTATTAAAATACAATGTGTTGTTACATACATTTGAAATCTTTATGAAAGAATTAGTTGGCTAAATTGCATAAGTGATACTCTATTAAATTTTAGTAGTTAATACAAGTTCTTATTATTTTTTCATTTATATACATATGTTCTTAATATTTTATTTCAAAGAGATTGCTTATATTGTCACTTTCCACTCTAATAGCATCTTAGATTATCTCATCTTAGGTTGAGCTGACCCATTGAAATAAAAAAACAGTTTGCATTTTCTTAACTTATTTACTCCTTTACTATTTATTTTTTCTTCTATATATGTATATTAAAAATTTTTATTGAATTTTACTTTGTTTAAATTGTATTGTATTGTGAGTATAGGTTCATCCAACTAGATTAAAGTTAGTAATGTAGTTAGTTAGTTAATTTTTTTTGTCTACATGTTTTTGCTATTTTAATAAATCTGATGATTCTGTTAATCTAATGTAATTTAATAATTATGTTTGCTTTATACCTTACACAAAAAAACGTGTATCATGCATTAACTAAATAACATAAAAAAGTTCAAGTATAAAACTTATTTAGAATGAATAAAACTTTCATAAAATATTAAATAGAAAACAATCATATAAATATACTTAAAATAACTTATTTAATGTATTGATTGTATATTAAAAGTAAAATTAGATATTTGAACAAATACTAAAAAAATTTAAATATTTAATAATGAAAATGCTATATAATTTCATTTAAAAATATTTGGCAAATTCATTATTATTTTAAATTAAAATTATTAAGTTTAAACTTCAACAATTCTAAAACCAACCAGCATATGCTAAAAATGCTGATGCTAAGAGTACATCTCCAGCAATTGTTGCCATTTGATTTTTAAATGTTTCACTGGTAGCTTCCCATCTTTGACGCTCAGAACTCAAACTTTTCAGTAAAGCAATACTTCGATCAACCTGATATAAAAATGATAAAAATTTCTTAAATATAATCCTTACATTTTATGCATTAAATAGCCAGAAATATTAATTTAATGAATATAAGATCAGTTTTAACATTTTATGTATTATTTGATATATCACTATACCTTTGCTTGAACAGCAGCAAGATCAGATTTGATAGCTTGTGCTTGACTAACAAGATTTGCATATTCTTCTTTATATGCAGCAATACTTTTCTCTAATTGATTAATAATGGCATCAATTTCTTCTGCCTTTTGTTTATTTTCATCTGCTTCAGATTCTAAACTCTTAAGTTCATTCCTTAATGGTTCCACTTGTTTTAACATATCAGCATAATTTATCTATAGTAAAATTATAGTATTAATATATAAAATACTTATATTATATAATTAAATGTAAAACTATGTATATTAACTGTAAAATAAAATTAGATTTGTTGTAAATACATATATAAAGTGGCACTTTGGTTATAAAAGAAAAAAGTTTAAGATGTTATATATTTCATTATCTTACAAGTTAGATTCTGTTAGTGTCTTAGATTTTAGAAGTTATAAAACAAGCATTCCTAGCAGAATTGATCTTTTTGGGATGATCAACATACAAGAAATATTTTTTAAAAATTATAAAATAATTTATAACTTTTTATGTCATTTATAAAATACTAGTTTATTTATTAATGCTAATGATTAAAGAAGACTTGAAACAGTGTTATGATTTTTAAGAAACAAAAACAGCAACAATAACTCATGCAAAATTAGCACAATTCATAACACCTTTTCAAAAAATATTTGACTCCATTAGACCTGATGGATATGACAGATGATGGATACTTAGCATATGTGAATGCAGTATGCTTTGTTGGCTTACTTGGACAAACTGGCATATAATGACTAAAAATCCAATAAGGGCAAGAGAAATGTTCCAAAAGCCTGTCTCCAGTGTCAATGCACAGATACATTCACTAACTACACTTCGTCTCATTGAAACTACAGTTTCTATGAGGCCATGTGCAAGCTCTATCTTAATGTGTCTGTGAAGAGAGTGTGTTCAGAGAGGGCTTGCTCACATTTATATGAATTCATACATTGTTAGAAGCAAGTATTATTGTTTGTCGAGTGACTTTTCATCATTAAGTATGGTGACATTGTCAAGAATGAAAAAATTTACCACCACCTGATGTGTAAGGTGCAGAAGTCAGTCATTTAATGGTTTGAGGTTACTTAAGTGCCAATGGTGTTGGCACCCTGGACTTCTGCAATGGTACAATTATAGCCCAATATTATATCCAAATCTTAAAATAACATGTGTTTGCAATGGAAATTATTCAGTCAACATATTTCAGTATGATAAAGAAGTATTTATTTAACTATAATTATGAAAGCCTGGGTGGTTGACAAATACATTCACATATACTCCCATGGCCTGGAAATACTTATTGCCTATCAAGAACAAGTGGCATTGATTGAAATGGAAAATGGACCAATAACAACCATGAACACTTTGGCAGTTGATAATGTATTGTGCTGAAGAATGGGCTAAAATTCTGGCCACAAAATTGAGCAATTTGGTCATCTCAAATGTCTTGACAACTGGCCAGCATAATAAATGCAAAGGAGGTGTTACATACTGCTAAGTACCATCATCATTATTAACTTAAATGACTTTTTATGACCTTTGTTGGATATGAATTTTTGGACAGTCTAGTACTTTTTGCTTTATTAATTTTTGTTCCACATACAGTTTCCTACTGGTTTTGTCAGTAATAACACTTTATAAAAAGCATCTGTGCTTATATTTTTTGTTTCTTACACATTTGAACAAGCTTCACTATTTTAAGATTGTAGTTTAATAACTTTAGTAACACAGTTCAGGTTCATTTTCAATTATCTGTCTATCTAATTTTTTTTTTTTAAATAAATGTAGGGAGAGAATAGGCAATCACATTTTATGCAATGCATTAGACACACAACATTCAAGAATGTGCTAGTTTCATAATTGCTGATCAATAATAATTCAAAATTATAATATTTACTATCTATTTTGTTACTAAAATACCTGAAGGTCATGAGTTTAAAAGGGAATGAATGTTTCATTATTTATTATTTGACAACTGTCACTGCAAAATTAATAACTCAAGATCATTTCATTTATATCATTTAATAATTAGCAAAAAATCCAGCTATTATCATACACATATGGAAAAATTTACATATATATGTTACTTTTGTTGTTTATGGTAGTAAAGTTTCATTTTGCTAGCATAAAAAATTCTCTCAAAAAAAAATATGTAAAAAGTGACAGTTTGAATATTATTATTAATTTTTTATTAATTTAAAAAAAAAATTTATAGCTAAAATTTTTTGATTATATAATTCATTTCCATAAGTAACCCTGCACAAACAGCCATTTTGTTCTGTGCATTTTGATCAAAACAAACTCAAGCAGTTATTTGACACAAAAAAATGTCCTGCCTTGAAAAATTATAAATACTTAAAATAGAATGCCATCTAGTAGTAAATATGTGAAAAACAGTGTCCAGAATAACGTACAGTAGTGTAGTGCCATCTATGAATGGAATGTTTTATGAAAATCGAAAATTCTCAAATTGACGATAAATCGTCAAGTGATTGTTGTCATTAAATACTCACTTGGCAATATATTGACAAATGATTGCAAAAGGGTTAAGAAAACTTTTTAATAAACCATCTATGAAATCAATGCATTGTGTATACACACAGTTTTATAATGATCTGGGTTGATAATAAAAATTAAGATGTTTGTTCCATAAATTTCAGTTAATATTCATAACAAGACAACTTTAAAACAATTGTATTAACATAGCTTTTTCTGACACTATCTTTAAAATTTATTTCTGGAAAATGTTATTTACATAAATTAAAAATGAATATTACCTGTGCAATAGCCCATTTTACCATAGGTCCACAAGCCAAACTGGCACGATTTACTTTTTCAAAATTATATTCAGGATTATTTAAGTATCTTGTCTTCATTTTATTTCTAATATCATCCCTAATTGACAGAAAAAATTCAAAGTGAAAATCTTAAAAACATGTACAAAAAATCTTTACATTAAAAATTATTTTCAAGTCATTTGAAGTATTTTAACAATTGTATTTCTATTCTAAAGTTTACAGTGGAACTCGTTTTATAACAAATTCCGAACATCTGCAAACTTTTTATTCATTTTTAATATACAAGAATAAAATATTGTATGTTTTCTCTTTTAAAAATAATTTTAATACCTTCAGGATTTAATTCAATTGAATTAAATTCTTCCTTTTGTCAAAAAATACAAATTAAATTTATAAATTTTTGTTTTGGAGATTTACATATATTGAAATACTTGTCCACTACTGAATGAAAGATTTATTTTAATAAGCAAAATCATTCATAAGTAGCTTTTATTATTAGTTTCCAAAGAATATAAAGACAAATTATTCAGAAACAATTATATAAGAAAGGAATTCTTACATAATTTATAGGTTAATTTGAAATTTGTAAATATTGAGCATTTCCTTAGCTTTTAAAACTAATTTAAGTATATAAAATAGTGTTGAAATTTTCACACTTTTTAATGAAAACATAAACTTTGATACAGTATAATAGCAGTCATCAGTTTTGATTAAATAGACATGTTACCAGCAAAACCCGATTTTACGCCAAACTAGTTTAGAATTATTATTCAAGTATATTAATGATTAAATATATTAATAGTTAAAATAAAATTAAAAGGCAATCAATTAGATGAACAATATTTATTCACAGTCTACTTAATTATAAAAAAACGGGGTTGGTATTACCCTAGATATCGAAGATGGGGCTCGTCTCCGATTTCAGCAATCAGAAGACAGGGAACAGTGGGGACGCATGTTCTAACCTAACCTAACCTATTCTAATAAAATACCATAATTATTAGCAACCAAATTATTAGATATAGGTTAGGTTAGGTTAGTGTTAGAACGTGCGTCCACACTGTTCCCTGTCTTCTGATAGCTGAAATCGGAGACGAGCCGCCATCTTCGATACCTAGGGTAAAATTAACCAAAAACGTTATTGATTAGAAGTGACACAACACTTGTACAAAACTATAAAATAAAAATAAGCTAATCAGTACTTACCAATTTGTATTTTTTTATTAAGCCATGCACTTTTAAAAGTAATTAACTTTCGAAAATATTTTTAAAAATTCAAACGAAACAATAAAAATAACTTTTAAAATCAAACTAAAATTAAAAATGAACTTATTTGTGTTTTTTGATAAACTTAAATTAACCATTAATATACTTGAATAATAATTCTAAACTAGTTTGGCCTGACACACTTACGCCAAACTAGTTTGGCGTAAAATCGAGTTTTGCCGGTAACAGACACACATTTATCTCAAATTTTAGACTAGACAGAATTTATCAGATATTTTGTTTCAATTATCATCATCTGATAAATTTTTAGTATTTAATTACAATTATTAGAATGGATAATAGGAAAAAACACATTATTATTAAAAATATAAAATGTATCTATATTACTGTGCACTTAAATCTAATAAGAAAGACATGTAGTTTCAAGTTTTCATAAAAAGTGAAGTTATGCATTTATGTTCTTCATATCTAAAAGATTAAACCCATACATTTATAAAACTAAAATTATTCTTTCTTCAATAATGTTTTCACTTATTATAAGGCAATTTTCTGCTTGCAAAAGAATATAAACAAATAATGTATATACAAAACACAAACTTAAAACTGAATAAGTTTAGAATAATTATAAAACATAAATAACCTCTATTTGACTGGAGAAACAATAAACTTACTTAAAATACCCAACTCCAGTGTGCATTTGAATGACTGCAGAACCTGAAAATGGAGGCATAAGAACTTTGGTGCTAAATATCCCACATTACTGTTGGAGTTTGGTTATTTTAAACAAGTCTATATAACATAAATTAACATAATTTTAAGTGAAACTAACTAATGGTTTTCTGTATCTAATGATGTAGTTATATTTTGATTTTAACTTGTTCTTTGTTTAAACTTATCAAGGATATCATTTAAAAAATGTAAAACATTCTTTTATATTCATCTGTCAACATGATTTTTTCCAGAACCATCAAATTCATGTATGATTCAAGTTTTGACTTTCATTCCCACCAAACTTGTTTTGCACCAAATAGCTTTTTGAAGCATCAGGTTTAATGTCAATAATACTTATGGTATAATTTTTTTCTATTTAATTTTTTTGAGTTTATTTCAGCATATAGTTATTGTTATTTGCTAAGTAGAACAGAAATGAAACAACAAAATTTCGTTATTTGGAAGCCATTCTGTATTTAACATTTAATGAGGTGAAAGCAGTTTCATCTTAAATTTCTTTTTTTTTTTTTTGCAATTTAGTTATATTTATACTGTATTTACATCTACAATAAACTGCTAACAAAAAATGGAAAAAAAAATGTTTAAGATGATACCTTCTGAACTGTACACCAGGAATGCACAGACTGCAACCCTCCATTTATTTGCTAGCAGTTCCCCCACCATTATTTTTAACTCTGAAATAATGTCCACACTTGAATGTATTTCATGATAATTTAATTGAAAATTAATAACACAGCTTCAAATTCCCACAACTGATTCAAATAAAAGCTATTTATGTCTTATTGAATACCTTCTATGAACTCACAAAGTTTAGTAATTATATATCCAATAGAAATTTTTATTCTTTTGACTTTTTTTCAGTTCCCACCTTCAACAATGCTATGGATGACTGAATAATCGGTAATCTATTCAAGTATACTTGGTAAAGTCAACACATCTGGCAAGATAGCAATCTCCCCCATAGAGATTTTTGGAAGTTTTCTGCAAAACATCAGTAACAGCTGTGGTAGATAACTTTCAAGGTTTTTTTAATGGCCCTCCCGTAAGTCAGTGGATCTATGTGGCCCTTGATCTTAACAAGTCTGTTCATCCCTGCTGTACACTGACAAGTATTCAGAGTTACAGATAATGCAAAGATTTTATTTCTATTCTAGCACTTTTTTTTTTGTGCAGGTTATATGCTACTATAGGTTATTTGAACAAAACTACAGTATAATAAAAAAAAATTTTATTTGATAATTTCTACAACTGGAAAAAAATAAACTAAGACTAAGAAAATTTAAAATTCAACTTTTTAATGAAAAAATAGAAAGTACTTGTAGGTTCCGATAGAAAAACTTCACTGATTTCGGCATTAAACTATTTCTTTTTTTTTTATTACCACTAGCACTTTCGACGAGTTTATAATCGTCATCTTCAGTGAAAGATTATTTTAAAACGAACGTGCAGAATGTCTAAGGAACAGAATTTTTGAATTCAAAAACAGGCATCCGGTAATTCCGTTACGAACGTGCAAAAAGATGTTGGCATGTTCGACTTCTTAAATCTACAGTGCAGGCGGCGCATGCATGGAATTGACACCGCGATGGCGATACGATATTAGGCGCGTTTCGTTGCTTAAGCGCTGATACAATGCTACCCACTCTCCGGGTAGATCTAGAGTGGGGACATTGCATGCTTCCGTAGTAGTTGTGAGTAGCGCTTCCCAGATGAGTACAAGCCTTCGATTGTTGCAACATTTTATTATTTCCGCTCTGGACCACAGGGGGTTGTAGCCTTGCTCGAGAACTTTTTTAGCGAGCTCTGTAGTATATTTTCCCTTGGCTACATCATCCTGATGCTCTGCTAGACGGGAGGCGAGCATTCTTGTTGTTGCTCCGATATATCTTGTGCTACCTCCCCTTTCTTCTAGGTGTATTGCGTAGACTCCTGATTTTTCTAAAGTGGTTAGCTTGTCACGATCATTACAGATGCACCTACGTAGGTTTGGTAGAGGGGTTATAGGTAGATTGTAGTTGTACCGCCGAAAGATACAACTGATGCGTATAGAGGGTGGTCCGAGATACGGCAATGGAATCTGGATCATGGATGTTTTTTTCTTTTTTGCGCATCGTGGTACATGGGAATAGGGACTCCTTTACCCTGCAAAGTACATGCTCATATTTGCCACGCGTGAATCCTGCACGAGATACCGCCACTCTGATGATGTCTAATTCACTTTTTATTGCTATCTGCGTTGATGGAAGCAATAGCGCCCTTCTAACAAGTGCAGCAATGACAGCATTGATATATCTCGATGGTTGGAAAGCATCTGCTGGGATAATAGACGGTAACTCGTTAGATTTGTGATGAACTGCAAATTGCGGCCCCTCAACCGACTTTTTTATGCACAAATCCAAGAATGTTATTGATTCATCCTGCTCTTTCTCCCAAGTGAAACTGATTGTGGGGTATATGCTTGCTAGTTGCTGCACACATTTGAAAAATTCCTCCTCTGTATTCTTCCATATTATTAAGATGTCGTCGACATAGCGCAGATATAGTGACGGATAACTGGTGACAAGAGGAGAGTGGAAAACTCTACGCTTGATTTCTCTCATAATGAGCTCAGCTAAGACTGCAGATAGCAGGGAGCCCATAGGAACACCTCGCTTTTGCAAGTAGATGTTCTTGTTGAAAAGAAAATAGTTGTGCTCGGTGATGAAAGTTAGGGCGTCACGTATGTCTAGCACCTGTTGTATGTTAAAACCTTTTCTGATGATCAAGGTGTTGGCAAGCATTACGGCTTCCAAAACAGGCACAGATGGGTATAATGACACCACATCCAATTTGTAGAGAGTATAGGAGCATCGGTGTGTTCTACTTATGCTGGAAACAATGGCAGACTTGGCAGCCACAGATGATGGGGTAACGTACGGTGAATCTGGAAGAAGTTCAAGTTTTAAAATTAATTCTTTTCACCTGAAGATGATGATTATAAACTTGTTGAAAGTACTTGTAGCCTGCCACCTAGGTTGTTCTGACAACACTGTGAGATGGTGTTGGAACTGTGGATGATAGAGAGCTTGACACGTCACCCAGGCTCAGGATGCCCTTAGCAGACCACTAGCCTGCGAGGACTGCAGATACTCTGACAAGCATGCACACAGCCAACTATATCATTGTCCACCATTTGGGTACAGGTGGTGCCCCTGTGTCTATCCATGCATTTTTGAGGCACCTGGGTGAGGAGCATTTGATATCATGGCAACCATTTTATGTGCTGCCATTGACATCCACCCACTGTTGACCCCATTTAGAGTAGTGTCACTCCTGATGGGATTGGACCACAACAGAATGGAATCTACAGTGCTGAATCCAGATTCAGTTTGGGCACTGATGATGACAGTCTTTGTGTCTGGAGGCCCTGTAGTGAATGCCTCAATCCTGCCTAAGCTTTGGAGAGGCACAATGTCCACCAGGGTTGTGGAGTTGATGTCAGAGTCAGAGTCGGAAAAAATGTGTTGACTCTGATTCCCGCATTTTAAATTTACTTGTTTTTTTATTTAAATGAAAGAAAATTTATTATATATTTATTAATTTTTAAAAATCATTTTATATTTTGTTATAATTCATTTATTTTAAATACAAAATGCATCAATTTAATTTATAAAATATGTAGTGTTCTTTGTAGTATTTGTGTTTAGTAATTAAATTATTTTGATCCAATTGAACTTAAATATTTTTGAATCATTCCTTTATTATCCCTGCTCTAAATAAGTACTCTATTTTTCTGAATGAGCCAGACTAATTGATCAGAATACCAGGTGTATAAGCTTAAATCTGCTGTTTGCTAATAGATGGTGTAAGTGAATGTATTAAGCTACCATGGAGATGCCATACTATTTTAAAATGATTTTGACATCTGTCAGTATTAATCAGTGCACATCATCAGCAATTTCATACAATAACATACATTTTTCCTTTGGTAATCATGTCTAGTTTTGTGCCAGAAAAAGAGCATATGCTCTTTTTCTGGCACAAAACTAGACATGCTCTTTTTCTGGCACAAAAGCAGAAAAGCAGAGCTTTTCTGCTTCAATTTGAAGAAATCGGCTGCCAAAACACATCAAATGCTTGTGGAGGCCTATGGCGACAGTGCTTTATCAGAAACCACGTGCAGAGATTGGTTTTGTCAGTTCAAAGACGGCAGTTTTGACCTGAGCAACAAGAAGCATGAAAATCGGCCCAGGAAGGTTGAGGACCATCAACTGCAGGCTCTTTTGGATGAGGACAATACAAATTGCAAAAAATGCTTGCCGAGCAATTGGATGTTACTCAACCAGCCATTTCCATGCGTCTACAGGCCATGGGAAAGATTCAAAAGATCAGAAAATGGGTGCTGCATGAATTGAACGATAGGTAGATGGAGCGATGCCAAAACACATGCAAAATTTTGCTCTCCAGACAAAAAAGAAAGTCGGTTCTGCATCGGATTGTAACTGGTGATGAAAAGTGGATATATTTCGAGAATCCTAAACGCAAGAAATCGTGTGTTGATCCAGGCAAACCATCAACATCTTCCCCAAGACCAAATCGCTTCAAACGGAAGATGATGCTGTATGTTTGGTAGGATCAGCAGGGTATCATCTACTATGAGCTGTTGAAACCACTACAGAATGGAACCAGGTGGGCATTGACAGTTTCACCAAACTGTCAACGCCCACCGCTACCACCAACAACTGATCAAATTACACCATGCTCTGCATGAAAAAATGTTGGATTATTAGTAAAGACACGACAAGCTGATTTTTCTCCATGACAACGCACCATCGCACGCATCAACATTGGTCCGAAACTACTTGGAGACACTCAACTGGGAGGTGCTACCCCAACCCGCTTATTTACCAGACCTGGCCCCTTCTGACTATCACCTGTTTTTGTCAATAAGCCACATGCTCGCTGAGCAACTCTTCAATTCTTACAAAGACGTCCGAAAATGGCTTGCCTCGAAAGAGAAGGAATTTTTTTGGCGTGGTATCCACACATGGCCTGAGAGATGGAAAAAAATGTGTCGCTAGTGAGGGAAAGTACTTTGAATAAATTTGTTTTCGCTTTCTATGAAAAAAACGTGTGTTTTTATGACTAAAAACAGCAGATTTAAGCTTATACACCTGGTATATATTTTTCTTTTCTGAAGAAGGGGCTGAAGTAGCTAGATCGCACACTTTTTAGTTGGACTAACTCTTCTGGAAGGGTGAAATTGAAGTGCAAATGCTATATGTACATGTAGAATTTTATCGCCCCCTTTTTCCTCTTATTAAATATTTGTTAAAAATTAATTTTTTAATACAAATAAATATTAATGTAAGTTAAATATTAAAAATACTAACTATAAAAGTATTTGGGTAAATGCTTGGGACTCCTTTCTTAGTTCAGAGTAGGGTATACCCCTATGAAAGCCTCTGCCTCCCATAAAATGACTTGGTATTTAATTTTGTTGGGAGTAGGAGTCAGCCCTACTAAAATTATCAGGAGTCAGAGTCAAGTGTTTTTTTACTGACTCCGCAGCCCTGCTGCCCACACAGCTGGTTTGATGATCTCGAGGTGACCTGCTCTTGGTAGTGATGGCACATCACATACGAGAGCAGGTCTCTTCTAGCAGTAATTCAAGGGACCATGACAGCCTAGTGATATGTTAGTGATAAACTGCAGCCACATGTGTCTCCTCTCATAGCAGTGCTCCCAAGAGCCATTTTCTAACAGGATAATGCTCAACCACACATAGCAAGGGTGTCACAGGACTGCCTCTGCCACATTGCCATACTTCTCTGGCCTGCCCAGTCCTGATTTGTCACCAATTGAACATGTTTGTGATCACCTGGAATTCCAAGTTGGACAGCCTAGAAGTTTGGACTAAGAAGCTTGCAGCAACTGTGGACCAAGATACCAAAGGACACGGTAAGGCACCTGTATGCATCCATGTCTGTCCATATCACAGAGTATTCAAACTAGAGGTGGCCCAACAGGATACTTTATTGCATATATTATAACATTTAAAAAATGTTTTAATTCTTGATTAAGTGAAAAAAAAATTCAATATTTTTCAGATTGAATAATAAAATTGCTTCAGGTAGATTTAAAAAAAATAGAGAATTAAAAAATATTTAATTGAATATAAATTAAACTAATCCTAAATTAAATAAATTCATTATAATAAAATACATAAATGAATACATATTCTAACTAAACACATGAATTTTTCAGTATTATCTAAATTTACAAATTTCAAATTAATACTTTACATTAGTCAAATTAATGAAACTTGAAAAATTGCAGTTAACCATAGATATTTCATGTAAACAGTGATTGTATATTAAAAAAAATTTATTTATTGAAAGTTTATCATTGTCTTTATATACAAAAATTAACTAAAATATTATTTTCATGTTTTCTTATTAAAGATTAACAATTACAATCTTAAAATATTAAAAGCTTTTAAAAGAAAACAATGGAAGAATTCAGGAAAATAACTAATGTAAGAACTTAATACAAACAAAAAACTTTTGGAATACTAGAAAATAAATTTTTCATACTACAATAATTCCATTAAATAATCTTTTTGTATGCATGCCTAAATAATTTACAACTTAAAATTAATATTAATCATCATCAGTTGTAAATTAAAATAATATTTTTAAGTTTTCAATAATTATTTTCTGCAACAGATCTAGTTATTATTTTAAATTATAATTATTGTATGGGTAGTTTTTAAAATGAAAATTAGGAACTCGTTATAAAGGAGTTCTACTGTATAAAATTGTATTTTTTTTTTCTTTTTGGAATAGATACACAGCACATGCAAATGACAACATGACATTCATTACTCCAATATCGCATAAAAGCCTTACGCCAGTGTTTCAGAAGAGAAGTTCACAATGGTAGGAATAAAGTTTTCTCGAATGATGACTGAACGTATAGCTCTCCAATCTGGAGCTGGTTCTCCAAGCAAAAGACAAATTGATTCCAGTGCCATCTTCACAGGTGGAGGTGGATTGCTCATGGATCTTACCTCCACTAAATGCTGTCTCTTGATACCCTTCACCGCTGAACAATTCAGGAAATTAAGCGGTCAAGAAATTAAGAATACCATTTTAACAACAAACATATTTAGGGAACCAATTAATTGATTTCCTAAATATATCAATAAATTGACTAATTTATAACAATTTAAAGTTTATTATAGTTATATTTAAAAAATTTTTAACATCTAACTTACTCTAAATATACTATTATTCAATATAATGATATGTAGCTTTTTAAAGGCTTAAATTATTTTCTTTTCAGTTTGCATAGTTTATAAATAATATTTGTACATAGAAATATATTTATACACATTTCTTCTATAGAATTTTTAAGAATTAAAAAACAAATCTATTATCTAATATTACTTAGATATTCCAATATTAAAAATTTAGTGTACTAGCTCATATCATCATATGATTATTATATGATATCTTTGCAGATGTGTGTTTATTGAAGATTGTGTTCAAAATTAATCTTTCCACAAGCAAACATCTACACAGATATCACCTGAAAAGAGAAAAAAAATTATGTCAGTAGCCTTACGTAATATCATCAGTGTGGAAGTTGACAATGATGTTAATAAAGTTTTCCCGAATTATGACTGAACGAATTGCCTTCCAATCTGATGTAGATTCACCCAATAGCAAACAGATGGATTCAAGTGCAAGTTTAACAGGTGGTGGTGGATTGGCCATGGAACGAACTTCTACTAAATGTTGCTTCTTGATAGATTTAACAGCTAAGCACAACACAAAAGCCACAAATCACCAAAATAAAATTACAACACTTAAAATAATAAAAATTGCAAATAAAACTGGAATAAAAGCGATCATTATACTGAAGCAGGTATTTATTGAATTTGGGGAAAAATGAAAATAACTAAAAATAAATATAAAAAGTGCAATACTAATAATAATAACTATTAATAAAATAAATTTATTAACATTCAAAATAATTTTTGAAACGTTCATGCAATAAACACATACACAACATCATTAAATTATTGTAAAAATTTTTAAAGAACTTGGATTTATTTTATTCAACTGAACTGATGTATAATACAATATTAATATACATAGTACAGTTTTTCTACTGATTTTAATTTAAAACTTAAAATTAATAGAATTTCAAAAAATTTTCTACATTAAAATCAATTATATTAGCTATAAAATGTTTTTACCTATTTATAGTTATAAAATTTGTTAAATATATATCTATTAGTGAATATATTTTTACAAGATAAACAAAATAAAAATATACTGCATATTTCAAATTATTTTTTTATCAAACACAATGCATCAAGTTCTAAGTTCTCTCTCTTTTTCGTAATCAGTCCAAGATAGATAAGAGAAACAACTATACAAGTTAAACCAGTTAATGTCAGACCACAACACAAATGGTAGCACTGTACTAGCTGTACACTAGTAATAATTTGGTTAAAGTTTACCTAGGGAACCCCAATGGCCGCACTTCCGGTCGCCATTTTGTTTACTGTACTACGCACGCATACTATGTTCAAAAACTTATGCATATTAGTTAGTATTTAGAATTTATTGAAAAAATAATTATTAAATTAATCTTAAAACATTTATTTTTTACTATTTTGCAAGTTCAGCTAGCTATGAAATAAAACAAACTTTTACTCACGTGTTTGACGCTCTGTCATACATTTTCTTTCCATTTTTTCTCACTTTTCTTTGTTTTGCAAGCTCTATCACTAGTGTTTCTCTTTTTACTTGATATTTTTACACGTTTTTTAGTTTTGCCACACGAATGGGCCTTACTTTTTTTTACCTTCTTACACTCGTCGCTTTGTGGAGCAGCTGGAACGGACTCCGGTTCTTTCTGTTTCGGCTCGATTCCAGACCCGGGATAAATAAAGCTCAAATGTTTTATAAAAATTTGAAAATGTTCACCTGCAGATTTCAATTGCAATTTGTGAGATTTCTTATACATAAAAGAATACAGATAGGATTCTGACAATTCCTCTGTATAATGTACTGGAAGATGTTTCCTGTTTTTTAAAAACCTCCACAATCTTTCAATTTTCTGAGTGTTTGCTCCTGTTTTCGGATCCACGAAATTTACGACATTTCCCACATTTGTCGCATACATCTTCTACATGTTGCAAATTCAAGAAAATTGCAAATTTCACATCACTAGGTATTTTCTTATCTATTGTCAAATCATCGAAACCAGAGTACATTAATCGAAAGAATCGACCAGAGGTACAATTAATCCAAAAATTTTCAGAATTAATGACTGCAGCATCCATTTTCTCGCCCCCTCCCAAAAAAAAAAAATTTCTGACAACAAACACAAATATGATAAAATTATTAAATTTGCTACACATTGCACCACGAAAAGTAGACGGAATAGAAACTTACCTATTTACTATTAAAAAATAGCAGAAAGTAGCACTTTTTCTTCAAAAATGTTTAACTGGTCAAAAAAAACCACACACAGCAGTCGAGCCGTCACGAAAAACAATAAATTTGCATACGATAGCATTATTTAAAAATTGCGCCACCTACACCGAATTTCTAACATCACCTGCCGTCGAGATTACCGGAAGCGCGGCCATTGGGGTTCCCTAGGTATACTTTAACCAATAATTTTATTATGACCTGTTTGTGACATCGTCAAACCAAGATTAACATGTTATAATCCATTATCTGCATTTATGTTTATGTGTTTATTTGTTTGTATTTGTGTTAAGAGAGAGAGATTCAATAACAGGTGACAGAGATATGTAATGATGTGATGGACACAAAAAGCATATACTCCTGGATGTGGCAGTTCCATGAAGTCTAACACATCTTGCCTCAAATCAACTTTTCCAATAAAAACTACCTGAGTAATAGTAGTAGTTATGTTCTTACAATGCAGACCTTATGCAAAAGCTTTTGCCGACTTTACAGCATAAACAGTTATAGAATGCTTCATAGTTCTATTTTCACAAAGACAATGCTTCCACTCATTATACAACTTTGATGAAAGAATTTAGAAAAAAATGCATTGAAATACATGTCTATTTTATATTATTTGTAAATTACAAAATCAACAAGCCAACTGCTATGAATTCACAGAAGGACACTGTGTGTGAAATGGATTATTGAAACCAAATTTGAAAATACATATTACTGAAAACCATCTGAATGCATGACAATTAAAAAAATAGCAAGTATCCTTGTGTTTCTGAGGAAATTCCAATGGTTATCGTAAATGCTTTACACTTGCAATGTCATCATATGCAAGTTCAAAAAGCAACACACTAATCTCAGTTAAGGTTGTTACAATCAATAATACAATACATCAAATCTTAGGACACTTGTGCCTTTGACCATGTAAGTTACAAATAATTATACAAGGTAATAGGTTAACCTGAAGGAATATGCAATGACTATGCCTGATAAAGTGGACAGATATAATAAATTTCTGCAAAAAGATTATTTTTCCCAATAAAGCAATGTAACATATTTCAGGGAAAGAATAAATGTATAAGATTCTGTAAAGTAAAATTTTGTCACATGAGAATACATCAGAATCTCAAAATGGATATGCATAATTTTAAAAAATGCATCACTGAGTGATGGTTGACATACTTCTCTATAAATAGCTAAGAAATTCTGCCCCACAGTATACAAAGCTCAGAAATTTCTTGAAATATGGTAAACAGTCTAAAGAATATTTTCAACCTTGAAATGGCTCCAGTCAATGACCTGTACAGATGTTATGCACAAACAGTTATTATTTCAAAAATGACCCTTGTATATGTATACACACACACAATGTATATTGTATATAATTGTCACAAGAAACTTTAAATATAGTCAGGAAAATTGTTATTAATAAGTTGTAAATATATTCTGCATATTCAAATATTGCTTGTATATGGTATGAAGAACATTTGTGGATATGCATGTTTCAAATCATAAAAAATCCTACCATTCTTCCTATTCTATTTATATTTTTGTCAAAGGACTGACACTGTATAAAGAATTTATATTATAATAATGCATTATAATGGAAATATAAGTGTACATTAAATAATGAAAACAAAAAATCTTTATTTTGATCAGTGTTTAATTTGTAATAATGGCAAATTTGCTTCTGTTCAGTTTTTAATGGTACTTTATATCTTGATTTTTTGTTCTAAATATAAAAATAGGCAATCTAATAAATACAGTGGAAACTCAATTATTGGAACTTGATGGGATCAGGGATCTTTTGGATAAACAAAATTTTGGGTAATCCATACACTTGTTTGTTTTTATGTATTAGGTTCATCAAGCATTGTGTATTTATGCATTTAAATTTTCATAAACATAAATACTGCAATGCTATTAATGTATTTGAAAGTAAATTAATTTACTCAAAATGTAATGTAATGACCTAGTTTTGAATGTTACAATTGATAGATATGCAGTAATTTCTAATTATATGAAGAGTTTGGTCTCTGTATTATGCTCTGTGGTGTACTGTACATCTGAAGTTTCAGATAATCAAGTTTCTACTATATATACTTTTGTTTATTATTAATAGATAGATAATAGAAATTGAAAAGTAAATAAATAAAACTTAAAACTATACAGCCACAGATTTTAAAAGTTGAATTTGATCCAGACTAAAAATGTATTTTTTTAAGAATGTTTTAAAATCTCTTCTTTTACTCCAATACAAAATTCTCAAATCTCAAATATTACATAACAAGTTCATTAATTTAAATCAAATCATCACAAAATATAGTTTTTTAAAAATTTTTAAAATTATTTGCATTTTTGCAATAATTCTGTAGACTTACTAGTTATTACCATATTTTCGCAGAATGACCGGCATGCCAATCTATAAGGGGAAACCACAAAATCAGATATTTCTGTATGGTAAAAGTTGGCATGCTGGTTTAAGTGAGGTTATACATCCCTCTCTAGAGAGTGCATTAAAAAAAAAAAAATGAACGAGTTATGTCAAGTAAAAATGAATGAGATTTTTTATTCTAAAACTGAAACTGTCAGCATTACATCAAAACCTATGATTATATGTTTAATTTCTTCATTTTGTCTTCTTTCTAACAACATTAAAATACTCTTGGAATTCCGAAAGTGCTTTTTTTTGTGTGTGTATTTGATTGCTATTTGATTCAAATTGATTTTATTGTTATTTGATTTAATGTGTTTATTCTTGTGTTTTTGAACACAAGAATACACACATTAAATTTAAGAAACTCATTGTAAATTATCTCAACTTACACCAATTAACGTTGACTTTAGGTAAAATTTGAGAGAAAGGTATTATTTTTAAGGTTGGGGTAGATGGTACAGGACAATAAAACAATGACTCAGTCAGTGTGGGCACTGACTGAGTCATTGTTTTATTGTCCTGTAAATGAAAACTCTCTTCCAGATTTTAAGTCAGTCAAATTACAGTGCTATTATTTTATTGTATTTGGAAGAATGTTTTCTTTAACGTTTAATTAACAAGTAGTTTTGTTAGATCTGATTAATATCATATTTTAGTCACAGTTTAACAGACATGCTGTAAACCCCAAGGTTACTGGCATGCCAATCCCTGTTTTTATGCGGAATGCTGGTTATTCTGCAAAAATATGGTAAATATTCTTTTATTTATATGAAATAGTAATTATTATAATAGTAATACTATTAAAAAAATAAATAAAAATCTGCCAAGAAAGTATTCTTCTCCAATAATAATAATAATAATAATAAATTCAAGAATATGAAGTATATGGTGGCTGTGCTTCATATCTAAATTTTAAATTTAATTTTGCATAAATGTATGACCTTAATTTTGCAAAAGGACAGAATAAATAATAATAATTGCATATTTTCCTTTACCTTAATTTACATATACATGTAAATTTGCAATTTTATTACCTTGCTGGGCTTCAATAACAGCTGGTTCCACTTGAGCAAGATCTTTCATTACACTAGCTCGTTTTTCAACTATTTTTTCTTCTTGTTTCTAATAAAATATAGAAATTTTTAAAAATCAAATTCAATATTGAGAAATATAAACATGTTTTATTCAAAAATAAATATTACTCTTAATGCTGCTTGAATTTCATGAGACTGTACTTTTTTCTTCTCTGCTTCTTGTTGATCTTTTAACTAAAAAACATCTTAAATTAATATTATACAGAATTTATTATTATTGATGAATATCAAATAATAATTAGATTATTAAGCAATTATTTAAGATATTCTGTTGTTATATTTTGAAAGTGTAACTGGTTAAGAGGTGATGGAATGTAGGTTGGCCATCAAGAAGTTAGTCACCACTTGTTCTCCAGATGTTGCCTGTACCACACCTCCCTCATGACTGCTCTGGCATCATGTAAAATGCCACCTTCAAACTCCATCTTGCTACTTACTCTGTTATGGTATGTAGATATAATTTGTTTTGTATAACATCATTACCTTATTATTCCACTAATTTTAATACTGTTTGTATTAGTAACCTTTATGTCAAGATACCATGTAACATTATGAAGTCACCTTAAGCCCGTCTTCTCTGCACCTATTTAATGTTCAATGATCATATCTTTATAGCAGTTCCTTTATCTTGTATAATTTTAAGCATTATAACCTTTTTACATGTATACCAACTGAAGAGGAACTATTCCGATAGTCCGAAATGCATTTTGGTTATTTCATGTTAAAGAAATGATAATTAAAAACGTTTGGAGACGAGAGTTTTTTGTAACGGCCAAGTAACGGCCAAGGGCGTCAGCCATATTGTTTTTTTTTCTTGTTCTTGTGTAACGACCCGCAAACCGCATTAAACTTTTATCAAACCGCAAGTGTTTTCTTTCATATTTATACAGTCCATTAAAGATCGACAAACATCTGGTCCGTCGAGGCGGATGAGAAGAAAAGAGACAATTTCGCAAGCAAATAAGATTGAGTTCAAACTTCATTAAGTCGCCTATCCAAGGTAGGAAGAATTTATTTGTCCGTTACACGTGGTAGAGAGTTTAAAATGGATCAGCTCGAGAAATTAAGGAAAAAACGCGCTTCGATAAGAGCTAGTGTGACGAGATTAATTAGTAAAGTCGATAGTCTAGTTGAAAGCGACGATAGAGAGACAGAAACCTTTCTAGAAATATTGGATCAGTTTAGTCGAAAGGAAGAGTCGTTGAGAACGTTAAACGGGGAGATTGAGGGCCTCATTACTAGCCCAACTGACTATGACACTGAGATAGTCAATAGTGAAGAATATGAGGACAAAATTATAAGTTGTAAATTTAAGATCCAGTCTCGTATTAAACGATTAGAAGCAGATTCGTCCGTCGTTATGGTGAGTCAGGCCCCCGTAGGTCGAAATAACTCCGCTAATATTAAATTACCAGAGATTCCTCTACCGAAATTCTCTGGAAGATATGAAGAATGGAGTAACTTTAAAATGCAATTTGATAATATCATTTCGTCAAGCGAGCAACTATCGGCTGAACAGAAACTACATTATTTGAAAGCTGCTCTCATAGGGGAAGCTAAGAGTTTAGAAACGTTAAATGATTCATTTGCTTCATTGTTTCAAGCGTTACAAGAGAGGTACGAAAACAAGAAATTAATAGTAGAAACCCATGTTAATGCGATTCTGGACTCTGTAAAACTAGCTTATGAGTCAGCAAAGGGTTTGAGGAACTTAATTGATCTTGTGAATCGGAATATGCGAGCTCTAAAGGTCCTGGGATATGAAAGGAATGAGCTCTCCGATATCTTAATTCTAAACATTGTACTTCAGAAACTGGATAAGGAGACACTAAAACAGTACGAGTTCAGTATTAGTTCGAATGACGTTCCTAAGCTAGATAATTTGATTTCATTTTTGGAAAAGCGTTCTCAGATTTTAGAAAATATTAATAAGGCCACGTTCGTGAAGCCAAGGTGTAATCAAGATAGAGTTAAACCGAGAAACTTATTTGTGAAATGTAACAATTCTATGTCTCGTTGCATTTTATGTAAGCAGAATCATCCTGTTTACAATTGTGATTCTTTTCTACAGTTGGAAGTCTCCCAAAGAAACGATGTTGTGGCCAAAAACAACCTCTGCTTCAATTGCTTAAGTGATCGGCATAAGTTATCACATTGTAACTCCAAAAGCTGCTGTAAGATATGCCGAAAGCGACATAATACATTACTGCACCAAGAGAAACAAGCTATAATTGGTTCAAATGCACCAGTGATCGACAGCAAACCGATTTCAACCAAGCAGGATCTTAATCCCGACGCAATAGAGTTTCGTGAGAGTATACCTCACTCACTATCATGTATTGACAAGGGAAATAAGACAGTAATTCTCTCGACAGCCATGGTTTGGGTTTTAAATCATACTACCGGAGCCAGCATTCAAGCGCGCGCAGTATTGGACTCGGGCAGTATGTCAAATATCGTAACTAGAGATTTCGCAAGTCGTCTGGGCACACCGCAAGAAAGAATCGACCTCACAGTCTCTAGTATAAGCGGAAATAAAACCTCGGTCAAGTTTAAGCTGCCTGCTACAATAATAAACGGTAATGGATCCTTTTCTAAGACGCTAGAGTTCTTAGTGGTGCCAAGGATCACGGATTTACTTCCGGTTTCCTCTCTACACGTCAGCAAAACAGAAATACCCCGTCAGTTAGCTGATCCAAGATTTGCTACACCAGGCAAGATTGACATGCTTATTGGAGCTGAAGCATTTTTTGAAATAGTCAAGAACGATCAAATTCGTCTATCGTGCAACAATAACCTAACATTTCGCAACACAGTTTTTGGATACATCGCTACTGGGTCCACAGACTCTAATGATCAAGATAAATATTGTGGACTAATATCAGAGTCTGAATCAATCGATAAATGTTTACAAAGGTTCTGGCAAATAGAAACTCTTACAGAGGCTCCAAGTTTGATGAGTAAAGAAGAAGAGTATTGCGAAGATCATTATCAAAGAACTCACAGACGTAATGAAGATGGGAGATACATTGTGCAGATGGCAACCAAGGAAATACAAAACTTGGGAGAGTCAAGGAAGTTAGCATTGAAGAGATTGAATCAATTGTGGAAGAGACTATCAAGGGACAAACAATTAAAGGAGTTATATCAGAACTTCATGAAGGAGTATTTGGACTTGGGCCACATGGAAAGGGTGCAGGAACCTCCCGCTGATCAGACAGCATACAATATATGTTACTACCTTCCGCATCACGGTGTGTTTAGACCAGACAAAACCACTACAAGGTTAAGGGTAGTCTTCAACGCATCTGCTCCCACAACTTCTGGGCTGAGTCTAAATGATCATCTCTTGAAAGGTGAAGTAAAGGAAGATGTTTTCGAGATCATGACAAGATTTCGAAAATACAAGTACGCTTTTACAGCAGATATCCAGAAAATGTTTCGTCAAATTCTAATTGAGCCCTCGCAACGAGATCTCTTAAGAATTGTTTGGAAGAACGAGGAAGAAGAGATGCCAGTCACCTACAGACTGAAAACTGTGACTTATGGAACCGCCAGTGCTCCCTTTCTGGCAGTGAGAACCCTTAAGCAGTTGGCTTACGATGAAGCAGCAAGATATCCTCTGGCCTCTAAAACCATATTACGAGATGTCTACATGGATGACATTGTGTCAGGTGAGCAAGATTTCGATGCTGCCCTCGAACTACAATCTCAGTTGTGCAACATGTTGAGCACATGTGGAATGACACTACACAAATGGAACTCTAATTCAATGAAATTGATGAACAGTAGTTCACCAGAAAATAAGGAACATTGCTTTTCCTCAAGTGCGGAACCAACAGTAAAAACCTTAGGCATTATTTGGAAGCCGGTTGAAGATCAGTTCATATTCAGGGTATCGATTCCAGAAAAATTGCTTTATACAAAACGAGAAGTATTGAGTGTCATCGCCAGACTTTATGACCCCTTGGGTCTTCTGGGACCAGTTATAACTCGAGCAAAGATCTTTCTACAAAAGCTGTGGCTCATTAAGCTCGACTGGGAGGATACTCTACCAGAAAACCTTAACTATGATTGGGTGAACTTTGTGTCGTCCTTGAAAGCCCTGGACGATCTTAAGATCACTAGATATATTTTAACAGATCCACTTCAAAGGGCTGTCTTGCTAGGATATGCAGATGCCTCGGAGTCAGCTTATGGAGCAGTAGTTTACATGCATTGCATAAAGGAAGATGGAACTGGCAAGACACGACTTATTGCTAGTAAATCTCGTGTCGCTCCTCTTAAGGTTATGACAATCCCTCGATTAGAGCTATCAGCTTGTCTAGTACTGTCTCAACTTGTCAAAAAAGTACGCTCATGTCTGCAAATGGATATAGCTGAAGTGATCCTACACACAGATTCAACTATTGCCATCGCTTGGATCAACACTCCCGCATATCGCCTGAAGACCTTTATTGCGAATCGTGTGGAAAAGATCCAATCTATTACTGAAGGCTGCCACTGGAAACATATAACTTCCCACTCCAATCCTGCAGATGTAGTTTCTCGGGGTTTAAATCCGCAAGATCTACTATCCATGGAATTATGGTGGAGTGGAGTGCAGTCTCAAGTAGCACCAACCGTTCAACGTCAGGATGAATATGCCATCGACACTTCCTCCGATGAAAAATATCTATCTGAGCTTAAAAAACAATCGCATGTTAATTTGGTGTCAGTGTCAAGCTCTGACCTTGACAATACCCTGTTTGAACTTAGTAATAATTACATCAAATTAATTCGCATACTTAGTTATATTTTCCGGTTTCTACATAACATAAAACACGTAACTCGTCGATTTGGCCCTTTATCAAGGAAAGAACTCCAAGAGTCCAAAATTTATTTGATCGGCAAAGTACAAGGAATGGCCTTTGCTGAGGAAATAAAAACATTGCAAATGGGAAGGAATCTAACGAAGGGTCAATTAAGCAGATTACATCCTCTTCTCTAAAAGATGAAACACCTCCCACCCGGAAGTTGGTCGCTGGGCCGTGTACAGGAAGTTATCAAAGGACCCGACGGGAAGGTGAGAGTTGTTCTGGTGAAAACTCCTCAAGGTGTTTTTAAGAGAAGCATAACAAAATTGTGCCTGTTACCATCCATCTAGAAAGAAAATGTGATTCTCCTTGGTGACCTACACGTGTCATTTCTGTTGTAATTGTTAAATTTAAATTTAATGTTTAACATTGTTTATTGAAGTATTACTTCAACGCGGGCCGGGATGTTGCCGCCTCGAGCGCCACCGTATTTTTTGTGAGAAGAAAAAATGATAATTAAAAAACGTTTGGAGACGAGAGTTTTTTGTAACGGCCAAGTAACGGCCAAGGGCGTCAGCCATATTGTTTTTTTTTCTTGTTCTTGTGTAACGACACCGCAAACCGCATTAAACTTTTATCAAACCGCAAGTGTTTTCTTTCATATTTATACAGTCCATTAAACGATCGGACAAACACCACACTGAAGAGGAACTATTCCGATAGTCCGAAATGCATTTTGGTTATTTCATGTTAATGTAATCGATTTTAATGTACACTCCTTTTTGTTCTTTTAAATGTACTGCATTGACATCCAGGTATCAATGTCAATAGAGTACACTGGTGTGATAAGTCCTTATTATATACCTCACATTAGTAGATTTTTCATTAATTTAATTATACCAAGGGCTAAAAGCAATTTCTTTATATTAATTGTATTTTGCTAGTTTTTACAATTATTAAATTTACCAAAACTTCAATTCTTATCATTAAATGTAAAAAATGTAATTCTAAAAAATAGCTAATTCTAACACAGATTTTGTTTTTAAAGTATTCGTACAATATTCTTTTTGCTTTCATCTTAATCAAAGGTATTCACTGTTAGACTTTATACCATTTCTAACTTCCTGCAATTACTGTACAACTGAATTAAGCCAAATCCCTTCGTAATTACAAATTAAGTTTATATACATTCCCATATTCATTAATTATCATGAACAACAGTTAATGTAACTAATTATAATACATTCATTATTCAATACCATTTCTTTCAGTTTGGCATTAGCAGCATGATTTTTAGCTTCTAATTCTTGGCTTTTTAATGCAAGAGATTTTTGTAGTTCTTCAACTTGTTCTACAGTTTCTTGGATTTTTGAGAGTCCTACATTTAAATGCAATTGTTGTTCTTCTAATTCTTCTTGTTTCTCATTAAATAATTTAACCTTAAAAATAACAATTTAAAATAATTTTATAAATATCAAAGTTTTTACAAAACAAAGAATTATACAAAATAAAATTTAATCCAATTACTACTTACATAATGATGAATAAAATCCAAGAAATGCCTAGGTGTTATTGTTATTGTTCTTCCACCTCGTTTTGCCAGACGAGCATTTGCTTTATGCAGAGTTTGATGAACATAAACAAATGCATTGATGATTGCACTCCGATGATTAGGAGGCAGTGATAATCCAGGAAAAGCAGCAGGGAAGTAGTCTGGTACTTTATACTACATAGCAAAACATAAATAAGAATGAAATAAAATTTATAATTTAATAATCTTTCATAAAATAATATGGTTAACAAACAAAATTAAACAAGAATGATTAATAAAGTTAAATGAGTATCTTATATATTAATTTATTTAAAGCAATAAAACAGGATATCAGTTTAAGATTATAATAATAATAAATTATCAGTTTTCCTACCAATACAACAACATTGCTATTCAAACCTATTTGGCTACCTATTTGGCTAAATGATAATACAGTGTACACTCTTCAAATTTTTAATTTGGGAAAATTTGCAATTGATTATTCAAATCATACAAAAAATTTCTGCATACAAAGCATAATAATTCAAATAAATCTTTCTCAATGCATATGACAGCACTAAGAAATAGTAATTAAACCCATCTATGGTAATTAACATTTCTTTATAAACCTTGACAATTTTGATGAAAATTTACTATTTTCATCATTAGTTATACAGATCAGATAAAAATGAGAAAGTTTCATCATGAACAATATCATTGGATAAAATAACTGCACAAAGAAATAATATTGCTTACGTGTATTGATAATATTTAACAACTTTGAAATTATAAACTACTAAACTAAAAGAGGAAAATAAAAAATAGAAATGACTAACCACAGTTTGTAAGAATAATTCTCATTTAAAAACCACACAAGCTAGAACATCTAACTTAGAACAAATTGTTTCTTCCTCTAAAACAAGCACCTTGCAATTTCAAATGTTTTAATTGATCTGTAAATTTTGAATACCAAAGTAATTATCTTCTCACAAAAAGGATCTTCAAAATTGAATTAGTGTTCCAACAACTAAATCTCACTGCACAACTTTTATGAGCTAACATTTATAAGAGTTGAGAAAGTACAAAATAAATTGAAAACAATTTTCATATCAAGACTAAAAAAAGAAATTAAGCATTAGGGTTTCTCAAACGGGATCCCAGTTGTTTTTTTTAACCCAAGAAATCCCACAAATTTTTTTTAAAAGTTCACTTTTTTCTTATTTTGTTTTAAGGTTGAGGAAATTTTGCAAATAGAAAGTATAATTAACTCATAAACTGTCAGAATACATTTGTATTTATTAATTTTAAACCTACTTATTAGTTTTTTAAACTTTCCCGCATGTCACAAATGGTCAATAATCAATACATAGCTTATTTGTGGCAGGACTAAAAATTCTTTGCTTGTCAAAACCTGTAATATCTGGAATAATTGTGCTTATGCTATCTTAATTTTTAATCATGCCCAATAGCTTCAGTAACTGCATAACACCAGGTTGTGCAAATTGGGCAAGGATACAAATGAGTATGAGGTCTGTAAGTATGAAGTTTTTCTTCATAAATCTGATTATTAAAGTCAAACGAACTGCCTAATTATTTGGCTATAAGCTTGATGTTTCTATTAAAGCAGCCTAGGTAGACAAATCAAAAATACTAGAGAGCAAAAGAAGTATTACAATCTCGAAAATGAACTAGAAATCTTCCAGGCTGCAGGTGAAAAAACAGATAACATCCGTCTTCTCTTAAATGCATTAAAGACGATTCCACCCACATCAATTCGAATCGAAAAGGGCATTCTCAGTAGCAGGACTTTTCTTTAGTAAAATAAGAATCAAATTGAGTGATCAGAGTATTGACCATCTTTGCTTTTTGAAATCTTATTATAAAAATTGTCAATAATATTTTGTACTATGTTTTATTTAAAAAACAAAAATTACCTTTTAAGTTAGAAGTTTGATCTAAGTTCATTTTTTTCCTTTAAATTTTCAACTCAATTCAAAGGCATTTTTGTTGTAAGCAGTTTCCAACAAACTTTAATAAACTTTTTCAATTTGTGAAAATTTCTACGTAACTCAAAAGTAAATTTTTATATATATTTTACAGAGCATTATTATTATTGTGTTGGGGTAAGTGAGATATACTCAGTTAACACCGGTGGCTGCATACTATGCCGGACCAAAGTCAAGGCATACTAACCAAAACAGAAATTAAAGAAGTGTATCAGTGTGTGTGTCTGTATTCAGGAATTTTCTCACAATATGACATGTATTCAATATAGTGGCCATCTGTAGTGTGATGTATGTGTTTCTATTCAATTGTAATGTGCCCAGGCTTTTGTGTAGTGTGTGTGGTATGACACCTGTAGAGGAGAGAACAACAGGTACAATAAGCATCCTATCCATCCTCTACAGATCCTTATTTCCTGGGCGAGTTCTGTGTACTTGCTAATTTTTTCAGTGCATGCGTTTTGTACATTGTGAGTGTTTGGAATGAATATGTCAATAATGTATGTGATTTTATTGTGTTTGTCAATGAGTGTGATGTCTGGTCTGTTGTGGTAAATTGTTTTATCTGTGATTATGGCTCTGTCGTAGTACATTTTGTGTGTGTTGTTTTCCAGTACTGTCTGTGGAATGTACTTGTAGTATGGCTCGTGGCTGTCTACTAATTTGTTTCTTCACAAGCTCTTGGTGTATTATATTTGCTACTTGATTATGTCTGTGTAGATAATCTGTCTGTGCCAAGAGCTTGCAACCAGAAGTGATGTGTTGTATAGTTTCTGGCATGACGTGACATTTTCTGCATGTGTCATTTGTGAGTGTTGTATCTTTGAGTATGTGTTTTCTGTAGTTGTTAGTATTTATGACCTGATCCTGTATGGCAATCATGAATCCTTCCGTCTCCCCAAAGAGGCATCCCCGTGCTAACCAGCTGTTTGATGCAGTTTTGTCAACAAAATCCTGGGCCAGATCATAAGGATGCCTGCCATGGAGTGCCTTTCGAGCCCACGATTGCTTAATGGTGTCTATGCTTTTTATATGTTGTTACAGAGCATTATTATTATTATTATTTTGGAGGTTGCAGGTTGTATTAAGTTACTTAAAAATGAAAAATAATTATATCATTCAATTCTAAGATTTATTTTATATCTTAAAAATAATTAATTTTATCCCAGAATCCCGGGACAAGCAAAAGACTGGGAAATGAGAAACCCTATTTAGCATGAAAGAAGAGGTTTGGATTCAGAATATTTTTCAGCCTGTAATTATGATTAAATAACAATTATTTTAGTAGGTAACTTCAAAAAACAAAGTAATTACTTCTTTTGACTTTGATTATAATTCAAAACTTGTGAGCATATGTTTTATAAACTTGAGAGCATATGTTTTATAAACTCAAACTATTTCAAATATATTTATGAATCTACTGCATAAGATTATAAGTGCAGTTTGCAGCAGTAAAGAACACACCAAGTTTGTAAAAAACATTTAGCTTTATGAACAAAATTAGCAACTTATTTAGACTGTTCAACTTGAAAGGTATATTCATCACTGAAAACATTTCATAAAGCATAATATCTGCTTACAGGGTAGTAAAAGACCATGTGACTGTGAGATGGCACTACACCTTGGCCTACCACATTTTCTGATTTGATCCCTATAAATTATCACAATGGCCTGAATATTAGTTGATTTTTTTCTCAGTTTAAAGGAGGAGAAAGAAAAATTGCTCTATCAGTATTTGAGTCCAATTAAAGTTTTTGATTTGAAAAACTGTTTTGATGCATACTGTACAATGTTAAAGTAATGCTAAAATTTGATGGGTGATTGTTAGAAATACTAAACATCAGCAAAGTTGTAATCTGTCATGCTGCAGCCCACAAACTATGCACAGGAATTAAATGTTTGGCATGATTGTAAATAACTGATTAGTTGATTGTTCAAAACAAATTGTTTTTATTGTATTCAGTAGAATCAGTCAGTTTTGATAACTGCTTTACAGAAATTTTATTTTAGTAATTTTTATTTTACCCCTAGGAGTCTCTGCTAATTGAATGATTGTCAAAAACTAAAGATTGCAAGGATTGCTGAAAACTTACTACAAAATTTATTCTGTTGTAAAATGTAAATTTCTACTGTAATTATAAATTTATATATTCAATGTAATCATACGTTTTTGACAGTTATATAAAAAAAATAAGATAACCAAAAATAAAACAGTTTCAGTTTCATTTTCAATAGTCATAAAGCTGAAAGTACACATTCTGGAATACATGTGAAATATGC
Organism: Centruroides vittatus; assembly: GCF_030686945.1. Taxonomy (NCBI): domain Eukaryota; kingdom Metazoa; phylum Arthropoda; class Arachnida; order Scorpiones; family Buthidae; genus Centruroides; species Centruroides vittatus. The sequence goes on from NW_027122214.1 coordinate 1,604,712, forward strand.
AAGGAAGTGTACTTTCCTTGGCATGATTTATCTGCAGGCCAGCATATTACCAGGTATACAGAGAAAAAAATCCCAAGATTGTCCTAACTTTTATTATTTTTATTGATATTGACAAATGGAGGCAAGAGGAAGTTAATAAGTTAAAATCATTTACAGTGTCAGTGTTTGATTCATATTTCTATAAAGAAATTTTTGAGTACAACTTTCTGATTAACTAGATATGATTTGAATGTAATTTATAATAATTAAGAAAACAATCAAACCTTTATGATGATTGATTCTCAGATATCTTAAATATTAATTCAAACAAATTTTATTTCTAACTGAAGTAATTTTGAAAAGAAAGGAATGTAATTGAATGCAGATAATTTTCATAATCAATTATATAGAAAGTAGTAAAAAAGTCAACATATTCTTGTAAAAATGAGAATATGAAAGTAAAATTATGAAAATATAGTTACTAAAGAACTGTGTTACCAAAAACTTGGATAGAACAGTGGATAATGTGTTGTTCAAGGAGGCTGAAGATCATTATGACAGTGAAAGTTCTGATGAAAATAAAAGTGATTGGTGTTCCAATTACTTTCCTAATTTTTAATAAAAATTGCTCATTTTTGTATTCAAATAAAATAAATAATAAAAGGTTGACTTATATTCATGTCCTAATGTTTTCAAAAAGCAAGAATTCCTAACTGGGAGGTGATTTATTTTTGGGCCAATTCAGCACTATGAGGACATAAAGATTTTGTTTATCACAGTCACTTGAAGACTTATCAGCAAGAATAATCCACTGCTGAAGATTTGAATCCTGATATTTTGGTCAAAGTGATAAATAAGCTTGATATGTATGTTGTAATAAAAATCAAGCTATATTGTGAAATTATAGGTAATAAAAAAATTTGAAATGTTTATTAGTTAAATAGAATTTGTTTTCAGTAGTATAACTTATTTGGTTTTAGACATCAAATTTTTGAAACAGTTTATCGTTTTCTGAATAACTCTACTATTTTCACTAGTCCTTTGTATTTCCTTCCTTGATTAAATACAAAGTTGATAAATTTGAATTATGTGCTTGAGTTAAATTTTCATATTTGTTTGTTCAAAATCTGGTAAGTTATTTAAAGATAAACTTTTCTACAAATGATTAATTTTGGAAGTTATAAGCAAAGCTGTGATAAAACATACATACAATACATGAATGTCCATGATAAAGTAATATTAATAAGTAATTTTTAATTTAACTAATAAAACGTTTTTTTACCCCAGTTCTTTCCAAATCTATTTTAGATGTGAATTCTCTTCCTACTTGAAAGAAAGCTTCATCAGACCAATCACCAAACCAATTCAATACACATCTGTAAGTTTAAAGTTGTTGCTTTTATAGAAAAATTTACATTTTGAATCAGTTTTGAGTTTTAGAACTTTATTTAATAATTCACCTGTTAAACAAAGCTGGTGAAGTGGCAGCTCTATCTTTCAGTCCTTCTGATGATGGATTCATTGTAAATACAACATGAAGATTTCTCATTACCTAGAAAATGATGATAAATCAGTTTATTATATTTTAAATTACTTAAAAATAAAGGAATGAAATTATTTTAATATTAATAACCTGCTGAGTAAACCATTTATATAATTCCTCATTAGAATCAAGCATTAATCCTTCTCTTTGAGAACCTTCCTTACATTGAGTCATTAGTGTTGTAAATTCATCACCTTCAAATAATCCAGGAACTTCACCATTTGCAAGAAGAGTATTCATTCGCTCTAAGAAACTAGAGTCTAATACATTTGATTCATCAAGAATGAAAGAGATTTTTTCATCCTAACAAAAGTAATTTTATACGTAAATAAAAAGATTAAAAATAAACCCTAATTATTAATTAATTAGTTGTTCACCTTGCATCCAGCTCGTCTCAAAACATGTCTCAAATCTTCATCAAAATATGCAGCAGTATACTTATTATGAACCTATTAAAAATCAAGATTTTTAAAATAAATAAAATTTCTCATATTTAATTCTAATAACAATCTGAAATAAAATAGTGTTTTAAGAAAATTAAAAGAAAAACTTAAACTTTAAATAGCTAATTTACTCTCAATCACAAACTATATCACAGTTATAAAATCTGATTTTCTATTTCATCTATAAGACAAACAGAAGTCATCCTTTATGTTTGATGAAGATAAAGCTTTCTTACAAAAATGTTTTCTATAACTTATAAATTTAGATATTACTTTACTGAATAATAGTTTATGATTAAATAAGTTTGAATTCGTGGAAGAGAATAATGTAATACATAGTATAGTTTTAATAATGTATTAAAACAATTCCTGAAATTTTTAATTTTATATTGCTACCAGATAAGTTTTTATAAAATGTGGCTCATCCAATAGGAATGACCTACACTAATATATCTATATTTTATATATAATCTAATATTCTAGTTCAACACCGTTTGAGGAAAGGTAACGAAAAACAAGACCCTATTGGATTTGATAAATGGATCAAGTTTTTTGGAAAAAGACAATTAACTAATATTAATTTTTACCCAGATCAAGAACAGATAGGTTTGTACAGGAAGGAGAGGATAATAAATATACCAATTCTGGCCTCAGAAATAATAAAAACTATTAATAAACTAAAAGAAACCACGGCCACAGGTCCTGACTCAATTCCTAATTGTTTATTAAAAAGACTACCACCTGAAGCAATCGACTTAATAGCGCTTAGCTTTAATTACATGTATGAAAATAATAAATATCCAGATTCATGGCGTTCAGCATACTTTAGAATGATATATAAAAAAGGAGACTGCACAGACCCAAGCAATTATAGACCCATTGCAATACTATCAACTTTAAGGAAGGTTTTTACAGCTATTCTCGCAAAAAGATTTAAACAATGGCTAGAAGAAAAACAGTTGACGTTCGATACTCAATTTGCTTTCGCTAAAAATGGTGGTACAGAAATAGCCATTTTTATATTGATATCAATTATTCAAATTCAGTTATCTAGAAAAAGGCATAAAGTTTACGCTGCTTTTTTAGATCTGGAGAAGGCCTTTGACTCAGTTTCAATAGAATTAATAAGTGAAAAACTAGAAAAAAATGGAGCAGATATCTTATTCATAAATGCCATAAAATTTTTATTTGGTCATTATCATGTTACTATAAAATCTGGCAAAACTGTCTTCTCCCCCATAGATATTTTTGGGGGTCTGTTACAAGGTGACCCATTATCGCCATTTTTGTTTAACTTTTTCATATTTGATATAAATAAACAATTTGATAAAGCAGAGGATGGAATAAGAATTGGAAATTGTGTAATCCACTCAATACAATATGCAGATGATATTGTTTTACTTTCAAATACAAAAATTGGTCTACAGAGAAAAATTAATTTAATGCAGAAGTACTTTACACAACTTGGACTGAAAATTAACCCAAGCAAAACATATATTCAAATTTTCAGAAGAGGAGGAAGACTGGCGAAACAAGACCATAATTTTTACCTTTTAAATGAGAAATTGAAGCTTACAGAGGAGACCTCTTACTTGGGGCTTAATATAACTTCAACTTTATCTTTCGAAGCCCACTTTAAAAATATGAGAAATAAAGCTAATAAACTAATTAATAACCTTATATATCTATTGGTCAAAATAAAAATTAATTCAATTCAAAAACAAATGCAACTTTTTTCGGCAATAGTGATGAACTCGATATGTTATGCTTTCCCAATATGGGGAATTGACTGGATTACTCGTTTTGAAATAATACAATTACAATATATAAGGAAAATATATGGGATAGATAGAACAGTCCCTGGATATGCCATACGACATGACACAAACCGACTACAATTGGAGCCCTATTTGGTATCAAGAATACAAAAATTTTATAAAAGAATGATTAACAGTGATCATCCTTGGATTAAGACCATATTAAATAATCTGAAAAGTCTAACAGAAACAAAGAAAAATTATGTCAACAATTGGTTTACTAAATATAGTCAAATGCTGGCTAAATATGGAATTTCTCCTATTTTATTTGGAAATACAGAAGAAGACTGGCAATTTGGTAACCGTACGTTAATAGAAAATGTGTTTAACAATTCTATTCATCAAGAAATACTTAAATTACAGAGTTCAAAATTCCATCCCTGGTATATGGAGAATTTAAACTTTCCTCCTTCAAATGAATACATCAATTTTCACCTACCGTTTATAATTAAAAAATTTTATATGCAGCTCCGACTAAACAGTTTTTATATATTAGTGGATCAGATTATATAAGGATCAGCAGAGAAACATGTAAATTATGTCAGGAGCAAATTTCGATCTTCCATATAATATGTACATGTAGAGGTTGTACAGAGATTAGGCAAAAATACGGTATTTCTACTTTATCTGAGAGTAAATCAACTAGTGAATTTTATAAAAAGTTGTTTCAAATGAGCCCAACTATAATAACAAGATTATACAATTATTTTACTAAATATGTTAAATTGTCCGGGAAGGCCAGTAACAAATCTGATAATGAGACTTAATCAAAAATATCTTTTTGTAATTCAAGATAAATACTGTTATTAATGTTAACTATCAAATGTGTTAATTTATGTTCCCCCTTGTAACGGGAATATCCCATATTACGAAAATAAAAATTATTATTATTATATTCTAGTTCAACATGCATTTGAGTTATTCTTTCCTTTGAACATGAAATTCTTAAAATAAGCTGAATAAAACATACAAAATGATCTGAGATGTTTGTTATAAAATCTATATTTTTGATGTATTGAAGTTAAACAATTATTCTTGCAAGCACTTATCTAATCTTCGTTCATAATAAAATTTTTTTAAAATCATTAAAAACTAACAATTATAATATACAAAACAAAAAATTTACCTTGATTTGGAAGACACTTAACCCATTCATCCATGCTACAAAACGTGATAATGTTGTTTTACCTGCACCACTTACACCAATCAACAAAAGATGCCCCTAATTAAATTAAAAGCCAAGCTTTTATTAAATTTTTCTTGAACTAAATTGTTTAAATTATGTAACTTCATAATTAATAAAAATAATGGATAATATGTAGGGTATGAGGAATATTTCAAAAAGTAATTTTACCTCATTAAAAAAGTTGTAATTATTAAATTTTTGAACTGTGATCACTTACCTGAGGTTGTCTAAATATCCTATCAATTCTCAAAACATGATCCAGGACTTCATTAAACAACACTAATTGAACATCTAATTCTTCTTCATAAAATACCTGAAAGAAGAAAAATCCAATTCTAAAATTGTTTTGCAAAATTACATTCATATAAGATTTTAATCATTATAATACTAATACTAAATATTACAATATTTTTTTCTGTTATAACATTTAAATATTTTAATATTAAAAATATTTTACTATAAATAATACTGTTTGTATAAAAATATAGTATAACTAAACAATATTCATCACAAACTTATATAAAATTATTCCAAAATTTTAAATTATCTTATATACAAAAAAATTTGTTGTATTGGGACCTTGAATAAGTTCTCGCTGTTTTACAGCAGGTGGCGTTACTAGAACTGCGTGCGTGTATTTTTAGATGGTGACGCATCTGTAGATGGTGAAGTACAATAAGCAACCTTGAAAATCAGTATATGTCATTTCGCCGAAGTGTTAACAACTTTTTTTCTCGTGGTGTTAAAAATGTCGCATTTTGTGCCAAAAAAAGAGTATTTGCGGGGAATTTTATTGCACTATTTTATTCAAAAAAAAATCTGCAGCTGAAGCATACAGAATTCTTGTTGAGACTTACGATGACCATGCTCTGTCGGAAACAACATGCAGAGATTGGTTTAGACGCTTCAAAAATAATGATTTTGACATTGAAGATAAAAAACGTTCTAGCGCACCGAAAAAGTTTGAAAACGAAAAATTGGAGGCATTACTTCATGAAGACTCATGTCAAACGCTAGCTGAACTTGCAGAATCATTAGGAGTTGACCATACAACAGTTTCAAAATGTTTGAAAGGATTAGGAATGATTCAAAAGCAAGGACATTGGGTGCCGTATGAGTTGAAGCCGAGAGACGTCAAACGGCGTCTTTTCACGTGTGAACAGCTGCTTCAACGGCAGAAAAGGAAAGGTTTTCTGCATCGTATCGTGACTGAGGATGAAAAGTGGATTCACTACGATAATCCTAAGTGTAGAAAATCGTGGGGTAAGCCTGGCCATGCATCATCATCATCAGCAAAGCCATCCATGGCTTTGCTGATGATGATGATCCATGGCTCAAAGCTTCTGCTCTGCATTTGGTGGGATCAGCTAGGTGTAGTTTATTATGAGCTGCTCAAACCGAATGAAACCATCACAGGAGACTGCTATTGACTACAATTGATGTGTTTGAGCCAAGCATTACAAGAAAAACGGCCACTGTACGAGCAGAGACATGACAATGTGATTTTGCAACATGACAATGCTTCGCCACATGTTGCACAACTGGTGAAAACCTACTTGGAAACACTTAAATGGGAAGTCCTACCCCGCCCACTGTATTCACCAGACATTGCCCCTTCCGATTATCACTTGTTCCGATCGATGGCACATGGCCTGGCTGAGCAGCACTTCCATTCTTATGAAGATGCCAAAAATTGGGTTGATTCTTGGATAGCCTCAAAAGACGTATCATTTTTTCGACGTGGAATTCAAATGTTGCCAGAACGATGGGAGAAAGTAGTGGCTAGTGATGGACAATACTTTCAGTGACATGTTTTTTTATGACTTTTTTTAAATAAAGCATTAATTTTTATGAAAAAACAGCGAGAACTTATTCAAGGTCCCAATAATTACATAAGCAAATATAATTAACTTGAGAATTTTTTAATATCATAAATTTGTTCATTTGTAAAATTTCATCTTAATTTACTTGTATACAGCATTATCATCATGTATTATTCTATTTATGATGAAATTAATTTGTTTACAGCTAATTTGCTTGTTGTTTTTATTTAAATTCATTAAATAATTATTGCAATTTCCTTATAACAAATGAAGTTTAGACAGAAATAATTAAGAAATGTTTTATTCTATGAGTAAAAACATTCTAAAAGAACTTTAATGAATAATACATAATAAAAATATTTTTATGAAAAACTTAATACAGTTGAGTCCGCATAAGTCATCACCCGGATAACTCGACACCATCGGATAAGTAGTCAGTTTTTTGTGGTCCTGGCGGACTTACGTAGGCAGTAATGTTAAAAAACTCCGGTTTACTCGATACCGTTTAACTCGTCACTACTGGATAAGTCGACATACTTTTGCTGTCTCACACTCCGATAAGTCGTCACCCCTCCTGAAAAAATGAATTCACTCTGCACGTGTGGTGCGAACTCATTTTTTTTTTCAGGAGGGGGAGTCGATTTATTTATTAATATATTTAATAATATAATAATACATTATTATTATTAATATATATACATATTAATAAAAATGCCTTAACATTTTATGTATTTTTTATGTATAAAATAATAACAGATAAACAAAAAGAAAATATACAATCTACATCAACGTCACACCAGAATCCAATTTTGCATTTTCTCACGCTAGAGGCAATAAGAATCCTTAGACATTACTTGCCAACAATTGACAATTGCAAGGATGATGTTTTCAAGGCATTTGTGATCGTTGAAAAAGAAAGTTGAGACAGTTAAGTGCTCAAAACAAATAACACTAAACGAATTTTTCAGTTTTTCATCTATAGAGTAATTGTAAATGGAGGACACAATGTATTGTAAGCCTATACTACTGTATAACACACTACTGTATTTTCCTAATTGTAGTTTTGTGGTTTTTTTTCCAACTTCGCTTTAGTCGTCACATCAGATAACTCGACACATTTACACTTCCCCTTGGGGTATCAACTTATGTGGAGTTGACTGTAATTATTAATTTATTATGAAGCAAAAAATTTATGAATTTATGTAATAACTAATGTTGTCTAGTTGTGTAATTAACAACTAAATGCAATTTATTATAAAAAGTTTATAATTATTTTTAAAAACCATTTTTAAGAAATTTCAAGCATCACTAATACCTTTAATCTAGCTTTTACATATTCTCTCAACTGTTCACGATCAACAGGTAAATAATCTTTTGACAGCCAGTTACTATACAAGATTGGCCTGATCAATGCAGTTTCTGAATTGATGTTCGGGAAATGTTTTAGTGCAACAACATCTATGTTTTCATCAGTCCATCTTCTTTCATCTTCCTCTACAAGTCTGAAAATGGTAATGCATTTTAAAAAATAATTCTAATCCAATAAATTTCTAAAAGTAGATATAATTTTTCAAATAATATTCTTACCTGTCTTGGAATAATCTCAATCCTTCATGTGCCCATAAACGAACAAGTCCTTCTACCGGTAATGTTTCTAGTGGTCTAATAGCTTCACAGATTCCCCTCACCCAACGTGTCAATTCTCTAGGACTGTACACATAGTGAGGTTGCATGTCTTGAGTAAAACGTTCCTAAATTACAAAATCACAATCATTTAAAAACTGTTTATATTATAATAGAACTTTTATAGTTTTTTTATAACACTTGAACAAAAAATACCTGAGACATCAAATAAAACTCCACCATAGCAGCTGTTAAAGGTTCAGCAAAAGGACGTAAAGCTGGTATTAGGCGCAACATAGCACGATTAAATGTACCATAAATCTGCTTTAATGATGTTTCTCCAGGATAATCAACATAAACAACTGGCACATGACGCAAAAATCTGAAATTATATATTTTTAGATTTTTGAAAATTTTAAGCTTTTTAATTTTTGGGAACAAAAAAAAACTTTAAAAAGTAAAATATTTTAAAATATAACTTTTTCAAAAATCAGAAATATGAGAATTTAATGAAATATGTGTCATTACGTATTGACTAATTAATTATTTTTAAAATAAACCCCAAGATTAATTCATTATATTGGGTTGTTCGGAAAGTAATTTTGCTATTACTACTCAAGACACGTTATGCCTCTGAGAAATTATTAATTTATAATATTGCAAACATTTTCCACCTGTTCTACAGGTCATCTTCAGGCAATTTTACTTTTGGAATGTTATCTCGCACAGGTTCGAATGTATATGCGCAACATATTTCAAATTTTTAAAACCGTTGGAACATTCCATGTAAAATATAAACAATAATAAAATTAATTGTAAATAAATAAACGTATGGATCCGCTAAATAATAACTTAAGGGATGTAAGCTGACATAAAATGCATTAACAAATAATATATATCTATATTTTATATGAGATGAGCATATGCTGCATGCTTGATTAAATGGGGTGTTTGTCAATCATGAATTTCCACGCAGTTGGCAAACTAGTTTTATACAAACATATGATATTTATGTTTGTATAAAACTATTTTTATTTGTAATTATGGCACATTGCATATGATATAATTCTAAGAACCCGTACCGTAATTATCACAGACAATTTATCACAGTTTATTTGTTAATGCAGGATAAGGCACTAAAATAATATACATCTATTTTTAAAATGAAGGAAAAGTGCTGAAGAGTAAAACCAATAACTATATTAGTACATTTTTAAATAAAAGAAAAACTGAGATGATAAAATTAATGCCAAGAATTCTTCTGGCAACAAAATGTGAACACGACAAATTGGACAAGTACTCTGTTTAGTTACCCATTCATGAATGCAGCTATAATGAAAAGAATGTCCACATTCAATTTTAAATGAAACAAATGGGGTCATGTCTTCTAAACAAATACTACAACTGTTATCTGAAGAATCCTTACTTAATGTACTCCAGGTTGTCATTTTTGCAACTGGTTTTGTCCATACTTCTTGTGAATCATTATTATTCAAGAAAGCAGCTGGATATGTAGATTTACAAGCTGAATTCTTTTGTTCTTTAATAATTAATGCAGATATTCCTGCAATAATAGCATCTATAGTCATCCCATTTAAAGAATTATTACACTGTGCTCTGTATTCTCTCAGGTAATTTACCAATTGTGTTCAATTCATATTTGGGAATTGCATATGTAATTTATTCATTAATTTTTCAAAACTATTTCCCTGACTATTATCTGTAATTGATTTCAGTTGCAACTTTGGAGGTGCAATTGTTTTTGAGTCTCCATAATTTGATTTTAAACTCATATTTACCATCGAAATAGATGAAATTTTGCTGCCAGAACTTTCAGCATTTGAAAAAAATGAAAAATTTTGCCTATCATCAGTCTTAATTTTGTTTTATTTTCCTCGGGTGATGTTAAACTACTTATAGATATAAAAAGTGGTTCTTTTGAAATTGAAAATGGCTCCTTAATAGATGCAGATTTTGCTGCTGTTGAAACAGGATTAGTTGAAGTGAAGAATGGTGGAGATTTATCTATAGGATCATTAAAAACAATAATCTATTTTATTTATATACCATATGTATTTTTTGGTTCGAAAAACTGCATTTTTGAAGTTGCCTAATAAAGCTTATTCATTCTCAGATACATAAACTCATATCAGAATATATTTAAATTTAAAAATACCTATTATAAAGTGGATACATAAATTTAAGGACAAACAAAATAAAAAAAAAGATAAACTGACAATTATGTTCAATAAGAAAGTTTTAATTCATGCAAGTTCTTTCATTCCAACTTTTTCAAACATACGGAATCCATACAAAGAAGTTTAGATTTTACTGTGCGATGACGATACTGTGACGATGCAGTTATAGTTCAAACATATACCTGTTGTCCCTGATCTGTATATTTGAAATTTTTCCATGGTTAATGCTAACGATGGTGAGCGTACTTGTTTGATATCTTTGGCTTCATTCCAATTAATTACTGATCCCTCTGTTTGTGCCATTCTTGATAAGTTGGTAGTGCAGTGTCCTTTACTAATGTCATACATACATTCTTTTAGCCTTTTGTTTAAGCTTCTGTTAGTGACTCCTATGTATTCTTTATTCAGGTCTAATTGATCATTTTCGTATGGCATTTTATAGACCCCAGAGCATTCATCTGCTTTTGTGCTATCCTTGTCGTTCCTGAGGGCACTGTAGATGGTGGGTGCCCGTTTATAAATCAGCTTTGCATTCTTACAGTTGGCTATTTCCTTCATTATCGTGGACAATCCTTTTCTGTACGTGAATTTAGTTATTTCTCCGTTTGAATTCCCTTTTGGTTTCTTTTTTTTAGGTGTTATGTAAGATTTTATTAGGTTTTTGACTATTGACTTTTTAAATCCTAGGGTTGTTGCAATGGTTCTGATTCTATTCAACTCTTGTATTCTGTCATAAATGTTGGAGCAATAGGCAAATGCTCTTCTAATAATGGCCCTAAATGCCGATAGTTTGTAAGTGGGCAGATCGTTTGATGCGGAGGGAATGTATAGTGGGTCATGCGTGGGTTTGATATATACTTTCGTGGATAAGGAACCTTCTTTAAATGTAACACTGATATCCAAAAATTGCACCTCTGTTGTGCTGAGCTGTTCCAGTTTTAGCGTTAAGCCATGGTTATTAGAATTCATTGCATTCAAAAAATGTTGTATTTTTCCGTCTTTTTTCCATACAATTAGTATGTCGTCTACGTATCGTTTATACAAAATGATATCATCCTTAAATGCTCTAATAGTAGTTTGCTCCAACTTACGTACCACCAATTCACAAAGTAGCCCAGACATTGGGCTGCCCATGGGCACACCTTTCTTTTGCTTATAAATCTTGCCATCAAAAACAAAAACTGAATGGTAACATATTAGGTCAGCCAGTAGTTTCATGTCTTCAGGATAGGCTGTTATCCGTGGGTCTAATGTGCTAAGGGTGTCCATCAAAGCTTGAAAGCATGCATCCAGTTTAATTGATGGATATAGATTTTCGAAATCCATAACTGAGGCAATTTCTTCTTCTACTAAAGATATGTTTTGGAGCTCTTTAACCACGTTCAATGGGTTCTTTGTGACATATTGGTTATTCTCTATATGCTCCGACAGATATCTATGTAGGTTCTTTTCTAGTTTATAAGTTGGTCCTTTGTACTTTTCAACCACTGGTCTAATCTGCTTATTATCCTTATGCGTTTTAGCAAATCCGAAGAGTCTCGGTATACTTGGGTCTGTTATACTTGTTCCTTTGAGAAATGGAAGTATTGTGGTGATTGGTGATTTCTGTAATTTTTTGACCTTCCTGTCTAGGCTATCAATTATATTTTGATCCACCCTTTCGCCTTCTGTATTTCTTATATATTTTTCCAGTGTATTGATATAATGTTGCTTATCCATTATTACTAAATGTTTGCTTTTATCTGCTTGTGTGAATATTGACTTGTTGTCGGCCAACCACCGTTTCGTGCACTTAATTTGTTTCACCTCTGTTTGCCTTGGTTTTTGGTTATTTTTTGTAATTTTGTTTTTTTTTTCATGGAGGAAAAAACCTGTTGCCATCTTTGTGGTAGTAGCATGATTCCACATTCATGAAAGTTTTGATTTTTGCTTACAAAAAACTGATTCAAGTGATTTTTGACATCCTCATTTGAAGTAAAAATGTTTTACTGTTTAAAAACTTTTGTAAAGACCAGACAAGTAATAATCTGAGGGTTCCAGATTGGGCAAATATGGTGGGTGTTGTAGTACATCCCATCCAAACTGTAACAGTTTTTGACGAGTTACCAAACTTGTGTGAAATTTGGCATTAACATGGTAAAACACTACACCTTTTTTGTTGATCAATTCTGGCCTTTTCTGTTTGATGATATTACTCAATTTGTTTACTTGATGGCAGTACACTTTTGAATCAATTGTTAAGTTGTCTAATAAAAACTCAAAAAAAAAAAATTTTTTTCTTAAAATCCCAAAATCCCACAATGTTCTTAAGGAGAGAGCATCTCTCCTTAAGAACATGTGAAACTCATATATTGAGCTTTGAAATGAAACCAATTTGTTTCAAGTAATCATAAATGGTTCAATTCAACAAATTTAATCACTTAGCAATTTCATGTGTTGTTATTTGGCAGTTTGCTTCAATCAGTACCTTTATTTTGTTTTCATTGGCTTCAACTGGCCATCCAGAACATGGTGCATCTTCAATATTGAAATTGCCAGAATGAAATTTTGTGAACCAGTTTTGGCACTGTCTTTGTCTCAACATCATCTCCATACATTTACCACAACTTTTTGTCTTGCTTGAACAGCATTTTGATTTTTTGGTAATAAAAAAGCAAAATATGCCAAATATGCTTTTGATTTTCCATATTTGATGGGACACCGAAAAAAAACAATTATACAGAATCAAACAAAATTTTTTACAAATAAGCCTTAAAATGTCAGCTGTCAAAATATATAATGAAAATGTGGTTTAAAATGAAATTGGCTGGTAAAAATAGAACTAATTCCTCTAGGAACAAAAAAAACGAAATTACTTTCCAAACAACCCAATATTTCTGTAAGAAAATGTAATATAGAAGTATTGAAAAAAAATTAAAATTTGATATTGAACTACAGTAAACTATCAGTATAATGAAATTTCTACACTGAATTATAGTCAAAATGCCAGAATGAAGGACTATTTAACCTATCCGATGTTCAAAGTTTTCTCCATTGCGTGACACCATGTTGAATTTTCGTCGATGTTAAGCCTAATGAAAAGTACACCTTTTTTGAAAAGAATAATTGTGGCTATTGTATCATCTGAAATTATTTTATTATTTTTCACAAACAAAATAGATATATTAATAAATGTAATAACAAAAAAAATTATATTTCAAAAGTCAGTTTTAATATAAAAATTATAATGATTAGCAACATCTAGTTTCAAAAATGTTCTGATGCTGAAACGAGATATCTCGGATCAACCGGTCGAGGTCAGAAGTCACGATCCCGAGATAAGTTGAGAATAACACTGGACAGGTTAATAATGAACTCTTAAGCTATGTGTACACTGTACAGAACATTTTAACTAGATTTCACATGCTACAGTGAGACCAGTCTCTAACCATATCTACACTATGTCAGAATTTGCTCTAAACCTAATACTGTCTCTGAGCATTTAATGTGGGTGTCTTGAAATCATTGTATGGGTCACTGCGTGACCTACAGTCCATGGATCACTGGTCTAGAACAGTGTTTCCCAACCCATGTGTTGTGAGAGTGACTCAGGTGTGTTATAGAAATATTAAATACTTTTTAGAATTTTGAATATGCTCTTCTTTAAAATTTCATTTATCACCTTATCTGCCTTAATATTTATCTTTTTACCACCTGCCAACCAAAAGGAGAAGAAGGTATTGACTAAAATGCAGTTTGTTGCAAAATTTGCAGCATTGGCATACCCCCCTCACAAAGTTCTATGCATATGTCAGCATACCAACTCTACAGTATAAAAGTTTTGGCTTACCAGTTTAAAGAATGATACTAACTTTTTATGCATTTATTCAAATAGTCTTTTTAATTTTTAACTACATTTGTAAAATTGGGAGTTTTTGTCTTTATAACCTTAACTTCCACATTATCAAAATTTTTAAAAATTAAAATAAATTACAGTTGAACATTTTTATTTAAAAAATTATGGTGTGTCACAGGAATTTTATTAGATTCAAAGTGTGTCGCTAATCCAAAAATATTGGAAAACACTGGTCTAGAACATTGCAGAGTTAATATGAACATGTCATAATGATATGACTGAAAAAGAAGAAGAAAAAAAAAGTCCATAAAACATTGTCTATATTGTCACCATTTTTTTCCTTTATCTTCCTTAATTCAACATTTATTTTACATTTTAAGTTGTGCCATTTTTGAGTAATTTTTATTTCAGAAATGTTTAAGATTCCTCTATTTTTTAAGATCCTAGCTTTTTTCCTCTCATGGTACTCTTTTAATAAAACATTCCACAATTTTAGAAACATTTCATATCGTTGAATTAACAACATTAGTATCATCTCAGTTTCACTTGTAATATTTGCCTTCACTCAACATATGCTGAATAAACTACCTAGACAAAAATCTATTCAAACAAACAGAGCTAGAGAATTCTAGACCAGCACTCTCATTTACACTGCAACCATAGCTAGACTGCTAATATCCTAGTGAGAGACAAGATAAAAAGCTGAAAAGTTGGAGCTTTTTGTTTAGTGCAAATAAAAAGGTTTAGAGTACCATTACGATCTTGAATGAATTGTAACCAAATATATCTGCCAATTAGTCAAAAATAAAATTGAGATTTTTGACACACATTGCAATATTAATGATGACCCTTATAATAATGCATAATTGCAAAAGTAAAAATTATTAGATGTAACAAAATGATATGAAATGTACTAAAGTGATGTTTACTTTAAATATTCTATTTGTACTAAAATAAAATCTTATTTGTGGAGTAAATGTACTATCAAATCAATAAAAATATTCTTCCTTTGAGCCAAATTTTACTAAGCCTTGATTGAAACAAAGTTCTGCAAGAATATTTATTAAAACAACAATTTAGATATAAATGCATGCAATTACCTGTGTGATAGAGGTTTTCTTCCAGGATCTGTTGGAGGATTACAAGCACCAACAAACTGAATTCTTTCAAGTCTTACCCAGGCCTGGTCACTAGTTCGAAAGAAGCCACCATGTTCCACCATTTGTCGTAAGAATGAAATTACTCTCTGGGTTCCTAAAATTTATTTAGTTTAAAGTAACTTGAATTTTAGTTTTCTCTCAAAAGTATTATAAGAATAAGTACATACCGTATTTATCCATATCTGGTAAATTTATCTCATCACAGAAAAGTACTAGCCATTTGCCCAATTGAATAGGAGCTAAAACAACACCATTTGGAGTTCTCCTATATTCACAATAATGATCAAAAGTTTTTAACAGAAGTTCAGGAGTTGTTGCACTGGAGAAATTCAGGCCAACTACCTATTTTAATACAAAATAATCTGAATACTTAAATAACCATAAAACAAAATTTTTACAATAATCTGACTCAAAATAATAATAAATCTTAAACATTGTATATAACAGATACCTCCATATCTGGAAGTGATCGTAAAGCACTAAACAGTGTCATTGTTTTTCCAGATCCTGGTGGTCCACAGAGAACAAGAGGTTTATGTTCAGCTAACCAAGTATACAATAAGGATTCATGTCTCACTGTATCCAATGTGGGAACAACAATATCTGGAGCTGCTACTTTGTGTGTTTCAACTTCTATTTGAGGGACTTTATTTTGCCAAGGCACCCATTCACCTCCAAGTGAGACCTAGAAAAGATCTTGTATCAATTTCTAAAATTTTCAAATTATAATAGTGCCTATTGTAATCACTTTTAAACTTTCTTATAGTGATGATGCTGACTAATAATGTTAAGTAAGCTAAATAATAAAACTACAGTTTGTAGAAATTCAGATTTTATTGATTCTGATATCAAAATAATTAAAAATGCTTAATAATAACTTAAAAATGTATTATAGTTATTTAATACGAGGGTAATTCCAAAAGTAAGGTCTCCTATTTTTTTAAAAATACAAAGAAACGTTTATTTTCAATAATGTTCATATCATTTTAAAGCTTGAACATTTAACTATTTTTCTACCTAATTGCCATTTCGGTCGATGCACTTTTTTAGGCGCTGTGGCAATTTTTGTATGCCCATGTCATACCAGCAAGACCCATGCCCATGTCATGCCATGTTGAAAGACCCATCTTGCACACACCTTCTGATATTGCAACTTCTCTGTTAAAATCCTATGACTGGTGCTTTGGTGCACCAAGAACCAAAATGCAGAGATCATCCAGAGTGATTTGCCGATCTTCACGCATAGTTTGCTCAACCTTTGCGACTGTCTTGTCGGAAATTGACAGTTTCCCATTTCTTTCTTTGTCGTGAATTTCAGTACGATCAACTGCAAACTCCCTACACCACTTGAGGACGTTTTTGATATCTATGCATGATTCGCCATACACTTCCGTCAATTGGCGATGAATTTCAATCGATTTAACACGACATGGCGGCCAGCTGGTATGACATGGGCATACAAAAATGCATTGACCGAAATGGCAATTAGGTAGAAAAATAGATGAATGTTAAAGTTTTAAAATAATATGAACATTATTGAAAATAAACGTTTCTTTGTATTTTTTTCAAAAAGGAGACCTTACTTTTGGGATTACTCTTGTAGTAATTCATCCGGCATACAACTAGGGATTGCAATCCAGCAGTGTTTTCAATCCAGCTGGATTTTTGCTGGACCAACATCATTTCAGCTGGATCCAGCACGGATGTATTATTGGTGCAATAAAGTGTTATCTATCTATCTATCCAGCAATTTATGGTATTTTTAAAGAAATAAAACATTTTTTTAAAAATACTTAAGAAACTTTTATTATTTAGACTGGTCACTATAAATCAGTAAAACTTCTTACACATTTAGGTAGTAAACTTAACTTTGGTTCGGTTTAACACTTGAGATAGAGATAATTAACTTTAAATGTTTAGTTAGATTATAATTATAATGTAATCTTTAAGTTAAATAATAGCAAAGGTAATATTACTAATTAATTTATATTAATATATTATAATAATGTAAGGACGGATAATCAGTGGCTAAGTGGCTATCCGTCTTACCCGTTTTCTTATATAGGCTCTACATGTCAGTCTGTAGTTATTTATAAGTAATTTAATTATTAGTGTTTGTAAAGTAGTGAGTAAGTAATTAGTAGTAGTCTAGTAGTTAGTTATTATTATCACAATCATGAATCACATACATTCATATCATCATATATCTTAAGATACTGATACTCATTAATTTAATTAACTATTTAACTAACTAGGTAGTCTCAGTTTCTCACTAATTTTCACAATAAAATTGCCTATCATAGCCCACTAACCACTTATAGAATAAAAGTTATAAACTCATACTTAGTAGAATTAGAGTAGAAGTTATAAAATATTAGTCTTGTCTTGAATAAAGTATTTTAAAGGATTAAATAAAATTAAATCAATCACTTCTGTTATTTTTTTGATTTTTCTGGAAGTAGGATCTCAAGAAACAAATGGTATTGATGTTGTTGTCTCCCAATCTACTTCTTAATGAATTGCATATATATCCCGCTGCAGAGAAGGCCCTTTCTGCCTCTACACTAGTTGGTTTTTTTCTTTCTTTCTTTCTTGTTTATATGGAGACCCTAGCATGCCAGAAAGATTTCAGGGTCATCAAATAATCATAAATCGTTCAGTCACGTGATTCATTGACATCACAACCGACCGTAAATTAGAATTATGCACCAGGACTAGGAGAGGAGTTACTTATTTTATTTAGTGCGAAGACACTTTATTTAACGAGAGCGGAAAGTCAACTAGCAATTAGATCAGCAGAGGTAAAAGGGCGGGCGGTGCGGTATAGAGAGAAGGTGTAGAACGTCCCACACTGAACAGCAATGTCACTTTCGCCGCCGAGCGATAGTGCACGTAGCAAAGCAGCAACCCCAACAACGTAGACTTTTGCGCCATTATTTAGAAAGTTAATTGAGTATTTGCAGATCCGTAGCGCTGGATCCAGCAGGCCGAAGAATGCGCTGGATCCAGCTGGATTGCTGGATAAAGGAGCCAGCAATTGCAATCCCTACATACAACTGAAGTAACAAATCCCAGCAATTTAAATTATATTGTAATTATATTGTGAGTAAATAGCAATTAAAAAATGGACATTTAAAGCCCTGGTTAAAACTAATAGCATAACCGATAATGTTCAAATACTGTTACTATTAGTCTTAACTAGCCGTATGTTGATGCTGACAGTACAAAAAGACAACTTAAAAATGTTGTCTTACTTAAAATCAACAGTGACTGTACTCAAATTGATTGACATAAATTAAGTTGGGTATAAATGTATTTTATACTCAACTTCATTTCAGAATTAAATCAGAATTAGCAAGTTCCAAAACTTTTATGTTTTACAACTTGCTAATTCTGATAACATTAAATGATTGATAACAATATAAGCAGATTCTACTATAGTTATTTTAACAAACAAATGTTATTTATTTATATAGCATGTTTTTAGATAAACTTACCTCATAATCAATAATAGGCATAGAAGAACTAGGTGGAAGAGGTATAGTAGTAATGCCTCTAATAAAATCTCCCATATCCGATCTGATTTTTAATTTCCCATCTCCAGCAAATGACCAAAGAAGAGCATATACAAGACAACGAGGAATGTACCGTTCAAGTTGATCTTGCTGTAAATAGAATTTTAGTAAATAGAATGAAATATTTATAAACTGGCAAGTGTTTTTGCTGCCCCTCCTGGGCTCTACCTCAGGCCAATTTTTGCTGAAGCTGGATTCTATAATCGAATTGCATTTTTTCAAAGCATTCAATTATAGAATCCAGTTTAAGCAAAAATTGGCCTGAGGAAGAGCCCAGGAGAGGCAGCGAAAACGTTGGCCAGTTTATAAATATTTCACGCCAGTTATCGGTTATAGAAGGTATTTATTTTTGTTAAAAACAGAATCTGATTATAATCAGCAATGAAAACACTTTGGTAGACAAACTTCATTAAACATAGTGTTTAACAGATAAAATGCTTTTTCATGTTCAATTTTCAAAAATACAATTTCTAATTTGAACTAACCCTTTCAATTAAATAAATTTAATCTAATCTCTGTCCTGATTCCTGTTAGGTGCATGATAATGCATTTGTAACCAATAAAAATTCGTATGAATGTTTTTATTGATGGTAACATCCTAACAGAAGAAAAGGAACATTGGAGGTCGTAAGAAGCAAGCCATCACTAATTCTATTATCCTCAATCTTTCCTTACATTAACTATCAAAAATCTTTGCTACATACTCTTTAGCTAGCTTTATGTAATAATTCAGATATGTAAAATTCATTTAAAATTCAAAATGTAAAAAAAAAAAAAAAAAAAATATTGATAATAATCTCATTCAGAGATATGTTACAGTTCTATGTTATACTATATGATAAGAAAATTTACATTGAAATAATGGATTCCCTTGATAATTTCAGAAATCTTTGGTTGTCTGCACATAATCCATCATCATATAACCTGAACTATTTCTTTCAAATCAGAGAAAACAAAACCATTTTAAATACAGGTATCTCTTAATTAACATGATTAATTAATCCCTCAATGCTACAATGTATATCAAAATCACATCAATCAAATACAGTATCTATGTTAAATAAAAATAGCTGGTAAAGTCATGTTAATTAAAACTTCTGCCACAATTAATTTTGCACATTAATCAAATCCTGTGTTAAGCAAAGCTGCATTAAGCAAGAGATATATTTATATTTATTAATGATGTAAAGGTATCTTTTATATATGAATGATCTCAAACAATAACTATCATCATCAGAACAAAACTTTATCAACAGATATTAATATACAGAAGTATATTTATACAGAGTATTTCTGTAATTTACATTTTGTATTAATATCATGACAAAAAAGAAAGGTGAGAATACTCTACTTCTACTCAAAAGACAGTATATTCTATATTGAAAAGAAAAAAAAGCATGAAATTAATAAACATAATGAAAGAAGGAAATTAAGTATAACTATCTAGAAACTATAGAAACAGGAATTATAAATTAAATAAAAAAACTAATAAAAGTGTCAAACTGTAACTCAACCAACTTAGTGTCCATAATGCCACTATATTTATCAATACTTATGCAAACCTAGTTTTAATCAACTGCTTTGATATCAAATGGACTAACACAATTTCTGTTAAAGCTAGAAAAAAATGAGAAGATAATGTCATCAATAAAAGAAAAAGATTAGATACAAAACTCTATGTCAACGATCAGCAACCGGGGTGAGAAAATTTGGGTGGTCTGTGGAGAAATTTGGACATTGATCAACAGGTTATGTGAAGTATTACGAAAGAAATGCAAAATGCTTAGTTACTTTTTTCACTTATTGGGGGTTTTTTATTCAAATCTAAAACCAAATATGAAGCGACTGCTATCAATAAATAATGAACAATAAACAATATTGTGAGTGCAATTGTCGTCCTTTGTGGAAAAGCACTAAGAATTCATAAACTTGTTTCAAAGAAGCAGAAACAAACTTTAGGCTTGCATTAATTTGTTATAATTAAACACGCAAATTTCATATTAATATAGTAAAATTGAACTTTTATGATCATTATTCTACAGATTTTGTATTGTATAAAAAAATTCATGATAGTAGTACGCAGGATTCAAAATTGTGAGTTTAGTGTCTGTGAGGTCAGAAAGGTTGCCGACTGCTGCTCTATGTGGTCAATAATTATGATTTTAACTATTCTTTTGTTGACAAAGTGGTATAAAACATATAGTTTAGGAAGAAGAACTGTTTTCTAAAAAAGAAAAACCTTTTCAACTGCCAACAAAAAAATCAGATTGTTAGACCAAGAACCATAGTAAATACATTTTGGAACTTTCTAGAATAACTTTTTCTGGAACATTCTAGAATGTTCCATGGTAGTATATGAACAGGTCGGGGTGTGTGCTATGAGAAAATACCAAATCCAGTTCTCTCACTCTACTCTACCATGACCAACTAACATCCACTAACCAAAGAGCAAGTTCACCTGCTCCTCATTTATGACTATCACTCCAACAAAAAAGCAACCAATTCTATCACTGACATCAATGCTGCGTTAGGTCTGGACAGTGTCGCCAGAAGAACTGCATACGATTGGTATGAACCCTTCAAAAGCGGAGATCCCTAACCCAAGAAGATAATGATCTCTGTCTTCTGGGACTCTAAAGTAATCATCATGTTCGAGTTGCTGCCGCAAAATACAACCATCAACATAAGTTTCTACTGCAAACAATCAACATCTGCAGCAGAAACTGGTGGAGACCAACCCGGAACACCAGAATACCATCCTGCCGTATGTGGCATGCATTGTCATGCAGACAATGCATGCCACATACGGCTAGGCAGACTTGCCAGAAGCTACTGGACCTGAACTGGGAGGTCTTGCCCCACCTGCTGTATAGCCCTGACATTGCATCTTTTGATTACCACCTATTTGCCATGTTCGACTGTCACCTGGCTGGCAAGGAGTTCAATAATGAAACCGACGTGGAGGCCATCCTGACTACTTTGAGTCACAGCCACCAGAGTTTTATCAAGATGGCATCCATTCCTTGAATAAGCGTTGGCAGGAAGTGGTCAACAACAACAGTGATTACATTGATGATTGAAGTCAATTCTATACATAAAATTTTTTTTGGCTAAATAAAATGCATCCAAAAGTGCAAGAACTTTCTGTTCAATCAGATCCTATATGTATATATTTATACATATATAATGACTTTTACAAAAAATGCTAGCAAGTACTTGGAACAATTTAACATATTATCTCAGTATGCTCCCATCTGCTAAAAAATTTTCATTGTCACAATCAACTTACAAACATAACTTTGCTTGTAAACAGACTCATTCATAATCCAACACCATATTACAAATATAACACCAGTCCTGTCTTAGAGAATAAAGAGTAAAAGTTACAATACGATAAAACCATATCTATGAATAGGACAGTGCACAGAAATAAACTAGACAACCTTAACAGATACGTAACAGATCATCTATCTTGTTAAAATTATGGTACTTAACACCAATAATTTAAAGCAACCTGATACAGCTTCAAAATTATAAAAAATTACAATAGGAAAAGAAAACAAATATGACATGAAACAAGTTAGTCCTTTGCTTACTAGAAGACAAACTGAAATCAATATAGAAGTTTCTTCTTTCCAAATTTTTAAAAATATTTTTTTAAAAACCAGAATTTTTAAACTATTTTTATACATTTAAATATTTTAAAAATTCTGTTTTTTTTTTTTTGTTCAATGTAAAAACATTAAATGTAAAAAGTAGTTCTATTCTATTTATTGAATTCTTTCCGCTAAAGATAACCAAAAAATGGTTGAAAACATTTCTGATTTTTTTGAGTGAAAGACAAGTAAAACAAAACATTGCATTTTGTGGCAATCAGTCTTTTTTCTTTATTCTAAAAGCAAATTTCGCATTTACATTACAGAATAAAAAGATGGTGATAAATTTAGCATTCAAATGCAACAATGTGTGTTTTGGTTAAATAGAGCACAAAAAAGAAGAGATTCCTATTTGTGTACAGGCTTTCTTAAACATTGGAATAATTATTGCAGTGGTTGAATAAGCTAAAACCAAAGATTCTTGCCATAAAAGTTTGTGTATTCCAGTTTGCCATTTCATATGGATTTTTAAAAAATTTATATTTTATGATTAGTAATGATTAAATATTAAAAACAAAAAAATTTAGTCACTTCGGATTTAATCTGTAATCTTGCCATATAATAATATTAAGATTATTGCAGCAGAAGACAACAATCTTGATTAATATGTGAAAAAAATATATTTTTACAAAAATTTTGATTTTTAGTATTTTTCTATATGGTTGAGACAAAACAGAACTTTTTATGCATAAAATAACAAAATTATCTCACAGCATTAAATTAAATAAAAATAAAAATTTTCAGCCAATTCAAAAATATTTTTTTTTGTCATAAAAGGCAACTGAATTTAAATCATGGATTCTGTAATTTTTTCCCTTAATCTTAAATATCAGTAAGTTATCTTAATATCAATAAGTTAAGTATCTTATGAATGTGATCAAGATAATAAAATTATATTAGATTCACTTTACATCTATCTAAAATTTCTATGGTTTTATTATAAGAATATTTAACTTATTTACCTGCATTGGGAAATCAATATGATTATGGTTATAGTTGAGAACATTACGGCATGACTGGTTAAGCATGGAGAATAAGGAGCCTAAGGCTCTTAATCTTGTGAAGTCCATCACATGATCCTGTTTTGCAGCAAAGTCTAATGCTCTTACTACCAAACCATCAGATGTAAAGTAAGGAGCCAAGATTGAGGCAACATCTCTTTGCACCTACCAAAACAATTTAAAAAATAGCTTAGCTTTACAAATTTTTAAATAGCAATAGTAATGAAATTATTCACTTCATAAAAAATTAAGAATTACTTAAGCATTAAATGAAAATAATATTTTCAACTTAAAATCTGATACAAAATTAAAATACAAAATATATATATATATATATATAAGAATGTAGATCTATAAAACAAAATTAAAAGTACATATTTGAAATTATATTAACTACAGTAGTATTTTTTGAATCTTTTCCTTTACAAAAATTATTCAAAACCATTAGACAAACATTTCAAATAAAATGAATCCTATGATGTAGTTTCATTTTGTTAGATTTGCATAAAATATTTATTTAGTGTCAATATGAGTATATTTTAGCTATAATACTGCAGCCCATTTAAAAATAATCCCAAGACAACGTTTAAGTTGTGCATCCCTAAATAGTATTATCACACCACTACATACTGTTGATATAATTACAGAATAACTGTCAAAAATCAAATGAAAGATTATGTAATCTTAATCTATAATCTTACATAGATTATATCAAGAAATGTAAATAATAAACACTTATTGATTAAACAATTCTACTTCAATATCATTTTATTAATTAATAAACATCTTAGAAAGATGAAAACCCAGCTTATTTTTTCACCAATTTAAAACCTTATAAATTTTGAGATGAACACAATCTTCATAGTTTACAAAAATAAAAAAGAATGATTCTTTGATTTTGAAGTCTTACTTATTAACTTATATATATATATATATATATTGAAAATGGGGCAATCCCAAAAGCTTTCTCCCATTGAATTAGAAATCAAATCTGTTTAAATCTCTATTATTATTCCAAAAGAACTGACTCTCTTTTGAATTATGTAATATTAATAAATCATTTATGTATCATCTGATCACAAATATTGTAACTTCTTAATTTATGCATATTAAAAAAAAGTCATGCAAATTTACACATGGTAACCATATTTAAGGAAAAATTTAATATAATTGCTCATTTCCACCTATTCATTTGCTGAAGATTGTCAGCAAATCAATAGGAATATTTATTAGAAGTGAATATATTTTGTTTTAATTTTTGTGCACACTTTTTTGGTTATTTTCCAATAGGTTAGATCATAAAAATTTCACTTATAGCCTCTTATCACATTATTTTGCTAATTATTTTCATTATACATAAATTTAAATTGTTCAAAATACTCTGATACATAACTCTTGTATAATACAAAAGTTGCATGCATATGATTTTTCAAAAAGTTTTTTCATGTCTGTAATTTTTAAGTAAGAAATAATGTTTCAGCTACCTCATAGAATCAATCTTATTAATTGCTACTATAGAGATAAGAATTTTGAAGAAGACTGAAAAACTACTGTGTGACAACACTTAATAAATAAATAATGTAATTAATAAAGTATTAGTGCAAATGAACATCATATCAGAAAAATATATTTAACATTAGGATTTAGTATAGTTATATAAATAATTAAATTTATATTCTTAGATAAATATTTTAATTTAATTTATATTATTTACATGTCAACAGATTACTATCTTAACCTATTTTATAGTAAAGTTGATTGATTGCATCATATTCAGTTAATTAGAAGTATTAGTAACATTTACCTGCAAAGTAGGAGACAAGATGTCTTCTTTCAAGGATTCTCCTTCCTTTTTCTTTTTATAAGTTAGTTCTTCTTCTGCTTCTTCTAATGGAATGCTACGTAATCTGGACATAAAATTTTCAAAAATCATTTCAGTTGATAAGACATCTTCACTGAACCAAATCATACCACAACGAGACACAGTAGCAAGAGTAGCAAATTTCAAGTCTTGTACTTCAAACATTATTCTAACCTGTAAAAATTTATACAAAAATTTAAAAATTTCATTTATTTTAATCAAAGTAATTTGCAGACTTAATAATATTTATGTTAATTACAAATAATTTTTTTGAAATAAACTATCAATTTTCAAAGAAAAAATGTTATCATCATCAAGTTAACAACAATAATCATTATTTACATTTGGAGGCAAACTCAGACGTTCACCATTTGGTAATGTAAGTAGCTTATTGTCATCAAGAACACTATTCAAATTTTCAACCCATTCTGGATCAACATCACCATCAAATATAATCCATTGTCGCTTATTAATTTCACCACGAACATTGTCAATGATTCTAAAAAATGTTAAAATCAAAAAATTTGAATAATTTTATTAGATACAATTTAATAATTTATTTATAATTTAACTACAATAAAAAAGATAACATATTAATTTTTATGTTTACTGTATTTACTCACATATATGATGAGGTATGACTTTAAAGATCAAAATAAACAAAATTAGATTTATTAATACAATTCTAATTTTATTTTGTTTAATTACAAGTAAAATATCAAATAAACATAAATGCACACATTGTCCTGCAAAAATTACTGGTATTTTAAACTTTAAGGAAAAATCTTGTAAAATCAACAACATAATTTGTTCATGTAAAGCTGGACAATTGGGAATCTTTTTTTAGCCAATTCTTAACACTCAAATCCTCTCTCCGTCAATTAAACGAGTTTCTCCAAATTCTAATTTCCAAATAATCATCTGTTTTCATATGGGAATGGATTAAAACTTATATCGGGCTCCCATGTGATTTTGGAATTTCAATCTGGAATTCAATTCAAAAGCTTTGTTTTTCCCTATTGCTATTCATTTTTACTCCTGACAATATACAAGAAAAATTCAAACAACCAAGATAATAGTTATGTTTTTAAATACAAGAGGGGTAAGCATCTGGTAAAAAATGTGAATACACAGTTCACAAAAATTATTTGCAAAAACACAAAGAATCTTTTGCTCATGTGTATAGGATGACCTAAAAATTTGAAGCTGTGATAAATGAATAAAAACCTCGTCTTATATGCAAGTAAATACAATATATAGAAAATAAAATTTTAAAATTTAGTAAAGGTAAGATTACAATAATTACATATTAAAAAAGTCCATTTAATTATAAA
The DNA here is from genome assembly GCF_030686945.1 of Centruroides vittatus. Taxonomy (NCBI): domain Eukaryota; kingdom Metazoa; phylum Arthropoda; class Arachnida; order Scorpiones; family Buthidae; genus Centruroides; species Centruroides vittatus. The sequence continues at coordinate 1,631,746 of NW_027122214.1, forward strand.
GTCAGTTTTGAAATCTTAAAAATTTCCTAATATAGATAAAATAATAAAACTTACTTTCTTAATACATGTGTAAAAAGACCATCTGTCCATTCACGAGTATTTGGATCGAGAGTGCCATATAAAGCTTCTTTAGAAATTGCCTATTTAGAAAAAAAGGCATTTGTTAATGTTAACCATAATCAGCAGTTAAGAATTTACAATAAAATTACTGACCTTTGGATCAATAACATGAGCAACACCTTCTACTCCTTCATATCTTTCCAACGCTTTTAGCAAAACTCGCCATGCAGTTGACTTCCCACTTCCACTTGGTCCCACCATCATTAAGCCATGATTTAATTGTGATATTTGATAAAGTTGTAATACCTAAACATAATAAATTAAAAATAATGAATAACTGAACATTATTAAAATCAATAAACATTTATTATCTTTATTATATATTTATTATCTGCCTATTTCCTAAATTCTAACGAATAAGTAATTTAGTTAAAAAAAAAAATTCCTATTTATTATTTTATACCTAAAAACATTAAACTTAATTTTAAAAAATATTAAGTGAAAATACTTCAGCCATCATCTCCTCAATCTTTATGAATTTACATTTTATGGTATGTACTGTACAGTACATATTCAGATAAACTGTTTCATGAAGAATAGTAGTATTAAGAATCATTCAGGAAACAACTAAGTACCAATACAATTACTTTTTTAAAATTAGAATGATTTAGTATCTGACATTCAGAGCATTAAGCTAATTTTTTGTTAAAGTTTGAGATAAATATTTAAAAATGCTTAGTTTGAAGTTTATTTTAAATATTGTAGGTATTGTTACAAATTTATTAGTGTAGTTCTGCAAGTTATCCTGATTTTGTGAAGACATTTATATAACAATACAGATTATACTGTATAGAAATTTCAAATTTAATTCAAAAAGAAAAACTGATTGTAAATTATTATTTACCACTTTCTTCAAATATAATTTATTAAATTTCTATTTGAAAGAAATATATTAATTTAAACTATTTTGTATTAATTATCTAATATTATATATATTGTGCAAGTATTATCCATTTGAAAATAAATTTTTTTACATAAAATTTATTAATTTTTTAAAATCTATAACAATATGTTACAATAAAACTATATTTATTATTAATCTGATAATATAAAAAAAATTCAATAATATCTTGTGAAGTTATTTTAGTGTATAATATATAAATTTAAATCAAACACCATATTATTAAGTACTAATAAGTATAAAATCCAATTACAGTGAACTTCATTATTTCAATATTGGATAGCTTGAAATAAATGCACAATAAAATTCAAAATCATTATCTGGTCCAGCGACCCACAAAAATATCGTTTGATTTGAAATCTTGCATTGTATTGTGTGTTTATAAGAGAGTTTCTATGCTCAAGTGGCAGTTTCAATATCACCAACTATACATTGATTTATCGGATGTCTTTTCAAGTTCATTCAAACATTGTACACATTGCCAACAAAGAGAGAATTTTTTAATTTTTATGGATGAAATCTGTTTGACATTAATTATTTTGAATATTTTTTACAATAATCTATTGTTTCAATAATTCCAAAGTCCACTAAATAAATGTGTGTTAATAAAGCTTGTTTTCATTATATAACATTATTTTTGTAATTTTGAACTCAAGATGAAATTTGTGGTAATTCTTACTGAAGAACTTAAGCTTCGTTTGTATGTTATTTTCAGGTCTTGTTTTGAGTGTAATTTGGTTATGTTTTCATTAAGTACACACCAACTGATGTGTACTTAATGACAATGTTTTACCGAAGTTTTATTCACAAAAAGATTTGACTAGAGGCAAGTTGGAGCCCTGAACATGATATGAATAATATACTGAGTGACATTCAGAAATTGAAAACAAAACCATAAATCTTAATAATCCTAAAAATTATATATATGTGTGTAAAGAACCCAACCTTCCATCAACAATATCATAATCAAAATAACAAAAGAAAATACAGTGAAAACTGCTTATGCGACCACCTGCATTCGACAAGCACCTGTCAAAACAAACAAAAATTTCTGGCACGAAAGACTTTATACATAGAGTCTTCATATAAGTTACCCATATTAAATGACCACCTGTGTAACGTGACTGCAGGCATCAATTTTTGATCCAAAACAACATACAACAACTGTAATAAGCAATCACTCCCGCAAATATATCTGGTCTAAACTCTTGTTCGAATCCACCTTGGACACTTCTCCCACCCTTGAAATTAGGTGCAGGTATTAATGAATTAGTCTAGCAACAAAGGAAATTCATTTCAGTTTGTTCGAAATTGTCCGAAAAATGAAAGAAATGCAAAGCGCTGTCATTAGAAAATTGTGTTAAAGTTATCAGAGAAAGTGAAAATATTTTATCACAATGGCAATTAGTGGTGAATTTTAACTGTGGGAAAACGAAATTTATTTTCCGTAGACCTACAGTATTTTCCTTAGGGGTATAAAATATCGTACACGATACAATTAATCGGCTGATCTCATCATTTCATAAAATTTATTTTATTCATTAATTTTTTTTATGCTCATATACAGTACATGTGCAATAAATAGTTTCTGTATCAACCTACCTTATTTCCACAATATTTTTAGAAAAATAATATCCAAGTTATTTTTGCATGCAAAATATTCAAAAAGCAATAAATGCATTAATGCGAAAATCAGTTTTATAGGCAACCTTCCTTTTTCAATTCCATCATTGTCATTGGACAATCGCAGAATGTAATGAAATCGTATTATGAAAAAAAATAATAAAATCGTTTTATTATTAATTAATAATTTTCCTTATTGTACTTAAGAAAATATTAAATATGAAAAAATTACAGTATTTCAGTATTTTAAAAGTTAAAATAAGATTAAACTAATGAAAACCAACCAAAGTGATGGAGAGATACAACGTGCATGTATATTAATGACATAATACACACAACTGAGGAACGAATAAAAAGAACAGAGTTGAATTAATTAAATCAGAAAAAAGAAAGTGTGCATTATAATCGAGAAAATGCAAGTATTGTATTAATCTTTAAAATACTGGTATTAAATCTGTCTTATAAAATCATGATGACTCCTGTAAATTGAGTTATACAATAAGAATAAAATACAATACCGATATAGCTCTATTGTTGAAAAAATTCGCTTATTTTTGCCCACTTCGAGTTATGCTTAGTGGAAATGGCTAAAAAGTGTGCAAAATACATACAGAAATACAGTATTACAGCACCACCTGTATTGGATGACCACTTGTCTAAAAGACCACTTTTTGAAGGAACTGTGAGTGGTCGCCATAGACAGGTTTTACCGTACTATCATTTTCAATAATAGAAATTTGTTAGCAGTGATATCTATCAACTTCACACCTGAGAGCATCGCCTCCTACTTATTCTCAGCAGCAAAAAAAAACTTTCCTGCAACCTTCTGGCCTGCTGTCCCCATTCAGCTGTTTTAATGTGACAACTGATAGCCAGTGGGTAGTTGTCGCAAGTTCAACGAAATTGATTGCAAATCACTGCCAGTTTCTCAACCAATATAGTTAACTCTGTGCCACTGAAAATAGATTATACTATCATTGCCAACACTGAACACCTTGAAATCCATCCCTCTCGAATAGATCTACTCCTGCAATGCAGAAATAGCCACCTACAAGACGTTCTCTTCTAGAACAATCCTACTCAACCCTCTCGTGCATACAACCTCTGGCTCCTTCAAAAAACCCAAGTATTTACATCAAATTGCGGTCTAAATGTGAGCTCTCTCTCTAATGAGACCGCTAACAGTGTATAACTAATTGTTTATTTGCTGTAGATAGCTTCTATTTTTTCTGCTCAAATAAATGAGCATTTATTTGTTTAATTGGTATTCGAGTGATTCACTTCTGTCTCGCTGACTGCCTCCATCTGAAATCTGATCGTCTGCTCATGTAACTAAGGTAGAACTAAAATAAACAGCCATTCTGGCTTCTGTGTCTGTTTGCCGGGACACAATGGTGTCATCCTGATGAGTGGACCAACGATGTGCCGACTCTCCAGACACACACACACATATATATTTATTTATTTTAATGAATTAAATATATAAATTGCTCAAATTGCATAACTATTGCAATCTTCAAAATTTATGATAAATTTTTAAAAGTTAAATAAAAAAATTAAAAATATTCAAATAAAACAAAAATTAATTACAATATCAATTATTAAATCATTGTTACTTAAAAAAATTTTTCCTGTTTGTAAAAAGTGGCATTGTGATTAATTATAATTATTCTTCAATAAACTGATAAAAAATGAAATTCACTTCAAGTAACAATTTTTTCAAATAGTATACTTACTTTTTCCATCCAAAGGCATCCTTGTTCATCATAACCACCACAAACAAGATACATTTCTTGGCAAACTTTCTTTATTTGCTCTTTCAGTCCTTTCATTTCAGCTCTAGTATATGAAATGCCAGGAAATACATCAGATAATAAAGAAAATAAAAGAGGAATGTCTTCAGCAACTAATTTTGGAACCATGGTCTCACACACACTTTGAATTAAAATCTATTAAAAATTAAGTTACTATAATTATTACATAATGTATGTAATAAATCTTAAAATTATTTATAATAATAAAACTTGAAGTGTCATTTATATATTAACAAGTAACTTACCTCCTGTTCTGGTAATTGTTCAGCAATAATTCCTTCATCTGCTTCTTCGCCTCTTTCTTTCATATCATCTTTGATTTTTTGAATTCTGTCACGTTTAATATTTCCTGCACTCACAAGAACACTTTTCAGAGCTCTCAGACCAAAATCATAGTGGGACTGATTAGAGAGCTGTTCATCACATAACCTGGAATATGTCAGATTAAATAAAAATATTTTATTATTTAATATTAAAAAAGTTATCTTTTTTCAAATATAAATAAAAAGTGTAATGATATTGCTGTTTATCGTAAATAGCTTAATTAATGTATTATATATAAGTATATATATCGTAGAAGTATTTTTCTTTCATTTTAAATTAATGAATTTAACATTTATGTTTTATATATTTTTACTTAAAGATCTTGCACATACTTGAAAAAGGGTACAATTTTGCTAGCCAATTTTTCTGCTGTTCTGAATCCTTGAGAAAAAAGCATAACTTGAGCAATTAATTGTCTGTCAGGAGTAGTCATTGCCAATGAACGGAATAATTTTTTTAAATTGTCAGGTAAATTTGAACGACCAGCATAACCTGGATTCATAGTTATAAAAATAGCCATGTCTGGATTTATACGGACTTGTTTTCCTATTAATTCAACAGTCATTTCTGCAAAAGTTATAGGATAATTATTTTAATTTCATAATGTATGTATATATATATATATATATATATTATTTGTGAATTTTATATATATTCACAAATTCTAGAGACAAAACAAAAGATATTTTAAAAACATTAAAACTGATTATAACCTTTTTGGTTATAACATCAAAACTAACTGAATAGAGAACTAAGAGATATTCATATACTACACATCAAAAGATTTTGTTGAACAAAAATTTATTTCGTAGAAATCCTGTAAAACTTAAACATACGATACATAAAACACAGTTGTGCTAACCTGGCAATCAATAACAGTGCCTGTAGTAATTAATGTAAATTTTTTGAAAGTACAATAAAAAGGCATATACAAATAATTAAAGTAATGCTTAACTATAAAAGCTATTAAAGAAAAATGAATTTCAATAATGAATTAGAAACAAACATAGAAGGAACATATAATATGAAGAAAGCTGTGAGGGAATATGATGTAGATGGTCTATATATGTTTTTCAATCTTTTTCTCATTGTGATCAGTAAAATTATGGTAATTTTATGTGGACCAAGTAATTATATGTGACTATGAATTATCTTTATTTATTAAGCTTATATATGCTTATATAGAGTTACTGTACATAACGAAATACACACAGTAACTCTAGATTGCTATTTAAAATATCACCCATAATTGATTGCACAAGCTTCAGTATGGTCAAATATTTTTCTGTGGGTCAGTTAAATTTTTATCATGAACTGATGTCAGTTTTTGGACTGGTAAAAAACACTGGTCTATATGAATTGACACATTTGGGTTGCTGCACAAGCTTCATTTGGTGTTGGTGATTTTGTTAAATGAGGACATCTTTCTAGAATTTGAATAAAAACTTTCAAAATTATATAAATTCTTCTGTATCATTTTAATTTATTACTATGTTCATGAGTTACCTTTAAAGCTAATTAGCATAATGACTGCCAGAATGCTTACAAAAATACTAATAATTCATTCTTTGTTCCTGATTCATTACTTCAGCAAAAAACATTTTTCCAGTAAACTTTGTATTAAGATTCAAATTTTAAAACACAATATTATTCAATCAAAAAAATCATTTTCTAATACAAATCCATAGTTAAGCGGCAATGCTGAAAGTATTCTGGTGGATTTGAATACTAAATAAGGCTAAAACAATAAATAAAGTAAACAGTTTGGAATCTCATTATGGTGTCTTGAGTCATCTATAAAGATTTTAGAAGAAAAATTAACATCAGTAAAAAAAAAGAAAACTAGATGAATTAGATTCTAAACGAATTCATTTGTATAAAAATATGCAAATGAATTTATTGATCGGGCAAATAATGGTGAATGAAAGAATAATGTTTGGTTTAATAACAGATAAACATTATAAGGTATTTAATTTTATTGAAGTAGCTAAGTTTATTATAAAAAGTGATTTAAAAATAAATTTAAGCTGAATGTGTTAAGAAGCTTTAATGATATTGCAAAATGTCAGAGGATCATTTTTCTACATTATAGTAATAAATGTTAAACAAAAGTTAATTATAAATCAAACAATAAAGATTTATTAATAAATGGTATCTTAAAAAATCTTATACATATTTATTACTCAGAATTCTTCATGGGAATTCTTATTTTCAGCAAGCCAAAAAATTTAAAAAGTTATCAGTATGAGGGAATTAGACATAAAATTGTTAAATTAAAAATACATGGCTTAAAGAACAATTGATCATACATATGAAGCATTTCATATAATCAAAATAATTTTTTGGGGGCTTATTGAAAACTTGATTACAAGAAAATGAAAAGCAGAAACTGTTGGATGATACTCAAATATCCTGACAATTTTTCAGTTTTTAAATTAAAACATTTTGACTTTAAAATGGTTGACCAAATGTGTAAGAAACTATTAGCCATTTCTAAGAGAACTCAGTCCAGATCCCCATAATTTATCATATATAGCATCGGTCAAGGCACTGTTCCTAATTCTTCATCATACTGTCAAACCCACCTGTAATGATGATATAATTATGGTGGTTTTATAGCATAAATGTGCCTTGTATTAATCATCATTTGTAAAAAAAATGTATCTTTAATTTCATAGAAACATATTCATTTGCTTTATTCTAATTTTTATTATTAACTTTTATGATGTATAATTGTAATTATAATGTGTAAACTGTAAATAGTACAAATTTCTAATGTTTTTAACCAGAACTACATTAAAAAAATCTCAAATCAGATTCCATCTGACTGATAAACTGATTTCTAATTGCTAATGTCCTACAATAAATCATAGTAGCATTCCCACTAGTTTTTATTCCCATTTATTATAGATAGCCAGATGCAAGCAAGGTGTCAGCCTACCATTCTGAAGAATCTGGGAACAAATCAAAAGACATCATAAATTTTTTGAAGGATAGTCCACAGCTATCCCTCAAAAAGTGTAGTAAAGTGATATGTTAGGCCTGTCATTCAACCATACAGCTTCCTTATTCTGGACCTGGCTGAACCAATAATGGGTTTAATAAAAAAAATTTCTTAGAAAGACACAGGGCAGAAAGAATGTACAGTACATACAGGGTGTTTGGAAATTCCCGTTACAAACTTCTAAAACTTGTAGAAGGGAGTGAGTACATAATATTTTGATTAGGAACCCATGTCTGGAAATGTATCGTTTCCATTCTACGACGGTTTCAATTCAGATGTTTAACTCTTCCCCTTCTGCTGAGAGAAAGAGAAAAGTCTCAGAGTGTACCAGAACATGCTTCATAGGTACAATGTCTGTAAGAACGGTGGTGGTCGCGAGCCGCTGTTGTAATGCATCAGTACTGTTCTGTACGTAAAGTATGCTGGGTTCTTTTTTGTTTTGGAATAATGTAAACACAAAAAGCTTAAGTGTTAAGTACTCACTCCCCTCTACAAGTCTTAGAAGTTTGTAATGGGAATTTCTGAACACCCTGTATATAAAAACTACTTTATTACATACAAGATAAGTGAATTTAACAACTTTCTAAAGAATGTCAAATGTAAATGTGACATTCAAATTATTAAAATTTAATTTTAATAAAACAATTACATAGAGAAAAAGTGCTTGAGGATAAATTTTCAAGCATTCTTCTCTAAGCATATGCAACAAAATATAGTTGTCATAATAAAAAAATTGATGAATAAATAATATTTACATTCATTCATAACAAATTAAAATTGAATTACATAAATAACAATTATATTACTTATAGTTGAAATATAATATCAGTTTAACAGTTAAGTGAAAATGTTTCAATAGTAAGAGTGTAAACAGTATTTTCTTATAACTGAACTAAGGAAATGCATTAAATTATACTATACCTCTATCTTTTTTATTTTGTTGATTTTTTAATGTTTCTTGTATCATCTGTATCTGTTGAGAAACAGCAGATAGCATTCTCTCTTCAAGCCGGTTAAATTCATCAAAGCAGCCCCAGGCACCAACTTGACACAATCCAACAAATATCCTTCCCATGGCCTAAACATAAAAAAAAAAAAAAAAAAAAAAAAGGTAAATTAGTGGGCATTCTTCTTGTATAGAAAATTTTGTAAATCAGTTTTTTGCACAAGATTTGTAAACTGCATGGTATAGCAAATCATGTGAAATAATTGCATAAACTGTATTATGTATTATACAGAGAAAAAGTTACTGCATTCCTGGTTTACGAATACTTAAACTGTATTCGTAAACCAGGTGCAAAGTGCAAAGTGACTTTGTTCATTTTGTAACAATAGAATTCATATTCTTATAGTTATTATGTTACAGATCCATTTTATATACAGGTTTAAGGAATTTTGTTCATGTATATTAAAATTCATTAAGGTTTTTGGTGCACAAAATTGATTCAAATACAAGCACTCCCCACTTACAAACACATTTACATTCCCAAGGTTATTTTTATCCTATATATATATAAGATTAAAAAAAACACACACACAAACAAACATTATGAAACCTGATAAATTTGTAAAGCCAAACAATATGTAGTGGGAAATCTCAAGTAAAAAAATAAGGAAACATTTTTTAAATTAAAATAATAAACAGTACATATATAAATTACTACAAATTATATATTTTATAATAATATTTGTAAATTTTGAAGCTGTATTAATTTCTTACATATAGAATGCAATAATTTAATCTTTTATTTGTTGTGTAGTGAGAATTTAGTTATTGTTACAAAAACAGATATTTAAAATTGATGTATCAGAAATTACATTAAAAATATATTATAAATTATACATACTTGGAAATCGAAAGTTTCATCACAATTAAATACAAGAACAAATCTTCCAAGCTGATGACCAAGAGCTTTAACAGATTCAGTTTTCCCTGTTCCAGCAGGACCTATAAAATGTATTAAAAATATTATTTACACAGACAATACTTTTAGACTACACACACCATTGATTCACTTAACATTATTGTTTTTTTACTTTGAAGATTATGATTGATTAAAAAAAATGTGAAGTATGTTTTGTTTTAAGACATTACAATTTTGTATCAATACTAAATATGATTAAAATTAAAATTGCTTATAAGTTAGCTTTCTGAAATTTGAACTTTTAAACATCATGTAAAAATATAAATTGTGAAGTATGAAAATAATCATAAGTTTCTTCAGATTTAAAAAATATTTGAAAATGATTATACAACTATAGAATAAGATAGTTGTTATATTATACAAAGTATTATTTATCCTAACAATTTTATTTTGTAAAAATTAAGTGTAATTAGTCTCATCAGTCTTGAATAACAGTGTTTAGAGTACTTCTTTTCTAAATATTGTTTCATAACTTATCATTACCAATTCTCCAAATAGCAATATCAATTTAAATTTTTTAAAAATAACCTTGTTTTTAATAAATGACATTATGTATAATAAATGAGCAATTGTAATTTGAAACTAATGTTTTTAATTGACTTTTAAGTCAAAGATATTTTTCAATATCACAAGCTTTAAATAATAGACATTTGATAAAAAACACTCACAGTTTGAAAATTAAACAGAAGTTTGAAAATCATAGATATAATTAAAATTTTAGTATCATTTAGTTTAATAATAATAAATTTACCAAACGGAGATCCACCAAGTCTTGCTTCCAATGCTTGTGTCATTGTTAAATAACATCGATCAGTTAAAGGTGTTTGAACTAACTTTTCTTGAACACCAAGATATTCAAATCCATAATTAAATTTGGCATTTGCCATATGAATTGACAACTGTTGTAATACATCTGGTTGGCGAGGATCAAAGTAGAAACGCATTCGACTAAGCCAGTCAAAGCATTTTGGACTGGTAACTTTATTTTTTATTAACATTCTAGTAACATCTCTTTTATGTACAAATTCTGTAATCTGTATAATAATAATAATAATAATAACAATAATGATAATTGTATTTTAATATATTTATTATTAAAATTTATAAAAATGGTCTTACTAAGTGTTCTAATTTTTTTCTTCGGAGAGGAGGTTGTTCTTGTAAAACTGAATCAGCCAAAATATTAAGTGTAGATTCAACTGCCTGTAATACATCTTCAACTGGTTTCAAATCATTGTCACTTTTATTAGCAATTGTCTGTAATGCATTTTCAATATCTTCTGACCAAGAAATTTGTGCTGCCAAGACCACAATTTGAGACTAAAAATAAATGTATTTAATATATGATTAAAATAAAAGTTTTGTTTTTAAAATTATTTAAAAATTGATCATACAAGTATATAAAATTTTATCATAGGAGTTGTTTAACCAATTGATATTCAAGGAATAACTAAGAGTTTATTTATATTAGACTGATTATAACACATTAAAATAAATAAAACCCAATTATTTACTTCAAATATAGCCAGATTATTTAGGCAATTATTTGGTAATGTTTCTATACAGTCAAACCTGTTTTTGTGCGGGGGATAGGGACCGCATAAAAGAAAATGCATTAAAAAAAAATCGTGCAAAACTTCACGAGTGACTATAAAAAATAGTTTTCGCAACACAATTAAAAAAATATTTTTTTTATGCGATGAATAGGGACCGCATAAAAAAAGTCTCACGTAGAAAATAACTCAAAACCGTACGAAATAACTAGGAATTGCTTTTTTAACTCCTTGGGCCTTTTTCTGCAACACCTAATGGGGAAAAAATCCTCTAAGAATTTTAATTTTTATATTAATTAATTATTTCCACTTAAATACCAATCTAACATTAAAAAGTTAAAAATAATCGTTAAATAATGATTTTATTTGATAAATATAGCTGCAGGAAGTGTTATTTCATTTAACAAGGTGTGAAATTTCACACCTGCAGTCTAAAGCTGGAGGGGAGTTAACTTACTGCATCTGTTCAAACATAACATAATATTTATGGTTTTTATGCTATTAAAATAAGAGGGGACCAAAATAAACATATGAGAAAAAAATTTTACTGAATAAAAAATGAAAAAAACCTGCTGATGTCATAGAAAACAACCAATAGAGTTTTTAAAAATTTTACAGGAGTCAATTATGTTCCAATTTGATTGAAATTTTCATATACGGCACAAAAAAAAAATTGCACAAAACAAATCGCACAGAAAAAAGACCGCACAAAAACAGGTTTGACTGTATAAAACATTTTTCACATGTTTCATATAAACTTTATATCAAATACACATGAATTAATTGAAGTGAATTTTATTAAAATTTTCATTGAATGAAGTACAATGGTTAAATTTTAGATATATTTTTAAACAAAGACTAGCAGATTATTATTAGTTATAATTATTTACAAAAACAAAATAATTAAAATTTATTTACCTGATAGTTGTCAACCCACTTCATATATTCAGATGGTTTAATATTTCCCTGTTTATATGGTACAATTTCAACAACAGCTGAAGCTAATAATTTAGCAAGTGTTACTCTCATTTCTTTTTCAACAAGTGAAAGCCATTCATTTATTTTTGGATGTTCTGTTATTGACACTGGAGTACTGAAAACCACCTGTTTACATACAGTAAAATTATGATTTGTAATATGCTAATAATTGATAAAATTTTTTTTTATGTATATTACATTAAAAATTTAATAAAGATCATATCATATATATAATGAATAAATCAAAAATATTTGATTTTTAGAAACACTAAAGTAACATTGCCAACTTAAATTTTAATTTATAGTTATCAAAAATTTTAATTGAATAAATTAAGTTTATTCAATAAAACAAACCTCTTCCCCTTCTTTTGATGCAATTCCTTTAACAATAGTATTATCTTCATTTAATATAATAGCAGCAACACCAGCAAACATTTTTTTAAAGTGTTTTTGTAAACGTGGAATATTTTTACTATTGCCAATAATTTCCAAAAGATCTTCATCTCCAACAAAATAAAATCTAAATGAAACAGACTTATCAGGCATAGAATTTTTATTAAATTTAAATGTTTTCAAAGCACATTACCTTGGGAAAGATGATCGTTCCCTTTCCAAATATTCACCAAGTGCTTTCTGAATTTTTCCAAGTAAATCAGCCAGACGTTCTAAAGACCTCTGGACACCAGGGATGTTCAGAATATCCATCACAAGTGGAGATTTGGCTACTTTTTTCATTAATGTAAGAAATTCTGCACTGATGCTACAAATAAAATTCAAATTCAAATTAATTATTTTGTTTACAAATAAACTGAAAAAGTTTTTATCAGAATTTTTTTACCTTTGAAATCGTGATGTCTCAACAGGAAGAAGTGTTTGAATATCAGCACTTCCTGAAAAAATACCTTCAAGATAAACCCAACGACGCTGAACATCGATCCATACATCAAATAAAGCATTAATACGATTTAACTTTTCTTCCCATGCTAATGCATCTTCTTCAAATTCCTATCATTAGAGTATTTTAAATTCATGAATAGATAAGACAATTGATAAAATATTAAATAAACATACTTTGCTACTACAAAATCTTCACAAATATACTTATGGCACAAAGGTTTTTATTAAAAATTAAAATTACAAATGGTTTTATGAAAAAAATATATTGAATTTTCATTATTTCTGGAAAATGTATTTAAACAATAATTCTAAAAAAAAAAAAAAAAAAAAAGCCTGAGTAATGCAAAACACTTTCTATGATTATAAAAGAAAACAGTTTCCAATTTGTATTTACAGTAGAGCATCGATTATCTGAATACTGATCAATCGAAACATTGATTAACCAAAAGCATTCTAGTCGACAAATTCAAATTTCCACTAGTGCTGTGGCACTGCAATATTTGGCTATGTCTTTGGTTACTCCAATATTATTTTTGTTAATGTGCATTTTTAGCTGACTGCACTGGCATGACCATGAGAGGGTACTTACCAAGGGAACATGCCAGTATTTGAACGAGGTGCTTTTTTTCTTATTGTGAGTGGTGAGCTTTGCTTGTTTTGTGTAATGTTTTTCTGAGGACTGTGTGCCAGGACATGTATCATGCTGAATTGGAACGTTTTTGATACTAGATTAACTTCCGAAATATAATTTTTTTGTTTTTATATTTTTCAATATATTTATTTTTACAATTCTCATGTTGACTCAGAATATTTTCTTCATAATTTTGAAGTTTAGAATAGTCTAAACTTCAAAATTATGAAGAAAATATCCTGAGTCAACATGAGAATTGTAACCATATGCAAATAAAGTGGATGCCTTGTACCTACCACCAAAGGGCTAGAAACAGTTAAAAATGGGATACGGACAGTACGTGTGAAAGTACATGTGAAAAGAATTCTTTGTGGTTTTAATAGAAAGGTGTCAGATCCTTCAATAAAAGACTGACACTGGATCATTTTTAACTTTGTGAATTTTTACCTACATTTACCTTGTTTTAAGAAGTTTATTCTTCTAAACCATTATTGTTGTTACTTCTGTGGTCAAATTAAAGGATTTAAAAATAGACTCAAAAATATTTTATTTTTTGTGAATAGTCTAAACTTCAAAATTATATATTTATTTTGTTTGTGCAAAATAATGAAATAATTTTTAACCATACAATAGCCACAGTTATTATTTTTAAAAAAATTTTGTTAGGCTTAACATCAACAAAAATTCAACACAAAGCAACACGCAACAGAGAAAAATTTCAACATGGGATAGGTTAATATATTTTTTGTACAGTACATAATCAGTTATCCGAACAAACCCAGTCCCGGATTGTTTTGGATAATTGATGTTCTACTGCATTTATTTTACAAATCAATTTTAAAATATGGCAAATTATTAAAAATTATTTAATTGTTTCTTATTTTGAAAAATTTTTTAGTGAACTTTTAGAATATCAAAAAATTTAATGGAAAGTTCTGTCTAAAGTATGATTCATTAAATTTCATTCTTTTGGACAAAACTCCTCTGTATTAAATATTGTATACTAAGAATTGTTTTATGTTAATGATGTTTCATATATCATTAATATTGTATTGTATATTCTGCTTGTAAAGTTATGTATTTTGAGATATTTGTTCATCTCTGTATCATGGGAATGTATCTTTTCTATTATTTAAATAAATAATTATTAAATGTGAATTATATTTATATACAAAATCAACTGAAATCTTAACTGATTATTAAATACTGAATGATTTAATTTTTATACTAAAGAAAATGAATATATTTGAATTTAAAAAATAAGAAAAAAAATTAATATATTTGATAGTTTATTTTATTGTGTTAAATTCCAATTCAAAATGCTGTTTTTGACTGAAATATAGCTAGAGGACATTAAATAATCTTAATTTAAATAGCTGTATAATAATAATAATAATATTTATGCAAAGAAAGTTTATTATTTGAAAAATAGGAGTAAGAAATTTCTTAAGAATTTCAGTTTAATTAGGTTACCACCATAACTATCATTTAAATGTTAGTTAAAACAATCAAGACATTATTACTAAAAATGCATTTTGCTTGCAATTACTATATAAAAATAGTTTTAAATACCTTATAATATGGAGATAACTTCATAGCAGCAACTGAATTGATATGTTCCTTTACTCTATTAAATAAGTCATCCCAGCCTCGTATTAATCTACACTTATTTTGATAATTTACTAATTCTAATTCATAGTTCTGCCAAGCTTCACGGACCTAAAATTAATATTGATTAATTTAAACAACAATTTAAAAATTTTTTAAATTATTAAAAGATAACTTAAGTATTCCAAGATAAAGACAGATCTCACATTGAACTATTATTGAGAATTTACATTTGAATATAAATTACATGTTTTGATACCTGTTTCAAAAATTCTTCCAAAGCCATCTCTCCTTGTGCTACTAATATAACATCTTTTATAACTGATTCATTTCTTTGAAGATCAATATCCCAAACTTGACCTAGAGTCAAATCTGATAAAACCCAGTTTACTTTTAGTTGTTTCATTAATTGTTTCCAATGACGTTCTTTTAAGGCATCTGATTTTAATTCAACAATTAACATATTCACCTAAAATTAGTTAAAATAAATTTTAAAAAATTCAATGTATTTTGGAAAAATAAAATATATAAATTAAGCTAAAAATTTTTACTTTTGTATAGCCTTGAAGAAGCCTTTTCACAAATTCATATGATGCATATTGCCTTAATCTTGCTGGTAATTCTTTCAATTGGTTTAGTAGACCATCTAATTGTTGTCTAAGCTGAAAATTCAATAATATGTAATTTAAAATACATTAAATAAATAAACTATTCTATAAATAAATTAAATAAGTGTACTGTGTTCAGAGATTGTTAGATATTCAGCATATTAATGTTACATATTTTATCAATATTAGAAAAATGTATTTCTCCAATATTAATATGGGAGAAATAAATTTTTCTAATATTGATTAAATATGTAACACTACTATTAATAGCATTAGTATTAATAGTTTAAAAATATACTTATACTGAAAGTATTGATAGCATAAGAAATCTCTCTCTAAAATTATTTAAATTATTATAGATCCAAACAACTACTGAGGTATATATTAGCAACAAAACATTGTTTTATTTAAATAAAAACAAAATTGTTTCATCATCATTCATAATAAACTAGAAAATTAATTTGATGTTATCTATAAAATTTAATAATATCTAAATAAACAATAGTTTAGTCATGTAGATTTTCAATTTTAATAGCTAATTTAACAGAAAAATTAATATTTAAGCAAGAATGTTATAGTGAAAATAAGTATTTAGTAAATAGTTTAAGATAAGTTTGTTTAAAATTTATATGATGATCCAAAACATTGTTATTCCAAAAAAAAATAAATACTACCCAACTGAAGAGGGATGAATGTGTTCATCCAAAATGCATATTGGAGTCAATAAAATTGAAATGATACAACACCTAAAAGCCATTTGTGGTTATTATGGTAAGTTTGGTTTTGAGGCATATTAATAGACAATTAAAAATTTAACAGTTATCCAAACAAGAAGAATTTTATACTATTGTTATTCCATTTAATTATTTGAAAATACAATAAAACTTTTATGATACAAAAATATCATCATCCTGCAGTAAATAATTACTATATAATGCATACTATTTAAAATGTTTAATATAATTCTTAACAGAATTAGATTGTATAATTATATTCTATAACTGTTATGCAATTTATATCATCTTTCTTTAACCTTTAGCCTGCCGTTTGCCACGCCCCCTTATTTTGTAAAACGGCCAAGGTCAAAATAGGTGAATCAGGCAATATTATTTTAAAAATTCACTAAAAATTAAATTATTATTTTATTCATATAAAAAAAATCACATATTTATCAATATAGTTAGTTTTAAATAAGACATTTTACAATAAAGTTTATTTGAAAAATTTATAAGAAAAAAAAAAATAATATATGATAACTGACATTCAGACTTGAAAATTTGTTACTATTTGTCAAAATTAACATTGTCTGGTTACTTCATTCTTATTGTCACTGAGTTAATACAACATACAATATTGTTCTGTACAATTTGATATAACATTTATGCATGTATGTTTATTTGTTGTTGAATAACTGCACATTACATTCAACATTTGTTTGAAATCTGAACTTTATTCTGCTTTCAACTAATATAATGAACTAATATACTTTATTTATTTTATATCAAACAAGATTATATATTTTCGTAATAAACATATGATTACCAGTAGCAATAGATGTAACATTTGCTGATATTTTAGATTTAAAAAAAAATTAAAAATTAAAAAAATATATAAAATATCAGAACTGAAGGTCATAACTTGAATATTTATAATGCATTAACATATTATAGCTGAATAAACTTATTATAGCATTGATGAACTTATTATAGTATTATTATTGCATAAATATGCTAAAAATGAAATAAAAAATTATCAGAAAATAAAAAATTAAGAAAAAAACACTATAATTAAATTTTTTTAAGTCGACAAAACACCACCTGGACAAAAATATGTAAAACAGACGATAAACAAGATGATAATGTCAAGTGCTGACATCTGTTGTTGATAAATTTTATAAAAATCGATTGTTAACAGGGTAACGATGAATCGGTACCCTGGCCGTTTTGCGAAACAATTAGGGTAACAATAGATCGGTACCCTGGCCGGGAAAGGGTTAACAGAATATTTTGTATCTAAATGATTATTATAAGATTAAAAACATTTTAAATCTTTTTATGAACAATTTTAGATAACAAAAAACTTCAGTTAAAATTTACTATTTATTTTGCATTATTCTATTTGTTAGATAAATAGCATACATTATGTACAATTAAACAAAAATACATATAACAAAAATATATTTTTTTTTATGAATTGAAATATAATAACAACATATATAACTGTTTGATCATTTTACTTTTTAAAAAATTTTTTAGAACTTTATGATACTAATATGCAAAAATAAATTTTACTAAAGTTTCTTCCCTTAATGAATAAAATCACTAATCATTCATTACTTGACTGAACAAATGCAGCCCACTAGAACAAATTTTTGATTAATTAATAATATTTTCTTTATTTCATCATCCATGAAAATTTTGCTGATACTTCCAATCAAGATAAACAAAAAAGCTGAGATGATGATAATACTTTGTAAAAAGAAAACATCCTCATTTAACTAAAATTAATATTAATGTGTAATACAGTACTTTTAATTGTGATTGTTAATTAATTATTGATTGGAAATAAATTATCCATTGCTTTAATAAACATATTTCTCTTAGTAATGAAAAAACATAGTATACTTTTGCTAACTTCTGGAATGTAATTCTATGTTTTGCATTAGTCCTTTGTTTCATATAGCATGAATTCACATAACACATTTTCAGAATGTAACTACCATGTTATACAAAGGATATCTGTACAAGATGTCACTATCCTAAGTATTACATATAAAATAGAATACTATTGGTGTAATTTTACTATAATTAAAAAAAAATAGTTTTTACCTTTCTTGGTTGAACAGAAAGCCATGGTTGTTCCTTAAGTTGATCTATCTGCTCCCAAATTTTAGACAATTCACCCCATACACCTTTAAGGTCATGCAGTTCTTCAAGAGCTACTTGTAACCGTTCATCACTTGCACTAAGAGAACCTATAGTAAAATTCAAACTAACCTTAAAAAAATTCCATAAATAGTATGTTTGTTTTACTCTTTAAAACTTGAAAGTACACATTAGTTTATTAAAAAATGTGTATAATTAATAATCATTGTATAAATTTGTAGATTTTATTAATAGCAATATACATGATTATATTTATTTACAAAATTACATTATAGTAAATATAGTTTAATTGGAAATTGTGTTTCTCTTTCCTCGGTATAACAAATCCTAGTATACAAGATCATCCAAAGTGAATAAAGTATAATATATATGTTTATATATTAATCTTTAAGATATTACTCCATGTATTTACTTTGCTAAGTATAAATACAAAATAATAATAGTATACACAACAAATAAGTTTATTATCTAAATTAATACAGCAGCTACTTTTCCAGTCAGTTATTTTATTACTGTGTTATATTACAAATAATTTTGTCAATTCGAAAAGTTTTAAAAACTGACTTATCGAGAATTGAAGAAAATGTGCACAGCAGTAATCATGATGCTCCACTCTACAACATTTACCAGAATTAAACATAATGAATGATGTTACATAAACAAGAATGGGTATGATCAATTATAAGATCTGGACTTCAGACATGGACAGAAGAAAATAGCAGACACTTAATTTCAATTATTATGCCTTTGTGTCTTTTATCGTAGCTTAAATTTATCTTTGTATACTAGTACATTTATCAATTAACAGGACTTATTATACTGGAAAATTATGGATGCAGATATTTAGTCTTACAGATCAGAAATAATATTTTTTATTTAGTTCACCTGATAGTTCACTAAATAAAAAATATTATTTCTAATCTGTAAGACTAAATATCTGCATCCATAATTTTCCAGTATAATAAGTCCTGTTAATTGATAAATGTACTAGTATACAAAGATAAATTTAAGATAGCAAACACTTGTTCAGAAATGACAAATAACTCAAAAATGATAACTTGTCATTTTTGGACTATCAATTTATAACAAATCATCAAAAAACTCAAAACAAAACAGTAGTATTAATTAAATCAATGAAAACAACTATATACAAGTTAATGAGTGTGAACTAAACTAAAAATACAACACAGTTCCAGTTAACACTAAATTAAGTTATTTTTAGTAATTTGTAATGAAAAAACCATCAAGTTATAAAATCAGATCTATAATTAGTCTAAATCAAAATCAAAAACCAAGACTAGTATTTACAAATTGTTCCAACAATTAGAGAAATTATCTACCTAAATATTTAAGTCTCCACAAAAACTTGACAATAATAACTCAAATCAAACACTTACAAAATTCTTAGAATCTAAACTGCCTAATTGTAACATCAGGAATGCAAAATCCAATCATTTCAACTTGCGAGTTTTATCTTGCTCTTCTTTCCACTCTAGCTTCACCTCAAATTCTTCCTTAATTCATCATCCCTGTCATACTCCTTGATGGGTATGATGTCACAATCACTTACTACTCTATCTATTTATATACATATACATTAACATATTTTACTTGACTCCTAGCACCTTTCCCAATTCAATCAATCCTAACCATTACATTTATTTGTCTATTAAATTTCTTTTTTTCTGTACAACATGGTTAAATGGCTATTCTGTAGCTTATTATTAAGATTGCAGAACTGGAGATGACAAGAGCATTTCATGAATGACAGTCACCTGGCGAGCAGCAGTTAGATTTTTGAATTTAGCAGGGGGAGAATAAGGTAGTTTTCATCTTTAACATAAAATAAGCATCCCAAACAAACATAATAAATGGGAAATAAATAAAATCCCACAAACATAAAATAATGCTCAGGCTCAACTCCTTACACCAAGAATGAAGTAAATTTAAATGCAACACACATTGCATTATTGGCTGAACAACAACTACTTATATGCAAGTGTAGAATCCCATTTAGTTATCTTTGTGAAAATAATGAAATTGACAAGAAGAAATTTTAAACAGTAAATTACTATTACTATAAAAAGATTTATGACTGTCAGAATGTTTCAAAGTTTTAAAAACATTTTTTTTTCCAATTTGTCTCCTCTGTTAACTGTTTGCCATAACAACAGTGGTTTTCTTTTGACATCATTGACTGCTAGAGTATGAAAACTGTTCAAAAAAAGTAAAAGCAAATCCACATGTCACATATTTTCAGAAACATCTGCAGTTTTCATATCACCATCAGATTTAAACAGTTGTTTATGGTGGATCTTTCATGTTTTGACAACAGAACAGAAAGAATAGCATATGAAATTGTGAGAGTCTGAAGAGGAGAGGGCAAGTAAATTAATTAAATCATTTAATTAATTAAAATAATATTCCAAACCAAATGTAACCTCCCCTGGGAAAGGGATGACAAAGTGGAAAAAACCCAAAACCCACACGTCTTATGTCATTTGATTTCTCAACTGATAAGACAATTGAAAGTTGGGTTACTTTAAACAATTATTACTAAGGTCGCAGGACAAATCTTGACCTTAAGTCACCTTCAGTTATTAATTCAGTTTGTTTGACAGCTGTTATCGATGTTATGAGGTAAAATGAGTAACAATACTGGATAGAGAGATGTCATAAATTTGTCGAAACGTTTGATTTTTAACAATTTACATAAACTCTAAACACAGAGCGAACTGGGAAAGAGTTGCATCATCCGATGCATTAGTCAGCTACCTTGAAACGGGTATAAAAAGGGGCAGACCTCCAGGTGGACTCCATCAGACATCAACCAGCCTCCCTGGCCACCATACATGACAGCGGACATCGATGACAGACATCAACAGAAAACATAGAACTCGTCCCGACGGTTACGAAGCCACTTGACTATCATAATCGCCGATGGCTCACCTCTGATACTCTGCTAGATCAGCGAATGTCTTCAGAACAACGCATGAACCCAGCAATCCATACTCAGCAAGTAATCATCATGAGGTATTAACTTAGACCAATTTGTAAACTCTCTTGCTCTCTGCCCAAATAGTTTATAAGTTAGACTAGTATTATTGAACGTAACAACGAATAGCCACACGCCACATAGGATTGTCGTGTCGATACCGCATTTACTGTTTTAGTTGTATCTCCATTTGTTTTGTACTTTAGAATAATTGTAGTAATCTATCTGTTTATTAAATATGTTATTTTATATTATGTTATGCCTGTCATCCTTGAGTACGGCCAACATCTTATCACCACCTCACCAACCCTCCCACTCAATTTCGCCCTCCTAAAAGCCATCCATCAATGGAGAAGCCGGTAAGTGAGGTCAAGCTTGCCACTCAACCCCCTCAGTTCTCACAGAATGATGTTGTATGCTCTTATAAAATTTAGACGTATTGCTATTGATGTTTCTGATATTGTAACGAGTGATAAAATATGGAAGAAACACTATCTTCTAGAAACAAATAGTCAATACTACAAAACTGAACCTCCCAACAACTATTATGAATGCTCATTCACATATGGCTCTTCAGACTAGATTTTGTGTTAAGGATTTAACAATTAAGAATTGCATGTAAAAATTTCACTATCTATGTTATATGTTCTTTCAAAAATTCAAAATCAAATTACATAACTTCTTACCAGGCTCTTGTAGTTCTAAAGCTTCTTTGGCTTTCAGTACATTATCTCTATCTTCTTTCAATCTACTGAATTTAGATTCAAATATTGAAAGTTGACTGGTAGCTTCTGTAGGTCTTAAGGATCCCTAAAATAAAAATTATTATTATTATAATAGTAGTTTATACTTATTTATTATACCATCTGCATTGTGTAATAAATACCTCAATTGGTTTACTTTTTTCCCATTCTACTAAAAGATCATTAGTTCGTGCCTCAACAGCTTTATCTTCTGTTACAATTTTCATCTGAAGACTAGCAACTTGAGTTTGGATGGAAGCATCTTTGCGTTTTATTATTTCATTAAATGCAGACCATTCCCCTTCAATATTATCAACATGAAGCCAATTATTTGGGAACTGAAATCTTTGTCTCTCTAAAATACGTTGTCCTTCTTTATATAACTAATACAAAATACAGTTAAATATATTTATAATTTAAAATCAAAGTTCTGTATAGTTTAAGAGTAAGTTCTTTACAGTCTAACTTAAAAGTAACTGCAAATTCTGTTAATCCTTACATCAACTTGTTTTTCCCAAGACTTCATCTTACGTTTCAAACTCTGAACATATGTTATGAAGGATACTGCATCAGACGTACTAGCTGTATCAATTGACTGTTGTTCTAATTCACTTCGAGACTAAATTGGTATAAAAATTGCATTTCGATTATCATCAAGAAAATTATGTTAAGTCATTGTGAATTATTAAGAAAAATAAAAAGTTAATTTCATTAATGTAAGTAAGAATATTTTAAAAATATTTACTTTATTAAATAGTTAAATATAAATTACATATCAATTATAAAAAACTTAACACAAATAGCTATTAAATGTTTGAATTGCTAATAATTTATTATTCCACATTCCTGTAAGCTTTTATAATGGATTTAGACAGAATAAATTCATTAATTTTGAAAAGAAATCTCTCTATTTACAAGCATTTACTATAATAAATACTATATTTTCACAGAATGACCGACATGCCTCATAAAATGCCAGAAATTCCAGGGTTACCAGCATACCATCCCTGTGACTAAAATATAAAATTAATCAGATCTAACAAAACTAGTTGTTAATTAAACATCATAGAAAACATTCTTTGGAGTACAATAAAATAATAATACTGTAATTTGATTTAAAATCAGGAAGAGAATTTTCATTTACAAGACAATAAAATAATTAACGATTTATTGACAGTAATAGTTAGTCAGTGTGGACTACAGTAACCATCTACCCCCACCTTAAAAATAATACCTTCCTCTCAAATTTCACACAAAGCCATGTTAATTGGCTTAAGTGGAGATTTTTAAGTTTAATGTGTTATTTTGTTGTTATTTGATTCAAAAACAAAAAAAAACAACACAGTAAATTTTTGAATCAAATAACAATAAAATACAGACAAAAAAA
This sequence comes from Centruroides vittatus, assembly GCF_030686945.1. Taxonomy (NCBI): domain Eukaryota; kingdom Metazoa; phylum Arthropoda; class Arachnida; order Scorpiones; family Buthidae; genus Centruroides; species Centruroides vittatus. Next base: position 1,655,742 of record NW_027122214.1, read on the forward strand.
AAAGCACTTTTAGAATTCCAAGAATATTTTGTTGTTAGAAAGATGGCAAAATAAAAAAATTAAACATATAATCATAGTTTTTGACATAATGCTGACAGTTTCACAATTTTAGAATAAAACTCGTTTGTTTTTTTAATGTGCCCTCTAGAAGGGGATTTATAATCTCACTTAAACTGGAATGCCAGCATTCCCTGGGAGAAACAGGCATGACAGTTTTTACCATATGGAAATATCTGATTTCCTAGTGTATCCAGGGGAGACCGGCATGTCCATCATTCTGCAAAAATATGGTATAATAGCAAATGTGCCTAATTTGTCTCTCCTTGTTATCTAGAAATTTAATAAGATAGCTTAGGTGACAATAAAAGCATTTAAAGACTGATTTAAAAACTATGTCATACAGGAAATGGAAAGATACTATATTTCTAAAACTTGCTCTTCAAAATATTATTAGTGCCTGATAATAACCATTCTTCCAGCATGGATAACTTCCATGATAAAATTATGTTTGCATTATGAGGCAAAGTAACTTCCTTTATACAACAAACAGGCTAAGATAATGCAATCTCTCATAAGGCTTAGTACTTAAAGATCTTTTTTTCAGGTCATTACTTTACATGAAGAGAAAATTTCTGGTAGAGCTAATTTGTGATCCTGTCCAAAACATTGCTAATGTATGAAATAATGTAAAAGTAACAACCTTAAATGATATGTGGAAGAACCTGTGTCTACAATTTGTAAAAATTTGAATTCTTGATGATTAAGTACACACACTGACTATAAACTGTAAAACTGAGAAATAAAAGTTATACTGCACACAATTCTTGTGAAAAATGTGGTAGTCACATTTTGAGAAAATAACTGATGAATTAATTCAATTACAGAAAAATCTATAATAGAAAAGCTTTAGGCTTCTCAGCCTCCCAGAATATTAACAACAAAGAAAATAGCTGGAGCTTTAAAATTGATCCTGAGGAACAGCCAATCTTTGAAGAACATGGCTCAAACATTAAAAGAATTGTGCATATTCTCTATATACATGTTTAAAAAAGTAGAGAAACAAGTTGTTTTATCATTACACCATCTTCCATCTAATTCATCTGCATCTGGAATTATTTTTATGGAAAATGTGAATACTGAACTGATTAACAAAATATTTATAGGTAAAAGTTTATTAATAGTTAAGTATTTAAATAAATTAAAATTCAGCAATTCATATTTTAATTCATTTTTGAGATTTAATAAATGAAAAATTAATTCAAATTTTTAATCATTTAATACAATAATATTTTATAATTTAACATAACTTGCACCTGAATAACATAATTTGCATCTGAAATGAAAACCAGACGATAAAAATTGATCATGATAATCAAATAATCAGTTTCCATCATGGGATCAAATGAATATTTATCATCATAGTCTTAATTTCTGTGCCTATTAACTTCACATGTTCAATGCCAGTTTATACAATTTTTCTTCATGTAAATTTCACAACAATATGCCAATGATGTAATTTTATGTCATCTGAATGTTGAAATTTTTCTAGCAAATAGCACACATATTATTATTATTTACTACTACTTGTAATCTCAAAAATGTTTCTGTCACTTCCATTTTATTATTTGATTTATTAGTTTCCTATTGAAATATTTAATTATAGTAGTTTATCATTATTATTTATCAGTGCCAATAACTCAATTAAATGATATCACATACAATTCCATAAAGATCACTCAAATTGAAAACATTTTTTAATTCTTTATCTATGTAAACAGTGACATAGTTTATGAAAAACTTATTGGCATTTTGAAACAAACCAATTTAATTCAAGCAATACCAAATACTCCCTAAACAGGAAGAAAATTATTGCAATTACAATCATCAAGAATTAATAAGTTTTCCATTGTAGTTTATTAAAAGAAAAATATCACTACTAATATGAAAATTTTTAAAGATTTTTATTAAAACAGCTTTCTTGAATAATTTTTCTAAATAAGGAAACAATAATTTAACCATTGCATACATTAAGAAAACTCAGACTTTCAAAATTATCTACTTTAAAAACAAGATTGCATTTAGCATGATTAATAAGCTTAGGACTGCAGCACAATAGCTAACTTTTCTTGGTTGTAAGTACTAAATTACAAAGTAAAATAATTATTTTATGTGTAATAAATTCATTTAATTTATTATTACCTTTGAGACATTAGAATGAAAATGTGCCATCTCACATCCTAATAGTGAACCAAATTTTCCTAAAACATCCTTGTGCCAGGAGTCATATTTTAATGATACTTTGGATTGAACCTATTTTGTTAATTAAAATATTTTTAATACAAACAATTAAAATTTTTTGGTGCTAATATTTATTTTGTAATATAAATTTATAAAAATATTTAAAAAAATATACTTTAGCATAGTCAATTATGATTGGTCCAATTTCTTTTCTAACTTCTGTAGTATCGAATGTTGTACGGGATTTCCTAAAAATAATAAATATTTATGTAAAATTTTACTGATACTTTCTAGAAGTAAATTAAAAGCTGAAAAAACCAAGATAACATCTATAGATTATTATTTTGAATTTTCTATCTTTATAATAATTTCTGTAAAGTTGTTTTCATTAACAAATTGGACATTTAATATATGTTTTGAGTAATTTAAAAATAACTACCTTATTAAATTTTTATAATATAAATTTCTAAGTTTAATTATATAAAATTTCTGATATCAATAAACTAAAATGTTTATATCTAATAAAGACACTTCTAATACAGCACTTTAGGACTGATTAAAATTTTGAAAACATTGTTAATAAAAACTATTTAGCAATAATAATAATAATATAAAATTAAAAAAAAAATTATTATTATTATTAACTCACTTTATTTCAACTAGTGTATGCATCCAACATCCAATATCTTCTCCAAGTTTTGAATACAACATCTCAGGTTGTAAATCCCACAATGTTTGATATCTTAACCATTCAGCAACATACTCTTGCATTTGTTTAATTTTGTTTTCAATACTGGAATAAGCAGCTTCTAAAATAATTGCTCCATTTGGCATCTTGGTTAGTAAGTTACGATAAGTTTGTGATGTTGGACGATCCAGACCAACCTAACATTTAAAACATTAAAGATTATAATCATATTTTAAAAATTAAAAACATACTTCTGTAATTATATTTTATAACAATTAAAATTACCAAATGTAAATTTGGTAATTTTAAAGTTCTAAAAAAAAAAAAAAAAAAAAAAAAAATGGAGACAGATTTTAATTTCAACATTGACAATTTGATGATCACGTTTTTACATAAATTTTGGGAACTGTTAGAATTTTCTAAACTTTTGAAAACTCATATATATATATATATATATATATATATAAATTTCTTAGTAGTTAAAATCTCACATCTTTTGAAAATTATAACATTATATATGATGATATATATCTTAAAGACAAAGTGAATACAAACCTGATAACGAGAACTTTGAATGCGAGTTTGAAGAAGAACAACATTTTCCCATGCAAATAACTGCTGCATAATATTAAATCGTGCTTCTTCCACACTGGGACTGACATACATGACTTGATTTGTAATTCTCACTTCATGCACTAAAACTGGTATCTGAGGGTCACCACCAGGTTTGTGAGCTACAGTAGCTGGTCCATCAGTATCCATACATACGTCTACTTCATCCTTTTTGCCTTCTAATGCTTTGGTCCATGCTTTTATACCAGCTTCCAAACGACATGAAAGCTTTTTCTCAACCTACATTTGAAGATAATTATAAAGTGTTTTGAAATTAATTGTCTTTATTCACATATTAAATCATTATCAAAATTTCATAATTTATCCTAAATATAAATAATACTATAAATCAAAATTATTCTTTAACATACTTGAGAAAAACATTTATGCTGGACACAAGAAATTATAAATAACTTCAAAGTTGCCATTCAAAATAACAGTCTGATTAATGACCAAATGAATATTAGACTATATGAATATTATGACCAATATAACTATTATGTGAAAAAATAGTGAAATAAAACATAACCAAATTAGAAGTAAAGACTTACAATCAATCAAACTTTCTGAAATAAGTGTTATAAAAAATATCCTTGAAGATTCTTTTACATATTACACACCACACTCCAGTACATAGATCTTTCTATTTAATCACTGCCTTACATTTTAAACAGTTTGCTTATTAAGAAACAAAGTTTTCCACCAGATCACTGCTTAGTATTAATTTTTAATGAAACTGAGATGGAAATTCAAGATTGACAGATAATTTGGTGCATTGGTAATAAAACTTGTTTCCTTCTGTGAGTGGTGGTGTCTTTTCTTTCCATACTCTCTATATTTTATTTGTATTTTAAAAAATTATGGATTTTTTTTTCTAATTTTTTCATTATTTACATATGAACTCAGAAAATGATTTCCAATGTATTCAGGTTAATCAATATGATTACAATAAGAATTTAATACTTTATGCTGATTAAATTTTAATTTTGGTTGTTCAAAAATATAAAAACATTGTGTCGGGTTTAAGATTTTCTCAAATGAGTCGATGTGGTTGCTTCAATATGTAAACAAACTAGTTTTTATGTTCACTTGTCTTCATGTCTGTTTGCTTTTTGCTACTAACAACGATTGCCACAAATTGATGAGTGACTGCAGAGAAGCATCGCTAGTCACAGAATGAAAATATATAACAAGTTGAATATGCTCCTCTTCAAAAGAACTTCCTTGAGTCCACTAGTGGGAGACCTATAATCACTCATTCAACTGCAGGCAAATTTGCTTCAACATTGAAGACAAGTTTCCTTCAATACAGACTTATTAGTGACTGGCTTTACATATACAAATAATTAATATACAGTGGTGCCTCATATAACGTACTTAAACCGTTCCAGGTGCACGTCCGTTAAGTGAAACGTCCGTTATACGAAACGCATTTTCCCATAGAAATACATGTTAAAACATCTAATTCGTTCCGCAGCATAAAATAACTGTACTGTATCATAAAAAATGAACATGGTGTGAGTTCTTTTATTCCTCCGCGTAACTCTGCGTGAGCGACATCCATTTAAAAATTCCTGCGGAACGCGTTCCTAAATTCCGGTGGGAGTGCGTGCCGTCGAACGACAAAAACGGTCGCTCGTAGCAGTAGTTTACAGTGGAAAGCAACATGGCGTCCTCCATGGCTCAGATCGTTTCGTTTCCGGGTCCATTACGTGGTTTTATGAATGAGAATTTAGAAATTGTGAAAGCGCAAGTTAGCGCACGCGGTGATGTAAGTGTCTTTATGAATTTTTTTTCGAGGCTATGTTGAATGCTCTTTCAACAAATAATCCATTTTATGGTTAAATTTTACAATTGGGACCCTTCTTTTGCCTTTTAAAGCTCATATTTTAGAATTATAGATTCCTCCATCACGATACTATCGATATTGCGGGTGCCGCCATCTTTCTTTCTTTCACCGTCATTTCTAAATGTCTACAAACAGCAGCGTACTCCCGTAGTAGCGGAGACGCATTAAAGAATGCACCCATGGAGCAGTTACCAATTATGCAGGAAAGTCCGTTGTTCGCAGCCAGTCCGTTGCTCGAGTCACGTAACGGCCAAACAGAAAGTCCGTTGTTCGCAGCGTCCGTTATTCAAGGCGTACGTTATACGAGGCACCAGTGTATATAAAATATATAACAAGTTGAATATTCATAGCATTGGATTTCACACTACAGGATCAAAAATACAATTAAATGTTAGTTGTAAGTTTGGAATAAAATTACATAATACAATATATCAAATTAGATTAGATTAAAAATTAATTGTAAAAATAAATAACAAACTTTTCATTATTTCGTAAATAAGAGTGTTCATGTCATGACAAATATGATTTTTACATCAAAAATAATTTTAAATGTTTATTGCAGCTAAAGGAAATTTTATCTAAATAAATTAAACATTGCAGACTTGGATTAATGAAAACTCATTTTTATAAAATTTCTTTCTAACTCCAATTCATTCTTGGAAAAGAAGCCTGATCTCAATCAAATACAAAAATTCAAAAACATTTTAACTTCATAAGAGTTTAAAATACTCAATGTATTCATTTTCAGTTATTATTATAAAAATTTTTCAAACATTAAAAAATTGCTTTAATAATTACAATGATTTGACAGTAAATAAAAATGCTTTTAAATAAGACTGAATTTCAGCTAAAGTTAAATTGGTAATTCATAGTAAAAAACAAGAATAATTATTTCATTAAAAATGTTGACTAATTCTTACCTCTTCATCTAGTTTTCCAACCCATAAATTCAGATTTGAATACTGATGCAAGCTTAAATCATCGACTGCCTTCTGAATCTTATTTAAAATGTCAGTAAATACATTTGTGCTGTAACTGCATGTTTCTAATGATCGAACATCGACATCTATTTGTTCTTCAATTGCTAATAAATCATCCACCTAAACAATAAATATTAAATATTTAAATTTCTTTTATGAATTCTAATACATTCAGATATAAAAAGATGTATTATAAAATCAAGTTAATAAAATTAATGATAAAATAAAAAGTTAACTTAAATTTCAATTATAGGGCTTATCAATTTCTATTTGGCTTGTGTAAATGTATGTACACTGGGTGATCGATTTACGAACATACTCCGTTCCAAGACTGTGTTCACTACCTGAATTGTTTGTTAACCGATTATTGATTTACCATAGATTTTTATGGGAATTTGATTAATTTGTTCTGGAGACCCCAAAAATTAAATAAAAAATTATATACTTTCTTACTATGTTTATTCATATGTAATAATAAAAATACATATATATACACACAGTCTTGCATTTTTATCAGTCATGCTTTTTTTTCCATTTGTGGGGAGTTAAAGAATCTGTCCAATGTCAATTGCTTTTCTCTCCAGGATTTTTCTTCAGTTTCTTCTTTATCTGCACTAGCAGACTCACCATGAATTACTACATGTTTAATGCCAGATTTCCTTCTAAACTTTGTAAACCATCCAGTGGTAGCCTTGAATTCTATCTCTTCATGTAATGAATGTGGAGTTTGTTTCTTCAGTTCTCCAAAAATTTCTTGAATAATAGTCATACTAGTTATATCTCTTTTCTTACTTAACTGTACTATAAACTAGTATACAAAAATTTAAAATCTCTTTCCTTTCTGATTTGTGGAGGAGATTAATAACAAAATCTGACTCCATTGGTTTTTTAAATAATTTTAATTTTTTAAATTATATATCTCTTTTCATTCCCCTTTCTTTTATCCAAATTAAAAGCAATCTCTCCATTTTTTCATGGATGGCACATCTTTGTTTCTCAGACGTGATTTTCGTTACTCCGTTAGCTGCACGAGTCTTCTCAATTATATTTTTCTTAGCTAAGATTGTGCCTACTGTAGACCTGTTCAAGCCATACTGCTTAGCAACAACAGACGACATCTACCGCTCTCTACATTGGCTATTATCTCTTGCTTGGTTTCTATGTGAGCACAGTTCATGACACTTCACTCTTTTTAGGCTCCATAATATCACTTTCTTTTTGAAATAAAAAGTTCAGAAAAGCACTCACAAAAATTCAGAGAAAAGAAATCAACTAGCGCACAAAAAATTATGTAAATGTAAGGCCCAAATAAAATTCAAAATTTTGGAGTTAAAACATTAACGAATATCTGATAGGACAGTTAAACTCTCACATTTCGAAAACAAAAATTGGTGGATCTTTATCACATATGGAGTCTCCCCATACCTGATAAATATCCACCAATTTCTTGGCACAGTTAGGTATAGATTTTGAAGGTATTCTAGCTTTTTCCCAAAATATGATACACTCGCGTATTACAAGATTTACGCTTTCACTCACAGTTAGTTTAACTTCACAAATGTTAAAAAACAAAACTGCGAGTACTTGCCGATTTAATGGTAATTTTGCACCCGTGATTTGGTGGTTTATCTCTCCAACTAAGAAAATATGTTTTTTAGTGTTTCATAATTTCACTGACATCTTCAAAAAAAGCTATACGTGTTAATAGCCCGACAAACTGTGTTAGAATGGCGTACAAAGCGAATATGTGCCACTTCTCTAGCACCATATGTATGGAAATGATTCGATGCAAGTCGACACGGGTTCTACTGATCAAAATAGGCTGAAATTTATTGTGGGAGTATTTAAGGGTAAAATAAATAAAAATAGGCCCTATGTGTTAGAAAAAAAAATATTCAAAAAATAAAGGACACCCTAATATATATATAGTATTATTCTTTTTTTTATATTCTTTACACATTTATGTGAAAAAAAACAATAGGATTTTTTTATTTTTGTCTTCTATAAAGGCAGTAAATTTTTACTTTTGTACAAAATTTATCAGAAACTATCTCAATGTGTTAATGAATTAAATTTATGTCTGTAAGATGCCAATATATTATATACATTTGACAAATCTAATTCACTCATTATAGACAGATCTCTCAGGTTGCAATATAGTTCCACTGATTGATTCATAAATCTAGAATAAATCAAATTTATAAAATATAATTTTTTAATCTTTATTTAAATTAAAAAGGAAATACAACAGCAGAAAATTAAAGCAAAATATTAATTTAAACTGTCCATGTTTTCTCTCACCAAACAACATATTAAACAATAAAACAAAATCTTTATTTTTTGTGATGTAAATTTAAAAAAAAAAAAAAAAAAAAGGTAGAATTCAATTTAAAAAATTGTTTGAATTCCTTGATTTTCCCCAATTAGAGGCATCCCACAAGGATCAATTTTGAGTGGATTATTTTTCTCTGTATATGTTAATAACCTATTTAATAATATTACATCTAGAGTTATAGATTATGCCAATGATATAAAACTCTTAAATTATAACCCTAACGTTTTACCATCCATACTAATCTCAAAATTTTATTTTTCGCTTTTAGAAAACAAATCTAAATTACTATCAGAGAAGAGCACATCACAACAGTTTTATGAATTAACATTTGTAAAACTGTTGTGATGTGCTTTTCTCTGATTAGAGACCCTCCTCTTTGCTCATATTTATATCTATAATCATGTCTTGAATTAAGTAAATTCGTATAGTGATTTGAGATCATTTTTGACAATAAATTGACCTTTAGACGTCATATAGAAAAAAAACTGCTAAATCTATTGTAATCTGCCATGGAATTTTATGGCACTTTTGTTGGTTGATTTTTTTTTACAAATTTTCAGTCTACTCGTTATCAATCTGGGCTATGACTGCCCTTCTGTAGTAAACAAATTAATTAATGAAAGAAACAAAATATATTTCCTTCTGAACAAATTTTGCCATCTATCATATACTAATAATGCCAAAGTCACTAGAGTCAGACTGGGATACCTGCTTTCAAAGAAAGGGTCAAATACTTTAAAATATTTATAAGCTAAAATACTATCAATGGTATAATACCCAATTATTGGCTCAAACTGAAAGTTCCTTCCAGCAAAACTCAATCACTATCATGTCTGAATACTCTTTTTTATTAGTGATGTAACGAATAGTATATTCGGCTCAGGCTGAATACCAAATATTCGGCCAAACTATTTGGCTTGATTAACGCACGTACGAAAATTGACGCGCAAACTGTATTATGGCAAGGATCGCACACCCTGCTCTCCTATTGGCCTGCTGTCACTATGATTTTTTCTTCCAGTAGGTCTAAATTATTTAAATTAATTAATTAAATTATAATTATTAAAGTTAATATGAGATGGAGTCTAGTGTTTACCTCTAGTGCCAAATTGGTTTATAATTTATGTAATAGCCATAAATAGCCAGATATGATTCAGCAGTTGTTGGTATTTAGATGTAAGTTATAACTTATGAGTTATTTTATTTGCAATCGATCTTTTTAACTCTTTAATTAAGCACTAAAATTTTGCTTTTAGTACCTATTTGTAGACTGAATAGTACCCTAAGGATATACTTTAGTGGGGACATATGGACTAGTTTCTCCTCAGTTGTAGAACAGTTCAAACATATTATTGGGGGGTTTCTATTTGTGAAGTTTTGTGATATTTTGTTGCTATTGTTTTTGTCAATATTTTTAAAATTAACATGATTTCAAATGTTATCTTTTGTATATAATGAAAAATGCTCATTTTTTTCTTTATATATAAAATAAATTATATATTAGTTACTCATCTAGAAATAGATAAATAATTCTTTCATTAAATATGATAAGTTTCAATAAAACGTTTCGTAAATCATTTAAAAATATCGTAAAAAATATTAAAATATACACGAATATGAATATGACATAATTAACTAAACAATAATATTAATGCCCGATACATTCTAACCTACACGCCATCAATGCCATAAGATATCGAGCTAGATAAAGGCTACATTATTATTTAATTGCAAAATAATTTAATTCTAGAGTTAGATGCTATTTTTTACTAACCTTAATAATGATAATTTAATGTTCAGCATTAATAAAAGTTGCCAAAATTATTAATTTACTGTGTTTTTGTTATTTCTTACTCCTGTTTTTAGGTATTCGGTATTCAGCCAAATAGTGATTAAATATTCGGTATTCGGCCAAATAGCGAAAAATAGGCCGAATACCAGGTAGTAACTGAATATTCGTTACATCACTACTTTTTATCATTTATCACTATCTCATAGATTCTTGTTTTTTTTTTTTTAATTGTTCCATCAATTACATGTCTCCTGTTGAACATCACCTTCATCATGACTTTACAAAACACAAACATTTATGCCAACAATTTTTATATAATGTGTGATTTTGTTTTGTCCTTGTATCATTTTGCCATCCTTTTACATGTATATTTCTTGTTGTTATATAATTTTTACTATATTTATTTTTGTTGTTAATTTTAATAGTATTTTATTGTAACCTGGGTAATTTTGTTATATGATTAAATATAGAATAAATTATTGTAGACATTATTTAAACACATTTAAAATCAGAAATAATTTATAAAATCAAATTCTCTTCAAGGTGAACCATTGATATATTCATCAAATTGCTAACATTTATAATATCTAGTCTGTTGTGTATTGGTATTTTAATGAGATTCATTTCACTAAAACCAATATAATATATAATAATTTCACTTAAAATTATCGTATGGCCATCTTGGTCTGTTACACTTATGCCTTCTACCCTAGATAGCCCCTCGTTATATTGCAGATTCGTATATATCGCATGTTTTTCAGTCCCCCAAACTTTAAAAGCACTCGAGTCAATAAATTTTAAAATATCAATTGCCATTTGAATTTCTTTTTTCAACGAAATATGGTATTTTATTCCTATCACTGCCCTTGAAACTACCATTGCAGGTGAAACAATAAATTTGTCAAGATCTACATAAGCAAAATGTGAACAGGTCAATTATCATTTATATTTCCCTTTGATATTAAAAGTTGTTTAGTTATTGGTTTCAAGTACTGTCTCCTCATTTACAAGTTTCTGTGAATTTGAAATTTCACACCTTTATGTGATTTCACAGTATTGCATCAATTCACAAAGGTGTGAAATTTCCAATTCATCATTAATGTGTAAGGAAAAGATTTCTTTATTTCTAAATGGAAAATTCTAAAATTTTTATACAATAGTAACTTTATTTTGCTTTTTAGAAAATTTTTACTCTTTGTAATTTAATATAATAAAACATCACAACTTATAAAATAAGTTTTGATGTTTTATTATATGTTCAATATTTACTTTTTAAATTTTCAATTACTGCATTTATAATTTCTATTGAAAAATATAAATTACATGAATTTTTAATAAGCAATTTATTGTGAAATATAGTACTGTATAATAAAATTGAAACTAATATTTTGTTTTTATATGGACAGTGTTTGTCTTTAATTGTCATTGTTAAAGAATTCAATGATAAATGGGCATTCATGATATCAATGTTTACATAAATGTCATTTAATACAATAACCACAAATAAAATTCAGTATTGCAAAATTAAGCTTATTTTATATCAGAAACACTTGCTGACGAAAGAATGAAGGATAGAGATTCCATAGCATGTATAATCTGTTTAGTTTAAGCTCAGAATTTTTAGTACTCAGTCATATCCTGCCACCAAATATACCATGCTTTTTCTTTGTCTCCTGACAAGAGCAATATAACTTTAATACAGGCTGCTGTGTTAAAGCATTTTTGAAGTACAGTAGAGCGTCGATAAGTGGAACCAATTGGGGACTGGGGTCCTTCCAGTTAATGATTTGTTCCAGTTTCCAACTTTGTACAAAAAAATACATTAACCTGTCCGATGTTCAAATTTTTCTCCATTGCGTATCGCTTCCTGTTGAATTTTTCTCCGTTGCGTGTCGCTTCGCGTTGAATTTTCGTCGATTTTAAGCCTAACGAAAATTTTTATAATAATCATCGAGGCTATCGTATCGTTAAAAATTATTTCTGCATTTTGTACAAACAAAATAAATATATTAAAGAATATAAAAAACATGAAAATTATACTTTAGAAGTAAATTTAGTATCAAAAACATTCGATTCAGCACGACACAGTCCGACTGAAAATCGTTCCACTTTCCGGCCATTCCACTTAACGACGTTCCACTTATCGACGCTCTACTGTAATTCTAAAATGTACAAAAACGCATCATTGTACAGGAAACTATCATGTTTGTCTAAGTGTAAAATTTTCTGTCACCTTTTTGCAAATTTGCAGACAAAAGATATCACTAAATTACACCATTTGTCGCAAAATCAAAAATCTATCATAGTGAGATCCCTATATAAGAATATATTAATCTTTTACAAAAAATATTTTTACCTTCTCCTGAAAATTAAAAACTGTTTCAGCAAGACGTTGCACATATGGGTCCAACTTATATGATTCCCAAACTTGACCAATTCCCTATAAAAAAATTTAATTTTCACAATATTAATCACACTTTATATTTATTGGAAATTATGAAACAAACCCTAATAACCAATTTATATGACAAAACTAAGTATAATAGTCTAGAAAATTACAATTATTAATTATATATTACAGCTATAATTAATAAATTTTATATTCATATAAAAATTACCTCAGCAACAAGCTGCTGAACTTCTTTCTTTAAACCAGCAACTAGAAGAATAATAGAAGGTCGTTCTTCTACCTGCACATAAAAAAATCCATCATTTAATAAATTTACTAAAATAAATAAAAATTTAAATTTAGTTAATTAATTTAAGGTCCCATTAGAATTGTTTATTCAAAAACTACAAGGTGTATCTACTAAGTTCAATAAAAGAATCCTTTTTTATTTAATGATATTAGTTACCTTCAAACAATGGTCATTTGATAAGTATGATAAAAAAGTCACGTTAAACACAGTTTTTTTTTTTGGAAAAAATCAATTTTATTTTTCAACATAATCTCCATTGAGGGCTATACACTGGGTCCAGAAAGTTACCAAATTTTTAATCCCATTGGAAAAGTAGTTTTTCTCAAGGTCTGCAAAATACTTATTGAATAAGTATTTCTTCTCAATGAGCCAAATTTTAAATTCACATTGTCTTGGTAAAAGAGCCTTGAACTAAGAGAAACATTCATATAAAAATGCATTAAAGAACATTTTTAAGAAACACTTTATTTTCTGAGAGTGCTTTCGACGTACCTTTCGCCTGAAGGCGTTTATAGTACATCAAAAGTGCTCGCAGAAAATAAAATGTTTCTTAAAAATGTTCTTTAATGCCTTTTTATGTGAATGTTTCTCTTAGTTCAGTACAATTGTTGGCATGACATCCATTCTATGTATTTAAAAAAACATTTTTTTGTGGGTGAATCTTTGGCCTTCTTTCAAATAGTCCAACACTTTTGCACTCATTCAGTTGATACCCACAGCTCAGCAATCTTGAGCACTTTTAGTCAGTAGTCTTCCATAATGATACCATGAACTTTTTCAATGATTTCTGTTGTGGTTACCTCAACTGGACATTCAGGGTGCACTTCACCTTCAGTGCGTATTCAGCCACATTTAAACAATTTTATCCAAAAATAAACAGTCTTCAATGCTGGTGCAGAATCTCCAAAAACTTCATCCATCTTCATTTTAATCTCGCGACTGTCCACTTTTTAAAATAAAATTGTTCTCTCACTGTATGAAACTCTTTTTTTTTATTTATACAATAACTGCTACAATGCCTGCTTCAAAATGTCCATAAAATGTGAAAAATGTATTGCTTCTGGCTGAAATTTGGCCCGAGCTAGTTTGAAAAGTTCTAAAATACTGGAAAATTCTAGTTTACAATAACTTAAATATTTTATGTTGTATTCTTTGTGAATCTTAGAATTGAAAATTTTGTTCTGCTGATATAGAAGTATCTCTTGATAATAAACAGTAGGTAAAATATATAAATTACATAGATTTTTAATTTAAAATTGCAAAAATTTCTGAATAAAGTAACATAAAATAAATGTTTACCTAAAATTTACTAATGTTTATCTAAGTAATCAATCATTATTATACAGAGTGATTACAAAGTCTTGATCCATTTTTGTGCAACATGTTCATCCAAGAAGAGAGAATCACCATTGTTTGTGCATGTTTAAATGGATTCAAATACACAGAAGTGCAGCCAAACTTTATCCAAACATTCAAAAAGTCTGTTTCTACCAGGACCAATATCAGATTGTTGATTACAGATTCAGGTGAATAGGTAATGTACTGTACATGATGCAAAATGTTCTATGAGACCCACTATACCAAATGAAATAGTTAAATATGTAGAAACTGTAATAATAAGTATTTATATCATCAACCAGAAGACTAAGCTGGATGCTTACTATGCCACAATCATGCTTCCAAGTGTGAGAGATCCTTTATTACAAACTCATAAGTAGTGCACAGTATGTCCAGGTGTTACATCAGCTGGAGGAGGAGAAAAAGGAATGTGTAACTTCCAAACAATGTGTCATGATTTCTTGAAGGCTATGGAACAGGAGGATTTAACAGTACTACCATGTAGGTTAATCCACTCAAACATGCACAAACCACAACAAATTCTCTTTTCTTGGGTCACATGCTTCATACAACTTGCAAAAAAAATGATTGTGTTACCATTCTCACAAAAATAGATCAACACTGTAATCGCCCTTTATTTTCATTAAAATTTCATCACTTCCATACAAAAACATTTTGTAATGGATAACTACCCAAGAGTATATTACAGAAAAATATCAAATAATAATGAGTTACAAAAATGAACATTTTTCATATTAAAAATATTTCAATTATTATACAAAATATTTGCAAAAAAAAAATAGATAAGGCAATATTTTAAAATGCTTATTGCACATTTTATGCTTGCTGCAGAAATTAAGTGTCTGTGCAATAAATATTTAGACATCTACCTCAAACATATAATGATAACTGCTCCTTGTAAGCTAAAAAAAGAAAACATTATATATTTTGATTTCATTCTAAAAATATTGCTAAACTTTTATTAACATAATATTTTATATGTAGCAATGTGTAGATTTTATCATTGATAATAATAATGAACATAATATTCAATAAAATAAAAATATTAAATTTTTATTGCAATTATATATTATGAGTTTTATAATCTGCAAAAAATACATTAAATTTAAAACTTATAGAATTTAAATATTTTTTGTTGCATTCCATCAAATTATTATTAATATGAGTTAATAATTAAATCTTCTGCAATAGAAACTTCTGTTCTGTAGAATAACCTTCAAAGTTTCTACTAAGTTGATTATACTAGCATTAGAAATACAATTCAATATTCTTAGATGCTTATTTACAAGAACAGTAAATATTTCCTTGTTACTATCACATATTTAAAAATTCAAATAATACTAATATAACAAAATTATCTGCATATGTTAGTTTAAATATAAAAACAATCCATTTCTCATTAAAAATATATATTGAAAAACAAATTGCCTTCTTAATCTATCACTCATACTCAACTAGGAACAAAAACAATTTTTAATCACAAACACCTTTCATTTGAGGCTGAGCTTCTGAAAGTATGCATAAACAACCAATTTTAATAAAACTATTTGTTTTTAATTTCTGACATTGTCACCAGAGGACATTTTAACCGTTTTGCATATTTTTACAGAACTTAGCATGAAATAAATGGTCATCCCTATGGTCAAAAGTTGGTTTTTGTTTCTGATGAATGTGAGTAATGAATTTAAGAAGAGAATTCATGTTTCTTCAATAAATATATTTTTAGTAAGTAAATACTATTAGCAAATCTTAATCAAATCCATTTCTCTGTTATATTTTGTTAAAATTTACATTAACTATAAACTAATAAAATCAATGTGATAACATCCACTGTTCCAAATACTGTTTTTCCCTTTAAGGATTAATTTCTTCTGGCAATTCTAGTTACTTATCCATATTTAATTAAACTATAGCAACATAAGAAAAAAACTTTTGTATAAATATGCTGTTTAATAATTATATGAATTCTAATGAGTTCTTAATTGATTAGAAAAACTTTCAAAAATACATAACTACAAGTAAGAATAAAGTTTAGTTGTTTTTTTTTTTTTTGTTCACACACTAAAATAAGTATGCTTTCTATTATTATTATTTTAAAACTGTTATCTCAATTTTAAAGAAAGTTGTTTTACTTAAAACAGAATTAACTGCTAAGTTCAAATGAAAGTAAAAAGCATAACATATATTAAGATATTACTATTCATTAAAAAATTTTCATAAGTTGTTTCAATCTGTTTAAGACTATTTTAGTGAATAAAAATAGTTTTCTTAAAAACTATGCATAAATAATACATTAAAGTAAACTTATTCAAAAGTACTGGGTGGTTATAAAGTAAGTATCTCTATTTGGAGTTATTAGTAGCTTCAAGGAATAACACAGATAAAACCAAAATTGGTACACTTATCATTTAAGGAGAAAGAGGAATGAAACAAGGAAAAAAAATAGTTAAAAAATTGCTGATAGAGGGTGTTGTAAAGTTTTCAATGTAACGTATAATACAAGAAGAAAGAATTAAGATGCAAAGCTGATGGTATACCAGTATTTATTGGAAAATGTCACAGTTAATGTGATTATGCTATCACATGGCATTGACAATCCAGTTCAAGTTCCACAATATTGCAGTACCTGAACTGCACTATGAGACAGCATAACGTCATTAACTAAAAACCTACATTCTTGTAAATATAGCTCATCTAATAGAGATATTTTAACATAATATTTACAAATGGAAATTGAAATAATTTATATCATCAACATACTAATAAATTATATACAATCATCATATCAATTTAAATTACATTTTAAATTTAATTGAATAACTATTTTATTTTAAATTTATTAAACTGTACTAGTTTAAAAAATTCAAACTTAAAATTAGCACAATTATTTAAAATTCATAAAAAGAAAAAAATTAGATTTAAAAAAAAATAGAAAATTTCTAACCTTTTCACACGTTCTTTCATATGTTCTTACACTTTCTATCAATGAAATTGCGAAGGGATACAATTGATTAGCCTGATGAGCTTTATTGATAATTGCAAGTGGCACGCGAAAACCAAGCCAACGAAGATTCCGAACCTGTTTTAATAAAAATAATGTTTAATCTGTCAATTTTTACTATCCATCAATTAAATACATTTTATTAAAATTTATTTCATATTTAAATGCAAACAAACTTACTTCTTTTGAGAGAGTTATAATCTCTGGCAAAAAGTTCACTCTTAGTTTCAATATATTGCCTTTGCCAGTACGAGAACGTGTACTGTCAATAGCAAAAATGCGACCAGACACACCAAGTTGTCTTTGTTGAACCTATCATATATAAATATACACATTGCTATGAGAGTCTAGATATGTAATTTTTTATGAACTTATAAATTTTTAATTAGATACAAAAGTAGTTCTTTCCATAAAATTTTAAAATATTTAAAATTTATATTTTTTATAATAATTAAAGAAAAACTTTATTCTGAAAACAAATTTCATAAACATTACTAAATATTTAATTTCAAGCTTACCATTCTTGCCCAATCATCAAATATGCTTTGTGTATTAAGCTTAAGTCGAAAACTATCAGCATCAGCTTTTAACTTTTGGCCTTCAACATGATTTTCCCAACCTTTACCAAGAACATCTTCTACTCTCTTCATATATACTGAAAGTTGCCTATCAATCTAAAATAATAATCAAAAATTTATAACTATCATACATGCTAATTTATGAATACATATTATAGTTAAATATTAGAAAAAATTTTCCCTTGTAGCAGAGAAATATTCAATTTATTTCATCATAGAAGACAACAAGATCTTTATCCAATATTTCTTCAAAACTAATTCATGCATTACATTTTGGGAAACATTTTGTAAAAGTATCACAAAAAGTTTATATTTATCAATTTTCTAAAAACACTAACATTAATATTATAACATTTTCTCCCTTTTTGTATATCCGCTTTAGATTCTTAAATCCATCACAGTATCTCAGCAGAGTTTAGTTGTCTGGAATATTTGCAAATGGATCCAACTGAAACAGCCACCTTCTGATGTAAATATAGAAGGCATTGTGCTGAAGTCAGGAGTTATTTAGGTTACTTTTCAGGTACCATAAATTATTCTTTTTTTAGACACTATAAAATATTACATTGATGTATCGAAGCCTTGCATCAAGGTCTCAACAGATGATCATTTTTCTCCTCAGATTTCATTCTATTCATAAAATCCTCTTTGTTCTACTTTGAATGTGATTTCCATTGAAAGTCTGCCATTTTGTTCTGAGGCTGTCAATCTGAGAACTTTGTAATTCTTGTAAGTTTCTCAGGTGGTGTGTCCATTAAAGATTTGTTTTATTCAGTAGTTTTGCTGAGATTCCAACATTCAAAGTCCTGTCCAGTTGTTTAGTAAATGATTATTATTGATTTAGCTAATGATAACAGACCAACAACATAGTATGTCTATTATTTTTCTGTACACAATTTTAAAACAAAATTCATCCTCATCAGAAAGTTTTTTGTGAAGCAATAGTTGCCTCATGCAAAACTTTCTCTGATGAAGACATGATAAAATATGTCCAGATAAAACTGAAATTTGTTCATCATTAATAAATGAATTGCACATAATGCTCAAAAATATATAAATTTTTCAGAATGTCAGCAGGGCAAGTTGAATTCTTCATACATTTAATTGGTTCTCAAATAGTTAAGCAAAGAATTAAATTTAGATACCATTACTGTCTTTCACAGGAATTCTGACTAAGATGATGTTAGATAAGAAGGAAAAAGTTTTCAGATAAATATTTTCATAAATATTTATTATTACTAACATAATATTTTACAGGAAAACTATTAGTGGATTAATTCCATTAACATGGTAAAACAATAAACACCAACTGTATCAGAAAACTGAAACTGTACATGAAGTTATCTTCATGTACAGTTTCAGTTATGCCTAAATTAAATATTTCCAGCAAAGAAATTCGATCATCTAACATTTTTGGCCCTCGCCAGGAACTGTAAAACAGAAAAACCATTCTATAAATAAAACAGTTTTTCCATTTTACAGTTTCTGGCAAGGGCTGATAAAGTAGTGGCCGAAAACGTTAGAAGATTGAATTTCTTTGCTGGAAATATCGAATTGAGGTGCAATTCTTATTAACATGGTACATAGATTATTTATACATGTTATATATTCAAATAGGTATTTGAAAGACAAACTTTTAAAGATTAAATTTATTTATTTATAAATTTTTTATCTGGAGAAATGTTTAGATGACTGAAACAAAACTATAAAAAACTATTAACTTAACAACTCTAATAAAAAAATTACAGTAGAGAGTCGTTAATCTGAACGATTTTCAGTCGGACTGTGTCGTGCTGAATTGAACGCTTTTGATACTAGATTTACTTCTAAAGTATAATTTTCATGTTTTTATATTCTTCAATATATTTATTTTGTTTGTACAATATAAAGAAATAATTTTTAACGATACAATAGCCTCGATTATTATTAAAAAAATTTTTGTTAGGCTTAAAATTGACGAAAATTCAACACGAAGCGACACGCAACGGAGAAAAATTTGAACATCGGACAAGTTAATATATTTTTTTGTACATGATCGGTAATCCAAACAAATCACTAATCTGAACAACCCCAGTCCCCAATTGATTCGGATTAACGACTCTCTACTGTATTATGAGCCATTAATTAAAAAACATCATAACATTGTAACTTTCTTAATTTCAGCACTTGTTTACTAAATAAATTAATATTAGTCACATGTTAGTAATTATGTCTTCTAGACAATTTCAAATATTATTTGCAAGAAAATATTATAGCATATTAATAAAAAAAATTTTCAATTATCTTTTCAATAAAAATATTTTAATACCTGTTTTGCCCAAATGATGGAACCAGATACTGGTGGAAGATCACGAACTTTGCTCATACGCCATGCTTTACTTTGTGGATATTGAACTTTAAATTTTTCATGAAGTGCTTCAATATCATCTTTAACTCTTTGAATTAACTGTGTTTGATATTCACGTATAGCTCCCCTGATATGAGGTCTTACAAACAGAGCATTAAAACGTGAAAATATTCTAAACATCTCATTAGCATTTTTAGCTGTCCCTAATTGATCTCTAAGACGTGCTGTTATACGTGTTTCCACACGATCAATACGCTCTTCATATCTGAAAAGATAAAGCATAATTCATGTTACATTTTCAAAAAATAGTAATGGAACTTGAAACAATTCAATAGTGACTTAACAATTGAAACAATTCAAATGTTTCAATTTATAAATAAGATTTTCAAACTTTAATTAATTTTCTAGACAAACAAACAACAAAACAATTCAAATATTTTCAGTAATTTTGTCATGAAGAGATACTAAGTCTACATGAAAAAATTTAGTACATTAAATTATTTTATTTTAAAATGCTTCACTGATTTAGAGATAATTTTTAAAATCTATTATCTCTTAAAAATTGTATTTTCATTATTTAAATTTTAAATATTTATTGTTAATACAGACTATGTATATATATATTTTATACATTTCTTACAGTTCATGAACTCTAGTACCTTTTAATTGCTGCTTCCCAGGCTTCAGTTCCTTCTTTGGAAATATCTAATCCATCTACTTCTTTAACATTTTCATAAGCCAAATTTACTTCCTGCAATAAATTTTATAAATTTAGCTAACAGAGCTAATTAATATTAGTTAACCAAACAAGCAATTTTTACATTTGGATTCATTATCATCTCCAAATAAATTTTAAGTGTCAATCATAATTACCTCACTGGCATTTACATCAGCTGCATCGAAAGCACCCGATTCTGTTTTTTGTTCTTGTTGTTCTTCAGTTTGGCCTGACTGTGGTGGTCTAGGTATTACTGCAGGTCGTAAAACTCTTAATATAACAGTTCTCAACTGTTCATGTTGACGGCGAAATCTGTTACAAGTAATAATAATATCAATACTAAATTGTTTCTACTTAAATCAAATATAATTTTATTCATATTAAAAATAATAAAATATGTTATAATGCTAGAGTGCCCAATATGATTGCTGGAGTTAATCAAGTTATATGACAAATGAATGAATTTATTAAATATTGCTTCAGTGTTGGTATACAAATTTACTTCTATTATATTTAAAAATACAAGTAAAATGGCAAAGCCGTATTTGGGACAAGACTATGTCTCGAAGACTCACTACTAAGTGGGATCACCTTGACGCTCACGATGGGTCTCGTTCTCATTCTCCAATCATCTTTGGTATCGCTGGTTTTGAGCGCAATCATCCAAACTTTGCTGGCCACAGCCACAACTTCGATATCTTCCACAATGCATTTTCATTGAAATTAACTTATCAAATGTTGAAATTTCTCTCCGTTGCATGGCACCCCAGGTTGTATTTTTGTCAATGCAAAAATTTCCCGTTTTTTAAAAAAATAATGGTGGCTATTGTATCGTTCGCAATTATTTTTTTATTTTACACAAACAAAATATATATATATATATATATATAAATGTAAAAAGAAAAAATAATTCTATTTCGGAAGTTAGTTTTAATATAAAATTATAACGACGCACCAATTAGTTTCAAAAAGTTCCGATGATGAAACGAGATATCTCCAGTCAATTGGTCAAGGTTAGCACGTGGCAATCAGAAATATGTGGGGAATAACGCAAGACAAGTAAATGGGTTTTTTTCAAAGATTTGTTTGTCAAAATTTCTTTTAGCAACATTTCAAACTTCCCAACGCACATGTTTGTCAAAATTTGATTTCACAATATTCGTATTTCCAACTTACCAACCAGCAGCGCATGCGCAAATCTCGCACTACTGCCTGTTTGTAGAGTGTTGCCATTTTGTATTTTATTATGTTTCAGTTCTCAGTCCCCTGACTATCTACAAGTCTGGGTTTTTTATGCGTGCATGATTTGGGCACCTAATACTCTGTGCCAAATTTCAACTATTGACATGTGCTCCTTCATACCTCTAAGCTGATAAGACAGCAAAATGTACAATTTTATAAACAAGACAGTCTTGTCAATAATATACAAAATTTGATTTATATTAAGTAAAAAATAAATATCAATTCTGGTTTTATTCATCCTATTTTATTTATTTTTTATTTCTATTTTAAGTCAGTAGAGGAAGGATTGGCAAGCTAAAAAAGGTAAAACCAGTTTTAATGTGAATATATATTATTTAAACCAAGTATTATATTACATAAATGTGTATTATGCACAAATTAAATTATTGACTATATTTCTTCTTTGAAACCGTGTTTTGCTAATTGTTGGACTATGAACCCAAAGTTGAGTTTTAATTAAACACTTGGCTTTATTTCCATCTTTATTTAGTTGATCAACTAAATAAAGATGGAAATAATAATGGTTCATAGTCCAACAATCAGCAAAACACGGTTTCAAAGAAGAAATAGAAAATTTCAATTACAGAAACGGCGAATTCCATCAAGAAAATAATACAGCCATCCCATTGGAATGACATGATTGAGAAGATACAAGGTGAGATCCAAAAAATCCTTATTGATTTAGACTTCCTTAAAGCACACCTAAGAGAGCATAGACCTTTAAGAACACTCTCTCCTCCTAAATCCATTGCAGAAGCAATCCCTACAAGGGATAGGAAATATTTCAATCTCAAAATATTGCAATTGGCTATTAAGTACAAATACATTAAATAAAGACGACTAAAGCATGAACTTAAAAAATCTAGGGATAAAAACACTAGATACGAACCAAAAACTAGAAGAGACCAGATACAAGATTTATGATCTTATGAATTTAATAAGCGTAAAAAACTTGAAAAAAGGTTCAATTATACAACTAATGCCGAAAAAAATGATTGGGCACAATCTCTAATTATAAACAAAACCCAAGTAACAGTCCCTGATGATATATTGGACACTATAAATAAAGGTCTGGACTTTAACGGCCCTAATAGATGGGAGGTGTTAACAATAATCCCAAATCTAGATCGAGTTTGTAATAATTTACCAGAAATGGAAGCACAAATTGCAAAGGCAACTCTGAGTAATAAGGTAAAGAAATACGTAAAAAAAGAAAAAGGCAAAACAGTTATAAAGGATAAGGAATATTATAAATATAGAGATAAAAATTAGTAAAGCGAAAAACTTCTTAATTAATAACAAATTACAGATAATCAAAGCAGATAAATCTAAGCAGATTATTCTCGTGGATAATGATTGGGTAAAAGGCAAAAAACAAGAACTAGTAAATGATAATCGTTTTCGAAAACTCCCAATAGATCCAAAAGAGATTTCACACTCAACAACCTTTTAAAAAACCAGTAATAGCAATTGAAAACAAATGTTTTCGACCGTTAACTCGGTCTTCCTCAGGTTTTAAATATTGAGATTCATTACAAGTTCAAAAGTCTTTCAGAACGTATTCAAATTTTCGAATAGAATAGTTGATCGTTCGTGTTGCCATGGTATCATACGTGTTGTTGACAAACGTAATACGTGTGGCACAAAAACAAAATGTAATTACATTCCATATATAAACGAAGGGATAGGGATGTACTGTACATTAAATAGAGCTATGGGGAACGTCCCCTTCGTAACAAAACTTCCAAGCTTGAGAAATGTTACACGCATCTTTAGAATTGATGCAGGTTGTGCGCAGTCCAGCTTTGTACATTTCCAAAGTTTCCAGGGATCGCAGATGGTCCAATCGGTGGGAGAGTTTAATCAATTTCGCGTTTTGCAGATCAGCAGTTATGCCCGGGGTCAAGACATAACTGCTGATCTGCACAACCTGCATCAATTCTAAAGATGCGTGTAACATTTCTCAAGCTTGGAAGTTTTGTTACGAAGGGGACGTTCCCCATAGCTCTATTTAATGTACAGTACATCCCTATCCCTTCGTTTATATATGGAATGTAATTACATTTTGTTTTTGCGCCACACGTATTACGTTTGTCAACAACACGTATGATACCATGGCAACACGAACGATCAACTATTCTATTCGAAAATTTGAATACGTTCTGAAAGACTTTTGAACTTGTAACGAATCTCAATATTTAGAACCTGAGGAAGACTGAGTTAACGGTCGAAAACGTTTGTTTTCAATTGCTATTACTGGTTTTTTAAAAGGTTGTTGAGTGTGAATTCTTCGATTATACCAGTACATAAGTCGAACCTCCAAAAGAGATTATAATCAAAGAACTAAAGAGTAGAATCACACTTTTACAGAAGGCGGAAAAACTGACGAAAAAAGAAACCGAATTTATTTTGAATAATGACAATGATCGTACGCCCAAATTCAACATCCAACTTAAAACTCACAAACCAAACGAAAAAGTGAGACCCATTATAGACTTTAAATTCACTCCGCTATACAACCTCAAAAAATTTTTAAAAGAAAAACTGAAAGCCTACCAAAATTCAAGATTTTCAATATACAGTACAGAAGAACTTTTAACTGATATAAAAAATGTAACAATACAAAATACCTTTAAAATAGCCAGCTTAGACATTATCAATATGTACCCCTCAATGACATGGGACATTGTGGAAACGAAATTAAAACAACTTAACGTAGAACAAGAAATGATAGACTTATTAAAATTTTCGTACAGAAGCAACTACTTTGAAATGGAAAGCGAATATTACACTCAAAACGATGGGATTAGCATGGGCTCAGTAGTTGGACCTTAATTAGCAGAATTAGTAATGATCGATATTGATGAAGAAATCAGCAAGATACAGGGAATTAAATTTTACAAACGTTACGTAGATGACATTTTAATAATATATGATGACCAAGAAACTATGATTAATAACATAGAAACCATCATAAACAACATAAACGAAGAAATACAGTTTACTGTTAAAGAAGAGAACAAAACCAATAAGAGTATAAATTACTTAGATGTTACAATTAAAAGGAACGATTACAGCCTAGAATTTAAACCTTATAAAAAACCATGCTCCATAGATGTAACAATCAGATACGACTCCAATATCTCTTCATATATAAAACAAAACATCTTCAAAATGGAGTATACAAAAATCATCACTAGAACCAGCAACCCGACAGACATACATACCCATACAAAAAAATTAAAAAAGAAATTCGTTCTCAACGGTTACCCCAACAGTTTAATTAATCACTGGGAAAATAAAATAAACGGTAACATGAATAACAATAAAGCAAAGAAGCTAAATACGGACATAAAATACATCAGCTTTCCATATATAAAGGGACTATATGAAGACATCAACAAAGATCTACAAAAAATGAACATAAAGCTGGCTCCAAAATACAAAAAATTACAAAATAGATTAAGACCCACAAAACCCAACAGAGAACCAGAAAAAAAAGAAGAAACAAGAAATGTAGTGTATAAGATACCGTGCACCTGCAACACAACTAATTTCTACATAGGAGAGACCAAACGAAAACTAGGCATAATATTAAAAGAACACATCGCAGACCTCAAATACCATAGACTAAACTCCGTTTTCCATGATCACTGTTTACTTAATGACTGCAACATAGACAAAAATAACGTCCAAATCCTATACAAGGAAAAAAATATGTATAACAGAAAATTTAAAGAAAGTGTTTCAATCCTAACTGCCAAAAATTGCATTAATAAAAATCTAAGCGTAAAAATAAATGAAAACTGGTTAAAAATATTGTAAAACACACTGTATGTATTAATATAAGTTGTGATTATTGCAAGAAATTACATCGCTGTTAACCAACTATATTAACTCTGAAAATATGCAAATTTGTACTATGCCGCAGCGCAGAAAACGAGGCCGAAACAACCATAAGACACTAATGAAAACAAATTTTTACGTCCTTGTGTAAAATCACTTATTATACTCCGTACAGCTATAGTCTACATCTTCTAGATATTGTGATAACTGGATACTGTAAAATAAGCAAAAGATTATGTACAGTACAACAAGTAATCAGTTAACCTACTTCCGGTCAGTGTTTTTAGAGAATTTTTACATTTTTTAAAAATATCTTATTATATATTGCTTATACTCTTATACATTTGTTTTTATACCAGATATAAATATTGTGTATAAAAGATTACACAGTTTATAAAAATTAAGATATATGTGTCGTCAGTGTTTAAACCTTGTATGCATAGCAGTTCAAATATGATAATGGTAAGAACCATACCTTGTGATATTTTTATTTTTGTTTGGTAAAATACTTTGTATAATATTTTAATTGTTGTATTATTTAGTTGACTGATGAGGGGCTCTATGCCCGAAACATGCAAATGGCACGTATCAACTAAATAAAGATAGAAATAAAGCCAAGTGTTTAATTATTGAATATAGTTTATTCAATAATTCAACCGTAATTATTTAATAAACTATATTCAATAATTCCAAAGTTACAGTATAATCAATATAAATTTAATAAATTCAGACATCCTTGAACTTCAAAATTACTTGTAATGATAATTGATAAAATAGCAAAATAAATTTCTTGCCTTTCTGCTGATTATGAAATGTGATGATTTGCACAACTTTTTTAAATCAGAAATTTTAAAATAGATTATCTTACTTATTTTAGAATAATGGAAAATATTTTCATATGAAAAGCATTATTTTATACTTTTTATTTTCTTTACTATTTAGTCAAATAGGGAATAATTTTAGTGATCTATCTTTACACCCGAGTTTCAGTATCATAGCACTTAAGAAATAACACATGAATGTGCATACAAATCCAGTCTTTACTTATAATCAAGAATAGTTTGCAGTGATATATTAAATTGTTCAAGAGATTAATAAAAATTCCAGGAGAACAACAATTGCAAAACTTTTTTAAAAATAAAATTTTTTAATGTTTTATGTGAATCCTAGTCAAGTAACACAAAAATATCCAATTGCATAATTTTGATCAATGACAGTTTACATAATAAACTGATGATAAAAACAGTCAGAAGTTTTTAAATATTTTTAATAATAATCTTACAGAAAAAATTTAGTGGAAAAAATTAATTTCAATAATTAGATCGACATTATAACTACTAAAACAGTTTAAAGTAATGTAATTTTTAATATCAATACAGATTGTTATATAAGAATTGAACTTTGCATTTTTGTTTTTCTTGGAATATAAACTTTTAAAATATTTAGAAAATTTATATTAGAATACTTTATTTTGCAAATAAAAAGTTAAAATATTTTTTAGATAATTAAAACTAAATTAAAGTAGAAAAATACACTCATACAATGAATGAACTGTTGATCCCTGTATATTTAGAAATGTAAAAACAAAATGGAGATAAATAATTCAAATTAAGAATAAAATGCTTACTTTCTCATTTGTTCCATGCGAGCCTGCAATCGTTTATGAGCAGGACTTACTCTCCAAACCATTTTCAGATGTTCATCTCGCTTCTTTTTAACAATATCTCTAAGCAAGCCTTGTAATTTATCATATTCATCATCCCATGTAGTAAATACATCAAAACAAGCATTCATCACCTTAAAAAAAGCATTAACATTAAAACTAAATATAGATTTGTTTTAAAAACTAAGTTTTAAAGTAAATATAATTCTATAGATAGTTTTTTTTTTTATAACTTTTAAAATACACAAGTATAATGCACTGAACTTTTTATTTAATAATATAATAAAACTTCATTTTACATTTAACTTTACACAATCTTTAATTTTAACTAATATGTTTGACAAGAATAATGTTAAATTTCAATAACAATGCATTAGTTTTATATTTCTTTCTCAAACATATATTATTACTTGATTCACAACTATTAAAAATTCAACATTGTATTTACCAGCTAAATTCAAAAATTGTATTGAGTTTTAAATTTGAAATTAAACTGGAAAAAAAAAATTAAAAAAAATCATCAAATTTTCATTATGAATCTCCAATTTCTCTTATAAAATCAGTGTGAACCACAAGGTTTTTGATACAGTCATTTGATTAAAAATGATATAATGTAAGATTTTTATTACTTCAAGAAAAAGTTAGTATTGTATACTTATACTTTGTTTTTAAAATTATGATGAAAGTTAAAATTAAATAAAAAAAAAACATCTAAAGAAATGACTAACATTTTTTCTAATAATTTTACTTTTCTAATCTATATATATAATCAAGACGAGTTGATAATACTAATAATAATCAGTGTAGAGCCCAAACAGTTAGGAGTTGAAAGTTGAAATTTGGTACATAGTTAGGGTACGTCACGAGAACGTACACTAAGAAGGGATTTTTCGAAATTCCTCTCCACGGGGGAGAGGGACAGGATTAAGTCTTAACACTTCCATCAACAATGGAAGTGTCAAGTAACAATGGAATTGTTAAGAGAAAGCAACATGCAAGATGCAGTTGCAGTTTTTTCGTTTTTGCAGGAAATCGAACATATTTTTAGACCCATCTAAAAATTCTGTAATTAATCTGGAAACAGGGGTGACCCAATTCTTGCATTCTGGAAAAACGAGTAAGGTTGACTGTAACGTAATAATCTTAATTTTTGCTGAAACGGTTAGGAGTTGAAAGTTGAAATTTGGTACACAGATAGGGTACCAAATTTAAGTACCAAAGTGTTAAGTAACAATGGAGAACAAGAGAAAGCAACGTGCAAGATTAACGAGCTAAGGAAAAAAAAAGAAAAAAGAAAAAGAGTAATATGTTAGAACACATTCGATTTTCAAATTTAAACAGATTAGTTCGGTTTTTCTCGACCGTTCTTCTTTACAACATTCAATGAAAATCAAATGATACAATCAGAACACGTCGTGAAAATCGAACAATATTAGAACATTCGATTTTCAAATTCAACCTTTCTTTAGAAATACTTAGTTTGTTAATGAAATTACTCTTTTTCTTTTTGTGACTATAACGTAATAATCTCAATTTTCGCTATTGTTACTTTTGCCCAAGCAACGCCGGGCCTACCTGCTAGTTGTTTATATAAAACAGAAGGAAAATATAGTTATTACTCAAAAACTGACTCCCAAGATTTTTACATTTTTGGACATAAGAGACCTTGAAACATCAAGAAATACAAAAAAGTTGGGTGTTTTTGTGTGTATGGGTATGTTAGTATATGTGGAGCAGCATAATTTTATTCACTCACTTAACTCCTGTGCCTTCTGTTGAAAGTTTCTGATATTTTTCAGGAATGTTTTGTATAAGGGCATTGATGCTATTAAATTTTAGTGATTAAAGGTCAAGAGGTGGAAAAATAGAGGGGATCATGTCTCATACCTCAAGTGGGATTGAACTTAATGAAGATTTTACTCCTTAATTCATAAATTTGTTGTTGTAAAACCCATCTCTACTCTCAAAATTAAACATTTTGCCATTTTACAATTAATAATTTACTTTCCTAATTGTTTATATAAAACAGAAGAAAAATATAGTTATTACTCAAAAACTGACTCCCAAGATTTAAATAAATTAATAAATGTAATAAATTACGTTTATCGGCAAGAATAAGGTGTTATTTATATGTATGATTTGCTGAGTACTTGAGGATAGTATAATTAATAATATTTAAAATTTCATAATAGATGGTACTATATGCAATTTTAACTTTGTTTACTGGGAAAGTTACACAATTTGTTGCTGGTTTTCCATATAATTATTATTTCTTGGTTAAGCATGATAAAATTATATACTTCCCCTTGATGTCAGTACAGATTCCTAAGTTTCTAACACATGCATCATGAGTCTCTTTGTGTAGACTTTTAGTTAGGATGTCTGTAGGCATTTATTATGAAGACTTATACATCATGTTTATTTTGTTTTCGTTGTGCATATCCCAGATGAAATGCTACAGAATTTCGATATGTTTAGTTCTAGAATGAAACATTGGGTTTTTAACTAGGTGTTGTGCACTTTTGTCATCATTATGCAAGGTAGCTTCAAAAAGTTTCCAGATTAATGCTGGGTTAGTCAATTAAAGATAATGAAAAAGGAAACATGTAATGCATATCTTAGCTAAACATGTCAGGAATAGAGAAATGTGTTCAAACAAATCTGTACTCACTGCAAAGATAACAACAGTTACCACTCACTGAAGGTTGTGTTAATGAGACATCATGAAACAGACTCTGGTGAAAATGTCTGTGGAAAAACAACATGCAAATATCAAATTGTGTGTGTTATTGGGAAAAAACCCTCTGAGACCTTGAAGATGCTTCAGGATGCCTACGCTGAATCTGCCACAAAGCATTCTCAAGTATATGACTGGCAAAAATGCTCTTGTGAGGGATGAGAAAGTATCGCTGATGATTTGTGAAGTGATCATCTGTCAACACCAACATCTGAGGAGAAAGTGTCGATTGTATGCGAGATTGTGAGTCAGACAGACAGCAGTCAATTGAGCAGATTGCCAAGACAGCAGGAATTTTGGTTGGAAGTTGTCATTCCATCCTGCATGATCAATTGAACAAGCACTGTTTGCCAACACACAGTGTCATGAATGCTCATGGCAAACTTCATGTGACTCTTCTCCCGGTTGAAAGATGCCATCAAGGAATGCCATTTCAAGAATGCAGATGAGATTATATAGAGTGCAACATCCGCTTTGCAGACACTGTTGTGAGATGGCTTCCAACAATGTTTTCAGCAGCTATACAATCATTGGCAAAAGTGTGTGGTTGCTAAAGGACAACACTTTGAATGACATGTTGCTTGATTTGTCAATTGTACACATACTTTTGGGTAATAAACCAATTCTGGGAACTTTTCGAATCTACCTTGTATAATAGAGTTGATCCCGAAACTTTTTCAATGAATTTCATTTCTGTAAGAGTAATCAGAGATGGGCAGCCTCCTTTGCAGCTTCACATATAGCAATGTATTCCACTTCAGTAGTTAATAAAGCTATGATTCTCTGTTTTTTAGATTCCCAATATATTAAAGCTCCACCAAGTTCATTCCAGTATGAGATTTTCTGTCATTGACATTGTTGTCCCAATCTGTATTGGCATATCTGAAGAGATTTTTTTCCAGTTTTCTTATAGATTAACTTATAATCATTGGCACCTTTCAGGTATTGTAAAACTCGTTTGGCAGTGTTTAAGTGTTTTCTAGGGTCATTGCAAAACTGACTTAATGCACTTACTGTATAAGCTATGTCTGGTCTTGCAGAGACTGACAGATAGAGTAATCATCCAATTCAAGTTTGATATTCTCTCATGTCAACAGATTCAGCTTCCCAAGATTAGTGGGTTCTTCCTGCACTTGAAATTGTTGACCATTGGGGTACCTATGGGTTTGCAATTTTGATACTTTGAAAAAAGTTTTTCAATATATTTAGTTTGATATATGGAAATTGAACCAGTTTCCTTGTTTTGAGTAATGTTCAATCCCAAACAATATCTGATCTCTCCTAAGTCTTTCATTTCAAAGATTTTGCTTAGTTTTTGTTTGATTTCCTTGATTTTGTCTTCATTTTTGGATACAATCATCAAATCATTGACATAGACTGCAATTATGATGATACTTTCATTTTTGTTCTGAAAATATACACAGTTGTCTGATCGAGCTTGAGAAAAACCTAAGGATTTCAATTCAGCTTTAAGTATTTCGTTCCATGAACAGCCTGATTGCCCAAGTCCATATAATGATTTCTTAATGCAACATACTTTGTCAGGATAATCTTTTGAGATAAACATTTTGGGTTGCTTCATGTAAATTTCTTTGTCTATGTTGCCATTTAATTATGCTGACTTTACATCTATTTGATGTATCTTCAAATTGTATTCAGCTGAGAGGTAAAATTGTTCTGATAAAACTTATATGAACTACAGGCGAGAAAGTTTCAGTGTAGTCTATTCCATATTTTTGTGAACAGATTTTGGCCACAAGTCTTGCCTTGTATTTAAAATCTCTATTTTGACTGTCTTGTTTTAGTTGAAATACCCATTTATTTCCAATGACATTACGTTCCTCAGGTGATCTACAAGCTTCCAAGTCTTGTTCTTTATCAATAACATATATTCTTCTCTCATGGCTACAATCCACTTATCTGCATCTATTGAAGCCAAAGCTCCTTCTAGTGTTTGGAGCACTTTGATTGTCTTCAATAATTTGACAATCCAAATCTTCCTTTGTTACCTTTGATTGAACAAAGTGATATTCTTTCTTTAGTTGGCCAGGGAGTCTTGTTTGCAGTTTTTTTCAGTCTTCCCCTTCCTCTTTGAATTGTTTGAATATTGGTTCCATTTTCTTGATCATAATCATTCAAACTTAGTTCTCCCTATAACTTGAGACTAGTTAATTTTCTTCAGGTGAGTCATTGTCTTGGTCCAGAATATCCTATCATATACAATTTTCTTTCCATTTCTCCTTCTGCCAGTACTGGTCAAAATACTATAACAACTTCATTATTTTTTGATGAATTTGTTGTAAGACCTAGTTCAATAAAACAGACATCTCTACTTTTGATAACTTGGTTTGTACCTTATTTCCAAAGATGCTATGCTTTTGCATCACTATCATATCTCATTAAAATATATTCATCATTACTTCTTGGTGTAAATTTACTTTTTCCAGGTTTATTTACAGTGAAAGTTTTGCTTCCTATCACACAAAGATGGAATATAGTAGGTTTCCTTAAAGTAAAAATTTCTTCTGGGGTCATGTTTCTAGTAGGACACCTATTTCTGATGTATGCAGTGGTAATTATCATCTCAGCCCATAATGACTCTGGTAATTCTGAACTTATCAATATGCACCTTGCCATCTTGACAAGAGTTCTATTAGCATGTTCAGCTATGCAATTCTGTTGAGGTGAATATTCAACACAGAGCTGATGTTTTATTCCCTCATCCTGAAGAAATTTTGTGAACTCCTTGCTTAGATATTCTTGACCATTGTCACTTCTAATCATTTTTATTTTTTGTCCAGTTTCATTCTTTGTGGTTGATTTATATCTTTTAAATGCATCAAATGCCTCTCTTCTGTTCTTCAGTATGTAGACAGATTCTTCTTCTGGATTTATCATTTATAAATGTGACAAAATATCTTGCTCCATCAAGAGATTTGATCTTCATTGAGCCACAGATGTCTGTAAGTAGTAGTTGTAATACATGATTTGAACTTGAAGATTCTTTTGGAAATGGTAACCTTGTCTGTTTTCCTCTAATACATGTTTCACAAGCCTGAGTGTCTCCAGAAGAATTATCAAATGCAAGCCATGCACCATTTCTTTTGTCTGTAATTTTTTCAAATTGCTGTAGTTTAGATGTCTAAGCCTATTGTGCCATATCTGGATATCTTTCATTTTTGGATTAATTTCTTGAGTAACTCTTCTGAGCAACAAACTTCTGCTATAACAGTAGTTAGAGATGAACTTTCTGTGGGTTGTCTTAAAACATAAAGCTCATTCCTTTTAATGCCTTGTGCCAAAATCTCTTTAATTTTGGTATTTTATAACCTCACATATTTACTCTGGAATGTGTTTGATTGAAGTAGGTCTTACAACAAATTCACCAAAAAGTAATGAAGTTGTTATAGTATAAGATGTCTGGGTCCATTTACTGATTAAAATTAAATTTCCTTGAAGGTCAGATATAAATAGTACATTTTCCAAAAGTAGCATATCTTGTTTCAAATTAATTAAGGTTTTCAATAAAATTGAGCCCCTTCCAGCAGCTAGAGTTGTTTTATTGTTGGCCAGTTGCACCTTTTGCTCCAATATCAACACACCATTCCTTCTTTCTTAGAGTTTGAGATAAAGATTCACAAGATTCAAATGTAGTTACTGTTGCTATTTTGTCAGGTTCTTTTGAAGATGTATTGTTTTTTCCTTTTGTTCCACCAACAATCAGAAGATTTGAGCCCTTGTTTGCCACAGGTATAACACTTGAAAGAAAATTACTTTCTTTTCTTAGGGTTAAGCTGATCTTTGCCTTTATTTTCATTTCAGTGTCCCATGAAGGCTGTCTGCTCCATCTTCTTCCCTCTCACATCTCTTCTAGAAGTTTCACTATTAACATGTTGGATTCTGAAAGCCAATTTCTGCTTTCGATTGCTACTCTAAAATTGTCACATTCACCAGAAAAGTTTGCAAAGGATCAGAATGGAAAGAAAGTCATTGGAAACACATGCATCAATTTCTGCCAATTTATCAAGTGTTCCAAAGAAGGCACCTAAATATTCCTTCATACTTTGATTCAACTTCATTTTCATTTGAAATACTGTAGTTGTTTCATAAGACTTACTTTCGTAATTGGTCCTCTTGACTGATTTATTTCTTTCAGCTTGTCCCACACTTCCTTTGATGTGCTCCATCTTTTTACATGAATTATTTCTGATGATTTTATGCTGAAAATAACTGCTGCTGAAGCTTTTTGGTCCTTTTTGTTCCATTCTTCATCAGATTCACCCTTTGGTTCTTCAACATATTTCCAAAGGTCATTTTGTATTAAAAGTATTTTCATTTGCATTTTCCAGCAATCAATTATGATTGCTTGCTGGAAAATGCAAATGAAAATATTGCCTTTATCTAACTTTTCTATTTGAAACAATTGCATAGCCATCTTGAACATTGATTGGAGCTAGTGGGTTACAACTTAGACTATTCTAGAAAAAACTTGCCTTTACTTCATTAGAGTATTAATTTGACAGAGTTCTAG
This sequence comes from Centruroides vittatus, assembly GCF_030686945.1. Lineage (NCBI taxonomy): Eukaryota > Metazoa > Arthropoda > Arachnida > Scorpiones > Buthidae > Centruroides > Centruroides vittatus. The sequence goes on from NW_027122214.1 coordinate 1,690,957, forward strand.
GAGTGTGGCCTGGATCCATAACCTGTTAAATGAATTATTCAATCCTCTAGTTTTCATAATACACTTTATTACAAATTAGATAAAGAAAAAAAAAAATCAATAAATTGCATTAGTTAAATTATATATAAAAACTTCAATCCTACAGAATGCTGTTTTCAGCGAGAAGAAGGAACAAGATCACAAATACAATTTGATTTGCCGCTTGTCTGTATTGCCTGTAAAGATATTGAGACTTAAAAATTTCATACGATGTCAGCTGACATCGCATTAAATTTTTAAGTCTCAATATCTTTGTCCAATCTTAATTATTTCACTTTGTCAGATTCTTGTAAATTAAAAATTTGAATAAGTCTAGCATGTATTTTCCATATTGATTTCTTTATCAAATCAATTCTTTCCTGCCTTCTATATAAAAACCTTTTTCATCTCATATTAAGTAGTGATCTTGAAATAATAATATACAAGGGACATCCAGAAAGTAAAGAACATCTGTGCATAGCACTATGCACAGGTAAATTTCTGCCATCGAATCGAATCGAATCAAGGTCAATTTGTTCTCTGATGTGTTAGTTTAGCATGTGTAGAATTTCGATAATGGCAGGCTTATTAATACTGTTTTGTCAAGGGTTAAAATGTGTACAGAAATCAAAAATTCCACTAAATGCAAAGTGTTATTCTTTTCTAAGTGTGAAAAATGTCTGTCCTATAAAAATTCATAAACAAATCACAAAAGTTATAACTTTTAATAAAATATTCATTTGTGAATTTTTTAATGTTTAATTTTTTAAAAAATGTGTATTTTGCCACCAGATGGAACTTTTTAATGTTTTGCTTGTTGAGGTGGAGAATAGTAGCCTCTATAGAAAGGTCATCTCCATCAGTAAAATTTCCTGATGGTGTTCGAAGGTACAACGAAAGAAAATACTTATTCAGTTAGTCCAAAAAAAAAATTCATTTCTAAATTTTTTACATCACAAGTGTTTGGTGATCACATGAACAAAGCAGGTGTAAGAAAATGGTGTTTAATCTTTATTCAAGGAAGATAATGCACAACCACACAACACTGCAGCCAATCAAGCTGTGCTTCAGAAAATTGGCTGGAACATTTTTGACCCAACCAGAGAATTGTGACTTGGCCCCCAGCAACTCTAGATGACATTCCTTCATCATTAGAGCTGAGGTTTTCTTTTTTTCAAAATCTGTTAACACACATTCTTTTTTCCCATTTTGCTTGCACTTCAACAAACAATGTTACTTCAGATTTTGCCTTCAAAATAAATCTTAGGCAAATTAAAACCATGTTCCATTTGCATACCATAAAATTAGACCCCATTAGTGGGTCTAATTTTATGGGATGCACCATAAATGAGAATAAGTTATAAAGATAAATTTATGTATTATTCTTAAACTAAATATAAATAAGTAAATATACATTTATTTACTTTTATATATTGTATTTGTTTTTAAATAGAAAGAAAGACTATGTAATTTTAATTATAAAAGTAAACTACAAAGGTTAGCTTGCACTTCATTTCTGTATGAAAAATATCTAACTTTGATAAAAATAAACGTTTTAAACTAACTACATACATACCTTCTCAAACTCCTCAAATGGTATATGCATTAATCTTCTTGTGCCAAGAACCTAATGCAATTATAAAATCATTATGAACTTATAGAATTCATTTATAACAACAAAAATAAAATCAAAAATAAAACCTTTAATAACTGTGACATTAAATCTCTTGAAATTGCTTCAACTAACTTAAGGGCTCGCTGGATAGGATATTTTGTACTGCGTATTTTTCTTAAATGAGAAAATATTGCTTGCAATGCTGATCTAATTTTATCTAATTCTGTAGCTGATAACAAATCATTCAGAGGAAAATCTTTCATTAATGGATTATAATCATTCACAGTAGCTAAAGCTTGTTTCAATCCTAAGCACAAAGAAAAAACAAAAATTTTTAATTTGCATTATTTTACAATTAACATGTATTTATATATGCAAACATATACATTCACACACTATTGATAAAATTTAACAAAATGTCTTTTCTAAGTAAATATCTTACCTGTGTCAGTATCAAAACTCACAGTTGCATGAAACCTTTTTCCTTTCTTTAATATATCTAATGTAAGGGCTACTTCTGAGCTCTCTCGCTTTTCTTGAATACGTAAGAGGGCTCTTTCTAAATTTAACCAAAAACTGATCTCCTGAAGAGCAGTTCCAGATGATGGATCACGATCTAATTTGGTAACCTACAAATATAAATGAATAAATTAAATTCACTTCATGAACCATAAAGAATAGACAACAGATATAGGTGTAAATTAAAACAAATATAAAAACCAGTGATGCCCAAATTTTTTGATTCATAGGTGAAATTGTATACAAGCAATTATTTATTGTGATATTGTGACATATGCTCTCAATTTTAGTAGTGTCTTGCTGCTGTACATCATACTTTTCTTGTTAACAATAGAATCATGTGGTCATTTATCTGACTCCATTTAGGGAAAAATTTTTTAATTGATTAACTATATAATGTGACATCATGTCACATTATATAGTTAATCAGGGCCTCCTAACCCCTAAGCTTTCAGTATCTGGTGTCAACTTTCATCTATGTAACTTCTCTCAACATTAAGGAAGGACAGACACACACAGACAGATGCCAATGAGAATTTAGAGGTGATATTTGCAAAGCAAATATAGAGCAATAAGCAATTTAGATATTTGCAAAGCAAATATCACCTCTAAATTGCATTCATGTTCTTAGAGGTGATATTTTGCAAATATCACCTCTAAGAACATGAATGCATCTAAGAACATGAATGCATTCTCATAATCATGAATCAGAAAAATGATGTTTAATTCCAAAAGTTATTTAATTTTATAAGAAAGCTTGTATTTAATTATAAATTATAAAATTAATGCAAAAATTATTATTTTTTGTCTTATATACAATAGAAAATCAAACTCATTTCAAAACAAACTTAAGAATCTGGAAATCATCTAACTGAAAAATTCAAAACAACTTAAATATTTAAAGTTCATACCTGCCTGTGTTCCAGAATACTTGTTACCTTTATGTACACCTAATCTTCAATTTACATAGCATATCAATTTATATGTAACAAAAAAATCACATAAATGGAAACTAATATTTATATAGGAAATAAAGAAATAGATTACAAGGCTCCATCCTTTATTAACCATTATAAAACAAATGAAAATGAAACTTTATTCTGTACCTTTCTTTTTCAGTTGAAAATTTTCCATCATTTCTATTACTAACATTCTCAATTCCAGTTTTTTCTAATTAGTTTATTCAAGACATTCAGTAATAATTTCATTACAATAAAAATCCATTATTGAAAATTTTTTTTTATTTCTATTTAATTCATTATAAACTTTTTGATAAATAGATTTCTTAATGCATATATTGTTATATCAAAACACAAAACAAAAATAGAGAATCCCATTTCTTTGAATATGCAAGTTGAAAATTATGATAACACAATAACACAACTGCAATGTCAAAACAGTTAACATGGACCAAAACATTAATTTTATCAACAAAACTGTAAAAAATACTGAAGAATGTTTTAAAATACTGTGTTAAATTGAAACTATCATCTAAAACAAAATTAAGATGAATTAGCCACTGTAGTTAATCTACTGAATTAACCAATGCATCTTTAGCAGTGGGTGATTAAGTATGTAAAACAAGACTGTCATACTTTTCCAATAGTATTTAAACCAAAATCAGAATCATACAAATTAAGTACTGTGTAAATCAAGAGTTAGGTGTATTTTCTTTATGAATAGTAGTAGTTTCTCTTTTTAATCAGAATTGACATCTAATTAATAAAAGAAAACTTTATAAAAAATATATGCCAGTCCATTCTGGTAATTTTTAAATGATATGTAAGTGAAAAAAGTTTATTCTAAAAAATTCCAGAAATGCTACTAGATTGAAAACCTACTTCAGTGAACTGCACCTTCAGTGTTTTTGAAATTGAATCAAAGCAAACATTAATGGAAATCTAAGCTTAAATAAATAGGAAAAAACAAAATAATAATGAGCAAAATTTATAACACATGAAGTTCCTGTTAGAGCAGACATTAAACAGTAAACTTCAACATAGTCTCATGACTATCTCAAGCATAACATGTAATCCTGAGCTGTCTTAAAAGCTTAAGAAGCTTGAATAATGCTTATATTTAATTTATATTTTTTGGTTAAAATAAGATAACACACATTTTTATTTTTATACTGTATTTTTTAAAAATATGGCAATTATCTCAAAACAGAGAAATGTTAATTTATTATAATATACTATTAAGAGTTTTATAAACTAATTTTAATTAAGTTGTTAAACCAATTTAAATTTACTATTAAGATATTGAAAAATATAAAATAGTTTCTAGCTTTAGAAACTATTTTCAGTTAATTTTTATTAAAATATTTTATTATAATGAACACAGAACCAATTACCAATGTAAAGAGAACAAAAAATGATCTCTGTACAAATGTTTTTAACTCTCTCTGAGTTCTTCTTCAGGTGCAACAATGGTTACCGAATGTCGTTTTGAAACAAAAGTTTTCAAAAAAAACATAAATTCAAACAACCATTCAAACAATAAGTATAAATTTAAAAGCTGCACATTTGTGTTCATTATTACGTATTTTCCAGTGTGGTATGTTGTAACTTAATATTTTATTACAGCAGAGTAGATTAATGTTTAGAATGCAAGAACTATAATATCAATTTTAAAAGTCTTATTTTATTTTTATAAGAAAGATATCATCTTGACATATTTTATACTGCATCTTTATTGGCTTAAATAACTTCATGATCATGATTTTCAAAGTTCAAATTTTTCATAAAAAAATATTTGTATTATTGCTTAAAAATTTGTTATCAAATCATAATTGTTAGCTAAAATGATCATTATAATATCAAAATTTAAAGGTTTCTGATATGAAATTTTTAAAAATCTAAAAGCTAACTGTAATGTTATTAATACAGTAGAGCATCGATTATCTGATGCCTGATTAACCGACTTATCGGTTAACCGACCGCATTCCAGTCGGCAAATTCAAATGTCTGCTAGTGATGTGGTGCTACAATATTTGGTTATGTCTAGGCTACTTTAATACTATTTTTGTTAAATTTTTGCATGTTTTAGCTGGCAGCACTGGCTCGACCATGAAAGGGAGGCTAGTATTTAAACCGGGTCTAATACACTATACTAATAATGTATTTTTTCATACTTTTCGGTTATCCGACTTTTCAGTTATCCGACCAACCCCAGTCCCCAATTAAGTCGGATAATCGATGCTCTACTGTATATCATAAATAGTATTTAAAATATGTTGTATTATATATATATATATATATATATATATATATTTTTTAATACATATAAATTTCATAAACAACATTAAAAGCATCAAATCATTTAAGTTAATATTACTGTGAAATATAATAAAATTAAAATCTTCTGGAGTTAAAAAAAAAAGGCTGATTTATGAAGGCTGTTCCAAAAATATATAGGCTGGAAAAGCTATATAGTATGCATAAGTTGAGATGCCAGCACCAATAGCATATTTCCTCTACTAAATTTTAACTGTGTGGATGTTCTATTGTGTTTTATAATTATATTATTATTAATTATTTTCAATAATATTCACTGAGGTAAACAAAATCCAATACATTTCAAGTTATTATAGAAATTGCAAAAAAAATTCATGTAAAACTAGAAGTAAGTTGTCAGAAAACATTCATTTTAATTTACAAACATTAGAGACAAGCTTTAAGGTTAAACAGCCATTTTTATAAAACATTCCAAGAGGAAACATTTAGTGAAGAAATGAATGCCCAAGTAAGTGAATGGCACAAATGCTGCAAAACAGAATTTTTGAAAGTAGACTTCTCTTTCTCACTCTGAATTAGTTTTATCCTCAATGCTGGTTCAAGATGGCTGATTAAATTTTGCAGAACAGGTTATAGATGTCAAGTTTTTACAAGATGAAAGCTAGAAGATTTAACTGAAGAGAATAAAAAAATCAAACAAGTTGCCAAACAATTACTCCAGAATGCAGAAAATAAACCTGATTTTTTAAAGATTATTACTACCATTAATTAATTTAAAGTTTATCAAAGGTCAAGCATTTTGATCCAGAAACAAAGCAACATTGACAACATGAAAACATCATTCATCATAGCAGAAAAAATTTCACTTCTCTATCAATATGGAAACTCATATTAGTATTGTTGTTTAACACAAGAAGCACCCTACTGGTCAATTTGATCAGAACAAGATTAAGCTTCTCTTCAATTTTCTTACATGTAATTGTGCTTTTGTGACTTTACTGATTTTTGACCTAGGATGAATGTCTGAAATATTTTTTACAAAATGTTTAATAATTAACAAGTATTAGACATGTGTATTACATAATTATTGGGATAAAGTACATATATAAATCATACACATATATATATATATATATATATCTTGTTCAAATTTCCAATCGTTAAAAAAATACTTTTTATTCATCCACTCAAGTTCAAATACATTTTTTTAAACTTGTAGTGGACTACACTTGATGTTGATACAGTTTTTTCAAATATTAATTCATTAATTAAATTTAATTAGTGGTTAATATTACCTGTGGTATTGAAGATGGCAACAGGGAATTTTTTCCCTAGATACTAGACGGCGACAGGGAAATTTTCCCCCTACGTTTGAGATGGCCGCGTTTCCGGTAATCTCGAATCAGATTCTCGAGTGATAATCTGGAAGCAGATTAACAATGGATAATCTCGAAGTAGAATACCAAGTGATCTAAACGTTAGGGGGCATACCCATACTATCTGTCGCATTATGCAAATTAATAAATTTCCCTGTCGCCGTCTAGTATCTAGGGAAAAAAATTTCTCTGTTGCCATCTTCGATATCACGGGTAACATTAACCTAATTATTAATACTTTAAATAGAGTTTTAGCAGTTTGTAATGAAAATCCAAATCAACAGGCAGTAGCTCAATCGGTAAAATGCAAGGATTTCAGTATTTTTCACGTAAAGGTGAAGAATGAGAGTTCAATTCTTGTGAAAATCAATAATTTTTTGGTAAATTTTTGAAAATTTTTGCTTTAAGTAGACGTTTTATCCAAATGATTTTCGAGAGTGAGTTAGCAGTTGTGGCTTAGTGGTTAGAATGAAAGATTTTTCTCAAAAAATAAAATTGAAGACATTTTATGCTTTGGGTTCAATTCCGATTTCTCTTTCTATTTTGCCACTTAATATTGTGATTCTGTCATATATATACACATATTTATATTAATTGTAATTATTTAATAAAAAGTAACTAAAATAAAATTTTTCTGTTGACCTAAGTACAAATTGACTTTAAAAAATTTTTTTTTATATTACTTGTTATTATGAAACCTACAGAAACTGCAAGAAAACATTTCTTTATTCTTCTAAAAGTATGGGAACAATGACTCAAACTTTTTTAATATTATGTTATATTCAATTAAAAAAGTAATGAAATGTTTGAAAAATGATTCAATAAAATCATCTAGGTATTCATATAAGAGAAAAAAAAATTGGGAGAAATGAGGCTAAATAAGCTAGAGATTGCAAAACGATGGCCACGGAAGCCGAGATGACGTGTTGATTCGGTCATGCAAGCAGCCACGTGTGCGGGCGATCAGCAGATGGAGTGAGAGACAGCACGACAGAAGTGACTCATGCAGAGACTAGGTTAACGAAACAACCGTTTATTGGTAAAGGACATAAAATACATAACATACAGTTATTGATAGTGGGTATAATAAATCGAGCTGAACAAGGGTTAAATAGGCCTAAATTTGCAGTTCTCAAGAGAGAGAGTTTACAGTGGGTTTGCGAGTTGATAATTTTGAAGTTAGAAAGATCCAGTTGTCCGGTTTTCGGAAATGAGGTTATTCCTTTAGGGCAATAGCAAGGTATTCTGTTTTGGAGGCACTAATGTTTTTAATCTGTTTCGGAGGCAATAAAGTAAATCTTTTTGGGCAAGTGACTGGCGATGATTGCACTGTCAAAAGAACAAGCGACGACTGCCTAAAATTTCAGGTTTGTGTTATATTCAACTGATGAACTTGAGACAATAGGTCGGGAGGTTATGAGAAAGCACTTAACTGCCAAGAACTTAACAAACGATTAACCCCCAGATATGAAAGTTAAGTTATTCGACAAAATGGTATTGTTGGAAAGTTATGTTATGCTGTAGTTAAGTAAACAAGTTACGTAGTGCTGAGTATCACAAGATTATAGTAAAGTACTTGACTTCAATAACAAGAATGAATCAAACCAAAATATCTTCTTATCTTTTAGAATGAAAATCTACTTGGCATTTATAATGACATCATAATGTAAGGTTTTTAATCATGTTTATCAAAGGAGAGTTAAAACATAAATTTAAAGCAGAAACAGATTAATGTTTGCATATTTATAAGTAAAATCAGTAAGTAATTTATAAGTACAATCAGTAAATTCTGACATTCTGACAAGTTTATACCAATAAGACAGTTAAATTTAAAAAACTATCTAAAACAACATTAATTCTTGCATCATAGAAACCAAAGATGAGGTTAGATTTCCAAAATATTTTTTACAAATAAATGAAATTTGTAAAAAAACATTTTGAAAAACTGACTAGATATGTTGAATAAAAAAAGAAATATTGAAACAAAATTTAATATTTTGCACTTATTTCAAATTATGACAAAAAAATGACAAAAATGACAAAAACAATTTCATGACAAAAAAATACATAGTAACACTCCAATTACTAAATGCTAACTATCCTCTGGATTACCAATTATCCAGATGGCCTGAGGTCCCAATTAATTTGGATAATTGGAGTTTTATATAACTCAATGAGGTTCAATTAATTTGGATAACACTTAATGTAAAAGAAAGGTTTTTGCAAGTTTGCATTTATAGAAAAATATACTGAAGCAGATAAATGTAAATTTACATACATTTTTTGTTGTCATAACATATGATTTTAATTTATCAGACAATTTTCTATATTAATTTTTCAAGAGAATATTTTAATATTATACAAGTGTTATCATCAATAACAAAATAATTTTTAATATTTTGATATCTAATCTTTTTAAGAGGAATTCTAAAACCAAAAATCTGTAACATTATATAATTACTTACTTTTTGTATTTCACGAATCCAACGATTAACACCATTCTGCAACTGATTCAAAAAAGTTGAATCCTCAACTTTGTCACCAAAGTCATTTACTGTAGCTTTACGACCTTCTTCAGTAGTTTTCTTAATTGTAGAAGCAACAAGGGCATGAATTGGTAATGTAATCTCTGGTATATCAATATTTTGTTGAAGATGCAATAATCCCATTTCTAACTCAGCAATTTTCTTTTCTACAGTTGGTGCCATCTTATCACCATCTCTGAAAAATAAAAATATTTCTCAAAAATTTGAATTACAATAATCAATTCCTTAAAATAAAGTTACAGATATCATAAAAAACTATAAAGTATTTGAGTATTTAATTCCAACCCTCATAGTTAAAACTGTGCTTCTATGTAGGCTAAATACGCAAGCTAAAACTTTTTAAATCAAATCAACATAAAAAAATCAAATAAATAATTTTTCCAACTAGAAGATAAAATAATAACTCTAGATCAGACTAAGTCAAGTAAGTTAAACTAAAAGATTTGGCAAATTACAAAATCAGTACAATAAATGTGTAAGGATTTTCACATTAACAATACAATATTCTGCTGCATCAAATGCATTCTTCTGTTTTCTTCCAATGTGAAAAAAAATCTAAACTGATAGTATAAGAAATTTTTAGAAATGTTCTTTTAGTCACCAGACAAAATTTTCTAGTTATCAACCAGAAATTTCCAGGTCCATTACTTAATTATGAAATCCAATAAAACTAAAAATATCTCACCTTTCTGCACGTCCTGTTTCTCTTACATAGGACTTAAAATATGGAGCAACTGCACTGCTGATATAAGAATGAAGTGTTTCATATGGTGAGGAATCATTTAAATTCATTATACGAAGTTGATGAGCTATTTTTTTATCTGCTTCAATCACAGTTGATGTTTTAATGATGACAATACTGAAAATTTTGAAAAATTTTATTAAAAAATTATTTTATATAGTTTATAAGTAAATAGCAATAATTTATATAAGAAAATTAATATATTTCAAAGAATTTGTCTTAACATCCATATAGAAAACTAACAACATGCACTCCTGAATGGATTTGAACTTTCAGTTCAAATCCATTCAGTACATGTTGAACTCCTGCATGAACTTTTGAGTAGGATTTGATCAGTTCAAATCCTACTCAAAAGTTCAATTTCAGATATTCAAAATTATTAAATCATCTAATTATTAAAATTAAGAGATTATGACATTCTTACCTCAAAAATTAATTATCAATAATTAGGGTAAATTACCCTAATTAAGCTAGCTGATGTAGCATAAATTTGTTTATATTTTGCTTAACCAAACCCTAAATACTATCATTATACTCATTATAAATATATATACAGTTTAACCCAATTATAACGTCATCGGATATAACGACAACCCTAATATAACGTCAAATTTTTATCAGTTCCACAATTTTACTATACTAGATAATGTTAAAAAACCCACTTGTAACGACATAAAATCCTGTTTTAACGTCATATTTGAAGCCCTCCCAAATTTTATTTAACAAAAAAAATACTACGTGTTCAGTCCTAAGGTCAGAATTCACTTTCCTAGAACAACTGTGGGTGGTGCTCTTTCCACCTGACTTCGGTGGGGTGAAATTCGCCACTTTTAAACAACATGACGATCGGTTATTACGTGCTCATTTTTAAATTACTTTATGCTACATTGTTAAATATTCTATTATTTTTAATATAACATATTATATCAAATAGTTTATAAAGAAATAATTGAATTATTTTTAATTGGCATACGTTAATTTAACCTTTTGTTGCTTTTTGATTCAACATTCTAAAATGGAAATTCTGCCATTATTGAAACTTAAGACAAATGGAAATTTCTTATAAAATGTAATTTTTGAAATTTTTAATTACATCAATGTAAATAAAGTTTATTTAAACATGTAGTTTGCATTTTTATACATATGATAATAAATTATTACTATCATAATAGATATAGTATACTGTATTAGCATTAAGAAATAATTTTACGGTAAAACATACAATGTAAAATTAGAATGGAGTTTATAATAGACTCTTAAACACACTTGGTACGTTTTATCGCACTGAAATTATGACCCTGCATAGAATGACACTCAGTTATAATGTCAAAAAATTTCCAGTCCCATGGATGACATTATAAACGGGTTAAACTGTATATCCAAAACAGAAGTATTATTTAATTGATTGTATCATACATTTGCACCCCAGTTTAACAATCAGTAGAAGTCACCAAGTAGACCACTAAATAAGTTATCTATCAATAACAGATAATTCTGGTTATACTTCTCCCTAGTCATATCAGTACAAATACACTTATCTGATAAAAAGAAGTTTAAATTAAATGCTTATTAATGTCTATAATGGTTTTAAGATAGTATTATAATGCAGCATTAAACCTCACAGGTGTTCAGTTAATTTTATCTTCAATTTTCTTCCCATTTCTCCTATATACACACTTGAATACATGTTAGTAAAAACAGTATTAGTTAAAAAGGTTAGTTAGTGTTTATAGATTAAAATATAGATGTTGTGGATATTGGAAAGCAAGTGCAATGTCATTACTGTGTTTATACTTGCTGAATGAGGACAGTTGCAAAAATAAAGTAAAAAATAAAAAATAAATAAAAGGATTCACTGATAAAATTTAGGTTTTATCAAGGTTGTTAACAGTTGTGTTAATAATTATAAAAATAGAATGTAAAATTTAAAAGATGTATGTAAGTGTATTGGTGTTATCAATGTAATTAATTTATGATGGCATATTATGTTTTTATATAATTTTGTAAAAAAGTGGAAATAGTGATTTTAAATCTGGCTTCATAAGGGCTGTTTCACACTATGACCGACTGGTCCGACCCGACCGATCCTATAATCAGACTGACTAGTAGCAGAAGCATTCACATTGAGTACGACTATATGTCGGTGGTCGATTCGTAAGGACCAATCTGAATGGGTGTTAGAAATCATTTTAAGTTTTTCTAATTTTTTAAAATATTTTTGTAATCTACCTGATTAAGCTTTGAGAATATGATCTTACTTCGTTTATAAATTCTTACTAAAAGTCTAAATAATACCATCTTTTCTCATTACATTGATATTGTTTTTTTAATATATATATATATATATTAAAATCATATGTGTTTCCATATAAAATTTAAGCAGTTATGAAAGAAATAAGAAACAAGGAAAAATTAAGTAAATCAGAAATATATATAATGTAAGGCTACATTTGACTGATTCGATAGTTTTCATATATCCAAAGTCTGATTGGTTGTAGTTTTGAAGCTTTCATTGGCTGTAGCTCACCGACTGCTCTGACCTGACTACAAATATTTAACTTTTTAAATCTGTCCAACTAGAACGACCAGTTGGTCGGCCGACTGCTGGCTCCAAGTTGTGTTGCCAGCTGTTGCCATGGCAACATGACCTGGAGTCGGACCAGCCGGTCATAGTGTGAAAGAGCCTTAAGACAACCATGACATCTGAAAATATTTGTTTAAAAAGAACCATAATTTCTGTTACTGACTGATGACATGTTTTAGAAATTTCATGAATAGCAACAAAATTTGAACTACAAAAACAGAAAAGTTAAAAACATGTTTTCATTCAGTTACTATTTTCAAGAGAAATTATTTAAATATTGAATCATACCATTAGATATGAAAAAATTATGGCAATCTGAACCAAAGTAATAAGGAAAATGAATGTAATTGTAGCTTATGAGAATAATAAACAACACCTCTATCTTTGTTGAGTAACTTCATTACATACCTATTAATTTTTGGATTTGTAAAGTGAACTTCATCTGAAATTGTGTAAATATTTTCTCTTTCTTCCTCACCTTCACCTCCAGCTTCTGTAACTTCCTCATCATCTAAAAAACAAATATTAAAATTAATTATGTTTTAATACTTTATATTAAAATATTTTTTTAATTATTGAAATAAACTTGAGAAACTCTGTTTATAGGTGTTAATTAATGATTTAACAGTACTAAATGTTTTTAACAAGTATAATCCCAACAAAAAACCCTCAAACAGCATGTATTTTAATCCATCTCTAACTTATCCTTCAATAATATCAAACAGAAAAATTTTGTATACTTATAAATATTTTATATTAATGAACTTTTATTATAACTGAGGATTTTACATAAAAATTTTTTATGTTGATAATACATGAAAAATGTTATAAGCAGTTGAAAAAAAGCATATATGATGAAAAAAGCTAAGGTCTTAATTGTCAGAGCCATTTCTGACAAATAAGACCTCAGACAGTACATTAATGTTTAACCTTTGGCTTGTATAACAGTGTCCATATGATCATTCATCATATCAATAAGAGCCAGGCATTCATTTGAAGTAATTTCATCCAAAATTTGCTTGATTTTTTGCTTTAAACCATCCACACTTACTTGAGGACATTTACTCAATGCTTTTTTAATTTTACCCCACACACTTTCTTTAAGGGAAAGGTCGGGACTGCTCAATGGTCATTTTAATATGTTAATATTATGTTGGGCCAGCCAAGCCTTGGTGGTTTAGCAATATGGCAACTTGCACAATTCTGCTGGAAAATAAAATGTCCATGATATTCTAATTTTTGTAATGATGGTAATAAGTTTTCCTCAAGGATTTGTTTATATTTTTCTGCATTTACTGATCTCACAATGAAATGCAAATTTCCCATACCTTGAGCTGATATGCATCCCTACACTATAACACTTGCACAGTGCACTATAGACAGTCATGATGGAATGTCTCTTGCTTTCTGATGACTTTTTTCTATTGCCTCCAATGCAGACTTCAAACTTTGCATCATCACTAAACTCAATCTGCTTCCACTGTTGTTGTGTCTAGCATTGGTACTCTTTGGCCTATTTAAATTGGTTTTTTTATTTGTTTAAAAAGAACCATAATTTCTGTTACTGACTGTCATGTTTTAGAAATTTTATGAATAGAAACAAAATTTTGTGAGAAGTGGTTTTGCCTTTGCCTAGAAATGTCACCTGTCATAATCATTAAATAAAAAATAATAATATTTTCTTATATGTAGAGGCTATAGCCAAGTTTGTGCAGATAAATACAAGTTTCTTTTGTAACTTCCTTTCCAGTAACTATTCCATTCGCTCACTAATTTCACTGAGTGATGCCCCTCAATTTTTTAAAAATTATTTTACATAGGTGTGTATAACAAACATTGCAAAGCCCAATGAGTATACATTCAAGTCCCCATAAATCAACACCCCAAGGGAAAATGAAAATGTGTAGAGTTATCCGATATGATGACTAAACCAAAGTTGAAAAATACCACAAAACTACAATTAGGAAAATACAGTAGTGCTTTATACAGTACATGTAGTCTATCTCTCTGACCATCCATGACTGGTACTAAAGTTGGTTTCTACTCAAATACCTCAGCAATTTCCATCACTTTTTGTTTCAGTATCAACCCCAAAACAGGAAGATTCAATGAATTTGCTTTAACCAACATACCAAAGCATCTTCAACATCTTTGTATGGTGATTTTCTCTGGCATTTTCGAGACAGCCATGATGAAAACCCAAGAAAATGCTTCTTAAACGGTGTCAAGTAAACCTGAGTTTTTTGACATTAATGCTTATGTAAGTCAGTTGGGACCACAGAAAACTGATTACTTAACTGACAGTGTCTAGTTATACCTATGATGACTTATGCGGACTCGACTGTATATAGAAACATCCAACAATTGCCTATTATTTAATAAATTATTAAAATTATAATTATTAATTTAGTTAAGAGATGGTACCTAATGCCCCCCTCTAGTGACAAATTACTTTGTATTAATTGTTTAAATTAGCCATATCACTGCCTAATCATTTAGGCAATGGTTGGGTATTTCTATTTTACAAAGGTACACATGATCAGTCTTTATTATGGTTGCTAGCCTTCCAGTTGATTTATGTGGATAAATTTTACCAGTTTCCAGACATTTTGAAACAATACTCCATACTGTAAAATTACAAATTTTTAATTCCTTTGCAATTTCTCTTAAGGATTTGCCCTATCTATAGAGAATGATAATTACTTCATGTATATCAACACTTAGTTTTACCAGGTGCCATTTTCATTAAACAAATACACTTCAATAATGTTAATAAGAAAAATATGCAAATATCACACGTCAGCTCATTTAATGTATTGTCTGAGGTATTATTTGTCAGAAATGTCTTTGTCTGAGCTTTTTTTTGGTCGCACATGCTTTTTTCAACTGCTTAACTTTTTTCATGTATTATCAACATGATAAGTTTTTATGTTAGTTAGTTATAATAAGTTATAATAAAAATAAATTATAATAAGTTATAATAAAAATTATAATATTAGTTATAATAAAAATTATAATATTAGTTATAATAAAAATTTACTAATATAAAATAATTATAAGTGTACAAAATTTTTCTGTTTGATATTATTAAAGGATTAGATAGAGACTGATTAAAATAACATGCTATCCAAGGTTTTTTGTTGGGGCTATACTAACTGTTGTCATTAGGAAACAAGAACGAAAATATTTAAAACAAACTATGACAAACAATTTTTAAAAATGTCCAAAATAATTAAATTGCAAATAGATTTCTTCCATAAAAATAAAAAAAATTTTGTCTTTATTGGCAATGTGTACAATGTCCAAACATCCTTGAGTGGATGTCCAATAAATCAACAAAGCATAATTTGTGAAACCAAAACCACCATGGTTTTGGCATGGTTTCTATATCTGGTCTTATCTTTCATTTATCTAACTCTGTTCTCGAGATTAAGGAAAGATATACAGACAAACAATAGTGGGAATTTATAGTACATTTTTTTCAAATTGCAGCCCAAGTAATACATTATTTAAAGCTTTTTATTAACTTACTCTGTCCATCTCGTCCAGGTAAAAAGTTTCAATTCATCTACTTCCCACTTCCCGATCTAGTAGAAACTTTGCACACGATTATTGCCAACAGCAGCATATTTTTTAATAGTTTGCAAACATTTTTAACAATTAGCAAAAAATTAGCAAATAATTAAAATCTGATAATAGATGGTGCTACAACACATGACCATTATTTGCCATCCTGCACATGGAAACAAAAGTGAAAACAAAGAAAAGCAGACAATTAGTGTGTTTCTTTCTTTAGTTGGTCTTACACACAAGATACAATAGACTACATAAGTCAAGGGCACAAACAAGCTACATCAAATTTAAATGACTTAAAGCTTTTTTTGAATCAAAACCAATTTCACAGAGAATAACATATATAAAATTAAATGCTAAACTAAGAAGGATTTTGATAGTTCAGTGTTACATACATATAGTATAACTAAAAAGTAGAAAATTAAAATGTTTTTTATATATTTTTTAAGTAATGCTTCTTATTCAGATAATTTATTTTTTTACTTTTTAGTGCATTTATCTGAATAAAAAGCATCACTTAAAAAATTTATAAAAAAATTTTAATTTTCCACTTTTCAGTTATACTATATATATGTAACACTGAACTATCAAAATTCTTCTTAGTGTAATCAAGAATGGAGTTAGATAAATGAAAGACAAGACCAGGTATGGAAACCATGCCAAAGTGGTGGTTTTGGTTTCACCAAATATGCTTTGTTGATTTATTGGACATCCACTCAAGGCCATTTGGACATTGTACACATTGCCAATAAAGAGAAATTTTTTTTTATTTTTATGGAAGAAATCTGTTTGCAATTTAATTATTTTTGACATTTTTCAAAAAAATCTATTGTATCAATAATTCCAAAGTCCATTAAGTACACATGCATATTCATGATAGATGTTCATATAGAGTTAATTGGGGCAGGAAGTCCCAATTAACTCTATGAACTTCCATTGCAAACTGAAAATTATGTTATTTCAATTCAAAAAGTTTTCCCTGAAAGGTGTTAGACAGATGACCAGCAGGACTCTATTGTTAAAGGAAAAGTATTATGTACAGGGGCAAGCCACTAATTTGAGGTGGAAAGCATATATTTTAAATTAAATAAATTACAAATATAATTTAAAATTGCAACCCAGTGTTGTGACAATGTCACAATAAATAATTATTTGTTAGTATATATGATCAAAAGATCTGTTTCTATTGCTTACACAATATTTACATAATGATAAAATTAAATTATAAATAAAATAAAATAAAATGGCTTAATAATATACTCCTATCTCAAACAATTACACTCAAAAAATTAGATGAATGGCTGGAGCCAAAGACATGATCAGTATCTCTACTCCTGTATACTAAAATATGCTTACTACGAAAGTTTGGATATAAATGTCCAACATATCAGAGTTAAAACAAATTTAAATCTGTTGTACAGGTATTATTATTGATATCTATATTATATGTTAATTACATAATTAGTTTTATATATCTGAAAATAATGATAAAATTACATAGTTATATATGTGATCAAAAGATCTATTTTTATTGTTTATATAAAATTTATATCAATAATTAGAAACACATTACAGTAAAACCTCATTATTTCAAAACTCAAAAGGGAAAAAAACACTTCAAATTATTCAACCTTTTTTCATATCAGTTGTTTGTAATTCTTGAATAAAATTATATAGTAAGGTCCTGAAAACTTGGCACTCGATAACCCGGCAGAAATTATTGCTGCTGTCACAGTTAATAAAAAAATGCTGGAAAATGATGAAGACGTTGACGTTGAGGACTCCACCATACAAGCTCCTAAAATATCACATAGTGAAAAACTAAAGGCTGTTGAAACCACCCTTCAGTATTTTGAACAACAAGGTGCGTCGGTAATGGACTTACTACACAAAGACGACTGTTCCATCGTCGTCTTCATGATGATGAAGCAGCAAAACGCAGAGTGCAGTGCAGAAGACAACAGGACATTACACATTTCTTTAAAAAAAAGTAGCCAGTTTTTGCAAAGTTGGCTGGTTAATTTTCATTATAGATAGCTTTATGTCTCAAAGTATTTTTCTGAGGTTTATCTTACCAGATAAATTACTGTACACTGTGTATTCATTACTTTTCATTTTCATGTAGTAAAAGCTCTATGCCTTCATAAAGTATGTACATTTCTTTTGTTTAAGGGTATTTGGGCAGTTTATTCTCTGTTGTATTCTCAAGCAAACAATACATACAAGTACAGTACAGTATTTTCTGAGGAAACACTTGTATTTATTCTTTTTTAACCCCATTCTTGATAATCTAGCATTTTCACAAACTCGGCCACCCTTGGGTCCAGATTAGGCCGAGTTTTCGGGACTCTACTGTAATATTATTTTATATAAATTTGCTGTTCATTTACAAATGCATTAGTATTGTGATTTATTACTTAGTAATTTAAGCTATTTTGAAAAGACTGTCAGTTGGCATATACTTAATGAAAACGATGAAAACAAAACAAAATTACACTCAAAGCAAGACCTGAAAATAATGTATGAAAGAAGCTTAAGTGCTTCAATAACAAATTTTGCAAATTTGTTATTGAAGTACTGCAAATTTTGTCTAGAGCAGGGATAGGCAACTCTTTTCTATGTAAGGGCCACATTTTAAGACTTTTGAACTGATGCGGGCCGCATACAAGAGAAAGAAAAAAAAAATGTTGGTAAATCAGAATTATTTATTCATATATAATTATAAATTAGCATAGGTATACTTAATTTAGCTTCTGGAACTGATGTAAACGTAATATATTGGAAATATTTGGTTAAATATTCGTCACTGCTAGTTTTAAATTAGTTTCGATGTATCTGTTAGCTGGTTTCTTGTTTTAATTTTTACTAAATTCATTGCGGAAAAAACTATTCATATACATAAGTTGTAGAAAATAATGTTTCAATTTTTGCTGCATACTTCCTTAATCTGGGATATTGATATATTTATTCACATTTTATGCGTCGCGGGCCGCAGGTTGCCCATCCCTGGTCTAGAGGATCAATGGCTAGTTCTATGAAGAATTCAGCCTTGATTCAATATTACAAAAATCATGTGACTGGATTAAAACAAGCTCTATTAACAGGATAAAGCTATAAGTACACATTCTATCGTGAATATGCATGTATACTTAATGGACTTTGGAATTATTGATACATTAGATTTTCGCAAAAAATGTCCAAAATAATTAAATTTCAAACAGATTTCTTCCATAAAAATAAAAAAATTTTATATCGACAACATGTAAAATGTCTGAATGGCCTTGAATGGATGTCCAATAAATCAACAATGCATAATTGATGAAACCACAACTACCACTTCGGCATGGAAACTTTCTTATAAACACATAAAATGATGGAATATTTTGAATATCACCAGACCAGATAATAACTTTGAATTTCATTGTATGAATATTTTAAATTATCTGAACTAAATATATGTAAAATCCTATTCTTTGGTCAGGGACTAAGCTTGACTTCGAATTATCCAATATCAAAATAACAAGGTTTTACTGTATACATAAAAGTAACAAAACAAAATGGTTTGAATAATAGCCTACATTCCTATCCTGAACATTTCCTGTGCTGTTTGTTATTTTATTTATTGTAATATTGCATACTTTTTATTTCATGTAATCTTTTATTATTGTTGATGTTCAAAAACTTTATTCCAATACTGCTCTATGTAAAAATTATTTTTTGGGAAAATGGTTTGGTTTATTTATTTGAAATTAAAATGATTACATTTTTATTCACTGGGTTATGTAAAAAAAACTACACCTTTATAAATCCAGCAAAAATTTTTAATACAATAAAAACATTTTCAACTGTTTTAAATGATCTTCATCAGTTACAGAAAAATCGAACATAAAATAAATTTGAAATAAATATAAAAATTAACAGAAAAATGCCCCTGTGGACAAAATATAGATAGATAAATAAGCAGCTTAAATAAGGTCAAAATACAGTGAAAAAGAATAAATGTAAGATATAAATTAGCATTAGCATTAATTATTGTAAAATGATCTCCAAACAGTTGACAATGCATCTGCATCTCTATGGTTTATACAACCAGTTCCTATGTGCGCCTTGAAGATTCCTAATTTCTCAAGATGCTTCACCGCTTGCCTATTCAATGTTGTTCTAATGATTGCCGCCTGATCCCATTGAACACTAACATCTTGTCTTGCATATGCCGCTAGAACAGTGCTGTCCAGGTTCTTATTGATTGTATATTTGTGTTCTTTGAGCCTTTGTTTTAAAGTGCGCATCGTTGCCCCCACAAACAAATTTGGAATCAAAACGTTAGTCGTGTAAAGGTACCAAATAAATACCTGTCATTGAATTCCGATCCTCTTTATTGTTTCTTAAAAGTTTGAAAACAGTGAGATTACATCGGTACACAATGTGAAAATTATTAGCTTTGGCAGTACCTCTATGTAACCTGTTTAAATATAGGATATAAACTCTAAAATGGTGTAGAATGCATTGTGAAAGGCAAGAAATTGTAAATACAATAACTTTCTTATTTTTTGTCTCCGGTCAAAAAGTAGGGTATCGTTGAACTCATCTTGGTCCCCTCAGTTCAGATATACTCAAAGTCCTGAAATTCCATAAAGAGTAATCTATACAACAGCCTATTTTTGTTCTGAACATTTTAATTTTTTTTCTTATAAAACGAGTTCAAACTAAATGATTGAATTTTATTTCATCATGTTCAAATACTTTTTGCCAGGGGTTGTAATAGTAGAATAAGACTGAATGGGGGAGTATATTCAATTGAATAGTAGCTTTGTTTGTTTGTTTTGTTAAGTTATGGCAATGCAACACTTGGTCAATCTGCCTAAGGAAACACCTTCCAGGGGTCTTTTTAAGGGTAACTGGCCCTATTTGGGTGTTACGATGTGACGAAAACTCAAAAAACTCCACATGGCCAACCTGTCCCGGTGAGGCACAAACCCATGACTGAACTCTCGCAGCTGATTGCAGAGACAGAGTTTACGTTAAACGACGTTTAACAACAGAACGGCCTATAGACGTTGGCTGGCTGAACCGCGGTTTAAAATGCGTTGCAAAGACGACGAGCGTCTATTTCTAAATGCCCTCTACACGAACTTCAGCAAAACATTGGCTCTTACTTTCTTGGCCAGTACTTCCCTGTTTTAAGAGTCGTTCGGCCAATCGGGTTATTCGTTTGTGATGTCAGAAAAGGTCGCCAGCTATATTCCGAAAGCTTCCGGAAATAAAATCTTAAGGCCGTCAACAACCATTGTTCGGCAGTTAATGACGACCCTTTTCTATTTCGATATTTAATTTCATCGCCAATACGGTTTAAAATACAAACAAATCTATATTTAGAAAATTTATACCAAATTCGAAATTTGTCTTCAGAATAGATTTTTGACGAATTATTTCAACATCGTATTACTGTCACCTTTCGTAACTGTAGAAATAAATAATTTTAAATATTTTATTATTACTATTATATATTTTTTTATTTCTATAAAAAGATTTCTGTAATTATTAAAATTGTCTCGTTTGTTTAACAGAACGTTCTGTAACTACAATAACCCCGAAATGCATTAATGTTTTATAACCGACACGATATTCGAATTGTAAATAAATGCATCTAATTTAAATTAATTGCAGTTTTAAGTCTTCTCCCATTTGAATATCGAAATTTGAACATTTAAAACAAATTTAAAGTACATATTTAATTTTGTTATTTTTGCTCCAAGCAATTAATTAATGAATAATTTTGTTGATTCGTACCATTTACAACATTTATCGAAGGAACGATATCCATTTTTTATCTAAGCTTTTCCACCAACAAAACTACAAAAAGCCCTCTAAACTTGCTGTCGAGTGAGTCTAGAAAGTAGGTCAAATAGCTTGTTTCTAATCGCTGTCTATGCATTGTGGCAAGCGAGAAACGCCGTCTCTGCAATGAAATTTTTCTGAACCGTGGTCTACCCAATCTGTAAACCGCCGTCAGCCTCTAAATGTTGTCTCTGCAATCGGCTGTCAGTGTTCAGGGAACAGAACCACTCGGCCACCAATGGGCCTTCAAATAGCAGCAGCAGATAACAATGGGAAATGATCTATCAATGCTTTATTTCTCTGTTATGTATCCACAACATTAATTTTAAATAGTTTAAATCAAAATGGTTTTCTTAATTATTTTTGGTAACTAGTATTAGAGACTCCGACAGAGGAACATTTCGGGATAAAGCAACATCCTTTGCATATAGTTGCGATCCCAGATGGGTCACAACCCATTGTCCAAGAAGCCCTGCTCTGTAACATAGGTAACATTTCTTTTGATTGAACTATTTCATTAGTCTGTTGGAAATCTGTTTCCATTTAACCATTTCATGTTATTCAGCAAAATCAATAAAGCCTTAAGTATATATATAAACCATTACATATTTGTATACTAAACAGTATACTTTATCAATTAAACATTGTTAAACAAGATTACATACAAAAAAAAAATTGAGTTTAATAGAAAATTTGTAAATCTAGGAACAATGCAGAATGATTTCACTAATTGAATAAATAACGAAAAATTCGTTAAATAATTTAAATCTGCACCCCTGACAACATATAAAATTCAATACAATGATGAGTAATATAAATGATGCAACATTGACGCATCGTATCGAAATTTTCTAATTCATTTTTTTTTTTTTTACCTTTACTTGACGACTTTTGTATGAGTAGAGATCTGACTTGTGGATCACTTATAAATCGTTTTAAACATTCTTGATTAGACTTTTCTGCTAGAGCCGAAACCAAAGATGGATGCAAAACATCTTCATCTTCGAGAACAGGAACAATTCTTTTAATATACGCTACTAATACACTAACGTCGGCCGTCGTAACTGACCGAGGAACCTGAGAATTATTTCCTTCACTTTGTTCACTCATTTTTCTAACTGTTACGTTCACGATTTCTTTCTAGAGTGGGCGTTCTGACTTCCTACAGCCGATCCTGAGTGACGCCATCTTGAAAATATCCGGGTGTTTTACTGCATTGACGCCGTAGTTATCGATACTCTTCTAAGTTATTTTCGTATCGCGAAAACTCTCTAAAACTTTTCTGGTTAACTCTATCGTATCTAAAATATTGAAATCGGTTACATAAATAAATTTTATTTAATAAATTTTAACGTAGTTAATTTATCAAACAACGAAATAATTGAAATTTCTTAATCCATACGAAATTGTTTTGGTTATTTAACGAATGGCAAATGCTGACAGGTCTACACTGGTCTAAACTGATTGTATTTTAATTTCCGTTACGGATCGTGCCATTGGCTGCTCTTATGATCGAGTGTGTGTCGACGACCAATTAAACAGCACATGGCAAATTTTGTCTTCGGTTAAGGTTTGTCAGACGAAAATCTTTCATACACATCATAATGGGGAAACGGGAAGAGATGTGTTTATTGTAAAATTTAGGAAATATTCTAAACAATGCCGGATAATCAAAAAGCGTAAGTGTTGTTTTAACCATTTAGTTCGCATTATTTATCCACGTTAGCTTCTTTCGTTATAGAATAAAGCTCCGATATTTCTAATTTGTTTATTTCTATTTTTTTTATTCTTTAATTTCATTCATATTAATCATATTCCTCCATTAGTTACAAAATTGAATTTCATTTCACATTAATTAAAACACATTGTATAAATACCTACATTATTAAATTATTAACTAATTTAAGTCTGCTTGTGTATGGAAATATTTTATGCATACTGAAAAATAAAGCGTTTTTGTATTTTTTCACACGAAGAAAAACAATTTTTTTTTCTTTATTTTTGAAATATTACACTTAGAAACAATACAATTATTTTTAGTTTATAAAACAAGAAATAAGAATATTTTGTTTTAGTTATATTGAAATAGTGAATGAAAAATTAAAATTTTTAACAAAAACCCATTAAAAAAGTAAAAGAAAAATAGATAAATTTAGCTAGAAATATTTTTTTTTATATGTTTTTGATTTTAATTATTTTAAACAATTTATTTACTTAACAAATATAATTTTTTTTTAATTGAATTTTAATTATAATCGAGACTTATTACAATAGAAAATAATTTGTTTCAGGGAATTATTTAACAAAATGTTTACTTAAAACAGAAATACAAAGTACAAAATTTCATTTATTTAAAAAAGAAATTATAATTATCAAAATATGATATATTAATTTTTTTATTTAAATCATTTGATTTAATTTATAGATTTCTGCAGATACATTTTCACTTGATTCATTTCTAATGTTTGTTAATTAATGAACTTGAAAAAGTAAAAATTTATTCACAGCCATTTAACATTCTTACATATGTTTGTTTCATTAAAATTGTTAATTCTCATGTTTTATTTTTTAAAATATTTAGTAAGGATAAGTTAAAGTAGCACCTAAACATGTTTTACTTAACTAATTTGAATATTTATAAGTATAAATTACAACAGCAGTGATATAGCAAACTTTAGATGCAGATTGTGAAAACAGAAGCTGCTTTTTTCTTGGATGGAGAGAAAAATATTTTAAAATGTCGTATATATATATTAATATATAGTCTGGCCTATACTATATGTGATTTGGCTAATAAAGATTTATTATTTTTATAAGATATTTAGGGATGTAACCTGTTACAAGAAACATGATAAAAATATTTTACATCAGTAGAAAAATTATGCAGTTTGTAAATAAGATGATTATCATTTTAAACAAAATAAATATAAAAGTTTTATTAAATTCTTTAAAGTCTCTATATGTTTTCTTCTTAGATTATTGTATCACATTCTTTTAGAATATGGAACAAAGAAAAATTGTTGAATTATACAAAATACATTTTATATAAATGTAAACTAACAAACACATAACAATACCAAGGTTATTAGTATACGCTAACATCATTTAACAGATAATAAAATATTAAAGTTCTCCAAATACGAAACACATCGCAAATCATTTTATATTTAAAAAATTTATATACAATAAACCTGTTAGAGTATTTGTTATATCCAACTTGTGCAAAAAAATTTTTTAAATGACAAATTAAGTTTTTTTAACATATATAATTTCAGAAATTTAAAATGTCTTTGTACCATAAATGGATAACTTGAACTTTTTGAGAAATCTTGATCCTTCAATAGGTACATGAATTGAGTGCATTTTATATTAAAAGATTGAACCCAAATTTCCAGTCTTGTTCAGTCATATTAAATGAAATTAAGAGATGCATCATAAAATATTAATAACTTTTCTACCTTGAGAATCCAATTATTTGAGTTATTCTTTTGGTTTTGTATTTTGTTATATAACCAGAAAATCTAGTTGTAAAACATTAAACATTAAATTTAAGAAATGCTTGATAAAAACAAACATTTTCAATTGCTTTCAGCAATCATCTTCAGCTTTACATTAATTAACAATATGGAACAATGCATGGAATAAACTTTACAAATTCAAATTAAATGGAATGTTTTCCAATTGATCATTGCCACATATTACATTGCATATATTATGTGCATAATTTCAAAAAGATCAATGAAGTTATTTTTGTGCCATGCATAGTTAAATGTGACTGGCTGAAGATCTGTTGTCATGGATTCAAGTATGGAGCAATGAGTAGCAAATAAAATTCTGCTATAAAGCTGATAAAACTGCATTCAAATGTCAATTGAACTGATTGCAGCCTAAGGCTTTCCACTATTGCACTCCAATATTTTCTGATGGTATGCATGGTTTTGTGATGGACAGGAAGGTATTGGAGATTATTGTAAGAATGGTCACCCTAATTGCTGATTAAAAATCATCACCTGTCACTAAGAATTATAGCAGAAGTGAGTATTAGCAAGGACACTGTGTGAAAGATTGTCACTGAAGATTTGAAGAAAAGGAAGCTTTGTTCACAATTTTTTCTACACTCTGACTAAAGTTAAGCAGTTTCTTGCCAAAAATTAAATTAGTGGGCTTAACTACCCTCCATATTTGCCAGACGAGTTTTGCTGATTTCTTTCTATTCCTTAAAGTGTAGTACCAATTAAATGACTGTCATTTCAACTCATTTCTGACATCTAGACAAATGTGATGAAAGAACTAGTCTGTTCCAGTTACTGAGTTCTACAACTGAACACAGCAACTTGACATTTGACATGGTCATACAGAAACTGTATGACCATGTCAAGAAATATATAGACTTAGGAGGGATGTATCTTGAAGGATAAATAATGAACAAGTAATTTCCTTCATGCATGTATTTTATATTATATTATATTATGTATCATATAACTCGGCAGATAAGACAATAGTTGAATCATAAAAAAAAGGCCACCCCCGAAATCCGGGGTCGTCTTATAGGACAGATACAAAAAAAATTCGATTGAAATTTATATGAATTAAAACCCCCGGTTTTAATTTATATAAATATTATAATATATTATATGGGTTTTCATTTCCATACTTATGTAGTAATTTTTATGTTTATTAAATTGTTTTCACTTGATCCCTGAGTGTTTGTGCCCATCATTGGTCTGATAAGCCCTCACTATTATCTGCCTCACAGTTGTTGATAATTTAATTAATTATATATAAATTAAAACCATTATTAAAAAAACGGACAAACCATAATTATTTACTAGTAGAGAGTAGGTTATGTCCACAAAATAGAATAGCTCATACAACATTTTTGTAAATAGTCAAGGTCATTACCCTAATGCCCAAATCAGGGTGAGTGTTTGCAGCAATCACGAGGCAGTGCTGCCAGATGCAAGAAAATAAAATTTGTTCATTCGAAAAATTACAAATAGGACATAATTTCATATACGCTATACAGTATTATTATTCGGATGATGATAGCTGATCTAAATTAAATTCATAGGCCATTGATAGTTTGCGGGTCATCTTATAGGACAGATATATGCTAAAACTATAAAACTTCAATGAAAATTTACACCGCGTCTTATCTGCTGAGATATATGATAGGTTAAATCATCCTAAAACTTAATAGATGCACTGTATATACTAGTTAAAAGTGACAGATAGGTAGCATAGTAAGTGTGCTGAATCAAGGCTATGCTTAGGGAAGTTGTATAGATTGCTCCCTATGGAATTTCAAGACTGAGTAGATATCTGAACTCTGGGGACCGAGAAGAGATATTCAACGATACCCTACTTTTGGACTGGAGACCAAAAATAAGAAAGTTATCATATTTACGATTTCTTGCCTTTCACAATGCATTCTATGCCATTTTAGAGTTTTTTACTAGGTGGCACTGCTTGTAGTTCAGTATTGTTTCCGTTTTTTTCTTTTGTTCAAGAACTATTGTGAATCAATAACTAGTGGCGTTAAACACTGGGTGGTCTGCCAGTGGCTCCCCTCCAGGAGAAGTCCGTCGGGAGCATGAACAGTCAAACACCGGCTAGTGGAAAACTCTAAAATGGCATAGAATGCATTGAGAAAGGCAAGAAATTGTAAATATGATAACTTTCTTATTTTTCGTCTCCGATCCAAAAGTAGGGTATCATTGAACTTGTCTTGGTCCCCTGAGTTCAGATATATACTCAGTCCCAAAATTCTATAGGGAGCAATCTATACAACAGCCTTGAATAGTGTTCATTATTTGATGAATTCTTTCTCAGTTGCACTGTGCATATTCTCCATATGCATAAGTAACTTTTCTACATTTGGAATGAGTCTCCAGAATTCTTGCCATTGATTCAAGAGTAAACACGGGACCAAATTGAAAAGCATCGACCAGGCACTTAGATGGCTTAATGCAAGGTGTTAGGATCTGAGGAAAACAAAAACAAACTCTGGAAGAAGTGTTACACATCCAGAGGATAATTTCACTCTAAAAATTATCATAGGATATACAGTGGACCCCCGATATAACGCACAAGTCTGGCGGGAAACAACACAGCGTTATAAGGTAAACCATGTTATACTGAGCAGCGCAGTTAACACGGTTCACCTCTTTTCTTTAGCAATAATGTCAAGCTTTTCTTTTACTCATCATGCATTCAATAATTAAACACTATTCAAAATACATTCAGGAACTCAATAAATACACAATTTCTCAATACGCAGTAACAATAAAATGCACTACTCACTAACGCAGCATGGACCTGTATAAATGTGTTTGAGCTTATCACATCGCAAACATCGCCGCACTATAACCGAGTGCGCAGTATAGTGAGCAGTGCTATAATAAAGATCCACTGTACAGGTACTCCTCACTTTACGACCTATCTGCTTAACGACCACTCGCACTTACGGCCAATCGAGTTTCAACCTGCTGTTCGGGGAATTCCCTTTCTCGGCTTGAGTGTCGGTCAGTGGCGGATGGTGACGTGTGCACTAAGCGTACTATAGTAGTCTTATAGCGTACTATAATAGTCTTTTTATGAATAAATTTGAAGTTTGTTGCATAATTTTACAATGATTCCTATATTCCCGGTGCAAGCTCCTCGCTTATCGACCAATTCGCTTAACGACGTAGTCGTTGGAATGGAACTCGGTCGTAAAGTGAGGAGTACCTGTACTTTGTTTCTTTTGCATTCAATCAGGAAATTCAGTTTCTCTCTGGTCTTAGTTAGGTCCTAGCATCACTTTTTTATATATTTTGGCCAGCATCCCCATATCCAAGTAAAACACTGCTAAAAGCTGAATATTCAACAATACATGTTCAGAATATGCAGCATACAAGGAATGTTCAAAAAGTATCAGACCTTTATTTTTCCTGCGTAAACCAATGACGTGCAGGAGGCCTCCTTTAGTGGAGATGTGGAGGGGACAGTCATGCGCAGTCCTGAATTTTTTTCCTGCCCACAGGAAGTGTCAGTCGCTTGCAGTCGGCCTATGAGTGAGGATGTGTAGTGAGTGCTCATCGGATTCCGTTAAGTTGGAAAATGACTGAACAACATGAGCAGCGATATTGCATCAAATTTTGCCAAAGCTTGGCAATACCCAAGCAAAAACCATTCAACAGGCTTTCGGGGGACAATTCCTTGAGCAACACACGGATAAAGGAATGGTACAACTGCTTCAAAGATGGCCGCACATCAGTGGATGGCGAACTGCATTCTGGCGGTTCACTGTCCACTGATGTGCTCCTGTCTCGTTCGCAAGTTCTCTGACTGTGATACGATGGTTCACCATGACCAAAGTTTGCAGTTGCTCAATGGCAGTTTCATTTCGGCTTGTTGAGGCCTGAACGCAGTTTGCCTTCCACTGATGTGTGGCCATCTTTAAAGCAGTTGTACCATCCCTTTATCATTGTGTTGTTCATGGCATCATTCCCCGAAAACCTGTTGAATCTTGCAAATGGTTTCTGCTTGGGTATTGCCAAGCTTTTGGCAAAATTTGATGCAACATCACTGCTCATGTTGTTCAGTTATTTTCCAACTTAATGGAATCCAACGAGCGCTCACTACACGTCTTCACTCATAGGCCAACTGCCAGCGACTGACGCTTCCTGCGGGCAGGAAAAAATTCAGGACTGTGCATGACTGTCCCCTCCACATCTCCACCAAAGGACGCCTCCTGCACGTCATTGGTTTACGCGGGAAAAATAAAGGTCCGATACTTTTTGAACACCCCTCATATAACAAAATTGGACATACCTAACCCTGGATTAGATTTCCATGCTATACAAAGTATACTCTACAGGATGTTTGAAAAAGTAATTCTCTGTCAAGAAATTAATTTGATCCATTATTTTGAAGTCTTGTTTCCATCTAAGGGTGGGAAAGAAAGTCACTTAACACCCCTGCTACAGAATATAGAATGTATTGTACATTGTAACATACATAACTCATTAACCATTTAAGGTAGGTGAATAAAATCTTTCAACAATCAATTCCTTATGAAATTCCAATCCTAAATGTCACATGACCCCCTTCCCATTTACAGTTTTGGAGTTGCATTCAATGTGGCCACCATCAAGATGGCAGCCATGTCTGTTTCTCCCTTGGTCTAATGTGTTCCTGACATGAGCAAATTAACTTCAGATACATTCTATATTTTGTAGCAGAGGTGTTAAGTGTATTATTGTATATTTTGTAGAATAGCTAGAGAGGCAAACAATATAAGCCAGCCAGTCTTTTGATTAATAATGTAAAAATGTAGGGTGGACGTCGTGCCAACAAATGTACATTACATATGTGAGGAGAATAACTCAACATAAGAAAGGTGTTAAGAAATATTTTATTTCTCTGCAAGCACTTTTGACATTATTATGAACATTGTATGAATGTGAAACTAAAGTATCAAAAGTCTACCTGGTCAGCCTACAAGCATAGAAACTGCAAAAATTTGCAGGCAGTAGAATGCATGTTCAATAGGACTTGGAACATCATTGAGAACATCAGCTGCAAAACTTGGTCTTGCAGTAAGTACCCTATGTCAATGATCACCAACCTTCCTGATCTCACAGACCACTGTCAATGATATTTTAATAATTTTGAAATCAAAACCCAACGTCGAAGATTTTTTGCAAACTATTAATGACAATAAGTATGATTTGAAACTAGTACTAGACCAATTGGACAAAACAAAAATGCATTATTTAGACCTAGAAATAGAAATCATTGAGAACAAAATAATCACAAAAGTTTATCACAAACCAAATGCACCTTCCTTTTTCATATCTGCTTCCTCTAATGATCCAAAGAGTGGCATTTAGGACACTCATTCGGAGAGCTTACACACATTATTAATTAAAGAGAATACATGGCAAGAGATTGAATCTATTAAAAAGCTAGCAACAAAACATGGCTACAGTATTAAACTAATTACTGAATCGGCTAGAATTTTAAAAAAACAAGTCACATAAAGAAGCAGAGCAACCAAAACCTGACCACAAATATGTGACAGTTGAATTTGACTTCAGGTTATTGCAAAGTTTATTTTAGCATAGCAAAAGATATACAAATAAATATAGCATTTAAAAGAAACCCAACAATATTCAGGTTATTAACACGTTGACTGCCACGTGACTTTTTAGGATTCTTTTGTCAAACGCCAACTTAATTTAATTATATTATATTATTTAAAACTCTAATCAGAGTATATAGTAATAATCAAATAGCATATAGAATGTGTTTTTCTTAAAATAAAGGTATTACGAATTATCTCGTAGTTGGCTTATGTAACAGAAAGCTCTTCGCTAAAGCCAAACTACGAGTTAATTCGTGCACAGACACGATTCGTCCTGTCACTTCGCTACAGCCAATCGGAGATGTGCGTCTAAATTCATTAGTAATAAATCGGATATAGAGGCGAGCACATCACATTTACGTCTTTTTTGAGAGTGTTATTTTTTATTTATTTTTATAATCAAATTATAAATATCCCAAAATGGATAAGAAAAGACCACTGACTAAAAAACAACTTGATTACTACACTAATCTAAGTGATTCAGAATCTGACAAAATTTTTGGTGAGGATG
Organism: Centruroides vittatus; assembly: GCF_030686945.1. Lineage (NCBI taxonomy): Eukaryota > Metazoa > Arthropoda > Arachnida > Scorpiones > Buthidae > Centruroides > Centruroides vittatus. Next base: position 1,722,645 of record NW_027122214.1, read on the forward strand.
GGGGAGTTTATTTGGCAGCGAAATGGTCCTGTTACTGTATGTAAATGGAAAGACAAACGAGAAGTCCTTACCATTTCAAACATGCACGTTGTTGAAATGGTAGAGGTGTTCAATCGCAATAGAAAATGTTCGATGAAACCGAATATAATTCGAGATTATAATCATGGAATGTCTGGCATTGACGATCAGATCAAATGCTATCGTACTACACAGCTCTAAGAAAGACTATTAGATGGCCCAAAAAGGTTGCATTACATATTATAGAAATATATATACATAATGCGCACAAACTCTTTCAAAAAGCAACTTCTTCTAAAATAAAACTTATAAAGTTTAGAGAAGCATTCGTCAAAGCGTTGATTGGAGAAGAGATTCAACCAGTTTCAAAAAAAATTAAATTGCAGAAGCTCCACTATTTACAGAGTATCCCATCTACTCAGAAAAAACAACATCTGACAAAGCCATGTCGAATTTGTACCAAAGCTAAAAAACGCCGAGAAACGCGTTATTTCTGTCCAATCTGTCTTGAGAAGCCAGCCCTTTGCGTAGAAGATTGTTTTAAAAATTATCACAAACAATAAAAATATTGTTTTGCTTTCGATTTTGAATAAACTTTTTATGATTATATTTTCTGTTCATTTATTAATAAATGTTCTGTTCATGTAAGCCAAACTTGATTTTTTGTTCTTGCCCCTGAAGCTATCTATTCATATTTACACTGATATACTACGAATTACATCGTAGCTGCACAAATATGGCAAGGAAACAAACTACGATATAACTCGTAGGTGGCGTCCTAGGCAGAAACGGTAACTACGAGTCATCTCGTAGATGGCAGTCAACGTGTTAACGAATGGAAAAGATCAAATAAACGAGAAAAGAGCCCCTGGAGTGTACATCATACCTCTGGAAGAATCTAAACTCAGCAGACACTTAACCTATATAGGCTCTGCTAACAGATTGATTGAGACCAGAATAAAAGAACATAAATATGATAATCTTGAAAGAAACATATGTATAACACTGCCATAGACCAATATGCAAGCAAGCCCGGGTGTCCCCTTGTTGGGAAGATGCAAAATTAGTAAGAAAAATATTTGATGTGCAAAAATTAAGAATAAGTGAAACCATCAACCTATACAGTAGACTCTTGTATAACACGAGGGATACATTCCATGTTGTAGGAAATCGCGTTATATGGGACAGATCAATTTATACAAATTCAGGAGTCTAAATTGTAATGGTTGTCAATAAATCTGTACTGTACAACCAATATTAACAAAACAGTGTCGTTGGAACTTATTTGTTGATACTTCCGATAGTGAATAAATGTTAAACAGTGAAGTGCATAATTTTATTTTAAGTTAAATAAAATTATTTTTCTCTCATATCTTTAAATGAGTATGTATTATTATTTTTTTTATAAACCACTACTTCTTTAAAATATCAGCTTCACTATTCATATATAAACAACAGGTAAATGTTTAACCTGTTCGCTTTTCTAAACAAAAAATCAGAAACTATGTGAAAATGTTAAATTTATCTTATGTGTTATACGGGACTGTTTATCGTGTTGTATGAGTACTAGTCACAATTTTTTTGTCGCGTTGTACGAATTCACATTTTACGAGAGTCTACTGTATAAAGCAGCAAGCCAAAGGCTTTGCATTAATAACAGCCTCAGCATATCACGAGGTTGGCAAGCATTTTAATCTAAATATACTTAAATCAATTAATAATTTTTTATTAATTACCTCCATGTGCTTAATATTTATTATAGCTTCTTTTATAAATTTAAATAAAATTATTTATTGAAAATATAAATCTCAAGTCATAACATATGAAATTTAAATAACCTCGAAGAAACTTTGGATTGTTCTATTTTGGAACACTGCATAACTCCTCCTAATTAGAATAACTAACCTGAAGATGATCTGTAAATCATGCCAAAAATGTTCATTAGAACTGTAAAGAAGTGCTGGAAATGTATGAAACAGGTGTGTTTTGATATATAATTTATAAAAATTCCAGCTTATGGTAGAAGATTTAGTTTGTTTTATGAAGTATCATTGCATTTACAAGTGCAATATTCAGTAGTAACTCAATAGCTAATTTCTTATACAGTGTCTTTTATGGTCTTTCTCAATGATGATGAATAAGCAGTTATTTGATCTGACAAATTAATAGCAGCCTTTGATTATAATCACTAACTATTTGTGGTGTACTTTTCTTGGCCTCTCTTGTTAATAGTCTTCACAAACCTTGTTGAATGTTTGTTAGATGAAGATAAAATCTCCTGTTTATCCTTCCACTTTATGACAGTTATACCTTTTTTTCATATTCTTGAGCCTTGAACTCTAGTCTTCAAATTTGCATTTTCCATGTCTTTTGTTATATTATTCCTATTTTTTCTAATCATTCCAACTAAGTGTGTATCTTACACTTTACATAATTTCACTAGACCTAATTTCACTAGACCCATAAATAAAACCATGCCAAAAATGATTTCATCTCATTTTTGTGTGTTTCCAGTCACATAAGTGAGATTATCTTTTCAACATTGTACTCTGGATGTTGTTCAGCATACAAATTTGTCTGAAAAGTATTCAGGCTTTGAATCACACTTGACTGGTACCCTTAGGTTTCCACTACTTTGGATATTATATGGAATATTACTTGATGTGGATGGCTGTATAATTTCATCATCATTCTCAGTATCAGATAAAATGCAGTGATGTTTCTTATTTTGCCCCTGATATAACAATGAATTATTGCTCGGTCAATAACCTTTTTTTCTACTATATTGTGATTCATATTCCTCTAATTGGGAAGGATCATCTTGATTCAAAATTGTCAAAATCCATTCTAGTTTAGTTTATTCACTGTTAAATGTATTATATAACCAACATGACATGACCTTCAGAACAAAAGTGACGTATGGGTAATTCTAATTCAAACAAACAATGGTGAGTGCACAAAACATAAAGACCTGAACAATTGCTCACTGGCACCATGACAGACATTGGTGATCAACATATCAAAAAATTACTAATTTTGTAACAAAAATTGCACCAAAATAGAAAAACAATTATATTTTTATATATCCTAAACAAAACTTGAACAAAGAATAATTTTTTAATCATTTTAGATAAAATTTGACAGCAGTCAATGTGTTAACAAATCTAATCTTTTGATCAATAAACTGTCACTTTCCTCATACCAAGAATTGTAATGTTGCTCATATGCATCAAATTATATTTTTGTTCATGTTTCATTTTTTAACTGATGGAATCAGTTTTATATGTGTTCCTTTTACTTGTCTAAGTATAACTTGTAAATCCTTTTTTTTTCCCTCAAAACTATTAGTATTAGAGCAACAATTACTTCAGGACTTTTTTACTTTCAAAAAACATTGTACAAAACATTCCTTTGTATTATGGTATTTTATAATAATAATAATTTTATTTTTTATATTTGTATTCATTATATTAAAGCCAAATGATTATCGGATTAGATCTGGCTATTACTGCTAATCATTTGGCTTTAATATAACTTTCAGGCATATGTTTGTTTGTATTTGCAGTGGAACCCCGTTTTATCCAGTTCAGGCAGGACTGGACCCAATCCAGATAATCTGGAAAATTTGTTAATGACATAAATAACAGTTTAGATGTACATTTTATTTTATTTATTGTACATTATATATACTTTTACAATAATAACAATATAAAGCAAAAGACATATCTACATACAGTATTACTTTGATTTCAATTAGAATACTGTACATCATTTCAATTAGTAAAAAATTTGTGAGTTTCTTTTGTTTCAGCTATGAGTGATGCTTTCATGCTGTGCAATCTCGTAGATGCTTTACCATCATGAGTTCAGTCAGTTCTGCATCAGGTTTCCTTTCAAAGTACATTAACACATTTTCAAGTGTTGTTTTGACCAAACCGTTCATCTTTTGGCTCTATACTACCTGCATCCTCATCAGAATTACTGTAAGTCTCCACATTGTCATTAGATGAACAAACTGCAATAATGTTTTTATCTGATAATTGAAAGAAAATCTTCATCATTGTCACATTGCAAACACAATCGATCTCTACATCTGCACACCTATATTTCTGAACATTCCGACAAATTCTGAAGGGCCAATATCAATGATGTCCTCCAAAAATTGTGCAGTTTCAGGCCAGACATTTTTCCACAACTTTATAATTGTCAATTCACTTGCTTGTCCCAGGATGAAGCAGTTGTGTAAGTTAGACATGTAAATTTCTTATTCTGGATAAACTGGGTTCCACTTTATTACATTTATTGTTTTTATATTATCTTTTCATATATTTACCTGTTCATTTTTTTAATGGAAATTATTGTTCTGAGAGCATTCAAATGTCCTTGTGAATATTACTGGAATGTCACTGATTGATGAGTTATGAAATTTTTTTGAGACATTTAAAAATATTTATAATGGTATGAATTTTCTATTGTTTTATCCCTGTAAACAACTTGTGGTATTTTAATATTTATAAAAATTTTTTTTTAATATAAATTAATTAGGTCATCAAAAAATGTTCACAAATGAACTGCTTTTTTCTGGTTGAATTAAATAAAATATCAGTTCTATATAAGAAAAAGTTGGTAATTTACTGCTTAAAAATAATTCATTTTTATTAAGTTGACATCAGAAATGAAAATAAAATTATCATGTGCAAGAAATTTTAATTTCAGAATAAATTAAAATATTGCATTGGTGATGAGATTTTGGAGAAAATAATTGTAAATTAAAAAAAAAATTTTAATTATTCTCGTTTAAGAATTAAAGAAATTAAAAGCCAAAGAATTTTCATTTTGTGTTGTAATCATCTGTGATGGCACTAAGTTAACGGTATACTTATTAGATAAAATGAGGAAAATTGTCAAATGAATGAACTGATAAATTAATGAATAAAATTGAATTTTCCAAATTTTTTTTCCTGTTTTTGTTGCTTTTTATTATTTAACAATAGGAAAATATTTCAAAGATTTTGATTTTTAATAATTTAAAAAGATTAATTTATTATTTTTAAATTTGAATTATGAAAGGTATTTGAATTTTTTATAAAACATAACAGAACTAATTAAACTTTACTATTAAACTTTTAAATAAAAATATAGTAATTTAAGTGCTTTTATATTTATTAAACTTGAAGTTTAATTTAAAAGTTTTTTCAAACTAGATGATAATGAATGATTTGAAGTGTAAAATGAAGGTAAATGAAATTTGATCCTTCTCCAACAAGTTTTTTTTTTACAACAAAACAACTATGAATGAAATTTTCAGTTTTTTCTGCTAATTATTCTTGGTTCTTCTGGCAGATAGATAACTTAGATTCAAATTGAAAAGATTAAGGAGAAACTTCTTTCTCACAGCAGGTACTTGTTTTTAAGCAAATAATTACTATTGATTGTATTAATTTTACAAGATCTAAACTTTGTTTTGAATGATAAATTATCTTCAAATTGAGAAAATCTTGGTATCATATTGTAAGAAATCCAAGCTGCTTATTCAGGTAGCTAAATTGTTTATTACTCACAAGAAATGTTTTTAGCTTGTTTCAGTCCATTTTCAACTTATATAAAACATTCTAAATAAATGAATTTAATATAACAACATTATGATAAACAGGAAAGTTGATGTTGATTGTTTTTATGATTTTTTTTGTTTTTAATTCAAGAGTAATTTAATTTAATTTTAATCACTAAATTTTTATGATAAAAGTTTAAATAAAAAGTTTTGTTGAGTAACTTAGATGACTTTTTTGTATGTTATATTATTTCATTACATTCTGAATTATTGTTATATATCCTTTTGTAAAATCTCAGTCCATGCTTATTCTTTTTTAATGTGGAATATAAATATAAATGCTTGCATCAACACACTTAATATCAACAAATGCTAAGATCTTAAGGAACCTTGAAGACAGAATGAATAGTGAATAGCTTTAAGCATGTTTTTTTTTAAATTTATTCAAATTACATACCAAGACTGTTCTTTATTTGAAATGTATTAATGACAATATGAAGATAAAAATAAAATGTTTTGAAAAATAATTATGAATAAATCTACAGGCTCCTTAAAATTTTAGCTTTTGTTGATTAAGGTTAAAGCTATATTGATCATTTTGTTAGTAATACATTAATTATTAGCAAGGTTGAGGCCAAAGTTTTAAACACAAAAACATGTATGTTGACATTCAGTGCCACTTTCCTGTAAGCCTAGAAGTTTGACACTGGTGTTTGGAAAGTCAGTGGAACCATCTCAACATTCCAAATGTGATTGTCAAACTTCTAGGCTTACAGGAAAGTGCCTCTGAACGTCTGACGTACATGTTTTTGCATTTAAAACTTTGGCCTCAACCTCACTATTGTTATTTTTGGATTCAACTAATGAAAACTCAATATGCTTTAGAACAGGGATGGGCAACCTTTTTCTACGTAAGGGCTGCATTTCAAAACTTTTGAAGTGACGCGGGCCGCACACAAGAGAAAAGAGGGGGGAACTGTCGGTAAATCACAATTCTTTATTCATGTATAATTATAAATTAGCATAGGTATACTTAATATAGCTTCTGGCACCGATCTAAACGTAATATATCGGAAATATTTGGTTAAATATCAGTCACTGCTAGTTTTAAATTAGTTTCGATGTGTCTGTTAGCCGGTTTCTTGTTTTAATTTTTACTAAATTCATTGCGAAAAAACTTTTCACAAATATAAGTTGTAGAAAATAACGTTTGAATTTTTGTCGAATATCTCATTAAGCTGGGAAACTGATATATTTATTCATACTTTATGCCATGAGGGCCGCGGGTTGCTCATCCCTGCTTTAGAACATTTTTTTATCATCTATATTTCCTGCAAATAACCCATGAGTATTGAAAGCATGTGTGGGTTATGTGGCTGACTTATGTGCCAGTTTTAAATTGCATTTACATTTTTACCCAACAGCTTTTCCTTTTGTATAAATCAATGGTTCCCAAACTTATTTTGCCCACAGACCCCCCCCTCTATAGCAAAAACCTGACCATGAATCTCCAAGTGAAATAACTACACAACTACATAATAGCAAAATTACAAATTTAACTTAGTCTTGAATGGTGAATGGTGACGTAAAAATAAAATATAAATAAAACATTTTGATATTTAAAGTAATATTTATCGAAATTACTAGCTAAAAATTTGCTCGTTTTTGAAAAATGAGTATAATATACAGTAGATATCCCCCCTATGATACGGGTTCATGTAAGATGGATTCAGATAACATGGCGGAAAAATTGTGATCATGTTTGTATAACACGGTAAAAGAATGAGACAGATTGTCATGGCCGACTCGTGTCTCAACAGGATTGGTCAAATCTGCTCTCGTTCAGTTATCGGAAGAGCTCAGAATAGGTCCCCAGGACCAATAGTGGACGAGCAGCAGACCTACTTGAGAGCTACCAGCATAGCGAGGATGCTGATTGGATGACTGCCGCCAGCGGCACATATATATACAGACAGTTTAGGCAGGAAAGTTGTTTTTTTTTTTCTGGAAAAAAAAAAACATTTATTATTCAATGGCCATAAAAATTGTCGTCATGATTACTTTAAGCCTGATTACTAAAGAAAGTTATTTTAAATATAACAAGTAAGTTAATCGCTTTGGGCTGTGAACGGCTCATGTATTTGTAAAATCTAAGTGACTTGTACAACATGGATTCATATAACATGGAACGTATCTACCATGTTATATGGGGTCTACTGTAGTGAAAACAAAAAAAAAATGTATACTTTATTTCTAATTTGGTTATAAATTACTCAATCTTCCTTACACACCGGTGATTCAATCAAAAAATACACTTACGTAAAGCCAGATAACTGGAGTGCGACCCGAATACTAACCACTCCGGTTATCTGGCTTTACGTAAGTGTATTTTTTGTTTGGTTATAAATTACATTACAAAAATATAAAATTAATGAGTTTTTATTTTATCTACTGAAATTTCGTAGAAAAATAAATGAATTATTTATATATTTTTAGTCATTAAATAGTTTTTATAATTATGAAAAACAACCAATAATTATCACTGTTTTGGAAAAGAAAATTAAATAAATGTATAAAATTCTATAAACAAACAAAATAAATTTTAAAATGTCATAATGTATGCAAATTATGAAGCTCGGAGCCTGTTTTAACTTTTCATTAAACTTTTCAAGGACCCCTGACATTGTCCATGCACCCCCAAATTAATGTTAATTTGCCATGGACCCCATCAGCAGTTCCAAAGACCCCTAGGGGTCGTGGGAACCACTTTGGGAAACATTAGTATAAATTTACTACAGTGTGTTAAAAAATCTTTTACACATCACATCATCATCTGTCATTGAAATTTTTTCAGAAAATGCTAAAAATATGAATAAATATGCCACAAATAAATTTTCTTCTGATTTTTTTTTATGTTGGTCTACATTTTAATTGATATTATTAGGCATTCCTATTAACATAAAAGCTGATAAATTTCCAGCAGTTCTCTCCTTTTTATATAATGACTTTCTGGAATCTTTTACATTCTGAATAATAATCAGCATGCACATTGCTGTTTCATCTTCCTGGATATTCTCTCTGTTTCCTTCACATCTTTGATAGAACTTTTATACATGTTTTCAATCTAGGATCTAAGGGTTATTGGGGAAAGTAAGAATTTGTAAGAAATAAAATTTTAAACTCATATTGCAACGAGGCAGTTGAATTCATCTAGTATGTTATTGACAGTATTTGTATAATATGAGTCAGTTACACAATTTCTTGGTTATAACATCTTAAAACTTCGTTATGCTGTCTTTTCTGTTACATTCATTGCATTATCAAATGTAGCATCACACAATACCATACTCTATCAACTGTTCTTGTGTAAGAGCTGGAAGCTAGGATATTTAATCAGTAATATCATGTACCTGTCATGCAACTCATTTCATATTTCCTCCTTTTACTGTGAAATCCAGAAAATTCTGTCCACTTAAATAATGCAAAGCTGCTTGTATATTCTATAAATGTATTGAATATTCTCAAATAGCAAAGCAGTTTTGATTTTGAGACTGGATTCCTTATAACAATTCAGTAATTTTTTGATGAACAACATACAAAAACAGAATTTGTGAAAATATATAAAATTTAGAGAAAAATTACATACTAGTACATGCCCTTGTAACATCTGAATGGCATTTATTGGCAACACTATTTAGACTCCAAGGCTGAATCTTTGCTGTGCAAGATGTCATCTTGTGGTCTCAGTTTGAAAGTGAAACAGAGATGTGTGATTAAGATTTTGGTCCAATCAGATTCCAAGCCAGATGATATTCATTGACAGTGTATGCACACTTGGAGATGATACTATCTCACCGTCTCAAATGTATGAATGGTCAAGTTCTTTTCTAGTGACAGAAATCCACTTATCCAGCTTGGCTAGCAATGGCAATCACTGATTCCATGATACAGAAGGTTCTAAATCTTATTCTTTCTAATTGTTGGGTCTCAGTATGCTTTCTTGCTGAAGAACTAAACATCAGTATTGGGAGTGTAGTTCATGAACACTTTTCGTTCCATGTGGAGGTCAGATGCTGATGTTTGAACACGACTCAGAAAGTTCTTGTGTATTCTCAGCATTTGATACAATACAAATAACAAAGTTTTCTGAGCCAAATAGTCACTTATAATGGACTGAGTTTATTTTTACATGCCAGAAACAAAGTAGATCAGCATGGAATGGAAATGCAGTGATTCAATTCCTCCCCAAGAAGTTTAAAACTTCAGCTCTCTGCTGGAGAAGTCATGGAAATATTTTTCTGGAATGAGCACTGTAAAGAATTTGTGTTGATTTTTAATTTAAAATGTGAATTTGTGTGTTTCTGGAAAAGAGTGTAACTATAGGAAATCCTTGTTAATTTGAACTCATATAGTTCGAAATCTCATTAGTTCATAGCTACTATTTGTCCCAGCCAAGGATATAGGGATTTACATGTTAAGGAATGTGGTTAGTTTGAAATACAGCTATTTCAAAATTTGAAATGAAAATTTCTGTCCAAACTGTGATATGGGTATGTTATCTTCTTCATTTAGATTGAACTGCCTCCATACTATAAGAGAAAAATAGACCAAGAACACAAAACTTTTATTATATAAGTATATAAGAAAATATAGTTTGTTTTAAGGTTATCAAGACTTAAGTGGATAAAAATTTTGTCCACAATGAATTCACTTCCATAGTTTTATATCTTAGATGTTGCAGACTTTGAATTTATTAGATTGAACCAAATTTTTTCTCCTTGAGAGGGAATCAAAGAATGATTCACTTTAACTTCATCTACCACTCTATTTCCTTGTGCAATTTACCAATAATAATAATGATGATAATTAATAATTTGATGTAGTTCATTAGCCCCAAATTAACAAATTTGAAACTAAGTAAGCCCATTGCCCCAAATTTTCCTCACTGGTACTGCTTAAAGATGTTTCAACATTCAGCCAAATTAATGTAAATGGAATGATTTTAAGGTACAAAGTAGAGTTTGAAGTCTTTCTGTGCCAATTTTTATTTCTATTCCTATTCCTTTTTATTATCATGGTGAGATTGCTTTATCCAAAACTTTCTATAGCTGTAGTCTGTGTAATGTTCACTTTATTTATTACTAGCAGACCCGGCCACGTGTTGTTGTGGCTCAAAATGTAACTAATATAAATGTATAACACTTTCCCCGTGGGGAAATTTCAAAAAATACCTTCTTAGTATGTGTTATCTTGACATATCCTATTAAAACGCAATCAAAAACGCAAAAAACCACATCTAAAATAGTTCAATAGAAACCAAGTTCTTCACGGTAAGCCTTAATCCTGTCCCTCTCCCCCACGCGGGAATATCGAAAAATCCCTTTTTAGTGTATATTCTGTTGACGTTCCCTATTGAAACACAATCAAAAACACAAAAAACCGCATCTAAAATAGTATAAATAGAAGCCAAGTTCTTCGCAATAAGTCTTAATCCTGTCCATCTCCCCTCAGTGGGGGGAATTTCGACATGTATATTATATAAAAACACATGCGTATTTGAATGCAACGTTGTGTCAAAATTTCAAAGGAATCGGTAGGAACAAACAAACATTACATTTTTATTTATATACATAGATAGATGATCTGCTTTAGTTCATCCTCACAGAAAAGCATGATGCCTCACAGTAAAGCAAACTTAGGTCATCAGAGTTAGCGCCATCTGTTGGACATAAAAGCCCTAATCCTAGATGATATCTTTTAATTTATATAATTTAGGCTGTATATTATTCTGTTAAACATTCATATATGTCCACCCTGAAGGTCTATTCTAAATATTGGTGAAAGAATTTTTGAAATCGGATGAGTAGTTTCAGAGAGTACCTGTTACATACAAACTTACAAACATTTCCTCTTTATTATTATTTATTATTACATGTTGAATCTTACTGTCAAATCTGCTTCCACTATTCTTATGCCACAATTTTCAAAACTTTTCTTTAATTAGATGTTTTTGCTGAGCTTTACTTTTTCAACCTGGTTTCGCCAGCTTTTTTATAGGATCACATAAAAACAATTATTCTTGCATTTTTATAGGATTTTTTTTAATTAATTAAACAAGTTTTATATCAAATCTTTTGGATGTTAAAGTTAGCAACTTTCATCACATGTGGGGACCATCAGAACCTGCAACATGGATCACTTTTCAAATATTAATAGTAGACCAGTATTAATGAGTAGTCATTGACCGTCCTTGCTTCTGGGATGAGGTCAACCACTACTTTTGGTCAAATTAACTTCAGTCCCCTACCACAACAGTCCCTTCTTGCTATTAAACCCAGCAGTATGGTGGCATTTGAATATTAAAATTGTATAATATGAGATTATCAGCCAGTACAAAATGTTTTCAGGAGTACTGAGTTTAAATATTTGGTCCATTTTTTGCAAAATTTGATTCATTGGTAGATTACCATTTGATATTTGGCTGTGAATAAAAGTTTGTTACAGTTAACATTAGAAAAAAATATGGTATCTTAAATTTTTACCATATTTTCAATTGCTGTTTACTTGAACAATGAAATTCTGCCATTTTGTACCACTCTAGTATCATGATAAACATGACAATAGTAAGCTAAAATAACCAATTTTTTTATATGGTTTTTGTTTTAATGTTTGTTATATTATAGTATTTGATTTATATAACTACAAATGTTCTTATTTAAGGGTTTATCACATCGAGCGACCAATCTAACACATTTTAAATTAAAAATTCTTTATTTCTCTACTGTACGCAATTTAAAGAAATTTTTAAATGTGTTAAATTGGTCACTTGATGTGATAAACCCTGACATTAGATAAACTTTATAGTTATATAAATCAAATACTATAATATAATATATATAATAGAAGGATTAGAAGTACAAAATAATCTTAATGTCTGCTCGGGCAAAAACATAAAAACAATGTCGGGCTTACCTGATAGTACATTATAAAATAAAAGTGATTACAAAACAACATATACAAAAGATTAAATGCTTATAAACAACAAAGTCTGAATAAACTATATTCCAAAACAACTGGAGTCTGATATAATTACATAGTTGCTAAATGTGCTTGAGTACTTTCCTCCAAGCATGCGGCATTGGAACCGTGTCCCTGCTGTTGATAGCTGTTACTCTAGAAATAGCCCTGTATATCTCAAGGATCTCCAGGCAAATATTTTAGATGCAATTTTAATGCTATTTAATGTAGAAGGTGAACCCTATCAAAGTCAATCTCTACATCTGTGTCCAATCAAAGTCATACTGCCCAATTTCCTAGTGATTGAGTTGTGTTGTTTCTCGACCCTAGTCATAAGGGATCTAAATGTAGCGCCAATGTGTTCATAGCAATGATCTACTCTATGGTCATGCAACAGAATCCCAGAAGATACTTTTCATTGGGTAGATTCTTATCGTTTGTAATGAAAACATAGTTGGAGTTCTCCTGTATGCAATTCATGCATCAGAATCCTTTTCTCCTGTAATGCAATTCATACATAGAATGCTCAAGAAGATGTATGAATTGCATATGTCTTCTTGAGGATTCTACTTAAACACTGGTTATAAGTGACTGTACAAAACAGTTTGGATTCTCTGGAGGTTGTTACTTTTTTTTTACCCCTAAAACATTGTATCAAAGGAGGATCATGCGAGCACAGTGGTATGAAGAACAGATTGTATGTAGCCTTATGAAAAACATCCATAGTGAGAACGCCATTACTCCAAGTGATGGTGAGATCCAAAAAATGTATTTGCTGACCACGACTTTGCTCCAGACTGTTATTGATGGCCTCCAGGAAGTTGTGGAAGGGTGGTTCACAAACCAAATAATCAAATTGTCATTGACATACTGGGAATAGAGTAAGATGATGTCAAAGGATGGAAGCATGTGCTGTTTCAGTCGTCTAACCACTAGTTCACACAGTGTGTCCAAAATGGGACTCCCATCAGTATTCCCCTAGATTGGAGATAAACAGTGCCTTAAAAGTAAAAAATGAAGAATGACAGATTAAGTGCAGTAACTCCAAGTTGGGCACGTGGTACTTGTGAGACTGGGTTCAATCCTGATTTTAAGGATACATAGACTTGAAGTCAAACACCATAAAGAACACCTGCCATTCCAGAGTAAGAGTGCACAGCCTCTGGAGTAACATGCGATTAACCAGAGATTTGGAGATGATCAGAGATAAAACTGTTGAGAATCTTCTCGATGCAGATGATGTGAGTGAGACAGCCTTATCCTGAAGATGGTGTTTGTAAAGGTTGAAAACATTTGTTTTTTAATAAATTTTATTTTACTAACTGGTTTTTAGGTTTGGAAGTGTTATATAGTATATACATCCAGTTTGGGATAGAGTTTCTGCAAACCTGTAAGTGAATACACCATTTTTCTTATACAGTTGTCATAAAAGAAAGTTTAAAATAATGGGCCAGAGCTAACGGGCCTGAATATATATCAGGCACAAAGTGTGTATCCTATAATTAAAACAACTTGTTTTGATCATAGGATGGGTGATTCTTTTTTCTGTCACGTGCTAACAGTTTTTATTGATGGGTGCTAATCCTGTCCTTAGTAGTGGAGGTAGAGTTGAGGGCCTATATTGGAATTTCCATCTCCAGTGAATGAAACATTTGAGGAATTCTTTCCTCAACTGTTTCATTCAAAAAATCCAGCACTTGACTTGCAGTGTGAGGTATTGACTTATCTTACACAAACCATTCTTCTGTTGCATCAACTAATTCTGGTAAGAATTGGTCCTGCCTTATCTCATATTAACTATCTTGATTTAAGGTGTCATTGAAAAAGAATGGACTAATTTAGGCCTTGAGTAAAAATTCGGTACATTCTAGTATGCATCAGTCTCAGCCACAACTGATGCATCAGTGAATAGTTTAACAAGCTTTTACTGGAGCATCTGGCAACTTAATAAGATGGTGGAAGCAAACAGCACTGTATTGGCATTTGCAGACTTATTTTGTCAAAATAACTTTGGATTAATACAGATGAACACTAAAAAATGATGATGATGATGATAAAATATTTTCATTAGCTACTGCTGTTGATGAAGCCTAAAAGAACTCTATACAAAAACTATAATGTCTATGTTTCAAGTAGACATACTAAAAAGTCCTTTTTAAATCATCATCAAATCTAATGAAGATCAATAGGGTGTTTCCCAAGCCAAATATTGTATTCTAAATTGAAGAAAGGCGTTGAAAGTGCTTGTGGAAAAAGGACATACTAAGTATAACACCAATCTCAGTGCTTTTCTTCAACTTAGAACGTCAAATCTATATATATATATATATATATATATATATATATATAATCGAGATGGGTTAATGATGATAAGCACAGAGCCCAAACGGTTAGGAGTTGAAAGTTGAAATTTGGTACACAGTTAAGGAAAGTCACGAGAACGTACACTAAGGAGGGATTTTTCGAAATTCCCACCCATGGGGGAGAGGAAAAGAATTAAGGCTTATCCTAAAAAACTCAGCTTCTACTGTACTATTTTATATGCAACTTTTTGTTTTTAACTGCATTTTAGTAGGGTACCACATGGGGATGAAAGGAGTGTATTCCTTAACAATGGAAGTGTCAAGAGAAAGCAATGTGCAAGATTTACAGGCGCAAATGTGGATTTTTGCATTTTTGCGGGAAATCGAACATATTTTTAAACCCATCAAAAATTAGTTTGGAAACGGGGACCTAATTTTTGCATTCTGTGAAAACAGGCAAGATTGGCTATAATGTAATAATCTTAATCTTTGCTATCGTTACTTTTTGCCTGAGCAACACCAGGCTTATCTGCTGATCTTACATTTAATTACACTGTATGTGATTAAATAAAATTACGTGCTAACTGTCTTATTCAATTTTTATGATTATTTTATAAAGTTGCTAAAAACAACCATGGAGCCAGCCATATTGCTTCATTGGAGTTTACCATAACCCAATGAGTTCAATATGTATTAGTTGCTGCAGCAGTGAACTCATCAGTGAATATCAGACATTTTTTGTACATTGCAGTTCACCAATGTGCTGTTCGATGGCATACTGTAATATATCCATTGTATGCCATAGGTGCACCCATTTTTTCCAAATATACACTTTTATCAATATCATTAATCTCACTTTCTCATTAGGAAACTGTAAGAATGATGTCAAATTGGTGTAATAATGTACACTATTCAGACAAAATGAATGTACAGTACCACACATTGTTAAGCACTGAGAATGTAATGGTATTACTACAAATTGACAAGGTTTTTCAGAGCCCCTAAATTAATTTTGCTTGTTAATATATCCACTTTATTTATTTATTTGGGCCTCTGTAAACTACATATTCTAAAGCAGATGAATTGTCCTGAAATATCTGAATTTTATAGGAGAAAATTTATGTCCCTTATGAATAATCCTTTACACTGTGGACTGAAATTCTAGTTTCTATAGACATTCTGCAAATCAACTTCTGTTGACTTCGAAAGATTTTATGCTGTATAAAGTGAATTGTCTGCAGTATTAATGTACTTTTAGGCCTAAAGCATTTTATATTTACTATGATCCTGTTTCTCAGAACTTCTTATTAAGCTTTCTAATTGCATTATTGGACAGAACTCATTGCATCCATATTCTACATGAAAGTTGTGATGTAATTTTTGCTTTCTCTAAACCACACAAATATTAATGCACTACTCCAATAAAAATGCATTACCATTTTCATGAATGACAGTATTGCCATCAATTTATGAGTAAACTGAATTTGTGCAAAGTTAAAAAATTGGGTACAAATAAAGCTGTGTGGTAATATCAAAACCATTTCTTTTTGGTAGGATCCCTGTAAACTGTATATCATATACCTATATACAGTAGAGCGTCGATAAGTGGAACCAATTGGGGACTGGGGTCCTTCCAGTTAATGATTTGTTCCAGTTTCCGACTTTGTACGAAAAAATACATTAACCTGTCCGATGTTCAAATTTTTCTCCGTTGCGTATCGCTTCCTGTTGAATTTTTCTCCGTTGCGTGTCGCTTCGTGTTGAATTTTCGTCGATTTTAAGCCTAACGAAAATTTTTATAATAATCATCGAGGCTATCGTATCGTTAAAAATTATTTCTGCATTTTGTACAAACAAAATAAATATATTAAAGAATATAAAAAACATGAAAATTATACTTTAGAAGTAAATTTAGTATCAAAAACATTCGATTCAGCACGACACAGTCCGACTGAAAATCGTTCCACTTTCCGGCCATTCCACTTACCGACGTTCCACTTATCGACGCTCTACTGTATATATAAAATTACATGTCTTGACTGACTGAGTGATTGATTCATCATTGCGCAGAGCAAACTGCTGAACCTAAAGAGATGAAATTTGGTACACAGTTAAGGTATGTCGTGAAAATGCACACTAAAAAGGAATTTTTCGAAATTCCTCCTGCGGGGACAGGGAAAGGATTAAGGCTTAATTAATCTTAACCTGGAAAGGCAGTACCACAAACATGGTTTACAAAGAAGTGTTGGGGTAACTAAAACTCTATTTTTCTGTAAGTATTTATACTTCAGGAATTTTCATTTATGTTTTGGAAAAAAAAAAAATTAAACTCAGATTTATCGTATCTCAAAATCCCATAATATTTGAAACTTGAATTTAAGTGTATTAGAGTCCATAGTTTGAAACGAACAAAAGTCAGTAATTTTTACCAAATTAGTAACAACTAATGATTGAGAATCTTAGTGAAGTACTGAAGGAGGGTTATTTCTATCAAATTGCAAAATCCACACAGGCAAAGCCGTGGATAACAGCTAGTTACAGTATATGCAAGTATCTCATAAAGCATTTCAAATTTTTTAAGGAATGATTGATAGTTTTCGATGAAGGAAAATCTATACACCCTAGTAAATTGTAGCATTTCTCTCTTAAAATGCAAAGAAAACTAACTGCTGAAAACTGTGTATTATTTCTTCTTCATGAATGAACTGTTTTAATGTTTATTTAAATCACCATTTTAAAAAATTTCACAAAATTAGATAATAAAACTACTACTTTTTAGCAGAAAGTGAAGTTCAAGAAATTAAATTAACTTTTACTATTAAAATAATTTCTAAGAAATTTTTTTTTTAGAATTTAAGTTTTATTTACAATTATCAGCATTTAGTTTATGCAGTTCAGTGTACTGTACTTGTGTATGCTGCAAGTAGTCTACTTGTTTACGTTGAATGTAATCAGTTACATTAAATTAAATTGTTTTAATCCAAAAATAAAATTAGATATTAAACATTCTGATGTTTTTATATGTATGAAACTGATTTAAAGTTTCAATCATTCATTTATAGATAATATGATTGTTAAAGCAAGTTCAAAGTTACAAATTGCAAATGGAAAATAAATTAATTCACTTATTTTTAGAAAAGTCTGTGAAGAAATTTTTATTTGCTCTTTGGACACTAAGCTTCTTTTTTTCCATACTGCAAAGTTTGACAAGGCCCACAATAGAGGCAACCAAGTGGTTGAGGGACTTTTTTTTTAACTCTTTCCGCCCTGTGGGCACTAAGAGGGAAATGGTTGAGGGACTGGACTGGACATATCTGGTTTAGACCTCCCATGAAAAATTCGTGAGGAGTTGCTTGCTATGATTTGACTATGGATTCTCCAGAGCAGCAGATTGACGCCTTAACTGCTTCCGTCATCCACGGTCAAATAATAATTTACTAACATTCAGAAATAAATGAAATCATGATATAGCTAATAAAAATATTTTTTACCATCTTGTAATGTTAAGTTTAATTGTCTAACTTTTTACAGACTAAAAAAATTATTAATAAAGTGCTTTCCGTAAACTTCGAAAAAGTGTTTTTAAAAATTTTTAGTTTTAATTAATGAACTCTGTATGATGATAAAAATGACTTTTTGCTATATTAGTTGTCTGACTGAAATTTTTCTTTGGTAGTTGACATTTTTAACTGAATTTCTTACGTTTTTGTGAAAATGTTACCTAATATTTGAAAGTTGACATGTGAATGTGAAAATTCACTTCTTGTATACGTTATGGATATTTTGTTTGATATTTTTCGCAACCTACAAACTTGCCCAAAGATAATTGGTTTTTATTTATTGAAAAATATTTAGTAATTTTTATATTTGCTATTTTTACAAATAATAATAGACACAATAATAATTGTTGTTGTTATTTCGTAATGTTTTAACTGTGTTCATTTATTAAAATTTTATTTATTTTTAATATTCGTTATCGTTTATTTAACTATGTTACAAGTAACTGGACTTTTATAACCAGAAATTAAATTTACAAAATTGTTTAGTACTTTAGCCGTTGTCCTTTTTTTATATAAGTCATAATTGTTATGTTGTATTTCAAATGTTTTTTTTAAGCAGTTCCCAAAATGTCATGGGTTTCTTTCGTGACGAAACTCACGAAAGTTAATGATCAATTAAATTTATGTTTGCCTGGTTTGTTGAATTGTTTTGAAAAATCGATTGGAAGTAACAAACAATATACAGCATAATAGACATTATATGAACTTTTTATAGCGATATTGATAATTAAACAGCAGACATTTGATAAACACAACTGTAGGTCTGAAAGTAAAAATGATCGTATTTTCGGCCGAAAACTGACGTAATTTTAGAATTTATAGGTGAAAAATTCGAAATATGATTTTGAAAACAAGCTATACAAGTACGCTTCAAAGAGAAGTGTATTGCACCATTAATTGAACCATGGAAGAACGAAACGAAGTGGAAACAGTCGTGACAGTTGGTGTAGTTTAATCGGTCTCGAAACATATAAAAAAAGTAGAAATCGTGAATCAGAATGGGTAACAAAAATACATGCTGGAAATGGTTACAACAGACCAATGAACTCTCGACCAGCAGAAAGGATGAATGAATCCTGCAGAGAATTCCAACCTCATTGAAGAAAATGCATTTCTTTAATTAGACCTTTATCGTTAGAACAATAAATTCTATTTTCGTGCTATTTAATGAATAAATACCCCTTCCCAAGCGTTTAATTTCTTTTGTTGTAAATGAGATTTCGAAGCAAATTTAGATTTTAATAGCCGATTTCCAATTAGATAACAAGCACTCTTGTTTAACTACGAGTTAATTTTGATAAATGGAGTAAAAAAGTCGAATTTCCCAGTCATTACGCTCATCCCTCTGTTTTCGAAATTGCTGCTGCTATTGCTTGATGCGAGTAATAAATATTCAAAAAGTGAATTTATCTAGCGAACGTCAGTGTCTAATGAAGGTGAGTCATTGTGAACAGGATGTTCAGTCGTCGAGCGATCAACCCAGACGATTCCTCCACTTGGTACGACTGGACGCTACCATTATCATTGTTGCATTCTAAATACGTAGTACAGTCACTCAACTCTGCTCATAAACGACGCGGTAGACAGATACTGACTCCTTTCGCTTTTTAGCAATCGATTTTTCTGTTATACACGTGATTTCGTTATTCTCTAACACAGTCAGCTGTGTTAGAGAATAACGGTCGATGTTTGCTAGGTTAATAATATTGTAACCGTCTTTTTTTCCCTTCCTTTTGATGTGACAATATTATAAACATTCAATTCTAGCTGTCATGGTATTTTCTTATATATTTGGCATGTTGAGCTGTCCACTTAAAAGAAGAAATTTGTTCTGAAGGAGCATATCAGTTTTTGTCACCTGGCTCTTCTGACTCATCTCTATCATTTCATTTTGTGGCTCCTTTTAAGTTTCTTCTCTATTTATTTATTATAAAAATTAATAATATCCTATTTTTTATACTTAAAAAGTCGACGCAATTTTCTAAATCATCGATCTCGATAAAATAGAAATTTTTGTATTTAAATAAAATTTATGGCTTTTTGGAAAAAAATGGAAGTAATATAAATGGCATAAAATTGCAATATGATATTAAACTTTGTTTTTATTGAAATGATTGCGTATACATGGTAGGTAGATCGTCATGCTATTGATGTATTAAGATAAAATTCCAGTGGCTTGTTTTCTAGCATGTTAATAATACAAAAGACACCATCTCGTCCATAAAATGATTACTGTTTCGTGTTATGTCAACTGAAATAATAGCATAGCAAGTTAAGATGATAGAACATGCATCCTTATTAACAACCATATCTTCCAATCTTTGAATTGACATTGATCAAAGAAAGAAAGAAAAAGAATCAATATGGCGACATCCTGTTCGGAGAAAAAGCAGTTGCGAAAAGATCAGCCATATAAGATAGCCCTACAAATTAACTGATACAATCGATAAACTAATTGTACTATAAGGATGATACATCTAATAAAGAATTTTGTTAAATTTAATTTGCATGAAAATTTAGTAATTTATTTTCTGAGTAAAAATGCTAATCTAAAATTAATAATTGTAGAAAATTTATACTATAAAAATGGTGATAGCTTTAATTTTTGTGTAGTAATTTTTTTTTATTCCTAGAATTTATTTCAAACGTATAAGTTGTTATTTTGTTTTGTGAAATGTATTCTGACCAGTTTCAGCACTTGTTTAATTATAGAAACAAGCTACAAAGCATCCTAATCAGAGTTAGGAAGAAAATCATTTTATCGCTGTTGTGATCAGATAAATGGATAGATCCAGTCATTCTTCTAGTCAGGAAGTGTCACCTAATTATCTCTGTCTCTAGTGAATTTCAGATTACTGTTTCCCGATTGAAGTTTATTCCCCGAATAGATCTTCTCTTTCCTGGATTTCTTTAAGAAACAAAACTAAAAGCGTCATCTGTAAGTCATTTTGCAACATTTTGTAAATATTAAAGGTTGATATGAATCATTTGGGACATTAAGGCGTCAATTACATTCGTACTTTCCCCTTACAAAAGTATATCTGACATGTAAATTTACGTGATGATGCATCAGTCGTTTCGCATAAACTAATAGCTGCGTACTCGCTTAATAAATACATATCACGAATATTTGCCTGAATTTCTATCTCTAAAACCCATCTTTCCTGTTTGTTAAATTTTTATCTACATTTACAAAATTTATTCTTTATATATTTATCATAAATTATATGTATAACGTGTATAGATAGGCCTATATATTCTCAGTTTTCTGGGAATTAATGTATGATTTATAATTCTAAATTTTTAATATTTCCCGTATGTTTCTATATATGGTCATTTTCTCGTAAGGATTTTTCATTCGATAATAAGAACACATCGTGATTCGTGAAGTGTCACGTTTATTCGCATTAATAAAGCTAAAGACAGTCGGAACGTGACCGAGCTGAATAGCTTGGCACGTTTCTACCGAACTGTCGATTGATTATTAAAAGAACAGAATGAAATAAAATTAATTAAATGCTTTTATCAGCACCCGATTTCACTTAAAAGAAGTAGATAGTGTGATTCCATTTTTAAATAGTCACGTGTCATATCCAAAGTGGCATTTTTCACTCATTGAGGAGGATAAGCTTAATGTAGTATTGCCCCCTCGGGCGTGTATAGCGTTGCGTGAAAGAAACGTCCCTGACACGAGTGTCGAATATTGTCACGTCCAACGATTTTCTTATAGCAGATTGGAAGTTAATATCAGATTTCGTTCAACGTTTCCTTTTGGGAAAAAATTTATTAAAGATGAAGCTAAGCTTTAAAAAAATTTAGGAAATCGTAACATGTTTCTCACGTTTAAACATATGTTTTGCTTAATTATTACGAAAAAAAAAGAGCGTAATAATAATATTTATTTATTTAAACGTGTGTATGTGCAGGTGTAAAAATTTATTTTCGTTCATTGTTCTAACATAATTGCCACTTTTCCAGTTGGCGTGTAAAGGTAAACGACTCTCTACGTAATGATTTAATTACTGATCGTGAAATTTGTCATTATTTTAAAGTTTAAAATTATTCTAGCATCGCGTTACAAAGTTCAATAATTCAAGAACTAGTTAATTTTCTCTAATAAGTTTAAATATCGGCGGAAATATGTTTACGATTTAGTTGTAAACGATTTACAGGATCAATTTTCATCTGCTTTGTTTCTAGGAATTGATTCGGTTTGTCCCGAAACGCAGTGGTGACATCATATCCTGCTTCGTTTAATACTAAAATATAGTTTTGATATTTATAATTTCTGTTGCTGTGTCGAATTACCAGTTGTCTAGAATATCATTTATAAATACTAGGGGTTTTTTAATTTTATATTTTAACATTATTTTTATCTGGTGGGGTCCTAGCAGCAGCAGCAGCAGCAACCTACTGACCCGACTGCAGGGGGTGAGGTCGATCAGCTGTGACTGCTATGTTGACACTGCACAAACTGCTTGCTGTGTTAGGAGCTCACACAGATCGATACTGACGTCTTCTCTCTCCGTTTGTCTGTAAATGCTTGAGTTAAGTCTTATTTTCTCATATGATGGTCCTTAGTGCTGAAAGTTCCCATAATCCGAAGTCTATCGGCTGTTCATCATCAGTAGATCGTTCCAGTGGAAGTTCGGGTCCATCCACACCACATCATGAACATAGTGAACACAGCAGGAGTGAAACAGAACTAAATCCTAATAAAGGACAGACTCTGAAATATGGTGAACTCGTTTTATTAGGGTAAGTTTAATCATTATTTTACTTTTGTTGGTTTTAATAAATATATTTACAGAAAAATGCACTTTATTCTGATTTATAAGTATAATGATTGAGTTATTTTTATGCATTTGTGGAATTTATTCCTATCTATAAAAGTTTTTAAGGCTTGCAGTTTTTAATGATTTATTATTGTGATTTTATATAAAGAAAAATAAGTCTTATGAATATATTATGTGTAATTTTTTATTATTAGAGAAATATAATGAAGTTTTGTTGTAGTCAAACTTAAAATTGAATTAAACAATTTCAGTTTGTATTAACTTTAATATATTAGTTGAGCACAAAAAAAACGTCAGAAATTTATTTAGTAATATATAAAATGTATGTAATTTACTTTATTACATTTTAATACAACAACAAATTTGATCAAGATAAAATTCTGAAAAATTATTTTTGATAAGGAATTCTGACATAATCTAGAGATATACAGTATATTATCAAGTAACATAATAATAAATAATGATAAAGATATTTATATTTTCACAATATACTTGTCAATACTAAAATATTATTACTATTATCAAGAACAGTAAAGTAATTAAAGCGATGACATCATTTTGCAACAATTATTTGCTCCATTTATGCTTGAAATTTAAAAATCATGTGATTATCACATTTGATTTAATTAGAGAAGTTGTATATTAACAGGAATAATCAAGTTTTATATATAAATATAGTTTATGATTCATAATTAATAGGGAGAAAAATTTAATTTTCGTAGTAATGTTTAATTTAAAAATAGACAATTTAGAGAAATAAAATTAAAATGTTATTAACCAATAATTGCATTTACAACTTATTTCTATGTACTAGATATAACTAAAAATATGTAGTATATGCATGAATTAATGAGTAGCTTTTATTCCATTAGGAAAATAGTTTACTTTTAAAACAATTCTTAATAATGATTTGCATTTTTATTTAATTTACACTTGTAACATTGTTGTGGAGTTTGTTAAATTTTATTATTGAAATATTTTTAAAAATTTTCCAGTTATTTTTGTTTTTATAAGAAAATGATTATCCATCTAATGTGTTAATAAATAAAATTTAAAAATTTCCATCGTTATTAATGTTTAATTACAAAATTTTTAATTAAACTTTGATGAGAAAAATTTCAGCATTAGTAACCTGTTTTATACTATATCTTTTAATTACAAATAAATTGAAAATATAAATCAGATTAATTAAATATTGTAAAACAATTTTTAAATTATTAATTAAAAAATTCTCTTAAATCTCTTTTTTTAAATTCTTCTACGTGTAGAAGTTTTTTACTAGGTTAATGCTATTTCTTAATCATTCAACTTTACTCTTGTTTTTATTTCTCTATTGTTTTAGCTTATCTTTATTTCTTTCTGGTTTTAATAAGTTAACAAAATGAAATCTAATTGATATAACTTTTAATAATTATCAATTGAAAATTATCATCTTATAAATGTTTAGATCAAGATAAAATTCTAGAAAATTATTTTTGACAAGGACTATATATAACTATGTGAGCCCCTATTTTATACTAAGAATCATATTTCAATATTTTTTTTTTTTTTTTTTTCAAATAACAGAAGTTTTATAGATCCTAAATTTCTTTTTATGCTTTCTCATCCATAACCAGAGAAAAATCAAGGTTGACTAATGGAAGAATAATTTTTTTTTTTTTCTAAATAAAGTATTAATAAATCATGATGTGTTTGACACACAATTGTTTTTCTTTTAAGCATTAAACACAACTATCATTTTATTGAAGAATTTGTGTGAAACTTGGTATCATATTCAAAATTCTATCATTCTCATGATTCTTATATCTCAAAATTTGTTATTCTAATTATTTCTAAATTCTGTCTAACTGATAAGTAATACTAATAATTAATTTTAAAATATAACTTATTAAATAGTTCTTCAATAATCACTACATATATTAATCTAATTATTTTTTTTGTATAATGAATTTGTTTTTATGTGATAAAATCTGTTTTTAAATGGATACAAATTTTTTCTTGAATGAATTGTTCTTATTTTATAGTTTTAGCCATATTTCTAATGTTTTATATTTCATGTATTATCTAATTTTATATTATTCATTATACAATTGTAACTCTTGGCCTAAATATATCATAATTTTTTTTTTTAGTTTGAAGCCATATTCCAAAGTTATTTAAAAAATGTAATAATGATGATATTTTGTTGTCACTTTTTATATTTGTGCTTAAAATTAGTGAAAATAAACAAAGTCTATGCAATGTGTACAGGAATACACCACTTAGTGTTGTATGGATTGCAGAAAATAACCATATTAATTATATTCCCTAAATTGTGTGAATTCATTTAAAAAGGAAAAAAACTATTGCTTTATTTGAAAAGGAGTTTTTCATTTAATAAATTACATATAATAGTGCATAAAAATCCATAAAAAACTAATAATGAGATGATATTAAATCTAAATTTATTTATTTATTTAATCACGGATTTACTCCAGGATGTGAGGATACAAAACAAAGAACAAATCCAAATTTTTATTGTTTTATTTTGTCACTAACTTTTTTATCTTTAACAATGTTCTATTATGGTTTGGGCTCAACTTTCATTATATACATGTAAGGGTATCATATAAGAATTAGGAATTTAAAGTTTCATTTTGATATTCATCCATGAAGCTGTCAGTAGTACTGAATTGTTTTCTAATGCTTATTTTGCATTAATGCTTTATCTTTTATTTTGCTTTAAATTGTTCATTTGAATCATTATTTAAAATTATGCCATAGGAGTCCTTTTAACATATGTATGAAAAAATAAAACTTTGTTCAGTCCCACTGATAACATGGTGTGAGCAGCTGAACTGAATGCTGCTAGCCATTTTGCCAATTCTTCTCAATCTAAAGTGACAACTTTGCTATCAGCAGTATGTCAAAGTAAAAATATAAAAAAAGCTGTACAAGTTTTTAATCATTAAATAGGTGCTTATGTGTAACTATGAATTTCTCTGAACTTTTCTAAAATGATGTGTAACTTTTTATTCAAATAAATATATAAGTTAATAGCACAATTAAAGTGATTTGGATTGACTTTTTATCATTTATTTATGACATTTTTTGTTAAAATATATTTTGAAAATGATTATGTTATGTATAAGAGAATTTATACTGTAAATCAGAGATGGGCAACCTTTTTCTATGTAAGGGCCACATTTAAAACGTTTGAACTTATGCAGGTCCCACGCAAGAGAAAAGAAAGCAAAATTGATTACTAAGTTGTAGAAAATAACATTAAAATCTTTGCTGCATACTTTCTTAAAGTCTGGAGATTGATTATATTTATTAATATTTTGTGTGACATGGACAGCACTAAATTTTTATGTGGGTAACATGCGACCTGGAGTCACAGGTTGCTCACCCCTGCTGTAAATAATGTTTTAATGATTATAATGTGCAATGATTACTACAGTATAATCCATTATTGTGACATCACAGATTAATTGAATCTGCTTGTGCATATTATAAACCATATCATAGTGAATCCCACACTAAATTTGGTATTTCTGTATGCATTTTGTATATTTTTATAATTAATTGATTGTAAATTAATTTGTAATAATATAAACATTGTACATAAAATTAATGGAAAAAAAATGGAAAATCTGAAAAACATTTTATTCAAATGTATCTTAATAAATTTTTTATACTTGGAAATACTGTGGATTATTCATTAATACAAATTGGTTACTGTCAGTTTTGTAAGATCAATACTTCTTATGGCATTTATTCTTTGTAATGAATTTTCAGAATGCATGAAAAATCTTAAGATTATATAGTCAATGAAAAAGACAATATTACAGAAAACTTTTGATAAATTTTTATAAATATCTATCTAAATAATATCTTATTTAAATAAAATAATTGAAATGATTTACTGCCATTCATTACTAATTCAAGACTAGAGTAAACATTGTTTTAAATAAAAATGCATGTTTATGATAATCATTATTTTGATTTTTACATGATTTATTTATTAATAAAGCAAGCATTATATACCAGTAATGATGATTTCATTGAATTGGTAGGTAAGAATTTAGACTAATATCTGTGTAGTAAATCTTCAAATGGAATATAAAGGTTATATTTATTTTTATTTATTATTTTTTTTTTGAAAACATTAGTTAGTTTTTTTTCATAGTTCTTATATAAAATATAGAAATGTTTTCCCCCTCCCTTTAAATTTTGAATTTCCTTTTCAGTTACTTCTAGTATATATGCATACTTCATATAATAATTTTTTTTTAAGTTTCTTGATTTTTATTATTTGTATTTTCAAAGAAATTTGTTTAGAATAATTTATTTATTATTCTGTTATTTAATTTTACTTTTTCTAAAAGATTGAAAGATTGAATCTGTTTTAGTAATGTATTAAGTTTTCTATAATTGATATTTTAAAAAATGTATTTTAATGTATTACATATAAATATAATAAATAAAATACATTTTTTAATAAACTTATTTAAATCTGTACATGGTTAAGTTATAAAAACTAAATTTTTTAAATTTAAAAGAAAAATCTACAGATACAAGTCAAAACAATTTTCTTTAAATACTATAATTTTAGATACTAGTGCAATTATTCCATTTTTCACCTATTAACCAAAACTTTTATATTAAAAATTGTTATGTTATAAATGGAATTTATCATTTTTAATATTTGGGTCTACCCAATTCCAACTTTTTTTTTTACATAATTTTGATTTTTGCCTGAAAATAAAGTTCAATTCTTTTTTTCAGTTTGTTTGATTAATAAACATGTTTCAATAAATTTGTCTTTTTTAAAAAATTATTTTTATTTTAATTCTAAGAAAAAATATTCATACTTCCTTCTCTAGAATAGTGCTATTTTAAAAAAAATTCTTAGAATTTGCATTTAATGCTGCTACATATGCTCGAGTAAATTTTAAGATTTAACTATTTTTACAACCTTTTTTAAACATGCAGCAATAATAGGTGCATCTAGATTAGTTTGCCTACTTAGCTGTTTTCAATGACCCAATGACAGCCTATTTTATATGAAACATGTCATCAGTTTGCTTATTTAGCTGCTTGTCACCTATCCTATCTCACCCGGTCATTCTTTTATTCTGACTTTGTTCTGGAATTAAAGCAATGATAAAACATTTAATTTGAATTGATCTAGTAATAGTCTCTTTAATCCGAAAAATTGATGGTAGACTGCCTCACAGCTTAACTAAGTTTAGTCTACTGTCAATTTTTCGGATTAAAGAGACTATTACTAGATCAACATAGAATACAGCTACCATAGAAAATTTAATTTAATTTGAAGTTTGATGATTTGTTTGTATAATTGCATTTCTTTTAATATCCTAAAAATCTGCACAGATTTCAGTAAGGTTTTCCAATAATTTTGAATAATTGTATGTGTGCGTGAGACAGCATATGTTCTTTCTAGAATGTTCTTGACTCCATTTATTGAAAAAGTTTGTGTAAATAATGTTCCATTCTGAAAATTGAAGGATTAAATGAATTTGATCAAATAAATGTAATTGGCAGATTTTATACTGAAAATTACAAAATGAGAAATCTCAGACAGTTAAACATTTCTCTGCAATGGAAGTTCCACAGCATATATAAGTATGACATCAGGGATAAAGCAAGAAGAACTTGCAGAAAACTTGCTGTAAGTGGTCATGGCTCTCCATCATATTATTATTCAGAATACATTCAGAAGCTAGATTCTAAAGAAATACTTTCTTTCTAAAGAAATACTACCCTGATCAAGTATATATCTTCTGGCCAGACATGGTCACTGCCCATTATACTGACGTATTGTGGAATTTGATATATCTGCAGATCTATTGAGAGATTTTGGTACCAACTGAAGGAAAAATTTTATGAAAATGGTTTGGAAGCTGATGTTGGAGGACTGATCAAGACTGAACTTTGCTACTTCAAAGCTGACATTTCTGGAGATTAAGGGAACAGATTGACTAAAATTTCAATTTCAGTTAGTTGTGATCCTGATTATGTCGATGAAATGTTAAACAACCTTTCTGTACTTAAAAAGACGTTGTTTAAAATGTATTTAATTTTAAAATAAGTTTGATATTTGTGCACATTTTTAGGATATTTGTCCTTACTTTTATTATGCTATTTGGTGTTAAAAGATAGAGGTATTTTGGCATTTAATTGAAAAAAGTCAAATAAAAATGAAATTAAATTTTGTTAATAAGTAAGTTGAAATATTTTGTTTAAGCACATTCTATATTAATTGGTTTATTGTTATTTTTAACATCTGGAACCAATCTTCCATTTTTCCATACAGTATTTTTTTTTGTGTGTGTGTGTGTGGATTTTTCAGACATGTATCTACTATGTAAAAACAGAATTAGTGTATACATATAATTCAAGTTTCATGCACTTAATATCATGCAGAGATTTTTAACAAAATTAAATAATTGAACATTTGTAATGTCATATTATAAAATGAAAAAATCAAAACTTTTTAAAAATGTAAAGTGTGTTTGTTTTAAACACACTTTACATTTGAGTAAGGTGTTTAAAACAATTGTTTTAAACACCTTACTCAAAATTTATTTTTGGAAAAGCTGTTCTCATTATAATAATCTTTTTATGACCTAATATGCAATATATATATATAATGTTTATACCATGCAAAAAAAAAGTAAGAAACAAGCAAGTACTTATTGCAATATTGCCAACATGCCAAGTTGCAATTTTTATGTATTTAACTTTGTTTTCAAGAGACTTTTGAATTGAAATTACTTTATTTCTTGTCCAGATTAGAAGTTTGTATGTAGTTAGTTGAGTCTCTGATCTCTAAGCTTTCCACAACTGGTCTTAATTTTTATCTAGCTAACTCCATTCTCAAGATTAACAAAGGACAGACAGTGAAATGGAAATGTGTAGGTTTGCAATTTGAAAATTGTAGCCTAATAAAATACTATACTGTATATTGAACTTAAACAACTGAATTTAGACTCAAAATTAATAGACTTAAAATTTCTTTATAAATATCAATTACTAAATATTTGCTAATTTTATTTTTGTTATAAATTAGACTATAAACTATAGGAAAACCTATTTCACAAAAGGAAATGGGAGGAGAAGATACACTTAAATTTTTAATTGCATTCTTAGTATATAAAGCAAGAATCTTTGTGTAATCAAAATTCTTAGCAGTTTAATAAAACTTCTATATAAAGTAATATAATAATTTTTATTTTGATGGATTCATCCAGTTTGGTTGATACTGGTATCTAATACTATGATTAACCAAAGTCAAGGCATAGCTACAGAAAATTGTTCATGCTATTGATGTACAATATGTATCCATATTTAACAATTTCCTGACTATGTGGCATATGTTTGATATAGCTGCTCTCTGTAATGTGATGTACTGTATATGCTATTATTAAGCCATAATATTTCTAGGCTGCTTTCTAGTATAAAAGAGAGAACTACAGTCATTACAATAAGTATACTATTCATTATCCTCAGATGTTTATTTTGTGAGTTCTGAATTTTTACGAATTGTTTTTGTATGTTTACTGATGGATTGGATTTATCTATTCTTATTAAATATTTTTTTAAAATAAACATAATACCTATAAGAATATTTTTAATAAATATACAGTATGTAAATTAGAATAAATAAGTATGTTTCTAAGAGAAACATAATATGATTGGATTTAAATTTTCATAAATAATAATGAATTGAATTAAAAATTTTAAACAAGTGTAACCTTGTCAATCAAGCATGTTAATTACTTTTGTTTCTTAGATACAATGGATGTTTACCTCAAGGTGAAAAGGGTAGAAGAAGAAGCAAGTTTGTTCTGTATAGAAGACCTGTTCCAAATGGAGTTAAAAAATCTAGACACTATGTTGTCAAAACTCCTCAATCATCAAAAGTAAATAATTACTTTGTATTACTAAATATTTTTAATGTATATTTGTTAAAATAATTAATAATTTTTATAATTATAGTATTAATATTTAAAAAAAGATTTAATAAATTTTATAAATAATATGTTGATTTTAAATATGTTGATTTGTTGAATTTTCGAGAACCAAACTCCTGATTTCATTAATAACTACATCAATATATCATCTATTTATTTAAATGACTTTATAAATACAAAAATCTTCCAGTAAACTAAAAGTTGACAGCTAATTTTCCAAAAAAATTTAGTTTAAATTTTTTATGCATTTAGAATGTTGGTTTATTTGTATTGAATTTTTCATTTCATTAAAGAAAATATTATAGAAAACTGCAGAAGACTAAAAATGACTAAAATAGAACAAATAAGACTTTTTAATCCAGCAATTAATTATAATTAATTGTTAGATTAAAGGTGGTTGTTTAATATTTTTTAAGATACTAATTTCTTTCGTTCAAGTTAAAATATAACTTTGTCAATGAGGAAATATAATAAAATAACTTGGGTAAAGTATTAATATTCAAATAAATAAATTGAATTTTCATTTTTATATTAAAAGGTAATCCTATTTCAAAGATCAATTATATTTTAATTTAATGAATATTGAAAATATTTTATTGTTTTTGAAAAATACTTCTATATTTAGAAACTAGAATTTTTATTATTTACTTAGTTGAATGCATAGATTAAGCTTCCATTTCAGGAAATAATTTTAATATTTATTTTTTAAAAATAGTAGCTTGTGATATGAAATGTTTTAAGTATTTTATTTCCTTCTAATTCATTATTGTAGATATATTGGTAAGTGTTATAATGACAATATAATACAATAAACAACCTTTTATTTTGTGATATTTGATGATGTACTTTTAGAATATAAATTTACAGGTATTGTATATTGAATACTATGATTCAATAAATTTTGAAAAGTACTGTGAATTTTATCTTATAAAATATGAAATAATTTAAATCTGAACCAGTAGTTATTACTAGTATAGAAGAATAAACAAACTGTATGAGTATCATTTCCTGCAGATATACGATTGTATGTAGTGGAACAACATTATCATGCTTATGTACAGGAAGTCAATGTACTGTTATTAAATGTTTTGATTTTTGTTACTGTATATTGTGATTAAACTATTGATAAACACATTTTCTACATTGCATAAAGACATATTAGGAAACAAATTAAAATAATTATTATTTTTTAGTTTATTTTTTAATTTTGAACTGTCTATTAATGTTTTATTTATCTGAAATTTGAAAATTCTTAGTATTGACATAACAACCCATTCACTCCAGTAAAGAAAGAGGATGTTATGCAATTGCCACATCATATCCATGCATTCTTTAGTTACACAAAACACAAATTATGTAAACTTGAGTCTTGAATGGTTGTATGAACAACTCAATTGGAAATGGTGTCTTATTTCTTTTATTCCATTAAACATAATATTAATCTCAAACTCCTCTAAGAATTGTCTACTTAATTCCAAGATTTCAGGTTTCCCTTTTTGAACTGGACCCCAGGATTACAATCCTAAAAGTAATGACTAGGTTCACTACACCAATATATTATCCAATTAAAGATCAAGATAACCATTATCTATTAGTGTTAAATCATTTTTATTATTTATAACATAATCACAAGAATTTTCAACATTTTATAAATGTCATCTTCAGGTGAAGAAGAGAACAACATTTTCTTGTTTGTCTGAATAGACACTGTTATCTTGTTCTTTAATTGGATTGCAATTAGGGATTGCAATTCAGCAGTGTTTTCAATCCAGCTGGATTTTTGCTGGACCAACATCATTCCAACTGGATCCAGCGCAAATGTATTTTTGGTGCAATAAAGTGTTATCTATCTATTTATCCAGCAATTTATGGTTTTTTTTTAAAGAAATAAAACATTTTTTTAAAAAATACTTAAGAAACTTTTATTATTTAGACTGGTCACTATAAATCAGTAAAACTTCTTACACATTTAGGTAGTAAACTTAACTTTGGTTCGGTTTAACACTTGAGATAGAGATAATTAACTTTAAATGTTTAGTTAGATTATAATTATAATGTAATCTTTAAGTTAAATAATAGCAAAGGTAATTCTACTAATTAATTTATATTAATATATTATAATAATGTAAGGACAGATAATCAGTGGCTAAGTGGCTATCAGTCTTACAAGTTTTTTTATATAGGCTCTACATGTAAGTCTGTAGTTATTTATAACTAATTTAATTATTCGTGTTAGTAAAGTACTGAGTAAGTAATTAGTAGTTAGCTATTATTATCACAATCAAGAATCACATACATTCATATCATCATATATCTAAGATACTCATTAATTAATTAAATTAATGATACTCATTAATTTAATTAACTATTTAACTAACTAGGTAGTCTCAGTTTCTCACTAATTTTCACAATAAAATTGCATAGCCTAGCCCACTAGCCACTTATAGAATAAAAGTTAAAAACTCTTACTTAATAGAATTAGAGTAAAAGTTTTAAAATGTTAATCTTGTCTTGAATAAAGTATTTTAAAGGATTAAATAAAATTAAATCGGTTACTTCTGTTATTTCTTTTACTTTTCTGGACATAGGATCTCAAGAAACAAATGGTATTGATGGTGTTGTCTCCCAACTTACTACTTAATGAACTGCATATATATCCTGCTGTGGAGAAGGCCCTTTCTGCCTCTACATTAGTTGGTTTCAGGATCATCAAATAATCATAAATCGTTCCGTCACATGATTCATTGACACCGCAAATTAGAGTTATGCACCAGGACTAGAGCAGGAGTTACTTATTTTATTTAGCGCCAAGACATTTTATTTATCGAGAGTGCAAAGTCAACTGGCAATTAAGTCAGCAGAGACAAAATGGCGAGAGGTGCGGTGTAGAGAGGGGGTGTAGCCGTGTAGCACGTGTCGCACTGAACAACGTCGCTTTGGCCGCCGAGTGATAGCGCACGTAGCAAAGCAGCAACGGGACAACGTAGACTTTTGCAGCATTATTTAGACAGTTAATTGAGTATTTGCGGATTCGCAGCGCCGGATCCAACAACTGGTGCTGGATCCAGCAGGCCAAAGAATGCACTGGATCAAGCTGGATTGCTGGATGAGGGATCCAGCAATTGCAATCCCTAATTGCAATCCTACTGAACATCTAGCTATAACATATATTATAATTATCTAAAATTCATATTATTTACAAAATATAGTTTCATTGAATATCCCTATCATAAGGGAACTTATAATCCAGACATGGGCAAATGCAGCTCTTTTTGAGTTATATGCGGCTCTTGCTGAAAATGTTAATTTCTGTTTATTATTATTTTTACAGTTTTATTTTTATAATTTTGTGAGAAATATGTTTATTAAAAAGAATTCAATATTTGTTTTATATTATATTTATATTATATAATAAAACCGCATGCCTTACCATACTATCCGCCACGACAATGCAGAACTACAGCTCCCACTGAACTCTTGCTTGCCCACCCCTGTTATAATCAATGATGCTTAACAATGAAATATACAGGGTGATTATAATTAAAGGAGTTGCTATTTAGAACTTTCTGTAGAAAAACTATTGGAAAAATCTCAGTCAAATTTGGCACATGTACTGTCCTGATTATGATTTTAGTTTTCAGGTAAAAATTTTATTTCAAAATGTAATTATTCTAGAAACTGGAGAGAATACCAGAAATAAAATTCATGCCTTAAAATATACTCCAGTAATAAATTTTAATGAAATAGAAATGTTTTTAACTTAAGTTTAAAGATGTTCATCAGTTGAGCATTTGAACATAGAACACATAGAAATTCAAAAAGTTATTCATATTTCGTATTTTGATTATTTTCATTCAAAAATATTCTATTCAAAATACAAAATAGAATAAATTAAAAAATTATTTTTAATTTATATTTTTATGTTTGAATGTTCTTTTTATTTATGTTCATATATGTTCAAATGCTCAACTGATGAATACCTATAAACTTAAATTGAAAATATTTTTTTCATTAAAATTTTTTGCTGAGCACATTTTAAGGCATGAATTTTACTACTTCAAAATTCAGCAAAACTTCTTTTAGGACAAAATTAGGTGCAGCTGTCTTCATAGTATGCATATTAAGTGCATTTTAAAATGAAGTTTTTATATAAAATGAATCAAAAAAACATTCTTGAAGTCTTTGACAGGTGAAGTCATAGTGCTTGCTTTGCCTGATCATGCATCACTTGTTAAACTCTTCTGTCAACGAAACAGCAATGCTAGCTCTGCATGTAAGGAATTTTGGCACTTAAATGGCTCAAAATTTGTTAGGAAATGTACATAATATGCAGAATATGAGAACAGCATTGTTAAATTTTATCCTGAGCAGCTGAGTTTGAAAGTAAAATTTTTTCCAAAAATTAAAACTACATACTACATACTCAGGACAATATGTATGCCAAAGTTTGTTGAGATTTGCCCAATAGTTCTTTTTTCAAAGAGCTCTGAACACATATTCTTTACTTATAATCATTCTATAGAATATGGGAAGGAAAAAATTTAATGTTGTCTTGTAATAGAATTTTTTGTCTATATTTTTCTCCAGTGAAATGATGAAATGATGGCTACAAGAATTCTATTGGAATGATGTAATGCTAAATTGATGAGCAATTGATGCACTTTCCAAAAGAAAAAAAAACAGTTAAAATTTTAGAAACATACCATTCTTTCTAATTGCTGTGCACAGTGACACTATATACCATTTATTTTACACACTGGTAGACAGATTCAACTGTAGGTAAAAAATTTTATCTCAAACCTCTTTATCATGAAATTTATTTTTTCTTCTGCATTTTCAATCTAAATTCAATATATTTTCCATGTTTATCTCAAATAATTTTCTACCAAAATCTCTATCTCAAATTAGGGGCTGAAATATCAATTACAAGTTTAAAGCTTGGCAACATTTTGATAGCATAAATAGTAGTTGAGAAGTATCTGTTGCATTAAAGTACATAATTGCAATCAATGCTGTTTTTCTCTGATTAGCTATGAGTTTTGTTTGGTTTATTTGTTTACAGCAACATGATCTGCCAAGGAGGTGCCTTCTGAGAGGACTTTCTGTGGGAAACTGGCCCTTATTTACATGTAACAAACATGAAGAAAGCCCAGAAAACCCTATGTGGCCAACCCTTTGGCCAATGACCTGTGTTCCATTTGGCTACTGGTAGGCCAAGGCTAAAAGTTTGGCTTGCATCTTATTGGTTGAAGAAAGTTAGGCATTAGAAACTATTGACAAACTATTTATGTTAAGATATGTCAAAAATGTTTTATTTATATCTAATATAGGTATGATCTGTACTTGCTATTGTATTAATAAAATACCATACTTTCAATCAAACCTATTACTGTTTACTGTGTAAGAACCTCTATATCTCAATCTGTCCATCTCAAATTTTTTTTTCCTGTTCCTGTGAGATTTGAAATAGTTAGGTTCAACTATATATATTTCATTATTATTTATAAATAAATTTTTAATATATAATGCTATATTATAAAATATTTTAATTTTATAAATGTTTTTCTTGTATAGGCTATATTAGACAGTAAACAGCATTCTATATCTTACACCTTATCAAGAAACCAAGCTGTTATTGTAGAATATATGCCAGATGAAGAAACTGATATGTTTCAGGTATTTTGAATTGTATAAAAGAAGTATTTTATAAATAGTTGAATAATGATTTGTAAGTATTACAGTTAAATGAAATTCAGTGTTCAGCACTACTGCCAATCTCTTAAGAAATTGTCATATCAAGATACCCAAGACAAGTTGGGCAATGTATGTCCTCGGGTATTTTTGTAAGGTTGTCAACCCAGTGGAGATAGGGAATCAGTTAATCCTGCTTCAGGATGAACCTAAGGGAAGTTTGCATGTGGGCTGTAGCAGGGGAGGCAAATAATGACAAGTCTTTTCCAAAAGAAAGCTGTTTATTTGGTAACATTTATGCTTACATCAATAATTGGCAGTTCCAATTCTCTATATTCCTTCGGGATGGTGAGAACTTCGACTTCAGTCGTAGCCCCAGGGTGGACAAGATGGGATCAATGGATGATGTGGATGATTGCAGAGACGCTGTGGCATCGTAAGTGTCGGTAGCGACACAACACAATGTAGAGAGCATGACTTTGAGCTTAATCTAAAGCAAAGGTGGGCAACCTTTTTTATAACATGGGCCAGAATAAATTTTGTTTCTTCTGCGGGCCGTAGTAGTTAATTGACGCCTTCTCGTGACCTGTAATTTTTGTCTGCAAATATGAAATAAATGAAAAAAGAAGTTAATTACTACATTTATTTCTCTTATCGTTTTCAAAAATTACAAAGAATTGGAAAAATAACTATTAATTAGTTAGTTATTTTTCCAATTTAATAATCTATTAAAGTTCTCACAGACTGGATAGAAACGTTTCGCGGGCTGGGGGTTGCCCCCTGTTGATCTAGAGGACTGTTCTTTGACCTTGAATTTCCGATTTTTATAGTTTTTCTCCCACTATACATATTTCCAATTGGCCCCCTCGTTCCATTCCTCACTTCCTGATTGGTCTCTCCTTTGTTTCCAGGTGAAAACCGAGATCAACTCGGTTCACGGGAAAAGTTTGATTTGAGGTGTATATTCGACATATTTTTGTCAACTATGCTTGGAGATTGTTGATAAAACCATAAGACTTGTGCTCATAATTTAGCCCATTGTTTGTGATTTCTGTCATCTTGGAACTTTAATGATCATATATGATGTTTTTCTATCCATCAAATCTTTCCCCTTTTCTGAAATTGTTTTCGTAGATTGACTATTTACTCATATAAGCGCTTGAATACTACCTTTCAGTTTGACATTGACAGATCATTTAACATGTGTTGATCGTCCCGAGACTCATTGTTTATATTTTGTGCCACATTTAGACTAAGGTTTCTCTCTCTCTCTCTCTCTCTCTCATAAATTATAATTTATTGTTATAATTTAAACACAAGAATTCTACGATTTCAGACCTTGTCTTGGACCTCACATTTTATACCCAGATGCTTGTAGTGTTTTCTTCTGACTTTTCAAAAAATTTCCATTAATTTACATTTTTTGTCCTACAGTTAAAACAAAGATGGACAGTTGACAATAAGAATATTAAAATCAATTAACTATTATAGTACAGTAGAATCTCTATTATTCGGACTAATTGAGGATGAAGGTAGTCAGGATAAGGAAAAATCCGGATAATAGAGGTCCGGATAATGGAGGTTCTACTGTATAATAAAATTAATGAAATGTTAATTTAATGTGTAATGTGTGTATAAATTTTTTGAAGGAAACTTATATGTACTGTATGAAAGTGTGAGAACTGATGGGGTCGAGTGCTAAGCTCGGGCCCTTCTTACTAGCTTTGCGTCAGGGGATGGCCTATGTTGTAAGTGAGTGGGAGGGTTAGCGAGGTCGTGATAAGGTGTTGGCCATACTCATGGATGACATGTATTTAAATATAAGAATAGCATGTTTAATAAACACAAAAATTTATACAAAAAGAATATAAAATGAAGAATACGAAACAGATTTGAGAATTATCCTGTATTAGCTCAACAGTTAAGATCATGGCATTATCCGTAGTGCCATCGCCTTCTCAGGGTCCTAATTTCTCTTTAAATAGTTAATCTTACTCTAACTTATAAGATATTTGAACAGAGAGAGAGAGAGAGTTTCTATCTACTCTTAAGTAAATACCTCTTAGCTTGCGGCGATCAAGTCCCGAACAGTTCTTCAGTAGGAGAGTTGAGCAGAAGTCCAAATAGCATTACCCATCTGGAGGCTTCTTTTGGATGATCGCCCAAGGCATGGGTGCAACCCCTTTTTATCTTGTTTTGCAGGACAACTATCAGGGGGCATTCTGATGCAATGTGGTCTACATTTGATCTGGGTTCGGGTGTTGTTTATGTTAATTGTCAGAAATTGAACGTCTTGACAAATTTATTAATTCTTTTCTATTCAGTATTGTTACTCATTACCTCAAAATTAATAACAGCTGTCAAACAAACAGAATTAATTGCTGGGGTTGACTAAGGTCAGAGTTTGTATTGCAATCTTAGTAATAATTGTTTAAATCTGAGGGATATTTGATTTGTTCTGTCTATGGTGAAATTGTGAGAAATAGGAGGTGTATTGGTTTTTCCCTCTTTGTCGTCCTTTCACAGGGGTATTAGAATCGGATTGGAATATTACTTTAATTAATTAAATTAAATGATTAACTTAATTGTCCCCCTCTTCAGATTCTCACAAAAGCAAATTTCTTTAAAAAAAAAATTAACTTAAAACTTGTGTATTTTTTACATTTCTATCAAAGAACCATTTACTATTTTTTTTCATTGTTAGATTTTTGTATCTTTGTAATTTATTATCCAGAATACAAAGATAATGCTTAAAAGACTTCTTTAAAATCAATCTTAACAGTGCAAAAAATTGTGGAATACTGTGGATACAGCGGAGAAAAGTTTTTTACTGTCTTTTACTTTTCTCATGCACACAGAACAGAAGTAAGTCATAAGTAATATGCACCCTAAATTAATTTAATGTTGTTTTTATTTTCCATTCTCATGAAATACGAATTGATCTGTGTTTTATTTGCTACAAAACAAAAAGTTCTCCCTACATTATATTTTTATGACATTGATTTTTCAGAATGAAACCATAGAATAGATAGAAGAATTAAAACTTTCCATTAATAAGTTTATTTTTTTAATGCTTCACTGGTTAATATTTTATAAATAAAAATGCATACATTGAAATAAATGACTTTATCTATTAAAAATTTAATCTCATATATTTTTTCCTTCATATTTATAAATTTATGAATAAAAATAATTTTATCATTTAAATAGTAAATTATTAATTATTAAGTTTCGTCGTTAGATAATCTTTTAGTCGATTCAAGAAGACGTAGTCTGTTCAAAAAATAATTTTTGGGTCCACCATTTATTTCTTAACTGTGTTCTAGAACACCCTTTGACGACCGGACCTTTCCTTTGAGGCTGCTAGGCCGCTGGGTTAAAATAGTTCCTTTAAAAAACACAATAAAACATCCAAATTAAAACAAACAAGGGGATGCTGTGTAATCAACGCCAATTTCTGAATTTTTACTTTTGTTTTAATTTGGATGTTTTATTGTGTTTTTTAAAGGAACTATTTTAACCCGGCGGCCTAGCAGCCTCAAAGGAAAGGTCCGGTCGTCAAAGGGTGTTCTAGAACACAGTTAAGAAATAAATGGTGGACCCAAAAATTATTTTTTGAACAGACTACGTCTTCTAGTAAATTATTATTATTTAAAATTTTTCTTTGATATAAGTTCCATTTGATTGTTTTGAATTATTGTCTATTATATATGTAGTATTTTTTTTAATTGAAGTGTAGGTTGATATTAAATCATAAAATTATAAGTTTATTTAAATTTATTTTTAATTTTATTGTAAAAAGGCCCATTGTGTAAAATGATATTTTTATCAAAATTGTAACTTTTGTTTCATCTGAATTTTTTTTTTAGTTTTGGCAACCACATCTTTCAGCTTTCCTTTAGATATTTGTTATCTTTCTGTAAAGAGGTCAGACTTTTGAAGTAATTCCTTACAAGAGTGCACAATGGGTCTTTTAAGTTGAAATGCTTCTGACTTGCCCTCACACACATAATTTACAATCTACTATATTATTTCTATATTAAATTTTGTAGTAGTAGTAGTAAGAGTTAATAAAGTAAATATAATTTTAAAATATCTTTATTTTGAAAGCTTATTTGATATTCTTCTAGATTGGCCGTTCTTCTGAAAGTCCAATTGATTTTGTTGTTATGGACACTATAGCTGGTGATAAAATGGGTGAAAGGAAAGTTACACAGAGTACTATATCACGGTTTTCATGTCGTATACTTATAGAAAGAAACAATAATCACATAGCAAGGATATATGCAGCAGGATTTGACTCTTCATGTAATATATTTCTTGGAGTAAGTATTTGAAGAAGTAAATGTTATTGAAGAGTGATGGAAAAGATAATAATAATAATAATAATAATAATAATGTTTTTTGAATATAAAACTAGTTCTTAGGTTTAAATAAAGCATTTTATTATTTCTCTTCAAAAATAATAATATATAAATTTAAATGTGTTTATAATCAAATCTTGTTTTAAAAATGTATGAGATAAAAAAACAAATATCTAGATACAATGATAAGATCACATAGCTATTATGATTATATATCTATATCATTATATATATATGAGATATAAAATCAAATCATATATAAATATCTATATATGATTTTATCATATATAGATATTTATTTTTAAAAAATTTAAGAATAAATAGACAATTACAAATCCTGTAAAATAGAAGAAACTCCCAAAAAATATTAAGAGCCTTTTCCTAATGTGGTCTTTTAAAATACCTCACATGATCTCCTTTAATATGTTCCTAATCAGATATCTCAGAAACATCAAAGTCACACAGTGGAATTGACCTTTATTTTGAGGCATATTAGTTGAACATATTAAGGTAAAGACCTTAATATGTTCAACTAATGCAGAATGGATTGCTATCATTAAAATAAATCTTGGCATTATAAAATAAAATATGCAAATACAAATTTTTCTATTTACTGTATCAATAAAATTAATATACAAAATAATATATAGGAACATTTAAAATGTATAAAACTGTGAATTATAATTTTGAACAAAACAGTTAAAACATGATACAGTAAAGATTACAATGATGATGATTTAGAAATATCTGGGGATGCTGTGTAATCAACTTTAAAATATACAGCAAAACACATCAACAACCAAAGATTGAAATGTGCAATTTTCAGATTAACTTCAATAAATGTAAATATTTAGTAAATCATCAGTGAAAAATATGTTGTAGCAAGATTGATTGTATTATGTTGTAAATGTGTCCTCAGTTATGAGTTGTATAGCTTAAACTAATAAACTAAACTGAAACTAATTTGGAAATATGAGCATTAAGTATTGTTGGTTGTTCAATTAAGTTTGATGTTCATACAGTCTCTTACTACTTTAACCTTCTTTAGAATTTTAAAAGTTGAAAACCATTCAACTTTTTGTAATCTTAATTTTTTCTAAAATAATAATAAAAAACATTCAGTATTGTTATATGAAGATACAAAAATGCTAGTTTAACAAGTACTTCTGCCATATTTTTTCCAATATCTGTGTTTTAAAAAGAGAGGAACTGGAGTAAAGCAAGATCTGAATCTAAATTATACTTTTAGAACAGTACTT
Source organism: Centruroides vittatus (assembly GCF_030686945.1). Classification (NCBI taxonomy): domain Eukaryota; kingdom Metazoa; phylum Arthropoda; class Arachnida; order Scorpiones; family Buthidae; genus Centruroides; species Centruroides vittatus. The sequence goes on from NW_027122214.1 coordinate 1,765,186, forward strand.
TGTATAATTCTAGTGATGCATAGATATTATTTTAATTTTTATAAATTTAAGTCATTACTTTTATTAATGTTAGTCTATTGTGACTATAATTTATTAACAGTTTATTATCCAGAAGTTAAATCAGTATAATGAGTCCTGTTAATAGATTATAGTCACAAAAGACTAACATTAATAAAATAGTATTTAAAAAACTAGAAGCATTAATTAAATTACTATTATTTAATATTTACTTAATGTTGAAATTAATTTCCATTCATTTCTTTTCTATTAGTAATAAAACTGGCTCTCTTGTTCACTGTTCAGTATTTCAGTTTAGTAGGTTTAATTAGGAGCAAGCATTCAAAATTGAAATTTATTTTGAAGCTCTCTTACCTGTTTAAATTTATCAGGCACATTGAATTTTCTTTAGGAAAAGGCTACAAAGTGGCAACAAAGTGGCGAAATTGATGGTTTAACTACAAATGGTGTTTTAATAATGCATCCTAGAGGTCCTTTCTCTGCTGGGACAGAAGCTGGAATTTGGAGAGAGATATCAGTTGGAGGTGGTGTCTATTACTTAAGAATAACCAGATCTGCTGCTCAGAAAGGTGTAAAAGTAAGTTGGTTTTTGTTTTATTTATTCATGTTTAATAAAGTATTTTAATGTAAAGGAGTTAACACCAAAAGTCTATTATAATGGAGCAATCTAAAGTGAGAATATATATTATACACAATCATTTTGCTTTTTATATCAGTTTTATACATTTTAATCATGAGCACTATTTTGGAAATTGTGCTTAATAATTCATTTTACCAATTATTGGATTAATTTAATTATATATATTGTAATCTTTTTAGGACAGAGTAATATTAATTTACAGCAATTGTACATTATCAGCAGCAGTTTGCAAGAATCTTTCAAAATATATTGCTCTTCTCACTCCTCATAAAGTGCATCAAAAATGCTCTATATGCTTTATTTTTAATTATTACATGTTTTAACCATTTATTGTAATAATGCATCAAAGTGCTAAATACTTATATATTGTACTTATACTGTAATATTTAGCATTTCGATATTTGATTAAAAAATAATTTGACATTTAATATCAAAGTTTTCTTTGGTAAAACATTTTTCAGAGAGTTAAAATATGTGTAATTTTTGAAAAAGTTCTGTCAACATTAACTGAGCTGAACAGGAATGAGAAGGCTTTTGTAGAAAGGTTACTGAGTACAGTCATGATCTTTGAATAAGTTTGTCTGAATTTCACAGAATTGTGACTCTCTTCTGACAAATTTTCAATTAGGCTTTAGTTGCAGACTATGTTAGCAATTAGTACATAATTTTCTGAAAACAGGTACAGTTAAATTTCATTTTGCTACAAAGATTTGGGTCAATATGATGAACTTGCTCTCAGAAAACAGAAGCTGAATGTTGTCATTCATATCAAGCAGTTTTCAGTTTTTGCCACACATCACTTGCAACAAAAGTATGCTCAGGTTGAGCTTCAAGCTTGTAAATTAATATGTAGATATCAAAACACAGAGCCTATAGTTTTAGCTCCAATTCAAAGTTTTTGTTTTGTACAAAAGGTGACAGGTAGCAAATCTCTCATCATCAGATAGTAGAGAAATCCATTTCTTCAAAGTTGGAAGATATTTCAGATTGTGCAGCTTGGAACCATGCAGCTCATAGTGTAATTACAGAAACATGTTGATAAAGCAGCTGCTTGTTTTCCTCTCTGAATATAATTCAGAAGAATTATTTTTCTGCTTCAGTACTTTAACAGTTACTGCTTTCACGCAGTATTAAACTGAAATATATTAATTAATTATTATTATTACTATTATTAATTTTTGAAGTAATTTGTTTTTACCTGCTGTTTTAGATTGAAGAAGATACAAATATTTTACAAGATGGAACTTTAATTGACCTCTGTGGAGCAACTTTATTATGGCGTTCAGCAGAAGGCCTTAGCAGATCTCCAGTAAGTATTAATAAAAATACTGATGGTATTTTTGTGATCATGTATTAAAATTATATCTAATTAATTTATAAGGAAATAGCTATGATTAAGTGTGATGATGATATTATGACTATTATTAAAACATAAACATGAAGTTTTTCATGCTACAATATAGAATTTAATTTTTTTGAATAAATGTTTTACAGTATTTAAGAAAAGTTGTGTGCAGATTGAAATTTTGCTTAAATTTTTAATAGTATTTTAGATAAAATTATAATAATCCTGTAGTAACAGTAAATGCAAGACTTTACTTTTATGATAAAAAATTTTACAAAAATCTCAATTATTGTTAAGTTTTAATGAGACTTCTGCTTTTTTTTTTTTTTTTTTTTTTTTTAGTATATTATATTCATTTAAATTAACATATTTTATTATAAACCATAAAAAATTTTAATCATAGATATGAAGTGGATCTATCAGTTCAGGCATTCATTAAATAGAATTGACATCTCTTAAAACACTGAACATTCTTAAAAAATCAGTAATGAAAACAGCACCACATTTCTTTCAAAACTTAATTTTTATTATTACGGCATTTCCAAAAATGCAGTACATGACCTAGTAGTAGTATACTAAAAAAAAATGCTAGCCTACAGAAAACTTAAATTATAATATGAAACAGCAGAAAATTATAAATTTCTAAGAAAAATAAATATGTTTTAAACATTTCATCATTATTCAAATTATTTTTTTATAATGTTGCACAACAATCAGAAACACAGTAAATTGCTAATTATGATGGAAATTGTCATGTATATATGACTTATTTATGCATTCAAAATGACTTTCAAGAAAAATATTCAAAGTTATCAGCTGGGAAAGCTTGGCAAGACTGTGTTATACATTTTACGTATTAGTAACAAACAATTATTAGCAATTAAGATATTAGTGAACAAACAAGTATATTTTACTATCTAATATAAAATATAGTTTTGGTAAAAATTATTGGTTTTCTAAATTAGGATAAGTTATTAGTTTTCTGTAATTAAGTAACTTGTTTACAAGAGAGATTCTTACAAGAATTTTTTTCAGTTTTGCACTATTATCCTGCATTATTGAGTAATAGTTAAAAACATTTTCATTGGTATTTTCAGTTATTTGTCTCAAAAATTTGTTGGTTGGGTTTTTTTTAATTAACTTTCTATGATTATTAAATTTGTGTGTGTAAAAAGTCTAAAACTTTTGGAAATTTCTCATATTGGTTAACTTAACTAAATGATTGTTCTGTTTGCTATTGATGATTTAAAATTTTATTATAACTTTTTATATTGTGGAAATTATAATTCTATTTGTTATCATAAACTGTTTTACTGAAATGACTATCATTTTAAAAATATTATACTTTTATTGTATTAGAATTGTTTATTGTTTTTTCTTTTTAACTCAACTAAACAGCTGCCATAATTAATAGGGCTATAGATGTATGTATCAATATATTGGGATTCAGGAAGTTTTATTATATCTAGTGTTTTTTTTTAATTTGATTTTTCTATTTTAGGAAATTAATTTAGCTATGAATTGAAAATATATTTAAAAATTTAAATTTTGACATTTATTTCATAAATTTAAGACAAGGCAACATCTTGAAGAAAAATTGGATGAATTAAATGCTGGAAGACCACAATGTCCAGTTGGACTTAATACACTTGTTATACCACGCAAAGGAACGCTTTCAGCAAATGAAAAGCAACCTTATGTATATTTAAACTGTGGACATGTGCAAGGTTTACATGACTGGGGACAAGAGAAGAATTCTAATGTTCGTATTTGTCCCATATGTTTAGAGGTATAAAATTTTTATTTATAAACTCGATAAAATGTAATTACTGTTGTTCTTTAATAAACATAAAACTATTTTTTCCAATAAGGTGTACTTATTTACTACATGTAATTAAATAGGTTGGACCTATCGTGAAATTATGTATGGGTATTGAACCGGCATTTTATGTTGATATTGGACCTCCAACTTTTGCCTTTAACCCATGTGGTCATATGGCATCAGAGAAAACAGTAAAGTAAGTAAATTGGGTTAAAACTTAAACCAAAAAAGTTGTTCTAGATTTAAATATAAATATTTTTAAAAATTTTTATACAAGTAAAACAAATTAGTTAAATAAGTGTTTGTTTCTAAAAAAAGTAATTTTGAACTCCTAATTAAATTTTAGATTTAAATATGACAAAATGAGATTTTAATCAATATGACCTCTGAATTAAATATTTTCAAGTAAGCATTTATAGAGGCTTATGTTAAAAATAAAGAAAAATTATTTATTATATTTATAAGAATAATATATTAATGAAAGATTTTTATTCTATTTAAAAATATATTGTAGAAATTCCTTGAAATCATTCAAAATTTTATATTTGATCAGCTAATAATGTTAGCATGTAATGTTTAGTTTAAATATAATAAATAATTTTAAATATACAGTCAAACCTGTTTTTATGCGGTGGATAGGGACCGCATTAAAAAAACGCATTAAAAAATCGCACGAAACTTCACGAATGGCTGTAAAAAATAGTTTTCGCAACACAATTAAAAAAATATTTTCTTATGCGGTCAACAGGGACCGCATAAAAAAAGTCTCACATAGAAAATAACTCAAAACCGTACGAAATAGAATTTATTGACAACAGATGTCAGCACTTGACTGCATCGTCTGGTCTATCGTCTGTTTTACATATTTTTGTCCAGGTGGTGTTTTGTTGACTTAAAAAGTAAATTATTTCATTTTTCGCATATTCATGCAATAATATTACTATAATAAGTTTATTTAGCTATAATAAGTCAACGTGAGACATGACGAATCGCACGAGACTAGTCGTCAACTATACCGCACAAATAAAAAAACCGCACAAATTAAAAATTCGCATTAAAAAAATCGCACATAAAAAGAGCACATAAAAACAGGTTTGACTGTATATGGATAATAGGTAGCAGTATGCCATATATTATAAATTGTCATAGAAAAGCGAATTAAGAAATTGTATTATTATTATTATTTAATCTGATTTCAATCCATTCAGCCCCCTTGTTGTTTAAACTTCATTCCATGTGTTTTTGGTTGTGATGACATTTAAAAAACTTGGTTTATTGATGACATGCATATTCAACAGCCTTGAAAGTCAGTAGCACATTGTTTATTACCTTCAAAATGAGTCCCTTGTATTGCTACAGTCTCTGTATAGCATGAATGTCTTGTACAAATAAAATTTTCATTACATGCAGTGCCAAAAATGTCCCAGTGGTGAGTTTTGGTGCTAGTTTTTTTTTTTATGATGTCATCTTCAACATGTTCTCAAATGCCATCAGGCCAGATTTAGTTGCATTTGGACTGCTGAATATCTCTAGAGAATGTTAAGTTAGGGATATTTTAGTTATAATTACCTGGTATAATAGAAATTTTTAAATTTTAATTTTACAATAATTTTAGACATTTAATTTTTTATTTTCAGTCATAAATTGTCAAAAATTTTATTTTACAAAGAAGAAGAAAAATTATTATTATTTCATATCAGAATGAATCTTTATGTTTTCATTTAGTTTTTTAAAATTTTGTTTTAGAAAATGATGATATATTTTCTGTTTTGTTCCTTTATTAATTAAATATATTTATAATTTTTACTCCATGTATATATAAATTTTTATTAATAAGTTGTATATTTGTTTAATTTGTATTTACTATAAATGTTGAATAAATTTATTCAAAGAACACAACTATTGGAAATAAAATCAATATTATAAAAATTTTGTAATAAAATAAATTTATATAAGTAAACCATATTTTGATGATTTTTATGGAAATTTATTAGTCATGGTCAAAAGTTTGGAAATTTCATTTTGTTTCAATAAGTTTTAATAATTTTGTTATCAATTTAAACAAATGTTAATTGTTATACAAAACTGATCTAAAAACATCTCAGAATAAAAAAGAGAAATCAGTATTTGGAATAAAGTTTGTTATTTTTCTTTTCAAGAAAACACAAACGATTCTTTAAAAGTAGAAAGACTTCATTCCTAATATTGATTTCTTTTTCTTCTTATTTTGAGATATTTTAAGATCAATCTTGTTTAACAATTAACATTTGTTGTTTGAAAAAAAAATTAAGAAACTAGAATATTTCCAAAATAATTTTGGCCTTGACTGTATATCTATCGACAAGAGTTACTAAAGCTTATTTAACATAGAAAATGTTAATTTTAAGAAAAATAATCAATTTTTAATTTTTGATTATTTTTAGTTTTATATGCATATTTAATTATTTTTGTATTAAATTTCTTTATTTCAGATATTGGGCATCAATTCCTATACCTCATGGTACAAACACCTTTCATGCTGCATGCCCATTCTGTGCAACACCATTGTCTGGACATCCTGGTTATGTGAGACTTATATTTCAAGATCATGTCGACTGAGCTCAAATACTTTTTCTGGAGCCAACACAAATCGGAATTGTTGTTTATATATAAAACAAATTATATATATAGTCTTCTGACAGAAGATACCACATTGGTAATTTATAAAAGACTTCAATATCTGCCAGTATATCATAAAAGAACAGATGCCAAAAACCTGTGATCCTGTTCTTCTGTGCAGGAATTGCCACCTAGCACAAAACACCATTATTCAGACTTTGGTTTCAAGGTTCTCTTCACGATTTTTCTTCCTTTGGTTTTGTGATTTGAAAAAGATGGATAGTCAAGTACACCAAGTCATTTTGTGATTATTTGCATACAGTGGACCAGTTCAATGTATTCTATTTACGATACATATTGCAGATTTTCTTATTTAATCATGCTTGTTTCCATTCTTTGTAAACTTTATGATCAAGTTTTTCTCCTCATATTTCGCACCATTCCTATTTATCATATTATTCCCAAATGAATTTTGAAATGTTATCATTGAAAAGGACATTTTATGCAATTAAATGTGTATCTGTGTGCATATTGATAAGCTTTTTGAAAGTAAATAGTGATTTTTGTGGGTTTTATTATTTTGTTTATATAATAATTATTATTCATATATCATTATTATTATAGAAAATGACAATAGTTGTGAATTATTTTTAGTCTTCTGATAGAGATCAACATGTTAGATCTCTTTGTGATGTTTTACAAAATACTTCACATGACCATGGCAAGTGTTCATATACCAAAAAACAAAAAGTAAACTAAGATTGTTTCTCATTTCTAATTCAGACAATCCAAACATCTTCCACTAGAACAGCAAAACTTTATTGATATTATTTTGAACTGTTAAGAGAAGAAAAGAAAAATTTCTGTGACATCCATTAGTTACAATTTATTAAGAACTTTATTCAAGTTTGTACATTGTTTACACTCTTAGATTGTTTATGTGAAATTCAAGTGTTCAGATATTCAGTAAAGTGTTTGCTTTCTTGTTAATTTGTGTACAGTGTTGTAAATCTGGTCACAAAATTTTGATCTCAGCAGGTGACCTTTCTTTGGAAATCTGCAGACAGAAAGAACTCCATTAACAGTGCAACAGTTCCAGATGCAATTGGATATGTGAACATTCAACATCAGATAATAAAATAAATTTTTGTGCAGATTGTCTTTATTCTTTTCTTCATATACATGATAAACTTCAAAATGACAAAGTTAATCAAATAGATAAATTAAGACTTAATATTATTTTTAACAAACTTGATATTAACTTTATGATTACAATGTTAATAATTTTGTTTTTGCTAGAAGCAGGATCCTTACAGACTTGGAAAGTCAGGGAATACCCCGAAATCATCTTTCGCTCTCCTCCCTTTTGATCCCAACACGTCTTTAATTTTAAATTCGGTTCGGTATAGGTAGGTCTAAGAAAATTGGAGCGACCAAACAAATGGAAAGATTTGTCGCGCTTATATCTCGTAACCCATAAATGATAGTCTCACGATTTAAATTTTGTTGGATAGAAGGTTTACGTCCGTGTTTAAAATGGTGGGGGAGAGGTAGCAGTTGCGCTTGAGAACTGAAAATAGCGATGGGTACAGCATTTGGCCAGTGAAACTTTGGATGGCGAAGAGATAAAACGTCGAAATCTGTGTTGATTTGTTCAGAACGACAGAATCTACAATATTAGCAATAATAACAAAAAAGCCGATAACTGTGCGAGTCGAAGAAATTGCAAAGGAAAGTACGAACAGAAATGTAGGAAACATATTATTGGAAAGAAAAATTGAAAAGGAATCAGAAAAACCCAAAATGACTAATGCAGATTGTATAGAGAGCATAAGAAAATTCAGTGCATCAACTCTGACGCGAATATTTTGAGTGCACCGCTACCCGAACTGATAGATATTGACTTGGAATGTGATAACTAATAACCGGATTTTTGGGTGCTTTTTTACTCCGTTTTGGGTGCCAGTTTGGGTGCTTTTAAATGTTGTGTTATTAAGGCAAAAACCAACAAGATGTACTACATTTACAAACTACGTAATTGTTTATTTCAATTTAGACATAAAGATGAGCATTGAAATGGTTACTGTTGTAAATTACAATGTTCTTAAAAGTTTCTCGTTTGGAGGATAGAATGTCTTTATGTAAGGAAAAAGATTTTTTACGTCGACCGAGAGTAAGGGGGACATGTTTCAGTTTCACTCAGAATTCTAGTTCAGTGCAATCCAGAATATTTTTCAAATCGGGATTTTTTTGATAAACTAGATTTGAGTTTGTCCAGGGCAAAACCGTCCAGTACGTCAAGCGCCTGACTTAAACATTCCACTGATCCCGCATTTCAGTTCCACGTCTTTCCAGCTCGTTGATTTTATCCACCAATAACTTGTATGAATGCAAGGAGTAGAGCTCTGTGGTCATACTGGATCAACGACCAGTTTCCCGACACTGTCGACGGCCGCAGCATCACCAGGAGGAAGTTCGTTGATAAACGCATTAATTTTCTCGAAGTTCTCGCAGTAGAATACCACGCTGTGTTTATCCAAGACCCCCAACAGATAGGGTTCGTTGAGTTCGTATTTTCAAGTTGGTTCATTTTAAACAAAATTAGTTGTACATAGCACCTGGTCAGTGGTGCAACAAGAATGTTCAGCACGTACCGTTTTGTGGAATCCGTTGTTTCTTCCAGTATAAACACCACAGGATTGTTACCAACAACGTCCAGGTGCCCCTATAAATATATGCTCGAAATTCCTCCTTTTTTGTTTGCTTTCTCTAAAGGAGTTAGATGAAAGTCGAAACCAGATATGGAAAGTTTAGGGGCATAAGGCCTCGATTAATTACATACGTACTTCGATTTGCACCGGAAGTCACGTTATTTCAATAAAAAATATTTTCCCCTGAAAGAAGTTAATGACCAGTACGACTCGATTGCTGACAGGAAAAATATGATTTACAGGGGCAAGACACTACTAATTGAGGTGGAGATCATATATTTTAAATTAGATAAATTAAAAATATGATTAAAAATTGCAACCTGGCATTGTGACTATGTTTGATAAATGTTTTATCATTGTCTAACACGGCATTATTTGCAAAATGATTGTGAAAAACAAGGGAAAATTTCCAAAAAATTCAAACTATTGATAGGTAAGGAGTGAAAAACAGGAGGAAACTGTTTCTAAAATGGCTACTGTTGTAATAAATAACAATCAAATAAGAGCAATCGCAAAGTCAAATTTTATTTCAAAGAGTATAACAAATATTCTGTTAAGCTTAAGGCTGAAAGCGATGGGAAGAAGTTAATCCACGATTTTTCTGGGGAACGAAAATGCTGGTGTCATTTCAAACAAAACTACGGGAAAGTCAGAGATTTAATCTATTCTCGATGAATGGACTAGTACTAAGAAGAAACATTACATTAATCTTCATGGAAATGACAGCGAAAATTATAATCATGATTTAGTTCTCATTTTTAATTTGTATCCAACGTGTCATTGACTGAAATGGACAAGAATTTGAGATTTAACAACAAAATCTCATAACCATCTGTTATGAGATTTTGTTACAAAAACTTTGTATTATTAATTATTATAAAATGGCAAATACTTCATTTTGACGGTAATGATAATTTTATTTTTAAAAAAAATATTAAATGCTAATTACGTGTAAAATCCAAATTAAACCTGACCTCTCTCTCGGGATGTGATACACGACACTTCTCTATCTACCCACTTGACTCCCTTGACCTTTAACCACTAAAATTTAATAGCATCAATGTCACTTAAAAGTTACCATGCCAAATTTTGTTTCTCAATCTTCACCCCAGCCCGAGATATTAAATGAAATAGGAGCCAACACACACGAGTATCACGGAATTTTTTTTCTGTTTTTTCTTTTACTTTTTTGGGTTTTGGAGGTCTCAAAACGTGGAGATTTGCAAAAAAAAAAAAAAAAAAAAAAAAAACGGGGGAGGGGTTAAATTTGACACGATTTCATTACTTTCCCTTGTTATTTGTACATAATAGTCTGGATTGAAAAGGAGAACAAAATTTTGTTCACGCGTATGCGTTGTCTCATATTTTGCTTTATATCTCAGGATTCCACTGATCAAAAATTTTGAAATTTGGAAAGAATAATTTTAGGTATATGGCATTGATGCTATTAGCCTACATTTTGGAGAGTATAAGTCATGGGGAGGGCATGTAGAAAAGCGTAGGGTTCCTATCTCGAGTGGTGTTAGATGAATAAAAATTTTACTCGTTATTGGAATTTTCAATTTTGTAAAAAACTTGCCTCTAACTCCAAAATTAAGGCTCTTACCTTTAATAATAATTTTATTAAAGTGATTTTCTTCAAATAATTTCATAACAGATGGCGCCACACACAATTTTTTGAGCCATGTTTTTAATGCTTCTCCCTATAATCTATTTTGAAATATCTTCGTTTTTTTCTTTTTTTTAAATAGAGGAGAAATTTCTCATAATTCGAAAAATTAATCCTTGTAAAATTTAAATAACAATAAAAACTTAAGTCATAATATTTGAAATTATCGTTCCTTCCTGATCCCTTAACCTCCTGTTCGAGCGCCAGAAAATTCGCGCAAGTACTCTTACCAGCTTTTTAATAAAAAAACAAAATAAAATGCGATTATTTATGAACAGAAATAAAAAGAAAAGTACAAATATAATTAAACACGAAAAACTTTTCATCCCGCTATATAATCTAGTTAATTTGATAGCTTAAGTCTAATACAAGTATTTATTTGTTTTGTTACGAATGATAAATAGCATAAATACCAAAGGATTTAGTAAATTCAAATAGATTAAAATGAGTTTAACAATTTCAATTTAAAACATTCGCCTTGTGTTTTATACGTAATGGCTAGATATAAACATTTAAAAAAAAACAAAAAAAAATGATACTAGAGAGTCAAGAACACCGTGACGAAGCCAATGGGGAAATCCGTCTCTTGGGAATTCCTCCTTTAATAAAAAATGAAGTGCTCCAAATAGTTAGAATATTTAGACACTCTCCAAGCAAAAATGACGACGTTTTACCAAAATTAGAAAAAAACTCAAGTGTGGCAAAGAATCGTTTGTTTTTGGGCTCCAAACTCAAAGGAGTAGCAAACTGAATTTCCAAGATTATATGTTTAATATATTATCCCAGGTTATATATAGTGTCCAGACGGAAAGAGCCTTTTATTCGGTCACATTGGTGTGTACGAAAACAAAGTCTGGTCTCGGGGATAATTGAGAAACGAAAATAATAAATCGAAATTTTTACTTTCGTAATTTCGAGTCGACACCATCCAGTAAAAGTAAAATGACTGAATTCTGTTAATGGTTCTTTGAATAAAGTCGTTCTATTATTCGATTATAAAAACTTGTTAATATTTTATTAGTTGCAGTACGTAATATTCCTCGTACATTATATATTAGCTTTTAATAATGTATTCGTCTGGGTCGAATGAAAATAAAAATTTTTTAGAGACGATAAAATATTTTCATATTTCAATTCCTAGTCCGATAAAGTATTTTCGCGTACGATGATAATTTGATAATTATAATTAATGTTCTCAAAACTAGAGACGAACGTGTATTTGCTAAATGCGAGGATTTTCCATGCGTAGACTTAAATATAAACTAATTAAAGTAAGTCTAAACATAATATTTTTGTTTTGTTAAAAATACGTACATTTTTCTTATTTTGAACATTTTGTAGATACTACAATTCAATCGATGGTACAGGCGACTAAGACCGGAAAGAGCAAAAGGGGAACCAGGAATCGATACATTTTAACACAAACCGGAACTGTCCCGAAATATCGAGTTTGCCAAACCGTGCATTGCGTGTATCTGCACTTTGACAAAGTCGTTCTAAATGTTTTATTGTCAAAGTAAAAACTGCGGTTATTAAAAAGGTACTGACTTATAAAATTATTAAAAGACAATAAAAATTCTCGTTTAATTTATTTATCAATTTTGGAGCGAATAGAAATTATTAGTCGTTTTATCTCCTCGATTTTGCTAATTGAATAAAAAAAAAAAAAAAAATAAGAAACTGTCATTCGTAGATAAATATAATTTATTTAAAACATTTTTTGGTCGAAATTAATCGTTAATAACGATGTACAGTACCTAAATACTAAATTAATGCATCGACACATCATGTTTACAACATGCAAAAATTAACAATGATATTAAATAATGAATAAAAATAGTCTTGTAAAACTTTTATTACGCATTTAAATAAAAAATCATCACAATAAAACAATGGGGAAAAATATTATTGTAGTATTTGTTAGTAATTATTGTATATAATATATGCGGAAAAATACTCGTTACATCAGTGGTTTCCAACCTTTTTGTACCTGCGCCCCCCTTTAAACAAAAAAAATTGTTGTGCCCCCCTAATTTTTCTAACAATCTAATTTGATAAATACTCAACTGATATTATAATTTATTTAATGGGCTACAAAATAATATACAATATTATGTAAAAATATATATAAAAAAATAATTATTTATTATAAGAAATAATAATTTTAAATGTAATAAAAACAAATCTTACAAAAATACAAAAAAAGAATATATAATTAATACAACATTATAAAATTTAATGCGATGGTTGAGCAGCATGCCCCCCTTGCAACAGCTTGGCGCCCCCTAGGGGGCGCGCCCCACAGGTTGGAAACCACTGCGTTACATGCTTGATTTTTCATCTCTGCAGTAATTAACGTTTATCTTAATTTGAAAAAATAAATAAAAAATAAATAAAACTATTTAGTAAAATAATTGGCCTGATTATCGAATTTTTCTTTTTAATTTGCGTTGCGAATTGCAATATAATACCGAACTAATAAAGTCAAATTATATGTTATGTTTGTTGATTGTCTCCTATGATGATCAATTTTAAATACAATATAATTACTTAATGATAATTATGAGAATTAAGCAGGTTTATAATTGCTTATCGAGTTACCTATGAGACATTTAATATAAACATATAATTTGACTTTAATGTGTAATCGAATTTGTACTCTGAAAATAATTGGTTTTGTCAAATTACATTTTGTTTTCGTGAAATAAGCTTTATGTTTATATAATTTTGTCATTTATAATTTAATATAGTTTCTAAATATATAAATTCATACAAACACGAGAAAAGTAAAAAAAAAAAAAAAAATATATATATATATATAGGCCTGTACGAGAAGCGAATATAACCACGATTTTCGTTTATCAACGAAGATATTTCAAAATGTTTTATCGTTATTGATAAAGAAAACAAAATTGTAAGCCAGCCTAATTCAAATCTACTTTCTGAAAACTCGATAACTCATTTAGAGTATAGATCTAATGATTATTGCAATGATTATTTGCGCCAGGAGCATGCCAATTTAATGGCGCCAGAAAGTACTGTACATCCAGTGCATGGTTTTATTGGCACGGGTCAAGTGGCGTTACCTAAATTTGTTGTTTCCTCACACAAATAAATTGATCTAGTCGAATGGTAGCAATAACAGAGTCGCTGAGAGGGGAAAAGCTGGAGATATTTAACCTGGAATTGATGCTGCCAGTGAGTCTGGTATTGGTATGGTGCAAGTTAACCGATTGGCAATCCGACCATCGTCTACAATGGAAATGAAAAAGTCTTCTTGGTGCTCATAGGAAGGAAAGAATAAAAATTAAAAAAAGAAAAGCTTTACAAGTCTCACGCCTCGTGGCATTTAATTTTTTAATTCCTGAATAATTTAGTTATTACACTGTGCAATACACTTATTGCGGTGAGATTAAAAATTATTAACATAGTGTACTTATTTCAATAATAAAGATAGATTTTCCCAAACAAAAATAAAATATTATCTTAATTTGAAAAATTTGACTAAACTTCTGGGGTTTTAAAAGATTCCATTCGCAACAATGGACCCACCAGTAGCTGAGTGGATAACACCACTCAGCTACTGGTGGTTGGTCGTGAATTCGCGTCTCGTCAACGAGCTGGCCACGTGGTTTTCTTCACGTTTGTAACACCTAAATAAGAGCCAGTTTCCTGTAGAGAGTTTTCCAAGGAGGCATCCCCAGGGCAGATCGTCCACGTGTCGCGTTGTCGTATACAAACAAATAACATCAATGTTGAGTTAAAATCGAGAAAAACTACAATAAATTAACTTATATAAAAATATCTTGATATTTTAAAACTATAATTAACCCATTATTTGCATAGCATTCGGGCTCATTTGAATAGCTACTACAGTGTAAGTAATAACTGCTCCAGCAATCGATAACATGAATCCTCTATTAACCACCGAAAATTTCCAGACGCTCACTCCTAAAATAAGATTTGTAACTTGCATTGTTAATAATTGAAGCTGAGTTAATACCCGTTCGTCATTTCTTAGTTGCTGACAACAACTTAAATCATTTATGGATTCGATAATAGAAAGCGATTCTTCAAATATTTGGTATGATGATATAGAAATGGATAAAAACAAAAATATAACATAGAAAAGACGTAGAGCGTAAATTACATCACCCCAACTAGAGTCCATTTCTTCGACCGATCCTTCAAGAACTTCTGTGACTTCAAAGCAACTGTTCACGATGATCATTGAATACAACACGAAAAGCAGATGTGTGAACACGCTATCTATTTCTGTAGACAGGGTATATAGAATGGAATATGTTATTCTCAATTTTCGTATTGTGTAGATAGAAGGATTGTGAATACTATTTATGGTAGATTTGAATTGCCGAATGGCAAGTACTAACGCTTTACTGCAGCATCCATACCACATAGGAGTGAAGATGAGTATGCCCCAAGTGATATAAGCTCTGATATTCCATTCTAAACACAGAATAATTTGAGGAAGAAAGTCCTCTTCGTCGATTTCACTTCCATAGAAATGATCTTCAAAATATTCTTCTAATGGAATATCGGGTATCATGAAATTGGAAGAAATCATGAAGGCTAACAAATATAGCCATGTGACAAAAACTCTGTACTTCACGTGTCTCTCAATTTTCTTAATTTCTTTAGCATTTCTGTCTAATTTGCAAATAAATAAGACGATTCGATCCAGAAGACGCCACGAGTCGTTGCTCTTAAAAATTACAAGCGTGAGCACTGCTGATGATACACAACTGTGCAATAATAAAGTTAAATTTTCCCATAAATGTTCGGTATGCCAGATAGTGGCTCCAATTCTATGAATAGAATACAGATAAAGAAAAAGAATTTCGGCGACGAGCCATAAACGAGCTAAGCATCTCCAGAGAAAACCTATTTTTGGGAGAAGTGGTTCGGGTATGATTCCGAAAGGTAACCACGAATACATCAAAGGAAGGAAAAGATCTAACAATTGCTCGCTCATAGTCTCTATAAAATTAGTATATGAGAAAGAAGATAATAATGCGTCATGACATGGCTAGGGTTATTTATAAGAAACACGTGTATTTAAAAAGCAATTCGTGTAACGGTTTCCAAATTATATTAAAAATGTATAACATCGATTGCGAACTAGTACAACGAGAAACAATTGACTCTGCACTATACAGAAATAAATATTTACTTCCCTATTATTATTCCTTTATTATATCAAAAAGAAGAATATAACACGCAAAACTTACAGAATGAAAGCTAAATGACATTCGAATTACAGTTATTATGAAATACGTGTGTATAATTTGGAAATAGCTTCTGTTTGACAGTGCAATTGCTATAGATTTAAGCTAATTGGTAAACAGCGTTCTAAACAATATGATAGTTTTGAATACAGAATTAAGAATTGTGCAGATAAACAGATTAAATTTTAAAATATAACTATTTGTCATTTTACTAAAATTCTGACAATCAAAATACAGAGAATATAAATAAATAAATACTATTGATATATATCTATATTTATTATTATTTGTTTAATTTTTATTTATACTTATATAAATAAATAACAACCAGATAGCCCATTGAAATAGAAATCCAATTGTCGTTGGCACTTAACAATGCATAAAAATCAGCACTTTAATCAAAATTTTAAAGTATATTTGTTATAAATACAGTATTTGTTTTATGAAATGTTTTGATTCTCCGGCATCTTGGAAGAAAAAAATATTTTTTATTTTATCTTATATTACATTACTTCATTTTTTTACTGTTTATTGTATCAGTATGATTAGCTACAAAAATTTTCGTCCTGTAAATAAATTAATTGTCAATGATTTTTGTTGTCTGAAATAACTTTAATCTCATTTTTTAAAATGATTACAGTGAAATGCATAAAGGAGTAATTCAATTGTCTTTATTTTATATTAATTTTTTAAAAGAACACTAAATTTTAAATAATGAATGACAGAGGGTTATAATAAGAGATAATATTATAAGTTACATATTCAAATTTCTAATTACAAACAAATGAATCATATAATTTCATAAACTTTTTATATTATTTATGTTCTTACGATTTTTTAAAGATTATCGATTTTTAAAAATATTTATAATTTTATATAAAATAATGATATTGCGTAGAATTCTTTATAAAGTGAGGAAATGATATAATTATAAGGAAAGTATCTGTTTTCTGTCTTTGTAATTAATTAATTAAAATATATAAAGTGCCTGAAAATAAATTTAAATAATTTCTAAAGAAATATTAATTATTTAACCTTTTCCTTTTGTGTATGTGTTGTCTCAACACATACACAAAAGGAAAAGGTTAAATAATTAATATTTCTTTAGAAATTATTTAAAGTTATTTCTCTCTACCTTATAAAAGTTCGGTTATTTATTTACGTAATCTTATCTTTCATAAACATAGATTTACAATACGACGAAGAAATATTGCATGATTTGTATGAATGAATTGATGTAAATTAAATCACGCATGAAAAGGAATTATATAGCAAAATATTTATATGCGGATATATAGCTGACGCTGCTTGATATAATAGCGAGTTTGCCCATTGGTATTTTCTATTGTGCTTACAAGTTTATATATAAAAAGCCTATTGTTGAACGTTATTGTTAAGTATTTGCACGATATCATACTTATAGGCTAAAATATATTTTGAAAACGAGATTGTTGACGATATTCAAACGATATCGACCATTTGTCGCCTTAAGATCATACGTCATAAATATCCTTACTCAATAGAGTATATATATATATATATATAAATTTTTTTGATAATCTTAAATTATACAATTCGAATCTAAAAATACAAATACATATCGATTTCTATTAATTATCATAATTAATGTAATTATGCAGTAAAACCTCACTAAGTCAAACTGCATTAACTCGAAACGGTCTCGGGCCTACTGTTATAAGGTTTTCCATACAAAACAGTTGAAATTGTCGGTACTTTTAACTCGAATCTATTTTCCCGCGTACTCTTCGTGCTTTGATAAGTCCGCGATCTTCATTTGTTCTTATATTTCGTGCGGATATAGACGATTAAGATAAATAAACACGACGTTTCGTGCCGAACACGACATCGCGCCATTACAACTTGGCCTCAACATCCTTTTACCAATACAGTCTGTTACCGGTGTTCCGATAGGAGTACGAAGCGCTCAAAGACTCTACACAACTTTGTGATCAGGGAGAGTCGGCTCGATGAGAGGAAATTCACAGGAAATTTTCTCAAAAAATTTTATCAGGGAAAATTTTAAGAAAATCGAGGTTTAATTCTCGATTACTGTAAGCTCTAACTCCTC
Source organism: Centruroides vittatus (assembly GCF_030686945.1). Lineage (NCBI taxonomy): Eukaryota > Metazoa > Arthropoda > Arachnida > Scorpiones > Buthidae > Centruroides > Centruroides vittatus. The sequence goes on from NW_027122214.1 coordinate 1,783,324, forward strand.
CAAGCGCGTAAAGACAGCTAAAAAAATGCTTATTTATTTGAAAATAATATGATAGCTATAACCAAAACTGTTTACAAAGTTTTATATGTGTATTTTAATTTCTGTATTTTGAAACATGTTAATTCTGACAACATAAGTGACTGATAACAATAACCAGATTCCATTGCACCGTTTGATCACCTGATATAATTTACCAGTACATAGTGTTTTCAATAACTTAGTATAATTAATTAACAAAAATTTTAAAAGTTTTCCATTTATTAATGAATTACTTCATGAAATGTTAAAGAGAAATTTTGAATGTAACCAAATAGCTTATAATCGACATAGGAATATATTCGTACTTTAATGGAATTTAAAATCTTACCATATCTTACAGTTATAACATTTTTAATCATATAAAAGTAAATCTAATTTAAAACATTGTTAGTAGGGGAAGATCGTCTAGTACCGGACAGGGTCTAGTATCGGACAAGCGTTGTTTCTAATATTTGCTACAAGTGACAGAACCTGTGAAGATACCAGCATGTTGGGTAAATAAAGAAAGATCAGATTCCCGCCATATTTAGTCAATCAGTTGTGTTGTTGACACATGGCAGAAAATTTGGTAGTTTTAATAGTGTTTTGAGTGAACGAAGATGACTTCTGGTTGTCATAGCTTGCTTGAAAATGAGAATAAGTTGCTTTTATGTTTATTGTAGAAAACAACTTTTATTGTTCTTTAACTTGTAGGCCGGAAATCTCCTTAAGCTTACTAATACGTGTGTGGTAACCTATGTTTTGTTTTATGATGTTTCGGGTTGTATCGGATAATAATGTTGCGGTTTGTATGAGACAGAGGTGTTACGAGTTGTATCGGAAACAGTTTAAAATTGATAAGAATAAACACAAAATACATTTGTCATTAAAACGAATTGTTAAATTTTCAGACTGATAATTTTTAAATTTTTCTTATTTATACCACTTTCTTCTCGTATATTAACTTAGTTTTACAATCTATAATTTGTACTTTTATAAATTTCTCAATAATAACTCTGCCAAATAATAAAAAGTTGTTTGAAAAACCGAAAGTAATTCTCTTCTTGCAGATTTTTGTCATGTCCGATACAACCCTCCACATTTGAACTTGGTAAAAATCTAATGACTGTAAAAAGTGTAAAAAAAAAAATGATTAATATTTTTATCTTAGAAAAATGAGTTTTAACAAGTGTTTTTTAAAACAATGAAGTTTTGTATGGAAGTTTTTGTATGGAAGTGACAATGAAGTTTTGTATGGAATGTAATCTGGACCAATTGGGCTGTAAAATTTTTTTATAATATAGGAAAAGCTTAGGTGTCCGGTCTAGACGACCTTCTCCTAATTATTGTTGGCAAGAACAATAATGCTAACAATATTTTAAATTAGATTTATTTTTTATGTGATTAAAAATACTGTATTATAACTATAGTTTGAATTAATGAAATTATTATTTATGAATATATTGTTATAAAATATTTTTGAGAACAAAACGATGCATTTATATTTTCTTTGTTATAAAAAATTATAAAAAATTACCTTACATTTTTTACGTAATAAGAATACAATTATAGTAAATTATAGTAGCACATTTTTTTTCTTATAAATTGAATGTTTTTTTATTTTAAAAAATATTTAATTCAAAAGAAAATTTTATTTTTAAATATTTTCCGATGATTAATGAAATCGTAATTTAAAAAAGTATTTTAAATAGGGTTGCGTGATTTTTATAAACAATTAAATTCTACGACAACAAAATAATGATCGTTAGATTGCATGCACCGTTCTCTCGCTACAAAAATGAAAATACCTTTCCATGCCAATAAGATTATGCATATCCAGTTAACAAGAATGAATGAAGAAAAGTGGCCAGAAGTGTTCTTTCACAGAACGCGAAAGGGCAATCGTCTCCTGATGGATTTACGCGGAACAACAGATTTTATAACTAAGGCTTTTAATCCGATATTCATCTCCTTAAAAATTTTCGGCATTTCTATGGATAAATCGTTCACAATACTGTCGTATGTGATTGTATTTCTTACATTTTTATTATTGCACGGTTTTTTAATTTTCAAATTTGTTGTCGTAATTGTACATGGTGAAGAATTTTTAGAGAATAACAGTATCATACTGAGAACTATAAATGCCACCATTTCTTTTGATATCTACATTTGGCGCCGAACTAGGATTCGAAATTTATTGATTAATGCTGATGTCATTCGTTCACGTTATTTAAATTCTTTAGATTTGGATAAAAGAGAAATGAAGAAATTGGATAAGATTATTAATGTCATGGTGATTTCTGCTTGGATTTTTATAGCGGCTATGCTTCTTTGTGAGATCTTCTTTGTCAAGCATCTAATTGATACCGAGAATCACGATACGCTAAGTGGTTTATATTGCCTCTTTTCTCATGAGGCTCTTTCATTTAATATGCAAATAATTTCGGGGATATTAGAATGGATCATATGTAACACATTGACATTTGCCATCTTGCTTTTCATCAACATCTATTTGATATCTCTCTGTTTGGCTACGTCACAAATGCTGAAGGAACTAGCTGAATGTTGCAAAATCAGAATCACGCATGGAAAATCAGTTTCGATCGAAGAAATTAAAACTTTTAGAAATGTATATCAACACTTCTGTAAATTAATTTATCGCCTGGATGATATATTCGGTCAATGTGTGGCGTTGTGGTATCTCATGTTTATGCTAATTATCTGTACGGACATTACTGGATTAATCAGTTCAAATAAGCTACACTTCTCTTCGACATCTTATACAATTTACTATGGCCTTAAGAGTGTTTTCTTATTGTTCTTTTTTCTCGCTAATTCCATAGCTGCTTCTTTTATTCCTGAGAGATCATTGGCATTGTTACCTCTGGCTCAGCAATTAAGTGTCATGTTACCTTCTTCGGATATAGTGGCTCATTTGCAGATTGAACTACTTTGTCTCCAATTATCGGGTCCAACGATAGGATTAACAGCTTGGAAATTTTTTCAAATATCGTGGAGTATGATTGTCACGACCATTAGTGTTATTGTCACTTACGTTATTTTGGTGGTACAGATGCACCAAAATGTGAACTAAAGTTTGAAATGGGATAATTTAAATTAACAATATATGATATTTATTGAAGCAGAGTGTTAGCGAGGCGTCTTCTGTATGGTTTAAAGAATTGTGTTTGTTCTCAAAATTAGATTTTGATTAAACTTTACCATTTTCAAAATTGCGATGACGAATTCAAAAATCTAATTTAAAAAATGGAGGGTCCATGACTTCATTTTCGAGGTACAATGGGTCAAAGTGACAATGCCCAAACTCCCGATGCAAGTGAGAGCGCCTAATGGAATTTAGAGAGCAAAACTAAAAAAAAAAAAAAAAAAAAAAATAATAATAATAGCATTGCGTGCACTTAAAAGAAAATGGACGCTAAAAACAAATAAAACAGAAGAACAAAGCAATCGACGCCAAGCGAATGTAAGGATCGCCTTCCGTGCATGACAAGTGTAAGAATCACTTCTTCCGTGCGCAGCAGATGCAAGAATCGCCTCTCCGTTGCCGACAAGAATAAGGATTGCCTCCTCGTGTGACCAGCGACAGTTTTCTTCTGATCACACATACACACACACAAACACGCAAACATTCCTTACGTACACATTCAAACACGTGTCAGCGCTCTAGTTAAATGGAGCAAAAGATAATTTATATGTACTAATACTAATTAAAACATTTTTAATTACAGAAAAACGCAACGCTCTGCCTTAATTCTATCGCGATACGTCAAAGTCGCGCAGTGTTCCTAGTATATTCTATAATGAACATTTAGAACGTATAAATTTATAGCATAAGCCATTTTTATTTTCAGGATATTCTCAGTTACAAAACTTCCAGAAAATAAAAAAATTATTATTTCTGGAAGTTTTGTAACTAGAAGTTAAAGCACTTTTAAAAGTAACAAGTTCAATCACCTTTTTAAAATTATAAATATTCATGGATAACGAAACATTTCTAAAGTTGCGTGTTAATGTTAACTAAAGATAAATTACAAATTAGTACAATAAAATATTAATTAGCTTGATTTAAGTAAAATGTAGTTTACATCAAATGATGCTAAATGATTATTCCAAATGCTATGTAACACTTCATATTTCTTCACGCTGCTATTTTACATCCTTTAGCACACCATTTATCATCAATAATTTGTTAAATAATATCGATATTAACGATTTAAATATTGCAAACCAATTAAAAATATTTTACTTATAAACTTATTTATAATAATTATAAATTTTTATAAATATTCTTGATAATTTTGATAAAAATAATTACATTAAATGATTTTTAGTTGAAATAAATACTTAATATTTTATTTTTTAAAATAGATATGCCTAAAAGTTAAAATCGTCGATCTTAGATTCCAATTAATTATAAATGATAATTGTCATGTCGTATATTTTGAATTTTAAACTTTTTGCCTTATGTATAAGTATACAATATTACAATGTTACAATTGTATTACATTATTACTATGACTAATAAAGTTTTAAGTCCTGTTATCTTGAATTTATTTCATTTCCTGAATACATTCATTATAAGTAAATTAATTTCCAGTTGAGCTCAGTAACGTAACTCAAAAATTTTATTTAAAAAAGATAACTAAATTTTTAACCTAATTTTATAATAATTTGAAGTTTATTAAAATGAATAAATGACGATAAAACATAACGCTCAACAAAATTAAAGAATAATGCATTATAAGTAGTGGATAAGGATACCACAAGAGCTCCTGGATAATCATTATCAATGCCAACAGGTGTGCTACGATTATAACAGTTCATGGGAATCATACATTGTACTAGAGATTTTTCCTTTGTTATATTGATTATTAAAAGTCAATATAACAAAGAAAAACTCTAGTAGAATGTATGATCCTCATGAACTGTTATAATCAAAAATTGCTAGCTCTTAGCAAAACATTAGATGTGCAGGTCTATACATTTAAATAAATGTAAATTGTTAAGACAGTTGTTTTTTTTGTTTTTTTTTTTTTTTTTTTTGTTGTATTTCGTATACAGTTTCGTAATTACCGTTTTCTTGAAGAATCTTCATCAATCAAACGTTCGGTTTTGCTACATTATCTCCTAATTTTGTTGAGCAGTGTATAATAAATGATAAGCTTATAAAAATATAATTACTTTTTAGAAAATTATATTCTGTTATAATTTCAAAAATTATATACTACGATTATTAACTAATCGTGTCTCTGAATTATATTATAATAAAATAGGATTAGTTTTATCTACGAAGTTGAATCTTGTCTTGTTTTTCTTCATATATAAATTACAAATAATTCATATTAATTTTAGTTTTTAGATTTTTAATTTAATAAGTTTTTTTCATAGTTATGTTATGTATGCTTAGGACTAATTTTCGAAATGTTTAACATTTGGTTCTATCTGTCATTCATTCTTGTCAAACTATTAATCATAGAAAGATGTGGAGACATTATCTTTTTATTTTAGAAAACAAAAATATTAAAAGAAGTTGTTCTGGTTCCAAAATCATGTTCTTTTAATAATAAATTTGAAATTTTGTAAAAAGAATTATCATGAAATTAGCTATGTGTCAGCATTTGTGATGTAGTGTATTACTTTATATGATTCGCATTAATGAAATGCCTATGAAGAAATTTAAGTCATATAGGCCAAACTATATATAATATATTTGCTATTTTCGAATTTTTTATTTACAATTTGTTCAGATCTCATAAATAAAATGTAGTAATATGCACGATTTAAATAACTAAGTCAATTCCAATCTCTGTCTTAAAAACTAGTTTAGATAAGTTTTTAATTATAGAATTAAAATAAATAAAATTATGTTTAAAAATAAAATAATTTATATAAATTTATAAGGAAATTTTAAATATATTTATTTATTTATTTATTATTTTAAAATAAAATTTTGATTTTAATTTTGAGAATATTTTATGCAGGAAAAAATTTATCAACTTTTCTACGTTTAAAATAAAAATTCCTTTTTAAATTAAAAATAAGTGAATGAATTTAGAATATTTTAATTTCTAATTAACTTAATTTTCATTCAAAAATTTAAAATGTAACATGCATTTATATACTAAACGTTAATTTCCTCATATACTATTTATGCATTATATCAACTTGACTGTAATTTAATATTATTATTTTTTATAATTTTGATAACAAAAACCTTAACTTTTTAAAAATAAAAACTTTCGTTTATTGATAAATTTTTAGCAACAACATAATAATGAGTTATAATCGTGTTGTGTAATAGATTTTGCATTAATATTTATATTCATATAAATAAAATAATATCAAAGATATTCACAGCAAAGAAAAATACTGTATATATATATTTAAAAGGAAATCAGCATCCTTTCTAGGAAGTGGGTGTCATAAAACACGGATAAAGTACACAATGATGTAAAGCAGTATTTGGTAATAATGTCAAATGCAATTATCACAAGGGAAATTCATTTATGAACAAAAAATTGTGCTTTCCCATTTATACTATATTAGTTGCTATTCCTTAGTTTTTTCAATTTTATTTTTTAATTTAAATGTTAAAATACATTTATTAAATTTTAAATGCATTTCCTTATTTCAGTCTAAAAATACTAACTTATATCAACTTTTGATAATCAATTTAATCCAAAAATAATAATAAACTGGGAATTTCCAGTATAAACTATGAATTATTAAACCTTAAAATGTAAATTTTGGTCAAGATACTGTTACATAAACTTAATTTAATATTTGGTTAAATAACAGATTTTATAAAATAAACAATATATTAATTCATATGTAAACATTTGCTTTATTGTTTTTTAATAAAACTAAATATTCTGAGAATATTAACTACTCTGTCCCATTTTTTCTAATTTTATTTAAAATCCATAAACCTTGACACGTACAGTTGACAACTTAATTGACATTTTTTTATCAGATAAACTCCCAAAATTCCTTCCGGAAGATGGAAAAACCCACTTTAAATACGACATAACCTTAAATATCAACATAAACTCGTATATTAAAATTGACGTAGGTAACGCCCAATACTTGTCCCATTTTTGACGCTATAACATTGTATGTCATCATCAGAAATTAAAATAAGATTATTGCGGTTCTACATCAACTTTCGTAACAACATCATCGTCAACATGTGACTAAATTGCACCATTCTCAATATATAAAAGTACGGCAACGTGCTATAGATTCGGCAGTATCGGCAATAAGCAAAGATGACTTGGTTCAGCTTAACTCTGGTTCTTTCTTTATGCCTGTTGGCTGTCTGTTCACCTAATTGTAAGTACTGAAATTTTTAATTGCTTCGATACGTTTACTTATTAATTATCCTTCTATTTTATTTTAGCAAAAAGATGTGAAGGAGAAAATGAATTTTTTGACACTTGTGGATCATTATGTCCCGAAACTTGTGAAAATGGAGGTGAACCCGTACCCTGTGTTTATGGCTGTAATCCTGGCTGCTATTGCAAAAGTGGTTTCGTCAGGAATCCTTATGGAAAATGCGTTAACCTAAAGGATTGTTAATAAGTTTGTCAAATTTGGATCAAGTGTTTTCCTTTTCGAAGATTTTGGCTAATGTTTTATTACATAATTTAATAATTTTATCCATAAATAAAATATATTATCATTAAAAGTTTATTTTATTGTGCTATGGATATCAGAAAGATAAGAACTACTTCTTTCTTTTCAATAGAGACCTGTGTTTAGATACATTAAATATTGTGCATTTATTTTACCCGAACCGTTTCAAAAAGTTTTTCTTACACTAAAACTTGAATATTTTAATATAAATTATTACAGAACTGATTTGTTTGACTAATTGAAAACCATAATAAAAATGTATAGAAATATTGGAGTAGATTCAGTGCCTTAGAGATTAATCCACGTCTCCCCGACTATTGTTATGTCGCATCTCACCTGCCAGAAGTAGTAAAAATGTTAAACAAAACACAATAGTAGAATTATGTAGTATATTCGTACTTTTCATTTTTGTTTTTATATTTTTAGTACTAAACACGAAAAAAAATTTATTGAAAAAACTATTCGTTCTGAAATTTTGCTTGAATTTCATATAATCCATGGCCGTTTTAACCGTTAGGAACATTAGGCACATGCCCAGGACCCAAGAAATCACCAGGAAAATGATAAGAAAAGACTAATACTGTTGTGCAAAAATATACAAAAATACGGTTATGTACTGCATTCTAGTATGTACTGCATTCTAATATCAGGGTCAGGCGGTTGACTATAGAGCGGTGAAAAATTAAACTCCCGGAAGGAGCCCAAAATACTTACCATAAAGGCCACAAGTTAAAAGGAACTATTTGTTAGGGTATTTGTATTAGTTTAAATACAAATAAAAGTGTTTTTATTCGCTTATGCCAACGATAAATCTGACACCTAGCGGTATTAGCGCGAACTACATAATGGCGGCTGTTATGGGTATAAAGTAGTTTGTTAGAATAGAAAGTGTTCACCCTATCTAATATAGGCCATCGTCAGGTTTAATATTATAAATGTTCCAAAATGGAACGTACCACGCTGTTGGAAGCGCATTAGCATCCATAGCATTTAGGCAACGGTTTTTCATTTTACTTTTATAAATTTCCACCTTTTCCATCTCCAACGCAATGGATGGAGAGTGCACCGTTTAAATGACTTTAGCCTGTTCCCATTTTACAATCGCTCGTTCAGTCTGCAAGGGCGTCGCCAGGGGGAGGGGCAGAGGGGCAGTTGCCCTCCCCTAGAAATTCGAAAAAGTTATTTAAATGCTAAGTTTTAATTAAAATAATCTTCTTATGCTTCTTGTAAGTTAAAGAAAGTGTTTTATTTGAGATATTTCTTTTCCGGTACATAGTGAATGATTAAAACTTTATGAATCGTTTTTATTTTACCTACATACAATTCATATCCTCTATCAATTTACATCATCTTGCCCCCCTTACCCATTGGCTGGCGTCGTCCTTGTCAGTCTGTGCTATAATTGATAATATTGTGCTGTTGTGTCGTTTGTCAACGTTGTATCAAATGCTCTTTTTCTTATAAAAATCGAGAATGATCTATAAAAAAGCACCTAATATCTGTAGCTTGCTACGGAACGATAAAGACAGCGTAAAAAGGGAAGGTAAAGCTGGGGTATATAAAATTCCATTTGAAAATCAACAGTTAGGAATCGAAAAAGATTATGTGGGTGTGACTAGAAGAAAACTGGCGGTACGTCTGCGAGAACACACACAATTTTGACAAAGCACACAACACTATTAGCAATTACGGCACAGACTGAAGGAGCGATTGTAAAATGGGAAGAGGCTAAAGTCATTTAAACGGTGCACTCTCAATCCATTGCGTTGGAGATGGAAAAGGTGGAAATTTATAAAAGTAAAATGAAAAACCGTTGCCTAAATGCTATGGATGCTAATGCGCTTCCAACAGCGTGGAAATATATAATAGAAAAAAGAATGGCACTTAAAAACCCTTAAATCATTTCTTTCTACTTAGCTTTGTTTTCTGTTTTATTTGTTTATTTATTTATTTAATATACACACTTCTTTCAATTTATTTTAAAGTTAAATTATTTTTTTGAATTTTAAATATGTAAAATATTCGAAAACGGTACGTTCCATTTTGGAACATTTATAATATTAAACCTGACGATGGCCTATATTAGATAGAGTGAAAACGTTTGTATAAAAAAATTTTAAGCTCAGCAAAATTAGCTGTGGGAAATTGAAGTGAATTGTTTGCTGAGAAAGAGCTGGATAGATATGAAGTTATCAGTTTTGGTATTTCCTCTCCTTCTGTAACACATCTTTTTCGATCAGCCACATATTCTAAAATGTCACAAAGTGTAATCGTAGTGACTTAAACAACCACGAAATCAACTAGGATTAATGTCGGATACAAATGCGAATAAAACGTTTTGACTACAGAGAGAAAAGTTATTAAAAAGACAACACACAGGTAACTCTCGTACATTGTCAAGCACGCTATACCCTTTGTGGCAGCCATTTTAATCGACTCATACGCCACCTATATTTACTGGCACAAGCGAATTGCTGTTTTCTTTCATTAAGAAAGCGTTTATGATAAAATGTCTTTTAAGAAAAATAAGAAGAAATATCAACAAAAACATTGCTCCGTTCATCAAATACATTATTGTATCACAGGACACAAAAATAATAATAACAGTTCTTATTATTTTAAGAATGAAGAGCTTTGAGTTTTGGCTGAGAAAACAATTAAATGGAGCATGTAAATGCAATTTCATTAGTAATTTGAAAATGTGGAGAGTTAGACAAGTTATTACTTAATGTCTTTGCGAAATTTGGTGGTTACAGGATGAAAAACGTACTTTTACGAAGAGTCAAACGTATTTCTTTTGAAAGACTAAAACTTATACTGTACAACAATAATAAAAACGATATTCAGATCAGTTTTATAAGGTAAAACTTTGATAACATATATAAGATTTCATGTAAGATATCATCATCATCATCATCATCATCATCATCAACCATTATCAATCCACTGCAGGATGAAGGTCTCCCCAAGCCTCTTCCACAGTATTTTGTTTTGGGCATTTCGCTTCCATGTTGTGCCAAGATGCCTCTTAATCTCATCAACCCACCGAATGTGAGGACGTTTTCTTGGTCGTTTTCGATCTCTTGGTATCCAATCAAGAACTTCAGATGTCCAGCGATGGTCAGTTCTTCTTGCAATATGTCCAGCCCACTGCCACTTGAGGGATTTTACTCTTGCGATGATATCGGTAACTCCTGTCATTTTCCTGATCCATGTTATACGTTTCCGATCTCTCCTTGATATGCCAAGCATACACCTTTCCATGCTTCTTTGGGTAGCCTGTAGTCTTTGGATTTCTGATTTCTTAAGAGTCCAAGTTTCTGCTCCATAAGTGAGAACTGGCAAGACACACTGATCAAAAACCTTGCGTTTCAGGCACAGGGGCATCTGTTGATTTTTCAAGACTATGCTATTCCTACCAAAAGCACTCCAGCCAAGTTTTACACGTCTGTTTATTTCCTCCTTGATGTTGCCATCCATTGATATTCTTTGTCCCAGGTAAATGTAAGCATCTACCTTTTCCAATTCCATGTTATTTATTTTTAGTAGTGTTTCTTCACGTACAAAACTGTTGTACATAATTTTCGTCTTGTTCAAGTTCATCTTTAAACCAACTTCTTTACCTTTGTTTGCAAGTTCTTGCATCATGTCCTGGAGCTCTGAAGGGCTATCTGTAATGATGGCTATGTCGTCGGCAAATCGAAGATGTGTCAGGTGGTCTCCATTTATCAGTACACCCTTGTTCTCCCAGTTCATTGATTGGAAAACACTTTCTAACACATTTGTAAAAAGTTTTGGGGAGATAGTATCACCCTGTCTCACTCCCTTTTCAATTTTAATATCGTTAGTATCTTGGAACAAGCGAACTTTTGCGGTTGCCCCTTCGTAAATGTTCTCAAGAATTTTGATATACATAGTTTCGATACCATATGCCTTTAGAGAGTTGGTGATTGCTGAAGTAGTTATAGAATCAAAAGCCTTTTCACTAGTCAACAAATGCAATGCATAGTGGGATTTCGTATTCGTTTGACCTTTCAATGAGCTCCCTCACAACCTGAATGTGATCAAGTGTGCTGTATCCACTCCTGAATCCAGCTTGTTCTCTTGGTTGGGCAAGGTCCAGTTGTTTTTGTAGGCGATTAGTCAGTACCTTAGTGAAAATTTTATAAGTCACCGGGAGAAGGCTGATAGGCCTGTAGTTCCTCAGGTCTTCTATGTCACCCTTTTTATGAAGTAAGATTATTATTGATTTTTTCCAGTCTTCGGGGATTTTGCCACATTTAAGACAATCTGTAAAGTGTTTCGCAAGTATGGTTTCAGTAGCTTCGCCAGCTTCTCTCAGGATGTCTTTTTTTTTTTTTTTTTTTTTTTTTTTTTTTTTAACTCTTTCCGCCCTGTGGGCACTAAGAGGGCCTCTTTTTAGTAGGCCCATTATGGGTTCGGCCAGGCCCACAATGGGGCGACCGGGTGGTGAGGGACGGGGCCCGACGTATCCGAACGGACCACCCCCCGAAAAATTCCTGGGGATTATTCGACCCGTTCGGATTCGATCCCGGGTCCCCCAGAGCGGTAGGCTGTTTCCAAGTATGGTTTCAGTAGCTTCGCCAGCTTCCTCTCAGGATGTCTATAGTAATTCCATCCTCTCCTGGTGCCTTTCCTTTCTTCATATTTCTGATTGCATAAGCAACTTCTTCTTTAAGAATTTCAGGTACCTCATTTGTTACCTCATATGTTGTCTTTACTGTTGGTGCAGTATCTCTGGCATACAATTTTTTGTAGAATTCTTCAACTCTTGCTAATATTTCTTCTCGATCCCTGGTGACGGTGCCATCTTCCTTCTTCAGTGCAAAGATGTGTTTCCTTCCATTTGTTAATTGCTGTTTTGCATTTCTCAGACTTTTGTTGTTTTCAAGGGCTGTTTTCACAAGGCCACAATTGTATTTTCTGATGTCTTCAGTAAAACATTTTCGGATTGTTTTGCAGAGTTCCGCGTATTCGATGTTTGACGTTATATTTTCTTTACTTCTCTTCATCATCCGCCTTTTGCCCATCAATTGTCTTGTTTTTTCTGTTATTTTCTTCTCAGTCTTTCTAATTACATAACCTCCAATTCTAGCAGCTGTTTCCATAATTATCTTGGTAATCTGTCTGTTGGTTTCTGATATGTCCGTTTCCTCTTTAGTTAAATTTTCCAGGACTGAGAATTGGTTTTTCAGTTCCATCTCGAATGTTCCATGTTGCTCTTTAAGATTCTTCAAGTCAACAGACTTGGTTGTTCTCATAAGCTTTCTTCGTTCCAATCTAGTGTTAAGATGAAGCCTACCTCTTACCAGCCGGTGGTCACTGCCTGTATTAAATCTATTCAGAACATTGCAGTTCTCAACGTTGTGTTGTTTGTTCGATAGGATGTAGTCACTCTCATATTTTCCTCCGTTTGGGTGGCGCCAGGTCCACTTTCTGCTTGACTTCTTTTTAAAAAATGAATTCATTATGTAGAACTTTTCCGCTTCAGCAAAATCCACAAGCATATCTCCACGTTCATTTCTTTTCCCATGTCCAAATTTACCAACGGAGGTTTCGTTCTTTTCCTTTGCTCCAATTCTTGCATTGAAGTCACCCATGATGATCTTTACATAATGTTTCCCTTTTCCATTCATCTGTTTTATTTCATCATAAAAATCCTCTATTTCTTCATCAGGGTGACTTGCTGTGGGAGCATAGACTTGGATGATCTGTAGTTTATTCCTTTTTGAAAGTCTAAGAACTAATCTTGCCACTCTATCTGAAGAACTATCTACTTCTAAGATGTTATCTTTCCACCTTTTGTTTATTATAAAGCAAACTCCACTATTCTTTCCATTTTCTGTGCCTCTGTAGTAGAAGATATGTCCACTTTTCAGTTGAATTTGACCTTCACCTTTCCTTCTTACTTCACTCAGTCCTATCACATCCCACTTGATCTTGAGGAGTTCTTCTTCCAGTTCTTGTAGCCTTGGTTCGGAAGAGAGCGATCTGCAATTATAGCAAGCCAGGTTCATCATCAAATGGCAGCCAGGTCCAACCCGGTGATTCTTAGCACCCTCTGCTTTCATACAGCACTGGTCGCTGCCTTGACCAGGTGTAATCCTGCCTCCGCAAAGGATCTGGTCCGCAAAGGATCTGGTCCGCAAAGGATAGCTAGCACTAACTGGAAGGAGACCCACACGCTGAACATTTTGTGACGATGCGTGGAACCGGCCGGGTTAGCTATCCAATGTCCTACCCCACCTCCACGTGGTGCGGACTGGCAGCTTTCATCTGTGGTACCAAATCTTGTAGTTGTTGCCACAGATGGAAAGACCAACAGGGAGGGCTACCTGCACTCACTCACCAACCCGCCTGGCCAGCGTGGTGAGTTATGGCCATTAACCCCCAAGATGAAAACTCAACCGAAACCATGGCCCTCATTCCCCGGATGTAAGATATAAATTTGTAAAAGTTTTCATAATAGCAAATTATAAAAAATGAAAACAATTATTATTTTACAACCAAAGCACCATTAACAATCTAAAGTTGTCTCTCCGAAGTCGATAGCGCCATCTGATGGAAACGAATTTTTCTAGAACCTGTTTCTGGAAGCGGTTGATACACGATGTATTCGGGTGCGTTCGTTAATAGCAATCTCTCTGAGTCTCCGCTACTACGGGAGTGCGTTGATGTTTGTAGGCATTTAGGAACGAAGGTGAAAGAAAGATGGCGGCGCCCCTACTATAGATAGTATCCTGATGGAGGGATCTATGATTTTAAAATATGAGATTTTAGAGACAAAAGAAAGGTCCAATTGTAAAATTTAACCATAAAATGAATTATCTTGCCGACAGAGCACACAGAGTAGCGGCGAAAAAAATTCGAGAAGACATTTACATCACTGCGTGCACTAACTTGAGCTTTCACGACTAGATTTTCATTCATAAAACAACATAATGGACACCAAAACGAAACCATATCAGCCTTGGAGGACGCCATGTTGCATTCGACCGTAAATACAAGCGGCCGTTTTTGCCGTCCGACGGCACGCACTCCGGCGGAATATAGGAACGCGTTGCCGGGACGAGATAGTCTCTTAATGGACTCACCGCAGACGTCAACCACCCATGGATTCTCCAGTTCCGAAAAATGTAAATACGGGGCGAAATAGCCATTTCAGCTATCGCCCAACCATCCCGCCAGAGAGCAGGAAACTAGAGAGCCTATAATGAGAGAGTGGTCATAGGAATAGATAGCTGCCGCCATGTCTTTTCAAAACTGCTTATTTAGCTGCAACCACATACTATATTTAGTTGAGGAAACGGAAACAATCTAGCACTTATTTAAATGGAAATTCGGGAAGAAGAAAATAAATGTCGTTTTCGACTTTTAGAATTAATTTTTACTATTATTATTTGTTTATTTAAGAATCGTACAATAGAAGTAAAATAAAATAGGTTTCGTTAAAAGCGCATAACAGATTTCCGAGCTATAGGCGTATTTCTGTCTTCTGTGACGCCTTCCGTGTTAGAAAGTTAGCCATGTTGTTACTTAATAATAGCGATGCCGCTCTTTAACATTGCTATGATTACTGTCTTACAGTGTCAGCTCTCACTTTAATCCGTCGGACCAAGGTTCAAGTCAAAATTGATTCGAGTTTTTTCGAGAGGAAATCAACCCAGATATGTTAGGCACTATTCCCCACCGTTCAGCCGACTCTATTATGGGCCTTTTTGAACTTGCGACGGTTAAAAAATAGGCCGAGTTGAGTTGAACACATAAAAGAATTTTTAATGAGAATTCAATAAAATTACCACCTTCACTGATTCATTTATACGATAGAAATAGAAGACACGACACAATATAAATTTTAAAAAATGAATTTTGATTAAGAAAATATATTTGGCATTAATATAATTGAACTATATTGCACTAATTTTAATTATTTATTGTAGAAAAATTGATTAATAAACTGCCATCAACAGCAACAGTGCATACTGTAATACTATTGCACAGATGCCGGTTCAGATGTAGCTATTGTCATTAATAATATTACTCTTTTTGCCATGTAAACGTTAAAAGGAATTACATTAGTTGTATATGGGCATTCTTCCTCACACGACACGTGAAGAAGAATGCCTCTCGGGTGAACTTTTAATGGAAAACTGACCCCTATTTAGGTGTTACAAACATGAAGAAAACCCGGAAAATTCTACATTGTCAGCCCGTTGGCGAGGCGCAAATTCACGAAAAACTACAAATGTTCAATAGTTTTTCCACTCGGCCACTGGTGGGCAACTCTTAAAGGTCTTCAATCCTGTTCATTGTGGGTTAGACCATACGCACAATGGTGAGGGACGAGGCTCAATGTATCTGGGACAGAGCTTTCATAAAAAATTCTTGGAGACTTGCTCGCCCGGATTTGATCCCGACTTCTTCAGAGAGGTGAGCCGAGACATTTACTGCCACGATCATCACTCTTTAATCATTATTACACAGGGACAGATTCAAAAGTAAAAAAAAAACCAAAAATTAATCATTCAAATTTTTTATCTTCTTCAATTAACGCGTAACAAAGAAACTCAACAATTGACCCGTTGATTGTTTTGCTCTTTTGTTGCGAAGAGTGCGATTTCGAGTGATTGAAAAATGTTTTTTGATTCTGGCGATTATCGACCCTTGCCTTCACCTTTGGGGTAAGAGATTTCTCACATTTTATTGTTATTTGTGCAAATAAGAAATTCATTCGAAAAATTAATGGCTTTAAAAAAAAATTGCTCGGTGCAAATGATAATTTAAATTAATTTAATTTGTGTATTAGGGAAATGGATGCTATTAAATTTTGGTTGTTAAAGGTCGAGGGGTGGGGAGATAAAAGGGGTCATGCGTCTTATGTCGAGTAGAGTCGGACTTAATGACGATTTTACTCTTTGTTAGCATTTACAAATCATTTATCAAAACCATCCCTACCCTCAAAAATAAGCTTTTTACCATTTTATAATAGTTAAAAATATGAAAAGTTTTTTAATAAAATATCATAACAGATGGAGTCACTAAACGTTACAAGGAAAGTTAAGCGACTCGTTGCTGGATTGTTAAAACTAAATTTAGTCACTTTTATACACATTTTCCTCTCATTCTTCAAAACTCTCCTTGTTTAGGCGATGAATAAATAGTCACTCCATATGTGTAACACAATGATGATAATTATTTATATATCTATCCAGTGGCGTAGCGTGGGTGTCAGCCGCCCGGGCGGAGGAAAATTTTGCCGCCCCCTTATTTAGGTATCTCAATTTAAAAGACTAAAATATACAGTAATTCTAAAGAATAAGTAATGAAAAATTTCATGCTTATTTCAATCGGTCCGAATCGTAGGTGCGACAAAAATATGAAATGAAATAGTTCAAATTTTTACAAGATATTATTATTACTTATTGTGAAATTTTTCCGCCCCCACTGCGCTACCCCACTGTATATATCTATACCTATCTACACGTAGAAAAGGTACAGGCGACAACGTATTCTTTGGCTCCATTAAAAACTATAGACCTCGGTCGTGATGTTATTGAGTCCATCGTTATGCGACACATACCTCCTATTATACGTAATCAAAGTTCGATAGAGCACCACTGTTCTCCTCTGAGATTGGCACTAAACCGAAAAATCTCAGAGATAAGAATTACATAAAGTAATGAATTCTGAATTCGAATTAGGAGAGCCCAACACGTCCACAAAATAGTAATAACTTTAATAACGCGAATTTCTAAGCGATAATTTGCTTATTTCATAGAAAATTTCGCGAAAAGTTAGATAAAATGTTTTCCAAGTAATGTATTATAATTTCTCTATTACTTTTACAAATATTTATTGCATTGTAAATTCTTTCTTTCCACTTTTAGTGTGCGATTGGATGAAGATAAGAAGGATTGTGGATTAAATAATAATGGTAGGTTTCCTCCAAGCAAGATCGAAAGGAATAAAGACTCCAGAAAGCAAGAGGATAGTACGGAAAATAGTTTTGGATATAATATTGGATATGCTATTGGATATACTATTGGATGTACTATTAGAGATAGAAAGGCATTGAAAAAAGCCGGATCTTTCTTCAAGGCAGTATGGAAACCAGTCAAGAGGTAACTTTCTGTATATGTCAGTACAAACAAAGTTCGATTTAGCTCGGTCATTCGTTCGCCTTTACAGTTCTCACTGAATCCAGTGTGATGCTGAACCGAAGTACCTCAAATAGCAACACAATTATACACAGTATTAAGATATACGCAGAGATTTGAGCTTGAAAACTTCGTAATTTTTATGAGAATAGCGTAATTTTCCTATATTTTTGGCGCTACATCGAGATTTACCAAACTAGTTTTATTACTAATCCAATGAAAAGATAAGCTACAAATGAAAGTAATAATAATGAGCAATTATTTATTGTGACATCGTCACAATGTCGGCCTGCAATTTTTAATAGTGGAAATTTG
Source organism: Centruroides vittatus (assembly GCF_030686945.1). Lineage (NCBI taxonomy): Eukaryota > Metazoa > Arthropoda > Arachnida > Scorpiones > Buthidae > Centruroides > Centruroides vittatus. The sequence goes on from NW_027122214.1 coordinate 1,801,491, forward strand.
TGGTACAATTTTTTCAAATTGCAGCCCAATAATTACAAAGCTTTTACAATAGTAAAATTGAATTTAAAATATCGCTGAAAGAATATCATTCAGAATGAATAAATATAGCATTTTTTGATTCTCAATTTGATATAATGTAATATTTGCAATCAATCAATATAAATGCAGCCGAACCTCCGTATTACGCTCTCTATATGCTTTGATAATTTAATTCAAATTCAGATATAGGTTTTCAATAAATAACTATACTTGTTTTTCACATTCCAGATCAGCGCAGAAAGTATGGGAAAGCATGAAAAGTGGAGAAACCGAATACGTTCGGTTTGAATAAGGATCTCTTTTTCTCCATCATGGAATCAAGTATAAGATTTATCTGCTTGATTTTGTCCGAGTTCGTCTCGGGTAAGTGTTTAATCGGAATATTTTTGTATTCTATACTCAGCACTTAGGAGATTTTCCACTCTCAACTTATAAATTAAACACCATTTCTGTCCCCGATGTACCACTAACACACAATGGCCAGGTAACAGGAGAACAGAAAACGTGTGTTAACGTGGAGATACATCATGTTCTTCATACGATTGAGATTTTACATATAGACAGACTAGAGTAGGCTTTTAAAGCATTAGAATTATACATACAGTATATGTATATTCTTGTCCAAGTATCGACAAAAATATATTCCTTGGAGTGTCTCGTAACATAGAAAACAACAACGTAAATAAGAGTAGAGATTAAAATATTCAGCAAATTTATGTGAATATGAGTACATGAAGATTCTAAAGTAATCAAATTAATAATAATATATTTGAATCATAATCAATGACACAGTGCGAATTAACAATTATGCACTGAATAATTTTCGTTTGATTCGTATATAATTGTTTTTAGAAGGAAATAAACTTATTGATTTAAAAATTATTTTAATAATTGAATATTTCAGATTAAAATATTTATTATTTTCATTTTATTTTCACAGATTTTAGAAGAAATTTCTAATTATTTCGACTTTTCGACTGTGGCTTCCGCAAATTTGTCTTTATCTCGATTTTGACTTTAACTCGATTATGGCACTTTAACTCGATTTTGACCTCCTTAATTTTGACGTTATCTCAATTTTGATCTCAGTTTTAACCACATCCCGACTGTGACGTCTCGATTATTGATTTTAACTCGATTGTGACTTCACCAATTTTGACTCCCAATTGCGTCTCCTCACACTTTGACTTTATTTTGATTGAGATTCTTCTAATTTTAATTTCTAATTGTGTCTTCCCGAATATCGACTTTTTATAATTGTGTCCATTGTTTATTTTGTTAACTAAATCCGTTGACAATCCGATGAAGGCGGAAGAACACGGAAACACAAAGAAAACGAAAGGTCTCTGAAACATTAAAGGATACACATTATGAAATGGTAAGTGGAATTATTTTTAGGAATATACAAATTTTAAATAAATGTTGTTAAGCATTGTTTGTCGTTTCCAGATTACGGATCCTGATTCTGAACGTCTATGATTAAGAAGCGTTCGGAGAGTTCGAGAGAATAAATTTTCAACAAACAAACAACGTGGATTCATTCGAATTACATTGAATTAAACGCGTGCATTGAGTTTATGTCTGAGGATCGAACGTTAAGATGCTACATCTTCTCTGTCTTGCTGTATGGATGCGAAAGTTGGACTCTAGACCCCCAAACTGAGAAGAGAATTGAAGCTCTCGAAATGTATTTGTACAGACGAATACTTCGAATATCATGAATGCAAAGATTACTAATGTTGAAGTCCTGAACCGCATGAACAAACAAAAAGAACCCCTGCTGACCATCAAGATCAAGAAAACACAATACATTGGTCATATAATGAGTGTAGAGAAATATTGAATACTTAGACTAATATTAGAGGGAAAAATACAAGGAAAAAGGTCTGTTGGGAGGCCAAAGAATCATTGGTTGAAAGACATCACAAGGTGGTTCGGGAGAACATCTATGGAGATATTCCGAGCTGCTACATCGAGGACGACGTTAGCTATATGGATCGCCTACCTTCGACAGGAGATGGCGCATTAAGAAGAAGAAACGCGTGCATAGTGCATCTGCAAAAGAATGGAATTTTAATCAGTTTAAGAATGTTTCAGGAAGATGTTCTTTCCACAGTTCTGGCCTTGCATCAATTTGAGAACTTCTAACTTAATCATAATTATATAAAGATAGTTTGATGAATGATTAAATGCGACCAGAATAATAATATTTAAAAAATAGAAATTGTCTCTGTAAATACTTTTCGTTGTCTAATAAACACTTTTGTTTGATTTTGCATCGAATTGTTTCAAGATCACAAAAACTTGTCGTTATTTTTGCTTTTTAGATTAAAATTAAACGTCAAAAGCTTGTATTGTCGAATAATTCGAGTGGTGCAGCTTTGTGCCAGGTTATAGACAAGTTTGTAAAATGTTTACGATCGCAAGAAGTACTAGATTATTTGGATGAAGAGCGAGCATCGAACACAGAAACGCGATATCCATATTCAAAAGTACTCCTGTGCCTACACCCATCTGTAGTTGGTCGCTCTTTACTAGTGGACTAGCTATGTGCACTCTTCTGGTTTTTCTCAGAACTGTGGAGTCGGAGTCGGGAAAAATGTGTCAACTCCGACTCCGAATCCGGCATTTTAAATTTAATTTAGCTTTTTTTATTTAAATGATAGAAAATTTATTTTATATTAGCTGTTACACGCGGCTTCGCCCGCGCGGATTATTCAAGCAAACACCATTTATATTCAGTATTTCAAAAACAACCATAGTAATTGTATTATAACACTTACCGCTGAGAATGATGAGAATTGCCGAGAATCGAACGAACTGTTTTCAATTTGATCAATTTTCTGGAACATTTACAATCGTTCTACAATCGAACCAATATGAAATAACAAATTCGAATTTAAAACGGTTCGAACATTTGGTTTAAAAACCGAAATATATAAAAATATTTATAACAATGTTTGAAATGTTATCAATTTAATACGCCTAAGTACTCAATGAAGACTAAACGTAGTTAAACACAAAAAATCGTATCTAAAATAGTACAGTAGAAGCCGTTCTTCAGGTTAAGCCATAATCCTTTCCCCGCTCTAAATAAGTATTCTATTTTTCTGAATAAGCCAGTCTAATTAATCAGAGTGGCTGCTATTTATATATTTTTCTTTTCTGAACAAGGAACTGCTGAAATAGCTAGATCGTACACTTTTTTTAGTTGGACTAACTTTTCTGGAAAGGTGAAATCGAAGTGAGAAAGCTGTAGAATAAAGATATGTAGATGTAGAATTTTATCGCTGCCCCTTTTTCCTATTATTTGTTAAAAATTAACTTTTTTATACAAATAAATATTAATGTAAATTAAATATTAAAAATACTAACTATAAAAGTATTTGGATAAATGCCCGGGGCTCGTTTTAGAGTTCAGAGTAGGGTAATCTCCCATGAGCGCCTCTGTCTCCCATACTTGGTATTTAATTTTGCCAAAGTTGGGAGTCAGAGTCGGCCTACTAAAATTATCAGGAGTCGACTCCGCAGTCCTGGTTTTTCTTCACGTGTCTAACACCTAAACGGACCAATTTGCCGTAAAAACTCCTCCCGAGAGATATTCTCCCTTGGCAGATAGGCCATTTGTCGTGTTGACCTAGCTCTTCAAAGCAAACTAAACCAAACCACTACATAAAAATTTTAAAATGAAGGAAAAAGATATTATAAATGAATTTCAGGTTATTAACGTGAACAAAACGTGAAAACTTTATGCAGCTAACCTGAGACGCGAACCCACTACCAACTTATCAATGTTTAAGATATTTAAGTACAGGTGGTTTACATACGAGTCACAAAAAGAAGAGCTTTTTTTAACAGTGGCGTGCCGTGACATTTGATGATAGGGAAGCTGTGTTTCTGTAAGAAGCCGACTTACAGGGGCAATTAATTAATTGCGCGTCAGGGCCCGTTCGTATTCGTTTGTTCGATAAGCCAGTAAAAACCGTATACTTCTTTAAATGTATTTTTAATAGATTATCTGACGTACTTAATAAATAACAGAAGTAATTATATCGAAATTTCTTATTAGATTCAATAAATTCTCTACGCCCTCTAAATGCCAATTCTCTTTTCGAGAAAAAACATATAACATCTATTAATTTAGATATACCTATTAATCGTAATTATCTCGTTATAATTTTCAATATTTATTTTGTATTGTCTACCATTGTTAAATTCTATTCTATTTTGATTTCCAAATTGCTTCAATTTTACGAAAGAATCGTCATTCGTCATAAATTTTATCGTCAAAATGTCGAAATTTTTTGTCGACGTATTTATATTTAATTTAGGCATTGGTCTTTCTCTTTTAATAATGTTTTCTTTTTCATTATATGGTCTCGAGCCAAAACTTTTTTAAAATAAATTTTTGAATCACTAGCCACGATATAAGGGCTAAAATTAAAATTATAAAAAACTTACTTGGTAAAACAAAATGTGTGACGAATATACATGCCTAGTACAAAAAATTCTTCAATTGTACGAATATACTTTTAAAGAAACTTATAATTAAATATAACTTTGTGAAGAAACGTACATAAAAATAACAAAATATTCTTTACTTTTTAAATCTTAAAACAGTCCACTTAGTGAAATAGCTCCCTACGAGTGGCTAATGAATGAAATCGGAGACGGTCCAGGTAGGTGTGTGCGTGCCAAATCCCGAGGGTGCCGATACCGGTCAATGTCAAATGCCTCTTTTGTCGCATCACTAGTATATCTCAAAGGACGCCACAGGGCTGTTGTAAATTTTAAACGTTTCTCACCATAGCTGTAAAAATCTAAATATGTTAAACTTAACAGATTGTCCGTCGTTCGTTTTCTAACTAATTCGTTTTAGGGCCAAGTGTCCACGAAAATTTCCAAAATTTACAACTTTTCGGTCACTCTCATTGAACTGGAAAAATTTCTGTCTTTATTACATCTAATATTATGAAGAGATCAGTCCCCACTGTACTCGGCAAGAGATTGGTTCGGTTAAGCTTCTGTTTAAGTAAAATTTCGGATTTTTCATCGGGGTTTTACTTATGTTTCTAATTCCCTAATCGCTTAATTATTTAACTACTACTTAAATAGAAATAAGTCGAAACCGGTTACTTTGTACTTGAATATCTCTAGTCTTGGAAAAGAAGTGGAAAGAAATTTTTATGACAACCGATACATAAATCGTAAATTTAAAGAAAATAAATTCTAGAGCTTTTTTGTACCATTGTACAGTACGTCTCATTCATTAAATTTGGTTGTAAATGATGCTGCCAAAGTAACAGTTAATTTTTTAACACTGTACTAGAATTGTACACGTTTTTTCTGCATCCCCTTACAGATGGGACATACTAAATCGTAATATCACCGGTTTAGCATTGAAATCCGTAAGTAATATAAGATGGGAAAGCGGAATAAACGCAGAATAAATATATCAAATATTTTAATGGATTTTTTTTAAAACTCCTGTCAACTATACGGAACTATCATAAAAACAAGCCAGTAAACTTCTATCGGTTGGGTTAAGTTATAAATCTAGTCTAGGGTGGGCAACCTTTTTTATAACGTGGGCCAGAATAAATTTTACGTTATTTCCGCGGGCCGTAGTAGTTAATTGACGCCTTCTTGTGACTCGTAATTTTTTTAGTCTGCAAATATGAAATAAATAAATAAAAAGTTAATTACTACATTTATTTCTCTTATCGTTTTCGAAAATTACAAAGAATTTGAAAAATAACTATTAATTAGTTATTTTTCCAATTTAATAATCTATTAAAGATCTCGCGGGCCGGATAGAAACTTTTCGCAAGCCGTAGCTGGCCCGCGGGCCGGGGGTTGCCCGCCGTTGATCTAGTCTACTCATGATTCACATAATCGGGCGAGGGGGCCGAATATCTAGCAGGCAGGCGGCTAACCAACGCCACCTATAACACAAGGCCTGTCGACAGAGATGGATGACTCATCCTAAGTAGGCCATCCTCTTCTCTCCAATCTTGTGCACGCAGAATTGGGTAGTTTAATTATCGCAATTTTCCGCTATAAATTAAAGATTTATGTTGTATAAATACAAATTACATCGTAAATTTACCTGTTGTCACTGTATTAGGAAGAAATACTTTGATAATCATGCTTTGCTGACGTAAAGATGTCGAATAAAATAAATGATTCATTGTCAAATTATATTTTTATATTTCCCAATTTTGTTACAAAATATTATAGCATACATTGTACAAAATAAAATTCACTTGCAGATAGGACTTTTTATTGTCAAAATCAAGTAAATTATAAAATATTTAATATACAAAAATATTACAGAAATAGTTTACATATACAAAGTTAATTGCAATAAATGATGTTATTGTCTACTCTTTCTGATGTATTGAACTACAAAGGAAAACTGGATCCTATTATGTAATGATCCATAGAACTTCCAAAATATGTTGATACTAATAATTATAGCTGTTGTAATTCCAAAATACGGATGCACAACAGATGTTCATATACTACCTTATTTATTATATCAATATACTTTAAATCATATTTATAAGTATATTGATAATAATTTTGGGTAAATAAAAATTAGTTTCATAAGAGCAAAGATGTTATATGTGTCTCAAGTGTTTGGCTTCAAATCAAAGCTGGCTTTTAATGTTTTCTTAAGCTGAAAAGCTTAAGATTTGACATTAGCATAAATTATCACTTTTTGTATAGTAAACAATAGATTCCATACACTTGTCTTTCTTAAAATATTTCTTGGTTTCTTTAAAAACAAGACTAATACAGTAGAACTCCAATTATCTGGATTAAATTAGTGTATCCTTCCCACTTTCATCCTTTTACATTGTGGCATAGTTTTCTTCCTGATATCATCATTTTTTCTCTTTGTATAATTATTTAAGAAAATATTACTAGCAATATGCAAAATATTCTTTTGCATATTGCTAGTACTATGTGAACGACAGTTATGACCCAAAAATATATTTTCAGGCTTGTTTATTAAACTCAGTGCTACAAAAACACCCCTTTGGTTTCTTTGCTGCAGAAAAGTTTCTTCATTTTCTTTTGAAAGCAACTTATTTACAATTACATAAACATAAGACATACAAGTCACAACATCTATGTGAGGATAACATAGACCTCCCCTATCAGTTGCCCTAATCAATCTTTCGGCAGCTTTGTTTTCTTTGCTGTCATCGTCAATTTGTGAACATAAAAACACTTGACAATAATCACATTTAAATTTTTTAATCATTGCATAGCTAGTATACCCAGCTATATAAGTTAATAATGGCCACACTGAATCTTGAATAATATCTATGTCATCATCATCAACATGACAGTTGCTTATTAAACTTTGTGGCAAAACACAGTCATAATCTTCTGCCGCATGCTTTATAAAATGTCTCATTTCAGGAACAGCACTTAATGGAAGAGAAACCTCACCAAAAGTATGTGATTTCAAAATTAGGGGCACTGTTGTTTGAATACGCAGCTTTGTTTCACATTCATACAGTTGGCGGATAGAAATATGGTAATGAGATCCAGCAAGTTGACGATACCTAACAAATCTATCCTCTAAATTATCTGTCTGTAACTTGCCACAAAGGAAGTAGCTGTTCCCTTTATCATAAATCCAGAATTGTGCTATCTGAAGCAATGCATGGGTAGTGTGTTTAAGAGCAAAATGTGTTTCTCTTGTTAACATTGCTGCATCATGTAACTTTTCCCACCTCTGTAACCAGTTTAAAAATTTTTGTAGAAAACTTATAATATGATCAGAATTTTTGGTTATAGGTTCTTGAAATGGATTTCGAAGCCTTAGACCTTTTAAAGGGGTTTTCACATTTACAATATCCCACCACCTGCAAATTACCTCAATGTAATTTGCAGTAGTTTCCCAGTTATCAAAATGTTTCACACAGCCCAATTCCCTCATAGCTATGTAGGTGCTTGGAGTAAAAATGTGCAAGACCAACTTTACATTCTGGCGTTCAATATCAGAAGGATACAAAGATTTCAATGACAAATTAACTCCATATTTTAGCAGATTTAGCTTTTCATTTGAATGCAGCTGTTTTAAAGCTGAAAAGGAAGCAATCTGTGGAACTGTAGATGTATCATTAAAATCAGGATAAATCATATCTTGATTGACTTTGTTTAACCAATTATTTCGTATGCATTTAAGGATGTGAACTGGATCAATAACAAAAAATAGTTTTCTGTTGGAATCACTTGGATGGCAGTATTCAGTTTTCACTGATGGTGGTTTGCTAAAAAAGGACATTGCTTTACTGTTGATTGAATTATTGTCAGAGACAACAGCCACTACAGTAAAACCTATCTCTTCTAACTTAACAATAATTTTCTTAAGAAATGTATGAAGTATATCACCTCTAATAGTTTTAACAGGTAAAATATGCACAACTTCCTTGTAAGATGATGACAAGCTAGAAATCATAAAAACATAAGCACTTGTAGCCAACTCTTCTGTGCCAAATGCATTTCCTACCACAGAGCCTCCTTTGTAGTCAGAATTTGCTCTTAAATGAATTTCATCTATTTGAAGAATGACAGTTTTTTCTTCTTCTTTCAGGAGATGACTTTTGAATGAGACATATCTGAGCATGCTAGAGGTATCTTGTTCTAATTGTGGGCTACTTTGAAACTGTGCACATACTCGACGTATAGTACTTGGGCTTGGTATCTTTATAATGTTAGCTGATCTGAGAAACTTATATGCATGAGGAGAAATAGAATATAATAAGCTGAAAAACACCATGATACTGCAGGAATATCGTGATCTTGTTTTGCATACTGGAAGAAGTAAGACCTGCTCTTTCAGGAATGCAACAATTCCAGTATCATCTTCATGCACTATGCCTTCCAACTTATTGAGATAACTTAAAATACATTGTATGCATTCATCCATAGTAAACTGGGAAGCATCATTTGTGAACTTGGTATGACATTCTTGTACAATTTCATCTATCTCATTAACATTACTTACAACCAGTGGCAAAGAGACTTTGATATTAGACAGATGCTTCACTTCTTGGTTTTTATAAAACACTTACTATAAGTTCTTGATTTATTTGTACACTGCAAAGTACTTTCACATTTTGTGTGTCACTGAGAAGCACAATGCTGATGCAATTTTCTCTTGAAATCATGATCCATTCTTTTGGAAATCTCTCAGCATTACTATAAAGTTTATCCTTCATTTCCTGAAAATTTGCAAAAGTTGTAGTATTGACATAATGATTAAAGGATGTGACACTTTCTTGTATTGTAGCTTTTAAAGCTTCATTTTCGAGACGCTCCTTTCTTTTACTTGGTGCCTCCCTTGCCACTGCAGTCTTTTTATCTGACAAATACTTTGGACAATTTGGTAGTTTTGAAGGTACTGCACCTACAAAGAAATACCAATATTGTTTTACTAACATGTAGAGCTTTAATTCATATTCAACAATGTGCAACAAAAACTTAAGAGAAATTAAATATCAACATTTTTATGACATACGTGTAGTGTAATAGTACAGTACACGTATTAATACCACATACTTGATCAGGGCTTTTTTACAATTATAAGAGGGAATACATGTATCATCATTTGACTACATAGTATAAAGAAATAATGATAACTAACCACGTGGAATAAAAGGAGATAAAAACCAAGATTTGACAAAAAATCAAAATTTTAATAGATGTAAAAAAGAAATATTTAACATACTTTGGGAATAAATCATTAGAAACATGAAAGGAATATAATGAAGTTAGAAATAAGGTCAATATGCTGAGAAGTGAAAAATAAATTAAATTTTGGAAATTTAATGTCTTAGACACAACAGATTTACTATGTGGAAAAGAAAAAAACCAACCTTCTACAAGTCTTGGATGATTAAGGGTTACTGTAAGTTTTTCACCAGTCTTACTGTCGTAATCACAAGCCGTCCTCTCAATTTCATGATCATGAAAATGTAATTCACATACCTGCAATGAAGTAATATCTACATGAAACGACCAATACATGTAAACAGCACTATTTCGAATTACAATTACTAAAAAGCTGACACAGTACGCTTACCTTTGAGTACTTTGTTGGAACAAAGTTTTCCCTGCAAATAGCTCTTATCCACTGGCTCTGTAACTCTGGGTTTTTTGGAAATGAAAAAACACTTAATTTAGGCCCACCCTTATAATTTGTTCTACATCCAGGAGCACAACACTTATATGGCATTGTGGATACTGAAACACAGCAAATCAACACTGAAGATAAACTCGTAACACAGACAAACCCGTCGTCTTCCACGTGTAACACAACGTACAAAATGGCCTACTCGTGATTGCACAACACCCCTTCCAGCTTGCTGTCGACAGGCCTTGTGTTATAGGTGGCGTTGGGCTAACAGCCCACAACCGGTCCGGGATATAAAATTAGAAGCTTTATGTGTGAAGCATCCACCAGCTAAACCGGGTGACGTTGGTGCTCTGTAAAGCGCATGCGCCAATGCCTTAATCTGGCTGCTTGGAAGTTGACAGGCAGGTGGCTAACAGCCCACAACCGCTCCGGGATATAAAGTTAGATGCTTTATGTGTGAAGCATCCACCAGCTAAACCGGGTGAGGTTGGTGCTCTGTAAACCGCATGTGCCAATGCCTATATAATCTGGCTGATTGGAAACACCTGGTTTCGACATTCCTTCCGCCACTAAATTATTCGAATATACAATAGCAACCTTATCGTTTTTTTCACATGTAGTATAGAAATTTGTAAAAGATACATAATGCAGTTATAATAAAATATTAATTTTAATTAATGCAAAGCACGTTAAAATATGAAAATTTATATTTTATAAAATACAAGGTAAGGTCATTGGAAGGTGGAATCGGCGCTTCCATCGCTTCCAATGACGGCACGCCACTGTTTTTTAATATTCATATCTCTAATATCAGTACATATTGTTCTATCAGAGATAGTATACGTAGCATATATAATTAAAATACGGGGTATATATACTGTAAATATATTACTTATCTTTGCAACTATAAAAATATCATTTTAATTGAATTTTAAATAGCAAACGGATTGGACAAGTTACTTGAAGTGAGAAATATTACGACAAAACGTAAATAATCGTACATTAATTAATTATTAATTCATCAAAAACCAACATGGACAGACGAACGACAAAGAAAAATAAAAGTTGTTATGAATGGTGGACAAAGATCGGTTTAGACAGAGTTCGAATGTCGAGTTACGAAGGCGATCTACTTCAAGAGGCGAGAAATGTGTTCGATATTCTTGCATTTATAATCATTTATGATCTAAGCGACTAACAAAAATCGATATAGGGATTTGTCTGCTTTGTAGTTATCAAATAGGGGTAATTTTTCGAACATTTTTGATTTTTTTCAATAAATTATTTATAAAGAAAATTACATGTAACCCCTACAAAGCTGCTAAGATCATAAATGACGTCATAAATTCCAGAATACCGAATGTCTTCTTATACTTTAAAATGGCCGGCAAATCTTTTTTGTAACACGACCTTTGAACTTTCATCACAATAAACGCTGTTGTCGTAACCGTTCTAAGTTTCTTTTTCGTTACTATTGTATTAGGTTCTTGCTGAATGAAAGACTCGAGACCAACGAGATAGAATAACATAGAGTGCTAGTAGCAGCGATTACAGCCAAATAGCTTATACGACAATAGTGGAAACTCTCGTGAATTAGCATTTACCGTAGTGGTGACAGCGAGAACTAGTGACATTTAGCGGTTCAAGGAGAAACTAACACCGCAGACTATGTAAAGTCTAACAAAACTTGCAAAAATGCAACGAAATAAATATTTTATCATCTTTTTGTCTATATTTTATTATCTTAAAACATCAGCTATTTGGTAATGTAGGCAATGCTTATCCAGAAGAAGTTATCACCTTTCAACAGAAAAAATTAAAGTTTATGCATTTCTTGATGTTGAAATTGATAAGGAATCTTTTGGCTGATCTTAAAGTTGTAAAGATGGGTGAGAATGATTACAGAATTAAATGGCATGAATTAAATTATTAAATGGCAATATTTTATTCAGTTATATGACTTACAGAATGAAGGTCTTCGTGTCTCAAATAAACTAAAATCATATCGTATTGAATGGTGGAGACAAAAAATGAAGGTAAATATAGCAGCACAGACATTAAGTAAATCTGTAAGTAATGCTTTTATATTTTGTAAAGAAAATTGGATAGAAAGCTTTAATAATATTCATGGAACTGCTTAATTCACATTGAAATATTTGATATATTTGACCCGCTTAATTCTTGTCACCCAATGGGGCGATGGACAAAGAGTCCAGTCACAAACAGAAACAAAAAACCAATGTTTAAAAATTATTAATAAAAGATTTGATTATTTCAGTAAACTGAATAATTGTAAAAACTGTCCACTTCTTAAAGGAAGAAAGAAGATTCTAATAATTGGTCTAATAACTGATTTTAAAAATATAGAACAAATAGCAAATCAACATGTTTGGAGTGAATTTTTTATAATTCGTATTAACTATATGTGTCAAATGGAAAGTATTAAGATTAGAGGTGCACAATTAAGACAAATGTTTACAAAAATGTCTATATTTAAAGGACATCATTATTTTTAAATATGATATACAGTATGTGTAATATAAAACATTGCACTGTAAAACTATGCTTAATATGTAATGTAATGTCGATATGTGTATTTTAAAATTAATTTTTGTTATTTAATAAAATTATTATAATTTTTCATTTGTAAAAATTTTTCTAAAAATCCTGAAAATTTGCTTTTTTTTTTTTTTTAACTCTTTCCGCCCTGTGGGCACTAAGAGGGCCTTTTTTAGTAGGCCCATTATGGGTTCGGCCAGGCCCACAATGGGGCGACCGGGTGGTGAGGGACGGGGCCCGACATATCCGAACGGACCACCCCCCGAAAAATTCCTGGGGATTATTCGACCCGAAAATTTTGCTAAAAAAAATTGTAATTTTATGAAACAATATAATAGAATTATGATAAATTTTACACAATATATTTTGAATTTATCTAAATTGCAATCAATTTAGATATATTATTATTAATTTATCTAAATTGAAAAATATCTTCAGTTATCATTAACTTAAATTTAGTCAACGGATGGAGTCCACCGAAACTGTCATGGCTGCCGCGCTTCAATTCGCCTCAGCTGTGGTAACCGGTTTAGCACTCTACGTTACTCTATCTCGATACTTTTGAAAGCTGCTACCCAGCAGACCCATTGATCATAATGTTCACCATATCTACAGCAGTCGGTAGAATGTTTTTCTGCCATGGTCTGAGGCTTTTTACATTTTGCGATTCTATGTACCACCTTTATTACTGACTTAATGATTTGCATTAGGTCTGCTAGATGTCCCATCTTATCACATTGAATTAATAGTAAAAGTAAAATTATTAAAATTTTATAGTATTTCGCGGCGCCCCTGTGAAGAAGCCGCTGCTCCCTAGGGCGCTGCGGCGCACACTTTGGGAACCGCTGTACTAGATGCATAGTTTTATTTATTTATTTTGACTAGTAACTATTTAAAATGAATTTACATCAATTTTAATCATTTTACTTCCACTTCAATTCAATGTGATAGAATGCGACATCTAGCAGACCTGGTACCGTAATGTTAATTCAAACAATAAGACAGAAGTTTAACAAAGTTCAAAATGAAGTTTCACGATGCTTCCTAGCAAATTCAAAGGAACAATCTATTGACAACTTTGAATAAATCAGAATTTTTATCGAAATTCTCGACAATATCGAAGAAAACTGGACCGATCTCAATACAGCAATGAGTGGTGAAAAAATTTCATTCGAAGATTTTGTCAACGTCGATATATCATAGGCATCATTGCCGTCGCGCGAGAAACACGCGTTGAAGATGAAAAAGAAATAAATCCTGTAAAGGACAAACATCCCGCTCCCACTACACGTAGAGGAGGATAGCCAGAAAATCCCCATAAAATTGCGGAAATTGCCGAAGAGGAACCCGAAATTTCAGTTAATTCAAAAATTTCCCTTCGTTTCCCACTTCGTGTTATCGAGAGTCTAATAAATTCCAATTGTAAAATAATATTCGTATAATATAAATTTTTCTTCAAATTAAAAAAATATATATATTAAAATTTTAGACTGAAAATGTTTATTTATTTAAAAATTTTATTACGAATAAATTTATAAACAAAAGAATTTTTGGCAATTGAAGTTGGCAACACTTGTGCATGAGAATGTCACATGTCAGAAATGTCAAATGGTGGGAATAACGGAGAAAGTGCAGAAAATGCTGACGAGGAATATGTTCATCCCGTATTCAAGAATGATCCCATAAAGTTATTTAGTTATGTAAATAAAGAAGTTGAGGTAAAAGTTAATGGAGGAAAGGTATTTAGAGGTTGGGTTAAAACCATTGATCCTGTTTCTGAAAGGTAAATATACTGAAATATATTATTTAAAAGTTGTTAATAAAGCAATTTTCTGATTAAAACGCAGCAATATAAATAATCTAATAAATGCAAGATTATTATTAGAGTGGTTGACTTGTCCCAACAAACTGTTATCCTATTATCTTCATTGAAAGTAAACAAAACACGGTCACTAGACACGTTGGCATCATTTGAGTTTTTAACTTGATAGCAAAGAAATTTATAGTCATAATTTCAGATATTAATTCAGCTTTATGTGCAAGTCGTAAATAAGATAGAATGAAACTGCACAAACTCTGAAATGCTTTTAATGAGAATTGGACGGTTTCCTAATAGTAACACTAATTAAAGTTGTGAAAATCACAGATTCATTAATACTTTCTGGTGAAACTTATAAATTACGTAAAATTTTTTGGGTCTTTTGTTTTATAGCTATACCAATATAAATATGTAGAAGATAAAGAAATTAGAACAAATAGAGTAGATATCAATATATCTCCCTCATGCACACTGGAGTGTGTATAACAGATAAATAAAACTCACTCACTTGAGTGGTTACAGGCTGGAATGAGTAAGTTTTATTTATCTGTTAGAGTAGATATCAATTAAAAGTTTAAAATATTAAAGTTATATTGCATCATTTTCCTAAAATACACACAAAAAAATTTATATCAATGATAATTGCATTATTGAAAAGTGGTGATAAAATAAATGTTATCACTAAGCAATGACAGAGATGGTTCAACATAATTATCATTTTATAGTATTGACTTTTTCTAGACTTTCAATTCATTTTTTCATTCATAGAATGAAAAAATATTCTGGTTTTTCATAGATCCATTCCCATATATCTTGAACTTTGGCTTTGATGTCTGATGAAAGGTGTGAACCTATAAATGTCTTCATAAATTTTGGAGAAACCAAAAGTCTGACAGTATCCAGGCTGTAAGAATGAAAAGGAATAATCTGCAGTCTTTTTATAGCTCAAATCTAAGTACATCAGACTTCTGAATGCTTCCAAAATTCAAGAATTGTTGAACAGTTAATGCTTTTTATGAATGCCAAAATTCAAGCTGCTGAACAGGAATGGATCAAGGAAAATCTGAAAGTTTTTCATTCATAATGAAAAATACAAAATTGAAAATTTGAAAATGATGTATCACTATAAATGATGATTATCTTGAAAAATTAACATACAGCATACGATTGAAATAAATGATTTTCACTACTATTACTTTTTCTGCTATTAAAACATAACAGGAATATTTGTAATTGTATCAATTTGGCTTCTGGATTTTCTGTAAATCTCAACATTTTGAGACCCCTGAATCCAAAAAGTGGAAAAAGAATTTCAGGATGTGTGTTAACATGTATTTTGCTTAATATCTCATGATGGGGTAAAGATTAAGAGATGAAATTTTGCACCATAACTTGTATACAAAGGGCATTTAAATTTTGGAGTACAGAACTCAAAGGGGTGGATAGAGGAGATAGAGGAGGTCACATGTCATATCTTGAGTGGGATCTGGTATAATGAAAATTTTACTTATTGGAATTTACAATATTTCAAAAAACTTTTTTGCCTTTTTATAATAATTAATAATATGAAAATTATCTTTTAATAATTTCTCATAACAGATTGTACCATACACCAGTGTTTCTCAAACTTTTTGGACCGCGACCCCCCTTCTGCACTTAAAAATTTCAAAGGACCCCCAAAGAATGAGTATGTGTTAAAAAACATCCCGGAGGGAGGGGGTTAGGCTCGTATTTAAATATTTATATTGTTTTTATTATTTATATGTGTAATTTATTAAGTAAAAATTATTTTATATATTTTTTATTTCTATTATTTCTAAACATGAATCCATAGTAAATTTATAAAATATTTGAAAAAAATTGATCTGGCATCAATTTTTCAGCGACCCCCGCCCCTCCCCCAAAATATTTTTCACGACCCCCACTTTGAGAATCACTGCCATACACAATTTCATTTTAAATAGTTACTAGTCAAAATAAATAAATAAAAATATGCATCTAGTAGATTTAGAATTAATCCTAGAAAATTTTTCTAAAAAAGTACAAGCAAAGCCTTGAGTACAGTAACTCTTGTCAAATGGAATCCAACAAAAGATGATGATGCAAACTTTCCTGGTGAATTCAGAAAAGTTATGTAACTCATTGCTGCATTTTAAAAACTGGTCACATTATTTTATTTTTTCCCAAATTTATCTCTAGTAAAAAAATCAATTGATATCATTTGAAATAATACCTTTCTAATCATAATTGAAATTATATGAATTGAGATAATTGAAATATTAGTGGCTGTTAAATTATATCAATCATTATCATTTGAAATAGTATCAACAGATATCATTTAATATGAATTGTTTAGAATGAATACTATGTTAATGTTAAATGAAACTAGGACATTGTGTAACTTTGTCATATTGCAATAGAATTGAGGTGGAGTCAGAAAGAAAGAAGTGATCCTTGCACTTGTTAGGTACAGAAGAGATCCTTGTACATGCCAGCCATGAGAGAGACAATCCTCGCACTGGCCTGGTTCGTGGAGATGATCCAAGAACAAAGCAATTGCCATTGAATGCTTTGTTTTTGTGTTTTGTTTGTTTTTGCACATATTTTCCATTAGATGCATGCAATACTGTTTTTATTTTTGATCCCCTAGGCCTAAATTCCATTAGGTACACTCAGTCATATCAGAGAACACAGACATTCTCACTAGTGATGTAACGAATATTCGGTTACTACCCGGTATTCGGCCTATTTTTCACTATTCAGCCGAATACCGAATATTTAAATCATTATTCGGCTGAATACCGAATATTTAGTCACTATTCGGCCGAATACCGAATACCTAAAAACAGAAGTAAGAAATAACAAAAACACAGTAAATTAATCATTTTGGTAACTTTTATTAATGCTGAAAATTAAACTATAATTATTAAAGTTAATAAGAAATAGCATCTAACTCTAGTATTAAATTATTTCATAATTAAATAATATTATAGCCTTTATCTTATACTATAGCCCGATATCTTATGACATTGATGGTGTGTAGGTTAAAATGTATCGGGCATTAATATTATTGTTTAGTTAATTATGTTATATTCGTATTCGCGTATATTTTTATATTTTTTACAATATTTTTAAAATGATTTACGAAACGTTTTATTGAAACTTATCGTATTTAATGAAATAATTATTTATCTATTTCTAGAAGATGAGTAACTAATATCTAATTTATTTTATACATAAAGCAAAGAATGAGCATTTTTCATTATATGCAAAAGATAACATTTGAAATCATGTTAAATTTAAAAATTTTGACAAAAACAATAGCAACAAAATATCACAAAACTTCACAAATAGAAAACCCCCAATAATATATTTGAACTGTTCCACAACTGGGCAGAAACTAGACCATATGTCCCCACTAAAGTATATATCCTTAGGGTACTATTCAGTCTACAAATACGTAGTAAAAACAAAATTTTAGAGTTAAAAAGATTGATTGCAAATAAAATAACTTGTATGTTATAACTTACATCTAAATACCAACAACTGCCGAATCATATCGGGCTATTTACGGCTATTACATAAATTATAAACCAATTTGGCACTAGAGGTAGACGTTAGGCTCCATCTCATATTAACTTTAATAATTATAATTTAATTAATTAATTTAAATAATTTAGACCTACTGGAAGAAAAATCGTAGTGACAGCGGGCCAATAGAGAGCAGAGTGCGCTATCCTTGCCATAATGCGGTTTGTGCGCCAATTTTCGTACGTGCGTTAATCAAGCCAAATAGTTTGGCCGAATATTCGGCCATTCAGCCACACTCCTGGCCGAATATTCGGTATTCGGCTGAGGCCAAATATACTATTCGTTACATCACTAATTCTCACTTTAATACCTCTGTATATCAAAAACAAAGTCATGGACTCAACTTTTTACATGTAAATGGACTCATTACATTTTTAGATTCCTCACCACAAAATGGAAAATGGCAAAGTTTTATCAAAATCAGCCCATTAAATTTCAAGAATAAACTTGATTCTATAAACCCATAGAAGATGTGCTAGCAACCATGAAACATTGCACAACAAAGTCACGTGATTCTGCACCTGTGAAACAACTTTATATCTCAAAAATGAAATCGTAGACCCCCTATTTTTTTTTATTAGATTTTTGGATTCCTCATTGCAATTAATGAAAAATGGCAAAGTTTAATCAAAACTGATCAAACAGATTTTGAGAACAAATACAATTCTGTAAGCCCGATAGAAGAGGCTTCGCTAATGCCCTGCCTCAAAAATGAAATAAATTGATATGAAATGTTAATGTATTAAATATCAGTTGACATTGTTTAAAATATTGTCAACTGACATAATTTAATAAGAATTGTATGGATATTTCAGAACTAAGACAATTGATATTCTATTATTACAGTATTAGTAAATAAAGTAAATTGATATTTTAGCATGTGAATTTTAAACTGCAGTACTAAAGAAAAATATATATAACTCACAATAAGCATATTTTGACAAATTTGGCTGGAAGTATTGCAGGATCAGTTATGGGCACAATACTATTAGTTCTGAGAATATCAGTGGTTAGTAGCATAACCAGAAGGTCCTTTACCTTTATAAATAAATAAATGAAGAATAAGTCAAGGAAGTACAAAAACTTTGAATGTTACAAATGCATTTATATGGTATTTAGACTATCTAGGAGCACTAGCATCTAAGAAACTCTTCAGCCACAGCACTAGTGGTTACATCCATGGTGGTACAGGGCTCTAATGATATAGGATTTGTGGACTTTACAGTTTTTCTATAAAATACAATAGAGGGGTTTGTAGAAAAATATATAAGTAAAAAGAGTGATAAATATCCCAATGAAAAGTTTAGAGAAAAACAGACAAAATTCAACACCATGAATCCAAACACAAATGTGTCTACAAATCTGTGTCACAAACAAAAAATTTTTGTTTTATTTTTAAGATAAATAATTTTACATTGATTTAGTTAAGAATTATTTTATTCAATAACTCAATTTAGCTTCACTTTAAAAAATAATAATAATTTTTTCTTTTAAACATGTTTAACATTATATTAAATAGTGAATTTTTATCATTAAAACCACATTTATTCATATTGTACACATGATAACATACAATTTACTTTCATATTACTTTAAACATGTTTTTTAAAAGAAAAGTAACCTAATATCACTTTTCTGTTTCTTGTAGTGTTGTCTTGGTTAATTTTCTAGAAAGGAAACCTGTCATGATACAAATAATCATGGGCCATACTATAGAATTTATAAATATTGTATGCACGGAAGAGCATTATCATTCTCAATTAGAATCTCTTTTCCAACAAGAAGAAGAATTATGTTCTAAAGAAGATGTAAATGACAGAAAAAATAGACTGAAGTTGTGGTTAATAAAAAATAGACTTCCTGTTAAGGAAATTGATGATACTCTAGAAGTGGCAGAATGTATGAAAATTCTTCCTCCGTATGGAACTAATCAATGTTTTTGTACTAATGAAATAATATTAGGAAAGATACAAGGATTGATTACGTCCATGCCAAAAACGCATGACGACTCTTAAAATATTATTTTTCTATGTGACTATCAGATTATTTATAAAGTAATAATAAATATCTGAAATTTTAAAATCAGACATAATGATTGTTTCATTAATTTTTTAAAAAACATACACAAGCACATTTTTCAAAATTTTTAACTTTCTGATCTTTTAATTAGTTATATATAATAATCTAAATTATGTATCATGAAATTTAAAAGAGGCAATAATTAAGATTTTGTTATACAGTATTTTTAATTAAATTATAGCAATGATCCTAGGATTTCTCGAGTAATCATAAAATTGTTCAGCAAAAAATAACAAAGTTCAAAATAACTTCTGATTTCAAATTTCTTTAAGTTTTAGTAACCAATCAGGATACTTATTTCTCATGGGCCAATTGTGGTGTTTTATCAGGAATTTTGCATGCATATGTACGACATATTTTTTATTCAATTTTTTTAGTATTTTAATTTTAAAGAATTTGTTCTTCAAGCTAATACAATAATCAAAATAAATAACATGAAAATTTTCATTTAATTTTAACTTCTTACACTACATTAATAATAAAAGGCAAAAGCATTTAAATCAAACTTATTAGATTTAAGTTAGTGCACAAATGTTGATAGTTCGTAAAATCAATAATAATAAAAGTTTTGTTGATTTGTTTCAATCAGAATTACAGCATTTAAAGTTACATCACATGTTTATTTTCTTACACAAATTTTAAGCATCCTTATCACAATTATACTTCGTAAGTCGACCTTCAAATTTGGATCAATTTTATTTTTCTTAGGTTGTACCGGTTCATTGGAACATCATCAATATTTACAAAATTCTACTTGCAGGACTGAATTTCATTTTGGATGTAGGGAATAGTGGTGCTGCTTTCTTTTTGGTGGCATAATTACTATTTGGTGCAGTTAAGCAACACTTAAGAGCCCATGACAGAAGGTGGTCCAGACCAGGTCATAGATACTGTTTAAAAGGAAGAGTAAGAGTAAGAAAAATATCTTGTGTATTTGTTCTGACTAATGACAATTAATTTTTAATGAACATGTACTGTTGTTTTTACAGTTTCTTTTCCAATTATACTTATCATTTTGCAATGAATGCAAAAGAAAAAAAGATACTTTACACCAGCAGCGGCAACCTTTCTGACCTCATGGACCACTAAACTCATAATTTTGAATCCTGCAGACCACTATCATGAATTTTTTTAAACAATACAAAATCTGCAGTATAATAATGATCATAAAAGTTCAGTTTTACTATTAATATGAAACTCTTGTGTTTAATTATAACAAATTAATGAAAGCCTAAAGTTCATTGCTGTTTGTTTGAAATAAGTTTATGATTCTTAGTGCTTTTCCACGAAAGATGACTATTGCACTCACAACATTGTTTATTGTTCATTATTTATTGATAGTAATCACTTCATATTTGGTTTTAGATTCAAATAAAAACCCCAATGAGTGAAAAAGCAACTAAGCATTTTGCATTTCTTACATAATACTTTGCATAACCTTCAGTTGATCAATGTCCAAATTTCTCCACGGACCACCAAAATTTTCTCGCAGACCACCGGTTGCTGACCATTGCTTTGCACTATATTATAATAATATATTACACAAATAAAACAATAACAAAATACATCAAAATACTTCCTGTTTGTCTAATGTTTTTATAATTAGTTTTTGCTAAAATTAATAAGCTTTTACTCAGTAGCTATAGAATATAACAAAGAAAATATGGTGATCAGTTAAATTTTGAATTCTTT
This sequence comes from Centruroides vittatus, assembly GCF_030686945.1. NCBI lineage: Eukaryota > Metazoa > Arthropoda > Arachnida > Scorpiones > Buthidae > Centruroides > Centruroides vittatus. The sequence goes on from NW_027122214.1 coordinate 1,823,429, forward strand.
TTCACATTCAAGCCCAAAAAATGTAAAAAAAGAAATAATACAAAACTCTTTGTGGGTGTCTATTTTGCATTATATATGAGGACTGGATGAATCAAAACTTTTGAAATTTTGCATAGATATTTCTACATATAGAGCATTGATGCTATTAAATTATGATGGTTAAAGAGCAAGGGAATGGTGAAATAGACGGGATCATGTGTCATATCTAGAGTGGTCAAGGACTTAATAAAAATGTACTCATTTGCATTTACAACATTTTAAAATATTCATCTCTATCCTCGAAATTACTCATTTCGTCTTTTTATAAAAATTTATGTTCCCACTAATGGTCAAGTGGATAAAAACACTGATCACTGGTATGGAGTTTCCTGGTTTTATTCACGTTTCTAACACCTAAATAGGGGCGTTTTCAATAAAAACCTTCCTGAGACATTCTTCTCGGTAGATCGCCCATGTCTAGCGATGCCGTATGCGGATAAAACCAAACCAGAAATTACTTTTTATAAAATCTCTCGTAACAGCGCCATACACAGTTTTAAATTTGTATTAATGTGTCTCATGTTCGCGGAGTATATGCATCTTATGTGACTAAAATTTCTAGTTATGCCACTGTTTCTTTTGTTCAAATTTTAAAAATACAAACCCAAGTACTACAGTGAATGCACAGAAAAAGTCAACCAATACAGTAAACAACAGCAAATAAAGGAATTAATGATGATGAAATAGCAAATGTTTGACGACGACGAGAAAATATATTCTAGCGTATCCAGATTTCAAGTTGATTATAAAGTCCTTCATATAAAAAAATTATTCGTAACTGGCTACTCATATTGATAAACAGAAAAAAAAAACTTTTATAAGCAACGATTATCAAAATCAAACGTTTTCGGTTGTTTTTGCAACCATTAGGATATTAGAACATTCTATTCCGTTAAGATATAATCTTAATACAATTATCACTTCAATTTAATTTGTGGTACACAAATAAATGGAAACTATTTTAATTTAAATATAAATGTAAACTTTTGACACAAGATAAAAACAAACGCAAGGGCGTCGCCAGAGGGGGGCAGAGGGGCAGTTGCCTCTCCCTAGACATGCGAAAAAAATTATTTAAATGCTAAGTCATTTATTGCCCGATTTATAATTCCCGCGCGATGCGACCTGAAACGCACACCTATGCGTGTTTATGTTGAATGTAAAAACGATGCCATGCATTTGTAATAAATATAATTTTTTTAAATCATAAAGTGACATATCTTTTCTATAATAAGGAAGATATTATAAAAGAAGTAAAAGAAGCAGAAGCATATAGTGTATTAGCAGACGAAACAGCTGACATTTCTGGAACAGAACAGTTATCTATTGGACTGCGTTATTTTCATGAGAAAAACAACGAAGTCCAAGAAGTGTTTGTTAGATTTGTTGAGGTAAAAGATCTGGATGCGAAATCTGTCGCACAAACCATTGATGAATTTTTGACAAAAGAACAACTTATTCCAGTAAAATGCGTTGGATTAGGATTTGATGGTTGTTCGACGATGTCCGGAAAAGAAGGTGGTGTACAAGCAATCTTGCGCAAAAATACACTGAAGCTTTGTTCTTTCATTGTTCTTCGCACAAACTAAATCTAGTAATCAATGATCTCAATGCTTTGCCTGAAATTCGGAACACCATAGAAACCACGAAAGACATTATTTCATTTTTTCGGGAATCAATTTTGAGGAGGAAGTTAATACCTAATATTTCCACGCTCTGCGAAACAAGGTGGAGCGAGAAACATAAAACCATCAGGTTTTTAAGGATAATTTTCATGTTATAATGGAGGCCTTAGAAACTTTATCGCGTGATGGAAACAGTGCGACTCGAAATCATGCATTCCAGCTCCGTGCCGCCGCTTCAAGAGTTTTGTTTATTCTGTGCTTTTTGTTGATAGCCAAATACTCGGTTTTGATGGAACCCGTGGTAAACATACTCCAGTCTGTAACTTTGGACGCGATCAAGGCCTCGCAGCACATTAAGAACATTATGCAATTGCTTAAAAGACACCGCGATGATGCCGATAAAGTCACAGATGAAATTTTAAGGGATGCTTTTGTCATTGCAAAAACACTCGGACTGGAGGAGGACATGAGATGACATCAGTGCCGCGCATTTTTGGAAGACAAAGTTATCGAAGCAACCATCCACCAAGAAGTCTTTCTGAATACTGGAAAAGGTCTTTAATAATACCATACCTGGACTCCATTCTTAATTCTCTTAAAGGACGATTTGCAAAAGAAAATACTCTATCATTCGCATTATCTAAATTACACCCGGCGCAAATGCAAACCATGTCCATGGAAAGTCTCACAAAAGCTTGCCAAACTTTCTCTCAATTTTACGATTTACCAAACATAAAATACGAAATTGAACTGTGGCAATAATTGTGGCAGGATAAACCCAATGTAACTGAGCTGGCCGTTGTGGATGTTCTAAAAGAAACGAAAACTTTTTTTCCCGAAACGAGTAAAGCGCTAAAAATTTTGATTACTCTACCGTGCACAACGTGTACTGTAGAGCGATCCTTTAGCAGCCTGAGACGGATGAAAACCTGGCTAAGAAGTACCATGGTGGAAAGTCGCCTCAATGGTCTTGCTATGATAAGTGTCCATAGAAAGATCATCAATGAGAACAAAAAATTTTAATAATAAAGTAGTAGAAAAATTCACCAAAAACCCAAGAAGATTATGTTTTAACTAAAATAATCTTCTTAAGCTTCTTAAAATTTATGAATCGCTTTTATTTTACCTACATGCAATACCTCTATCAATTTATATCATCTTGCCCCCCCTGGCCCATTGACTGGCGACGCCCTTGAACAAACGTGATTGATACAAAAGCTGATTACTAAAAGTAAAGCGCTAATTATCATGAAGGACACATACGCTACAGAACTTCAAAAATATATTCAGGATACAAAATGTACAGAAATTGGTGATATTAGCGAGGTTGAGGCCGAAGTTTTAAACGCGGAAACGTTTAGGTCGGAAGTTCAGCGCCGCTTTCTTGTAAGCCTAGAAGTTTGACAATGGTGTTTAGAGTCAATGGAATCATGCTCAACATTCCAAACGCGATTGTCAAACTTCTAGGCTTACAAGAAAGCGGCGCTGAACTTCCGACCTACACGTTTTCGCGTTTAAAACTTTGGCCTCACCTCGCTAATATCCTTCGCTCATTACAGATCACCAAATCATCTAGATTTACGCTAACACACAAATTAGGCTACCGTTCATAATAGAGGTGGGTCGGAACCGATCTAAAGGAACAATTCCACACCGAGTATAAGACAGTTTCTGTCGGAATTACTAAAGTATTCTTCGTTTTGTACCTTTATGAATGTGGTTTTTTAAGGAACAATGAACATTTTATCAGAGTTTCAATTCGAATTTTTAAATAAAATATTCACTGAGTTTTTAGGAATAATCAAATTGGTTTCCAGTATTTTAAACTTATAAACATATTTCAAAAATTTATATTTTGATTACGATTCGTAATTATTTCTTTTATTAGTGACTCACAGATATGTGCGGCATTGATCGGCCAAAAAAGATAAGGCTGAACGTTAAAATTACAACCATACTACAAGTTTGGTTATTTTAGCATACCATTTGTTATGTTCATCACGAAATGTCAAGCAAATCAGGGAAAGAGTGGGGTATCCAGATTTCATGGAAATTGTATTTTTCTCAGAATCACAGAGAATGAAAAATTTGGTGTAGATCGGACAAAGGATTTAGGAGTTACTAAGGGGGATGAAATCAGGGAAGGAGTAAGGTATCCGGGTTTCGTGGTAGTCCATACTTTCCTTAAAGTCCGAGGTAAGCAAGAATAATTTGGAGCGGATCGACAACAAGAACAGAGAGAGAGAAACATGGGCATCCGCAGAGAGGAACAAATGGCAAACTTGCCCCTCCCTGGGATCGAGTAAAACATTCCCAAAATTATGATCGTAAAAGTGCTTGAGAAAGTCTTTGCTCTCCCGATTCGATTCTAGGTTCCCAGAGCTGCAGGTTGGCGCCTTAACAGCCTTGGCCCTCAAGCTCGTCCTATTATTTATACATTTCCTTTTCCTTTTTTAACTCTTTCCGCCCTGTGGGCACTAAGAGGGCCTCTTTTAGAAGGCCCATTATGGGTTCGGCCAGGCCCACAATGGGGCGACCGGGTGGTGAGGGACGGGGCCCGACATATCCGAACGGACCACCCCCCGAAAATATTTATACATTTATGCAATATTTACTGTTATTTGACGAGATAATAAAGGCGTCAGCCTTCCGCCATGCGGAACACGTAATCGAATCCAGGCGAGTTACTCACCAGATGAGTATGGAAAAAAGCCTTCTAAGTTTCTACAGAGCGGAAAGAGTTTAAAATGTGTATATATATATGCATTATTTTTTTTTTAAATATGAATTTTTTTATCAAGATAGTGGCAAGATTGGCAACACTGTACATTGAAAACAAGATGGCGACATCCAATGCATGTGTGTGTTGGTTACAGTTTCTGAAAAGATTTCCTGTTAGAATTGTAAATAAATTAGGGTAAGTGACAAATTTTATGAATTAAAAGAAGGCATGATTTTATCTCTGCAGAGATAAAAGTTTCTTTATTAGCCATCTGCAATCCGTGTTTCATAAAATTAGAAATATAAAATGATTTAGATATAAAATTAATCAACGAATATATATTAAAGAACGTATACGTTTATAAAAATATACACCTTTTTCCTCTTAATTATATTTACAATAGAGGTATAGATGCTAGACATGTCCAAAACACGCACTTGTGCAGTTTAGGGGGTACGGCTGTTTGAAAGATATAACTAATGCAGTATATTTATGTTGTAATAATACAAAGGCTTTGTGGGGATGATAACTACCAGTGTAATATCATATTTCCTAATGTGGTGAGTGACAAGGGAGATAGATAGGTTAAAAATAAGGAATTTTAGCATGACAACATTTACAGATGGCTCTATTCATAATTAAAAATTAATTTCAAATTTTGGAACAATTAAATTCTAAACTTGTATTACGTTTATCGTATAAAATGCTCTAATGATTATAAATTTAATTTAATTATTTCAAATAATGATTGATAAATTTTATTGCAAAAGAGATGTTTATATATTTCTATTAAAATATATTCCTAGAATTCAAAATACTAGAAGATGCAGTTCATTAACTACCAATAAAGAAAATAATGTTGCTGTTTCAGGTTTGTGAATAAAAGTTTTGATTGCATTTGTCTTTCCTTATTTTTTGTTTTTAAAGTACTTATTAATATACAGTAGAGTCCCTCTAGTCCGAACTAATTGGGACCGAGCCCTGTTCGGATTAGCCAAATAATTGAAATAATGCAGAAGCAAGCAGTAAAACTGGTTTGATTTATATAGATCCAACACCATCAAAGAAGTCAGCACCCTACTCTTTATTTCACTTGTACTCAATAGACAGTGCAAACAGTTAACAAAAACAAGTTTTGTAATTATTCAAAAAATTTAAAAACCAATGGGATCGGTAAAATTTCAATTCTAAAAAACTTTAAATTAAAATCCGAGTAAAAAGCTACTCTTTAAAATCCGACTTCGAGTGAGTTAAGAAGACAAAAAAAGAACGAAACGATGCTATACTTTCATAATTTTATTAGTTCTATTTCCCAAATGTATTTCGCAACGCCTCATCAGTGGGTAGTTGAGTCTTGGTAACCTCCGTTCCTTTTATGCTGGATGATGTTTTCCCAGCATGCATCTATCTGCGTACCATCATTCAGATTGATTAAATTTGCATATTCTTTTATACAAAAATGTTCTATTATTCTACGTTTTAAACAATCTTCTTCTTTATAAAGTATTTTTATATTATTTCTATCTATGTTACAAAAATTATTTTTATAATGTAGGTACCACGGCGATTCTTCTCTTTTTAATCTTATTGCTGCCTCGTGCTCTTTTAAACGTACTTCTAACTTCCTTCCGGTTTCTCCAACGTAAGACTTCGTTTGTGGACAAGTACAAGATAATTTATAAATTACACCTGCAACATCAAGTTTGTTTAACATATTGGCATCATCTTTGTTTATGACATTAACTATATTCAACAATTTGTTCTTTTGTTTTGCCACGATACATATAGAATACTGTTTAAAAATTAATTTATATCTCTTATAAAGTTTATGTACATACGGAAATTTAACATATATAATATTATCAATATGATTCTTTACATTATATCTGTAATTTAGAAAAGAATAAAGAATCATATTGATAATATTATATATGTTAAATTTCCGTATGTACATAAACTTTATGAGAGATATAAATTAATTTTTAAACAGTATTCTATATGTATCGTGGCAAAACAAAAGAACAAATTGTTGAATATAGTTAATGTCATAAACAAAGATGATGCCAATATGTTAAACAAACTTGATGTTGCAGGTGTAATTTATAAATTATCTTGTACTTGTCCACAAACGAAGTCTTACGTTGGAGAAACCGGAAGGAAGTTAGAAGTACGTTTAAAAGAGCACGAGGCAGCAATAAGATTAAAAAGAGAAGAATCGCCGTGGTACCTACATTATAAAAATAATTTTTGTAACATAGATAGAAATAATATAAAAATACTTTATAAAGAAGAAGATTGTTTAAAACGTAGAATAATAGAACATTTTTGTATAAAAGAATATGCAAATTTAATCAATCTGAATGACGGTATGCAAATAGATGCATGCTGGGAAAACATCATCCAGCATAAAAGGAACGGAGGTTACCAAGACTCAACTACCCACTGATGAGGCGTTGCGAAATGCATTTGGGAAATAGAATAAAATTATGAAAGTATAGCATCGTTTCGTTCTTTTTTTGTCTTCTTAACTCACTCGAAGTCGGATTTTAAAGAGTAGCTTTTTACTCGGATTTTAATTTAAAGTTTTTTAGAAGTTTTGTAATTTTGAAATGGCAACCTGCCTTCATTGTTTACCTTAAAATTATTTTAACTGTAAAAAAGGTTGTTTTTAATACACAGTCCAGGATTTCAATCAGTTGACTGATGCTACTGTGTGAGTTAGCATGCTTAATTGTGAATGTTAAATGTACTCTTTGCTCTTCATTATTTTAGTTCAGTTTAGTCTGCTGCTATAATGGCCACAAAATTTTGAAAAGGCTAGATAAGGATGAAAGTGCAATGAAATTGGCATTAGAGTTTGGAATGGACAAGGCCACAATAATCAAGTGGAAAAAACTGTGCAAAGATTGAGCAGTTTTGTGTCTCTACTTCAGAAAAATTGGTTGAAAATCGACAAACAGCAAGGTCCTCAACATTTGACAAGTTTGATGAAACCTTATTCACGTGGTTCAGTCAGGAAAGAGAAAGGGGAACACCCCTAGGTAGACCTCTTGTTAAAGAAAATTTTCTCTCTGCTGACCGAAATATGTTTGGATTAAGTGGACATTCGGATTAGTGGGACTGTACTGTATAAAATTCTAAACAGAATGAGAGTTGAATCAAGCTTTGAAAAATGTATTAAATTTTAAATAAAGTACTTATTTAAAATTTAATACTTAAAATCAAATAATTAATATAAAAATAAAATAAAATTAATATTTAAATAAATACTTAAAATCAGATACATGTTTTGAACATGATTCAAATATGGTATTTTTTTGAATTTTATGAATATATGAAGATTTCTGAGTACAAATTATTTATTTTGAAAATAAGTTATAAGTTTTCTGAGTGAATTTTTTTAATTTCAGATGATATAATTATACCAGAAAGAATAGAAAGGTAAATTGTCAATTCAAACTTTCCATAAGTTTTTTAAACAATAAAAATACAAAATATTGCAAAATTTATTCAATAATTAACTAATAATGAACATTTTTAGAAATTGAATATTAGGGAGATCATTATAAATAGTAAAATATCACAAAAATCTGTCACAATTGAATACATTTGAAAAAATAATGTAGTTTTTCTTTTTAATTTAAAGCCATTAAATTTAAAAACTAAATAAAATATAATTACAAATATGCATATAATTAAATAGAAATCTATAATTAATGCCATATTTACAATAATTATTTTAATTTTACTTGATTATATATAAAACTATATTTTGTATATAAATTTTAGTTATAAATTTGTTTTCTTATAATAATTGAATGGAACATAAGCTTTGCTTATGCTCCATTCAATTAATTCAATTATGCTCCATTCAAGCATAAGCAGAGTTCTGTGTAAGAAAATACTTTATCTGTGATCAAAGTTGAAAGCATGACCACTCAACATGATTTTTTTGAAATATGTGCTATATTTATTAAATTGATAATATTTGAAATATAAAATACTAGAATTCAAAAGCCAATATTGTGACAAACCCAGAATTTTGAAATTCAGTCTATGGACCGATTGCCAATTGTAAGCTAGTTGCATACTACGTGTCAATCAACTTTCTGATTGCTGTCAATTTACATCAATTTCTATAACAATGTTTTATTTTGGATTTAGATCAGTTTTGAAGCCTTTTTTTACACAGTTTTAGTTTTCTATGTTGTGGAGCTGTTTCATTTTTCTAGAAAATACCTAGTTTATCTTCACTACAGTAGCTTTAATTTTTCTTTAAGTAATCAAATTTTTTGGATATAAATATTCATTATTTATCTCTTAATAAATGTCTTTATTTTAAAAAATATTTATAAAATATGATTTTAAGGTTTTTATATATTAAATTCCTCTTTTTTTTCATTCTCTAATAGTATTAAAATAGTGATATATTATGTGGGAAGGAAGAATGATAGCATTTAAAAAATAATTTAAAACCAAGGTAATTTTTTAATGAAAAATTGATATAAGGTTTAAAGAAAATAGAAATAACAAAAACATATTTGACATTTTTTTTTTATAGAAGATAAAAAAAGGTTGAATATGTTTTTATCTTCTATAAAAAAAAAATTCTATTTTAGTATTATCTATTAGTCTGTACAGGTGATCTATAAATGACATCACGAAGAGTATTTTATATATATTTTTTTAATCTTGACTATTCTTGTACTCCAACTAATATAATTCCTTTTAATTTCCATTTGATAGCACAAATTCACAATATGTATTATGTAAAATCAAAATACAATATTAAACATCTATACAGGATATCCCAAAAGCCTCCATACAGTGACACAAATCAAGCCCACCAGTAGATGAATAAATAAAACCATTGAACACTGGTAGTTGGTCATTGGTTTGTGTCTGACCAATGGGTTGGTCACCATGCAGTGTTCTAGGTGTTCTTCAAATCATTCCAAGACTTCTAGAAAAAGGAAATAAATAGAACCAAATAAGTTTTTGCATTAGAATCTTATTTAATTCTTCTATTATCACATGGTAGAGAATTTTAAAAATCAAATCTATTAATTTTGTACAAATTTTCTATGACTTTAAAGATTTGTAGTAAAGTAATAAATTCAGTTTCAAAATTCTGAATTGTATATTAATAGAATTAAATAGGACTCTAATGTAAAAATCTATTTAGTTCTAGCTACTTCCATTTTCAAGAATTTTTGTAAAGGGATTTTCCTATAGAAAAGTATTAAATTTTTATGACATAGGATCGACTTACTTTAACCAAATAACTGGAGTGCTTATGTTCAATAACTGCAAATATTTTTGAAGTCCCTTTTGGGCTCTTCCTCAGACTTCTACCCTTATTCCATACAAACTGGTCGTTAATATTCAAACTCAATTTGAAAGCTATTCGACTTAGGACACCACACACATTCGTTCCAAGACTTTTAAATATCAAATAACACGATGAGTTTTGAAATGCACATGCATTCCACTTTACATACAAAATATAGACATGGATATTTTGTAAGAGAAATGGGATGTTCCCCATGTCTGTTTCGTATTAGATGATTGGCATGACTCTGTTGTTATCAGGAAAAGGATGATGTACAGGGGCAAGACACTACTAATTTGAGGTTGAGATCATATATTTTAAATTAAATAAATTAAAAAGATGATTAAAAATTGCAGCCTGGCATTGTGACAATGTCATAATAAATAATTGCTCATATTAATAATAATTAACTTCTTAACACACCAGGATGAATGTAAAATCAACCTTACTTAAACCAAATAACCAGAGCAAAAATGTTTTACTATTGCGAATGTTTTTGATGCCCCTTCTGGGTTCTTCTTCAGGCTTTTACGTAAGTCCATTGCAAGCTGTTCATTTAATTTTTGAATTTTATTTAGTAGGCATTCGATTTCTGATTCAAAACATGCATGCATTCCAAGATATTCAAATATTGGATATAAGTATGATATTCCAAATGTGCACTAGTTTCAATTTAAACCATTATAAAACCAATATAAAATCAAATTCTATCGTCCATTAGGACTTCCCATGTCGTGGAAAGCTACATTTCTTCTTTAAAATTAATGCATGTGGACTTGCAACCCACCTTAAATATTTCCATTGCCTCCAACACTTTGAGGTGATCATGATGTGGAGTGATGAGGATGATATGTGCTTCATTAAAGTCAACTGTGATGTCCCGGTCTGTCACATAAGTTGAAAGGGCCATTGTGCATTTATTGTGTAGTATGTCTGATTTATGCTCCTTTAATTTTACCACTAATGAATGTTTGGTGGAACCAACATAAACCATTTCTTTATCACATCTGCCGTCACTTAGTGGAACCCTGTAGATCCCTGGTAATCTGTCCAGATTGGGATGGTCTTTTCCATTCCTTAATATGCCATAAATGGAGGGACACCTCCTGTACGCTATATTGATCTCACACTTCTTGGCAATTGCATTATATATTGATTTAAAATGCAGGCTATAAGTGAGGGGCTCCTCTTCTTATCATCTTTTTTGTTGTTCGGTATTTCCATCCCACTCGATGCTGCTACTTGCATATGTTTGTAGTTTTCACATAACCTACGTATAAGGTTGGTGTATCCATGCTCAATGGCTATCCCTTCTATATTTCTTATTTCTTGCATTAACGCCTGTGTGGAGGAAGAGTGTGTGAATGCTCTCCAGACCAATGCTCTGAAGGCTGCTATTTTATAAGAAAAGGGATCACACGATTCTATTGGAATATATGTTGCGATAGCAGTTGGTTTTTGATACACAGCAGTGTGTATGTTCGATCCTTTAATTATGATGTCCACATCCAAGAAGTGGACTCTATTCAGGCTGTGTTGTTCAATCTCAACAAATAGACCATAGGAATTGTCATTCATTGCATCTATAAATCGTTTAAGATCTGGTTTCGTCCTCCAAAAGATGATGATATCGTCAATGTTGATTTTAATAATAATTTTCATAAACATAAATATAACTAAAAGTATTGGCAAAGTTGGTTAAACATGTTTTGTTTTCTGAACTTCTTAATTTCAAAATATTTAATTAAAAATTATATATACTGAAATTGTAATATTAATTTTTTATAAATTCTGTAAAAAAAGTCTGTTATATCTGTTAGTTAATAAATGTTAGTTCATATTTCACATTATTTTATCAATTATTCTCAAAAAAATAAAAACCTATGAGATAAATAAGTTGATGTATGATACTAAAGTTTCAGCTATCTTTTAATTTGTATTTAAATAACATTTTTATGTTTAAGGGAACCAACTGATATATTAAAAGCACTTGCATCAACTGTTGGAAGAGTAAGATGCATTTTATTTTATTTTTAGCTAATGTTTTACATTTATCGTATATAGAGCTTTTGATTTCTATTTCAGGATTATACTGCACCACATTATAAATATCATGATGATCCATTTTTAATTCCAGTTAGCAATGTCTCTAAAGTTAGTGAACAGATCATTTAATTTATCTATCTCTTTCTCTTTCTCTTTTTAATTGAAAAGTTTTATGTTACTTTTATAAAAGTTTATTAAATAATTTCTTTATTTAGAGAACTTATGCATTAGCTAAAGAATCTGGAAAGAAAGCTGCACGATTTTTTCTTGAAAAATATCCAGATTCTTTTGAAAATAATCCAGCACAACCTGTTATTGAGGTAAATTCTTACTTTAAATTGACCACTTACATACATATGTGGCCTATTTGAATATTGATAATATATATATAAAAAAATCTATATATATACCATATATCTCGGCAGACAAGACGATAGTTGAATCATAGAAAAAGGCCCCCAAAATCGAGGTTCGTCTTATAAGACAGATACAAAAATGATTAGATTGAAATTTATATAAATTAAAACTATTATAAAAAATGGACAAACCGTAATTATTTACTAGTAGAGAGTAGGGTATGTGCACAAAATAGAATAGCCCATACAATGTTTATATGAATAGTCAATGTCATTACCTGAATGCTGAATCAGTGTGAACGTTTGGAACAATCATGAGGTAGTGCTGCCAGATGCAAGAAAATAAAATTTGTTCATTCGAAAAATTACAAATAAGACATAATTCCGTATATGCTATACAGTATTATTATTTGATGATGATCGCTGATCTAAACTAAGTTCATAGGCTGTTGATAGTTTGGAGGATAGTCTTGTAGGACAAATATATTGCTAAAACTATAAGACTTCGACGAAAATTTTTGCCTCGTCTTATCTGAAGGTTGTCTTATCTGCCAAATTATACAGTATATATATTGATTTTTTATTTAATTATAACAAAACTTATCACTTAAATTAAATTCTGCTTACATTCTGTTATCAGGCATTTATAGCTCCTGAGAAAATAACTGAAGATACTGAAGTTACAGAAATAATGTTGATTAATTGTATTAAACAATATGAAGTGAATAATTCAATTACTGTATATAATAATCTAAAAAGAAAAGGTTGGTTTCTGTTTTTTTTTAATTTTAATTTAATAATTTCAATAGTCAAATTTTATTTATATTAGGTATAGAAGTTAGTCAGGAATCTGAACAGTTATTATTGGAGTTACTTTGCTTTTACAATGGCCAAGAACCACCACCTGAAGAATATTTAGAAGTAAGTAATATAACTTTTCTATTTATATTTCTACTATATGTTTTTCATTTAGCTCTATTGAGATATGATATTGTATATATTAATAATAATTCAGATAATTTATTCTTTTGCTTTGTTTTAAGATTTTTTAAAATTTATTTGAGATAAGATTATTAAGATTAAGATTATTTAAGATTAATTTGTAAATCATAATAGAACTAAAATGTTTCAATATTAAAATATTAGAAAATTTAAATTAATTTTAAATTAAAATTTATTAAAAATACAGTAAAATTTGTACTTTGCAATCACTAATGGTTCCAAGCAAAAGTCATCTTTATGGGAGGTGGTTGCTTAGAAGAGTTTCATTGTATATTAATAATTACACAGCATGGATATAATTTTTTATTATGAAAATTTGTTTGCAAAACTTCTTTAAAAGGTCTTTTTTACAAGTCATCATAGATTCTGCCAGACCTACAATGAGGGTGAGTACATGGTGATGAGAGACAAGATGTGACATGTCCATATTAGTCCTTTTATGAAAATTTTTAAACTGATCTAGCCTTGAATTTTGGTAGCCAGAGCAGCAGGCTGATGACTTTGCTATCTTGGCTATTTAGTCATCAGCATGATATTTGAATATGTTACATTTTAAAATTATTTTATTGTTATGAAAAATATTATTTTTTTATTTAAGAGTATTTGAAGAAACAGATTGACATATCATTATTGGTTAGAATCTAAAATTATTTATAATTTTTTCTGATTTAGTCTCAATGGCTGCAGCGTAAAGGTGATTCTGAAACTAGAAGATTATGGAGGTTAATAATATATATTTTTTTAAAAATTGAAAGGAAAATTTTTGGAAAATAATATAAATATTTACCAGTTTACAATTTAATTTTTTTTTGTAGAAATTATTTACTGTGTACATTAGCATTGTTTATTTTTGATTTTTATTTAATAGACAAGATAATTTAGCTGATCAAATATTTAATGACATGAAAGAAAAAGATGCAAAAGCATACTGTGCTTTTATTCAAGGTCTTTGCAAGGTATGCAAAAATTTTCATTTCATAATCTGTATATGAATTTTTATATTTAAATATATATAAATTTAAAATAAATCATATATTTTACAATTTTTTTAGTATTATCAAGCAAATCGAGCTTACAGTTTATATGAAGAAATGAGAGAGAAAAATCTTTGTCGTAAGTAGTAACAATTTTTTTTTATTGAATGTATTTATAAACAAATTAAATTTGAACTTTTTTCCTTCAGCAAATGTAGAAACTTACAACTCTTTAATTTCTATTTGTCCATTCTTGAAAGAGAATTCGGAAGCTCGATGGGAAATGGTTAAAGTAATTTTATTCTTAATTAATGAATTTTAGAATATTATATGTTGATTATTATGATATTTATGAAACAAATCATTAAATAAAAATAATAAGACCAATAAATTATGTTTAAAGTGTAATAGTATAAAATATCACTTTAACATTGAAAAGATGAAACTGATAAAAAAAAAGTGGTAGTTAAAAACATAATTACTGATGAATTTCATATTATAACTAGATTAATATAATAATAATCTATCTTTTGTATATTTAAGTTTGTAATATAAAATTACAAAGAATTTGATTCCTGTTCATTTGTAAAATTTGTTTCTCAATTTATTTTGGATGTAAAGTTTTTGTAACTATATAAATTATTATTATTATTTTTATTTTATTTTTTGTTTTTGTTCAAAAATATAACAGCTTTGATAATTAAGAATTTTATGTTGAAGCCTAAACATTTTTGGATTTCTTCAACATACATTGGCCAAATTGTGTCATTGCTTGTATGTTAAAATATCCATAAAAATCTAATTTTTTAGGTTTTTACAACATTACTTAAAATTATAACAACAACATGAAAATGATATGCATCTGGTATTAACTTAAGAATCCATCATTCTCATTGGACACAAATAATTTTATCATTATGTAAAATTGAACATTGTTCTTTTTGTAGTTTCAATAAAAATTCAAATAGAATGCAGTTGAAAAGAGACACCCCCAAAATTGTGCTTAAAGTAATCCTTAACTTTTTAGTTATCAAAACTGTTATATTTTTAAGCATCAAGCCTGAAATTATTTCAAAATATATTTCTTATTGATTTTTTTCACATTTATATGACTTTTAATATAAAATTTTTCATTTAAGTCTTTAAAAACAAGTGTAAAATTTACTTTGAATAGCAACTGTTATTTGAAATGGCTGAAGAAGGATTAATGCCAAATTTATATACTATGAATGCTGTTTTGGATGTTGTTAGTAGGTTTGGGAGAATACAAAATGCAAAATCTTTGAGTCTGGAAGTTTTGGCAGAAATGAAACATCTCAATATAGGTAATGAAAAACTTTTTAATGAACTTTTATGTTTAATATAACTGTAGGAGTGAATTAAGAAATTATTATGTTTAGTTGAAAAACAACAATCAGTTTTTTAATAATTTTTTAAATTAGTTTGTCATCTTTTAACAGATTTTTTTGTAAAATTTATATAAACATATCTTTCTTGTTAAAAGGAAAAGTATAATTACATTTTTTGTCAAATATTTCTTTCTGTATTACTTAAAATTATTATAATTTTGAATTTTTTTCAGTTCCTAGTCTTGGAACTTGGTATTATATGTTGACAATATTTTGCAAAGAAAGTAAGTATACACTGATATTAATTTAACAATAATAAATTCATAATGTCAAAGCAATAAAACAAGCAAAATTCTGCAATTTTTTTTTAATTACAGAAGGCCCACCTAGTCCTATACTTTATGAAATAATGGAATATATTGAAGGAAAAGAATTTGAAATTTGTCATCCAAAAGATGGTATTTTTAATACTTTAAATATGATATAAACGTTTATTGCTATTATCATTATAAATTTTTTATACACAGTCAAATTTTGGTTTCCAAACATAATTAATTCCTAAAAGTTGTTTGAAAACTGATTTGTTCTAAAACTGAAATTTTTCCATAAGAAGATATAATATAAAATAAATTAATCTATTCCTGACCCCAAAAACAAAGCTTTTTTTACCTTTTCGGCTGTATTTCATGCATAAAGATGCCTACAAATGCAATGTAATATTATACATAATATTATATTTTAATAATAAATATTATAATATATATTATAATATTAATAAATTTTTATTATTTAATATAACTTAAGCATATTTATACATGAATTCTTGGATGTCATTTATATTACATGAATGTCAGTTAACATGATTTTTATTATATAAATATTCACAATATGGAAGTAACAATAAATGTCCACATCTTGTCCTTTCCCACAACCTCAGGAACAAAGCAGTCTATATTTTTTAAAGAATATTTGTGAATTTGGTGCTGCCACCTGGAATTGTATTTTAACATTTCTGCATAATGTGGTGGACGAGAAGTCTCAAAGACAAGGTTGACTCCACCCGTAAAGACTGTTTTGTTCCTAAGGTTGTGAGAAAGGACAAAATGTGAAGACATTTATTGTTGCTTCTATATTGTGAATATCTATATATTTATATAATCCTTGACCCTTTTAATTAATTTTTGTATTAATTGAAATATTTTTAAAATGGTTTTTATTAATCAGTTTGATTTAAATTCAACTGTGGTTCATACTGAAAAACAGAAGCATTATCTTTTTTGCATGCACATTGAGATGTAATTTAAATAGCAATGTCATTGGTGATTCATGTCATGACATCTAATGATGTGAGGTTATCTCAGTGCCACTAATGACTGAATCAGTAGTCCTGTCATTGATTGGTTGAGCCGTCAACTGTCTTTAACATAGGAAGTATAGGGAGTTGATTGTCTGTGTCTTTCTAATCTGTGGCTGGCTCTTGCAAAGTAGCTAGCTTATTTGGCAACTGAGTTATCATATGGCAACTGGTACAATTATAAGTTCAAAATTCTGTTCATGAACTGAATTGTTCGAAAAGTGAATCAGTTGAAAACCAAAGTTTGACTGTATGTATAAAAATTTATATATAAAGTAAACAGAAAATTTTTATAAAAATTTGGAAATTAGGATAATTATAAAAAAAGTAAAAGTTTATGTATTTTTTTTTATATCATAGTCTATTAATAATTATAAAATATCTTATCAGGAAAATTTAAATATTAAACCATAGTTCAATATTTGAATGATTTTCAATTAAAAATACACACACACACACACACACACACACACACACACACTGATAAAAAGTTATACATCCAGATAAAATTATCTGATTGTTGCAAAACTTGACATGCAGCTTTTTATCAGACAGGTTTGTAAATGATCAGAGTTATAAAGAGTTAGTTTGATTGTATATCAAGAGTGCTTTAAAATTGCTACCCTAGTATCCCTATTATAGCCCATTAGGAATTCAGCTGTTCCATTTGATTAACAACATTTATTGGTTTGGTTTTATATGTAATTTTACTCTGGTATTCTATAAGAAGGCTTAGAGAGGCTTACTGTGTTCAGAATTTTCTGTGTACCTATAGGGTCTTCAAACATCAAGTATGCATGTATGATGCAGTCAAAGACATTATGTAGAGCTGATGAATTTGAGGAAGGCCACATTATCTGGCTGAGGGAAGCAGGATGGCTGTTTCACCAAATTGCCTGCCATCTGGGCTGTTCTGACTTGACTGTGTGGAGGAGTTGGGCAGTGGATATGTCAGGGTAAACAAATACAGTTATAGGCTCTAGATTTTTCAAGTGAAATGATTGTCTGATCTTAAGACAAGCATGAGCAATTGCAATGGTGTCTTTGTCCACCATCCAGAGACAGGCCTTGCTACAGAACCATGTTTCTTCCTGTACTATTGACTGATAAATTTCTATGCATGCAACCACTACATGTCCTGCCATTAGCATCTTATCATCATCAGCTTTGTTTGCAATGGTGCCATGACAAAGAAGCATGTACTGCAATGGACTAAAGCAATTCTATCATCTTTAGCAACGAATCCTTGTTCTGTTTGGGAGCTGATTATCAATGTGTTAGTGGAATAACCACTTTGGAGTGCTTTAATCCTACTCTTACTGTCGAAACACACTGCTCTCATTTCTGGCATGCTAGACTAGGGAGCCATCGTTTATGACAGTCTGTTATCTCCAGTAATGGTACAAGGCACATTGATTTGCACCTCATGTTTCCTTTCTTGGCAGATCTGCAGTCACTTTTCAGCCAGATTAACACATAGCTAGGGATTATCACAAATGTCTCAATCACATCTGCACCCTTCCTTGGCCTGCCTGGTCTTCAGATTTGTTGTCCATTGAGGAAGTTTGGGACCAGATGGGATGCCAATCTCATTCAAATACTAGTGTAAGGAATCTAGAGAAGCAATTATGGGCAAATCTGTGTCTTTATGCCTCCATGGCTGATCTTATTGGCACATGTATCCAGGAAAGAGAAGGTCCTACAAGGCATTAAACATTTGTTTAAAATTGTACCATTGTTTTGTGTAAAATTGTTCCTCTGCTGTGATATTGTAATCACTTATTACTATCATTATTATGTTCACACTAATAAACTTTCACTCAATTCCATTGCTGCTCTTGGTGCATAAGTCTTTTTTTCAATGTGTTATATATGTTTAAATAGTATATCAAAATATTTTTTTATAAATTAATGAATAGTTTAAATCAAATATTTTATTTTAATTATTTTCTTTAACAAATAAGCAGTGAATAACTATAACATCAAATTTTATTCTTAAACTACAGAAAAATTTTTAATTTGTGAGTTGAAAAAAATTCAAATTTTATATATATTGTCTATTAAAATTTTTTTTTGACTTTCTAAAAAAAAAATAATTTGATATTATAAGTTATGATTTTAAATTTTATTCAGTCCTGTGATTTTTTTTAAAAATATTGTGGTAATTTATTATAGATCACTCTAAATTTATAATAATTTCAATTAAATTAATTTGGTTTAAGATTTAATGTGAAACAAATGTAATAAATATATTGTATAAGTAGCAATATATATTGTTAAAAAAACTACATTGTTAATAGAAATTTATATTTTTCTTTTTTTTCAGTATATTTTTTTGTTACAGCTATGGATGTGGTAAGTTTTATAATAAGTATATAATTATTAAAAAATTGTAATTTAATAAACTATTGTAAATTGTTTTTTATTTTTTGGTTTCAGTGCTGCTATCATCTAGTTGATAAAGAACTAGCATATAGAATTCATGACCTATTGCAACATGGAAATAATTATATTCTTATTGGGGATTCATATAAAGAATCTATTTTTTAGTAAGTATTGGTATGACAACTTAAAAATTAATTATTTGTTTGTTTATAGAAATTACATATGAACTTTATTTATAGTAGACTGTTCTTTCAATTATTATGTCATACTGAGAATATTGATATTTTGTTTGAAAACTATAATAAATATGTACCCAATGTAAGTAATATTTTTCTATTAAATTTACCACATCATTCAATATAAACTGAATAAAGTAAATCTGAAAATCTTAGATTTATACACCAGAACCATCAGTGATGGAAGAATTAATTAATGCTGTTAATTTGGGAGGAGAGTTTCATTATCTTCCTCAGTTGTGGTCAGGTATGTCTAATTTAAAAAAAAATATATATATATTTTATATATATATATACATATATATATATATACAGTAGAGCGTCGAAAATTGGAGTCAATTGGGGACTGGGGTTGTTCCAATTAGTCATTTGTTCTGATTTCCGACTTTGTACGAAAAAATATATTAACCTGTCCGATGGTCAAATTTTTCTCCGTTGCGTGTTGCTTCATGTTGAATTTTTCTCCGTTGCGTGTCACTTCGTGTTGAATTTTTGTCGATTTTAAGCCTAACGAAAATTTTTATAATAATAATCGAGGCTATCGTATCGTTAAAAATTATTTCTGCATTTTGTACAAACAAAATAAATATATTGAAGAATATAAAAACATGAAAATTATACTTTAGAAGTAAATCTAGTATCAAAAATGTTCGATTCAGCATGACACAGTCCGACTGAAAATCGTTCTGATTTCCGGCCATTTCGATTACCGACGTTCCGATTAACGACGCTCTACTGTATATATATATATATATAGATATCCAATCCATACTAATATATATATAATATATACAGTGAAACCTGCTAATGTGAGCACTGAAGGGACCAGCTCAAAGTGATTATCTTACACAAGTGGTCACATTAACAGGTTTCACTGTATGTTAGTATAGATTGACCATATGAAAAATTTTTAATTTTATATTCCTGAAGTCTTTGTACTTTCCAAGAAATTTTCTTAATTTATTAAAACTGAGATATTTTCTATATGACTTATGTACAATATTGAAGACTAACTACAAAAAAAATTTTTTTTTGAAGTCTTCTGAATTTTCATTCACAATCCAATCCACAAGAATATCTAATGTCAAAGGAACTTTTAAACAATTTACATATGTTGAGCAGAGAAGAACCTATGAAAAAAGTCGACTCTGCTAGTGTTAATTGTGTTCCAGTGATCATGAGTGGATATTCAGAAGGCTTCAAAAATTTTTATCTTCTTAGTCTTCAATATTGTACATCTTTAAAACTATATTTCTTCATGGACTTTTTAATCTTTATTTTACAATGAGTTATATAATAAAACAGCTTTAAATAGTAAATTAAAGTTAAACTATTAGATATCAAAAATGAACAAAAAAGTATTGAAATTTTTAAATTAAACTATGCATTCCAAAAGTAGACGATTTTAAAAATTTCTTCTATTGAACTGAGCAATATGATGTAAAAAAAATAAACAGGAAACAATAAATATTATGAAATGTCACAATGATGGTTATTACTCATTGTTTTTTCTATGATAAAACATTTTGTTTTAAAATAATAGAAAACATTAATCACATATTAGAAAACTACATTTCAACATTGCTTTTAGCATAATGTCCTTGACTTTTCATTGTTTAAAATTATCTTTACATTAGAGAAGTAATGATTAATGAACAAGTTGTTTACTTCTCTATTTATTATTCATTGCTTTCTAACATTTCTATGCTTTTACAAGTCTTCCACCACTTTTTTTTTTTCTTATATATATTATAAATATATTATTAATACTAAGAATAGTACATTTTAAGATATAGGGAGTGTTAAATTTTTTCTTATTCTCAAAACAAATTGAGTCTTTTTCAATTTCTAAAAAGATTTTGAACACAAAATTTATGGCACTAATTTTAGTAGAATAGTTTCTCTGATTAGATGAAACTGATTAATCTAGTCCAGTGCTATCAATTTAGCAATCAATAAAGAATTTTCATGGGTTATTCATGACTTTTTGAATATATTCATTATTTCAAAAATATTAAAAGTACTTTGCAGTATTTCTAATTTAATTTTTTATAAAAAATTTTCTACTTTTATGATTAATTATGAATTCTTATTATTCATTCGTGTTATATTACTAGCTCTGTTTTAGGAACTTTAAAAACTTTGGTTTTAAATACCTACATATACATACAGAAATCCCCCATTAATGCAAATTGAAGGGGAGAGAAAAGCTGAGTTTATATTAACAGGGTTTTCATTACAGGGGTATTGCATTTAAAACTTCATTCCTTTTCCATTGTAGATCTGAAACAAGAAATTAAAATATATTCATATTATAGTATTCAAAGTAGTAAAAATTAAGAGCATTTTTTGCTGATTGGTTTTTTTTTCATGAGGTTCCAGATCAGATTCAAAACCCCAAAAGTGTATGTAAAAATTGAAAGAATGTGAACATAAAAATTTAAAGCAAAAGAATGTATAGAATAAATAATGTCACGATAAGGAGAAATTGCCAATAGAAAAAAATGTATATTGTAAACATGTCAAGAAGAGTATTTTAAAATAGTGATGTAAGTCATGAGCCTGAGACGAATGCGGGTGATCAGAATTTACAGGTGTCTGCTTAGGGAAGTGAATTCTGACATGGGCATCATAAATATGATGAAATGGGAAAATAGAACAAACTTTTTATAAATAATTTTAAATTAATGGAAGAAAATTGTTGTAACAGAATCATTAAAATTTTTGATTGTAATAATATCAAAACACAATAACTTAAAATATGAGAAAAAGGGGTAAGATTCTATAAACAATTCTTGAATGGAGTTGAAATGAAAGATATCAAATTGTATCAAATCAGATGATTGACCTTTCTCATGTCATAATCTGAGTCTTGTTACACCTAGAAACAGATTAGTGACTAATTTTAAACAGAACATATGTGTATTGCATTTCTCATTACAAAATTTATTTATAAAAATATTGTGACTAGTCATCCAATATTCAAGAAAATGTCAAATATTCAAATGAGAATACAGAATGTACTGTATATGTAGCATTATCCCATATATTTGGTATTTCATTTTCAGAACAATATTTGATCACTTGTTTAGATTTTTGTGTTTCACTTTTTTTCTATTTTTTTTTAATTTTATTTACTTTTTCCAATTTAACTTTTTGTACTTTGTAGTTGGTTTCTGCTATAGCTTTGATTCTTTATTAATATCATTCAATCTACTTTACACAAATTCATTTCTGTATTAACTTTATTTTTGTTCAAGTTACATTATAAAAATTTTACTGGAATTTATAAAAATACTTTTTTAATTTCATAACAATCTCATTACAGTTTTTATATTTTGTTTTAAAGATTAAAAATAAATTTATAATTAGTTTATTAAAATTGCACATTGATTAATTTAATTTTTCCAAAGAATTATTAATTATTTATGCAATGTGTTTATGTGAATTTTATATTTATTACGATGAATAACTTTTTAGAACTTAGAGTTAATATTCTTTCTGAGTACCTAGAGACAGAATTCTTTTTACATCTCAGATTACAAGGGAAATTTGTTTAACAAAATCAGTCAAACAACTTTTCCTTGGTATGATTTTGTCTTGAACAGATTAAGTTGATTTTGGCTGATTTTGTGTTTAAAGAGTTAATATTTTGTTTCTTATTCATGATTAATATAAATAGTTTTTAATAATATACAATTCTTATCAATATTATTTCTTATGTTTTCAGTAAGTTTTAAATTAAGTAATTGTCAGTATAAAATATTTATAATAGCATATCACTCTTTACTTAGTTCATGTTTACTTATCAAACATCACATAATATAGATGAAATAAAATATATCATTTGTCTTAAACTGTTATAACAGTTTTAATATAAAAGTGAATAATATCTTGGGATAAATAAGTAAATGTCACATATTAAAAGAAAACTGTAAATACCAAAATATGTTTTATTTCATTTCAGATATTATAACATTTAATCATGCAGATAGAGAGAGAATTGTTCAAAGTATATTATCTGTTATGGCATGTACAAAACAAAATGAAGAGGTTGGTTCATTATGTTTATGGAAGTTAGTTAGGTTTAGAACATTAATTTATGTGATTCTATATTTTTTTAAAGCTTCAAAAACAATTTATAACAATTGCGTGGGATATTAAAGAAAGAATTGATTCTCAGGATGAAAATAGAGTGAATCGTATATAGTAAGTTATGATAATTAAAATTATTTATCTTGATGTATTTTGAAAATTTTAAAATTATCTAATTTTTCATATGGATGAAATGTATTGCATACTTAATTTTCAGTTGGACTGGACAGATGCTTGATAATATAATTGAAATATGTCTTAATGGAAATGATTTAGCTAAAGTTTGGTATGTTGCTGATTTTTCTTTTACAGTTGAATAGTAGATTTTTATTATTTAGTGTTTGTTTTCAATAGTATTATTATTAAAGACTAGATTAATAATTAAAAAGTTTTTTACATTAAATATTTTGAAAAATCAAAGAACACTAAATCAGTATTTTTATGCTAGTATAGGCAGCTGAAAGAAACTAATAAAAATTATTTCACATTTTAAGAGGTTGAAAAATAATTTAGAAAATTCACAAAAAACAACAAACACTACAAAAATAAAGTATCTTCATATTTTGTTCTTGTAAAATACCTCAAGAACTTAATAGTTCTGTGGTGGAGTCAAATTTTTATTAGAGGCTACTCATCTGCCTCAATATACAAAACCTTTAAAAAATTTCCTCTTGTTGATTAAAATTAAAATGGCACAGTCATAAAAATGATAATTTAAAAAGTGGCCAGGACAATTACAAATGGTCATCCTGGTCATTTTTTAAAATATACATGAAACAAAAAAGTTATTTTTGGCTTTTAAGAATATTTATTAAAATCTGGCAATTTCTACTCAAATTGCAATTTTGGTATGATGCTAAAATTATTCTGGCAATATTGACTGCAACATGTGGTACATATGGTAATTACAAACTTGTCTTGTGGTGAATGATTGTTAATTTAAAATCTTCAAATTTAAACAGTGGAAAAGTTAAGAATATATTGTTAAAGCAAGTAATAACTTATATTAAAGATTGGTGGTGCCAATATTTATGAACAGGAGGTCAAGCACTATTTTGTTGAGTGTGTGACAAAAATATTGTGTAAACAAAAACGTTGCATTCAGCAGCATATTTTGAATGATAATAAAAAATCAACTCCAATTACAGCCACAGAAACAACAATTGCTATTGAATGAATTAATAATATAAAATATGGAAGTAAAAAAAAATTGAAGAATATAAAAAGTTTTAGACTTTTCTATATTTAATTTTTAAGTTAAATTTATTTTTTATAAATTTCTTTTTGTTGCTTAAAATCTGCTATATGTTACCTGTAGGGAAATTATGAAGAAATTAGAAGAAAAAGAATCTGAAGTAATTGGGATTCCAAGGTGGGTTCTTAAATTTTCATGTACAATAAAAAAAAAAGAGTTAAAAGATAAATACAGTCAACTCCACATAAGTCATCACCTGGATAACTTGACACCATTGGTTAAGTAGTCAGTTTTCTGTGGTCCCAGCCAACTTACATAGGCATTAATGTTAAAAAATCCTCCGGTTTACTCGTCACCACTGGATAAGTCGACATACTTTTGCTTTCCCACACACTGATAAGTCATCACTCCCTTCTGAAAAAATGAATTTACTCCACACGTGTGGTGTGAACTCTTTTTTTTTTCAGGAGTGGAGTCGATTTATTTATGAATACATAATTAATATATTTAATAATATAATAATATATATATACATATTAATAAAAACGTTTTAACATTTTATGTATTTTTGTGTATAAATAACAACAGATAAACAAAAAGAAAATATACAATCTACATCAACATCACAACAGAATCCAATTTTGCATTTTTTTACGCTAGAGGCATTAAGAATCCTTAGACGTTACTTGCCTTAAAAACATCATCTTTGCAATTGACATTTGTGAAGATGATGTTTTCAAGGCGTTCGTGATTGTTGAAAAAGAAAGTCGAGCCAGTTAAGTACTCAAAACAAACAACACTAAACGAATTTTCAGTTTTTCATGTACAGAGTAATTGTAAATGGAGGACACAGTGTATTGTAAGCCTATACTACTGTATAACGCCTGTACTGTACTACTACTTTCAGTACAGTTTTTCCTACTGTATTTTTTTAACTGTAGTTTTGTGGGTTTTTTTCCAACTTCGCTTTAGTCATCACATCGAATAACTCGACACTTTTTCACTTCCCCTTGGGGTGTCGACTTATGTGGAGTCGACTGTATTTTGATTTTGTTTGATATCAGATTTTGCAACATTATTTTTAAAAAGTTGCAAAAGTTTTTCATTAACAAAAAATAATAATAATAAAATAAAAATTTTAGAGGTTTTTTTTAAAACAATAAAAATCTTGTTCTATCATTCTTGTTTTATTCTGTTATTCTTCATCTAGTGAATAATATAATCAAGTATTTTTGTTAAAATCCATTCATTAATTAAGAAAAACTCATTCATATTTTCCATTATTTATCTAAAATTTATTTATAGAAAACTGCAATCTCGGTTATCGATTAATACTAATTAAAATTTATGGTAATTTTGATACATAAATTCAACAGAATCAAACTCCAGTAAAGAATTAGATTTCTGTTGTTATTGCATTGTACTATAGGCTCTATAATGTTGTGCTTTACTCAAAAAATATTTGAAAACTTCATAATGAATCCATTGATAACAGAAAATCTATATTTCATTATCAGTCATCACCATCTGCTTATAATACCAGACTTATTATACCAGTAATGGAATTAATGCATGTTTAGGAAATCATCATAATTTATTGAGTCAAGAAAAGGTGATGATTTCCTAATCAGGTGATAATTCCATTACTGGTATAAAAGCAGACGGTGATGGGTGGTAATGAAACTGAGAAACAACAAAGGCATGAAGCAAATACAAGAAATAGAAAATGTAACCTTGATTACTATAAGTAAAAATCATATTACAAAGAGCTAGGTATATAATTAAGAAACTTGTATTTTTCCTTATTTGGTTTGTTAGTTTGGATATTTATTTTTATAGAAATTGTACTATACTTTGTGAAAAATGGGGTATCAAAATTGTTCATGAGCTAGCTCCTGTAACTTACTTGAAATAAATGAATAAATAAAATAATATAAAGATTATCCAAGCAATTGAAAATTTTAATTTTAGGTTTATTTTTATAGGTTTTTTAAATGATTAAAGATTACTGAAATATTTTTTTTAACAAATATAAATATTCAATTATCAGTATTCAAACTATTCAATACTTGTTTTAAATAGATTACAATGCTTAAAATATGTCTGTGAAGCATTCCTAGAAGCAAAATCTATAGAAAAAGCCATTGTAAGTATATATATATCTATATATTAATTTTGAATAAAAAATGTATTATTGTATTAAAAATTATTCCAATATATTTTTAGTTTTGCTTGCATTATTCTCTTGAATGCGGATATGGAGAGATAGCAACGTATTTAAAGAACAATATTGATAAATATGCCTTGACAGAAGAACATAAGTAAATAAAGATTTTTGTTTAAAACATTTTAAAATAATCACTCATAACTAAAGTTATATATTAAATAATTTTAAAAATTATTTGAAAAATGAAAAAAATTATTTTTATAACAATAAAAATATTATATACTACATAATTTTTATACATTTATACTAATTCAATTAAAATTAGAAATTTAATATAAAATAATTTTTCTGGTGAAGTCATTATAACTTTATAAAATTAAAAAACATAACACATGCATATGCATTACTATATATATATATATAATCTTTATACCTAACAAAATATTCATTTAAAATAATTATCTTTTGAAATATATACAAACTTTATTAATAGATGTAAAAAAGTTGATAAATCTATTCCTCCAATTATATTAATTACTACAGATTATAAAACCAATTGTTTGGTTTTAGAATCTGCAATAATGCATATATTATGAACTTTTTTTATACTTATTAGTTCAAAATTAGATATTAGACTTTTTTCATTTTATAATCAAACTAATATAGATAACATATTTACAGCGATTAATTATTTAGTTACAGGAAAATTTGTATTTCAATATTCATTTTTGATGTTTTGTGAAAATGATCAATTTGCCTTTCATTATTTTTTTGAATGTTTCTTTACAAAAAAATTAAGAAAACTAAATACAGTAAACCTGTGAGAGGCATAACCTCCCTAAGATGGGAAATTGTAGTTATTTTAGCAATAACATCAAATTTTTCTTACAAAGTACTCTGTTAGGACAGAACTTATAAGATGTGAATGGAAAGCTATATGTGTTATATCTCTGTTATTAATTCATATTAGATAGAATCTGTGAATGACAAACAAGTTTGGCTGAAACAAACTATTAGGAGACGAACAAAGAGTATCTGTCATTTTTCGAGTCAACATAAAACCTCATGAGTAATGTGAATATATCATCATGAGAGCTTTTACCTATTGGCTATACTTATAAAATTTTCAGCATGTAAAAAGAAGAAACTTGCTCTATTTTATTCAGTATTTAATTATGACAAACTTCAGAAAATATGTTTTCTATTTTCATATGTATTTGTGCTATATTTTATGGATGTGTGTCCAAAGTTTATTTCTATTTTCAAACAGCAAGAAGAATGCTATACTTTCTTGATGCAATGACATGTTTTAAAAAGAACCGTATAACTGAAAATGTTGACTACCTCATTATTAATTATACTAGCGGGTGGGCCCGGCTTGCTCGGGCAAAATTAACGATAGTGAAGATTAAGATTATTACATTATAGTCAACCTTACCCATTTTCACAGAATGCAAGAATTGGGTCCCCCTGTTTCCAGACTAATTAGAGAATTTTTAGATTTGTCTAAAAATATGTTCGATTTCCCGCAAAAATGAGAAAAACTGCATCTGCGTCTTGCACGTCGCATTCTCTTAACAATTCCATTGTTACGTAACACTTCCATTGTTGATGGAAGCCTTATTCCTGTCCTTCTCCCCCATGGGGTGGAATTTTGAAAAATCCCTTCTTAGTGTGCATTCTCATGACTTACCCTAACTGTATACCAAATTTCAACTTTCAACTCCTAACCGTTTGGGCTCTGGGCTGATTATTATTATTATTATTATTATTATTATCATCAACTTGTCTCAATTATATATATAGACTAAGACAAAAGCATAAACTGCTCAAAAGTAACAAGCTTGAATTTGATCAATTAAACCATATAAGTCTACATTTTGAGTGAGAAAGCACAAAGTTTCACTTAGAACATATGTAATTTGGTTTTCTCCCTTTTGTTTTTAGTTAAGAATTCAAACTTGAATGTATATTTTATTTTATGTTTTTGCCTTTTCCTTTTGTTTTGAGGTTTTTCAATAAATATAGCAAATATCTAGATTGAAACATGGTAAAAAAAAATATGTTCACATTTTGAATCAGTGACCTTTTTTTTGTTCATCTTATGACAGAAAATCTACTTAAGCTGGAAAGTCTACAGAGTTCTTTGCAACTGGCTTTCACAACTTTCAAAAGTGTCCTTTATTTATGTTTTTGCTGAGCTTTTTTTTTCATTCTAGTTTCACCAGTTTTTTAATGGAATTTCAAGAATTTCAGTCATCAATATCTTCATAATAGACTAGTTTTCATGACAATTCTACAGTCACATGATATCCAGATGTTACATAATGATTAATTAGTAACATGCCAAAATTTTAAAAATTGGAATACTATTTTATAAATACTCTATTTTTAAATGGTTAGGTTTGTATTAATTCATAGACATGAAGTCGTGATAATTATCTGAGATCACGTGATAATTCTATTTTCACATGACAGTCACATGTTAACCTGTACTATGTCATCTCACTTGATAATTAATTGACCAATAATATGTTAAAATATTAAAAAATGGACTCTTATTTTATTAATACCTTTAAAATAAATTTTCAGAAGGGCAAACAGGAGGCAGTCAGTTCTCAAAAGAGCTATTAAACATATGCAAACTCCTTCTAGATTGTTTGGTAGTTTGGTGTTGCTGTTCTCTCATTGTAAATCTAGACAACAAAATGCTGATTGCATAATTCAAAAATGATCTAATGAATTTATTGAAAATTTAAGATACCAATAGAACATATTGCATCACGGACACTAATTTTAATTAATTAATTAAATTAATTAATTAAAATTAGTTCATTGGTTGTGGAGATATTCAGGGTCAAAGTTCGTACTTTAACATTACCTGTGGCTGAGCTCTACTATAGAGTGCTACTGTGCTACTGTACTATGATAATCTTAAGAATGATACTGTGATTTGATAATTTTCAAATAAAAATTGTTTTAATAATAAATTATACAAGTATTATCCAGTAAATAAAGGAACTAAAATTGCATATGTTTAATATAATTCAGAACATATAGATAAACTTCAGAACAATATTATTCTTTATATACCTTCATAATAATTTAAATTTGTTTCACTTTGTATTGGAAAATTTTTTAGAATTTGTTATGAGTGATTACTTTTGAAATATTTTGAGTAGTTTAACATTCTAATAATTATGATTTTTATCATTATTATTATTTTCAGACAAATACTTGAAAAAAATTTATCAGCAACTTCACTGAATCGAGAAGGAAATGATGATGATGATAATCTGAAAATTTAGGAAATATTTTTAATAGATTTTTATATTGTATATAGATTATCATCTTTAGTAATTTAATACATGTGAAACAGTAATTGTTGTTATATAATAAAATGATTTTTGAAATTTAATGTTACTGCTGTTGTTGTTGTTATTGTATGATGTTCCACTGATCATATGTAGTGGTTTGTGATAAAAGTGAAGATAGTGTAGTGATGTAAAATAGTTTAATTTAAATTATTATTTTGGTAGCCTAATAGCGCTGTTTTTTTCCAAACTTATCACATTGACTTCTATATAAAACTGAAGAAGGACGATACGAGTTCAAAATGCATTTTGTTAAAGGTACTTAAAAAGAATTTTAAAAAGTGTTATAATATATAGAAGTCATCATGATAAATTTGGGAAAAAACAGCACAATTAGGTTGCTGAAATAATAATTTAATACAAATCCAAACAAGAAGCTAAATGAAAAATAGTTTAATTTATTTCTAATGTCATCTTTGGACCATGCTCTCTTTACACATATTCTCGTCTGATGAGAAAGCAAAAGAGGGAAGTAATCTGACAATGTACTTTGATGCTGCTTGTCTCCAGGTAAAATGCCAAAGGGAAAAAACATAATAAACTTTGTATTGGGCTATATGAGTAAAAGTACTGCAACAATTATATTGTGAAATATTATTGGTAGACGGTATTCAAATTGCCTGATACATCATTTTCAATATCTTCATGATATAGATATATATTTAGAATATGATAACTCGACATAAATATACATTTTATTATAAATTTTCATGTTAATCTTAGCTAAAAGTAATATGCCTAAAAATAATTTTAATTGAAATACAATATTCTATAATTCATTTTGTATGTAATGACAGTTATCCACATGAGAAGCATTTCAATGAATACAAACTTGCAATGAACTTTCAAATATTATTATTAAATGATTATTAGATAATTATAATCACACTCGCTTTTACAAAAAGAAACAGTCTATTACAGTCATAGAATTTGAAGTATATTTATACTGTAAATATTATGAGTGAAATAGTATAAAAAGTACAATAAAATCATACAGTATGGCTTGACCATCAAACCTCTACCTAATCTCATTGAGCCAAGTTTAGAGCTCAATTTTTTTTTTTTTTAAATCAACGTAATTTACTATTTAAAACTTCATTATTTTAAGATGTAGACTGCATTATATCTTCATTGTGTTTAAGTATATATAAGAAATCATAAATACAATTATAGATGTAATTTAAAAATTAAATTTTATTATTGGTTAATAATAATTAAAAATTTTATTGTTTTTATAATTATTTTTCAATTAAAGGATTCAATAATTGAACACAAACTAGATGGGCTTATAAAATTTCAACATAGGATGATACCAATAAAGTCCACAAACCTAAATTAAAAAAGAAAAATGTTCTTTTAATATTAATATTTAATAATTTTAAATGCATAATTTTGATTTTTTTAAATGTATGTAATATGAAATTATTTAATATACAGCAATTTGAGGTAATACAATTTCATATAGGTTTTATAATAATTAATTTATTGAGTTCAGGCGATTTTTGACTATGGTCTTCCCAAAATAAAAATGGAGTCGATGATAATATTAGGACGCGAAAAAATATATTTGCATGTTAATTAAGAAGTAAGATACACAAAATAGCTTATACGTAGAATATATTTTAGAAACTATATTTTAAACTGTTAAATCTATAAATGAATGATATTTCTGCAAGATATTTGAAATTATACAAAAAAAAAAAAAAAACAAAAATAGTTTTTGAATTTTCGAAGAATTTTCATTGCTTAGTTATGGCTGCGGAGTACTACGCATTTGAGATCCAGCACATCGGCTCTTTTCTTATTCTGGAAAATGCTAAAAATTATTATATTTTCATATAATTTTTCTCTTTTGTATACAGTACTCATTGATTTGATTCGTTTTTCCATATTTTAAGTACGAAAAATTTAAATCCTTACCAAGACTAGTCTAGTTTCACTTAGGTCTAAACAAGGCAAACAAGACAATTACTAAGGCCCAAATTTTAATCAAAATTTAATCAGATTTGTAAATTCACATAAAACGAATAAAATTTTAAGTGTATAGCGAAAATGTGAATGTAACAAATATATTTCGTTCAATGTCACCTCTAAGCTGCGCGGCCGAGCACTGCTCAAATTGTTGCCGCGCACGAGAATTTATGTGCCGCGCAGGCGAGCATGCACACTGATTTGAATTGCTGTTTACTTATTTCTCACTCTGTCTGCAACATCATTGTTGCTACGTATATTTCGATTAAATACATTAAATCATTGACAAAAGATAATATTTTGTATGGAAGATTTTATATATATATGCTCAGAAAAATTTTTCGCTCAGAATCTGCTCACCAAAATTTTTTTTTTTTTTTTTGCTCAGAGAGGTATATGTTCCGCTCATCTACAATAAAAATTAGAGGGAACATTGATTTCGTCCTGAATGTTTTAGAAGTTTATGCAATAAAATTTTTATTTTGGGAAGAACCTGGATCCCAAGTCAAAAACTTCATAAACTAAATTACAATTGAGAAGTGCTTAAAGTAATAAATTTAAAACGTTAGTTTTCTAAATACAGTCGAGTCCGCATAAGTCGACACCCGGATAACTCGACACCATCGGTTAAGTAGTCAGTTTCTGTGGTCCCGGCCGACTTACATAGGCATTAATGTTAAAAAAAACCTCCGGTCTACTCGTCACCACTGGATAAGTTGACATACTTTTGCTCTCCCACACTCCGATAAGGCGTCACCCCCTCCTGAAAAATGACTTCACTCCGCACGTATAGTGTGAACTCTTTTTTTTTCTTTTCTTTTCAGGAGGGGACTCGATTTATTTATTAATATATAATTAATATATTTAATAATATAATAATATATTAATATTATTAATATATATATATGCATATTAATAAAAATGCGTTAACATTTTATGTATTTTTATGTATAAAATAACAACAGATAAACAAAAAGAAAATATACAATCTACATCAACGTCACACCAGAATCCAATTTTGCATTTTCTCATGCCAGAGGCATTAAGAATTCTTAGACGTTACTTGCCAACAATTGACAATTGCGAAGATGATGTTTTAAAGGCGTTCGTGATCGTTGAAAAAGAAAGTCAAGACAGTTAAGTTGCTCAAAACAACACTAAACGAATTTTTCAGTTTTTCATCTACAGAATAATTGTAAATGGAGAACACAATGTATTGTAAGCCTATACTACTGTATAACACACTACTGTATTTTATTAACTGTAGTTTTGTGGTTTTTTCCAACTTCGCTTTAGTCGTCACATCGGATAACTCGACACATTTCCACTTCCACTTGGAATGTCGACTTATGCGGAGTCGACTGTATATAATTATGGGGTTAATCCGAGTGAAATCTTGAGATATATAAAAAAAAGTATCACATAGCAAATTTTGCATATTTTAAATGCATTTATAAAATTGTATAAAAACTAATATAAAATTGTAGTTTTAAAACGTTTAATAGAAAATACAAGAAGGTATTGCAACGAAGGGAAAAATAATTTAAAACAATTTATGCTTGAAAATTCCACTTACTTTGCCCTCTTTGTTTTCTTGAATGCCTAAACAATGCTGAAAATATAGAAATAATTAGATGCAAATGAAATTCTCGACATGGCATTTTACATTTCTCTTCCAGAACTTAACACAAAGCACTAACTTATGACAAAATATGGAACGAGAAAAATGAAGAGCTTATGCAATCATAAAATTTTGAATACTTCCAGACTATAGCTATGAAATTTTAAATAATTAGCAATTTTTATTTCTCGATCGAAAATAAAATATATATATGGAACTTTTAATTATATATTATAATGTTTTTTCAGTTTAATTTTTTGGTGTTTTACGTATTTGTTTAATAATTTTGAAATTAGAACATCGTTATGTTACAGTCGAAACCCGTTTTATAGTTAGAACGCGTTTTAACTAGTTGAAACTAGTTTTTTTTTACTCTTTCCACCCTGTGGGCACTAAGAGGGCCCCTTTTAGAAGGACCATTATGGGTTCAGCCAGGCCCACAATGGAGCGACCGGGTGGTGAGGGACGGGGACCGACATATCCGAACGGACCACCCCCCGAAAAATTCCTGGGGATTATTCGACCCGTTCGGATTCGATCCCGGGTCCCCCAAAGCAGTAGGCTGCCACCTCGACCGCTCGGCCATCCGGCCGTTTGTTGAAACTAGTTTATACTGGATGTCTTTGTTAAAACTAGTTTTAACTCAAATTCATTTTTGACTAGCAGTAAATTCTAGTTTTAACTAGACAAAACGGGTTTTAACAAAGACATCCAGTATAAACTAGTTTCAACTAGTTAAAACGCGTTCTAACTAAAAACGGGTTTTGACTGTAACAGTTATATGTTCAAATAAAATGTTTTATTACATATTATGTTTAATTGGTTTATTGCTGACATAAATACTAGAAAATTGTTAATTTTTTTATTTTTTACTTTTATTCATTAAATGCTAACTAATTAATATAGAACATTTAGTATTAGCATGTTAAATGGCTTTCTTACTTTACGAGTTTTTATAAGAGATATTAAACAGAATTAGATAAATTACGCCCACCATTGGCTGAGCGATTCTGTCGCTAAACACGGAGTTCGGTCGTGCGTTCGCGCCTCGCCGGGACGGGCTGGCCACGTGGAGTTTTCCGGGTTTCCTCCACGTTTGTAACTCTTGAATAGGGGCCAATTTTTCTTACAAAAACTCCCGGAAGGCATTCTTTCCACTCGCGTAACACCGCGCTCCAGAGAAGGCAACGGAGAACCACTGGTGGTAACTTTGGCGCGTTGCTAACCACTTATTAACCTGCGCCAGGTGCTTGCCGACGTCAGAATTCTAATATAGCACGCAGAGAGAGAGAGAGATAAATGACAATTAATCCTACCATAAATTATTCAGGAGAAGCTTATGTTATCATATTTCATCTTTAATTGTAATAATCCATAAGAGGAGAAAGATAATTTTCATGCAAAAAAATAAACGTTTAAGTAAACTTACGTTAGCAGCATTGTATGATCTTCCTTCTCTTTTCAAGTCCATTTTAAATGCATATTCACAACAATTAGAAATGCCGATGTATTCCTGAAACGATTACAGTGTTTTTAAAAATAATATATACAATTTATACAAGAAATATATAAAAATAATACATTGTTTTTATAACATACTAGCTGACCAGACCACGCGTTGTTGTGGCTCAAAATGTATTTATTATAAATGTATAACACTTCCCCGTGGGGGCATTTCAAAAAATCCCTTCTTAGTGTACATTCTCTTGACGTATCATATTAAAATGCAATCAAAAACGCATCTAAAATAGTATAATAAAAGCCGAGTTCTTCACAGTAAGCCTTAATCCCGTCCCTTTCCCCGCTGGGGAATATCGAAAAATCCCTTTTTAGTGTATATTCTGTTGACGTAACCTATTAAACGCAATTAAAAACGCAAAAAAAAACCGCATGTAAAATAGTATAAATAGAAGCCGAGTTCTTCACAGTAAGCCTTAATTCCGTCCATCTCCCCCCACTGGGGGGAATTTCGACATGTATATTATATAAAAACACGTGCGTATTCGAATGCAACATGGTGTCAAAATTTCAAAGGAATCGTAGGAACAAACGAACGTTATATTTTATTTATACATATAGATAGAAAATGAGCTGCTTTAGTCCATTCTCACAGAAAAGCATAATGCCTCACAGAAAAGCGAACTTAGGTCGTCGGAAGTTAGCGCCATCTGTTGGACATAAAAGCCTTAATCCATATATAAATATATTTTTGAAAGAAGGGAAATAGTGGTCTTCACATATGCCAGAAACCTTCGCGGGGATGTATTAAACAACTTCCCAAAGTTTCATGGCAATCGGATAAATGGTGTAGTAATTCATGAAGGACAAACAGACAACAGACATACATTCGTTTTTATATATATAGATGTAGAGAATGCTACAGACAATTTAAGAATTATTTTCACAAATAATTTTAATTATATTTTTGGAATTGTTTAAATCGACAGTACAAATTTAGAGAGTGAGAACAAAATAGATTATACGAAAAGGTTACGATGATATGACTAAAAAGTCATATTATCGTAACTGTTACATCTAATCAAATTGTTATTTTTCAGTTAGAAAGTTAATTATGCTGATTATCTAACTAGCATAAAACAGAAACAGTTCTATTAGAATTGCATCGCAAAACACAAAAGTTATACAGTCAAAAATAAAAGTCATTCTCCTTGGCTTCCTTCTTATTGAAATTTTGAAGTATCTTTACAAGAAGTTGGGTTGTTTTCGGTTCAGTTTGAACTGCTTCTTAACTTTCTAACTAGCGTATAAAAGTTTGCAAATATAATTTTTCGGATTCTATACTCTTGTCAACGTTATTATTCGTAATTAGATTTCGTAGAACTTAGTTAGATTTCGTAAGAACTTACAAGTTACAAATATGAGGTTCCAGACGGAGATCGAACTTTTATGTTTCGAATGATGAAAAACTAGCGAGTTAGTTAAGCTCTCACTTTTCAGAATTGAACAAAGCTTCACTTGAGTCTAGCTTAAACAATAAAAGTTCTTTCCAACAAACGGAAAACAAAGGGTTTCAATTGCGAGGAGAATATCAAAGTCGAAGGAATTTTAGATGATCGGGAATCAGGTCTAGTCGCGAAATTGACCTCTCCCGCACCCAGAAAGGTTTCAAATTATCCCCAGGTGACGAAGGAATACCAATCGGTACGAGAATTGAGGGAAAAACTGATAAAATCGCACTTTTCAAGGACACGAAGTTCTTTGCTCCAAGATTTTGCTTTGTCATAAAAATCTGCTGTTGGACCTTTCATCTATTTCGGAGAGACGTTCGTTTTCCCGGAGTTGATCTTGCTCTTCAAGCTTTAAGAACTATTCTTTTCCAAGCTACAGTGCGCCCCGGGCCTTCGAATCTGCCGACCATAACCGAGGAACTTAGGAAGACACTCTTGGAAATATTTGTTACTTTACCCGACTCTATCCTTGTAAATTTGAGTCGATGGAGACAGAGATATTTGGCAGAAAACCTTTAAACATTTTTATTAAACGGGAAGAGATGGAAAGCTTGTCTCAGTGCTAATTTCATGCTCGCACACGATCGTCACGATCTCTTGAGCATCCCGATCATCGCACAAAGTCAGCAAGCCTTACACAAATTCAATAATAATTGATACAGTAATATGTTAACATACTGTTATATTGGTTGTAGTTTACTGTTACGATGTAGTTATTACTTTTAAAATAATTAATAAAAGAAGGAAAATTTATAGTCATAACATCGTAACCGCTAATTGTCACTTAATTTCATTATTCAGAATGAAATTCTAGATTAGGAAGTTATAAATAATTCTGAATATATTATTTCGTAATCAAACAGGGAACTTACATCATGATTCAGGAAACAAACTTTTTCAAATTTCTCGTCTATGGACAGAAGTTTTCCCGTCTCAACAATTGCATTATAACAATTGTCAAGTATCTCAAGACTGAAAATATTTAAAATAAATTATTTCCAAAAATCCATTATTAAGATAATTTAATTAATACAATATTAAAAAATGCAATAATTCATTCTTACTGTGTAAACGCCAAGATCTTTAGCACAAGCGGGTGGTGATATTCTGTCGTTTAAAACTATTTAAATGTAAATAATTTTAATCGTTTTACAGGCAGAGAATTTGTTTTATATATATTTATATAATAATTAAAATTTCATATTTAAAATATTTTTAAAACATTCCTTACCACAATATCGATCTAACATACTCTTCGGACAACTCGAATATAATTTTGTTTCTAAGCTATTAACTTGGTACAAGGAAAAGCAAACGAAGAAAATGAAACCTACAAAATGCATCTTCAAGGTTTTTAAAAGCTAAAATTTTCAACTGTGATCTTATATATTGACACGAATCATTTTATAGGACGAGATTCATGATTATTCATCGATTGAAAGTAATAAATAACTTGCTTTGGGGATAATATTATTTATTCAAGGACGACATCTTCGTCTTTAAAGTTAATAACTGGACTTGTTTTAAAGTTTGCTTTTTTTCGACATCTGATAAAAAAAACTTTCTTATTAAAACTGTTCTTCGTGTTTAGAAATGTTTTAAACATTAAATAATTTCAGGTAAAAATTATTTGAAAATAATCTCTCCTTATTTATATATTATAGGAGCCGATATTCCCGGCGTTACTCGGTAGAAAAATAAGAAGAATAAGCATTAAAATTAAGTTTGGTTAATTTAGGCCAGCTGAAATTAACGGCGTTATTTCGGCGAAGTGCGAAATTCAATTCAAAAAATCACTAAGAATATGATTGGCGGATCGCACCGCGCTTTCATTAATTATTATGCAATGCTTGCTTATAAAATAATGCATTAAATTTAAATGAGCAGAAAGTGTCAAGTGGATAAGCTCACACGGTGGACGGGTTTTCATGGTAGACTATTTTCTTCACGGATGTAGAAAGTAAGTAAAAAATTTGATTCGAATTGATCAAACAGTTTAGAAGTAGGAAGTATTTATGTCGAAGTTTTCAAAATTCGAAAATTTCGAAGTGTAGAGAACAATCAAAATTTCCAGAGAGATCTTTCCATCTTGGAGACCAACAACAGAAAAAAAGATCAATTGGTAACTATTGTTAATTCAGTATGACGTCGCAAGAAATGAATCACTTATTGATTATTCTTATGATTTAGTGATTCACGTCATTAGCACAAATACAAGTATTTAAATAGGCTTAATTTTTAAGTTTTGACTAATTCAGTATAACTCAGAAGTTAGTGAAAATTGGATGTGAAATACCACGGATTATCTCTCATTTAATATTGAAAAGTTCTATGACCTTGCCTCGAATTTTGTTATGTTCTACGTGATTTTTGTTTTCTAATTTAATTCTATTAAGTTAATTTGAATTGTTTTACCAACCACTTAAAATATAATACTAAAGTTCTCGAGAAAGTATTGAGACGATCAAAATACCTTTAGTGAATCTTATTGTTTATAGGACCTAATTCTATGAGATAATATGCATAGCCTAATTTCAGAATATTTAATTTCATTTTCATTTAATCATTGAGTAAATTTTTACATTATGTTTTCTTCTTTTACATGGCTTCTTAAATGTTACACAGGAGAATTCGGGTTCGGTCCTAAGCAAGACTACCATAATTTTTTCGTGGGTACATAAGTCCTGGTGCGAATTGGTAGACCCCATTTTGTGCCAGATCCGCTGTTAATGGCGCAATTACGGTCTCTTATATACATTTATAATACGCTAAAACTACGCATTAATTAATCAATCTAACTGCTTAGAAGACACTACGGAAGACATATCTAAAAATAGAGGGCATCAAAATTGCTTAACCATAGTGAAATACAGAGACGAGGATCCAATATGGCCATTATTCTAGAATGCTTTAAATACGACCAGTGCTTGTCAAATTTCTGAAACGATCGTGCTATGTACACGGATAAGTCTTTTTTTTTTTTTCCAAGCTCTCGCGGACAAATATTTCTGTGAAATTAAATAAAAATAAACTCGTAGTAGTTTATTTTTATTTAATTTCATAAAAAATTTTATTATAGAAATAAGTTCAAATGCATTAGAATGAATTAGGAATAAAAATACAATAAAATAATTCGTTCTAAGCAATTTCGAAAAATGGGTTTATAATTTCCCGGACCGATGTCCATCGCCAATTTACTCTTGCTAAAATTCTTACGTTTTTAAATGTTCTTTATATAACGGTTTTATTGAACGTTTCATACACTTATTTAACATTTTTTTATTCATTTATATTATACTGATGGCGCCGATTACACAATATTTCTACTTATTTTTTCTGCTGATTGGCTTTTTTATTCTCACTTCGTTTTAATTGCACCCTGTGTAATAAATGTACGAGGTGCATTCAAGTTATAACACCTCCGATTTTTTTCTCAGGACTGGAAACAAATAAACATGCGGTTTGTTTTAAAATACGCGTGCCCTCGTTGTGAATGCGTGACAGATGTGAAGCTTCGGAAAGGGGTCTAGAATTTGTGCAAAAAATGAAAAAAAATTTTTTTTTGTTTTTAAATAGAAACTAATAATTATAATAATTAAATTTTCAATGTTAACTCAGGATATTATTTCTTCGTAAAATGTTTAGACTATTTACAAAAAATTTTTACATTTCTTGAGTCTTTCTTTTAATCCTTTTCACTACTCCAGAAGTAACAGAATTGAAAATTGTACCATATGCAAATGATGTGAAAAACTATCTACCACCAGAGGGCTTGAAGCAGTTATAAATTGGAAAAGGAGAATATGGTGAGAAGAATTCTTTGTGTTTTTAATTGTAAAGTGTCAGAACCTCTAATAAAAGGCTGACACTGGATCGATTTTAACTTTGTGAATTGTTTACCTATTTTTACCTTTGTAAAAGAAGTTTTTCTTCAAAATAACCATAATAACTGTTACTTCTGGAGTAGTGAAAAGGATTAAAAGAAAGACTCAAGAAATGTAAAAAATTTTTGTAAATAGTCTAAACTTCATTTTACGAAATAATAATTAAAATAATTTTATGTTGTGATAGGAAACCGTGTAACAAAAAAAAACGGGAAAACGAAAAATGAATATTTTATGTCCATAAAAGAACATGTTTGTAAACATTTCCGAAAAAGTCGGTCTTCTTAGGTTGAAACAATAGATTAATTTGAGTGCTGAGATCGAACATCTTCGATAGGGATCGAATTGTCAGACAAGATTGACTCATCCCGCGATCTGGGTTCCGATCTCGTTACAATTCGTAACGAGGGAGGGGCAATTGGAGAGCGGGGACAAGTCGGCATCGACCTATCGGAATGTTCGATCTGGGACTTGAAAGAAACTTATAAAGACCGTCAAGAAAAGGATGTGACGTTCTTGGTTATTAGTTCTTGGTTCATAGCGCTCCTCTCATGGGATCTTTGTGCTCCTGTCCGTATACACCGAAGACTTGTTCGGCGTCCCAGGATTCGTTTTCCCGTCCTGTCAAGAACCAACCCAGGTGCACCTGGTCATCAGTGGTCATCGCTACGAGTTGTACTGTGCGCCCCGGAATTATCGTTCTCCGCTTCATCTCCGGAGGAATCTAAACGACCGCCTGGACATTCGGACTCTCTTTATATTTTTGAAGGACTTAGTTCTCTTCGTTGGATTGGCATTACGCCTCTTTGTCAGCTTAGATGTAAGGAATTTTTATTATTATTAAACGGTTTGACGATGGGGAACCCGTCTCTGAGAATTTCTTTCACTCACACACGTTAGTCGTGACCGCGCGACATCCTGACTAACGCAGTCGGTCGGCTAACCTCACAACAGAGATGGCAGAACTGTACGGCACACGGAACTCTATCGGTAGCGGCGAGAGTGCGGACTGTTTTTGATACTTTAAAATAGTGACATTTTCATTACAAGAACAGCGTGTAATCATTCGTTTTCTCCATTCGAGTGGTGTCACACTGATTGAAATTTATCGCCAGTTGAGCGAGACATGTGATGATGGTGTCATGGATGTGTCTAATGTGCCTTTGTGGGTACGACAGTTCAAAGAAGGCAAAACGTCGTGTGACAACAAACCAAGACAATCTCGGCCTTGCACCAGCCGGTCTGACGATATGATCGAGCGAGTGGACAAAGTTGTTTTGGAGGATCGCCGAATGAGTGTGGAACACATCGCCTCCAAAGTTAGCATTTCCGTAGGATCTGTGCACACAATTCTGCATGAAGACCTGAAAATGCGAAAAATGTCCTCCAGGTGGGGTGCCACGAATGCTGACGGACGACCACAAGGCTGCGCACGTGGCATGTTGTCAGGCAATGTTGACACCATCACCACATGTCTCACTCAACTGGCGATGAATTTTCAATCAGTGTCACACCACTCAAATGGAGAAAACGA
Organism: Centruroides vittatus; assembly: GCF_030686945.1. Taxonomy (NCBI): domain Eukaryota; kingdom Metazoa; phylum Arthropoda; class Arachnida; order Scorpiones; family Buthidae; genus Centruroides; species Centruroides vittatus. The sequence goes on from NW_027122214.1 coordinate 1,865,659, forward strand.
ATGATTAAACGCTGTTCTTGTAATGAAAACATCGCTATTTTAAGTATCAAAAACAGTCCGCACTCTCGCCGCTACCACTAGAGTTCTGTGTGCCGTACAGTTCTGCCATCTCTGTCACGCATTCACAAGTGCACGCGTATTTTAAAACAAACTGCATGTTCCTATCTGTTTCCAGTCCTAAGAAAAAAAATCGGAGGTGTTATAACTTGAATGCACCTCGTATATAACCTTGAAACATTAAGATTACGACGACTGAATTAATTTGGAATGTATTATAAAAGGTGTCTTCGTTGTTTCCTTTCGAATGATTAATATACACAATGAGGAAGTGAGATGAAAAACGACGTTAAATAAAATTATTATACAAAATGAAAATCCTATTTTTAACTTTCTAATGTAAATGATCAGATGGATAATGTAAATTTGGCTTGCAAAACACAAATCGGTTCTTGATAATCATCAGTTATAAATTTATTCCGTATTTTAATAAATATTTTTTCTAAAAATATTTCTTTAAAATAATTTATTTACATAAATTTAAATTATATGCTCACATTTTATCATTCTCAAATTTTCTGATATAGAGGGTGAACCAAAAGTAAGTTAAAATAATTTAAATAAATATATCTCTGTTAACTGTTAAAACCGGTTTGGAACAACTGCGAACTGTTTCTGATTCGGTCACTTCACTGTAATCGAATAATAATTTATTTATTTTTCTTATAATTCTTTTGATATTAAAGATTAAATTTGGAGATCTTTCTGCCTCCGGAATATGCTTCAAATGACCTTGTTGGTTCTCTGTATAAATGGCCTTGCCAAAATTGAACTGATTTAGAATCTTATTTACACTGTCATTGATAAGTGAAGATGTATTTTGTCACGAATAAAATAATTTTATGTGAATATTTTGCAGTCGCGCATTCAACTCATGTCATGCAAAATATGAATATCAACAACAAAATAAAAAATATTAATAATCTGGAAATATCAAACTAACCTTATATAATAACAATAAATGGTTTACTCCATTTATACTATTTATATAAAAATTTATCGTTTCTTCCTTATAATTTTTAAACTTGCTTTCCAAACATATTTTTGTAAAAAACAGCTTATATATTTTTTGAAACTTTCTATGGGCTATTTAATTCTTGATAATTTTTTTCTTCTTTTTAATTCATAAATATTTATTTATATAATAATTTTAATAATAAGAATTATATGTTCTATGCATTAATTTTAAGTTTACTATTTATTCCTTTTATTTAAATAATTTTTCTATGAGTATTTTTGAATAAATAAATAAAAGCCGTTATACAAAACAAAAGTATTTGTTCAAATAAGTATAATCAACAAGATGTAACGCTCGGGTTAATAAAGTACCTTTCGCAGTCATTGTTACATCCGGCGTTATTAATCGTAAATTTAAAAAATGTACGTCGTAAAACACATTTTAAGTTAATTATCAGAATGCTCATAGACTACGTGGAAGTATGTCCTCGTAAATAGCAAGTTTATAGATAAATGATTATAATTAGTTTGGATTATTTGGTTACGGCAAGGCGTACGTGGGCGATGTGCCGAGAGGAGTTTTATGGAAAACTGATTTCTATTTTCATGTTACTAACTTGCAGAAAACCCGGAAAACTGTACAGTATATGGCCAGTCCGTTGGCAATGTGCGACCCAGACCAACTATCTACCAGTGCAAAAGTTTCGCCTCCACACGAGTGTTATCAAAGTAGTAATATAGAGCGTATAGAGAGTCTATTAAGCGCTATATCATTGTTGCCGTAACTAAATGAATGTAATATTTGTTTTTTTAAAATTATGCTCCTTTTTATACGAATTATATTTAGTTATTTTTAAAACATTTTGCGCTACATGTAGCCTAATTCATGCAAAAAGAAATTAATAGATATATGAAAATCCAATCATTATTTTGGAGTGAGATTATAACGTTATTTAAGTTAGAAGTATGTTAAAGTAACTGCTCAGTATCGTAACAATTGGTCAAAGGCATAGGAGTGTATGGCAAACAAACAAACAAAGAAACATTCTCATTTACTGTATATATATAGATAAAAACAATTAAAATATTATTAACCTTTCACACTTTTTAAGATTAAAAAAAAGGAAAATATATTTAAACACTGCATAGAATGATTCTCTATCTGCCTATTTCATATATACCAATCTTTTCTATTCTAAATCCTTTGATCAATTCGAATCAAAATTTTTTTTTTACTTGCTCTCTACAACCGTGAAGAAAATATTCTATCATGCATGTCCACCATGTGATTTTATCCACTTGATACTTTCTGCTCATTTAAATTTAATGCATTATTTTATAAGCAAGCAGTGCATAATAATTAATGAAAGCGCGGTGCGATCCGCCAATCATATTCTTAGTGATTTTTTGAATTGAATTTGGCACTTCGCCGAAATAACGCCGTTAATTTTAGCTGGCCGAAATTTTAATTTTAATGATTGTTCTTATTATTTTTCTACCGAGTAACGCCGGGAATATCGGCCCCTATAATAAGGAGAGATTATTTTCAAATAATTTTTACCTGAAATTATTTAATATTTAAAAAAATTCTAAACACGAAGAACAGTTTTAATAAGAAAGTTTTTTTTTTTATCAGATGTCGAAAAAGAATCAAACTTTAAAACAAGTCCAGTTAAAGACGAAAATGTCGTCCTTGAATAAATAATATTATCTTGAAAGCAAGTTATTTATTACTTTCAATCGATGAATAATCACGAATCTCGTCCTATAAAAGGATTCTCGTCAATACATAAGATCACAGTTGAAAATTTTAGCTTTTAAAAACCTTGACGATGTATTTTGTAGGTTTCATTTTCATCGTTTGCCTTTCTTTGTACCAAGTTAATAGCTTAGGAACAAAATTATATTCGAGTTGTCCGAAGAGTATGTTAGACCGATATTGTGGTAAGGAATGTTTTAAAAATATTTTAAATATGAAATTTTAATTATTATATAAATATATATAAAACAAATTCTCTGCCTGTAAAACGATTAAAATTATTTACATTTAAATAGTTTTAAACGACAGAATATCACCACCCGCTTGTGCTAAAGATCTTGGCGTTTACACAGTAAGAATGAATTATTGCATTTTTTAATATTATATTAATTTATTTTAATAATGAAATTTTGAAAATATTTTCAGGGTCTTGAGCTATTTGACAGTTGTTATAGTGCAATTGTTGAGACGGGAAAACTACTGTCCACAGACGAGAAATTGGAGAAAGTTTGTTTCCTGAATCATGATGTAAGTCCACTGTTTGATTATGAAATAATATATTCAGAATTATTTATAACTTCCTAATCTAGAATTTGATTCTAAATGATAAAATTAAGTGAAAATTAGCGGTTACGATGTTTCGACTATAAATTTTCCTTCTTTTATTAATTATTTTAAAATTAATAACAATTTTATTAAAACTGCATCGTAACTGTAAACTACAACCAATAGTACAAGAGTATGTTAACATATTATTGCGGACATGGGCAAATGCGGCTCCGAGAGCCGCATGAGGCTCTTTTTGAGTTACATGCGGCTCTTGCTGAAAGTGTTAATTTCTGCTTTTTATCATTATTTTTACAATTTTATTTCCACAATTTTGTGAAAATATGTAATTATATATATGTAATGTTTAGTAATTTATTTCCAATTTGGTGCAATAAATTAAATTGACATTTCAAATCTATTCTTTGAAAACAAGTTCTCGACCCAGATGGGGGACACCCTTTCCTTCCCTGCCTTACCATACTATCCGCCAGGACAGTACAGAACTGCGGCTCCCATGCATTTTGCAAAACCTACATTTCGGCTCCCACTGAACTCTTGCTTGCCCACCTCTGTATTATTGTATAAAATATTACGAAATTGGTAACTTGTTCAGTAGCGTTGACAGAGTATAAGACCCAATTATATTTAGCAACTTTTATAAGCTATTTAGAAAGTTAAGAAGCGGTTCAAACTGATCCGGAAACAACCCAACTTCTTATAAAGATACTTCAAAATTTCAATAAGAAGAAGCCAAAAAGAATGAGTTTTATTTTTGACTTTTGAGTTTTGTGATGCAATTTTAATAGAACTGTTTCTGTTTTATGCCAGATAGACAATAAGCATAATTAAGTTTCTAACCGAAAAATAACAATTTGAATAGATGTAACAGTTACGATAATATGACTTTTTAGTCATACCATCGTAACCTTTACGTTTAATCTATTTTGTTCTCGTACTCTAAATTTGTACTGTCGATTTAAACAATTTTAAAAATACAATTAAAATTATTTGTGAAAATAATTCTTAAATTGTCTGTAGCATTCTCTACATATGTTATAAAACCAATGTATTAATTTTATATATTAATATTTCTTGCATATACTATATGTAATTTTTAAAAATACTGTGTATTTATTTTAGGAATATATTTATTTTAGGAATTTCAATATAGCAAAATGTACTACTTTTATATATTTCTTGTATAAATTGTATATATTATTTTTAAAAACACTGTAATTGTTTCAGGAATACATCGGCATTTCTAATTGTTGTGAATATGCATTTAAAATGGACTTGAAAAGAAAAGGAAGAGCATACGATGTTGCTGACGTAAGTTTACTTAAACGTCTATTTTTTGCATAAAAATTATTTTTCTTATGAATAATTTATCATAACAGGATTAATTGTAATTTATCTAATTCTGCTTAATATCCGTTATAAAAACTCGTAAAGTAAGAAAGCCATTTAACATGCTAATAGCCTAATACTAAATGTTCTATATGAATTAATTAGCATTCAATGAATAAAAAGTAAAAATAAAAATAAAAAAACAACAATTTTCTAGTTTTTCTGTCAGCAATAAACCAATCAAACATAATATCTAATAAAACATTTTATTTGAACATATAACGATGTTCTAATTTCAAAATTATTGAACAAATAAATTAAACACCAAAAAAATTAAATTGAAAATAAGCATTGTAATATATAATTAAAAATTAAAACATTTTATATCTATATTTTATTTTTCGATCGAGAAATAAAATATGCTAATTATTTAAAATTTCATAGTTATCATAAGTTACTGCTTTGTATTAAGTTGTGGAAGAAAAATGTAAAAAGCCATGCCGAGAATTTCATTTGCATCTAATTATTTCTATATTTTCAGCATTGTATAGGCATTCAAGAGAACAAAGAGGGCAAGGTAAGTGGAATTTTCAAGCATAAATTGTTTTAAATTATTTCTTTCCTTCGCTGCGATTCCTTTTCTTATTTTCTATTAAACATTTTAAAAGCACTATGTTTTATTACGTTTTTATACAATTTTATAAATGCATTTAAAATATGCAAAATTTGCTATGTGATTCTTTTTTTCATATATCTCAAGATTTCACTCGGATTAACCCCATAATTATATATTTAGAAAACTAACATTTTAAATTACTTTAAGCATTTCTCAATTGTAATTTAGTTTATGAAGTTTTCGACTTGGGATCCAGGATCCAAAATAAAAATTTTATTTTATAAATAAAAACTTCTAAAACATTCAGGACGAAATATAATTGTTACAGTTTACCTTTCGGTCTTCTTGGAGAAAATGTGAAATTACATTCACATTTTTCGCTATACACTTAAAATTTTATTTGTTTTATGTGAATTTACAAATCGGTCCGATTAAAATTTGAGCCTTAGTAATTGTCTAGTTTGCCCTGGTTACACCTAAAACGAAACTAGACTATTCCTGGTAAGGATTTAAATTTTTAGTACTTAAAATGTGGAAAAACGAATCAAATCAATGAAAATACAAAAGACAAAAATAAAATGAAAATGTAATAATTTATAGCATTTTCCAGAATAATAAGTGAGCCGATGTGCTGGATCTCGAATTCGTAGTACTGGGCAGCCATAACTAAGCAATGAAAACTCATATTACATGTTACACGACATTGTGTTACCGTTTTGTGTTTTTTAAAACAATCAAATTTCTTGCAATGATATCGGACATTTCAAATACATTATAACAATTTTACATACAATTTTCTAAAATATATTTTATATATGTCATGTTATATATTCTACTTCGCATTGAACATAAAATCATATATCCCTCGCGTGTGTAGGATAATGAACCTAGACTCCATTCTTCTTCTGAGAAAAACTATAGAAGATATACTAAAAAATTATTTAATCTTTATAAATTGATTATTATAAAACCTATATAAAATTATAAATTACATTACTATAAATTGCTACATTTTAAAGATATTTATTACTTAAAAATTCGAAATTATGCATTTAAAATTATTAAATATAAATATTTAAATTTTTCTTCTTTAATTTAGGATTGTGGACATTACACATATCATCCTACGTTGAAATTTTATACATACTTCTAATCTGCTATCATTTTTTGGATCCTTTAATTGAAAAAAAAAATTAATTTTTGTTATCTAATAATATCTGTTTATATGCACTTTTAAGTACTGAAGTATCGTATAACTGAAGTCAACTAACGGTCTGCACGCTTCTTCTATTTTGTGAGTTTTATTTACTACTAATTTTATTATCCAGTTGTTTTTATGTGTTGGAAGCGGATATGAAAATAATTTAACTTTTATGCTTTCTTATATTTATAACTATAAGCTATTCCTATAAAAGGTTCATTCACGTAATTATTTCTACTTAATAATTTTCTTATTTGTTATCTAAATTATTCAATTTTTTACATTTAAATTTAATTACAGCTTAGAAAATTTGTTTTTGCAAACTTTCATATCTTATGTTTCATAATGACATTTTTTCCCGAATTTCTTAGTTTTATTAGCTGTAGTCCCTCCCTTAAAAAGCACTTTAGATCAGTGTTTCTCATACTTTTCGCTCACGTGATCTAATATATTTGTTTGTAATGATTACGCGATCCAAATTGTTATAATACAAAATTTTTTAAAAACCTGGTGAATTGGAGTCACTGTATATTAAATAACGAAATAAAATTGTGCATTATTGTAATAGCCTGCGTGAAATATAACATCGAGTGCATTTCTATTAAGAGCAGTTCGGGCGAATTTCGATTTGTAACAAACAATTTGCTTCAATTTCAGTTTTTATTATTGAAATTTAACTATTAAAAAATATAAGACTGGCGATTGTAAACAAAACGGACTGTTTCAAAGTTATTCGGGAGTCTATTTTACTTTGAAAAATATTTTAAGTTTTTTCTTTTTTATAAACTTCATGAACCCTTTTTTAAAATGTACAGTACTTTTCAGATTGTAAACAATATTTTGCCAATTTTATTTTGTATATATATATATATAAAAGAAAAGAAAAGAAATTTATTAAAAATTATTTATTAATCCGCTTGTTCTAAAATTCATCCGTTATTTATTTGTTATAATTTATTGCTATGTATATCCCCTCCCTTAAACCTAAAATTTTTAATAAAATATTTTCAAAACTATTGCAAATTAAATGCCTTTATGACTACGACCTTACATAAAGTATGATGTTATTCAAAATTAAAAAGTGAAATTAAGTTCGTATACACACATTCTATTATCTTAATTTTATTACTGAATGATAATGAGAATTAGAAGAAAACGCGTGTTAAAAATTTTCAGTAGTAAACAGATTTATGTATTGTTGCTAGTCCTTGTAATATTTGTATTACTGAAATATTCTATAAGTATTTATGCGGAAGATAGAATCGGATTTACTTCGGATTTCATGCACATTTCTATTTCTCGATTTGTTTGTTTATTAAGTTACGTCAACGCAACACTTCGGAGTTTTTCCTAGGACGGATGCCTTCCGGGAGATCTTTTTAAAAGTAACTGGCCCCTATTCAGGTAATACAGACGTGCAAAAAACCCGGAAAACTCCACGTGGCCAGCCCGTCTTGGCAAAACGGAAACCCAGGACCGATCTTCCAGTGTTCGGGGAATGGAACCGCTCGGTCACTGGTGGGTCTTCTGTTTCTTGATATGCACTATTACGTGGACGAGGAGTATTGAAATTTAGCTGTCTTTTCTGTGTAAACCTTTCAAATTTAAATTTTCAAATAACGTATTCCGCCATTAAAAATGAAAACTCTTCAGAGTATAATTTCGTATACGAGAATATCTGGAAATTGAAACATTTAAGTTTATTTCAAATTAATTTATCTTAAAAATGCATAACAAAATATTTCGAAAGTTGGTGTAAATTATAAGCGATACATAGCAATAAATTATAACAAATAAGTCAGTTGGTGTAAATTATAAAATTTAAAAATCTCAATATTATTCAGTAGTTGACAGCATAAATTTTTTAAAATTCGGAAAGTTTGTTTTATCCAAATTGTGCTAATGGTCATGAAATAAAAACAAAAATAAATTATATTTATTTGATAAAGTTTATTTCTAATAAATAAAATCAGAATAGATGGTTTTTAAGTTTGTATAAAATAATAAAATTATAAATATCAATACAGGACTTTCTCAGAGAAACAGAAAAAAAATTTCGAAATATGAATAGAGAAAGTCTTTAAAGTAATATTTACATTATAAAAAACACTATAACTAAAATTATAAATAAATGTAATTTGAAAAATAAAAATTAAGAGACGTTTTGTGCTTTATTATTGAAAATCATATTCAATTTCCAATATGTAATAATAAAACTGCATAAAATACACTACGATAATAAGAATAAATAAACCAGCAACGAGTTGCTCAACTATCGTTGCACCATTTTAAATTTTAGTGGCGCCATCTGTTATCATATTTTATTAAAAAAAATTTTTTTATTATAATTATTATAACACCAAATGTTACCCGCGACTTCGCCCGCGCGGATTTTTCAAGCAAACACCATTTATGTTCAGTATTTTAACAACAACCATAGTAATTGTTATATAACACCTACCGCTGAGAATGATGAGAATTGCTATGAATCCAACGAACTGTTTGATCAATTTTCTGGAACGTTTACAAGCGTTCTATAATCGAACCAAAATGCAATAACAAATTCGAATTTAAAACGGTTCCAACATTTGCTTGAAAAATCGAAATATATAAAAATATTTATAACAACGTCTGAAATGTTATCAATTTAATACACCTAAATACTCAATGAAGACAAAACAGAGTTGAAAGCAAAAAATCGCATCTAAAATAGTACAATAGAAGCCGTTCTTCAGGTTAAGCCTTAATCCTCTCCCTCTCCTCCCCGCGGGGGAATTTCCAAATATCCCTTCTTAGTGTGCGTTTTCATGACGTACCCTAACTGTGTACCAAATTTCACCTCTTTAGGTTCAGCGGTTTGTTCTGGGCGATGATGAATCAGTCAGTCACCCAGTCAGTCAGTCAGGACAAGTAATTTTATATACAGTATTTAAATGGAAAAAGCTTAATTTTGAGGGTAGGGGTGGGTTTTATAAAAAAATTGTAAATGATATTTACAAGTAAAATCGTCATTAAGTCCGAACCTACTGGAGATACACACGACCGTCTTTATCATTCCACCCATCGACCTTTTATCACGAAAATTTAGTAGCATCAATCCCCCTAATAAGCAAATTTCACTGCAAAATTTCAAAAATTTTCGACAAAAAGCACAGGAGTAATTAAGCTTGAAAGGGGGTAAACAACATCGTGCCTCCATCATACACTAACATCCATAAATACAAAAATTACTCGCGAATGTTTTTGTATTTCTCAACGTTTCAAGGTCTCCCCAGTCCAAAAGTGTAAAAATCTTGAGGGGACATTTTTTGACTGATCGCCATACTTTGCCCCTGTTATAAACATCCGAAAAAAAGTGAAAATAACTGAAATCGATAATAAAATCCTGAATAAGTGGTGGTATGCTGTACGTACAGTACGTCTGCATAATGTATAGTAAAGTACAGTACATCAAATACCAAGTAAGTGAATGTACTGAATTAAGATTTTATTGATTAGCGAATTTATTTATACGCATTTAAAATGTTAAGAATTTATCTAAAGAATTTGGTGGCATTCAGGCTTTAGTTTAGAATGCAAAATTTCCGCTAGGCTTTCTGAAAGTAAGCCTACTAAATAGCAACAGTAGCGAGATTGAGGCCGAAGTTTTAAACGCGAAAACGTGGGTTAGGTTAGGTTAGTGGTGTTTGGATTTGTGGTGTTACACTGGTGTTTGGAAAGTCAGTGGAATCATGCTCGACATTCCAAACGCCATTATCAAACTTCTAGACTTACAGGAAGGCGGCACTGAACGTCCGACGTACAAGTTTTCGTGTTTAAAACTTCGGCCTCAACCTCGCTAATATGGCTTGACCATCAAACCTAAACCTGATCTTATTTAGCCGAGCTTAAGGCTCATTTTTTAAAAATTAACGCAATTTATTTACTTCTTTTAAACTTAGTTACTTTAAGATGTAGACTGCATTATATTTTCATTGTGTTTATGTATATACAGTAAAACCTGTCTATGGCGACCACTCACGGTTCCTTCAAAAAGTGGTCTTTTAGACAGGTGGTCGTCCAATACAGGTGGTGCTCTAATACCGCATTTCCGTTCGTATTTTGCGCACTTTTTAGCCATTTCCACTAAACAAAACTCGGAATGAGCAAAAATAAGCGAATTTTTTCAACGATGGAGCTATATTGGTATTGTATTTTATTCTTATCGGATAACTCGATTTACAGGAATCGTCGTGATTTTATAAGACAGATTTAATATCAATATTTTAAAGATTAATACAATATTCGCATTTTGTCGATTATGATGCTCACTTTTTTTCTGAATTAATTAATTCAACTCGGTTCTTTTCGTTTGCTCCTCGGTTACGTGTATTACGTCATCGATATACGCGTCGTATCTCTTCATCACTTTGGTTGGTTTTCGTTAGTTTAATCTTATTTTTTAATATTTAATATTTTCTTAAGTACAACATGAAAAATTATTAATTAATAATAAAACAATTTTATTATTTTTTCTCATAATACGATTTCATTAGATTCCGCCATTGTCATTGGACAATGGCGGAATCGAAAAGAAAGGTTGCCTGTAAAACTGATTTTTGCGTTAATGCGTTTATTGTTTTTTGAATATTTTGCGTGCGAAAATTACTTGGATATTATTTTTCTAAAAATATCGTGAAAATAAGGTAGGTTGATACAGAAACTATTCGCACATGTACTGTATGTGAGCGTAAAAAAATAAATAAAATAAATTTTATCAAACGATGAGATCAGCGATTAAGTGTATCGTGTGCAATATTTTATACCCCTAAGCCAGGAAGGGGCATGGGTGGGCACGGCCCCTCAGTTAACCAGATGCCCCTCCTCAGAAAATTACAGCCTCTACTAGGCCCCTCATAACAAAACCCTGGCTACGCCAATGCCCCTAAGGAAAATACTGTAGATCTACGGTAAAATAAATTTCGTTTTTCCACAGTTAAACTTTGCAGCTAAATTACCGTTCTGATAAACCATTTTCACTTCCTCTGATAACTTTAACACGATCTTCTAATGACAGCACTTTGCATTTCTTTTGTTTTTCGGACAATTTCAACCAAACTGAAATGAATTTCCTTTGTTGCTAGACTAATTCATTAATACCTGCACCTAATTTCAAGGGTGGGAGAGTGGGTTCCAACAAGAGTTTAGACTAATTCATTATATTAGGAGGGGGAAACGTTGTTGAGATGGGTTCGAACAATAGTTTAGACCAGATATTCGCGGAAGTGGTCGCTGATTACAGTTGTTGTATGTTGTTTCGGATCAAAAATCGATGCCCACAGTCGCGTTACACAGGTGGTCGTTTAATACGGGTAACTTATACGAAGACTATGTATAAACTATTCCGTGCCAGAAATTTTGCCCGTTTTGACAGGTGCTCGTCGAATGCAGGTGGTCGCTTAAGCAGTGTTTCACTATATATACGAAATCATAAATACAATTATAGATGTAATTTAAAAATTAGTTTTTATTATTGGTTAATAATAATTAAAAATTTTATTGTTTTTATAATTATTTTTCAATTAAAGGATTCAATAATTGAACACAAACTAGATGGGTTTATAAAATTTCAACACAGGATGATACGAATAAAGTCCACAAACCTAAATTAAAAAAAAAAATGTTCTTTTAATATTAATACTGTATTTAATAATTTTAAATGCATAATTTCGATTTTTTAAATATATGTAATATGAAATTATTTTATATAACATATATTTACAATTTCATATAGGTTTTATAATAATTAATTTATGAAGTTTAAGCAATTTTCAATATGGTCTTCCCAAAATAAAAATGGCGTCGATGATAATATTAGGACGCGAAAAAATAGATTTCCATGTTAATTAAGTAGTAGTACGTAGTATATATTTTAGAAACTATTTTTTTAAACTGTTAAATCTATAAATGAATGATCCTTTTGCAAGATATTTGAAATTAGACAAAAAAAAAAAAAACAAAAATAGTTTTTGAATTTTCGAAGAATTTTCATTGCTGCGGAGTACTACGCATTCGAGATCCAGCACATCGGCTCCTTTCTTATTCTGGAAAATGCTAAAAATTATTATATTTTCATATAATTTTTCTCTTTTGTATATAATATTTATTGATTTGATTCGTTTTTACATGTTTTAAGTACGAAAAATTTAAATCCTTACCAAGACTAGTCTAGTTTCGCTTAGGTCTAACCAAGGCAAACTACTACAATTACTAAGGCGCAAATTTTAATCAGACCGATTTGTAAATTCACATAAAACGAATAAAATTTTAAGCGTATAGCGAAAAATGTGAATGAAATTTCACATTTTCTTCATGAAGACCGAAAGGTAAACTGTAACAAATATATTTCGTTTTGAATGTTTCATAATTTTTTCTTTATACAATAAAATTTTTATTTTGGGAGAAACCTGGATCCCAAGTCGAAAACTTCAAAAACTAAATTACAATTGAGAAATGCTTAAAGTAATTTAAAATGTTAGTTTTCTAAATATATAATTATGGGGTTAATCCGAGTGAAATCTTGAGATATATGAAAAAACAATCATACAGCAAATTTTACATATTTTAAATATTTTTATAAAATTGTATAAAAACTAATATAAAATTGTAGTTTTAAAGCGTTTAATAGAAAATACAAGGTATTGCAACGAAGGGAAAAAATAATTTAAAACAATTTATGCTTGAAAATTCCACTTACCTTGCCCTCTTTTTCTTCTTGAATGCCTACACAGTGCTGAAAATATAGAAATAATTAGATGCAAATGAAATTCTCGGCATGGCTTTTTATATTTCTCCTCCAGAACTCAATACAAAGCACTAACTTATGATAAAATATGGAACGAGAAAAATGAAGAGATTTGAAAATCATAACAGATGAGAAGAAATCAGTAAATAAATTAATCCACTTGTAAAGTGAAATTGTGTTGCTTCTTTATTGACAAATTATCACCGAATAATAAATGTAAATTGCATTGCATATACTAAAAATTGATTGTGTTATTAACTTACGCAACCATAAAAATTTGAATACTCCCAGATTTTATATGTATGAAATTTTAAATACTTAACAATTTTTATTCCTCAATCGAAAAATAAAATATAGATATGAAATTTTTAAACTTTTAATTGTATATTACAATGCTTATTTTCAGTTTAACTTTTTTATTTTTTAATGTATTCGTTTAATAATTTTGAAATTAGAACATCGTTACATGTTCAAATAAAATGTTTATTTCATATTATGTTTGATTGGTTTATTGTTGACAGAAAAACTAGAAAATTGTTGTTTTTTATTTTTATTTTTACTTTTTATTCATTAAATGCTAATTAATTCATATAGAACATTTAGTATTAGCATGTTAAATGGCTTTCTTACTTTACGAGTTTTTATAACGGATATTAAGCAGAATTAAATAAAGTACAATTAATCCTGTTATGATAAATTATTCACAAGAAAAATAATTTTCATGCAAAAAATAGACGTTTAAGTAAACTTACGTCAGCAGCATCGTATGCTCTTCCTTTTCTTTTCAAGTCCATTTTTAATCCATATTCACAACAATTAGAAATTCCGATATATTCCTGAAACAATTGCAATGTTTTTAAAAATAATATATACAATTTATACAAGAAATATATAAAAGTAATACATTTTCTGTCATTGTCAAATTTATGCATAATCAAATTGTCTGTAGCATTATACAGAATGCTACAGACAATTTCACAATTATTTTCACAAATAATTTTAATTATATTTTTAAAATTGTTTAAATCGACAGTACAAATTTAGTGTATGAGAACAAAATAGATTAAACGTAATGGTTACGATGATATGAGTAAAAAGTCATGTTATGGTAACTGTTACATCTATTCAAATTGTTATTTTTGATTTGAAAGTTAATTATGCTTATTATCTATCTAGCATTAAACAGAAACAGTTCTATTAGAACTGTTATGTTTTTTTTGTGAAACAGTTCTATTAGAACTGTATCACAAAACTCAAAAGTTATACAGTCAAAAATAAAAGTCATTCTCCTTGTGTGTGAGAAACCGGAGGCTCCAGGGGTGTCCCTAGGAACCACTTAATCGGCAACAGTCTGCAAAGACTCCTGACGTTGTCTGGGGACGGTTAAGAGGGCTGATTTTTCTAGTGGTGAGGTCACGGGTAAGTCGACAGGTGTCCGGATTCTGAATTATGGACAGTTAGACCGGTTAACTACTAAATAAAGAATTTATTGAACAGCTAATTCTAAAATACATGAGGATATACAGGACCAGAAGTGTCGTTTCCACTACGGAAGGTATGGAAGACTCCATACCTCACATTTTTGCAGGTATGGAATTGGACCTCAGAATATTGAAAAAATTATTTATAATTTAATGCAAGGCAAGCCAAGGCACTTGCTCTCTGTATGAAAAGAAATTTTTTCCTTGGATGTTGATCATTCGAACTCTTACATAATCCAAAGTATCAAAATTTTTTTAACTCTAAGCAATTCATCACTCATTAGGTAGCTCTAGATGCGATTTTTTTAAAAAAATATTCAATTTAAATAAATTATTTCTTTACTTCAAAATACCAATTATCTATTAAGTTATGAAGTTAAAAAGCTTAGGTTATTGAGTGGGGGGTCCTGCTTTCACAAAATTCCATACCTCAACTTTTAAAGAACCGACATCCCTGTACAGAACTAACTAAAGATTAAATGCTGTTAACATGCGGATAAAATATAGGTTATTTACAAAGACAGCGACGAATCTATTTTCTATGCCTCGTGCCTAAAGTCCCTTTTCTGCGAAGAGAGAGTTCACAGGCCTCTGACAAAATGTGGGAGTGGAGAGCCAAAGTGACGAGCATCGTCTGTATGGAAGCTTGGAGCCGACAAAATGTTTGTCAACCGGAGTCTTCTCCGTTCGCTGGGTCGGGGGATGGCCGGGAGACGATTATAGGCACTATTCCAAAAATAACTTCCTTGGACGAACGCCTCGAGCTTCTAGTGGCTCGGAGTCTTCTATCATTATCGTGGGAAATGAGCCAAGTGATCGTCCGTTGTTTACGATCTGCTCTGCAGGTGTGCGATGACGCAATTTTGGTGAGTCGTTTCGTAACTGACAGTTATTCTTTCGCAACAACCTGTTAACTTTCCACTTGATTGTTGACATCGGAGGTGACACCCGATCCGATGCTATGCGATGGTCTTTTCTATCGGCGGATGTTAATACTTTCGAACGAAAAAAATGTTTAACATTCAAATTTGAATTACAAAGGTTATACAAACATAAGTTCGAGTCCTTATTTCTTTATTTTCTTCCCTTTATTCCCTTTATGTTTAACATTCATTTTAAAATTTCCTTACAATCCGCTGTCTCACATTTGGCTTCACCCCTATCATTGAAATTTTGAAGTATTTTTATAAGAAGTTGGTTTGTTTTCAGTTTAGTATGGACTGCTTAACTTTCTAAATAGCTTATAAAACTAAGTATATTTCTTCGGTCCTATACTTTGTCGACGTTACCAAATAAGTTATATTTCGTAAAAAGTTACAATTTACAAATTCCTTAATAATTGATACAGTAATATAATAACATACTGTTATATAGGCTGTATGTTACTGTTACAATGCAGTTTTTTTTAATAAAATTGTTATTAATTTTTCGTTATTAATTTTTCGTTATTAATTTTAAAATAATAAATAAAAGAAGGAAAATTTTGTAGTTATAATATCGTAACCGTTAATTTTCACTTAATTTTATCATTCAGAATCAAATTCTAGATTAGGAAATTATATATAATTCTGAATATATTATTTCTTAATAAAACGTGGACTTACATCATGATTCAGGAAACAAACTTTTTCCAATTTCTCGTCTATGGACAGAAGTTTTCCCGTCTCAACAATTGCATTATAACAATTGTCAACTAGCTCTTTACCCTGAAAATATTTTAAAATAAATAAATTATGTTGAAAAATTCATTATTAAAATAAATTAATATAATATTTAAAAATGCAATAATTTGTTCTTACTCTAGAAACTCCAAGATCCCTAGTACAAGCGGATGGTGATCTTCTGTCGTTTAAAACTATTTAGTGTAAATAATCGTTTTATAAGCAGTAGAATCTGTTATATATAATAATAATAATTTTATGTTTAAAATATATTAAAAAGATTCCTTACCACATAATCGATCTAACATACTATTTCGACAACTCGAATATAATTTTGTTTCTAAGCTATTAACTTCGTACAAAGAAAGGCAAACGATGAAAATGAAACCTACAAAATACATCTTCAAGGTTTTTAATAGCTAAAATTTTCAACTGTGATCTTATGTATTGACACGAATCATTTTATAGGACGAGATTCATGAATAATCATGAATCTCGTCCTATGATTGAAAGTAATAAGTTGCTTTGGGGATATTATTATTTATTCTAGGACGACATCGTCTTTAAAGTTAATAACTGGACTTGTTTTAAAGTTTGCTTTTTTCTGACATCTGATAACAAACTTTCTTATTGAAACTGTTCTTCGTGTTTTCGAATGTTTTAAAATATTAAATAATTTCATAAAATTTTGTAAATTCTAAAAATAAATAAAATAATTTCCAGATTAAAAACAAGTAAAACTACTCTTTCTTAACCGACTTCGGGCGATTTATTTTAGCAGACAAACAAATAACGAAATAAATACTAAACTTTAATTGCCAATAACTTGATGTTCATTGATTTCACAAAATCCAATTTTAAATCCAATATGAAATAATTTCAGATTAAAATTATTTGAAAATATCCTCTCGTTATTTATATATTATAGTGGCCGATATTCCCGGCATTACTCGGACGAAAAATAATAAGAACAAACATTAGAATTAAAAGTTTGGTTAATTTAGGCCAGCTGAAATTAATTTCAGCTGGCCTGGCGTTATTTCGGCGAAGTGCGAAATTCAATTGAAAAGTTCACTAAGAATATGATTGGTGGATCGCATAGTCTTTAAATAGGCCTAATTCTTAATTTTTTTTATAATTCAGCATAACTCAGAAGTTAGTGAAAATTGGATGTGAAATACCACGGATTATCTCTCATTTTATATTAAAACGATTTTATGACCTTGCCTCGAATTTTGTTATGTTCTACGTGAATTTTGTTTTCTAATTTAATTCTATTAAGTTAATTTGAATTGTTTTAACAACCACTTAAATATAATACTAAAGTTCTCGAGAAAGTATTGAGACAATTAAAATACCTTTAGTGAATCTTATCGTTTACTGGCCTAATTCTTTGAGATAATATGCCCAATTTCAGTATATTTAATCATTGAATAAATTTTTACTTTATGTTTTCTTCTTTTACATGGCTTCTTAAATGTTACACAAGAGAATTCGGGTTCGGTCCTAAGCCAGACTACCATAATTTTTTCGTGGGTACATAAGTCCTAGTGCGAATTGGTAGACCCCATTTTGTGCCAGACCCGCTGTTAATGGCGCAATTACGGTCTCTTATATATATTTATAATACGCTAAAACTACGCATTAATTAATCAATCTAACTGCTTAGAAGACACTACGGAAGACATATCTAAAAATAGAGGGCATCAAAATTGCTTAACCATAGTGAAATACAGAGACGAGGATCCAATATGGCCATTATTCTAGAATGCTTTAAATACGACCAGTGCTTGTCAAACTTCTCAAATGACCGTGCTATGTACTGTACATGGATAAGTCTTTTTTTTTCTTTATTTAAAAAAAATTTTTAATCCCTCGCAAATCAATATTTTTGTGAAATTAAATAAACTCGTAGTAGTTATAAAAAATGAATTCAAATGCATATATATATAAAATTTATTTATTTATTTATTTTTACACTCAAATACGAATAAAAATACAATAAATAATTTGGTTTTAAGTATTTTGAAAAAAAATGGGTTTATAATTTCCTGCACCGATGTCGATCGCCAATTTACTCTTGCTAAAATTAACACATTTCTTTATATAACAGGTTCGTTTTATAACTTAGGTTATATAACGGTTTTATTGAACGTTTCATACGCTTATTTAACTTTTCTTTTATTAATTTATATTATACTGATGGCGCCGATTACACAATATTTCTACTTACTTATCTGCTGATTGGCTTTTTTATTCTCACTCTGTTTTAATTGCACCCGTGTAATAAATGTATATAACCTTGAAAAATTAAGATTACGACAATTAAATTACAGTAATTTGGAGTGTAAAAGGTGTCTTCGTTGAATAAGTCGAGGTTTCCTGTCGAATGATTAATATACAAAATGAGGAAGTGATATGAAAAACTACGTTAAATAAAATTTGCATAATTGCCGTCGTTCGAGATTATCGAAGGAGTTTGAATCACCTCCGATAATCTCGCGACTCCGTTTCGAGGTTACAGGGAACGCGCCCACGTCGAACGTAGAGTAGAAAAAATTTCCCCGTCGCCGTGTAGAATGTAGGGAAAAAGAATTTTCCCATCGCAGTCTAGAATTTCCCCGTCGCCGACTTCGCTACCATAGGTAACATTAACCAAAACAAGAAACACTTTAAAAAACCGTTTTTCCAATACCTTAAATTCTTCATACACTCCTTTTACACCTATACAGTAGTTTCGGGTTTTGTTCACATTGCCTTAAAAAATACGATTTTTTTCCATTGCAACAGTGCACTACAGCAATACTACACAAATAATTATAAAAGTATAACATCTAATTAACGTTCTAGCCTATTTTAAATATAAATTTCAAAAGTTTTAAACAATCAATTATACATACGTACAGACCTTCCATAAAAATGTTTTAAAACCTTACACATTTCTTTAAAAATCACTACATATGTTATACACATTTGAAATGATCCCTTCGGTACAGTTTTCTCCCGTCTACGACAATGTGATTCTATTAATATAAACTACTGGCATGTTGCGCCCTCTATCAGGTTATACCATTGTTGGTCGATCTGTATTCCATTTGATATACAGTATTTACTAAATTATTATTATTATTACTATTATATTTTATTATTTCTACATGCTCTTTAAATTTACGTTTATAGATATTTTCTTCATAGTGTAAAATTTTGGTATTATTCCTGTCTATTTGGCACTTGCTATTTTTTATGTGGGTAAACCACGGGGAGGCATCATATTTCAACCGTATTGCTGCTTCATGTTCCTTAATACGCGATTCCAACGTCCGCCCAGTTTCACCTATGTAGTATTTCGGATATTGGCAATTACAATTAATTTTGTAAACTAATCCCGTTTTTTCCATTTATTAATATTACTTTGGTTTGTTGCCTTATGTATTTGCTGTGATGTTTTATTGGTCAAAGATGGGCCAAAACTATATTATCCTTTTTAAGGAATTTAGAACAATTATCATATATATTTTCAGTAACGTAAGGAAAAGTTTTGTAATTAGTATCTTTTTTATTTTTTATATTAAATCTATTTTTATAGTATTGTGCATGCCAATTCGTTAATAAATGTTTTGGGTAGTTATTAAGGATAAATTTGTAGTCTAAATTATTTAATTCAGCTTTGCATTCACTCTGTTTACTCGTTCTTGTTATATGTTTTCTTTAAGTCCATCATTATTATATAAAATGGAAATCCTATTTTTAACTTTCTAATGTAAATGATCAGACGGATAATGTAAATTTGACTTGCAAAACACAAATTGGTTCCTAATAATCATCAGTTATGAATTTATTCAGTATTTTAATAAACATTTTTTCTAAAAAAGTTTCTTTAAAATAATTTATTCACATAAATTTAAATTATTGGATTGTTCGGAAAGTAATTTCGTTTTTTCCATAGAAAAATAATCGCAATATTCTTATAATAAATAAATATTTTATTGAATTATATATTGACCATTTGGGTCAAATACCCGTTGTCATTGTTTCTGGTAGTAGCATGATTCATAAAAATTTTGATCGTTGTTTACAAAAAACTGATCCAAGTGATTTTTGACATTGTCATTTTAAGTAAATAACTTACAGTTAAAAAAATTTGTATAGACTGGAACAAGTAATAATCTGAGTGTGCCCGATCTGGCGAATATGGTTAGTGTGATAACACATCCCATCTAAGCTATAACAGTTTCTGACGAGTTACCAAACTTGTGTGAAATTTGGCATTATCATGGTAAAACACTACACTTTGTTTGTTGATCAATTCTGGCCTTTTCTGTTTGATGATATTACTCAATTTGTTTACTCGATGGCAGTACACTTTCGAATCAATTGTTAAATTGTCTGGTAAAAGCTCAAAAACAAATTTCTTTAAAATCCCACCATAGAGAGCATCTCTCTTTAATAACGTGTGAACCCATATATCGAGCTTTGAAATGAAACCAATTCGTTTTAAGTAATAATAAACGGTTCAATTTAACAGATTTAATCTCTTAGTGATTTCACGTGTTGTTATACGACAGATTGCTTCAATCAGTACCTCTATTTTGTTTTCATTGGCTTCAAATGGCCATCCAGAATGTGATGTATCTTCGATATTAAAATTGCCAGAACGCAATTTTGTAAACCAGTTTTGGCACTGTCTTTCTCTCAACACATCTCTCCAAACATGTACCACAAGTTTTTTTCTTGTTTGAACAGCATTTTGTTTTTTAGTTATAAAAAAGCAAAATATGCCGAAAATGATGCTTTCGATTTTCCAAATTTGATAGGGCACCGAAAAAAAAACAATTGTACAGAATCAAACAAAATTTTTTACAAATAAGCCTTAAAATGTCAGCTGTCGAAGTATATAATGAAAATGTGGTTTAAAATAAAATTGGCTGGTAAAAATACATCCAATTCCTCTAGTAATAAAAACACGAAATTACTTTCCGAACAACCCAATATATGCTCACATTTTATCATTCTCAAATTTTCTGATATAGAGGGTGAACCAAAAGTAAGTTAAAATAATTTAAATAAATATATCTCTGTTAACTGTTAAAACCGGTTTGGAACAACTGCGAACTGTTTCTGATTCGGTCACTTCACTGTAATCGAATAATAATTTATTTATTTTTCTTATAATTCTTTTGATATTAAAGATTAAATTTGGAGATCTTTCTGCCTCCGGAATATGCTTCAAATGACCTTGTTGGTTCTCTGTATAAATGGCCTTGCCAAAATTGAACTGATTTAGAATCTTATTTACACTGTCATTGATAAGTGAAGATGTATTTTGTCACGAATAAAATAATTTTATGTGAATATTTTGCAGTCGCGCATTCAACTCATGTCATGCAAAATATGAATATCAACAACAAAATAAAAAATATTAATAATCTGGAAATATCAAACTAACCTTATATAATAACAATAAATGATTTACTCCATTTATACTATTTATATAAAAATTTATCGTTTCTTCCTTATAATTTTTAAACTTGCTTTCCAAACATATTTTTGTAAAAAACAGCTTATATATTTTTTGAAACTTTCTATGGGCTATTTAATTCTTGATAATTTTTTTCTTCTTTTTAATTCATAAATATTTATTTATATAATAATTTTAATAATAGGAATTATATGTTCTATGCATTAATTTTAAGTTTACTATTTATTCCTTTTATTTAAATAAATTTTCTATGAGTATTTTTGAATAAATAAATAAAAGCTGTTATACAAAACAAAAGTATTTGTTCAAATAAGTATAATCAACAAGATGTAACGCTCGGGTTATAAAGTACCTTTCGCAGTCATTGTTACATCCGGCGTTATTAATCGTAAATTTCAAAAACGTACGTCGTAAAACACATTTCAAGATAATTATCAGAATGCCCATAGACTACGTGGAAGTATGTCCTCGTAAATAGCAAGTTTATAGATAAATGATTATAATTAGTTTGGATTATTTGGTTACGGCAAGGCGTACGTGGGCGATGTGCCGAGAGGAGTTTTATGGAAAACTTATTTCTATTTTCATGTTACTAACTTGCAGAAAACCCGGAAAACTGTACAGTACATGGCCAGTCCGTTGGCGATGCACGACCACGACCACCAAGTGCGACAGTTTTGATTCCGCACAAGTGAGTGCCATATACTACTCTTCAAAGTAATAATATAGAGCAGGCCTGGCCAACCCGCGGCCCGTCACGTTAAATTGTGTGGCCCGCTAAGCGATATTATATATCTATTAAAACTTTTGTTTCCCGTTATGTGTATACCAAAACAATTAAATAAATGAAAATTTGCATGTGTCATTGTTATAATGCGCAAGTGCGAGTACGAACTCTTAGTATAACAATAAAGTATTATTCATTTTGTATTTGTTTTACTTTTTTAAAAGCATGTTTGCCTAAATTGTGGCCCACCGTAATGTTACGCGTGGTCAAAGTGACGCGCGAAACAATTTGGGTTGGCCGAGCCTGATATAGAGCGTCTACTTCACGCTATATCATTGTCGCCGTAAATGAATATACTGTAATATTTGATTTTTAATTATACTGTTTCTTATACGAATTATATTTAGTTTATTATTTTTAAAATTCTTTTTGCGAATAGATGACGCTACATGTAGATGCATCAAATCCAATGTAAAAATAAATTAATAGATATATGAAAACACAATCAATATTTTGGATTGGGATTAAAACGTTATCTAAGTACGAAGTATGTTAAAGTAACTGCTCAGTTTCGTAACGATAGGTCAAAAAGCATAGGCGTGTATAGCAAGCAAAACAAACATTCTCATTTATAGATATAGATGAAAAATAATTAAAATATTATTAATCTTTGACACTTTTTAAGATAAAGAAAAAGAAAAATATATCTAAAGACTGCATAGAATGTCCGTCTATCTGCCTATTTGATATATCTATATATATAATCGAGATGGATTGATAATAATAATAATAATAATAATAACTCTCCCATGGTCACCACCTGGTCGTGGTGGGAGAGCCCAGTAATTTTACTGATTCATAGGGCAATGCAGGCTGAAGCACAAGCTCCTGGTAGGGACACCCATGCCAGTAAGGTCTATGGGGAGAAATGAAGCTAAGAGTGACCACACACCCACATTCTGTGGAGATACGTATCATGGTAGTAACCAGATCTAAATGTGATACCGGCTCGGACGTCGCCCGGGTTAACAAGGTCCGCGTTCGTGAGTTAGGCAGAGGCTCACGTTCGAAAAATAGGCCACAGTCTCCCTTGGTTACCGGTGGCAAAAGCAGCACCGGCCCAAGCATGGTTACTGCAATGCCCTCAACAGATGTGAGGAACCAACCCAGCCTTGGTGTTTCTGTGGCAATGCATCCACAGACCACAAAGGCTGGAAAACCACGCCAACGGATGAAATGGACGGTAGAAATGAATGAGTTTATCATCCGTACTTACTACACGATCACAAAACTCGAAACAAACATGACAGCATACAGACAACAACTATACCATAGATTCACACAACAGTATCCTCATCTCACTGTCACCAAACAAAGGGTTGTTGATCAAAAAAGAACAATTATACACAACAACCTTATTCCACAAACAACACTCGAACTTATCAAACAACAGGTTGCAAATCAAATACATCAACAGACAGAAACATCTAACATTAATGAAGATCACGTAACCTGTCAGGATAATCCAGTAACAAGCATTGATAATAACACACATACAACAATTACCACTAATGATACTACAGACACTTCCTCATCCATCACTGATAACATAGACATGGATTTAGTTAATACACTCTCACTTATATTTCAGGAAACACTCACTAAATATACAGGCACAGATCCCACACAAAGACCACGAATACCAAAAATCAACACGTCGAAGGAAGTAGGAAAAACACTAAATTATGTAAACACTCACTTACTACCACACTACATTCATTCAATTTCTACACTCTCAGACATTCATACATTAGTTTATGCTAGGGCAGTCACAGTAGTGACACACCATGGACTGAAAGTACAATCACAGACAAATACACAGAAAACACAATTCTATCACAAGCCTGCCTGGCAGAGAAGAATAGAAACAAAAAATAAATGACATTAGACAGCAATTAGGCAGGCTGACACAATACACTAAAACAACATATCACCCAAATTAAGGAAACAGCTCAAAAACATTTTCAAGAAAATAAAAACACACACAAAACATGAACGTCACAACACACACATTACAGAATACATTGATACACTAAAACAAAAACTTGCTGCCAAAGCACGTAGACTCAAACGATACAAAACATGTACACTACGAAAACAACAAAATAAATTATTTACAAACAACGAAAAACTCTTTTACAGACAAATTAATAACAAAGCAAACACTGATGTACAGCACAGTGGCACACCAACAGAAGAAGAACTCACAACATATTGGTCTTCTCTTTGGTCCAGTGCTGACACGCACAATGCTGATGCAGGCTGGATCGAGGAGGAGAACAGAAACTTGCAGAACATACCAACTATGCCCTGTGTTGAAATAAGCATACATGATTTCCAATACACTGTTAACAGAACACACAACTGGAAGACACCTGGTGTAGACAACATTCACAATTTCTGGTACAAAAAGTTCACATCACTGCACCAGGAACTAGCTAAACACCTAACACACATAATCATCAATCCACAAGACATGCCAAATTTTCTTACTCAGGGCATCACCTACATGAAACCTAAAAACAACAATACCACAGACCCCACACAATACAGACCAATTACATGTCTTCCAACACTCTAGAAATTATTGACATCCTGTATTGCAAACAAAATATACAAACATGTTGAAGAACACGACATTCTAACGGAACAGCAAAAAGGTTGCCGTAGAAATCACAGGGGATGCAAAGAACAGTTACTCATAAGATTCAGTCATTCTACGGCAAGCACACAAACAACACAGAAACATACACATGGCATATATAGACTACAGAAAAGCATTCGACAGTGTTCCACATAGTTGGCTGCTACATATTCTACACATGTACAAAATACATCCATCACTCATTGCATTCTTTCAAAACACTATGCAGCACTGGAGAACAACACTACATCTCAGGGTTAGTAACACTTCATACAAACAAAGCAAATTTTTATTAGGCGAGGAATTTTTCAAGGAGATTCCTTGAGTCCTCTCTGGTTCTGCTTAGCCCTAAACCCATTATCCAACATGTTAAACAACACGCAATGTGGTTACAATATCAGACATGAAAAAACAACACAGTTTACACTGTCACATCTCATGTACATGGATGACATAAAACTTTATGCATCCACACACAAAAACAACTTTATCAACTCCTACAAATCACACATTCATACACAAGGACATACAAATGGAATTTGGCCTAGATAAATGCAAAACACTTCACATAGAAAAAGGAATCCTGAAGAAAGAAGATTTTGTGCTCGGAAATGGAGATGTTATTGAATCCATGGAAGAGGGCGAATTTTACAAGTATTTAGGATTCCAACAGGCCAAACTAACAGAACATACACAAATAAAGCAAAGATTAATTAAAGAATACAAAAGTAGGTTAAATGCTATTCTCAGAACACAGTTAAATGCAAAACATACAGTCAAAGCAATAAACACATATGTCATTCCAGTACTTACATATTCTTTTGGAGTTATACATTGGAGTTGCACAAGATCTGTGTGCAGCTCCAAAGGAAAACAAGAACAACACTTACTAAGCATAAACAACATCATCCTAAAATCTGCCACAGAAAGATTAACCCTTCCACGTAAAGATGGCGGACGTGGCCTGATTGACATAGTTAACCTTCACTACAAACAAATACAGTCACTGCGAGAGTTTTTCTACAAAAAAACAAGAAGCATCACAATTACATAAAGCAGTAACTCTAGCAGAACTCAAATAACACACCATTAAACTTACACTCACATCATATGGACACAACGCAACATATAAAAAGCACAGACACCATTAAGCAATCGTGGGCTCGAAAAGCACTCCATGGCAGGCATCCTTATGATCTGGCCCAGATTTTGTTGACAAAACTGCGTCAAACAGCTGGTTAGCACGGGATGCCTCTTTGGTGAGACGGAAGGATTCATGATGCCATACAGGATCAGGTCATAAATACTAAAAACTACAGAAAACACATACTCAAAGATACAACACTCACAAATGACACATGCAGAAAATGTCACATCATGCCAGAAACTATACAACACATCACCTCTGGTTGCAAGCTCTTGGCACAGACAGATTATCTACACAGACATAATCAAGTAGCAAATATAATACACCAAGAGCTTGCAAAGAAACACAAATTAGTAGACATCCACAAACCATACTACAAATACATTCCACAGACAGTATTGGAAAACAACACGCACAAAATGTACTACGACAGAGCCATAATCACAGATAAAACAATTTACCACAACAGACCAGACATCACACTCATTGACAAACACAATAAAATCACATACATTATAGACATATCCATTCCAAACACTCACAATATACAAAACGCATGCACCGAAAAAAATTAGCAAGTACACAGAACTCGCCCAGGAAATAAGGCATCTGTTGGAGGATGGATAGGGTGCTTATTGTACCTGTTGTTCTCTCCTCTACAGGTGTCATACCACACACACTACACAAAAGCCTGGGCACATTACAATTGAATAGAAACATATACATCACACTACAGAAGGCCACTATATTGAATACATGTCATATTGTGAGAAAATTCCTGAATACAGACACACACACTGATACACTTCTTTAATTTCTGTTTTGGTTACTATGCCTTGACTTTGGTCCGGCATAGTACACAGCCACCGGTGTTAACCGAGTATCTCTCACTTAACCCAACATAATAATAATAATAATAATAATAATAATACAGAAAACACATACTCAAGGATACAACACTCACAAATGACGCGTGCAGAAAATGTCACATCATGCCAGAAACTATACAACACATCACTTCTGGTTGCAAGCTCCTGGCACAGACAGATTATCTACACAGACATAATCAAGTAGCAAATATAATACACCAAGAGCTTGCAAAGAAACACAAATTATTAGATAATTTAAAAACCAATGGGATCGGTAAAATATTCAATTTTAAAAAACTTTAAGTTAAAACCAAGTAGAAAAACTACTCTTTAAAATCCGACTTCGAGTGAGTTAAAAACAAATAAACGGAAACGAAAAGATGTTATACTTTTTTCATAACTTTATTGGTACTATTCCCCAAATGCATTTCGCCAAGCCTCATCAGTGGGTAAGTAGGTTCCGACAATCTCCGTTCCTTTTATGCTGGGTGATGTTTTCCCAGCATGCATCTATCTGCATACCGTCATTCAGGTTGATCAAATTTGCATATTCTTTTATACAAAAATGTTCTATTATTCTACGTTTTATACAATTTTCTTCTTTATACAATATTTTTATATTATTTCTATCGATATTACATAAATTATTTTTATAGTGTAGATACCACGGCGATTCTTCTCTTTTTAATCTTATTGCTGCCTCATGTTCTTTTAAACGTACTTCTAACTCCACGCGTAACGAAATCGACAGATCACCATATAGACCTCGTGTAACGAAAATCGACAGATCACCATATAGCATAAAAAACACAGATGAATTAATTAATGGACTACTAAAAGGTAAAATTAAAAAAAGTCATTGTCTTATGAGCTTAGACATCAAATCCATGTATCCATCAATAACGCTAGAAATGATTAAAGAAACTTTAAACAGATATAATATACCTGAACATATTTTAATTTTTATTGAATTTATATTTAAAAATAATTATTTTAAAATTTACACAGACTTTTACCGACAAAAGAACGGAATCTCGATGGGATCGGTTGTCGGACCAAAACTGGCTGATATTTGCATGATACCGATTGATGAAAATATATCACAGGCTCCAGGTATAAATTTCTACGCACGTTACGTTGATGATATATTAATTATATATGACTCAAAAATAACTTCATCCCAAGATATCGAAAACTATGCAAACAGTTTGAGTAACAACTTAGAGTTCACCAGTGAAGAAGAACAAAATCAGGAACTAAATTACTTGGATATTACTATATTAAGAAAGGAAAACCGACTGCTATTCCGTAAGTACGAAAAATTATGTAATACAAAAAAGACTATTAATTACAAATCATACTGTCCCGTAGAAACTAAGAAAAACGTCTTTACTATGGACCTTAAAAAAATAGTGAACAGGACATCCTTACAAGAAGATATAGATAAAGAAATAAAACAACTTTTTAAAAAATATTTATTGAATGATTATCCAAAGAATTTATTATGTAAGTGGTACAATCAGTTTGTAGATTACAGATACAACGTAAAAAATCATAATGAAAATATTATATATGTTAAATTTCCGTATGTACATAAACTTTATGAAAGATATAAATTAATTTTCAAACAGTATTCTATATGTATTGTGGCAAAACAAAAAAACAGATTGTTAAATATAATTAATGTTATAAACAAAGATGATGCCAATACGTTAAACAAACTTGATGTTGCAGGTGTGATTTATAAATTGTCTTGTACTTGTCCACAAACGAAATCTTACGTCGGGGAGACCGGAAGGAAGTTAGAAGTACGTTTAAAAGAACATGAGGCAGCAATAAGATTAAAAAGAGAAGAATCGCCGTGGTATCTACACTATAAAAATAATTTATGTAATATCGATAGAAATAATATAAAAATATTGTATAAAGAAGAAAATTGTATAAAACGTAGAATAATAGAACATTTTTGTATAAAAGAATATGCAAATTTGATCAACCTGAATGACGGTATGCAGATAGATGCATGCTGGGAAAACATCACCCAGCATAAAAGGAACGGAGATTGTCGGAACCTACTTACCCACTGATGAGGCTTGGCGAAATGCATTTGGGGAATAGTACCAATAAAGTTATGAAAAAAGTATAACATCTTTTCGTTTCCGTTTATTTGTTTTTAACTCACTCGAAGTCGGATTTTAAAGAGTAGTTTTTCTACTTGGTTTTAACTTAAAGTTTTTTAAAACAAATTATTAGACATCCACGAACCATACTACAAATACATTCCACAGACAGTATTGGAAAACAACACGCACAAAATGTACTACGACAGAGCCATAATCACAGATAAAACAATTTACCACAACAGACCAGACATCACACTCATTGACAAACACAATAAAATCACATACATTATAGACATATCCATTCCAAACACTCACAATATACAAAACGCATGCACCGAAAAAATTAGCAAGTACACAGAACTCGCCCAGGAAATAAGGCATCTGTGGAGGATGGATAGGGTGCTTATTGTACCTGTTGTTCTCTCCTCTACAGGTGTCATACCACACACACTACACAAAAGCCTGGGCACATTACAATTGAATAGAAACACATACATCACACTACAGAAGGCCACTATATTGAATACATGTCACATTGTGAGAAAATTCCTGAATACAGACACACACACTGATACACTTCTTTTAATTTCTGTTTTGGTTACTATGCCTTGACTTTGGTCCGGCATAGTACACAGCCACCGGTGTTAACCGAGTATCTATCACTTAACCCAACACAATAATAATAATAGACAAAAAGTTGCCGTAGAAATCACGGGACGCAAGAAACTGTTACTCATAGATTCAGTCATTCTACGGCAAACACAGAAACATACACATGGCATATATAGACTACAGAAAAGCATTTGACAGCATTCCACACAGTTGGCTGCTACATATTCTACACATGTACAAAATACATCCATCACTCATTGCATTCTTTCAAAACACTATGCAGCACTGGAGAATAACACTACATCTCAGGGTTAGTAACACTTCCATACAAACAATCCAAATATTCATTAGGCGAGGAATTTTTCAAGGAGATTCCTTGAGTCCTCTCTGGTTCTGCTTAGCCCTAAACCCATTATCCAACATGTTAAACAACACGCAATGTGGTTACAATATCAGACATGAAAAAACAACACAGTTTACACTGTCACATCTCATGTACATGGATGACATAAAACTTTATGCATCCACACAAAAACAACTTTATCAACTCCTACAAATCACACATTCATACACCAAGGACATACAAATGGAATTTGGCCTAGATAAATGCAAAACACTTCACATAGAAAAAGGAATCCTGAAGAAAGAAGATTTTGTGCTCGGAAATGGAGATGTTATTGAATCCATGGAAGAGGGCGAATTTTACAAGTATTTAGGATTCCAACAGGCCAAACTAACAGAACATACACAAATAAAGCAAAGATTAATTAAAGAATACAAAAGTAGGTTAAATGCTATTCTCAGAACACAGTTAAATGCAAAACATACAGTCAAAGCAATAAACACATATGTCATTCCAGTACTTACATATTCTTTTGGAGTTATACATTGGACTCACACAGATCTTGTGCAACTCCAAAGGAAAACAAGAACAACACTTACTAAGCATAAACAACATCATCCTAAATCTGCCACAGAAAGATTAACCCTTCCACGTAAAGATGGCGGACGTGGCCTGATTGACATAGTTAACCTTCACTACAAACAAATACAGTCACTGCGAGAGTTTTTCTACAAAAAACAAGAAACATCACAATTACATAAAGCAGTAACTCTAGCAGACTCAAATAACACACCATTAAACTTACACTCACATCATACGGACACAACACAACATATAAAAAGCATAGACATCATTAAGCAATCGTGGGCTCGAAAGGCACTCCATGGTAGGCATCCTTATGATCTGGCCCAGGATTTTGTTGACAAAACTGTGTCAAACAGCTGGTTAGCTCGGGGATGCCTCTTTGGGGAGACGGAAGGATTCATGATTGCCATACAGGATCAGGTCATAAATACTAAAAACTACAGAAAACACATACTCAAAGATGCAACACTCACAAATGACACATCATGCCAGAAACTATACAACACATCACCTCTGGTTGCAAGCTCTTGGCACAGACATAATCAAGTAGCATAATACTGATACTTATGCATAATCAATATTATGCGTTCTGTAATCAAGAGATTACAGAAGGCCAAGTAAAATTTTCTATATGAAAACTATTGAACTGGAAATCTATACATCCACAAGAGCCGAATTATCGGGCTAGAGTTGGCTATAATAAATAAATAATTAATAAGACAATTTGGCACTAGAGCTTGGCGTTAGGCGCCATCTCTTACTAAACTTAATAATTATAATTAAATTAAATAAATAATTTTAATAATTTGGAACTGGAGGAAAAGAAATCGGCCCGAAGCGGGACTCGAACCCGCAACTTCTGCTATCCGTGCAGACACGTTACCAGTTATGCTACCCGGACCTTCAGTCCGATCGCCTCCTCCAGTATATATAAGCTAACACGACGACCATCGACGGTCATTACAATGCCGGCTGGGGACACATCAAGTGCCCACGTCCTCCCAAGGCACTCAACCGGCCATCGCAACTCCGGCAAGGCGTATAAATATAAATAAATAACGACTAACCCGTTACAAAGCTATCCACAAGAGCCGAATTATCGGGCTAGAGTTGGCTATAATAAATAAATAATTAATAAGACAATTTGGCACTAGAGCTTGGCGTTAGGCGCCATCTCTTACTAAATGGAAACTGGAAATCACCGGGAATAGACAAAATTCAAAATTACTACATTAAATATTTGACTAGCGTTCACAAATACTTGGCCGCATTATTCACAAATATGGTTTCAAGAACAGAGACGTTAGAAAAATGGTTCACTGCAGGTAAAGTTACACTTATACCCAAAAATGAAAATTCCGAAGATCCGAAAAACTGGAGGCCTATAGCGTGCCTACCGAGTATGTACAAACTAACTTTCGTACTAGCTAACATACATTACAACCACTGCCATGTGGACGGGAAATTTCGCGTATGTGCGACCAAAGACGAGACCACCAGCACATTATATCAGGATGCGAAAAACTGACAGGGACTTGTTATGTAAAACGTCATAAAAACTCGTCCAGTACGTCTACTGGTGCCTGGCCCGAAAACATAAAATAGAAGTTCCTAGCTAATAGTGGAAGAAAGTACTAACCCAACCACAGGTTTAAGAAAATGGTTCGGCCAAGATCTAACGGGAAATGCCTGTGCAAACTGATGTCACTGTATCTCATAATAGACCGGAATTAATTTTTGTTGATAAAAATTGTAATAAAACATTCTTAATAGATATAACTGTACCATTAGATTACAACATTGGTGCTAAAGAAATTGAAAAATTAAGCAAATATCACCTTCTGAAATCTGAAGTTAGCCGTCTGTGGAATATACAGACGACTGTCATTCCAATACTAATAGGAGCAACAGGAATAGTAGCAAAAAACATAAAGAAACATATAGAACAATTAGATTCAAACATGGACATCAGTATTCTTCAGAAACAGCTTATACTTAGCAGAATGCTTAGTGATACTATCTTCGTAGTCAATAAACCAGATCAACTTATGCATAATACGCAGCAATCTCAAGGCATACCATGTAACTGTTGCTTCTCCATACATCATTATGCCGTTTTACTATCGATTTTTTAATTTCTTCATCTTTATGTATAATTCCTCGTGGTAAATGTAATTCACCTTTTATCACCTGTGCTTCCTTTATTATTGAATACAGTAGAGCGTCGATAAGTGGAACCAATTGGGGACTGGGGTCCTTCCAGTTAATGATTTGTTCCCGTTTCCGACTTTGTACGAAAAAATACATTAACCTGTCCGATGTTCAAATTTTTCTCCGTTGCGTATCGCTTCCTGTTGAATTTTTCTCCGTTGCGTGTCGCTTCGTGTTGAATTTTCGTCGATTTTAAGCCTAACGAAAATTTTTATAATAATCATCGAGGCTATCGTATCGTTAAAAATTATTTCTGCATTTTGTACAAACAAAATAAATATATTAAAGAATATAAAAAACATGAAAATTATACTTTAGAAGTAAATTTAGTATCAAAAACATTCGATTCAGCACGACACAGTCCGACTGAAAATCGTTCCACTTTCCGGCCATTCCACTTACCGACGTTCCACTTATCGACGCTCTACTGTATTTATCCCTACCTATATCATGCTTTACTATTACTTTGATCAGATTATCACTTTCCGCTTTTAGGTATTGGCTGTATTTAACTATTTGTGCTTTATACATGTACTCTATATTTAATAGTCCTTTTCCTCCCTGATTTATCGGCAAGTACAATCTTTCTACTTCTGCTTTATGCTGATGTGCTTTTTTAATTGCTAGTAGCTTTCGTGTTTTGACATCTATTTTCTTTAGGTCACTACTTTTATAGTTGATTATACCAAATGAGTAAAGTAAGACCGGGGTAGCATACGTATTTATACCTTTTATTAGATAACGCAAATTAAGGTGTGTGTTTAGAAGTTTTTTAATCTTTCTAAAATAGTCTTTTATCTGTTCTATTTTTCCTGATTCGTGTACTCCTAAATATTTGTATCGATCTCCTATTGCAAGTTGCTTAAAAGTCTCTCCACTCAGCAGAACATGTCCTTCTCCTACTGCACTGCTTCTGTGTCCTGCAGTTATATGTAATACTTTGCATTAATCCAATCCAAACCACATCCCTATATCGCTCGTAAAAATCTTAACGCTATCCAGTAATACTTTTAGGTTGTTTCTATTATATGCATAAATCTTAAGGTCATCCATATAGTTATAAGAGATGATCAATCCAAATGCTATCTTTCAGTTTATAGCCTTTCCCTTCATACTTATTTAGTACGAATGAAAGCGGGTTTATAGCCAAGCAGAACAACAGTGGAGAGAGAGTCTCCCTGGAATATCCCACGTCTTATGTAGCTGAAACGCAGCAATCGTCAGATACGCATCATTCACCAGTCAATTCAGTATTACCCAATGCGACTCTTGAGACTAGTACACAATGCTCATCTGGAAATCTATTAAGTAGACGAAATGGAAAAAGAAGAGGAACTACTCGCACGTAAAGTGCAATTAATGCAGTAAAGGGGGGAAATAGGTACTGTACCTTCTTTCCCGTGGGTTACGGGACGAGGTATTTTTTACTCCGATGTAAATCGTGAAAATATTGGATAATAATAATAAGCACAGAGCCCAAACGGTTAGGAGTTGAAGGTTGAAATTTGGTACACAGTTAGGGTACGTCACGAGGACGTACACTAAGAAGGAATTTGTTAACACTTCCCCCTGCGGAGGAAGTGTTAGCAATGAGTGTTAACAATGGAAGTATTAAGAATGGAAGTGTTAAGTAACAATGGAAGTGTTAAGAGAAAGCGACGTGCAAGATTTACAGGAGCAGATCGAACTTATTTTTAGACCCATCTAAAAATTTTATAATTAGTCTGGAAACAGGGGGACCTAATTCTTGCATTCTGTGAAAACGAGTAAGATTGGCTATAATGTAATAATCTTAATCTTCGCTATCGTTATTTTTTGCCCGAACAACGCCGGGTTGCTTTCTACCACCGTGAAGAAAATAGTCTACCATGCAACCCGTCCACCGTGTGATCTTATCCACTTGACACTTTCTGCTCATTTAAATTTAATGCATTATTTTATAAGTAAGCATTGTATAATTATTAATGAAGGCGCCGTGCGATCCGCCAATCATATTTTTAGTGATTTTTTGAATTGAATTTGGCACTTCGCCGAAATAACGCCGTTAATTTCAGCTGGCCTAAATTAACCAAACTTTTAATTTTAATGATTGTTCTTATTATTTTTCTACCGAGTAACGCCGGGAATATCTGCTCCTATAATATATAAATAACGAGAGATTATTTTCAAATAATTTTTACCTAAATTATTTAATATTTTAAAACATTTGAAAACAGGAAGAACAATTTCAATAAGAAAGTTATTTTTATCAGATGTCGAAAAAAGCAAACTTTAAAACAAGTCCAGTTACTAACTTTAAAAACGAAGATGTCGTCCTTGAGTAAACATCAATCTTGAAAGCAAGTTTTGAGTGATGAATAATCATGATATTTATTCATCCAATAAAATAATTCGTGTCAATATATAAGATTGGAATTAAAAATTTTAGCTTTTAAAAACCTTGAAGATGTATTCTGTAGGTTTCATTTTCATCGTTTGCTTTTCCTTGTACCAAGTTAGTAGCTTAGGAATAAAATTATACTCGAGTTGTCGAAAGAGTATGTTAGATCGATATTGTGGTAAGGAATGTTTTAAAAATATTTTAAATATAAAATTTTAATTATTATAGAAATATATATAATAATTAAAATTTTTATAATTTAATATAATTTATTTATATAATTTGTTTTTAATATAAATATATATAAAACAAATTATACTGCCTGTAAAAGAATTAAAATTATTTACAATTAAATAGCTTTAAACGACAAAATATCACCACCCGCTTGTGCAAGAGATGCTGGCTTTTCCAGAGTAAGAATAAATTATCGAATTTTTTAATATTGTTTTAATTTATTTTAATAACGAATTTTTGAAGGTAATTTATTTTAAAATATTTTCAGAGTCTTGAGATACTTGACAATTGTTATAATGCATTTGTTGAGACGGGAAAACTTCTGTCCATAGACGAGAAATTGGAGAAAGTTTGTTTCCTGAATCATGATGTAAGCCCACATTATATTAATTTTAGAAATAACATATTCAGATTTATATATAATTTCATAATCTGGAATTTTATTCTAAAAGTTAAAATTAAGAGAAAATTAACAGCTTCTTTTATTAATTTTTTCAAAATCAATAACAATTTTATTAAAAACTGTATCGTAGCAGTAAGCTACAACCAATATAACAGTATATTATAATATTACTATATCAATTATTACGGAATTTGTAACTTGTAACTTTTTAAGAAATGTAACTTGTTTAGTAACGTCGACAAGGTTTAGGACCGAAGAATTATATTTAGCAACTTTTATAAGGTATTTAGAAAGTTAAGAAAGAGTCCAAACTGAACTGAAAACAAACCAACTTCTTGTAAAGATACTTCAAAAATCCACTAATAAGAGTGAAGCCAAGGAGAATGAGTTGTATTTTTGGCTGTGTAACTTTTGAGTCTTTGATGAAATTCCAATAGAACTGTTTCTGTTTTATGCTAGATAGGTAATAAACATAATTAACTGTTATAAAAAAATAACAATTTGATAAACAATAGTTACAATAATACGACATTTTAGTCATATCATCGTAACGTTTACGTTTACTATATTTTGTTTCTCACGCTCTAAATTTGTACTGTCGATTTAAACAATTTCACCAATATAATTAAAATTATTTGTGAAAACAATTGTTAAATTATCAGTATCATTCTGTACATATGTTATAAAAACAATGTATTAATTTTATATATTTATTGTATAAACTAATATTATTTTTAAAAGTACTGTGTAATTATTTCAGGAATACATCGGCATTTCTAATTGTTGTGAATATGCATTAAAAGTGGATTTTAAAAGAGGAGCAAGATTTTACAATGTTGGTGAGGTAAGTTTACTTAATTAAACGTGTAGTTTTTTCATGAAAATTATGTTTCTCTTTTTCTTGACTATTACAAATAAAGATGAAATATGCTTTTCCTGAATAATTTATCATAACAGGATTAATTGTAATTTATCCAAGTTTGTTTAATATCTGTCATTAAATCTTGTAAAGTAAGAAAATCATTTAACATGCTAACACTGATCGTTCTATATGAATTAATTAGCATTTAATGAATAAAAGTATAAAAAAAAGTTAAAAGGTTTCTAGTTTTTCTGTCAGCAGTAAACCAATGAAACATAATATGTAATAAAACATTTTATTTGAACATATAACGACGTTTTAATTTAAAAATTATTGAACAAATACATTAAACACCAAAAAAAAAATTAAATTGAAAATAAGCATTGTAATATATCAATACAGTTAAAAATTAAAACATTTCATATCTATATTTTATTTTTCGATCGAGAAATAAAAATTGCTAATTATTTAAAATTTCATAGATATAAAGTCTGGGAGTATTCAACGTAAATTAACAACATAATCAACTTTTAATATTTGAAATGCAATTTACATTTGTCATTTGATGATAATTTGTCAATAATGAAACAACACAATTTCACTTTACAAATGGATTAATTTATTTACTGATTTCTTCTCATCTGTTATGATTTTCAAATCTCTTTATTTTTCTCGTTCCATATTTTATCATAAGTTAGTGCTTTGTGTTAAGTTCTGGAAGAGAAATGTAAAAAGCCATGCCGCGAATTTCATTTGCATCTAATTATTTCTATATTTTCAGCATTGTATAGGCATTCAAGAAAACAAAGAGGGCAAGGTAAGTGAAATTTTCAAGCATAAATTGTTTTAAATTATTTTTTCCTTCGCTACAATTCCTTTTCTTATTTTCTATTAAACATTTTAAAAGCACTATGTCAGTGGTTCTTAACCTTCTTATACTCGCGGCCCACCAAATATTTCATAATTTTTTTGTGACCCCCATTTTTTTAATAATAATTTATATTTGTTAAATTATCTATAATAAATTGATTTTTTTATTATTGCTTTACTTTTTTATATAATAAGTGTAAATCATAACTTTATTATTTCATTATCTATTTAAATGACATTCAAACTTCACAATTAAGCACGAAAACTCATTAATTTTTAACAAAAAATAAGAAACATGTCGATAAATCGATCCAAAGTCGATGCTAAAACTAAAACTAAATCACCCACAACTTGTAAAGATTTTGCATATCTTTTGCAAAAATATTTAAATTTTCAAAGCCTACTACTAAGCCTACTATTTTTCCTAATTATTTTTAAAATTCCAAGCATTGATAGTTTCTTAGAATTAAATAAAAGAAGTAAATACTGCGGTGTAAGTAGCATATTTGCATTTATTTCTTCTGTACTAACAAAGTTGTATGTAGGAAGAAATAAAAAATAAATAAATAAAACCAAATAGGAAAATTTTATCTTTCTTATTTCATTTTTCAATACGATATTCGGTTATACATCTATTTTCTTTTTATTATATTCTGAAGGAAATTTTGCATAATTTGGTGGCCCACGGCAAACTTCTTACGGACCCCCAGGGGGCCGCGGCTCCCCTGTTAAGAATCACTGCACTATGTTATATTACGTTTTTATACAATTTTATAAATGTATTTAAAATATGTAAAATTTGATATGTGATTTCTTTTATATATATATATCTCAAGATTTCACTCAGATTTATCCCATAATTATGTACCGTATTTACTCGCATATAAGACGAGGTTTTTATTCATTTCTCACTGCTTCAAAAACCTAGGTCGTCCTATACGCGCGGGCGAAGAATTTTTTGCGTTTTTTCAACTTTTGTAAACCAGTATTCGCATTTTTTACCGGATGCTCACCCTCTGGTGTTTCAAAACAAAAGTATTTCATCTGGGTCGTTTCAATCGTTCTTGTGGAATCGAATTAAAAAGCTTCGCTTTTCCTATTGCTGTTCGTCTAAAGATGTACAGCAATAGGAAAAGCAAAGCTTTTGAATTCAATTCCAAATTAAAATTCCAAAATCACGCGGAAACCTGATATCAGTTTTAATTTATTCCCATGTGAAAACAGATGATTATTTAGAAATCAGAATTCGGAGAAATTCACATGTAATCGACGGAGAGGGGATTCGACTGTTAAGAATTGGTAAAAAAGATTCCCCATTGTCCAGCTTTACATGAACAAATTGTGTTGTCGATTTTACAAGATTTTTCTTTAGTTTAAAATGTCAGTAATTTTGTTTTTGCGGGGCAAAGTGTTCATTTACGTGCATTTGATATTTTATGTGTGATTAAACGAAATAAAATTAGAATTGTATTAATAAATCCAATTTTCTTTATTTTGATCTTTAAAGTCACACCTCGTCCAATATGCGAGATTGTCTTATACGCGAGTAAATACGGTATTTAGGAAACTAAAGTTTTAAATTTATTACTTTAAGAATTTCTCCGTTGTAATTTAGTTTATAAATTTTCGAATTGCGATTCAGGTTTTTCCCAAAATAAAAATTCTAAAATATTACGTTCACATTTTTTCGCTATACGCTTAAAATTTTATTTGTTTTATGCGAATTTACAAATCCTTTTGATTGGTGTTAGTAATTGCATAATTTGCCTTGGTTAGACCTAGGCAAAACTACGCTAGTCCAGTTAAGGATTAAATTTTTCGCATCTTAAATATAGAAAAACGAATCAAGTCAATGAAAATACAAAAGACAAAAATCAAATGAAAATGTAATAATTTATAGCATTTACCAGAGTAAGATTGGAGCCGATATGCTGGATCTCGAATTACTCCGCAGCCATAACTAAGCAATGAAAATTCAAATTACATATTACACGACACTGTGTTACTTTTTAATTTTTTTTATAACAATAAAAGATTTTGCAAAAATATCAGATATTTCAAATGCATTATAACAATTTTATATACAATTTTCTAAAATATATTTAATACATGTCATGTTATGTATACTACTTCGTAATGAACATAGAACTATACATCCCTCGCGTGTGAAGGATAATGAACATCGACTCCATTCTTCTCTCAGAAAAACTATAAATAATTGTTTAGTATATCTTCTAATCTTTATAAATTGATTATTATAAAACCTATATGAAATTATAAATTACATTACTATAAATTGCTACATTTTAAAGATATTTATTATTTAAAAATTCGAAATTATGCATTTAAAATTATTAAATATAAATATTAAAACAAAATTTTTCTTTTTTAATTTAGGATTGTGGACATTATACATATCATCCTACGTTGAAATTTTATACATACTTCTAATCTGCTATCATTTTTTGGATCCTTTAATTGAAAAAAAAAATTAATTTTTGTTATCTAATAATATCTGTTTACATGCACTTTTAAGTACTGAAGTATCGTATAACTGAAGTCAACTAACGGTCTGCACGCTTCTTCTATTTTGTGAGTTTTATTTACTACTAATTTTATTATCCAGTTGTTTTTATGTGTTGGAAGCGGATATGAAAATAATTTAACTTTTACGCTTTCTTATATTTATAACTATAAGCTATTCCTATAAAAGGTTCATTCACGTAATTATTTCTACTTAATTTTCTTATTTGTTATCTAAATTATTCAATTTTTTACATTTAAATTTAATTACAGCTTGGAAAATTTGTTTTTGCAACTTTCATATCTTATGTTTCATAATGACATTTTTTCCCGAATTTCTTAGTTTTATTAGGTGTAGTCCCTCCCTTAAAAAGCACTTTAGATCAGTGTTTCTCATACTTTTCGTTCATTTAATCTGATTCTAATCTATTTGTTTGTATTGGTTCTGTCATCCAAATTGTTATAATATAAAATTTTTTAAACATCTGGTAAATCGGAGTCACTGTATATTAAATTACGAAATAAAATTATGCATTATTGATAATAACCTGTGTGAAATGTAACATCGATTGCATTTCTATTAAGAGCAGTTCGGGCGAATTTCCCAGTATTCAGGGAACGGAACCGCTTGGCCACTGGTTGGCTTTCTATTTCTTGATATTCACTATGATGTGGCTGAGGAGTGCTGAAATTCTAGCTCTTTTCTCTGTAAACCTTACACGTACGTTTAAAATTTTCAAATAATGTATTCCGCCATTAAAAATAAACTCTTCAGAGTAGGCTATAATATTCGTATATGAGATTATCAAATAATGGAAATTTCAAATTAATTCATCTTAAAAATGCGTAACAAAATTGTGAGAAGCCGGGGGAGTTAGAGAGTAATGCTCTAAACCCTTTTCCCTACGTCCGTCCGGTGAAGACGGCTCAAGTGTCACTGGATGGCTGGCTGTTTAAAATAGCTGTCTCAAGATCGTTAGATCTTGAGGACGGTTTTCCTGACATTAGTTAGGATAGTGGATGTTCGTGTCCTAACTCGCGAGAATAATGAATTATCGTACGTTAACGTTATTTGTCGAGTGGGGAGGGCGTAGGTAAGTCGATATTGGGTCCGCGTGAGGAGTAATAACTGAATCGACGTTATTTTAAATAAACGACAATTTTAGTATAGAAACAAAGCGGATTATAATATATAGCTAATAAACGTATGCTCGGCCACGCGGTTCTAGGGATACCGATTCCGCGTTACTATCTACCAGGGGCGAATTCTCTGGTCTTGCTTAGCATGCACTGCATGCTTAAGAGAAAGTTTTGACTGTCAATATACTTTTTATATGAAAACAAATATGCCAATAATAATTTATTCTAACGTGTAAACTCTTTTATCATTTGTATTTCCTTTTTCACTGGCAGCCAGCGGCTAGCCGTTTTAAGTTAGTGCCATGCTTTTGGGAACTCGATCGCTTGCTCGTATGGAGGTTTGCCGCAGCAAACAAGTGCGCGCGCATGACGTTATTCGAAGCATTTAACACTGCCAGATTGTATCGAAAGCTTGTGGTACGCAGTCAGCATACATGTATTGTGTACAGGGGTGGATCTACGTAGGGACTAATAGGGCTTAAGCCCTGGGCCCCCGTGTCAAGAGCCCACAAAAATTGATTACCATAAATTTTTGATACTTTTTTTATTATAATATATTTCATGTGTAGATATAATGGACTTTATAATAGTCCATACTTTTTTATTCATACCAAATAACGTTTTTGCCTATTGTTTAGTGCTAGAGATAGGCCTATTATTCTTATTATAACTTTCAACATGCCAAAAATTTTGGTCAGATTCACCCGTGCTATCTACTTCTAAATGAAAGAGAAAGTTTACCATTTTAAGTACAATATCTTGTGAAGGTAACCCGACGTTTCTGGTTCCGGTCATTCGATGTTGGCAAGACGATCGTGGATCTAATCGGGGTAGTACCGGCGATCATTGGAGAGGCCTTCCGGGAGTCGAATATCCAGGTGAACGAGGAGATGGTCTGGACAATAAGTCCCAATGTCACTAGTAACAACGTAAAAGCTACTTCTTGGTGAACAATCGCCCCAAAGATCGGGTGCACGACCGTTATATCCCCATCAGGTGTCCGAATAAGATCAGGTGACCTTATGTTTTGTAGTGATGACACTCCGAATGTGTCATCGATGGGCCAGACAGGGCGGTGGAAATTTGACTTGTTGTCAGATTCACACGGTGAAATTGTTTAAATTTCGACTTTCTCACGCTTCAACAATTATTTGTTATAATGTTTTCACTTAACTCTCGGATCTCACAAAATATTTTGAAAGTTAAATATAAGTCAGTCGGTGTAAATTATAAAATTTAAAAATCTCGTTATTATTCAGAAG
Source organism: Centruroides vittatus (assembly GCF_030686945.1). Taxonomy (NCBI): domain Eukaryota; kingdom Metazoa; phylum Arthropoda; class Arachnida; order Scorpiones; family Buthidae; genus Centruroides; species Centruroides vittatus. The sequence continues at coordinate 1,908,545 of NW_027122214.1, forward strand.
TTGACAGAATAATTTTTTTGAAATTCAGAAAGTCGGTTTTATTCAAATTTTGCTAATGGTCGAATCATGAAATAAAAACAAAAATATATTATATTTATTTGAAAAACTTTATACAGAATAGATAGTTTTTAAGTTTGTATAAAATAATAAAATTATAAATATCAATACTTTTTCTTATTAAATTTCCTATGGTAGCTGTATTATATGTTGATCTAGTAATAGTCTCTTTAATCCGAACAATATTGACGGTAGACTGCCTCACAGCTTAACAGGTTCCAAAAAACTCCTTTATTGTTTTTTTACAAATGCATTTCGGATCAGTATTAAAAAACATTTGTAAAAAAACAATAAAGGAGTTTTTTGGAACCTGTTAAGCTGTGAGGCAGTCTACCGTCAATATTGTTCGGATTAAAGAGACTATTACTAGATCATCAATACTTTTATACAGAACTTTTCAGAGAAACAGAAAAAAATTTCAAGATGTAAATATTACTTTAAAGACTATTTATATTATAAAAAACACTATAATTAATAAATATAATTTAAAAAATAAAAATTAAGAGACTTTTTGTACTTTATTATTGAAAATCATATTCAATTTCCAATATGTAATAATAAAACTGCATAAAATACACTACGATAATAAGAATAAATAAACCAGCAACGAGATACTCAACTATCGTTGCACCATTTTAAATTTTGGTGGCGCCATCTGTTATCATATTTTATTTCAGAAACTTTTTATATTTTTTAATTATTGTAAAATGGCAAAAGCTTAATTTTGAGAATAGAAGTAGGTTTTATAAAATATTGTAAATGCTAATTACAAGTAAAATTGTCATAAAGTCAGACCCTATTCTATATATGACATGACTCCCTTTATTTCCCCACCCAATCGACCTTAATCACGAAAATTTAGTAGCGTCAATTCCCCAATAAATAAACTATACTGCAAAATTTCAGAAATTTTTCGACAAAAAGCACAGAAGTAATTAAGCTTGAAAGAGGGTAAACAAAACCGTGCCTCTAACATCCATAAATACAGAAATTACCCGCGAATGTTTTTGTATTTCTCAACGTTTCAAGGTCTCCCCAGTCCAAAAGTGTAAAAATCTTGAGGGAACATTTTTTGACCGATCGCCATACTTTCCTTCTGTGTTCCCAACAGGGGTTCCCAACTTGTGTTTCGCCAATAAAATACATTGTGTCTAGTGACGTATGAATGTGCCAATGCAGATTTGGGATGTGAACAGTGACGTGCGGCGACATTTGTTATAGGGAAGCTGTGCCGGCCCTGGATAGAATCATTGGAAGCGTTATACGATATTTTGGTGTGTAGCATCCAGGAGCTAAACCGCGTGAGGTTGGTGCTCTGTACAACGCATGCCCAAATGCGTATAATCTGGCTGCTTTATATGATTCAAATATTTTCGCCGTGGCAGCTGTCCCCTATTCGACAATACAGCGCTACCATTCGGAATAATATGCATATACGAATTTATATTCGAATATACAATAGCAATCTTATCATTGTTTTTCATATGTATAGAAATTTGTAATAATATACATAATGCAGTTATAATAAAATATTAATTTTAAGTAATTCAAAGTACAGTACTTTAAAGTATGAAAATTATCGCACAATATGTATTTATATTTTAGAAAATACAAGGAAAGCTGCGCTTCCTCAGCTTCCATGGACTTCAGCCACTGGTTGGGAAGTGTAATTTTTCTAATCTCGGATCGAGTCCGCCGACCATATGATCTATCATATGGTCGACCATATGATAGATCATATGGTCGACGGTAATAATATGATAGATCATACGGTCGACGGTGTCTAGGTTTTCTGTAGAGCAAAAGCAAGAGGCAGTTTCTGCCCGGTTATACATCGCCAAGTAGCTTCTAAAATTACCATGCTCAGTACGAAGTTGAGCAGTAGCAAACGTTAACACTCTAAATGGTGATGAAGAACCTGCATTCAACACTAGGAAAATAAAGTCTTGTTATTCTACCAATTTTACTGCTCAACCGTTGTTGATTCCACTTTTGCATTGCATTGTCATGAATATAATTTTTAAGGCTGCTACGTGAGAGAGGGATGTGAGTGTAGTCCAGTCTGTGTCCTTTGCAGCTGACTTAGCCTCAGAGTCAGCTTTTTCATTTCCTAGTATGCCAGTATGGCCAGGAACAAGTATAAAAGTTATCTTATTTACAAGATGTTTAATATGGTGCTGGATATATGTGATTTTCTTGTTATTGCAATTGGGATTTAATAGAGCTTTTAGGACAGACTTAGAATCATTGTAAATGTTGATAGACAGTTTTGTGTGGTAGTGAAATGGCCCATTGAACAGCTTGGTAGACAGCATCTTCAGCTTGGAGGTATGTGTGGAGTATCCGTATCTTCTAATATATTTTGGGCAAAATATGTCAGTTTGGAGGAAGATACGGATACTTGAGCCGACATGAAGGGGGCTTAATATCTACACAGATGTAGCTATGTCTATGTAGATATTAATGTCTACATAGTTATCCATGAAGGAAGCAGATGACACCAAATGTACCCTGGGGATAACCTTGTTTACAGGGTGATGATCAGAGATAGTAGGGTAATTGCAATGTGGTAGCATTTGAAAAGCCGTAGGAGTAGAGACCGTCGTTGAGCCTTGACCTTTGCAGTTCTGATGTAGTCGTTTAGAACCTTTCTACAATACATAGTGGCAAAGGAAGGAGCTCTTCTAGTATCAGAGAGGCATTAGTAGAAACAGTTCTGCAACACTTTGAAATTCTGATGGCAAACTGTCTTTGAAAAGAGAGTAGTTTACTTGCTACTGAATTTTTACTAGTGACATGATCCCAGCTAGAAACCGCGTAAAGTAGCATTGGTTGAATTGCTCCTTTGTATAGAGTTTTACAAGCTTTATGATTTAGTCCCCAGGTGCATCTAGCACATTTTATCAGCATGTAGTTTATTTTCTTGGCCTTAGTCAAGGTGTAATCAATACGGTAACAGATGTGGTTTCTCTATTCCCTTTTGTTTTATTTTGTATGTCGTTTCTGTTTACACGTACACTAGCTAATCGATTTGTCAAAGTTTTTTCCGTCCTTTTGTGAAAATTAAAATTAATATAAAAATGAATATTATGACGTTGATTAACGATGATGATGATAATAAAAAGATTGTTAATAATTAAAAAATAAAGTTCTTAAAATAAATTGTTCATTCGAATTCATTAAATTTTTATATTTTTAATTTTGTTCACATAGTCTTTTATAAATAATAGTACATATTAATTAACTAATTAATAATTATATATTTTGGACCTAAGGTTTTTAAGGTTTCATAAAAATTTTTTTTGTTAAAATCTTTCTATAAAATCATGCCTAAATATTACGTAAGATAGGGAAGGGGAGGGGGGATCAATGAAAATATTACGGTTTCTTATACAGTGGTGGGTGGGGGGTCTAGAATGGCCGAAATTGCCCTTACGTAATTTATGGACGGCCCCTTATGACACCCTACACACGTGCTAGAGTTATAGCTTTATAAACAGTGGCGACCGATTTATCGTAAGGAAAGAACCGAAATTATGATATAATGTTTGACAAGATTATGATAACCATAAATACGGTAAAACTTAACCTAAAGCTAGAAAATCATTTAAAAAATGAACTTATAAAGTATCCAACATATAAATAATAATATAAAAATATAATCATTAAATATGATTTAATTCGCATCTGCAGCGCAAGCCTATTGAATTTAATAACGGGAGTAACCAGTCAGGTATCCAATGGTACTGTACTCTACAGTACATACTACGATACTAGTGATGGGACACTCATGTCAGACGATTGTCACGTGTCTCTAAGGTGTTAGTAAATGTCCTATCATTTGTAGTGTGTTAAAAAACAATGGTATAGCCTATAAGAGGGCATATCAGTCAATTATTAGAGTTTTGCACTGCAATCGTTTTGTGATATTTTAAATACTTTTAATATAAAAATATAGTGGGAATCTTATAAATTTATAGTACTTTTAGTATTGTGTATACCCCAAATTAAAAAATCATGGAACGTTGGCTAGGAAAAGGGTTTTGAAGAAAAATATAGCAAGTACTTCAAATGTGTGTAGTGACAAGGAGACTGAAAAGGCGGATACAAACGAAGGTGCATATTCAGGCCTAGCGCTGTTTAAAATATTGAAAAAGAATAAGACCCTTCACATTAATGACTAGTTTGAATTAATTAATAATATTTGCTTTCTACTATTCAACTGTTTTTTTTTTCTTTTGCATTTTCAATAAATTGTTTTTGGTGTTTCTATTTGCTGTTTTATCAATAATCATTAAAAATTGTCAGGTTTCAACACTTTTTAGTAAGGTAAAGAGGGTTCCGCGATAAAAATAAATTGGGAATCTCTACTCTGTTATATATAACAGTCGGAAAACTAAAAATGCTTAAAAACATTATTATTTTTTATTCTTAATTAATTAATTAATATTAAACATATAAAATAGCATAACAACATATAAAAACATATAAAATATAAAATTTTTCTGGAAATCTTAATATCTTTGTCGTCATCATTACACGAAACAAAAATTTGAAGTATAAATTTATCGTACAGGTTATTAAAATTATACATTATATTTGATAATGTTTTTAATTTTTACAACTTTTTACAATGGATTCAATATGCATTATTGTTTAGGAATCGTCCATACATTACGTAGCCTTATTTTATACTTTTAGACTACCAACGCTTTGTAAAGACGTTGCACATATCCACCCCAAAATTACGTAACGCATATCTTTGATCAAACCCTTAATTGTACTAAGGAATAATAAACAGCGTGAAATACTGTCGTTATATTATTTTCGTAATTACAAATATAACGTACAAAGCAGTGACATAAACACTTCGGAAACAAAAATAAATCATTCCGTTACCCAAGAATTGAGACCTTAGCATTACATAATATTTTTGTAAACATCTCCATCTTATCGTAACGCATCGCAACGATCACCACTCATGTTTGCGTTAGGAAATTTATGTGGACGGTCTCTTATGTTCTGTACATTTCTGTTTTTGGCATTTCATTTAAAAAAAGTTACGAGTTGCGTAGCTTTCTCGACTGCTATGAAATTTTGAAATTTTATTTTAAAAATCACTTTTTAATTATTAATCTTAAATAAATAAATAAAATCACATGTGGCGCTATCTATCGTGAGATTTTGTTATAAAAATTTTATATATTTTTAATTATTATAAAATAACAAACGACTTAATTTTGAGAGTAGATATGTTTTATGAAGATCTGTAAATGCTAGCAATAAGTAAAATCTTCATTAAATCCAATTCCATGCGCGATATGACACGTGACATCTCTCTATTTTCTCTCACCCTCGACTTTTCATCACCAAAATTTAATAATATCAATGCCCCTTATACACTAGCTACCGTGCCAAATTTCTTTTTTTAATCTTTACCCTCTCCTGAGAATCGAACGAAATAAACGCCAACACACACCCACAAAACACACACGTATACAGGAATTTTTTTGCCGGTTTTTTTTACATTTTTGGGTTTAGGGGGTCTCAAAACGTGGAGATTTGCAAAAAACTCGATAGGTCAAATTCGACACGATTTGAATACTTTCCCTTGTTATGTATACAGAACAGCCGGGAAAGTAATACAATGTCAAAAATACAAATTTAATTAACAAAACTAAATTGAACATAAGCTAAATACATTTAAAAATGACATTAAGCAGAATATGGGATTCTTCTATAGTTCACTCTTTATCATTGCTTCTTCTCATATTGTTAACGAATAAATTTGGATTTTACTGATATATTTTAAATAAAAATATATAGTCCAAACTTGAATAAATTTGTAAAATCTTTTCAGTTCTCACAGATCTAAATGTAATAGAAAAGAAAAACTGTTTCAGTAATATCAATGTCAATATTAATATTATTTATTTTATGTAAAACGTTCATATAAAAGACATTAATTAAAAATAACATTAAATGTCTCAAATGTGTTATCTTTAGCATACTCCACAACTACAATTTTAATTTTAAAGCCTTAAAAACTTAAAATTTTTATATAAAATACCTTGTCTTCTTTGACTTCAACTTCAGAATAGCATTCCTGTAAAAAAATATTTCAATTGTCATAACGACTCAGAAATATATTTTTTTTGCATATAAAATTTAAGTTTTACGGGCTTATTTAATTACTTATTTCAATATTAAAAATTATTAATTTCTTTTATACTCAATTTACAAAACATTTTAAATGTACAGGTTTAGTATTAAGACATCGCACGACTTTATCGTATCGCGATAGAGTTGAGGAGGAGTCAGAAAGAGACGATCTTTGCACTTGCCGACACAGAAAAGAAGCAATTCAACAGTTCTTGTGTTTTTGTTCGTTTTTGTGCCCATTTTCCAATGCCGTTTTTCTTTTTGCCCCCTCAATTTCATTAGGCACACTCAATCGTGTCGTGGAGTATAGACATTGAGGTCAAAGTGACAACGTATCTAGAAAACGCAATCATGGACTCACATTCTTTATTATATAATTGAGAACGAAATCAATTCTATAAGCCACATGGAAGACGTGCTAGCGATCTGAGACATCGCTGATTTGCAGGATATCGCTTTGTCGCATGAGTTCGAACTACAACTTTGTATCTCGAAAACGAAGTCCTGGACTCCCACTTTTTATTACATGTTTGGATTCCTCGACACATTCAATATAAAATAGCAAAATTTTATCAAAATCAATCGATAAAATTTCGAGAACGAACACGATTCTTTAAGTTTAACGTATAGGTTACATAATTTTAAAATTTTATATTTATATAATTTATATAAAAGTTATAATGTCATATTTAATCTAAAATTCTAAAAATATTTTATTAATACAATTAAACCAAGGAAAAACTTATTTATAAAAAAATAATTATTATGAATTATTTTACAAATATTCTATATGAACATAAACAATTATGGGATGTAATTTGAAAAAATTGCAGACCTATAAATTCCTACTGTCGTCTGTCTGTCCTTCCTTAATCTCGAGAACGGTGTTAGATAAATAAAAGTCAAGACCAGATAAAGCTTAGAGGCTGGAGACTCCGATTAAGTATATAGAAAATTCCACTTTGGACTGCCAAAAGTCACGTTATGTCGATTCAAAAATTTTCTGAACGGAGTTAGATGTATGACCGCCATGACTATTGTTAACAGGAGAAGTATGATTTACAGAGGCAAGACACTACTAAACTTAAAATGCATTGTGACGAAAAATTGCATCTAGACATTACGACGATGTCACAATAAATAATTACTCGTTTTTAAGTACCGTATTTTCTTGTTCCTAAACTAAATACAGTAGTTGATGAGGAAGAACTTTCTCATCGAGAAGAAGCACTACTCCTTGTCTTGAACTACTGTAACTAATAAGAATACGAATACCGATATACAGATCCCTTACGAAATTAAAGAAAGATTTTATTATTGAAAACGTCATTAAAATTTAAGTTTCTATTCGAAAAATTCATTTAATTAAAATGTTAACAAATTTACTCGCAGCCTAATTCAAAAAATGACTGCCTTAAATCATCCGGTTGGAATCGAAATTGGTGTCGAATTATCGTCTACGTCGACATTTCTCGCGATCCTAAAAGTGTCTAAATTTTCACTTGGAGTAAGGCGAGGGACCACTCGAATCGCGAAGGTGAAACCGGTCAGAATGTCAGATCGAGGGCCCCAAACTTTGAAAACTCGTGTCTCCGGGATACGGGATTCCGTTCTATTCTGTCCAAGTTACGTCAGTCCAGTCCAGAAGAAAGAAGTGTGGGTGTATGTGTTTCTTGGTGGCAGAGAATTTTTTAATCTTGTGTGTGTGTGTGTCTTCTAGTCTCGAGGATCTATTATTATCAATCCATTCTCTTCACTTCGGATATTGTCTTATACAAAACTCCCGAGCCTTGCCTTAACTATTTCTGATAATGCTGAAGTTTCGTAACCAATATCAACGAGAGGCGACGTGGCATATTTGAAATAATGCTACGCGTAAGTCTTATTGAATGTTAGTCACTTAGGTGCGGTTTGATGTTTTAATACACAACCTAGACGTTGCTGTTAGATACCGAAACTTTGGTATTATCGAAAGTATTAAGACTAGACACCTAATTCGGACGAAATAACTTTTTGCAAACAATCGAAGCCCGGAGAGAGACGTGAAGGTGTCGCGCTGCATAGCGCCAAAATTGCCATTTGGCGATATTACAGTGGCAATAAAAATACAATATGGTAATAAAAATTTTCCGCTTGTATCTACGTTCAGTGTGAAATTAAATCACAAAGCGAGCTTCAGAAAGTATAACAGAATGTCGAACTCCCGTGCAACACACACCTAGCGATGTTATGTCGTCACTCGGCAAGTTCAGAGAGAAAAGCAGGAAGTGACGTTGAGTCACTGGTTGGCATGTTTTCATGCCATGCCACCAGCGACTCCAAATTATGGATATTTTATCAACTGATAGAAATTTGAGATTTTTTGGGCGATATTATTTTTCACTTATCTTTTTTCAGTAAATTAAAGCATAAAATTTTGGCATGACAGAATCCGTGAAATAATGCTTAAGCATTGTAATCAAATGAGTTATTCGGAATTATTCGCTAAAATTCTTTTTCAGAAATGATTCCCATTTCTAAGTGTCAGCTTAACACGTTACTTTTGCTATCCAACTTGATAAGGCTACCATCACCTGCATTACTTAAATAAAACTGGTGGCGATGAATAACTTGAAGTAGCGGCAAAAATAAAAAACTGGCAAAATGGTTGGCGATTTTTTAAAATTTCCCGATGACCAGGGCCCAGAGCGACCCCTGGCTTACCTGCCATCCAAAGACGATAGCTTATATTATCAGTTACGACACTACATTTTCATGTAATTGTACGCAGATCTTCTCTCTCCAATAAACGAATTATAAAAACAAAGCGATTATTCTCTCATCCCGAATCCGCTGCACTGACATACGCGTGTCATACTTTCGCTCATTCCATCCAAGTCACAACTTTTCCATATCAATTAAAAGAACGTATTACATTTAAAAATAACTTCGATTTATGACTAAGATAATATTCCCTGGCCTCATATAAGAAAACATTAATCTTGAAATCTTCACAATTGGTCACTCTCATAACACCCCATGAGGGAGAAAAAGCGATTTTATTTTTAGTCTCTTCCTTCCACTAAAACATGTTAATTCGTTAAAAAGTTCCTCTGAGTCGATATAATTTAAATGGTTTAACTCGTATAACAATTTCATACATTAAATAAATTTTAATTAAAAATAAATACGATAAACGCTAGATTAATTCATTTGTAATGTTTTTTATGACTTATACAATGAGAATATTTCCCTCATTTATTGAATATTATTATCCGAAATAATATAATATAATACTGAGAAGTGGGAAACGGAGGGAAATTTTTGAGTTAACTGAAATTTCTGGTTCCTCTTCGGCAATTTCCGCAATTTTATGGGGAGTTTCTGGCTATCCTCCTCTACGTGTAGTGGGAGCGGGATGTTTGTCCTTTACAGGATTTATTTCTTTTTCATCTTCAACGCGTGTTTCTCGCGCAACGGCAATGATGCCTATGATATATCGACGTTGACAAAATCTTCGAATGAAATTTTTTCACCACTCATTGCTGTATTGAGATCGGTCCAGTTTTCTTCGATATTGTCGAGAATTCCGATAAAAATTCTGATTTATTCAAAGTTGTCAATAGATTGTTCCTTTGAATTTGCTAGGGAGCATCGTGAAACTTCATTTTGAACTTTGTTAAACTTCTGTCTTATTGTTTGAATTAACATTACGGTACCAGGTCTGCTAGATGTCGCATCTTATCACATTGAATTGAAGTGGAAGTAAAATGATTAAAATTGATGTAAATTCATTTTAAATAGCTACTAGTCAAAATAAATAAATAAAATTATGCATCTAGTACAGCGGTTCCCAAAGTGTGCGCCGCGGCTTCCTCACAGGGGCGCCGCGAAATGTTATAAAATTTTAATAATTTTACTTCTACTTTCAATTCAATGTGATAAGATGGGACATCCAGCAGACCTGATGCAAATCATTAAGTCAGTAATAAAGGTGGTAATAGAATCGCAAAATGTAAAAAGCCTCAGACCATAGCAGAAAAACATTCTACCGACTGCTGTAGATATGGTGAACATTATGATCGGTGGGTCTGCTGGGTAGCAGCTTTCAAAAGTATCGAGATAGAGTAACGTAGAGTGCTAAATCGGTTACTACAGCTGAGGCGAATTGAAGCGCGGCAGCCCATGACAGTTTCGGTAGACTCCATCTGTTCACTAAATTTAAGTTAATGATAACTGAAGATATTTTGCAATTTAGATAAATTAATAATAATTTATCTAAATTTAGTTTTTAATAATAATAATTTAGATAAATTATTATTATTAAAAACTAACACCGCAGACTTTACATAGTCTGCGGTGTTAGTTTCTTCTCGAACCGCTAAATGTCACTAGTTCTCGCTGTCGCCACTACGGTACATGCTAATTCACGAGAGTTTCCACTATTGTCGTATAAGCTATTTGGCTGTAATCGCTGCTACTGGCACTCTATGTTATTCTATCTCGTTGGTCTCGAGTCTTTCATTCAGCAAGAACCTAATACAATAGTAACGAAAAAGAAACTTAGAACGGTTACGACAACAGCGTTCATTGTGGTGAAAGTTCGAAGGTCGTGTTACGAAAAAGATTTGCCGGCCATTTTAAAGTATAAGAAGACATTCGGTATTCTGGAATTTATGACGTCATTTATGATCTTAACAGCTTTGTAGGGGGTTAAAGTATATATACCCCGTATTTTAATTATATATGCTACGTATACTATCTCTGATAGAACAATATGTATTGATATTAGAGATATGAATATTAAAAAAGCTCTTCTTTTTGTGACCCGTATGTAAACCACCTGTACTTGAATATCTTAAACATTGATAAGTTGGTAGTGGGTTCGCGTCTCAGGTTAGCTGCATAAAGTTTTCACGTTTTGTTCACGTTAATAACCTGAAATTCATTTATAATATCTTTTTCCTTCATTTTAAAATTTTTATGTAGTGGTTTGGTTTAGTTTGCTTTGAAGAGCTAGGTCAACACGACAAATGGCCTATCTGCCAAGGGAGAATATCTCTCGGGAGGAGTTTTTACGGCAAATTGGTCCGTTTAGGTGTTAGACACGTGAAGAAAAACCAGGACTGCGGAGTCGACTCCTGATAATTTTAGTAGGCCGACTCCGACTCCCAACTTTGGCAAAATTAAATACCAAGTATGGGAGACAGAGGTGCTCATGGGAGATTACCCTACTCTGAACTCTAAAACGAGCCCCGGGCATTTATCCAAATACTTTTATAGTTAGTATTTTTAATATTTAATTTACATTAATATTTATTTGTATAAAAAAGTTAATTTTTAACAAATAAGAGGAAAAAGGGGCAGCGATAAAATTCTACATCTACATATCTTTATTCTACAGCTTCACTTCGATTCTTCACTTCGATTTCACCTTTCCAGAAAAGTTAGTCCAACTAAAAAAGTGTACGATCTTGCTATTTCAGCAGCCTCTTGTTCAGAAAAGAAAAATATATAAATAGCAGCCACTCTGATTAATTAGTCTGGCTTATTCAGAAAAATAGAATACTTATTTAGAGCGGGGAAAGGATTATGGCTTAACCTGAAGAACGGCTTCTACTGTACTATTTTAGATACGATTTTTTGTGTTTAACTACGTTTAGTCTTCATTGAGTACTTAGGCGTATTAAATTGATAACATTTCAAACATTGTTATAAATATTTTTATATATTTCGGTTTTTAAACCAAATGTTCGAACCGTTTTAAATTCGAATTTGTTATTTCATATTGGTTCGATTGTAGAACGATTGTAAATGTTCCAGAAAATTGATCAAATTGAAAACAGTTCGTTCGATTCTCGGCAATTCTCATCATTCTCAGCGGTAAGTGTTATAATACAATTACTATGGTTGTTTTTGAAATACTGAATATAAATGGTGTTTGCTTGAATAATCCGCGCGGGCGAAGCCGCGTGTAACAGCTAATATAAAATAAATTTTCTATCATTTAAATAAAAAAAGCTAAATTAAATTTAAAATGCCGGATTCGGAGTCGGAGTTGACACATTTTTCCCGACTCCGACTCCACAGTTCTGAGAAAAACCAGAAAAGTGCACATAGCTAGTCCACTAGTAAAGAGCGACCAACTACAGATGGGTGTAGGCACAGGAGTACTTTTGAATATGGATATCGCGTTTCTGTGTTCGATGCTCGCTCTTCATCCAAATAATCTAGTACTTCTTGCGATCGTAAACATTTTACAAACTTGTCTATAACCTGGCACAAAGCTGCACCACTCGAATTATTCGACAATACAAGCTTTTGACGTTTAATTTTAATCTAAAAAGCAAAAATAACGACAAGTTTTTGTGATCTTGAAATAATTCGATGCAAAATCAAACAAAAGTGTTTATTAGACAACGAAAAGTATTTACAGAGACAATTTCTATTTTTTAAATATTATTATTCTGGTCGCATTTAATCATTCATCAAACTATCTTTATATAATTATGATTAAGTTAGAAGTTCTCAAATTGATGCAAGGCCAGAACTGTGGAAAGAACATCTTCCTGAAACATTCTTAAATTGATTAAAATTCCATTCTTTTGCAGATGCACTATGCACGCGTTTCTTCTTCTTAATGCGCCATCTCCTGTCGAAGGTAGGCGATCCATATAGCTAACGTCGTCCTCGATGTAGCAGCTCGGAATATCTCCATAGATGTTCTCCCGAACCACCTTGTGATGTCTTTCAACCAATGATTCTTTGGCCTCCCAACAGACCTTTTTCCTTGTATTTTTCCCTCTAATATTAGTCTAAGTATTCGATATTTCTCTACACTCATTATATGACCAATGTATTGTGTTTTCTTGATCTTGATGGTCAGCAGGAGTTCTTTTTGTTTGTTCATGCGGTTCAGGACTTCAACATTAGTAATCTTTGCATTCATGATATTCGAAGTATTCGTCTGTACAAATACATTTCGAGAGCTTCAATTCTCTTCTCAGTTTGGGGGTCTAGAGTCCAACTTTCGCATCCATACAGCAAGACAGAGAAGATGTAGCATCTTAACGTTCGATCCTCAGACATAAACTCAATGCACGCGTTTAATTCAATGTAATTCGAATGAATCCACGTTGTTTGTTTGTTGAAAATTTATTCTCTCGAACTCTCCGAACGCTTCTTAATCATAGACGTTCAGAATCAGGATCCGTAATCTGGAAACGACAAACAATGCTTAACAACATTTATTTAAAATTTGTATATTCCTAAAAATAATTCCACTTACCATTTCATAATGTGTATCCTTTAATGTTTCAGAGACCTTTCGTTTTCTTTGTGTTTCCGTGTTCTTCCGCCTTCATCGGATAGTCAACGGATTTAGTTAACAAAATAAACAATGGACACAATTATAAAAAGTCGATATTCGGGAAGACACAATTAGAAATTAAAATTAGAAGAATCTCAATCAAAATAAAGTCAAAGTGTGAGGAGACGCAATTGGGAGTCAAAATTGGTGAAGTCACAATCGAGTTAAAATCAATAATCGAGACGTCACAGTCGGGATGTGGTTAAAACTGAGATCAAAATTGAGATAACGTCAAAATTAAGGAGGTCAAAATCGAGTTAAAGTGCCATAATCGAGTTAAAGTCAAAATCGAGATAAAGACAAATTTGCGGAAGCCACAGTCGAAAAGTCGAAATAATTAGAAATTTCTTCTAAAATCTGTGAAAATAAAATGAAAATAATAAATATTTTAATCTGAAATATTCAATTATTAAAATAATTTTTAAATCAATAAGTTTATTTCCTTCTAAAAACAATTATATACGAATCAAACGAAAATTATTCAGTGCATAATTGTTAATTCGCACTGTGTCATTGATTATGATTCAAATATATTATTATTAATTTGATTACTTTAGAATCTTCATGTACTCATATTCACATAAATTTGCTGAATATTTTAATCTCTACTCTTATTTACGTTGTTGTTTTCTATGTTACGAGACACTCCAAGGAATATATTTTTGTCGATACTTGGACAAGAATATACATATACTGTATGTATAAATCTAATGCTTTAAAAGCCTACTCAAGTCTGTCTATATGTAAAATCTTAATCGTATGAAGAACATGATGTATCTCCACGTTAACACACGTTTTCTGTTCTCCTGTTACCTGGCCATTGTGTGTTAGTGGTACATCGGGGACAGAAATGGTGTTTAATTTATAAGTTGAGAGTGGAAAATCTCCTAAGTGCTGAGTATAGAATACAAAAATATTCCGATTAAACACTTACTCGAGACGAACCCGGACAAAATCAAGCAGATAAATCTTATACTTGATTCCATGATGGAGAAAAAGAGATCCTTATTCAAACCGAACGTATTCGGTTTCTCCACTTTTCATGCTTTCCCATACTTTCTGCGCTGATCTGGAATGTGAAAAACAAGTATAGTTATTTATTGAAAACCTATATCTGAATTTGAATTAAATTATCAAAGCATATAGAGAGCGTAATACGGAGGTTCGGCTGCATTTATATTGATTGATTGCAAATATTACGTTATATCAAATTGAGAATCAAAAAATGCTATATTCATTCTGAATGATATTCTTTCAGCGATATTTTAAATTCAATTTTACTATTGTAAAAGCTTTGTAATTATTGGGCTGCAATTTGAAAAAATTGTACCACAAATTTCCACTATTAAAAATTGCAGGCCGACATTGTGACGATGTCACAATAAATAATTGCTCATTATTATTACTTTCATTTGTAGCTTATCTTTTCATTGGATTAGTAATAAAACTAGTTTGGTAAATCTCGATGTAGCGCCAAAAATATAGGAAAATTACGCTATTCTCATAAAAATTACGAAGTTTTCAAGCTCAAATCTCTGCGTATATCTTAATACTGTGTATAATTGTGTTGCTATTTGAGGTACTTCGGTTCAGCATCACACTGGATTCAGTGAGAACTGTAAAGGCGAACGAATGACCGAGCTAAATCGAACTTTGTTTGTACTGACATATACAGAAAGTTACCTCTTGACTGGTTTCCATACTGCC
Organism: Centruroides vittatus; assembly: GCF_030686945.1. Classification (NCBI taxonomy): domain Eukaryota; kingdom Metazoa; phylum Arthropoda; class Arachnida; order Scorpiones; family Buthidae; genus Centruroides; species Centruroides vittatus. Next base: position 1,923,819 of record NW_027122214.1, read on the forward strand.
TTGAAGAAAGATCCGGCTTTTTTCAATGCCTTTCTATCTCTAATAGTACATCCAATAGTATATCCAATAGCATATCCAATATTATATCCAAAACTATTTTCCGTACTATCCTCTTGCTTTCTGGAGTCTTTATTCCTTTCGATCTTGCTTGGAGGAAACCTACCATTATTATTTAATCCACAATCCTTCTTATCTTCATCCAATCGCACACTAAAAGTGGAAAGAAAGAATTTACAATGCAATAAATATTTGTAAAAGTAATAGAGAAATTATAATACATTACTTGGAAAACATTTTATCTAACTTTTCGCGAAATTTTCTATGAAATAAGCAAATTATCGCTTAGAAATTCGCGTTATTAAAGTTATTACTATTTTGTGGACGTGTTGGGCTCTCCTAATTCGAATTCAGAATTCATTACTTTATGTAATTCTTATCTCTGAGATTTTTCGGTTTAGTGCCAATCTCAGAGGAGAACAGTGGTGCTCTATCGAACTTTGATTACGTATAATAGGAGGTATGTGTCGCATAACGATGGACTCAATAACATCACGACCGAGGTCTATAGTTTTTAATGGAGCCAAAGAATACGTTGTCGCCTGTACCTTTTCTACGTGTAGATAGGTATAGATATATACAGTGGGGTAGCGCAGTGGGGGCGGAAAAATTTCACAATAAGTAATAATAATATCTTGTAAAAATTTGAACTATTTCATTTCATATTTTTGTCGCACCTACGATTCGGACTGATTGAAATAAGCATGAAATTTTTCATTACTTATTCTTTAGAATTACTGTATATTTTAGTCTTTTAAATTGAGATACCTAAATAAGGGGGCAGCGATATTTTCCTCCGCCCGGGAGGCTGACACCAACGCTTCGCCACTGGATAGATATATAAATAATTATCATCATTGTGTTACACATATGGAGTGACTATTTATTCATCGCCTAAACAAGGAGAGTTTTGAAGAATGAGAGGAAAATGTGTATAAAAGTGACTAAATTTAGTTTTAACAATCCAGCGACGAGTCGCTTAACTTTCCTTGTAACATTTAGTGACTCCATCTGTTATGATATTTTATTAAAAAACTTTTTATATTTTTAACTATTATAAAATGGTAAAAAGCTTAATTTTGAGGGTAGGGATGGGTTTGATAAATGATTTGTAAATGCTAACAAAGAGTAAAATTGTCATTAGGTCCGACTCTACTCGACATAAGACGCATGACCCCTTTTATTTTCCCACCCCTCGACCTTTAACAACCAAAATTTAATAGCACCGATTTTCCTAATACACGATTTAAATTAAATTTAATTAATTTAAATTATCATTTGCGCCGAGCAATTTCTTTTTAAAGCCATTAATTTTTCGAATGAATTTCTTATTTGCACAAATAACAATAAAATGTGAGAAATCTCTTACCCCAAAGGTGAAGGCAAGGGTCGATAATCGCCAGAATCAAAAAACATTTTTCAATCACTCGAAATCGCACTCTTCGCAACAAAAGAGCAAAACAATCAACGGGTCAATTGTTGAGTTTCTTTGTTACGCGTTAATTGAAGAAGATAAAAAATTTTAATAATTAATTTTTGGTTTTTTTTTTTTACTTTTGAATCTGTCCCTGTGTAATAATGATTAAAGAGTGATGGTCGTGGCAGTAAATGTCTCGGCTCACCTCTCTGAAGGAGTCGGGATCAAATCCGGGCGAGCAAGTCTCCAAGAATTTTTTATGAAAGCTCTGCCCTGTACATTGAGTCCCGTCCCTCACCATTGTGGGTATGGTCTAACCCACAATGAACAGGATTGAAGACCTTTAAGAGTTGCCTACCAGTGGCCGAGTGGAAAAACCATTGAACATTTGTAGTTTTTCGTGAATTTGCGCCTCGCCAACGGGCTGACAATGTAGAATTTTCCGGGTTTTCTTCATGTTTGTAACACCTAAATAGGGGTCAGTTTTCCATTAAAAGTTCACCCGAGAGGCATTCTTCCTCACGTGTCGTGTTGCCATATACAACTAATGTAATCCCTTTTAACGTTTACATGGCAAAAAGAGTAATATTATTAATGACAATAGCTACATCTGAACCGGCATCTGTGCAATAGTATTACAGTATGCACTGTTGCTGTTGATGGCATTTTATTAATCAATTTTTCTACAATAAATAATTAAAATTAGTGCAATATAGTTCAATTATATTAATGCCAAATATCTTTTCTTAATTAAAATTCATTTTTTAAACTTTATATTGTGTCGTGTCTTCTATTTCTATCCTATAAATGAATTAGTGAAGGTAGTAATTTTATTGAATTCTCGTTAAAAATTCTTTTATGTGTTCAACTCAACTCGGCCTATTTTTTAACCGTCGCAAGTTCAAAAAGGCCCACAATGGAGTCGGCTGAACGGTGGGGAATAGTGCCTAACATATTTGGGTTGATTTCCTCTCGAAAAAACTCGAATCAACTTTGACTTGAACCTTGGTCCGACGGATTAAAGTGAGAGCTGACACTGTAAGACAGTAATTATAGCAATGTTAAAGAGCGGCGTCGCTATTATTAAGTAACAACATGGCTAACTTTCTAACACGGAAGGCGTCACAGAAGACAGAAATACGCCTATAGCTCGGAAATCTGTTATGCTCTTTTAACGAAACCTATTTTATTTTACTTCTATTGTACGATTCTTAAATAAACAAATAATAATAGTAAAAATTAATTCTAAAAGTCGAAAACGACATTTATTTTCTTCTTCCCGAATTTCCATTTAAATAAGTGCTAGATTGTTTCCGTTTCCTCAACTAAATATAGTATGTGGTTGCAGCTAAATAAGCAGTTTTGAAAAGACATGGCGGCAGCTATCTATTCCTATGACCACTCTCTCATTATAGGCTCTCTAGTTTCCTGCTCTCTGGCGGGATGGTTGGGCGTTAGCTGAAATGGCTATTTCGCCCCGTATTTACATTTTTCGGAACTGGAGAATCCATGGGTGGTTGACGTCTGCGGTGAGTCCATTAAGAGACTATCTCGTCCCGGCAACGCGTTCCTATATTCCGCCGGAGTGCGTGCCGTCGGACGGCAAAAACGGCCGCTTGTATTTACGGTGGAAAGCAACATGGCGTCCTCCAAGGCTGATATAGTTTCGTTTTGGTGTCCATTATGTTGTTTTATGAATGAAAATTTAGTCGTGAAAGCTCAAGTTAGTGCACGCAGTGATGTAAATGTCTTCTCAAATTGTTTTCGCCGCTACTCTGTGTGCTCTGTCGGCAAGATAATTCATTTTATGGTTAAATTTTACAATTGGACCTTTCTTTTGTCTCTAAAATCTCATATTTTAAAATCATAGATCCCTCCATCAGGATACTATCTATAGTAGGGGCGCCGCCATCTTTCTTTCACCTTTGTTCCTAAATGCCTACAAACATCAACGCACTCCCGTAGTAGCGGAGACTCGGAGCGATTGCTATTAACGAACGCACCCGAATACATCGCTTCCAGAAACAGGTTCTAGAAAAATTCGTTTCCATCAGATGGCGCTATCGACATCGGAGAGACAACTTTAGATTGTTAATGGTGCTTTGGTTGTAAAATAATAATTGTTTTAATCTTTTATAATTTGCTATTATGAAAAATTTTACAAATTTATATCTCACATGAAATCTTATATATGTTATCAGAGTTTTACCTTATAAAACTGAACTGAATATCGTTTTTATTATTGTTGTACAGTATAAGTTTTAGTCTTTGAAAAGAAATAAGTTTGACTCCTCGTAAAAGTACGTTTTTCATCCTGTAACCACCAAATTTCGCAAAGACATTAAGTAATAGCTTGTCTAACTCTCCACATTTTCAAATTACTAATGAAATTGCATTTACATGCTCCATTTAAATATTTTCTCAGCCAAAACTCAAAGCTCTTTATTCTTAAAATAATAAGAACTGTTATTATTATTTTTGTGTCCTGTGATACAATAATGTATTTGATAAACGGAGCAATGTTTTTGTTGATATTTCTTCTTATTTTTCTTAAAAGACATTTTATCATAAACGCTTTCTTAATGAAAGAAAACAGCAATTCGCTTGTGCCAGTAAATATAGGTGGCGTATGAGTCGATTAAAATGGCTGCCACAAAGGGTATAGCGTGCTTGACAATGTACGAGAGTTACCTGTGTGTTGTCTTTCTAATAACTTTTCTCTCTGTAGTGAAAACGTTTTATTCGCATTTGTATCCGACATTAATCCTAGTTGATTTCGTGGTTGTTTAAGTCACTACGATTACACTTTGTGACATTTTAAAATATGTGGCTGATCGAAAAAGATGTGTTACAGAAAGAGAGGAAATACCAAAACTGATAAGTTCATATCTATCCAGCTCTTTCTCAGCAAACAATTCACTTCAGTTTCCCACAGCTAATTTTGCTGAGCTTAAAATTTTTTTATACAAACGTTTTTACTCTATCTAATATAGGCCATCGTCAGGTTTAATATTATAAATGTTCCAAAATGGAACGTACCGTTTTCGAATATTTTACATATTTAAAATTCAAAAAAATAATTTAACTTTAAAATAAATTGAAAGAAGTGTGTATATTAAATAAATAAATAAACAAATAAAACATAGAAAACAAAGCTAAGTAGAAAGAAATGATTTAAGGGTTTTTAAGTGCCATTCTTTTTTCTATTATATATTTCCACTCTGTTGGAAGCGCGTCAGCATCCATAGCATTTAGGCAACGGTTTTTCATTTTACTTTTATAAATTTCCACCTTTTCCATCTCCAACGCAATGGATGGAAAGTGCACCGTTTAAATGACTTTAGCCTCTTCCCATTTTACAATCGCTCCTTCAGTCTGTGCTATAATTGATAAAATTGTGTTGTTGTGTCGTTTGTCAACGTTGTATCAAATGCTCTTTTTCTTATAAAAATCGAGAATGATCTATAAAAAAGCACCTAATATCTGTAGCTTGCTACGGAACGATCAAGACAGCGTAAAAAAGAAGGTAAAGCTGGGGTATATAAAATTCCATTTGAAAATCAACAGTTAGGAATCGAAAAAGATTATGTGGGTGTGACTAGAAGAAACCTGGCGGTACGTCTGCGATAACATACATACAGTTTTGACAAAAGACACAACACTATTAGCAATTATGGCACAGACTGAAGGAGCGATTGTAAAATGGGAAGAGGCTAAAGTCATTTAAACGGTGCACTCTCAATCCATTGCGTTGGAGATGGAAAAGGTGGAAATTTATAAAAGTAAAATGAAAAACCGTTGCCGAAATGCTATGGATGCTAATGCGCTTCTAACAGCGTGGAAATATATAATAGAAAAAAGAATGGCACTTAAAAACCCTTAAATCATTTCTTTCTACTTAGCTTTGTTTTCTGTTTTATTTGTTTGTTTATTTATTTAATATAACACTTCTTTCAATTTATTTTAAAGTTAAATTATTTTTTGAATTTTAAATATGTAAAATATTCGAAAACGGTACGTTTCATTTTGAAACATTTATATTAAACCTGACGATGGCCTATATTAGACAGGGTGAACACTTTCTATTCTAACAAACTGCTTTATACCCATAGCAACCGCCATTATGTAGTTCGCGCTAATACCGCTAGGTGTCAGATCTATCGTTGGCACAAGCGAATAAATTCGCTTGTAATAATCGTGTTATGGGCAATAAATCGCTAATTAAATGTTGTTTGACAGTGTTTAAACGAGTAAACACGTTTTCAAAACCATCTAGCAATAAATATTCTAGAAGTTAGCTAATTAGAATTTAAACATTATGGAATTACATATAAATTTAAAAAAAAACTGATTGTTACACGACAATCGTATCGTGTAGCTATAATTTTTTATTATTATTATAATCTAATAATCTAAATTAATCTTCTAAAAATAATTTTAAGTATAATCTGCATTTATTATCTATTTATTTTCCAACGCTGTACAACAAAACTAAAAGGCAGCCCGAGCTAAATTCCAAGTAATTATAAACGAAATCGCTGCCTTCGTTTGCATCGCAAGTTTTTTTTTTTTTTGTCGCGATACTCAACGCGACAAAAATTATAAAAATAAATTATGATAATACTAATTATGAAAATTATAAGAATTTTTGCTAATTGCATTTTTATAACATTCAGAAATTGACATGGATGCCTTTTTAAAGTATTATTATGTGAAATTTTTATATTATTGAAAGAACAATTTACAGAATCGACAACATGTCGCAAATTGCTGAATTTTCGATGGTCCACCTATTATTTCTTTAAACGCTTTATTTCATACATAGAAAACATTTTTGTCTAAAATATCGGAAAAGAATTTCGTTGTTTTCTGTAATATTTTAAGCGATGTCAAATTTTGATATCGTGTCATCGAGTTAAGTCTAACACAGAACTATATCATATTAAAAATTAAAAATTAAATTAATGTGTAAAGATCTAACAAAACTATCTGTTAAATCTTAAACAAAACTTTTTCATGAGTAAACTGAAATAAGAACTTTGTCAATTAGTGGATTTACAACCAAGAAAGAAGCATTTGTTAATAGAATCATAAAACAATTAACGGTTAATGTTACTCTAGGTATACAAAATGGCGGCTCGTCTCTGATTCCAGCAAGGAAACAGTGGGACGCACGTTCTAACCTAACCTAACCTAACCTATTCTAATAATTTGGTTGCTAATAATTATGGTAATTTATCAGAATAGGTTAGGTTAGGTTAGAACGTGCGACCCACTGTTTCCTTGCTGGAATCAGAGACGAGCTGCCATTTTGTATACCTAGGGTAACATTAACCCAATTAACGTTTATCGACTCTGGCGGTAGAGGGTAACGCGGGTTTTATTAACAAATCTCTTTGCAGTCATACGATTTCTACTGATTTCACTTCAGTGAGTAATCTTTCTTTCCCATTTGCAAACAAACCCGACAACAATCCGTGAAACTTGAAATAATTTACAGCGAGTTGAAATTCGATATGTTTATTTTTTGCGTTTTTTTGTATCAAATTACATAAAAATAAAGATTAAAAACGCAATTTTGTCAACACACAAGTAATTTATACCACTAGAAAAAAAAACAAAGTGCGGAATTAACGGGAAAGTTGTAATTTTTTTACGCAATAGATAAAATTGAATAATTTTATATTAAAAACACTGAGTCTGATAAAACCCCGCAAATCAGGCAAGCGCAAAGAATTTTGGGACTTACGAAGGGTTAATTAATAAAATATATGTAGAATATTTGATGATAACTTACCGCAATAACGATCCAGTAAAAACGGAGGACACGGAGGATGTATTTTACTGCATTGGATGCTGTAAACAAGAATCATCAAGAGACTAAATATAATCGATGAGTGCATTTTAGCGTTCGTGTGTAACAATTCCAAATATATCATTACAAAAGGCGACTGTTATTAAAGGCGAATCGTGAATGGACGAAAAGGTTTTAATCGAAATTCAGTTACCAATCAGATTGCTTTTACTGAACTTGTTTCATAATAACCACACGATTGATTATGTAAGTCACGTTTAAATGTGGCTTTAATTTTAACGAATAAATTAAATTAAATTATTAATTATGAGAATTTTATTAAAAATAAAGACATTATATTTTATTTATAAGATGTACTGTACAATACTTGACGAGGAAGGAGAAACGTTCTTAGAAAATAAATTTTTTGTTAGAATATAATTTAAGTTTGTTTATTAAGAAAGATACGCAATAACCATTTTTTTTAATTGAAAGAATAGCAATAGAATTAACTTAATAAATTTATATTTTGCCATTTAAAATTCTATCTACCCAGTAGTTTTTTGAACACCTTGAAGTGCCATGTTGAAGGTTTATGAAAGCCTAGAGCCATTTATTCATTTTTCTGAACTGTCATTGAAGTGAACCAAACATAACAATTAATTCATTTCCTGTAATGTAATGCTGTTTTTAACACTTAAGATTTTTGTCTCTCTTGATCTACTTTTAACTTTTCTCAACTTTTTGAAGAATATTTTTTTTAATCATTCATAGGTCCATTCCTTATTTCTACTTGATTATAATATAATATACGAGTTACTGTAAATAGTATATAGTTTAGACGGCATTTTAATTTAAAAATTAATAGAGACTCGTTCTTGGTAGTTTGGAAGTAGGACAAATAAAATAAGAATAACTTTTTCGAGGTTATAAGTCATTATTGTTATGCCTATATAACAAGTTCGTTTCTCTTCATTCTTCAACAGTAAGCTTGCATGAGTTTGATATATGACATTTTCTACTGTTATTTACTAGGGTACAACTAATTATTACAGTTTTAAAATAGCTTTGTAATTTAATAATTTAAATAAACATGTTACATAATATTTAACCGAAAGGAATTTTGTAGCCCATAGCTTCAAACGAGTTCGAATTTAAACTCATATATTTGTCAACACTTAATAACATACATGATTTAAAATTCGAGTCATTTTGTAAGCAATTTGTGTGTAATTTTTTAACAATTTTATTTCTTTTATTCTGAAAGAAAATAGTCTGTAAAAGATTAAATTAATGACATATGAATCGTGCCCTAAAAACTATAATTTAATAATTTTAAAAATAACTTTCTTATAGAAGTGACACGATGCGGCTGTCATTTTTTTAAGTTTAAATTTTAAATTTAATGAAATAAGTTTAAGATACGCCATTTGCCAAAATATGTAAAAATGCAACTTGAGGAAAATTTCGTCGACAAGCATGAATGCACATGGTCACTGACGTCATTGCAACGTAAGTGCGATCACCGATCCGAAATCTATAAAACGTTTACTCTATATCTAATATTTAAAGTAGTTTATACTTTCCGTCAGAACATAAAACGAATATAACCAAAATTTCATCCGAATTGGTCAAAAATTGCAGGAGTTATAAGGAATTCTCACAGACGACGGCTTTTATATTATTAATTCTTATAAATCATTGCATATACGTAATAATACGTTTTTTATGGCACATTTTATTGAATTTAGAATGATGTTTTTGAAAAATGCAAGAAACTTCGGATATTACAACTGCGAAAAGGAATCCTTACACTTGTAATGTTTAGCTTGCGTGAGCTCCGATTCCTCGACTATATCTTACTTTAGGTTCTGTAGCGGGCAAATCTGGCTCTAAGTTTAAAAAACTCAATCAAGTTACAGTTAGTAGAAATAAACAATACGAAAGGATTAATACTAATAATACGTTTAATGACAGTTCAAAACAATAATATTCAAACAGGTTACAAAACAAAGTCGTAATAGAAATAACAGTAAAGCTATTAATGCAATAATAAAAAAAACACCGTTATAATAAACAAATAAACATTACATAGATTACTAATCTGGATGTTTTCATTACACTTACATTTTTAGAATGATTTTGTTTCGCCTGTCAATTATTTCTAAGTCATTGATAGGTAAAGAAAACTTCCAAGATTTCCAAGATAAATAAGGAAAAATAAATAAATAAATAAATATTTCTATCTCATAGAAAGTCGTTTTTTTATTTTTCTAATGAAAATATATATTTTTCTTTTTTTAATTATTTAAAATCAATTTAATTTAGTTTTATTCATTTCACACACAATAGATATATAGGCTATTATTAATAATTTAAACTGGAAAATAGATTTAATTATTTTACAAAATGTTTCTAGATTATAAAAAGTATTTTGCATTATAAAATAAAATAAAGCAAACACTTAAAAAAGTGATGTCCACTGATCATCGGGTGACTATTTTAAAAATAAGAATATTTAAAAATTATTTTAATTCTATAATCAATAGATCAATTAGACAGATCTACGATATTTAAGCGCTCGAGATAACGGAAGTTGGGGAAAGTTGACGAATGTTTCATAAGTTACTTTTTAATGTGTAATATTAAAAACACTTATCTATACTTTGATATAGGCCTAAATACCTTAATTATTAATACTTGCGTACATGATGTGGATGACAGAGGTTAAGTTTAAAATACTACCTGTTTTGTCATTTTACTCCTAAAGACTTTATAGGCCTATTATTTTTTATTTTGAATCTTTCCAGCAAAACATTCGTTAAATTTCGTAAAAGAAACAATCATTTATAACTTAGTTTACATAGATAACATCTGAAGTTTTAATTGCTCTGATTATAGATTTATATTTATATTTTACAAGAAAATAAAATACAGTAGTAATATTTTAATTATTTGGTTAAAAACATGTTTAACGATATTTATATATCATGATAAATATCGTCTGAATATTAAATCATATAAAATATGAAACGCATTTCTAATATTTATAAACAAAAATAGATTTAAACACAAAATATTTTAACTAACTTTAAGTTATACAGACAAAAGAAAAAAAAAACATTTATACATAGAAGATTTTAATTAACTTTACACAACTTATAGATAATTTATTGTAAAAGTATTACAAACTTCTGGCACCGATGATAAATTACATTTAAGGAATAAAATAAATGTAAATAAATTTATGAAAATTTACTAATTAAAGTAAATCTCACAAATAATAATTAATCCTTAATCAAACCAAATTTGGCTAATTGCAATTCGTATGACAAATTTCTCTTTTACATATAAATTTCTTGCAATTATTATTTTCTTCTGTAATTCTTTTGATGGTATTTATCTTCTTAGTTATCGATTCTAGAAGCAAACTTCTATAAAAAAAAAATAAAAAAATTAAACTATTTTAAGAATTTATCAAGCTAGAATTCTTCTAAACATCCTGTATTGATGGGCGGACATAGAATTTAATAATAATGTGTAACAAAGTTAAAGAATGGAAGCGTTACATTATCAATGATTGCGCATAGTCACACTCGAAATGTTACTTTGAAAATTTCCTGTGTGTAACTATCAGTTAAGTCGTAAACTGTATCCTGTTTATGGAATCCGGCTTAAGGGTAAATACGATTTAATTTTTATGAAATTTTGTAGTTGAAATTCCTACGAACAATCCATCTAATTGTATTTTTAATGGAAAATCTGGCTGATATTCGCTACGTTTACAAATCCGATTTACAAAAACAAATCAGTATTCTTCATATTAGATTCAACTAACACCCATAAGATTCTTTACAAAAGGAAAAGTATCTTTTAAAAATGAGGATTTAATTGTATCTTATAAATATTATTAGATTAATAATATTTTAGGTGTCCAATTTTGTTTATCCAATTTAAAATTTTTGTTATGAATAAGGCTGGGACATCAAAGTACTAAAAATCATATAAGTTATCACTCGTATAACTCATAATATATGATTTTCATAACTATTTATATGATTTTTAGTGCCTAGATACCTTAGCCTTAGCTATGATTAATGCTTTTATACTGTAAATTTTATATTATTCTATATATTCAGTTAGATAAAGAAGTAACGAGTTTTAAATCACGTTTTACTTACTTTTTAAGAGACTCGAATATTTCCAAAATTTCTAAACTTCTATTTATGTACATTTTGGCCTTTTCTGGATTTTCACAAGCAAATTTATAAACGCATTCATAATTATCCCTGTTTATAGCCAAGAAATAGTTCAAAAAATCGTTAATATCGGGTCTACTTGCACTAATTGATCGTTCTTGCCTCTTCTGATCATCATAATCCGAATCTTTGTTGAAGATATAGTAATATATGGCTCCTATGAGAACAACCTTCGCCACAATCATAAAAATAGCATTAGATAAATTGACAGTGAATACTTTCGAAACGGAATTCTGTCTATATTTTTCTACAGACTGATTCAATGTTACGTCGTCATTTACTTTTACACAACTGATAAAAGGCAAAGTGCAGAATAAGAAGAAAAAATAGCATGTCGTATGCGAAATCATTGCTCGTTGCTCTTATCTGAAATGAAAAATTTTTTAATTGTTTACATTAGAGCTATTGTCTGTATATTGAATATACTTACCTTATACAGCTGGCATTTCTCATTCGGAGTCTGGTCTTTAATATAAACTGAATTAGTAGGTGGTGGAAGTGTTTATATGAATGGGAAAGACTATTGTATGCACTCCATCGCATTTTACTCCTCCCCATACGCATAATCAGTCATGAAGGAAGGCTCGTTATCTCATTTGTAGGTCAATGTGCTATGTTTAAAGGGTCCGAAACGGATCTAAATATCCATAATGAAGCATTTAAATAAGTTAAATTATATAAGTAAAAATACTTTTAGTGTTAGTTTTTCCTTTTATTTTCTTTAATCTAAAGAAACGTATAAAAAGTATAGGATAAATCGGTAAATTTTAGCTTTTTTTAAAGCACAATACTTACCCTTATTATATTTTAGACACTAATGAACAATTAAACAGGATTTATATATATCTGAACATCCCTTCATGCTGTAAATTATATCAATGATGCAAAAATTTTTGTAGAATTGAAATAATTGAAGCATTGTTTTACACTTTTTCAGTTGAATACATAAAAATTTATCTTATCAGAAAATCAAAGTAAGTTACTGTAAAGATAAGATGCAAATGATAAATCTAACATTTAATAATACAATAAAAACATTTTCTTCACTAATGAGTAAACAATCTTTAAATGAGACTTCAAAGCAAAACCATTTATTAAACTGAACAGACAGACAACAGTATAACGGAAGATGGTTCAAATAACATAATGTATATTTTCCATTAAAGCATTTTTAAACATAATTTGGTATTACACTGATTTACTTCTGCTTGGAAAATATGTTAAACTTTCAAAGGAAATGTTAATTTTCAGAAATGATTTTATTCAAATTCCTCTTTTACTTGTAAAAATTATTTTTTTCGTTATTAATTTTAATATATGGCAGGGAACGAATTTAATTAATAGGCGTATATTTTATAAAGTTATGATTCGTAATTCATGACAAAAATCCCTATGTCAAGAAGAAGAAAATTAATCACTAAATTTATTAATTTTATTTTACTTTTTCCTGATATTCTGTAACATTTTTTACTTCTCAAGTTACTATAAAGGGAATATGTGGCAAAATTCTATAACTATATTAGTAATATCTAGAGCACTAAGAAAGAGTTAGAACTAAGTTTTTGATATAACAAATGTGGATAAATTGACTCATTAAAAATTAATTAGTCTGTAGAAAATTATTTACGGAATATAAAATATATTTGTTTTATATCCATGAAAGTTTTTATCATTAAATAAAATTATTTTGTATTTCAATAACATATTATCCATTTTATCTTCACTTGTATGTGACTTAAATCAACCCCACATTACTTTTACGCTGTAAACTTTTACTACTCTATAAAATATTTTAATACATAATAAGTATATTTAATGAATTAAAAATGAATGAAACATGAGTATAATATTCTGTTTTGTACAGTCAAACCTGTTTTTATGCGCTCTTTTTATGTGCGATTTTTATTTGTGCGATTTTTTTTAATGCGAATTTTTAATTTGTGCGGTATAGTTGGCGACTAGTCTCGTGCGATTCATGTCTTACGTTGACTTATTATAGCTAAATAAACTTATTATAGCTAAATAAACTTATTATAGCATAAATGCACTTATTATAGTAATATTATTGCATGAATATGCGAAAAATGAAATAATTTACTTTTTAAGTCAACAAAACACCACCTGGACAAAAATATGTAAAACAGACGATAGACCAGACGATGCAGCCAAGTGCTGACATCTGTTGTCAATAAATTCTATTTCGTACGGTTTTGAGTTATTTTCTATGTGAGACTTTTTTTATGCGGTCCCTGTTGACCGCATAAAAAAATATTTTTTAATTGTGTTGCGAAAACTATTATTTACAGCCATTCGTGAAGTTTCGTGAGATTTTTTTTATGCGTTTTTTTTAATGCGGTCCCTATCCACCGCATAAAAACAGGTTTGACTGTAATTAATATAGGCGTATAAAGTATTTTCGTGTAATAAGAGGAAACTGTTCTAAATGATATGAATTTTGAAAAATATTTTAACCAAGCTCAAAGAGTTCTCATTGATCTTTAATTATTTTATATTATAAATGTTATTTAATATTCTTATTGGTTATACACTATATCCCACTGTACGCCTGCTATACATTTTTTATTACTACTGTATAAAAGACCCTGTTTAATTGGCCATACTTTTATAACATTCTTATAATTAAAAACTTCCATTAACGTAAGCTTAATTTAGCTTGGAGCACCGTTTATACGTACTCGAGGAACTTGATCAAAAAAGATGTAAGTTATAATCGAAATTGAAATCGAGATGCATCACAAGATGACAGGAGCTAACAGTCATAAAAGCTTAGTAATATAACTTTTAAAAATAGTTTCAATGTTGATTTTGTATTTTATATCTTTATATTAAGTTATAAAGAATAATAAAACAGTAATACATTTTTATTGTACACTTTTTTTGAAATTGCAATGATCAGTATCTAACTAGACATAATTCAGATACTTGATAAATAAGTAATAAATCTTAAAGTAATTTTCATATATTCAAGACTCAAAATGTCATTGGTAACGAGTCATATGCTGTACTCTATAAACTTATATTACATTTTAAAATGATCAGTAAGAATCGTACACTGAATTAGTTCCTAAAATAAGTTCGCTTTCTTTTTGCTGCTAGGGATAATACAAACGCGTAGATTTTCTTTATGTTGTAATCGTTTTACACTCATTAGCAAATAACCTATTTCTAATCCTCCTCTATGAGAGATAATAAATTGGTAGGGTCAATTTTATGCCATTTAATTACGAGATTGTAAAGAGAGAGCTGCATCTCTCTGGGTACGATATCTGTTAGCTGTATTAGAAAGATAATGACATGTGAAAGAAAAATTTTAAACAAAACATTTCACCGTTGAAAAGAATATTATACTTTGGAACCGACATAAAATGACATTTAAATGTGAAATGTATAGACCTAATCCGTGCTCCACCGTGTTTTAGATTTTAATCAATACAATGAAACCTGCTAATGTAACCACTGAAGTGATAAGCTCAAAGTGGTCACCTTATGCAGAAAGAGGAATGTAGGTATTCTTGAATGAAATCACTTAAGTAGAAATAAGAAAATAGCCTAAATATAGGAAATTTAATATGAAATACAAAAAAACAACAAACAAAACAATTGAATAAACAGTGTTCTAAACAAAAACTCAGAGAAGAAAAAAACAATGCAACAAATTCAATTTTTTGTAAGAAACTCATCAATCCTGGATTGCTTTATAACTTTTTTTTTAAATTTCATCAGCTACAGTTTTCTTTGCTTGATATATTGGCATAAAAATCTCAAATGTTATTGAAAAAAGAAAGAAAATGAATCTCACCTTCAAAATAAAAATCCATACAAAGAAACTTAACAATAAGCAAAGAACACATGAAGCTAACTCAATTTACTAAACAAAGTCAAAATACGAAACACTCTGACAAGAGAAACTTCAATAGTGACCCGATGCGATTCCTATCATAATGAAAATTTTTAAATTTCCCGCTAACACGGCTGCTAAAAATTGCACAGCATTGCTAATGTTGTTTTCAATTTATGATTATTTGTAATTTCTTTTACTCAAGCTTCCAAAATAAATAAACCTATTTCAAAAAATTATAGGAAATTTAGTTTAAACCCCTTATCCACAAATTACAATGTTTCAAATATAAAATATTTGTAATGTGATCGCTACAAATTGAATCATATTCTTTAAAATAGTTGGTTTTTATGTTTCTTTTTAATGGTCACTTTACCCAAGATGATTTTTTATCTTAGGACACGACCGAAGTGGTCAATGGTCACAATAGACAGGCGGTCATTGTATGCAGATATATTCCCATTACAAAATGTATTATTTTGCTGGGACCAGCTTAAAATGGTCAGACACTTTAGCAGATTTCACTGTATAGCAAATATATATATATATATATATATATAATAGCATTCTTTCAATAGCATTTAATATTACACGATTCGTTTTCTCTTGAAACGTAATCCTATAACAAAGAAGAAAAATCATATCATATAATTCAAACCATAATTAATATATATAATCTATAGGAAGACATGGCTAACTTATAACTTTACAATAGACAAGCTTTGTTTTAATTTCAATTGCAACTGTTTTAAGACTGTTGTATTTATTTCTATATTTAAATTTGAAAAGTTTACCATGACTCAACTGATCTCATTATTACCTTATTATTTTAATGATAAATATTAGGTTCGAGTACTGAATTATATTCCAAAATATCTTATCATTTTTCTTCAGTGAAAATTTATTCTCAAAAAAATTAAGTTTAGAACTCCTTTATACTATAAATATGATAGTGGCTTCTTAGTAATAAATAATTGTTTAATAAATAGTAAGCCTTATTCTTTGATAGATACTGTAATAAAATTCCAAACTTAAATTAAACTTAATGAAGAATATAACTATGATATTCATTACAATAAAAAATTATTCAAAATAATTAAAACAATTAAATAATAAATGCATTTCTAAATAAATCTTAAATTTCTAGTTCACGTAACAAAATACATTAGAGGAAAACAAATATATAAACAACCATTATCTATTCAATGAACAATCGCGTCTTTGAAGTATCCGAGATTTACATCTTTCTGTACAATACGCCAATACTGTGTAACAGATGTAATTTATCAAGCTAACGGAATATGGCTACTTATACAGATTAATAATTAATAATAATAATAATAATATATTTTCGCTAATTTATTATTAATAATATTAATATGAATAAACTACAGGTAAACAGCACGTATCCGGTGAGAACCTCACAGGTCGTCAGATAAGTTTTATAAAAAGTAAAGTAGAATTCCTGGAAATGTAGCTCAAATGTAGTAGCCTAGAGCCCTACAAATATTTCAATCTGCAAGCTGCATCCCAATCTTGCAATCCCAAAAACCAGCCGTATTTTATGAGATAAGAGAAAAAAAACGGTTAGTCCACGTGTAAGGTGACATCGAAAATGTGTTACTATAAAAGCAAAGATAGAATAAAGTCGTTCTCGGTCTGTTGTTCTCTTATAGCATGGAGGCACTTCGATCTAAACGAATGAGTTAACATACTCTATATCCCCGGCTGGGACAAATAGTACAGTTACGAACTAACGGGATTTCGAATTATCCGAGTTCGAATTAACGAGGATTTCCTGTAATGATTTTAAGAACCATAATTATTGAAATATTCCTTATTCGTCCATTTTACATATGATATTTCGCCCACCAGTGGCGAGTGGATAAAACCACTGAACACTGGTAGTTAGTTGGTTCTGGATTCGTGCCTTGCCAATGGGCTGTCCACATGGAGTTTTGCGGGTTTTCTTCACGTCAGTAACGCCTAAATAGGAGCTAGTTTCCCCTTTCCTCAGCAGACCGCTTACGTGTCGCGTTGTCTTAATTGAATGAAACCTAAACCATATGATATTAAGCTGGCTAAAGACACTGGAATGATATAATTTTAGTGATGACGATGAGAGAAGCATAATCCGTATTCTAATAAATTTCATCAAAATAAATTAAAATTAATTCTGTCCAATTGACTGCTAGGTAATTTAATTCTTTAATATTTTTTTAAAGCTAGCGATGCGAATTTACTTCATTAAGTAACAATTTTTATTCGGTTAATTGATATTCTTCTGATTTACTTTTACTTTTATTTGATTTGATTCAAACAATTAACTCATAATTGATTGTGATTAGAACTCTACAGAATAGAATTATGACAATTTAATTTTTAAGAAAATGTAAAGGAAATAATACATTCTCTTGTCTTATAAAAGTCAAAAATGTTAGATCGTTAATAAAAAATATATTTAGATTTATTAGAATCTTTCTGCTCATTTAGCTTTATTATAGATTTTATTAAAAGCGATAAAATTATTTATAGTTACGTCCTGAAATTGAGGATTCTGTTGCAAAGATTCTATAATTTTATATATTTAAAATTTAAGCATCGGATTCACGAACTCTTAAGATGAGACATTATATCCGATCTCTTCTTTGAAATCTCATTATATCCGATGTCTAAATTTATTCGTATTTATAAAATAAGCTTCTATTGTAATATTTACGTCAAAGCAGAAGCACTCGATGACAACAACGACTCACAAAGTCATCAGTGTTCAATTTAATATCAACAATAAAATGACTGTCGTGACGTGTTTTCAGTTTTTTTTTCTGAAATTTTCTTGTTCCTCGCGTACTCTTTACATCCGAGAAAAAAGTTGCTCGCATTTTATTTCATCTGAATTAAAATTCTTCGTGCAATGGAATGAGTAGAAAGAAAAAGAAAGGCGGTAACGAGTAAAAGTCGGGAGTTAAATGAAGCTTGTCTAAAAGAAATCGGAAAAATATACAGGTGAACAAAGATTTTGTAAAAAAAAAAAAAGTTAACGATAATTCATAATAACTTAAGACGTTCTATAAGTAATTTCACTTTTAATATGAGGAAATTTGATAATATTCGATAATAATTTTATCTTAGATGCTTCGAATCAGAAATATTTGAATATTTTAACGGGCAATTAGAACGCCGATCGATTTGACTATCAAATAAGGCTATTTTAAAGGCCTTTTTCAGTTACTTCAGCATTCGACATCGTAGTATTTACGAGTTTTATTACAATATCGTAACTTATTCTGTGCTTTGTGAATACAAGATTTCTTTTATCTGGCAAGTTAACGAGGAACTTTATCGTAAATTAAGATAAGAAGTAGTTATAAATCCAGCTGTAAGGTTTGAAGTGAAAATTAAATGTGTAAAATAATTTAAACTGCTTTCGTGTGGATTAGTTTCATTTTTTCTTATTCTTAATCTAATTAAAATTATTTATAAAATGTTCCTATAACAAAGTGAAACGATATTAATTTATCGTTTAAAGTAGGGGTCGATAGTGGAAAATTAGTAGGGGATAGATTGAAAATGGTTCATTAAAAATTATTAGTCCGATAGGTTATGTACTGTACAGCCTTTGACAGTTTAGGGTATTGTAAATTTGCCCATTATAAGTAGGTCTTTTCTATGAAAACATTGTGTTATTTTGTGACTCGGCAAATTTATTTATTTATTAATTATAATGACAATAAAACAAGAGGGGGATCGATAAAAGGTCTAGAAACCCTTGATGGGATCAAGAGTCAAAAAGTTTGGCATCCTGGTTTAAAGGATAGTTCATTTATTTTTCCTTTAACAAGAAAAGACGGAAATAATTTAAATGAAACAAAAGAACAATTTATCCAATGACATTTCCTTGAGGAATAGTTGAAAAATTTTTATTTCGTACAATGGTAGAGGCGCGACATGGTTGAACGCGTTGCGATATCAAGTTGTATCGCATCACACCTGGCGTTATCTCGTGGCGTATCATCTGAATTAATTTAATACCTAATTAATTTCATATTTATATATTAAAAATATTTCCTTTCTTCATATATTTCTACGATGAATAATTTTTAACTTAAAAGACAATTTCTATCTAAACTTTAAGTAATTGTTTCGAAAAATTTTGTGAATAAACATTTCGTTTAAGAAGAACGACAATCGCTTAAACAACAAAAGTTTTCGTATATTTAGCAGAATTAACATTAAAGAATGCCTAGGGGCCTTGACCTTTCTTTTGAAGCTTATTAAAATGTTTTTAAAAATGTCTCTTGGAGGAAGAACGGCTCGTTTATATCTGTTATATCATATTAAATTTACATTGTTTTGAAATAGTTCACAATTAAATTTATTTATTTTCAGTATTTATTGTTCAAACAGATCTATAAGATCCAGTGTTTTAACCATCAATTTTTACTTTCCCGGCTGTTATATATAACAGATGGAAAGTATAGCCATCGTCAAAGAATGACCCCCCAAGATTTTTACATTTTTGGACTCAGGGGACCTTGAAACGTCAAGAAATGCAGAAAAATTCGTGGGTTTTTTCTGTATGTATGAATGTTATCCTATATGTGTCACAATTTTGTTTACCCAGTTTAAAGCTTAATAACTCCTGTCTTTTGTCGAAAATGTATGAATTTTGCAGGGAGGTTTGTGTATCAGGGTCATCGATATTATTAAATTTTGGTGGTTGAAGGTTCAGATGGTGGAGAGATAGAAGAGGATCGTGTACCATATCTCGAGTATGGTCTGACGTAATGACGATTTTACTCGTTATTGAGCTGCAATTCGAAAAATTGTAGACATATGAATTCCCACTATCTGTCTGTCCTTCCTTAATCTCGAGAAGGGTGTTAGACAGATAAAAGACAAGACCAGATATGGAAAGCTTAGGGCTAGAAGGACTAAATACGAATTTTCGGTCTAGACCAAAAGTCACGTGAATTTAATTCAAAAATTTTTCTCTGAATGGAGTTATATAGATGATTGGCACGATTCCGTTGTTATCAGGAAAAGTATGATGTACAGGGGCAAGACACTATTAGTTTGAAATGGAGAACATATATTGTAAATTAAATAAATTAAGAATTAAAAATTTCTGCCCGGCATTATGATGATGTTACAATAAATAATTGCTCGTTAGCATTTACAATTTTTCTTTTTTTTATAAAACTCATCTCTACTCTCAAAATGAAGCCTTTTGCACGAAATGTCTCCATTATTGGCTATCCACTTGTCAATCACACATTTTTTAAAATATTGGTTCAAAACTTTCAACGTGATATCCTCGAGATATCATAAACATCGTTTTAAATTTACACCACGAATTTATCGAATGATTTATAAAAATATGTGTAGCTTCAAATATATTTAAGAAAAGAGCAAAATTCCAAATCAGCTCTTGTTTTAACATTAATTTTTAAAATATTTTTACGTGAAAACGTACAAATAAAAATACTACTAGTAATTGGTTGGAGTTTTCTAGGTTTTTCACGTGTCTAACGCTTAAATGGGGGGAAGTTTCCCATAGAAAATCATCCATCTTGATAGACCCATGTGCTGCGATGCCATATTCCATCAAATCAAACTAAACTTTATATTTTAAATTAAAGTATACAAAGTAAAGTAATTTAAAAATACAAATCAGTCAAAATTACAATTAAACGGAGATTTTATGAAAACACATTTTTATATTGATAAATCAGTTTATTTTATAATAAGGGATATAATATTATATTTCTTAGAATAAAAAAATTATGTTATCAGCATGGCATCTTTGCTTATTTATGTTGTTATCTAGAGTACTATATTCTGCATTAGTTCTAAACCTAAAATAACTTTGGGTATATTTGAACTCTATATTAAGGCATTAGTGGTCACTTCCGCAATCTAACAAACTAAAAATATATATAATTATAAATTTGATCATTTGTCATTTTCTACATTCTTTAATATAAAAACAAAGTATAAAATCAGCCATGTGAGAAATTCATTGTATTTTTTACTAGCAATTTCTATTGATTAATTGTTATTTTTACATGAAATTGGATCATATTCCTACGAAGTGTGCTTTTAGATTACTGGTTCTTAACATTTTCCTAACATTTTCCTCTACCTCTAATTTTTAAAATATACTTTCGTACTTCAAATGAAAAATTCATTAATATTTTTGTTTAAGGAAATAGCATCTTTTATTACAATTCCATTTTATCACGTTTATTTCAGCTTAACTTTAGTTATAATTTGAGCAAATAAGATATATATATATATATATAAATTATCTATACCTATTTATCAATATAAAAACGTTTAGATCTAGGTTAAAGAAGTACGACAGAAAAAAATACATAATTTTATATTTGAATTTGATATTGGTACATTTTATTTTTTAAAAAAAGACTTAGTTTTCAATGAGAAAATGGAAAAATGATTTAGAAACTTCAATAAAAGGAAGAAGAAATTTTAATCTAGGGATCAAAATTTTATCATCACAGACACAAAAATTACGGATAATTTTCCAATAATTTAAGCTAAAAAAATAACATAAGTATTCAGTTACATAAAACAATAAATATAAAATAAGAGTGAGTTTTTTGAGTCTGTAGTAAAGCAAAGCTTCTATGCTATTATAAACTCTATAAATCTAGATACAAGTCTAATTATATTAATTTTGTCATGTTTTTATGCTGAAGAAATTAAAAAGATCAGTTTAAAAGTTTATATTCTTCTAAAGTCAGTAAATTGTATTATTTCTGGATGATACCGATGATGGTTGATACTAAAATCATTATAACAGAAAACAGTATATAAAGACGAAACGTGGCAATGCCTTTAAGTCACAAGAAAAATGTTAATATCTGTTGATATTTTAAAAAATCCAGCAACGAGTTGCTTAACTTTCCCGGAAACATTTAGTGGCGCCATCTGTTATAATATTTTATTTAAATTTTTTTTTATATTTCTAACTATTATAAAATAGCAGAAAGCTTAATTTTGAGGATAGGGTTTCATAAAAGATTGTAAATGCTAATAACGAGTAAAATCGTCATTAAGTTCGATCCTACTGGAGATATGACACACGCTTCTCTTTATCTCTCCACCCCTTGACCTTTAACCACCAAAATTTAATAGCATCAATCCCCTAATAAACAAACTTTCCTGAAAAATTTTAGAAATTTTCGATAAAAAGCATAGGAGTTATTCAGCTTCAAACAGGGGGGACAAAATCGTGCCCTCCCACACACACTAACATTCATACATATAGAAAGAGAGCCGGAACTTTTGCATTTCTCGACGTTTCAAGGCCCTCTGAGTCCTAAAATGTAAAAATCTGGATGGGTCATTTTTTTGACCGATTGCCATCTGATAGACAAGAAAGTAACTAGTATTAAATATGATTATAAAAGTTCGGCAATACAATAAGTTTAAGTCAGAATTTTCAATACTTCTCGCTGTTTCTCATAGATTTACTCTTAACAACTTAAAAATACTGGTAGTTTATTGACTCAGTTAATTTGTTTTTTCTATAATTAATAGGTTTCTAGGGTTACTGAATATTTAGGTAATAATACGTTCTAAACTTAAATTGATTTATGTTATTACTGATGATGATATTGAATACAATAAAATTACATATCATAATTGAATAAAATTCATTTTAGATATGATTTCAGTTGCTTATATTCATTTTAAGTATTAAAATTTCTTCAGAAGAAAGGTTTCATTTTATAAAAAAAGGTTTTGTAGAAATAATATAATTTCAAAGTTTAAAAAGAATGAATAATGGTCTCATCGATTCGGATATTAATACAGTCAAACCTATGAATAGCGAAGGAAATTGTTTGAGGTATACGTTGTTTGAGGGTTATTCCGCATATATTTTTGTTGAAAAGAAAAAAATTACTAAAAATGGTCGCTATTTACAGGTAAACGTTATTGGAAAATGGTCGTTATTAGAGGTTTTTGACCGTACTTTCACGAAGATTCCTCAATTTTTATTTAAAATATATTAAAAATACTAGATAATTCTTATTAATTTTAAAATTTTATGATAAAATATTTTTTAATATTTGATATTGTTTCATTTACAAGTTAGTTTGGTAGAAAGATATTTAAGAAGTTTTCTTTAAATATGAATGAAATCCTTAAAGATGTTTTGAATTTCTCTCATATATAACAAGATCAAAAGTATTTTAAATGACCGACAAAAGTCATAAAAATGTTCAAATAGTGTTTATGATTATATATAAAATTTAATGTTTTGCTCGATCTACTTGAATAGAAAGTTTTTAAAATGCAAAATATACCATAGGAAACGTTCTAAACTACATATCATACAAATTAAAATAATAAATTGTACAAAATTTTACTTTGTGCAACTCAGTGGGGAAATTTTATAAAGTAGTACTTTAATAATTTGTATTTTTTTTTAAATGCATTTAATATCAATAGAAGGTAAAACGTATTTATAACTCTAATCCAAATCAACCATTTAATTTGTAGAATTTATCTTGCGATATTTTCATTTAAGGATCCTTCTTTTCTTTCGGAGGACATGGAAATAATTCACATTTATCTCGTTTAATAGCTCGAACTAGAAGTTTCATGCCAAATTTTTCGGCCCAACCTTCGTCAATTCTGAAGTAAAAACAAACAAACAAACAAAAAATGTAAGTTTATAATTATAATAAATAATATCATAATATATAATATTAATAAGTAAATAAAACATATTTGACATTAATAGAATTAATACTGAAAGGTCGCTGTTCGCTTTACATCTAGAATTTTTATTTATAAAGGTCAGTTAAATTAATTAATAACTATTTAGTTTGGTTTTTCTTTTGTGGCATTAATATATATAATGTTAATTATCCGCCACAAAATCAGATTAATTAGCACGAGTAATGGAAATAAACTTCAATTCTATTAACCATTATAAGTTTAATCTGTATAGAAAATTGTTACAATTATAGGAATATCACTTACAGTTTAGTAATTCCGTAGAAAATCTTCTGAAAAAAATTCGATTTCTCGTTTTTTCCTTCATTTGTTACTTGACAAAATATTCTTTGCAAGCACATAGGGTCATCTAAATTTCTCACACCGTAAGTAGTTACGGCATCGAGTACAGGATTAGAATATTTCTGATCTAAAATGCTTCTCTTCTTTCTTCCGGCTGCAGTGGTTACTGTAGCGGGTATGGTCATTACGCTTGGTACAATGGCTGCTAACATCAATCCTAAAGGAAGTAATCCTAATGCCAAAGCTAAAGGCGCGTATTTCGATTTCTTTTTTGAATAAACTTTATGTTTGAAATGAACGGGAGGTCCCCCGTGATCGTAATAATCGCCATAATAATCGTAATTATAGAAAGGATGATGTTTGCTTTCACTAGAATACTCTGGCTTGCTAACGTGATAACTCGGTTGATATCTATCTGGTTTTTTTAGACGATCTTTGCCCTTTTTGTAAGATGGTGAAATCGGTTTTTTCGCATAAAGATCATCAAATGATTCATCAGTTTCGAAAGGATCATCAGAAGGATCGTCCGGCTCGTTGTAATTAGAAGGTTTGTTTTTGTTATAGAATTCCTGAGGTCTCCTGTCATTTACTGGTTTTTTCTTACGATAAGGATTCTCGCTATATACTGGCCTTTTGTCGTCATCGCTATTATATTCTGGATAGTAAGGACGAGAATATGATCCTTCTCTATAAACTGGTGCCTGAAGTCTCGATTCTACTTGGTTATTGTTAGATTCTGTATCTTGATCAGGATAAACGGGTTGATTATACGTAGGATTAGGAAAATTTACGCTCGATTTGATTTCTTCATCCGGTGATGAATATGCCACTACAACAGGACTTTTATATGGGGATGACGTTGTAATTGGGGGTCGAGTAGTAGTTGAAACAAGGCTTTTATAAGCATAACCAGATTTCTTTTGACTGGATTGCCCGTAAGAAGACGGCGAATACGCACTATGTCCGTAAAATACTGATACGCTGCTATCGGTAGTGGATTTTAGAGCATCTCCGTCAACTTTGGCAACTCCTGAATAGCTAGGGTCGAAGAGAACATTCCAAGGGATATTAGTAGCTGATCCTGTTCTATGGTTATGGTAACTTTGATTAAAACTAGACGGCACAAATTTTTCGGCTCTGGGTAGTTGTGGAGAAAATACCACCAAAACGATACATATCTTCAAGCATAATGAAACGGGTTCATGCTTTACATGAAACATTGCCACCTTAAATAATAAATAAAAAATATGTTAGCCTATGTAAGATATACAAAATATTTTGAAATTCACTGAAACATAAAGATAATATTTTCTAAACAAATAATAGAATCAATTTATAAAGCAATTATGTAATTAAATGATACTTCATCCAGAATAAAAAAAAAGTTTAAAATTCGATTAAATTACATCCTTGTTTGTTATGTAAACATCATGATTGATGTGCCTTTTTATTTGCCATTTACTATATTCATTGTCTTCGCTTCAGTAAAAATGTTCCTTTAGAAAAATATGGAATTTCTTCTTGCATGTTGCTAACATGGTTCCACATGGAAAGACTTATTGTATCTACAGCCCGGTTGCTTTAAAAATGACTTCGGGACAAGGGTTGCGGTCCAATGATCTTCTTTGGGTCTAACGGAACATATTAGTCCACACCTTCTTATTTACTATTGACCCCAGGTCGAGAAAGTTCCGATTTTATATTTTTACAAATATAATTTCGTAATACCTTGATATGAAAATATACACTATTCTGAGAGAAATTATCTCAGAATACTGATCCATTTCTATAACTTTATACTATAAAAATTTTTAAATTTTATGAGAACAAAACCTTAAAATTTCTGAGAATAGCACTTCTATAAGTATATTTTACACATTTTATTTATATAATTCAATTTCAATATAATAAGATCACACAAAAATGATATTTTGGAATATTTTACCAAAGTTTGCTTATCAATTATCAACAGTTTTGAAATATTTAATGTTTAATAATTAAAAATTAACATTAATCTCTACAATATTATCTGTACTTATACATGAAAAATGAATAAATTTGTCACTACATTTGAAGTTTGTACAAAAAAGAGAAAAAACAAATAATATACTCGTTACATACCTGAATTAAATCCCAAATGAATTTTTCAACTGTAAGAAGCACATGTGTTCTAATGTTATGTCGAATCCCGTCACCCTCATCTGCAGATAGTGGAACATCCACTCAATTATATTAGTTTTACACAACACGCCTGAGAGATCGGATATTCGAGGGTGGGACGACCTTTCGGGTTCGTTCCAAAAGTTTGGTTAAAAGGGTCGTCTGTGGTTTTGTAGTTTATGTGGAAAAGTAACTGAACTAACGTTTTTGGTGCAAATGGTCACTACCCTTGAATGGCATCCTGATATTTTGTTTAAAAAAATCCGTTTTTGGGACATTGCCCCATATTTTTCCTATTGTAACATCTTTCTCTTTTTAGTGAAATTCATGGATACAAAAGTGTTTATGGTTCTTATCCTCTTAAAATATGAAAGACTGAATAAATATGATATTTTAATGATAACTAACGGATGTTAATCTTACAATTTAAAAGGTTAAGTGAGAAAAAAAGGTCAAAAGTTCAAGCTGTTTAACAGGAGTAAAGTACAGGATTTTAAAAGTAATAGAACTTACACGATTTAAATCGAAATTTTTTAGATAAAATCGCTTTATATCAAATAAAAATAAAATTTTTGAACGTTTTAAAATAAAATATAACAAGTTTCTAAGAATTTAACAAGAACCAAAAACAATATCATATCATAAAAACGAGTTTATAACGTTAAAAACAATTTTAAAACAAAAAAAAATGAATAAAAAAATAAAAAGGAATTTGTAATAGACCAAAAAAATCCTAAACTATTAAAATAAAGAATTCTACTATTATGAAACTCTATCATAATAAAAAATAAGATCTCGAGATATAAAATAAAGCGATTTCTAGAATCAAAATTCTTATAATATTGAAAGAAGTTTCAAGAAATTGAAAGTTGCTTCTACTAAATAAAAAGTTTATTTATTTTTTTTTATTTCTAAAATGCTTTTTTAGATTAATAAATTTGAAGTAGTAAACATTTAGACATAAAATAAGAGTTAAACGACTTTAAAAAGAATTTGAAAGGTTAAAAATAATTTTTTTTTATCTCAAAAAATCTGTTTTTCGCTTTCAGAATTGAGTTTTCTTAAGGTAAAAGTATATTTTAAACACTGAAAACTAATTAATATAAATCAAAGCAGAAAAAAATATATTAAATGTATAATAGTCATTCAAATATTTATAATGTATATGAAGTAAAAAGTGACTATATTATAAATTATAAAATATAATATAAATAAATAAATTATAGAAAAAGTTTATTTCATAAATTAGCCAAGCGTGATAAGTTAAAAAATTCGACTACAATAAAGATTAAATGACTTCTTATTAGCAGCAATTAGGAAGTTGAAAGAACAATGGCAACGTGAATTGTCCCGCCCTCTCTTGGATAAAAAATAATGATAATAAAGTGCAATTTCTTCGACTAGATGACAGATCGCTTTCTGTAGAAGATAATTTAATAACAACAAATAAAAAATAATAATAACATTGCGATTCTTATTAACAATAAGCTAATTGTTATTCATAATGAAGCAACTAAATCATATACAATATGTCCTTTAATCATTTGTTATAGTTAAAATTAGCGTTGTTAACCAAGTTTAAAATAACTTTATCTTATATATGAGATATTAAAATAAACTTATTATTATTTCTTTGTATTTTTTAAACGGAAATAAATTAAGAATAATTTATTTTAATTATAAAAGGTTACGTTAGTTTAATTTTACACGTACAGGTGGCGCTGAGTAGGTCTTGTTAAGTTGCTAAAATTGAAAATTTTAATTATAATTTAAAAAAAAAATTAAGTTAGTTAAAATTAAAATTAGTATTAAAATATTTTATACACAATTTCATGCTTAAAGGAATATTAAATATTAAAAGATGGTATTGGAATTTTATTTTATTACTAAAAATGTTTTAGAATAAAAAAAATATTTAATAAAATTTATTTGAGTTTCAAATTATTTAGATTAACGCAGAGCAGAAAAAATAATAATAAATGCATATTGAAATATATTAAAATGTAGAACTTATTTTATTTTAATGATTTATGATGTCACTTCCGGAGAATTGTGAAAAGCGACGTCATGTGATCGTAATCTAAATGATTAAAATGACGTGATCAATGTTGTAGTTTATTATGCAAAAAAGAATTACTATTTTTTAATTTTACAAGAAACCTATATTATTTATCATTACTTTCATGTATGAAATAATAATAATAACAATTAAAAAAATAATGTTTCCTACTTTGATGAAAATCACGGAAAGAATCTGTCATTTTATTTAAATAACAATATAAATTCTAAAATGTTTTTCTTACAAAATCGAATAAAATCGAATAACTTTTATATTTATCAAAATGTTATTTTATTATCATAAAAATAAAATTATTTTAAAACATTCCCTATGACGTCAATTTATTGATTACGATTACGATTGCGT
The DNA here is from genome assembly GCF_030686945.1 of Centruroides vittatus. Classification (NCBI taxonomy): domain Eukaryota; kingdom Metazoa; phylum Arthropoda; class Arachnida; order Scorpiones; family Buthidae; genus Centruroides; species Centruroides vittatus. The sequence goes on from NW_027122214.1 coordinate 1,952,844, forward strand.
AATTTAAAATAGTTCGTAATTTCCCGGAAATTACGTATTTTCTCGGACATCGAAGCTTGAATCGAAAAATGCATCTCTGTTTCCACTTATGTTTGTCTTCCAAATTAAATAAAATCCCAAAATAATTTTCAAATATTAAATTAAAATATTTTCAATTCCAAATACCAAAGTTTGATTTTATTTTTGGTTTTTTTTATACATTATTTGTACAATAATTGATTATTATTATTACTGTATTATTAAATAAGGAATCATTTCAAAAACAGCATGTAAAAATGCCGTTTAATGCCTTGATACAATAACATATGGCACAATTCTCTCTTCACAACACACATGACCATTTAATTATAAATAACGTAGATTACAATTCTATATTTAACATTATTAAATATATATATCTATATATATACAATAAAATTGTTTTAAAAATATTTAAAATTATAATTATAGCAAATTACAAGATGATAGCCATCTTTTCAAAAGCTTTTTATCTAAAATATTTTCCTTTAATATTAAATATATATTCTTTATACAATGCTTAACAGTATAATAACAGTTAAAGCTAGAAGAGCTCCTGGAAGCATTACTAAAATTCCTTCAATTCCGGGTCTTTGTAAAAGTAGAGACAGAAGATTTTGCCTTTGTGGCGGTGGAGGAGGCCTATTGACAATGTTATGAGTTCCAGCTATGCTAATACTCGTGTGAATTTGTGGAGGATAATTAGAAGATACAGCAGTCACTTGAGAGATTGCTGTTTCTGCAGAATCTTCCTCTTCGGAGATGTCTGCTCCGGTAGAAGACGAAGTGGAAATCTCCGTATTTTCAACAGAAGATCCATTCAGAAAGTATTCCGTATTCCCAGGTGTGGTCCCGTTTACGAAGATTCCTATAGTTTCATTAAATGTGCCGTTGAAAACTGTAGTTGTCGTTAAGTCAAATTTACTTATATTACTAATAGTTGGTGACTGGGTGGTAATTTCTGTAGCATTTTGTTTCACGAATACGGTTAAGGATTCGGGTTCAGTCCCTTGTGTTCCGAATGGTCTCTTCAGCACTATCAGATCCGAATATAACATTGTTGTATCCTGAGGTTTATCTATGAATGAAATTGCATTAGACGAAATAACCCCATTAATTTGATCCTTGTGAACGTTGGATGTTACGTGCAACTGAGGAGGATTTAAACCGAAGACCAGAGTGTTATTAGTTGATATTTCGTTTGTTGGCAGAGGACGTCTGGTAGATTCGTGCAATGGAAAATGATTATTGATTATAGTAGTAGGACGTGAAATAGGACGATGATTATTTACAAGTACAGTCACAGGATAATTGTACGGATAAGGCTTCGCCTGAATATGCTTGGAGGGAAAAGGTAAATTATGATATTTATTCAATGGAGGTAATCTACTGTTCGGTCTTCTGTAAGGATAAACAGTATAACCATAATCCAAATATTGATAGGCACGATCAATAGCATTCTTCTTCGGATGATTCTTGAAAGGAAAAGACGCACAGATAAAGGAAATCAGAGACATCAATACAAATAATTGAAAAATTTGTAGAAACATCTTGTATTCCTAGAAATATAAAATGAATTTATAAATTCGTTAATATAAGATAATAAATTATATTCTGGAATATAGCGTGGATGAATTAATAATTTACATATTTAAAAATAATTTTCTGATACATATATTCTAATTTAAATTATAATTAGATTCAAATATATCCTTATTTAGAAAACTCAAACATCTTGAAGCATTTATAATGTTTAAAATAATTATTTAAAGTTGAACCTTAACCCAAATTTATGTTAATTTGACAGTAGATTTGAATCATACATCATTTACATTTAGCCTATATCACCTTTGCCACTTGATAAGAAAAAATAATGTTTATTTTTAGAAAATACAGATTTATAGGAAGATTATAATGCTTATTTTTAATTTAATTTAGCAAAGTAAAGAAACGTTCTCGTGACTTATTGTCCACTTATATATTTATCGATCGTATCAATACTTTCGCATAACTGATAACGAGTATAAGCTTTATATAGATGCATTATTAATTTAAAAAGGATTCCCCTTAGCATAATATTCAGTAGAAAAGAATGACTTCTGATTTCTTCTCGACTTCTCTTACATGTTTTTAACAAATTTGAGAATTGTCTTCCTTATCCTAACTTTTCTCTATCAATTAATTAAATTATAAAGGTAGGTTTTGACGGGGGTTTTTGACCTAAGAAAACTGCTTGAATTCATTTTTATCATTAATTATGTGTATGCATTAATAGAAACTCCCCACTGTTTTCCTAGAAGAATAATTAATTGTCATGTGAATATTATTTAACTGTGTGTGAAAGTAATCTACATATGAATGCTAGAGATGGTCTAAAGAGATTAATTTGGGAAAATTCGACTAAAATTAAATGTATAAAACAATAGTGAACAAGAAAATGTTTTCAAATATATTAAATAAATTGATATTTTTAATTAAATTATCATAAATAAATTAAATTTTTAAACTATATCATTAATTTACCAACAACAGATGATTTTTTTACTTAAATGTTTAAATAATAGATATAACATAAGAGTAATTTTTTAAAATTTTATACAATGTAAACTAAATTTAGTATTAACATAAACGATAATGTGTTTTATTGGGTTATTAAAGTAAATATTTAAACGCCTTAACTTTAAGAAGATTGTTGTTATCTCATATATGTTTGAATTAATTTTGCAGAAAATTTAAATTACTGTAACGCACAGCAATTAAAATAAATATAAATCGTTGAAGAAGTTTTAATTCTTAAATGTTGAGCATTTAAAAATTTATTTTAATAGCTTTTAATAATACTGTATTAATATAAATCGAACTTAACCTAAAAAATGATCAATTTTTGAAATTTTTTAATGAATTTTGGGAAATAAAATAGTTAAAATTTAATAAATTTAGTTTAAAAAGTTAATTTATTTAAATAATGAAATTAATTTAATTTTTATAACTTTATCCTGTATTATCTTTTGAAGAATATTTAGGATTTGCTATAGGATCTATACGTTACGATCTGATTATTTTCCAAATATTGTGCCTAATAATAAAAATAAAATCTATTTTATAAATTAAAAAAATAGATTTTTCTAAAAACTTAGGATTTGTTAATTCTTTCTATTTTATTATAAATAATAATAAAGATATGCGAGAAGAATTCCGAATAATCGGTCCCATGTTTCTAGATTTTACTAGAAATTTGGACAGATTTATACCTTAAGCGAAGATCTTTACCAAGTTTTAAAACTTTAAACTTTAACTAAACTTTATAAAAGAAAATAATTTCCACTCATTAACCTTAATTAATTCTACAATATTAATAAGACACAAAATTAGAAAAATGAGAAGAGATGAGACATAAAAAAGTGAAAATTAATTAAAATTTGTTATACGAATATTACTAATTATGGTTACTCACCAGTATCTACCTTGAATTGACACCTGGCAGAAGTCATCTGCTTTCTGTTGATACAAATAGCCTTAACTGATGTCTGTACAGCATGTTCGCAAGCCGGAACCTGTCACGCTCGGATGGACATCGTTTCTCCGACTGAAGACGAAGTGTTTAAAGACGATTTTGCTTAATGATAAACTATGATTTATTGAGGAAACAACAATGTTAAATGTGGGATTAAATACCTAAGGGGAAACAGATGTTACCATTGCATTCACGAGTTAATTATGCTTTAAACTGGAGATATTTACGAATAAAAATTCAGTTCGATGTAAGAAAACAGCGTAAGACATTAAAATATAATTAAATTTTAAGTTAAATACATTTTCTATATAAATTATAACGTTATTGTTAACGGAAAACGTGCAAACATTGCGATTTTAATTGACGCAAAGTGTACAAGTTTTAATTTTTACATTTAAAAAAGAAGCGCAATTTTTGGAATTTTGTATTAAAAAAATTGTAGAAAATATTAAATTTGAGGAAGAAACATTTCACTTACCTCTAACATGTACTGAATAGATATTGCTATAAAAAAAAAGAGACGAATTGTAGTCTAGCCTATCTGGTATTATTTAAACCGTCAAGGTTGCTTGGACGAACCCTATCTGAGTGGTGCGATAGCTGGAATGTTATTTGAATCAACGGACTATATCTTCAATAATATCAAGTCGAAAAGAATCATTTTATGTAAAAATAGCAAAAAATGACCATGAATGATGCACTAGTGGACATTGCTTTCTTGGAACAATGTACACCAAATGAACTGTATCTTCTATTTTTGCGATAATTTATATCATTAAAAGCTTATAAAATATATATATATAAATTTTTTTTAACTAACGTTAATAAAATGATATTTTTGGAAGCTTACATCCTGGATTTTTCATACCTTTATCAATGGATAGTGTTGTGGAGAGTTTGAATTTTTTTTTTAAGAACAGTTGATTATCAGTTGATATTCTTTACAGATAAAGAACTTACATATGAACAATAGCATTCGTGGATGACTCTTGTTTGTTGAGGAAATGCTTTTTTTAATTTTTTACTCATCCGTGACAATAGATAAGGTCAGTTGATTGAACAAATGCACTGGTGACCGACTATTATCGTCATAACTTACCCTTTATAATTCGAAGGTTCAAACAAATCTTTACGATGATAATAATTACGATATTTTAAAGTATACATTTACACTCAATAAAAATTCTGTAGGTTATTTACTAAGTGATTCATTAAGGCAACTCTCTTATAAAATACGCAGCATAATAACCACAATAATGATGATAATAATAAATGAATTCTGCTTATATAATTAAAATAAATTATTGAATAAAATGCATTAAAGAAATATAATCTTCTTCATTTTTTAATTTTTATGTTTGAGTAAATATATTATAATTTTAAAAAAATAATAATAATAAATGTCACACTTTAACCTTGCATGCATGGCTTACAAGTTAAATCGCTGTAAAATTCTTTTTTTTTTTTTTTTGCATATATATAGACCTATAATTTAGTAGAATAAGCGAAAAATTATATTATATTTTTATAATTTTATTAAATTACTAGGATCCTTTTTATAAAATTCTTAAATTAAATTTAGAACATCTCCCGTTTATCAGATGTCAAACGTTTACTTTTAATGATATGCATCTCACATACAATATTAACGAACGGTCTATTCAAAGCGTTTGTGCATCAGGACATATAAATCATTGAAGCATCGTATAGGAGTTATTGGATTACGTATGAATCAGTACAGAGAATTGTTTCGACGTTCCACCTTAATTTTGCATAGCAGAGGGTATGACATTTATCCTATTTGCTTAACATGTGAGAGATGATGATTATAAACACGATACAGATGTATACAGGCGCAATTAAGCTATGTAGAAATAATAGAATATATATGAAAATTACGGATATATAATTATTATATCTACGATTTTCATGTTTATCTGTTACAAATGCATTAAATGTTTATAAAATTTTGTAATAAAATTATTATTGTAATAGATAGCAAACAAAGATAAAATATAGTATACAGTTAGTTAGCAGTTATTGTTTTTTTTTACAAAAGAGCCTTATTAAGCTTACATAGTAAATAAATTAATTGAGAAACATACACGCTTGATAACTAAACTCTATTAATTAATAAATTTAATTAAAGCATAAAATACTTAACAAAAATGGTCGAAATTATATTGAAATATGTGAAATTGGCCAATATATAAAAATATAGTGGAAAATCTTTTTAAGTAACGTAACAATGACGCAGTCAATAGGAGAGACACGCGAGCGCAAAAATAATATACAACTGTATACAATCGTTATTATATTTTCTGCGATTTTTCTAAAATAAAAATATTTGTTAAAAAAACGAAACATCACCCTCTATAGAAAAGTGTTAACAAAAAACCTGCAGTAGAGAAAGTGGGACATTGACTGACGTCAGAACTGGCCTAGAATGCGTGACGTGACGGTATAATATACGCTTGGGCATCGTGACAATGTCCGGGATGGCGTATAACGCAGTCCAATTATAAAATAACGGCTAACGAAGACATTAATTATTATATTGGACTTATCGAAAAAATTTCGATATCAAAAAAGAACCATGGTACAAATATACATGTGTACGCTTCCGTAAACTGATATCGTACAACATAGCATTGTTTAGAATAGTTTAGAGTGTGACTATCTTTGTTAATCTATCAGCATTAAGTTGAATCGGAAATGCAACCGACCTTTACAACCGTTTTATTGACACGTTCTGTGCTATTCTTAGACAATCAATATCGGAGGACTTCTAAAATGGTTAAAGATAGAAGGCGTATTGTTCAGTTACGGAAATGACCCGATTTATTTTTTTCTAAATGTGATGCTGTATGCGATTCTCTTCAATTTCCCTCATCCTCTCCATAAAGATGTGATTTGTATCTTCTCATCTTTTAGCATAGCGTGAAACGTGTCTCGATGGTTTCGGCGCAACCTAAACTACCGCAATGATAAATGTTCATTTTCTTTATAGAAATCCATTATTAATGTAGCTGAATCAATAGTTTGAGTTTTAGATAACCGGAACGTATTATATATTTTGTTAGAGCGTGAAAAGAGTTTGCACTTTTCGGGATCTTACGTTAACTTCTGAAAGATTTGGAGTAGAAAGTGAAGAAATGTCGGATGTTAGTCTTTCTTTATCAAACTCATCTGACAGATAATAAGACCCACTTCTTATGGTCGAATAAGAGTGGGCGTGTATGTAAAAGGTGTACTTTAGGAGGTCACAGAGTCGTAAGTTCAATGTTGTCGGAAGTATAAACAAAGTAAAATTCGTATACTGTTTGAATAAAAATTGTTTATTGTTTTATATGGTTCGGAAGATTCTTTTTTTCTACGATGCTATTTCTAGAATAAAAAGAAAAAATATATATTCTAAGAGGGAATATGCTCTTTGAATACTAAATATGGAGGAACTTTTTGTTCCTCGAGTAAAGAAAACAAGCATGCATTGTAAACATTTATTCATGCTTTTAGGCTGCATATGAAACTTATATATGAATTTATCAATACATTTCCTATAATAAATGGCTATTTAAGCATAAAACCTTTTATTTTATGAGTTCTATCTTTTGATAAAGAAGGAAATTGTTTTACGATTTCAGTGTTTAGTTTATAGCTTACATGTTAGGTTATATTAACTTTACATGCTTTATATAAACTAGATTTATTTATAATTTATCTATTTAACATAGGAGGAAAAATACGTAAATTTATATATTTTTTTGTTATAATACAAAATTCACAAAATTAGTAATGGAGTGCCCATAAATGAGAATGGAATATTCAGGAATAAAAAATTTGATATAGATTATAATATTATAATCAATAAAAGATTGTAAAATTTTAATTTAAAAAACTTTTTATTTTTAATTATTTTTGTTTGTTTTTTTACTACCTTTTTTATACATAAAACTCTAATTTTATTTGATAGAGCCGTTTAATTGACTCTAAATAACAAAGACAATGAGTTAAAAATTTGACACTTCATAATTTTAATATAAAGTTCCTATTAATAATACTTATTCATGTATATAAATAAGGATTAATTTATGCGTTTTATAAAATTAAAAAGTTTAGGTTTAGGCAAATAATATTAACAGAAATATTAAGAGTATCAAACTCAAGTCGAAAAAAAAAGCTAAGAGACTCAGTACGGGATATCTTTATGTTTTTTTCTTATGAAAGATATCAAGTTCTGAGCTTTGATACCATTCGAATAATACAAAAAATACATATATGCTTGATAACTTTTTTTTACTAAAAGAAATGCCATAAGTATAGAGAAATGATCAGGAAGCACGGTAAATGAGAGTCTGTATTGAAGATATCCCTTTGTAGGAACTTCAGGAATTTTGATGAGTCATTAACGAGTCATTCAATTCTTTTTTCCTCGTAAAAAATGACTTAAAATAGCAAAATTTTTTCTAAATAAGATCTAAATAAAAGATCTAAAATAAAAGAAAAAATCTTTTCACTCCTTCACAATTAAGTAGCGATCATTTTCTGTGTATTTAAACTTCTTTTTCTGCCCTTCCTGAAAGGGCAAATGGTCATTTTAAGCGAATGAGATGCTTAAAATGAGGTGTTCATCCATGCCGATCCATTTTTTTCTTTGTTTTTTATTCCATTATATTGTTTATTCAACTGCGAAACAGGATGAAAACTCAGTCGTATGTCGTATCGGAAAGTTTGACATCGATGATCACATCTAGACAATTAAAAAAAAAGCGAGGTAAGATGTAACAAAAACAACCTTGATTGATATTAATAAAATAGAATTTAATTATTTTTTACTATTCGAAAAACTATGAAAGGGTCTTGTAATTCATTAAAATATATTCAGATGGCGCTGATAAAAGATTGAAAGTAAACAAATGTCATAGTAATAATTATTATTAAATTTTAGAGTAAAAATAAATATTTCTGTATAAAAATATAGGAAATAAGAATAAAAAAAATTTTATGAAATTTTATTCAAAGTTTTCTAAGAAGAAGTAAGAATTTATATACATTAGCAGTAGAAATTTTAACGTTTTTAAATATCGTGCGAAAGATAAAAAGTAGCATTTTTGACAGTTTCTACCAATTTTAATTCGTAAATTTATATTATTAAATATAAATTTTACGCATAAATTTCATGCAGAAAATAAAACTTTTGATATGCAATTTTCATCATTTATAATCTCATTGCGCAAAGATTAAACGTTAAATTTATATTTCTCGGTAATTAAGGTAATCGGTACATTGGCTCATCATCCCAGATCAAAAATAACTTTTCCAGGATCCGTGACGTCACGGATTTTATTTATTTATTTACTTTTAATTCGCTTCTAATTTAGTCTCGTAAAAAGCCGATTAATTTCTCAATTCTTTAATTCCTTGATTTAAATTACTTATATATTAATTTTCTAATAGCAAATAGGGATTCAATTAAATAAAAAAATTAATTACGATAAAAAAAATTATGCGCTTCTTACGTCATCGAACCGGAACAAAAACGCGATTTCCGGTCATGCGTATAAAAATATTTTTAAATCTTTGGTGCAAAGCGCCATCTACCGATTAAGATTTTAAATTTTACAATTGTTATTTAAATGGCGTTAAATTATTTAATTTTTACAGCATTTTATTTTCGATTTTAATGATTATTTTCTGAATTTAAGAAATAAGTATATATTTAAAATCGATTTCGAATATAATTTCGGAGGGAATGGAATTTTTAAAAATGTTTAAAAAAGAGTTATGGATATATAAAAATTCTGCCCACAATCCATTGCGCTCGAGATGATCCAATCACTTTTATCGACGTAAGGGCGCGTGCCGTAACTGATACATTCTCACTGTTGTCATGGTAACTGTTGTGAGCATGCGCAAACGCGATCGGACTGTGGCAGATGCAGAAGTCCAGTCAAATATCAAGTTATGCTTGACATCAGATGGATTTCGACCAAGAGTTGAAGAAAATCGTTCGCGAATGCACCTAAGAGGTGTTTGTATTGAAGTGTATGTGGTGTACATCCATTTATATCCTGTCGTGATGTCAATATGCCAGGAGGACGAAGAGGATTGGTTGCTCCACAGAACACCTTTCTCGAGAATATTTTGCGACGATATAATTCTTTACGTAAGTATATTTTTAATATTCAAAAATGTTATATAAACACCGAAATTCTCTGAAACGCGCGAGTTTTCGTGGGGTGTAACCTTTCTAACGCATCAACTTTTTCAGTTGGATGGCTAATAGCTTTGCAAAATGCACTAGCACCTTTCCATCTTATCAATTTCTCTATCAATCCTATCTTTTTTTCAGTAGACATTATACAAAAATATTTAAGAATTACGTACAAATTCGGATTGTAAATATGCTTATAATGGCCCATCTTTCAAGAATACCATTGATTTAAGATGTAGAAAATAAAGATCTTTGCTTGCAATCCCTGAAGATCTACTAATAAAGTTAAAACCGTCCTTAATTGGAATAGCTATATCTTTAAATTATTTATAAAATAAGAAGAGTCTCTTAAAATCTTTGCCCAAAACTTAATTAAAGCTCTTGTTTCCGAGGAAGTAATCTTATTTAATGTGTTTAACACATCTAATATACAAAATTTTAAGAGATGATTGCTTATCTCAACCACTTAACAGTAGGCCAGATGATAAATTATCATCGTTTTGACCTAATTAAAATGCTATTCTTAAAAATTCCTGTACGTGCGAACTACTTAAATTGTAATAAAAAAGAAAATCATCATCTCTATTAGATTGAATGCAATAACTATATATAAGAATTATGAAGATACGATAATGAAATAGCATCAGTTTGAAGAGAAGAAAATTATAAAAGAGAAACAATTGGATTTTTTTTTCTCGTGGGAGAATAATCAGATGACATGAAAAAATTCTCATAAAATCGTAGAAAAATGTGCTTTTTACGAAAATAATTTCAATCAAATCATCTGTAGCGTTTTAAGTCAATAAGTATTAATGCTCTTTGATGATTTCTGTGTTTAAGATGGAGAAAAAATAGTTATTTTTATGAAGGAAATTCAACAAATATTTTAAAAAATTGAATTTTTATGATATTGGAATAGTCAAATAGTCTTTGTTGTGCTGTTTATGATTTTTTAGATGTAAAAAAGATGATAAAAATTTTATAGTAGATCCAGATGTCTGATATTCCAAGTGAAAATATGTTTTCTGAACTTTCTTTACGTTTATATTTTATATGTACAATATATATATATATATATACATATATATACATTTTGTCAATCATTCTAAAAAAGAAAAATGTGGCATTCCAAATATTTCTTTTGTTGACTTTTTATCAAAAGAGCAATTTATCATTTGAAATTTATAAAAATATTTCATGCTTATAAGTTTTTTAAAGCAATTTTTATATATTAATTTTACAAGAGAATTAATTGGACTTGAAAAGTTTGATCTGTTATGGATTATTCAATAACATGCAGACATTATTAATTTTTTTACTTTTAATCTGATGATTTTTGATGATTAAAAGTGTTTGATATAGCTTTATCTAGTTCCATTATGAAAATTTTTGCATTTTCTCTTTGATTTTAAATAATAAAATCAAGTTTCTCTTGTCAGATATTAAATAACAACATATGAAAAGTCTTATAAAAAAACTTACGAAGAAGACTTTATTATACAATAATTTGTAATAATTTAATTGATAAAGATTATCTTTATCATCATAAATAGTCATATATATATACAGTATATGGAATTTGCCTGTGCTATGAAATATATCAAAGACATTTTGCATTATCAGGATGATGCAGAATTGTTAAAATTTCCAAATATAAATAGGAGGATGTCATCACGTTTTTTGTTTTTCTAAATGCATTTTTATACAAAAAATGAAATTATTTTTGTCGACCGTGACTTTTTACTAATAGAATTGAAATTGAAAAGAGAAGCTTGATTTATTTTCTTTAAAAAAGTATTGTATATTGTGAAAATAGAAAAGCAAAAAGTCTATAAACCTTCCATGTTTAAATGTACATGCTAAAATATATAAAGTGAAAAAGTTTAAAAAAAGTTTTTATTAACTTATTAACATCCGCCCAGAATCAATTTTGAGAAGTCGATTAACAATTTAAAAAGTCAGTTAAAGACAATGAACTCGGTTAATGCATTCTTTCATCTTCAAAATTACAGTATTTGATATAATTATATATTATACCGTTAGAATAATTAGTAAAATAGCTCTTAATTTTCTTCATTCTTTCATTTTTCTGATTTTAATCACTTTGTCTAATTTAGAATTCTTATTGGGTAATTTGTAAATTTAGAATACATTTTTGTTTCTGATTTTTTTTGTTAAATCGAATTTTAAAACCAATAAAAATGATTGGTAATTCATTAAATAATACAGATTTTTAAATGATTATAAAATTGATTTAAAGTGACTTTTTTAATTAATGAAAATTAATTTTTCTCGCTTGTATTCTATTATCTTCTATGAGGAATTTATAAAATTATCATAAATTATAATTAACTAAGAAAAGATTTAATGTAGTTAATTATCTTTGTCTTATCAATATTTATCTTTATGTAAAATCATTTTTCTTTTATATTACTAAAATTAAAATAAATATTAAAATTAGTATGTATATTAATTTAATCAAAAGAAACAGTACTTCATTCTAAAGATTTACGTAAATGGGATTAACATAATTAAAATTTATGTATAAAATAATTCAGATAACAAGTTATAGTATCTTTTTAGACAAAATTCCCACGTAAGAACAAGTTCATAATTAAATTAAAAAGGTAAAATATAAGATTAATCACTAAAATGATAATTTTTACAGCTTAGAATGGCAGCTATTAAAAACATCTTTGTGTAGAATTATGTTGTTAATGTAATGTTGTTAATTTTACAAGAAAGATTTATAAACTGTATAAATACGAAATGAGACAAATTATTGCTTTTAATAGATTATTTGATTGATTACGATGCTCTTGTTCTTTAATCGATAGCTAATTCTTACATTTAGACTTAAAATTGCATAAATTTATATTTTATATGTTAATAATAGAGTATTTAGAATAAAAAATATTTTATCTTTTCGAATGGGTGGAGTAAGAAGTCTCACTAATGCCAGACTGTCTGGGAATTCGATATTTGATCTATAAAATATCAATAGAAACTTTTCTGTTATAAAAACATTGTATAAATATTGTATAAAAATTTATATCCTCGAATACAATTTACTTCATTTGATTCTCCCTATTTATTTATTTTTAATTAAAACAAGAACACAAATGAAGAAATTTCGAAAAGCATTGTTAAAATTATTATTATTATATATATATATATATATATATTATAGAAAAAATATCTATAAAATTCCACATTAACCACACAAAAGGACGACATTTCCTGTAAAGGTAGCTATCCTGCATAACTATTTTACTTGCAGAAAAGATACATTTACAGGGGCAAAGCATAGCAATTTATTTATTTATATCGATGTCAATTAGATGTTAAAGTAACACAATTTTTTCTTTATAAATACAAAAATTAATTTAAAAATTATATTTTCTTTGTCCCTAGTATTACATTTAATACTATATAATTTTGAATCGTATATATTTTTTCTTCGATAGGATAATACAGTCGCGTACTAAAACCAAACTACTAGATCATGTGTGACGTTATAAAACTACACGATGATATTTACGGATTGTATAGATGCAACCGTTTTGTTTAAAATGTTAATTTTTTCCCACTTGACATATTCGAGTCGTTGCACGAAAAGTTCTAAAAATTATCGTGAAGCGAATTAAAATTCGTTGGTCGTAATTGGTTAGTTGGAATCAAACACAAATATCGATTTAATTAATCATTTAGTTTAGAAATCATATTTTGAACACGTTTAATAGAAAACCGTTATATCGATTCGTAGTTAAAGATAATTGTAAGTAATTTGATAATTGATGGTTATAAATATAAATATTTTTCATTTCTTGAAAAACAATTAATATTGTGTGGCATTTTGTATAAATGAATAATTTCTATCGTTTTTATTGGAAAATTGATTCGGGTATATTTCTAAATCGTATATTTTATGTAATTTTTATATTTAATTAAAAGTTTTTTAGTGTCTATGATACATATTTAATGTAAAGCTTTTCTTCTCTCGGTTTAATTTTTACGGCAATGTTATTCTTAATTTAATTTAGAAATTTTGCACCGTAAACTTAATTACAATTTTCGGTTTAATATAAAAATATTTTCTTGTTTTTTATTTAAATTGTTATTTTTTTATATTATGAAAACATATTTCTTAAATAAAACCGATCCGTCTTTATTCGAAAAGGAAAATTCAATATGAAAATATTTATTTAGTTCAGGTGATTCTATCCTCTAAATGCCATCGATCCGGTTCAATAATTTAGAAAAGAATAAACCAATTTCGAATTTCCATTTCAGAAATTCTGATACTTTCTCCTATTACATATGCAGCAAAAGAGACTAAGATGTGGCAAAGAGCCAAAAGAATAGAACAATGATTTCAGTTTTCCCATAAAGAATTATACAAATCTTATCTCTTATTTCTCATATCAATATTTTCTATAAGTTACTTTAACAAATAATTGAGTTAAAATTTATATTATTATATGCCGTTTAACTTCAGACTGTGATTAATGCCATTAAAAGGTTAGAATTGTAAATATTTTGGTTAAAATGTTTCTAAAATATATAAAAACAAGTAATGTTCTTTAGTTAGATTGCGTGTTAATAGTTCAACAAAAGACACTTCACTCCAGATGATAAATATTTGTTTATATCTTTTAATAGCAAAGTAAGAGTGGTTGATAATTTGAGAAAACATTTATTCATTAATTAAATATTTTGGTAATTTTAGCACAAATTAATTAATGAGGAAGGCGTAAATATTTATTTAACGTTTATATACGTTATCAAATAATTTAGATAATACTGTTTAAATTTTAAACGAGCATGTTAAAAAAATAGAAACATTTTAAATAAATTTCGTTAAAATAGTTTTTACATTCAAATGACTATTTTTTAATGCAAAAATTTTGAAAAATAAATGTATTCGGGAGTAGTTATTCCTTGATTTAAATATTGCAATAAATTTTTCTTTAATTATTTTAAAATATAATTATAAGCTTTCAAATGACAAATTTTTTAATAAGAAAATTAGTTTTTAAACAAAATTTTGTTATAATTTTATATGAATTGTTTCCTGTAAATGTCTCTTTTCCTTATTATATAGCGTTTAACAAGGAAACAAACTTAACAGCAATGATAAAATGCTTAGCTCTGTCGATCTAGCAGAATTTTTACTCAGGAAATGCAAACAATTAGTCTTTGCGCATCTTAAAGTAGGTTAGTTTTTATTCGAAGTGTCTCATTTTGTCCCAATTTGGATATTCAGCATTATCACGTGAGCTGAAACTTCCTGATATGAATAAATGAGCATCTCTAGGGAAGGTGGAGCTCGTATCACCATTTATAGATTTGACCTCCTCTCTGGATTGTACTTGTATCAAATTTGGATCATTTTATGTTTTGATGATAATTATACAAAATTATATTTTCTGTAAAATTTATGTCGTTTACGAATTCTAATCAAAATTCAACTCAATTTCTTACTTGAAGAGCATTAAACGTATGAATTATGTTGAATTTTTATGTAGGAGAAAAGAAAATAAATGAATATAATTCTCGACTATTAATATTTATAACATTAGTAAATAAAAAATAATAATTATAAAAGTAATTAATGAATTAAGTAATTGAATGTATAGTACTTAATCGTTTGTTTATAAAATTTTGAAGTAAATAAAATTAAAATTTTAAATTATTATTAAATATAACAAAGTTGTAACTCTGTATAATAAATTAAGTTATGAATTTCAAAATAATATTAAAGTAATTTTTTAATAATTAATTTCTTCCGAAACATTAAAGTTCCCACGTAAGAATATTAAATATTAATTTATATTTAATACTTTTATATATACAATTATTCTTCGTACTACATAATAGAAAAACAAACAAAGCCCAGTAATAGATAAATAATTTCCTATTATTAGGATAAAATCATTTAATTTAACGTTAAATTAATGTTAATTAAATTATTTCAACAATAATCAGGAATCCGTTGTTAAATTTTTCTTTGCTCTTTGAAAATTCACATTTATCAATCTAACAACATTACAAAACCAGAGAATTGTCGTTTTCTGTAGCAAAGCGAAATGGCATACACGACGATGCCAAATACTTAATTAATAGAAAACCCATTAAACATTATTATAGGATTCACTTGTCCATGACACGAGCTTTTAATACTACAGTTTAGCATATTAAAGTTTATTTTAATAATTTCCCTATCTCATAGACTCATTTTTAATGATGTTTATTTTCCAGTTTATAAACTATATTTTATAATTGCTAAATTCTAGAGAATTAAATATTTTAACATGATTTTAAAAAATTTTAAATGAGAATTAAGTCAAAAAAAAAGAAAAGAAAAGAAAAAGCATTTATAAAAATTTTATGCATATAAATTTTTTATTTGTTAAAATAATAGAATTTAGATAAATTTTTATATTTTTAAGTGTTAATTTATAAAAAGTTTAGCTTTAATAACTATTTTATTTATTTATTTAATAATTATTTATTCAAGTTATTAGTTTTAATGCTTTTTCTGTTGTTTTACAGATTTAACAGAATTTAATAATATATTATTTAAAACCCTATTTAAACTATATATAAAAATGAATTTTTTCAACTTAAATTTTATATTTTTTTATGTTTTTCTAAAAATTTTCTACCTATTTATTTATTTATTTATATGCATAAATAATACTTTTACTATTTTTATTGTAAATTTTATAAATGATATATTTGTGAAATTATATTTTAAATTTATTTTATCGTTTTTTATTTATAAAAACAAAGATTTGAAATAATTTTATCTCATCGAAAATGCATTTCTTCTTACTTTATAAGATAGAGTTTACCTTAACAAATAGACATATAAACATGAAAAACGTTGCAACTTTTTATAACAATTAAGGACTATCAAATAATTTAAAACGTGATAAAATTCTACATATTAATCTGAAGAGTGAATTTTAAGTTCGTCATAAAGTAATGAAGATGTACAGCATGATAGATCTAATGCTATTGTATTGCTATTACAACTCTCATGGAGCTCTTAATTAATTAATTCAAAACTTTTCGATGTCGACATTGCCATGTTAAAGATCGCCAAGAGATTTGCAGAACGATAATTGAGAGAATAAATCTTTCGAAAACATCTCGTGCGTGTTCAATATGGTTATCATTTGAACGTGCTAAACTAAATTATTTTACTCTTCTGCATCAATATCATTGAAAGTGCAGTCCTACTGCTAAAGTTTCTCACATACTGGAGGAAAATGAATTATAAAATAGACTATTGACGCCATTCAAGAGTCATATATTTAATTACAATCGATTTTGTTTTTAATAAAAAGTAAAAATACGTTACAGATGAATACTAGTCCTACCTTCACTGCTTGCCATGTCCAATCACCAGAAACAACTATTTCCATTGCAGAGACTATCTTCCTTTAGAGGTTATGCCTCTGCACAAATATGTTACAGTTTAAAATGTCCGGACTGCTGGGACTGTCACCTGCGGACATATTTTAAACTGTTTTACATATTTGTGCAGAGGCATAGCCTCTAAAGAAAGGTTGTCTCTTCAATGGAAATAGTTGTTCCTGGTGATTGGACGTGGCAAGCAGTGAAGATAGGACTAGTATCCATCTGTAACGTATTTTTACTTTTTATTAAATTGCAATTCTGCCAGCCCTTTTTACAAAGAAATATTTTGTTTGTAGTTTACACGATTAAAAAGATGTAACGAACAATTTTATGTTTATATAGAGAAGGTGCTAGCTTCAATATAGCTTCCAACATGGAAAGAGGGAACGACTTTTCAACGTGATAATATCGTTTGCATGTATATTTTCACAAGTTTAATTGGTTTCATTTAATAAATGAGCTATTCTATAAATCAATTAAAGCAATTGTTATCAAGCAAGAGCGAAATAATAATTACTTTAACTAATTCCAACCGACAAGCTGAGTCAAGTTAGAAAAACATAAATTACTGATTATGTAGCATAGAGGATGTATAAACAACTTGCCATATGACTGGAGGAAGTCTTGGTTTAGTTAATTTAGTGTTGCTCTTCTCCGTTGTCAATCCAGTGGGAAAACTTATCGATCTTCGTCAGGGGTTGTAACCTATCTATGTCCTTGCCCTTGTCTTCTACGAATTGTTATAACCTACTGAAAGTTTGTCTACAACAAACGTTATCAAATTACATGTATTTTGTTGTAGTTAGTTTTCAAACTTTCTAAGAATTTATCACAGTTCAAATTCTGTGTAATGCTATAAAATGGCAAAAATTTGACACATTCGACTCAATTCAATTTAGCGTCATGATGTTTCTATTTGAGGATGGATTGTACTACAACCATATATTTGCATTCTTCGTCGTTACCGCTCAGTGTATGTGCCTATTTTTATAATGTTTTCGTAATTGTATTTTACATTGATATAATATTTTACTTACGATATTTAATTATGGAAACGTTGTATAATTGTTTTCACCATAATTAACTTTACTGAAAATGGAAGTAGTTTGTTATCTAGTAATCTAGATTCGTGAATAGTTTGAAAAGTGTTGAAAATTGGGTTTTATCACATCCTATTGTTTATTTAATATATTATAAATATAATTGTAATTATTTCCAATATAATTTATTAAATTTTCGCTACTTGATGTTATTTTTTTCTAGTAAATGTCATTATTTAGTCTAAATTACCTTAATTTATCAGTATGAAGTAAACTGTTATAGTTCTGAATATTCTTGTAAAAATTCTTGTTTCACTGTTCACATTAATATTTTTTTATTGTTATTTATTTTAAATTTAAAATATTTTATTAAATATAATTAAAATAAACACTGTAGTATTCATTTAATAAATATATTAATTAATATTTTTTATATTAAAATTTGTAGAAATAAATAACAATGAATACAATCTTTTTATAAATTTTTAAAGCCCGTTTTTTGAATTTTGTAAAAAAATTAATGTTGAAAAATTGTTGTTATTTGTCTTAATTTAATATAAAAAACATTTATGTAGTTTTTAAATTTTAGAAATACAAAACTTGGATTTCATATCAATTTATCATTTAAATTAGAAAGATGATGCTATAAATTTTTCCATTAAGATCCAAAAGCATTTGAAATGTTTTGTTATTTATAAAACAATTACTAGAATTGTATAACATTTGCTTATTATATAAGCTGTTATATATCATTAGAAATGGATTTCGCATGGTTAAAATTAAAATACTTTTATGTGCAAATCTTTTAATTTCGGCTAAATGCATTGTTAATATAGTAATTATTTTATTTTAAACGAATTTATAATTTTCTCAGTTTTCTGTACTCATTGAGAAGCACATTCTTTGATTATACATAGTACATTTATAACATATTTAACTCAACAATGTTATAATAATAAGTGACGTTAAAGAACTCATTTCAAACTTTTAATATAACTTAAAATATTTTTATGTAGGATAAATGTTATTTAATTATAAGAATTTTCATCGACGGAATAAGCATAAAATTAAATACAAAGATTTTTCAAATATAAAATGATGTTTGCAATTGACAGGTTTAAACACAAAAGATCTTCAGCGATGATTGGCTGAATATATGTTTATCTTAACGCCAATTGGTTGGTGTAAAATTTAAAATTTTAAATGCATCTTCGCTTATTTTAATTCATATGAGTAAACAACTAAAGAATATATTTCTATGCTTTTAAGATTAAATATTGTAAAGGCAATTCTTTCTCAATTAATTATAAGCTAGATAGATATCTTTGCAATATGTCAAGTAGCGCAACAAATAATAATAATATAGTTAATTTTATTTCTTTTATATCTAAAACTTCTGCTTTCTCATGACTTACTCTATAGTATCTATATATCATCTACAAGATAATCTTACACATTCAATTGCTCTTACAGCAAGTATCATTATGAAATGGATGATTTATACGACATTTATCATAGAGGCAATGGCAACGTTCCTCTTGATCTCTGAAGATGCTATTAGTTTTCTCTTAATCCTTATCCATCCGATCCTTAACAGAGTAATCTATCATTAATACTTTTAATACTATTTACTTTAGATATTAGTGACTTTCAAGATAATGAAAGATAATTAAAAGTTATTCCTGTATAAAGTAGAAGCGATTCCTATCGAGCAACGACTAGAATACTTTAATTACGTTTTAATGAGAACCATTTAGATTTTAGAAACAGATGATTATTAATTACTGAAACTTAATTTTATTACATTTAGACAAATTACAAAACATTGACTCATTAAACATGATAATTATTAATTTTACAATAACGTGAAAGGAAGGTTGATCATTAACAATAGATAGACTTAAAGGGTTATTCTCATTTAAGAATGCGTTATTGTGTCTTTAGATAATGTATACAGACGAGATTCTTTGGTTGTTTACTAATAGAAATGAAAAATTTGAACGATTCGATCAACAATTTTAATTAATTGTTATTGCTGGTATAGTGAAGCAAAATCTGTAAATAATTTAACAATATTATAACTTTTAAATGATTCAACGGTCTTAAAATCATACTAAAGACCTTATGTTTTATTATAACTGCACAAATTTTAACATAAATTAACATTATTGTTAATTACAATGGAGTAAAATTTAGTTAATACATTCAACCTTATTATTACCCTTATTATTAAAGTAGCAAGTTAAAAAAAAGTACGTACAAGATGTAATTTTTTCGTTCCAACAAATTCATCTTCGATTTTTCTTTAGTTTAACGGAAAATATTAATTTTTTAACAAAATAAAATTAAGTTAAAATCAATATAGAATCTGTTGATTCTGAAGTTATTCATCTTTCCAATCTGTTCCTTGAAATATTGGAGAATGCATTTATCATATACTAAAAAATAAAAAAAAATCTTGCTAAAATTTAAAAGGTTAAAGGTCATAATATCCGAAATGTTGACGATGAAATTCATATTAATCAATTTTGAAAGGAAAATGGATGGTTTAAAAACAGAAATTAAACTTGTTTTCATTATAAAAGCACTCGGGATGCTTTAAAAATTATAATTTTAGTTAAGATCATTTCTTTCCTTGGAAATTCGTAGAATAATAAAAATTATAAATTTAATTATTATGTTTTTATTTATCAAAATTTACATTTATAATAATTAAAAATTAACATTACAATTTCTCTAAAGTTTAAGATTCTATATATAATAATTTTCTTAAATTAAAATATTTCATATGTAAAAATTATAATCTTCAACTCAAAATTTTTGAACATAAATATTTAAAATAATTATATTTTTTATATTTAAAAATAAATATAAAATTCTGACGAAGTTAAAATTTTTCCTATTACATTAAATTCTGTTAAAAGAATTATAAAAAATTTATTATTTAATTAATCATGATTTATTGTTAAATATAGGAAATATTTTAAAATATTTTATTTATCGAAATTTGAAATTCGGTAATATAAATAAACAATATATATTTAAAAATTAAATATTTAATTTTTATATTTTTTTCTTATATTCATTATATTTTAAAATATTTAACATAATTTTATCAATTTTTGTTTTATAAATTACATTTTTTTAGTTTATTAACATTAAAATCTCTATTTTTTTATTGTTTGAATGCATTAATTATAAATGTTTTGTGTTTTAATTAATAGTCAAATGAATTGTCTTGTAAATAATTTTTAAAAAATTATTTAAAGACAATTAATTTTATAAAACATAATTTTTTATGTTTAAATTAAATTTATATTAAAAATTATATAGGCCTATTTTTAATTGGTTTTGGTTATATAAAACTACACAATTTTTTAAATTAAATTAATTTATACTTAGTTTTTAATCGTATAAAAGTGTAAAGTTTTTAAATTTAATTCTATTTTTAAAAATGCATAAACTCGATCAGTTTGATTGTATGAAAAAATAGAAATTCTGATATATCAAATTTAATTATTTTAATTTTGTAATGTTTAAATGTATGGAAAATTAAATAATTTTATTGAAATTTTTTTAATAATTTGCTTTATTAATTATATTACATTGTATGCTAGCTTTTAATTATATTAAAATATTAAATTTGTCTTTTAAACTTTTATAAATATAAAATAAATAAAAAAATATCTCAGAAAATTATCAATATTTGCACAACAAACATTCCTTTCATTCATCTTTAAATGCGATTTAAAACGCTAGCATTGACTTTAATTTCCATTTTAATTTTTTTTTCCCCTCTTTCTTTCTTTTTCTCTCTCATCTCTATAAAATGCAATTAAAATAACTGAGTCGAAAATAAAATTCGAATAAAATTACGTAATTATTAAAATTAGATAAGAAAATGGCTTCTTTCCTTCTTTTTATTTTACTTAAATTTATTTATTTCTTTTTTTAATTCTTGCTTTCGAATATATTTGTACGTGAGATGCGAAGAAGGGCAATTTCGTGAGCTATAAAATGGAGTTGTGATTGGGATACTAATTTTTAAATACTTTTACAGGTTTATAAAGCTTATTTTAGACGTTTCATCTATTGATAATTAGCTAAATTGTTTATTAAATCGAGTTATAAATTTAAGTTTTGTTGTTTCATATACAATTTCTCACCCTTATCTAGTTATGTTTCTTTAGATAATGTATTAAGTAAAATTATAAATAAATTTTTATAATTTTAAGAAATATTTGAAAACTTATCTGATGTTAATTCTCTAGCTGCTCCCAACCTTTTTCACTCACGTATTGTCTAAGTCTTGTGTGTATAGACTTGTAGCACTAATCGATTATTGTTTCATTCCCTAGGGCTGGTTGAGAACTGCTGATCTAGATTATCTCGTAGATAAGATACATATATTTTATTAATATAATTCAGCTTCCATGATATAATCTTTCATTACATTTTTATTCGGTTTTTATGTATTTTCCATATCATTAACAGTATTTTTTCTATTTGAAAGTTCGTATTTTTGTAATTAAAACAACGCAAATTAAACGAATATAATCTTAAAATGTTCTTAAATATTTATAAAATATTTATATAGATATTTATAGATAATCATATAAATTATAATACTTTTATCTAACTTTTGAGGCAATTATTTAAGTATTAATTTATAATTAATTTAAATTCTATATTAAAGTTTTATATAGTTTTCAACTTAATGCATTATTAAAATGATAATTTCCTTAACAATCGTTCTATTTTGCTTCAAGTGAATGCCTTTCATTCGATGCATATTTAACTAATCCTGATTTTATCTAAGCTGATTATAAAGGTAATTACCTAAATAAATAAATTATGCTTGTTTCCTAGCAGAGGTTTATGCTAATATTTGGTTTTATAATAATCTAAAATTTAAGTATTACATCTTCTTGTTATTTCTCTGAATACTGTTCAATTTATAATTAAATATATATATGTAAAATTATTTAATTCTTTAGCAGATAATGAAGTATGTATTACACATCATCATCATTGACTTTGTCTATTGGTATAGCAGCTTATCGTTCATTGAAGAATCATTTATCACGATCACTTAAAGAATAGTGACACGTTGACCTATGAAATGTAATTATCTATGCAAAAAAATAATAATTAAAATTATTATCTAAAAATTTCTTCGTATAAAAGTGAGAATTTAATAAAGAAAAAAAGTATCATCATCTTAAAGAGTTATATTTTAGAAAAATACTTTCTCTTTCAAGATTATCTGGATGATAATCGATTACGCTTGATTTAACGTTATTCTTGCGATTTAGTAGAAGAATCGATCGATCTGAGTTCTTATCTAAGCGGTTTACACTTGGCATTGGATAAAAGATGACCTTGAGATGAGGATAGTTTTGGATTGCACTTTTTCCCATCCCCCTTCGCATCACAGGTGGTTGACTTTGTCAACATTTCCGAAAATAGTAACCTGTTTTTTCCGGTCTGTCTTTTAAATCGATGAAAGTTCGCCATTTCTTCTGACAAGTGGTGCACACGTTGTCATGGTAACTGCATTGCAGTTATGGGGGTCAAATAATGTTCTTAGCCCCTTCTCCTTAAATGTTTGTATAACGTTGAAGATTTTATAACGGTTTACGGATTTAAAACGTTACGTTTTAATGATTAACGATGCCATTCCATGATATAAGTAATGAAAAATGTCGCAAATACAATGATATTATTAGTGCATAGTAATTTATCCAAATAAAGTTGTCTTTGTGCCAGGTAATTATCACTCCAAAATCTGAAATTTTTCATTATTTTCTTTGTAAAATTAATTTTATTAATATTTGTTGTATGTTTATATTGAAATATATCTCATGAATGATGATAAATATTAAAATGTAGAATATAATATTGATATTAATGATGAACAATAAAAAATAATAGTGCAAAGAATTTGATGGAAAGCTTGTACAAATACATGGATTACTGTAAATGATGTTGAAAAATATAAATGATCATAGCGATATTCAAGATGCGGATGTTGAGAATGATGTAAAACTTTTGAATGCTGAAAATAATGTTAAAAGTGTTACACTTCCAACGATTCTAATGACGTTGAAAATTTGTTTAAAAATAAGAATATTAAAAACGAAGCTAAAAATTTATATATTAAAAATTCTGCTAATGATATTGGTATTAATAATATGGATATAGCAAATTAGGTTAAAAAGATAAATGCTGAGAATGATGATAAAAAATGCAGATATTGCAAATGACAATGATAATACAGATGCTAAAAAATTATATTTAGAATGTGGTTAGTGCAAATTAAATTACAAATATAAATAATAAAATTGATGCTGAAAGAGAACGCGGATGTAAAAAATGATTGTAAAATTGTAGCCATCGAAGGAGGAGTTTAAAACTTACGTTGTGAAAATAGTGTCGAGAGTGTAAGAGATGAAAAATTAGCTTTGTAAAATCACGTTTAAAAATATATGGAGATAACAACGATGCTAAAAATATAAACAATGAAAGCGATGCTTAAAATACACGTAATAAAAGGGAACGCATACATTTTGAATAATTTATAATTCAATATCACGTTTTCCTGAATTCATAAAAGGTAATTTTGTTAGCAAAATGATTGATTGGTTGAAAAATTTATAGTTTGATTACACTGTATAAAAATCCATTAAATAGTAACATATAAAATCATTATTTACCCAAAACAGTATTAAACAATCGATACGAATCGGGTTCAATTATAGCAGGTAAAGTAGAATAGTCAGGTGATGCCTTTGAATAAGGTGACATTTATTAGTAGACTGCCTCATCTGGTCGATATTTGTGACATTTTCCGTGACTTCATACTAAGCAGAGAGGATGGTTTTGACTCGATTCTCTCATAGACGAATCCAGGTGCGCTTGGCACAGCACCGTTGTTTATGAAAGCTCACGATTCGTGTTGCAAGCGGGCATTTATACAGAATACAGTTCAGAGAATAGAATAGTAAAGCAATTTAATAGGAAAAAATAACCACACGCAAACTACATTTAACGCCATACTTACAGCCTCTTCTGGTGACCGAAATAACCTATTTTCGTTGCTCTTGATAAGTTTTTTTCCCTTCTCCTCTCTACGGGTTTATAAATTGATTTCTGTTACAAAAGAAAAATTGTTTGGATGAGGGATTTATCCTGATTCTCCCGAGGTGATATTGCTGTTGTGATATGAGGAACTTGGGAAATTACCAATTGATTCCGCACTTTTCAAAGAAAGTTTCGATGTAAGATAGCATTTAGACACTTAACGAGCTCGGAGACTTTTGAAAAACTACAATATGGATAAATTTAAATGGATGTAAACGTTAGGAAATCTACGATTCCATGTCATCGTCGAGATGCGGGGGTTAACATTTGATAAATGTTTCGTATAAAAGCGTTGGATAAAAATTATTTTTATGTTTTCAGAAGTTATATAACTAAATTTTGTTATATTTTTATATTTTTGGCACTTTAAATATTCTCGGTTCGTCTATTTCCTGAAAAAATAACAGAAGGTATACGTCAGGTTTTATTAGGGGAATACGAAGCCGACTACTAGGAAAAATTATTACATATTTCTCGAAATATGCAAATAAGCGCATGTTAAACGATATGGTGTCAATTTTAACATTTTCCTCTTAAATTTTAATAATAAAATTTCAAAGAATCTGTAAAAAATATAATTACTTTTAT
Organism: Centruroides vittatus; assembly: GCF_030686945.1. Classification (NCBI taxonomy): domain Eukaryota; kingdom Metazoa; phylum Arthropoda; class Arachnida; order Scorpiones; family Buthidae; genus Centruroides; species Centruroides vittatus. Next base: position 1,978,789 of record NW_027122214.1, read on the forward strand.
TATAAATATTAAATTTATACTAAGAGAAAATTATATTAAATTTTTAATTAAAGAATGCAATAATCCACGTGCGAATATAAAAATAAATTATTTACCAAAAAACTAATTTTATTTGAATGAAAATATATGTTTAATCACGTTCCATACACTAATATGATTTTTATCTAACCATATTTAATATACAAATATTAAATTTTTATATTGTAAATCATCAAATTTCTTCTAAGGAACTATACACGATGAAGTTAATCAATAAACTGAATTCGCTTTATTTACTAATAAAACTTTAAATATTTTTAGTAAGAATTATGCTGTAATTAAGTTTTATAAAGGTTCTGAACCGTGTTTCACTTTTAGAAAATTCTAAAACTACAGAAAGATGTGCTCTTTGTATAAAAAATTGAAGGAGATGCTCTCGAAGGAATAACAGTTGATAGATTTATGATATTTTTAAGCTAACTACTAAATAATATATTTAACATAAAGTAAATAGAGGAATAAAATAAAAAGTTGTCTAAAAATTAGAAAATATTTGAACTTTATTTTAAGATTAAATGCATCTTTTGTTATTTCCGAACAGCTGAAGACGAGTTAGACAATTTGAATTATTTTCCTTCTTTTAACTATTATAAATGCGTTTAGAATTAATTTAAAATTGTAAAAATTTTAAATTAAATGTTAAAATAATCTTAAAATAAAATTTATATGGCAAAATTTAACAAGTAATACGTAAATTTATTCAAATTGAAGAGATTTAATTAATCTAATTTTTAATGAAATTATACGATAATATTTTTAAATGCATTTTTTATACGGTAAATATTTTAAAATATATTTCTTTAACATTTAAAAAAAACCCTTTAAGATCTAAAACATTCAAGTTTTCATATCAAGAATTTCATATATCTATCGAATTCCAATGAAATATCTACTTCCATCCGTTCTCCTCAAAGTCTTTTATAGAATATTTGACGTGGTTTTTTATATTTTCTAGAAATTTATTTATTTTTCCCAAAAAACCACAATCATTAAATCATTCCTTTTAATAGAATCTAAAATTTGATCAATTACAACTGCATTCATCATCGTAATGAAGTTGTAAGTTGTCTAATTAATTATAAACTTGCTTCATCTAAAAAAAAGTAGTAGAAAATAATAAAAAAAATAGCAAATTCTTATTGCCTCTATATAAAGAAACACAAAAGTTAAAAAAAAAAAGTGATCGAAAGAGAAAGATCGATTCTGACGTAGAAAATCTCAACAATTTTTCTTGGCATACCAGTTGAAAGTGTTCTGGTAATCACTAAAAAAATGAAGATTTATCCTAAAAATAACGCTGATAAGCCGTTGATAATGACTTTTACATCAAAATATCCAAATATATAAACAAATAAAACATAAAATAAGTTAAAGGGTTCGTCTAGTAACTCGTTGATAACCTAATCTATATATAGTTACTTATCTATTTTTAGACTGTAACGTATGGAGTAGGATGATGATTTTTTTTTCTTGGATTTAATAATTAATTCCTCATTCGGCTCGTTAAATATATTCAAAAATATGTGCAAATCCCGTAGCAGACATAATATAAAGCATTAGAATTAGATGATGCGGAATATCATTTATCGATAACAGTTAAGACGTTAGTAATGCTATACATCTACATTAGATAGAGTCGATTGATAAATTTAATTTTAATATTCATAAAATTAATTAATTAAGTTTCGATTTATTAATTTTAATTAAGAGAAATAAAGCTCGTGTAATTATTATCGAACGTTTTGTCAATGATTTAAATTATTAAATGTGTACATTTTTAAAAAAACTTTTTAAGCAATTTTATGTTAAAATTTGGTAAATTTTTCATTTAATTTAATATTAATTCGTAAAAATTAAATATATTTTATATTAATTTATAAATAAAATTTATTTTAATGTTTATTTATTTAAAACATAATTAAAAATTTTAACATTTTTTGAATAACTTTTACATAAAATTAATGGTTTATTTTTATTTTTGATGGTCATTAAGAGTTAATTCTTAAGATAATGTAGAATATTTTTATGTTAATTATTCAAAAAATATCAAAATTTTATTATCGTAAGCTAAAAATGTTAATAATTTCAAAATTATTTCGTTAATGTATTTTAAAATTCGAAAAATAATGGTATAAATTCGAGATTAATTTATAAAAAAAACCTCAATAAATTACAAATTAATTTGTAAATCGAATTTTAAAAATTTCATGCTGATATCTTTTTAAAAAAATTAATATTTCGTGTTAGAAATTTTCTCAGATAAAATATTAAATTTATAGTTAATGTAACGTTTTTAAATCATATTGTTTATCAGAAATAACTAATAATTGTCGAATATTTATTATTAACTGTAAAAATATTCATCGATTTTTACATTTAATTTATAAAAAAAAATTAAATATTTTTCAAAATTTATTTATTAAAAACAATTTTTCCTGAATGAATTCTGAAACGTGTTAGTTGTTTGCTCTAATAAATTGAATTTTTAATGAATTAAATCTAAAATTTACTAACTTTATATTAAAAATTGATTTTAAAAAATTAAAAAATAAACACATTTAATAATTTAAATCATGGTAAACACTTTTAATAATTATTTTACAGGCTTTATTTTTGTTAATTAAAGTTAATAAATCGAAATTTCATAATAAATTTCAGATTAAAAAAAAGTGATATAAATTAGAATTTAATTTTAAAAATTCGATAAATTCGTATTAATTTATTTTAAAAAATAGCAAAAAATTTTAAAAAATCTCTGATAAAATTTATATTTATATTTTATTTATTTAGTTTTTTAAATATTACTAATATTTAACGACAACTCAATTTCGAGATATAGAATATTTTCTGTAAATTATAAATTAATAATGTATTAATTGGTGGGAATTTTCAAATATTTGTCATCGAAATTAAAAAAATTCCTTTAAAAATTTAAATTATCTAAACAAATTTTATAAATTATAAATTGTGTTATGCATTAATTTATAAAATAAATCAAAAAATTCAGAAGCTAGTTTGGGAGGAGTAATACAAATCATGTCTATGTTTGGACTTATTTTCTGTTTAGAATAATGATTTAAGGTTTCCTGAACGATGTATAAGATAACTTTTAAACCATTCGTGTTCAGAATATTAAACATACGTTATACTTTTACATAATAAACGATGTTTGTGTCTAAATAAATCGAAACGTATAAATATTCATTTGTACACAGAATGCGTATCGAGCTTAAGTTAATCTATATTTTTATCTATAAAAGTTATTATTTATAAAAGAATTATTATTTATATTTTTATTGCCTTTAAATTCGTTTCATAAATGAATCGTTCGTGAATAATAATGAATAAAAGTCGATGTCTGATAAGGCATATAAGTGCGATGACCGCATTTTCTAACTTTAATTTCCTCACCTAAATGGAGAAAATATTAATATTTTGATTAAATATACATATTTTACATTATAATTTTTCTGTAAAAACTGTTTTTTTAATTAAAAAGTTTTAATTTTTATCGAAAAAAAATTATAATACAAAACAGCTTAGTCGATATTGTTACGAGGGAAACTCTTAAGCTTAAACTTTTTTTATATTTAAGAATCTCATCAAGATGTTGGTAAATCCTCATATTGAAATATTTCTATGAATCTATAAGAATTTAAGATTACGATTATGAATGCAACAACCTTTGCTAAATCTTTTCAAAGAAATTTCAGTTATGCATAACAAAAATTGCTCTAGTTTTTTTCCTAAGAAGTAAAGTAAACAGAGTGCTTTGTAAGGGATAAAATAGACTTTTTGTTAGAAAAATGTCCGTAAAACACTTCAATATAAAATAAACTTAATATTACTTTTTAAACTTTTATTTTTGTAACAAGATCTGTCAGAAAATCGATAATTAGATTAGGAATTTTTATTTTTCGAGGAATAGCATCACGTATAATGCTTACAGAAGACAAAGTACAAGTTGTGTTTTTATCCACAGAACAGAAATTGTTTATGGTTTTTAAGCTGCGACATCACTAATCAATACAACTGGTGCGAAGTGAGTACAGGCACCAAAAAATATAGATTTTTCTCGGCTATTTTAATGGTTAAATGCTACTCTAGTAGCACGACCGAGATGAGTAGAAGGCCGAGATGAGTCGAGTACAGACATACTTCCCGTTCTTTAACTCCATTCTTCTTCGGTATACCCTCGAGTTATTAATGTAAATTACCCGGAAAATGTTTGAAAACGTTCACAGAAACGTTTATTGCGCATAGAAAGTGTACAAAAGCATCGCGTGCCGCGGTGAACCACGCCTGTGAAGTTTAGTGAAAAATCGCTCCCATAAAGTACGGGTTGTAAACGTCACGAGTGAAACCAAGAATGGTTACGAAGGAATAAATTTCAATTTAAAATTTCATATTTCACAAATATTAACTGCATTTTGATCAATGTTTATATCTAACTGGTTAAAACTAAATGTTACTAGAAACGTAAACGCTCCACTAACTTTAAATGTATCGAAAAACAATAATTTCCATAATCTCTAGAGGGCAATGACTTTTAAAATTATGAAATGTTACTTTAAAATACGACATTTTTGAATATTTACAGAAGTTAAACAATTTATAAAATGTTTTTATGTTTGAAGAAGGTTTCAGATGTTAGCTTACGCAATGGAAGAAAGACCAATCTGTAGAAATGATTCTATCATCTAATATAATTTCACTAAAACAATTTTAAATAGGATAACTTTAAATAAACTTATTGGCAAACATAACGAGATATTAAACAGTTTAATTTGATATATTCTTCTCCGTCTTCTTACTCTTCTTCATCCGCCAAGGACGAGTTGAGTCTTTCGTGGATTACTTTTTTCCAACGGTTCCAATTTTGTGCATTTATTTACATTTTGTAAAATCCAGAAATTGGCATGACTTCTCTGAGAGTTTCATGTAATTCATATATAATTATGCTTTAGAAAACGATAATAGGCTATCCGTTTACGTGAAAGAAATATCAGATTACGGCTAAAATGAAAAGAGCTTATCACATCATGACAAGAAGGAACCAGACTCAAATTATTCAAATGTAACTTTAATTAATACAGGTAATGCATTTCGGATACACAGATCATCACCCTCATCAACCCATTGAAGGTTAGACATATAGTAAACACAATAAATATTGTATTTATGTGGGTCAGAGTACCCGAAATGCGTTTCCCACGTTAATTAAAGTTATATTTGAATAATTTGAGTCTGGTTCCTTCTCGTCTTGATGTGATAAGCCCTTTTCATTGTAGCCGTAATCTGACAGGCTATCCGTTTAATGTGTATTTAATTTTGGGCTAGAAGAGTACTTAATTTAGTCAATAATGTTTCTTGTTTTATCATTATATTCATAAATTCATAAGCAAACAAAAGATTTAATTTCGTTTAAAATTAAATATTTTTAAAATAAATAATACAATTTAATATAAAGTAAAATGTATTTAATTATTATTAACAGTATTTTAACGGTTACATATTTAAAAATATATTTTTGTCTTGCTATTTTCGAAATATTTAACAATTTGTTACATCACTTCTAGTAATAAATCACTTGTGATCCGTAAATAGCTTTGTTTCTTATTTTTATTTTTCGTTTATTTTCTAAGAAGAAAAAATGACAAAAGTCCTATTCAATCTTAAGAATATCTTTTTCTATTTTGCAAGAGATTCACAAATAAAAATAAAAAACCAAAGTCTTTGTTGGACTTTATCAAAAGAATTTTACTTTTGTAAAGATACATTAACGAATTAAAATTTTAAAATTACCTTTTGTTCAATTACATAATATTTAGCTTCTAAGATTTATTGTTTTATACATAAAAATATTCCATAATTCAGTAACTATACGACTACAAAATAGTCTTGTAAGTTTATAAAAATTTCAATAATTTAATAGAATTTTAAATATATAAATATTACTATTTTTAGAATAAAATTTGATTTATTTTACATAAATTTTAAGCAAAACTTTTACATTAACAACGATAACATCCAAAAAAATCCATTTATTGATTATTCGACGAATTAAATTTGATAATATCTCTTATCTCAGTACATAAATTAATTTATAAATTTAAGAAAAATGTAATTTTTTCCTTAATTTATAACTTAAATATTTTTTCTATAAAAAGTTCTTAAAATTTAAAAAATATTTAATTATTTTATATACTTAACAATTAACTCAATGAAAAAGTTACGTAATTAATACGAATTTATACTGGTTAAAACACCTTTTTAATTAATTATTTTAAGGTTTTTATATTAGAAAGGCGTAAAAATTATTTTTAAAACAACAATTTTATAGCATAAATTATAATAATATTGTTTAAATGCATATAACTTGCGAAGCATTCATTACGATAATTATAAAAATCGGAAGAGGTGTGAAAGAAAATGTTGGAATTTGTAGTGGAACTTTAATCACCTTTTGTAGTAAAATAAAAGCGTAGGTGGCATTATTCACATGTCCACAACCAGATGTTACACGCAATTCCGTGCCATACTTTATTCATGTTAATTGATAGAAGGTAGAGAGACGTTTGACAGATTCTTATAGAAATTTTGTATTCTTTCAAACAGGAAGATTCTTTTCGGTTTTATGTCTTATCAAGTTTTTGAATGGCATAATCAGTTTAACTCAAAAATCAAATTTTCTTTTCTTTCGTGACAGTAAATTAAACTTACTTTCCGCATATTTTTTTTTTTTTTTGTTTCTTACTGATAAATGGTAATTGAGACATGAAGTCACTAGGAATGTAGTATTTGTAACTTACTTTTTATACGTTAAAATTTATAATTATAACGTTTTAATATATTTTAAATGTTTTCAAATCTATAACTGGATGTCTCAATGGCGATAATATAATACATTTAATCTAATTTAATAATAAAAAATATGATGATAAAGAAAATTAATAGATTCTTTGACTCGTACAACTATTCATTGCGCGATAATAAATCGTTCTTGCACTCCAGTGTAAAGATGATGTGAGGATGAATTTATCTGAAGGAGAGTAAATAAGGTTTTCTAACTGCAAAACTGATCAGATGATAAATCTATTTTAAACACAAAGATGATGAGATGATAAATGCCTCTCAAACACAAAGATGATGAGATGATAAATGCCTCTCAAACACAAAGATGGTGTGATGATAAATGTTTGTTAAACACGAAAAGATGATATATATATATAGTAATATATATATATGTAAGCAAAAACTTATAATAAAGTTTTTGCTTACAAATTTTGCATTAAAAATTAAATAAATGATAAATAATTTTAAGAAAAATTTAAAGTTTGTTGTAAAATGTGAGTTAATATGATTCACATTGTCTTTATTATATTATATTATTTGAGATATGTTGTCTCTGAAAATACGATGAGAATGTTGAAAGAATAAACTGTTAAAACAAGACGCATGTTTTTTAAATAGATTTAGACATAGTTCACATAGATTTAAACAAAATCGAGATAAATCTCCGTAAGACGAAACCATATAAATGATGAAGTAATGTATATATATATATATATATGGCCTATATGTATTTGTTAACCAGTAAATAAATAATGTTGAATTGTAAAACTAGGAAAATAATTCTAAAAAGTACTGTACGTTCAAGTAAGAATAAAATGTAAAAAAAATATTCAAATGATTTTTTAAATAAAATTGTATTACTATTCTAATTTGTAGAGTGTAATTCACACAAAATATTCTATGAATTATTTAAGAGCACATATAATATCTGTCAAAAGATATTCATATAAAAATCAATCAAGTTAAATGACTTGATGATTTGAAGATGGATCTAAGAATTAAGATATCAGAATTGATTTAATTTCGATCCTTATATAATTTTTTTAACTTCTACGCATAAAACTAGGATATTCAAGGATTTAAACCAATGTATTTTATATAAAAAATCCTTATATTTGTGTCACGGAAATGATCATTTAGCATTACTGACTTTAACGTGACTATCATCAATAAGACCGACTTTCTCTCACGCTTTGTTTCGTGAGAGTCGTAGAACATTGGAGCTCTTTAGTTCTAACGCCGTTGCCTTTTATAAGTAAACAATATTATTATTAGTTTTTCATATTTTTGATAACTTATGTTTGTTTTCAAGGTTAATAAACCTTTAAACACGTTCTAAATCACGATAAATTTTTAAGAAGTGCAAGCTTTCGTGATAATATCAGTTTATAATTTTTTCGATTTATTTAAAAAAATAATAATTCTGTGGATAAAAATATAAAGATATTAAACTATTATTTCTTTTCTCTTTTACAATTTAAACTAAAATATATATTATTTCAAGAATTTGGCTTCTTAATTCAGATTTAAGGTTCGTATTTCTAAACTAGAATAGAAATTTAGTTCACTAAATTGCATTAAGAGACGTGTCTAGTTACTAGACCAAAGCTAGGTGATCCTAAATTGAATAGACGAATTTCAATTCGGGTTTTTACAGTTTTCTGTCCAAGATTTCTGAAAGCATTTCTATAAAGTTCGTGTTTCTAAGTACAAATAGGATACGAATGTTTAAAATGAGTTAGAAACTAAAATTGTTTTTTATACCGTAAAAAACTTGATAAAAATCTCTTAAAACACTTCAAAATTTTAAACTCAGCAATAGGTAACCAAGGTTATCGCTACAATATTAAATATATACTCCATAATCGATCATCAGTCGTGATAGACGTTTCAAAAACATATCACATATAAGCTGAAAAACATTTTCGTATTATAAAAAATTCTTAAATATAATTAGGATATAATAAATAATATAATAACAATTTAGTCGAATTGATAATTGGAGAAACGATCAAACTTTCAGCATATTTCTATGCCATGTATTGACATAAATTTCTTTCTGACCGCATGGTGCCGTCACGTGACAGATCGATGACATCCCAGGGGTGGAGGGCGACCGGTAACCATAGAAACCCATACCTATGTAACAAAGTCAAGTTTGTTACGAAACGTTGAGTAATTCGAACAGTAGGTCACATAGCGAATAAACGAGGTTAACAGACAAAATTTTTATAAATATACCGACTAAATCATAAGTGATTTTAATAAGAACAAATCCCTACATAATTAAAATTAATTTTAAATTAAATTTAAAAAAGTAATTTTATCGCCAGAATCATTTAATAATCTCACATAAAAGAAACGTTTATAAACGTTAAAAATAGAGAAAGATATTTTGAAATCAATTTTGTTATTTTATTGCCACTTATTTTATGATATTTTTAATTTCTCTTCTGGTTAGTGTCATTTAGAATGTAATAATTTGAGTTATTAACGAATTTAGATGTCTTTTAAGCCGTTTAAATATCATAATTTAAGTAAAACTTGCGAAAGTCGATGAGAGTACGAGAAATTTGAATAGCTGTTTAACTAAATTTTTTAATATTAAAAAAATTATTAAAGAGAAGAAGGAGGTGTAAATTTATATTTTAAGATTTATTCTAGTTTGGAGTAGTTAACTGTCCCTAATTAAATAAGTTAAATTTATATTAAGATGAAGGCAGGAAAATATTCTATATAACTTATAATACATATATAAATATTCCATAATTCTTTCACTCAATGGTATTAATTAATACTTTTGTTTTTTTTTTAATTTCTAATACTTAGACTTATTTTTGAGCCATAAACTAATAAAATATAATTTGAACTCTATGATTATCATCATAATAATTCTTTAATGTCTTAAATACTTGTATATATTAGTCATAAATTTACAATCTTACTTCTGGACAAGTAATGAACGTGAAATTATCCAATACTAAAATTAAATTATTGTAATAAATATAATAGAAAAATAACTGTAAAATTTATATTATTAAATAATAATAAACATTTCAAATTTAGATTTTATTCTTGTAACTTTATTATTAATTTTCGTTCTATAATACTATTAAATCGTTCTGTTCGTAAATTCTAAATTTATAAATGATTTCAATTAACTTGTATGAACTGTTTTCACTGTTTCCTAATAATTAATAACGATTAATTTAATTTAATAATAAAAATTACTTTATTTGCTAATTTTAAAATTTAAAATTTGAATTTAACCAATTAACTACAGATTATATTAATTATATTCTTATTCAATTGAAGTTTATTCGAGAATCTTGCTCACGTGACTTAAAAAGCTTTTTATTTGCTGCTTTTATGTAGACGTAATTGAAATTAACCAATAAAGCAGATACGTAATTTCGAATCGACCAATAAAACTTCAATAATTTTAAATTTAAGAATTAATGTACGGCAAACAACTTTTACTAAATAAATAATTTTTTATTATGAAAAATCTATAAAAACACAAGTAATAGTTTAAACGATTTTTTAAAATTCAAAATATAAATATTGTAAAATCTTTCATATTTTGGGAAGTAGTCATATTTTATCAGTCACGATAATTTTACATTTGCTAAGTTCCAGTTTAAATAGGAAATTCTTTATTATTTTTTCTCTCATAAAAAAGACACAAAAAACTATATTTTTTGTGTAGGAAAAATTTATTGGTTTAAATGTTAATGGTTTCAGTCACACGACGTGAATATAATTGCTGATTAATATTGAATTAAGTGAGTTTATTCTAGTAGAAAAATGAAAAATGTTATCTGCGCAGTTGGCTTAACTGAAGAATATTTTCATATTCCTTTAGCTAAATACAGAAAGAATCATTATTTATTTATATTTTCTTCAGATTTTATGTTTATAGGCATTAAAGCCTTTATTTCTTTTAATTGAATTTAAAAAATTCTTTTCCTACTCTTATTGGCCATTAAATCGTTACGTCAAAAGTTATATGTCATATTAATAAATTATGCAACATGACGTCATTAACGTTTTTTTCATTCATTGGTTGTTTCGGACTAATCGTGAAATTATATCAACCAATAAAATGCGATGTGTTTGAAATTTTAACAAATCAAACTTTCAGATTTTAAATTTTGAAATTAATCAATTTATTGTTTAAAAAATAGTTAACTGTTTCGATTATTATTATTTCATATCATGTATAATATAATTTTAGCTAATAATAATTATTTGTTCAAACTTATTAGTGACGTAAATGAAATTAGTTTAAAATTTTAAATTGAAAGAATTTCATTGGCTGATTTCGAAACTGAAATTTAAAAAAACAGCGAATTAGCAACGATTTAATAGATTATTGCATTTTACGCTGTTTTATATCATTTGAATTTTAAGTAAGGATTTAAATTTATTCAATTAAAGAAAAAATATTATTTTTTGAAGCTTTGAGTAATAGATTTAACTGGTAAATTTTATAATACAAAAATTTAATCATGTTTACTTTATGATTTTCTGTTTTAGTTTGAATTTATGTCGAAACTTCAATATTTACATTTCTCGATAAATCTACAAAAATAAAAACAAGATCATATTTACTAAAAAACTTTCAAAGAATCATTTCTATAATATTCGAAAATTTTAAAATTATTTAAACAAATTTTATATTCAGTAAAATATAATTTTAAATAAGATAATTCAGAATTAATCAATCAAAGGCTAGTTTATATATCAATTATAAATATATTCAAACCTCTGAACAACGTCCACTCACGAAAACATAAAATACAGTCGTTGTTTACAGGTTAATTTGTATGCATTTCAAAAAATAACGTTCTTGAGAAAGTGGCCACCGTTTAGAAGTTGCCATTATTGATAGTGACTGTATAATAATTTTATATGTAATTTATATAAATATTTTAATTAAAATATCTATAAAGTTAAAAGAAAATGGCTTAAAATAAAAATGAATTTTCCCCCTATAATTATCAAAACTTTATCGTTTTTATTATTCATAAATTTTACTGATATTTTATTAAAGCATAAAAGGTTCGCATTAAGCTTAATTTTCAAGAATTATTAATTATTCATCCATTAATATGCCGCTATACATTCACAAATTAACTTACATTAATTGTTACTACAGAAGTATCTTTTAAAAATATTATTAATATATTTTTTAATCATAATTATTCTGTTCACGCTATAAGCTTTAACTGTTAAATACATTAATTAAATTCATTAATTTTTATACACAATTTTTTTTTATTCTTTAGGATTAAACTTTTTAATTTATTAGTTTAAAATATTCATTAAAATCGATATAAATCAAAAAATATTATTTATTAAGGTCGGGTAGAAGTGGTACAAGTATGCAGCACTCTCAGAATTTGGGACGTGAGAAGAAACATGATAGATACAGACAGAAATTAAGTTTCAGAACATGATACACGACTGCAACTATTATATACTAGATTGGTTTTTATCGAGTTAAACTTCTATATAAAGTAGCTTTTAGCTTAAAAAATAATATTTAATGCTATAAATCAAACAATAAACCCATATAAAAATATTTTAACAACAAAATGCTTCATTATAGATGCCATTTTGACGTTTTAAAAGTTCGAATTTCAGATATATCTGTGTTAAATATATATTTATATATTATTATTTTTATGTAATCTGTTTACGTAAATGCTATAAAACGTGATTAATTTTGGTTTATATATTATATAAATCATATTTTCAAGAAATTTTTACTTTTTACAATAGAAATCTTGTATATTTACTTGTTTCATAGTAAATTTCTGTTGTTAATATATTTTTAATTTATTAGTACAGAATAATGGAAAAATAGTTTTAAACTAATTTTCTTTATGGTAAAAACACCAGTAAAAAGTTTACCATTGATTTTTTTTACTACAAGTTATACTTAAGTAAATGGCAGAAACTTTTTGCTACTGATTTTTATATGGCAAGTAAATGGCAAAGAGTTTTTCTATTGATTTTTCTGCATGGAAAGTAAATGGGAAAAAGTCTTTGCAAGTTATTTTTTAGATAGGTTTCATAGTAAAAACATAGCAAACTTTACACTGATTTTTGTAGCATTATAAGTAAAAGAAAAATATACATTTTTTTTTTCTTAATAATTATTTTTATCACTTTATATATAGCCTTAAGAACGATAGTAATGTATGAATAACGTTATTTTAAGAAAGTTTATTTATAACTCGATAAATTTAGAACTTTTTTTTTTACTAATTTTTACCTTATTAAATACACCTTATCATGCAATATCACACTCTCGTAGGCTTAAACACATAATAAATGTTTACAATTATACCGTTAAAGTTGATAACGTTTATTCACTTTATATAAACTATTATATAAGCAAATATAAATTTTAAATAGATTTTTAATACCATAAATTTAAAATGTCTTAGATTTATGAGCATAAATTTGAGTACTGATTCGAATCTTCTTTAGCGGTAAGAGATAGTGAAGCTCTAAGTCTGCAAATTACATGCGATATGGTCAAAAATAATGACGATAATACGTGACAACCATCTGCTATGCTATCTTAATGGTAAAAGAAAATAAGTTTCCGGAATGTTGGAGGAAATAGCTGGGAATCTGGAAAAGATCGAACAAACCATCATCTGTGGTGATCCGATTTCCTTTTCTTACATCAATCTCCTAACTGACAACACAGTTTTCTCCGTTTGTTTGTTTGTCTGCTGTGAAAAAACAAGAAAGAAATATATGTTTTTATAAGTTAGACTTGTATAACCTGTCTACAGTATTTTATAGACGTCATTTCTTTATTTTTAATAAAATTTTTAGACTGGACGAAATTCTTTTATTTCAGATTTCTTTTCAAAGTTTAAGTTAAAATGTAAATTTTCAATGCGTACTTTTTTTGTAACTTCTCTTTTAAAAGATTATTTCACAAAATATTTTCTCTGATTCTTCTTCTTGTAACATTAGAATGCAATTAAAATATTCTTTCGTTGTCAGTTTTTCAGTTTAGTTTTTGGCGTGATATTTTTTCATTTTTTTTGTTAAAAAATGCATCTCTACTTAAATTTAACAAAAATTACATTAATTACAAACCTTTAGGATGTTTTACAAAGCATTACTCAAATCTCTACTTTGACAATTTATAAGAAATGAAAGCTTTCAAGCTTCGTTATAATAAACAAAATATTTTATTTTTTAAAGTCGACAGATACATTCTTAAATCAATAGAAAATTAATTATTTAATAGCAATAAAACATACGGTATACATGTTATGCTAATGTATTCTATTCAGAGATGACAGAAGAAACAATCAATATGAATATGTTGTTTATGGAAAAGCATAGAAACAAGTTATACAAGTAGAACGTTGTAAACATGATATAACTATAAATCATGAGGATAGTAAAATATAATCAACTAAAGCAATTAAATATTTAGAAATATTAATGATTGATAGGTTAAAATCGTCTTTATCCAATCGTAAGTTTTGTATAAATTAGTTGAGTTTTAAACAAATCTTAATCAAGTTCTTGCATTATTTTTTTTAAGTTAAAACAAGAAAAAAATACAAAATTCATTTTGTTGTTTGCGTTTAGTAAAAGTTCTTAATCAAATGAATAAACTTTCTAGAATGTAAAATTTACGTTACTTTGTCATATTATGTTAATGTCAGCATTTTGGTAAGCTCAGCTTAATATTTAGTTGACTTCGTCTTCTTCTTCTCTTTACAAATTTATTTCGTTGTTAATTCTATTAATTTCAAAATAACCTTTTGTCTAATTTTGTTGATTTTAATATTTTATTCTGTTATTACTTTTTTTTCTTTTTAAAAAATTTATTCTATGAATATTACATTATTTTACTTTTGTTAATCAGTGCATCTCGTATATTAGAAAATGTAATAGTATTAATGTAAGGCAATAAATTCTGTTTAATGTTTATTCATAAACCGAGGCAAAACCCGAGTTTAACGTCTTTATATGCCGACAAAACAAAGAAAGTTTTTTAATACGTCGATAAATCATTCGCGATCTTTCCTTAGCAGATAAGAAGAGAAAGAAATATCCCTCTTGTGATGCCTTTCCTCATCTGTACGAACGTCTTTAATTATTAATATCATCCTTGTTTAATAATTTAATAATAATAACCAGAAAAATTACATTAGTGAATTCCATTCAGCAAGGAATAGCATTTTTAATAGTGCACAGCATGCTTTTTTTCCCTCATTTTTCTTCTTATTCAATATGCATTTATATCTGATTTATTAATAATGTTTTATGTGATAAAAATACGTACATTAATATATCTTAATTAACTCTACAATAAATTTTATTGAAAGCATATTTATTTTATAATCGTTGTAAATTTTATAAATGTAAACACTCCTTTAAAATCTTGATTTAATTTATAAATATATTAATAATAAAATATTACAGGTTTTATATATTAAATTATTTTCAATATAATTTTTAGAATTTTATATTATATACTTATTAAATTATATATTATACAAATGTAGCAGTTTTTGAGGCTATAAGCTGTAGAATTTATAAGGTTACAGAAATACTTTTCTCATAATATTTTGTGAGATTCTTTTATATTAGAAGCTAAGAAAGTTGAGATCTTTGAGATGGTTCATAAAGTTTTCTCTATGGATTCATAAAAATGCTAGAGATGTGACAAAATCGCCTATAGTCTATGATAAAATATATTTAATGTTTTTAACCTTATTACTATTTCAGACTTTGTTAAATTATATTTTTTTATGTTTATAATAAATTATGACAATATTACATTCTTGTATTATAACTTATTTTTCTTATTTTCATATTTTTAATAAATTTAAAATTCTGTTATAGATGTAGAAAAATAGATTTTTGATGCAAAATACCTTTCTATATAAGAAAAGATATGAAATTTTCGTATCTAAATATAGAATAGAATTTGCTTTGTGAGAAAAAGAACTTGACTTTTTATCTTATTTTTCTATAAAAATTTGTTTACTCCCCAAAGATATTTTTTTCTTTTGCAAAATATGATTTCAACTTATAAGCTACATTATTTTAATTGCTTTCATTGAAAATTTTATTTAATTTAATAACGAAATTATTATTTATAGACAATTTTTAACTGTCTTTACAAAAGCTGTATAACATTTATTTATAATTTGAATGAGTGTTAAATTGTAAGATCAATCATAATTACTATTTATAAAAATTAAATTTTTCTATTTTTTATCTAACAAAAAACAATAAAATGCCACAACAGTCTCGCATTTTTATTACTTAAACCTATTATCCTGTTAAAGTTAAATATTTGCAAGAAAAAAAAAGGCATTTTGTTAAAGATATATTCTGTAAGTTAAAGATAATTCTATAAGTTCAGAAAGCATTTCGAGCTCTTTATTGTAATTTCTGTACTTTGTATGACAATTTATCATCTGGCCCATTAACTGAAGTTATTTAAGTGATGTTTCCTGGATAAATATCTAAACAGGCTTCATTAATTTCACTTAGAAAGAAAAAAAATTTCCTTTATTTCACGCTGGCATTCTATTATATATCATTCATAACCAGTCAAGATATAAGATTGATATTGCAGGATCAGCTAGCTGAGTTACAATAGAATAAACGTTACTCTGTATCACACGTGGAAGTGTGATAAAATGACATAGAATCTTTGCATGTTAATAAGCATTAATTAATTAAAAAGACATCGTTTGTATTATAGAATATATTACACTAGCATCATCAGTCAAGAGTTAACCACTTCTCCAAGTTCGTAACAATAATCATTTATAAGTTTGTTTTGTTCACAAAATAAATTTTTATTTAAATGAAAAACATTAATTTGCACATAGGAAATTAAAAATTAGGTTTTACATTCGAGTTTTTAAAAATAATTACAATTTATCACCCTTAAATAAAGAAAATTGTGTGAAAATGTATTACGTCTTCGTAATTCATCACTTAAATTATTTTCAAATTATTAAGCTGTTTATATTTACTATTTTTACAATTTAAAAAAAAACTTAAATTATTTAAAAAAATGTTTAAAAATTTAATATTTTAAAGTTAAAATTGTGAATATTTTAAACTTTTATAGAATAAATAAAACCTTTAGAAATATAAGTACTTTGATGCTAAAGAGTGACTTTTATATAGTTTAACTTATCGAATTTTTAACATTTTTATGCACTATTAATCGATGTAAAATTTATATTTTATACAATAAAAATTATAAATAATTCAATAAAATTATAAGTAGAACGAGAGGAATTTGAAAAGCTCGATTTTTCTATCGAATTTCTAAACAACTTTAACCAAAAATTTCTACTTGAGAAATAAACTTAAAGAAAAATATTGATAAACAGACCATTCTGAAACTTTTTTAGAGATAAATTTTATGTTAAAAATAGAATCGTAGGCACAGCTTTGTATTGTATTCTACGTAGCTATAGCGTATTATAGATGGAAAGGGCTACTACTTTACAAGACATTGGAAGAATGTGTTTCGTGCTCGCTTCTTCTTCTAAAAAAAAAAAACATAAAAAAATTATTATTTTTTCTCCCTATTGACAATCGAATGATAAATAGACATATGCAGGATGATTGTTTCGTAAATGTATTTTTTGATGCGATTCAAACTTAAACCAAAACATTCGTTTTTCTACGGAGAAATGCATTAAAAAAGTTAAGATTTTTAAAAAAATAGGAAAGAAATTTGTGCAAATTTAATTCGATTACTAAAAAAATTTATAATAAAGGAATTTAAAGTTAATTCCATTTTAAATGGATTATTTTACTAATTTTTTTAAAGTAAACTTAATTTTAAGTGGCTTGAGAGTATAAAAACTCGAAAAAATGAAAAATATGTTCGAATTTTTCTCAGTTTTTCTCATTTTTCTCTTATTTTTTAAATATATATTACATAATATTCTTTCGTATAGATCGAAATCAATGCTTTAAAATATTTTTTTTTTAAAATGAAAACTTTAAAATATATTTTTAAACCTAATTCGAATTTATGATGTAATTTTATTCACGTTTTAATTTACGTTAAAATAGGGATTTTATGAAGTTTTTATTTCTCTACTCTTAGTTTAAACAGTTAAATATTTTAAAATAATTTTTATTGGTTCATTAATTTTTTATAGTAGACTTTTTAAAAAGTTTCTTTTATTTGTATAAACTTTAAATAAAAATTTACTTGAATAATTTTAAGAAATTAAAATAAAAAATATGGAATTCTGTATAATTTATAATTAATTTTATTATATTTAAAATAATTACGAGCAATTA
The DNA here is from genome assembly GCF_030686945.1 of Centruroides vittatus. NCBI lineage: Eukaryota > Metazoa > Arthropoda > Arachnida > Scorpiones > Buthidae > Centruroides > Centruroides vittatus. The sequence goes on from NW_027122214.1 coordinate 1,997,020, forward strand.
TTTATAGTGATATTGTAACAATACCTGGCTGCAATTTTTCGTCACAATACTCTCAAATTTAGTAGTCTTGCCTCTGTACATTATACTTTTCCTCTTAACAATAAAGTAATACCACTCATGTATCTAACTCCGTTCAGGAGAACTTTTTGAATTAATAAATATAGTTAGTTAATCGGAGCTTTCTACCCCTAAATTTTCCATATCTGGTCTCAATTTTCATGTATCTAATATCGTTCTCGAGAGTAAAGCAGGACAGTCAGATATACGAAACTTATAGGCCTACAGCTTTTGAAAATTGCAGCCAAATAATGTTATTTATCAATTTAGATACAATCGAAACGGCCACCTGTAAATAGCAGCCATTTTTCCAGAAAATTTTTCTTTTTGAACAAAATTTCATATAAAATAACCTCCGAACAATGTCCATTTTTTTAAAAAAATGTTCCTGTCAATGGCCATTGTTCAGAGGTTTGACTCTGTTAAACTTAATTATATAATTTATTTATTACTATTATAATATAATCTTAATGTTATTTATTTGCAAAATTTTTATTTAATTTTAATTAAATTAATTGAGACTTTATATAATTAATAAATTCTCAATAGAGTTATTAATAAATTGATTTATTACACTCCATATTAATTATGTAAACAATTAAAATGTTCAATGCTTGTTATAATTATGATACGTATACAATTTTTAATTATTTTAATATATAAAAATCCAACTAAAAATAATATTTTGATAGAAATAAATAAAAATATTGAGTTGATTTTAGATATAAGATATGTAAATAATATACTTATAAAAATGGCAAACGTTTCATAAGAAATAAAATAAAAAATATTAAATTAAAGTATATAAAAATAAACAAAGTATAGTAAAACCTACGAACAACGACCATTAATGGAAACATTAAAAAATGGCCGTTGTTTGGGGGTTATTTTGTATGTCTTTTTCCTCAAAATATGTTCTAAAGATGGCCGCTATTTAGAGGTGGTCGTTGTTGGGAGGTGGCCGTTATTAGAGGTTCGACCGTATTAAAAGAAATGAAAGTTTACTGATAAAATATATTAATTTTTATAAAGAAAAATGATAACATTTGTTTATAAGAATGATCATATAAAGGTTATACTTAACATCAATTAAAGTTATAATGTTTTTAGGTTATTAAATAAAAATGACCTTAATGAAACTAGTCAAGATAATAAAAATATTAAATTACTTATTATTTTTTAAAGCAAAATCAATTGAAATTAGTTAGTCATAGTAATTGCGACTAACACCGACTATATCGACCTTAAGGGAGGAAAAAAATATATGGTAGTTATTGAACCTACTTACAACACGCAATACGATGTTGTTCGATAAAATTGCATTAATTACCATTCGTTTATAAACATGTTACTTTCATTTATCACGTGTTAAATCCGTGTTTTTTTTCGTGTTAATAATTGTTTTGGACACAAAAGTATTAGTTCGTAGCTAAAATAGATTCACGTGTTGTTTATCAACGAATTGCCATTTTCCAAGGAGAAAATATGTAGTAATTTAAACAAATGTCTTATTTATTAATTATATTAAAATTCAAACATGAAAAATTAAAAATTAAATAGTTTTTAAGACATTAAGACTTTTAAAATGTTTAAAATATACTCAAAGTTTTTACAGTTTTTTTTAAATAAAGAATTTATCGTAATTACATCAATAAAAACACTTTAAAGTTCGAATTTCTTAACTAATTAACCTAAAATTATAGATAAAGTAATTACATATGACTTATTTTTTTTTTATATTTAAATATATTTCGGTACAAGTCGCTATCGATTTTAGTATATAAACAACGTTACATGAAATGCAGTTTTAACAGTAAATTTAATTTAAAATACAGAAAAAGTACTTGGATTCCATCTTTTCCATCAAGTTACGTTACAATTGTAAAAATTTATTTATTTATTTTAGTTAGTTAAAAGTTTTAAAATAAAATTTCTTCTTCATTTCATGAGTTTGTTTACAATTTGATCCTATTTTCAAGTGATACATCTTCCAAATATGTTAACAGTTTCTGTTATTTCTTCCTTTTTTTAATGTAGTTTACTTTCTTTTCTTTTGTAAGAAAGATAATGTTTTGTGAAATTTTATATTTTTTATATATTTTTTTTTAATTTTAAAATGACCAAAATCCATCAGAAATTTATTACTCGAATGTAAACGCAAACAAATTTTCTTTCTAAAGTATAATAACATTTCTATTTTTTAAATGTATCTAATTATATTTGTTGGAAATTCTTGTAATTTATTCTTTGTTTATATTCTAAAAAAAAAAACAATCGAACGTCGTGTATGTTGGCTTGTTATTTGTAAATGTATTAATTTTAAATTATATAAGACCTATTTTCTGGTACGAATTGAAAAAAAATCCTCTATAATAGAAATAAATTAATTAAATAAATTAAAAATGATTGAAATTCTTACATTTACAAATGTTCTAGATAAATATTTGCTTCTATAAATAGCCTTTGTTTGTTCTAGAAAAAGCATTTTTGAATTAGAACAAACAAGCTTTTCTGCTTTGTTTGTTCTTATTCAGGAAAAAATCTTTACGTAAAATATTATACGTTTGTTATAGTTTAAAATCAACTTTCCATATGATTTAGAGCAACGGTTACCATGGCAAATTTCGGGAGGCCATAGAAAAATTTTGGAAATTAGGGGGCTAAGTTTCCTTTTTTTTTTTTTTTTTTTTTTTAATGATAAACTTTGAAATAGGAGAAACATAGGGATGTTTCTCCTATTTCAAAGTTTATCACTAAAATGCTGTCACTGCCATATTATCAAGCCAAATAAAACTATATTTTAAAGTTGTTTTTAAATTTATATGTTATTATTGTAATTTCAAACGGGGGCATAAATGTCTATTTATATTTATTAATAAAAACAGAATAGTTGAGAAGACATAATAGTGAATAAATGTGCAATTAATAGACCGATATTTTTATAGAGTTTATTACAAAATTGATGTGTTTTTTCCATTAATTAGTAATATCTGGGACTACATAAACATTAATTATTCCAAAGAGGCACGAAATAAAAAACATTGGAAACCACTGATTTAGGGCATTTATTGTTTCAAAAAAAATTAGTATAGCTATTAAAATTACAATTCTACAGTTTATATTGTATAGAAATTTCTGTTTAACAGTCTATATATTTATATGTATCTATATTGTTTGTATTTACTATTGTAGATTATTGAAGTATTATTTGAAAACATTGCAAAATTCTTGATTATCGTATGTTTTGTTCGAATTCTTCCTTTCACAAATACAGGGTGAACCGAAAGTAGGTGGACAATAAATGATAACATTTATTGAGATTATATATACAATTATATTTACTAATACAATACAATACAGTTGTATCAATGCAGGAGCTCAAACTGCTGTCCATCAAAATTTACATAGCTTTGAAGTCCACATTTCACCATTTCACGCTTCGACAAACATTTTTGAACAAGTAACTTTGCGTATTAATTCTTGAAATGCATCTCTGACGTAATTTTTCAACCATAACCAAGTTAAATATACGCCATTGTTATAGTGTAGCCCTAACACAAACCCTATTCCACCTACTTTTGGTTCACTCTGTATCGACATTTAAATAAAGTCTTTTGTGTTCATTCTGTTGCAGAAAATAAATTGATTCGATTTTAGCAAAAATTGCTTAATAAAGTATTTATAAATTTTTAATATAATCTATAAATTGCCTGTATTTACTTTCAAGATTATGTTGTATTTATAACTTTTAATATAAAAGTTTTGTACAATTAGTCTCTCCGAGAAAAAAGTTAATCTTTGATCTTAACAATGAAATAATAATTTAATAGAACATTATTGTGTAGTACTTTAGACTCTCTACAAGAACATCTTTACATTGCTTATAATATAACCCCATTTTTTTCAAGATTTGACTTTGCTTATTAAATTTATTTAATTTTATTTATACATTAATATCTTTGGCTTCTTGTCCTGATTGTTACATTACTAGAGATATATTCTGTTAATATTATTGTATTTAAATCTATTTTATAGAATAATCCCATACGAAAAATGCCATTTTCCGTTCCAGAAAATAAACTTTATACTAAAGTTATATTTATTGTATTAAACAAGGAGTAATGTTTATCCTCCAAATTATAATTCGAATAAAAATCTGTATTTAATGTCGAACAGATTATTTCCATTTTTTAACAAATTGGACGAGGAAAATTTGTAGAAAATCAAGATAAAATCTATATATAAATCTCGAAAATATAGCATCAATAAATATCTATAAACAAAGGAGAGGAGTTACTTTTCAATCCATAAAACCTAATTTACCTTAAACACTTTTAATATATCACATGGGCAAAGTGATATCTCCTCCCATTACGCTGACAAGTTATTGAATCATGTTCTGGTTTGGCATGAACCTTCTACATATTAATCGTGCAATAACCGCATAATTGATATATCATCATAAAAACCAAAAAATAAAAACAAAAGGAGATAAATTAAACTGGAGCAAACTCTAAAGAGCTTAAGGGAATTTGGGATTAGTTCTCACAGGAAGACGATGAAAAATGGATGAAATTCATTCATCTTTCTTCATTATTATTTCCGTATTCGTCTAAGTTTAAGAAATTTGAACGTAATTTTTTAAATTAATTTTATATATTTTAAAATTATGTAATAATATTTAAATAAATCACAAACAAATTAACACGCTTTTAAGCCCTATACCATCTAAAATTTTATAACTTTTTTAATTATTTTTTTTTCATTCTTTATAATAATTAATGTATATTTTTATATAAAATTTATTAAAATTTATTAATGATATATTTAAGAATATCAGATAACGTACAAACATACTGACGTATTTTTTTAATTTTAAACTGTACAACTTTAAACGATTTTCCTATCAGGAAAACTATAACAGCAAGATCAGAATACCAACTCTATAAATTAATACACTTTAAATATAAATATCTATTCAATTAAACTTAAAAAATTAATATAATTTACTAAATAATAATATATAATTTTTTTTATAAAGTATAAAATTATAAAACAATTTTAAAAGTAATTATTTTGTAGTAGCAACGTACGAAAATTGCCCATCTGTTACTGTTTAAATTAAACGTTTATTTTATTTATATTTATAATTATTATTTTATTTGTTATATAAAATATCGAAATTATTATTTATATAGGATATTTATTTGAAAAATTATTGATATATTTTTCGTGATTCTTATATGAAAATTGATATAAACAACTGTTGTTATATGAAATTTCGTTCGAGTCATGAATTATAGACCGAGTAAAAGTTGGAAAATATAGATTAAACATTAAAAAAATTATTTTTTTATATATTTATATTTATAAATCTATTCATATTATAAAATCAAGCCACGTTTCGTGCCTTTATTTTCATGTTTTCGTTCTTTAAAATGATGTAAATTTATAAACAAAAATATTAATTATATTAATATTGTTTTTAAGATTGTTTCCGTGTTTATTATACAAGGGAAATTAATTAAAATATTCGGAATATAATCATTTGTACATCTGTAATTTGCATTTGAAGTATTAACGTGATGGATGTACCAATGAATAAATCATTAATCAAGTGTAGTGATAGATTATAGATAATCCATAATTAGCAAAAATTCATTTTAACAGATGAACTGATAACAAAATTAATAAAATATATAATATTTTAAATTTGAAATCAAATCTGTAATGCAAAAATGATCTTCAAAATTTCTAAAATTCAACAGAAAATAAGTGATAAAAATTGAGAAATTCTGACCTTTAATTATTATTATTATTATTATTTTAAATATTTTTAAAATAATTTAGTTGTTATAAAATATTTAAGTAAAATAATTTAACATGACTTTTAAAAGATATTTTGTTAATTTTTTTGACATTTAACATCTCGTGATTAATTAATAAATAAAAACTTTTACTGTAGTGTTTTGTTTTAAAATTAATTAATTATCTTTAAAATCTTAAAATTACTTTAAATATTTTATTCTTTTACTAATTTTTATTTAAATTTATTTGTAAGAACTTAGTTTGTAACATAGTTTTATTTTTGATTATGATCAACAACTCGATGTGTTTTTATTTGTTTATATACTAAAGAAAAAGCGTGTAGTAAGCAATATATTCCTGAAAATATTCCTAGGAAACAGAAATTTACACATTTTTACTATCCAAGACAAGAAAACTATATTAAAATTTCTATAAGTTCTATCTGAAAAATATGTCACGAAGCAGAATAATCAGAATAAATGGTGCAATATTTAAATATAAATATACTTAGAAAACAAAGTCAAAAATGGATACTTTTCTCAACTAAAAACTGTCATATGCTATATATTTTAAATTTATTTTAAGCTTCTTTCTTGTTTTTCCTTTCTATCTTTGTGTTTTTTTTATGTATTCTTCTGCTGTAATCAATCATTGTTTTCTTAACTTTCTATTAACACACAATGCTACAAATCAGGAAAGAGATTATACACACTTCTTCAATCATCAATTACTTTTTACATATTCATTTTATTTATTATTAATTTTTTTGACTAAATTTCAATTCCGGATTTTTATGTATAATATTTATTTTATCTCTAATTTTTATGTATTATAGCTGACTGCAGTTTTCTACTGGCTAATGCCCAAATTGTGGACTTTCCTATCGTATATTGCTCCGAAACATTTTGTAAACTTGCGGGTTATAACAGAGCTGAGGTGATGCAGAAGAGTTGTCGTTGTAGTTTTATGTTTGGTGAGTTAACAGACAAAGCCACTATATCGAGGATAGAACAGTGCCTGGATAATCAATCGCTTGATCAAGTGGAGATCCTTCTCTACAAGAAAAACCGTAAGTTAATGCCATATTTAAAGAATTTTTACAGTTTAAAATAAATTTATTTCAACATAATTTATTAGAAATCATTAAAAATATGATCAAAAGTTATAAGTTAAAACTTTAGATAAATCCCCATCCTCCCAGTTTATCAAGACTTTTCCCTTTGGAGTCGTTGCAGAATTCTTCAGAAAACTTTATCATTTCTACACTTTAATAAAGCCTTTAACTCTTATCTGACGTCTAAAAGATTCTTCCATAACTAATTTCTAAAAAAAATTAAAATTTAAAGTATATTTTAATATATAGAAAGTTCCCATTTAATTTAAAATTTCATAAAAAGAGTTAATTAATTTTATTAAAGAATTTATTTTAAAATTAAAAATATATGCCATATTTAAAATTAATAAATGCTTCTTGGAATCGCCCGAAGTAAAAGAATAGCGTGAAGATGAGAAGAAAGTAATTCTTGCGTAACTAATGCGCAAACAATGTTTAATTTAAGTCGACTCATAAAATCTGCCTCTCACACAATATTTATGTTGAAAGAAGTTCTGGATTAATATAATAAACAGCTGTCATTTGCTTTTGATTTCTTTTACCTTTAAGTTATTACAATTTTATAATAAAATTTGTCATTTTATGAGATTAAATTCACTTACATCATTAATCTTCTTCAAATTTATAAGTTTTAAATATACATTCAAATTTCATAATTGATAAACAAACATTCTTAGTTATAAATGTCGAAGCTATTTTCATTTTTTTTTAAATATTCTCGGATAAAATAGAATTTACGATAAAATAACCTACAGTACAATGAAACCTCTGAATAACGACAACTGAGAGAAACAAAAAAAAAAAAAAAAATCTTTATGGAGGTTATTTTGCATATATTTCTGCTTAACATTCTAATAACGGCAGCCGTTTGTAGGTGGCTTATTAGAGGGTCGACTGTATATTAAAATTTAAGTATATTTTAGCTTAGTTTATACAGTGAACTTCTGTATAACGGGCTTCCCTATAACGTGGAACTTATCCCCGCGTTGTACGCAAATTTGCTGTAATTTATTCGGTATAGCATTGATTATTAGAAAGTATAATACAAACTTCCTGTACGTTATATTATGACGCGTATAATTGATAATAAGTGATAACTTAATTCATCATCATACATCGATAACAATGCTGATCAATTGTTCCTCAATTCTAAGACAACAAAATTATGATATTTATGAAACGTTCTATTACACGAAAAATGTTAATTTACTTAATGAAAACTTCAATTTTCAGTCTTTAAATGAAAATAATAATAAAAACCAAAGTAATTCTCGAAAAATTAACTAGAATGTCGGCATTTTAAGTTTATATATAGCCTATTTAATATAGAAACTCTTCTATTAAAATTATAAATAAATTAAACGATTTATTTGTATTGTGATATAAATTCAATTTTAAAAGCTTTGTTATTTATAAATTTTATTGACATAAAAGTATTATCTGAATACTTTTCACATTTTCTTTTATAGGAAAACTATAAATTTCTCAGCATTTTCTGTAGCTTATTGCAGTTTTATTTGTTAAATTTCTAAAATTCTTTTAAAAATTTATGTACTAAATATAATAATTATATTAAATTTTTCAGTAAAATAAAAATATTATTTAATCTTTTCTAATTCCATTTCTTTAATGAAAGATGAAAATAAAATATTTGGATTTAAAATCAAACTTTTTAAATTTAAAATACAAACAAAAAAAAAATTAGTTTTTAAATTCGTTTTCTTTAACAATTTTCCTTCTATTTTTAAAATTTTGTAAATCTTAATTTTAAATATTTCAATTAAAAAATAAATAAACAAAATAAAACTTTTTATAGTAAAATTATAGATTTAACCTTATAATATATATTTATATTTATTTTTTTATAATTTATTTTTAGTTGCATTTTTCGTTTTTACATTAAAAATGTTTCTCAAATATAGATTTTTTTTTTCAACTTTCAATCTAACTATAATAATAAATACCACAAATTTTTATTTATTTTTTAATCAATTTATGTATCTATAAATAGAAAATAATAAAAATAATATATTTTAGTAGAAAGTCTTTAAAAATTTTTATTATATTTCTAAAAATTTTGTTGATGGTTACAAGTAAAAAGTTGAAAACATTTCTTTATAATTTATATAAAATCTCTGTGATTATATATAAATATAATAAAACTTTAAATCAAAGGACAAATTAACTTTTAATATTTATATTTTTAAATTTTTAAATAAATGTTTGAAAATACAAGTCATATAAATAAGATATAGCTTAGGGACGAGAACGAGGATAAGAAGGAGACGAGAAGGATTTTCTCTCCTCCATCTTATCCCTAAGCAATATCCTCCTTTCTTTAACCTAGTCCTTTGAGTAGGCTCTACTCTAATAATAATGTTCTGATATCAAATTTAAAGTTTCTTACACGTGTACAGAATTGATGACTAAATAAATGAATATTACAATAAAAATAATTAAATTTGAAAAAATTCAAATAATGTTATTATAAAATAGATTAATTTTTCTTTTTTGTATAAGGGCGTTTAGCCAATTTTATAATCGTGAAGATTAAAAAATAATATTTAAGATGGATGACCCGCGTTGTTGTTTGTTTCCTTATGAAAATGTTTAGGTTAAAATCCTTTAAAATTTATTAAGTTAGGAAGAAGAAAGGAAGGAAAAAAATAACACTGAAAATGTTAAATTGAACATAAGATTAATTTTGTTGCTTTAAAAACTATTTTTTTTTTGCATCTAATCGAATTAAAGTAAGCACCTTTACATACGAATCTATTTTAAGTTTGACCCAGTTGCATGTTAATTAGTAGGTAATTATTTAAATACTTTTTAACAGCCATCAGTTTGTCTCTTGAGAAACTTTGATCCTGTGAATTATGAAGATCGATTATTTTAATTTATTATATATTAATTTAAAGTAAGATTAACAATGAAGTACTTCATTTTTTTTACTAAAGAAAACAATTGAGATTTTATAGATTTGTTTTACTTTATGCGTTTTAATAGTACATTAACGACAAGACGTGACACTAATTCGTATGAACGTTATATTAAGCAAAAATTGGAACTTTTTGGCACTATTAAGAGTAACAATAAGCTTGATACTATTGAAAAAATTGTTATTAAAACCTCAGATGATTTGTATAAATAAAGTATCTTTAATAGAGAATAACTTAACATTAAATTTAAAGTGTATCAAATAATATATTCTCCGCAGGTATGTAGCTACAATTTAGTTCGTTTTGATATTTTAAATGCCAATTTTATGTTAGAAAATTAATTTATTTAAAAATAAATTAAATAAAACTAAAACTATTATATAAGTTGTATTATTTGCAGCTTATAAAAATACTTTATATATTTAAAATTATGGCAAATATTTAGAATTACTTACTAAACAATGAAGTTTTGTTAATAAATGATTTAAAGTAATTAAAATAAAAAGTTAAATTTTTAATATAAAAATAGAAAATAAGACGTTTCACATTATTGTCAGACGAATCTTAAATAAATTTTAACATCATTTTTTATTAATTGTTTCCTTTTATATACAGTACTTCAAATACCTCCAATCAATATTTAAAGTATTTGATGTTCTGTACATAAAAGGAAACAATATTTGAAGGTAGGGAGTTGCCATTATTCAATTTTCGTATAACTTTGGCGCAGATTTAAGCATCAAAATACCTTAAGACTACGTAACATACGGCATACCAATGGTCGAGTAGCTAGAACACCTAAACACGGTCATGGGTTCGCTCCTGAGCGCGTGGAGTTTTGCGCATTTTCTTTGTGTCTAACACTTAAATTGGAGTCAATTTTCTATTGAATGAATCCTCTTAGAAAGCATCCCCTTGGTGGATTGGGTATCTGTTGCGTTGCCTTATCCCATCAAATCAATCAGCCACATAACGTATTTACCATATCTTTTTTTATCTCGTTTTATGTATAAACCAATTTGTAAATATTATTGCGTTATTAATTATAATCTAGGCAAAATATTTTAACAATTTATCACTCGAAATATTCATTTTTAAAAATAATAATTGCTCTCTTCACGCAAGACATCGCTATCTGATAATGAGGAGTGCTCGAGGAATTTTTGTTACAAAATTATCATTTTGTTACCAAACAAAAATCTCGATTAAATTTATTAAATTAAATCTATTAATTTTAAATATTTTCGTATTCTTTTTATAACAATGATGTGAGAGTTTTGAAAACATTTACTAGAATACCTTCATAATAATAACAATAATGGTAATAATAATCATAAAATTAAGCATTAAAATAAAAGTATTAAAAAATACAATTCGTTTTAATGGAGAGTTGCTTAGATAATTATAAAAATACTTTTAAAATCTTAAAATGATTTAAAACGAATGATTTTTAAACAAATAATTACCTTAATTATTGTAATTGATAAAACCTTTACAATCGCAGCCATAAAAATTGTCATTATGATTAAACTAATGGTACATTTACCTACAAAATCTCATCTCAGATATTACGAAGCAAACTATCTAACCTAAGCACTCTTTGACGTCATCAGCTATATATATAATTCTGCTTTATGTTGATTGATTCGACCGAAATGTGTAAATTTCTGTAATGATTCCAGTAACAACAGTTAGCTTATGCATACTTAATCCCATTGGAAATTACTTCTGGTGTACGTATTTACAGATGTTTAAAACCTTTGTTTTTAGAATTTTATTCTATCAAATCCGATCAAAATATTATTCTTAAAAATCTTATTTTTTCGGTTAAAAATATTTTTCAACTGAATTAAAGATCCTATCTGTTTTCAAAGAGAGTCTTTGAAAACTTACAAAGCCATACAAAGAGGATTAGAAAGAGCTGGAAAGATGCGATTCCAAGCTTGAAAACTATTTGAGAACTTTATAAAATAGTTTATTTTATAATTTTTTGATTAAAATACGATAAAATTTTGATGGATAAATTTAATTTTTCTTTTTTTTTTAAATTTAGGTAGCCCATTATGGCTTCTTTTACACATAGCACCTATTAAAAATGAAAAAGATGTTGTTGTTTTATTTCTGTTGACATTTCGGGACATAACAGCTCTGAAACAACCTCTGGAAGACGATGCAGCCAAAGGTAAATATTTTTTATAGCCACAATAAGTTAAAAATAACTTAAAATTTTATGTAAAAATTCCTCATTTCCATTTATCATTTTATTTCTTCTATTTTTCATTTTCGATTGTAGAAGAAAAAAGATGCTAATTTCGATATCAATTTCTTCAGTTAAAATAATTATTGTTAAATTAAATTTATTTAAAATATATCGCATTTTTGTAAGAAATATGCATTTTAATTAAAAATTTTTGTATTTTTTTAAAAAATAAATTACTATTAATATCTTTATGGCAAAAGTTGGGATGTTGGATTTGCTGAAATTTCAAAAATTTCTGGAATATATCCAAATATTTCAAGAATGAACACCTGGAATATTTTTCTATATTTGGAAAATTTATTAACTTTTTCCATTGAAACAACTCCAAAAAAGTTTGAAGAGTAAAGCTTTTTATAGAAGTCATAAAAACATATTTTGACTTATATAAGTATATATATCACAGATGTGATCTGAATGAAGTTAAATTCTGCTGATGATGCTTAAATTACTTTAATCAAATAATTAGATTTTAAAATTTGTTTACGTATCGTGTTCAAATTTCGAATAAAACTTCAGTCGTTCATTTTTTAAAGTATTTTATTTATTTATTTAAATTAGATCAAGGTTTTCCACTCTTTGTACGGATGATTAAATATTTTATATTTAATTTTTGTAAATAATTTCGAAAATAAATTTTACTAATTTTCATACAGATACAAATCTTTTAATTTTACAAAAGAATACACTTTATATAATTGAATTTCTGCATCTTTAATTAGTATATAAAATTATATTACAATATTTCTTTACTGTTACTAGGGATATGCTTCGAAATCAATATAGGATACGTACTAACTTAATACGACTATATATACATGGTTATGAGCTAACTATAATGCAAATTTATGTAAAAAATTTATCGAAAAATTAATATAAACTGTGGCTAATTCTATATTGATGATCTTGTGGAACTGTATGTCTTCATTTATTAATTTATGTGATTTTGTTCACAGACAGATATGTGATGCTGTTGAATATTATTTTTTTTAGCAGCTGTTGGTCTTAGTAAGTTTGCTCGATTGGCGAGATCTGTCACCAGAAGTCGTTCAGTCCTTGTCCAACAATTCTCTTCACATATTCCTGCAATAAAGTCCGAAAATGCCAAACAATCGCAGATTGCTCACGTAAGAAACTGCCATTAATTTTTTCACTTGTAATTTCTATTGTAATAACTAAGGTTTTGTGGTTTTCAGATGATAAGCTTGAATTCCGATGTCCTGCCCCAATACCGTCAAGAAGCACCCAAAACTCCACCCCATATTCTTCTCCATTATTGCGCCTTCAAAGCTATCTGGGATTGGGTGATACTATGCCTTACCTTCTACACTGCCATTATGGTGCCCTATAACGTTGCGTTCAAAAATAAAACGAGCGAAGACGTTACTTTACTGGTGTTGGACAGCATCGTGGACGTCATCTTTTTCATCGACATCGTGTTGAATTTTCACACAACATTTGTCGGACCTGAGGTGAAGTTGTTTCGGACCCAAAAATCATCAGGATGAATTATTTGAAGAGTTGGTTTATTATTGACCTCTTATCGTGCCTACCTTATGATGTCTTCAATGCCTTTGACCATGATGACGATGTAAGTTCTGAGTAATTAAAACTTTACATAATACGTCTGGAAGATAAATGATATTTTATTTTGTAGCAAGGAATCGGCAGCCTCTTCAGCGCCCTGAAAGTGGTTCGCCTACTTCGACTTGGTAGAGTTGTAAGAAAGTTAGATAGGTATTTAGAGTACGGTGCAGCCATGTTAATTCTCCTTCTCTGCTTCTACATGTTAGTAGCCCATTGGCTAGCTTGTATTTGGTATAGCATAGGACGTAGCGATGCCGAAAACAATTGCACTCATAGCTGGTTATGGAAATTATCCAATACAACCATGAAAGATTTTCATTTTCGCATCTCTAATCAAACGATGAAAAGTGAATTAGTGGACGGGCCTCCTCGTGGTACCATGTACGTTACAGCTTTATACTACACAATGACGTGCATGACCAGTGTAGGATTTGGCAACGTTGCAGCTGAGACTGACAATGAGAAGGTTTTCACCATTTGCATGATGATCATCGGAGGTAATTAGCCTTACTTAATCTTTGTCATATATTAAGATAATGAATCGGGATTGTTCAGTAAACTTATCAATCAGATTACAGAAATAAAAAATTAAATATGAAAAATATTATTAATATCGGTTCATATTTGATTTTTGTCAACTGCAATGAATTTAAATATCATTTGGAAAGAATTTTAATTATAATCACTTGAATGTAGTTCTTTTAAACTAAAATTGCTAACAATGATGAGTAGAAAGTTTAGTTAATTATTTTTCTTTCGAAATTATTATTAAAATTATTTTCAAATTTAAGCAATCACGGTTAGGTAAACCACATTTTCAACTAATTATCATTAAGAAAATAATGTTTACAAATATATTTTCATATCTATTTTGGAGTGATGCTGTCTATTTTCATGTAAATTTTTGATTAAATTTGTCTGATTTTCTATTTTATAAAGTTACCTTAGTGAACCTTATAATTACAACGCATTTTAAAACAAGAAAATTCGTTTACAGCTCTTCTTTACGCTACAATTTTCGGTCATGTTACAACAATCATTCAACAAATGACATCAGCAACAGCTAAATATCACGAAATGCTTAACAGCGTGCGGGAATTTATGAAACTCCACGAGGTGCCTAAAGCATTAAGCGAACGAGTTATGGATTACGTTGTTTCCACTTGGACAATGAGTAAAGGAATTGATACGAAAAAAGTATTTGCCTTGTTTTAAAGAGTCATAAATCATATCTTTTTTTTCTGACAGAAATTGATTTACAACATTATTTTTTCCATCCAGGTATTGAGTTACTGTCCGAAAGACATGACAGCCGACATCTGTGTCCATCTAAACAGAAAAGTTTTCAACGAACATCCAGCTTTTCGGCTTGCCAGTGATGGTTGCCTCAGAGCACTTGCTATGTACTTCAGCATGGATCACAGTGCACCCGGTGATTTGCTGTACCATACTGGAGAAAGTATAGATACACTGTGCTTTGTCGTCACTGGATCGTTAGAGGTTATACAAGATGACGAAGTAGTTGCTATTTTAGGTAAATACCGAATTTTGTTTTATAGAAAAAAATACATGAAAATATAGAAAAAAAATACTTTGCGTGATTATCTAAATGTCAAACTAACGATACGAGTTTTGCGTGACGGGAGAAGGTCGTCACGTTTTACATAAAAAAAAACAATCATAAATGATCATTTTAGTAGAATCCGGTGCGAAGGTCAATTGCGGGAAGTGGATGTATTATTATTATTATTATTATTATTTTTAAATTTACTAAAACCAAAATCAATTTCTTTTACAGAAAATCGATAATGATATAGTTCAAAAAGCAATTATTTATATAATAATAAATTTAATCTAACGTTTAGCGAAAATACTTAAATATGATGTATAACACTTCTAAAATAATTGCAAATTTTCAAATGAAATATGTTTTAGCAAGTTTCTAATGGCGAAAATATAAGAAAAATTGAAAAAATCTTTTAATTTTTGTTTTTTATTATCTCAGAACATATTTATAGGTTTGTTCCCTTCGTTTTGAAGATTGAGCAACACATGGCCTTTTATAAAATCCGCTTTTATTAACAATAAGCAAACTCGATTTACCTATCTAAATGCAATCTTTAATTAATTTTGTAAGTGAATTTAACGTGGTTCATATGATAAATCTAGTCTGAAAAGTAAAAATCTTCAGTAAAATATATTTTCTTTATCTCAAATTGTTAAAGTTTAAAAAAAGCGTTTTAGTCTTTTTTCCCCTTTTTTGCATCGTTTAAACGGAATAAAAAGTTTTAAAAGTTTTGATAAAATGGTTTCTGCGAATTTTTATAGTTCAATAATTAAGGATGCTGGAGATCGTAAAGTATGGGTTGGGTTTCCGTTGCAAAGGTCAATCGCAAGATGTTTCATCATCTACATGTGTCTGGGCGTTTGCTTTCTTTGATGGGATTTTCGAGAATAATGCTGTTAAATGTTCATTTCATCCGTCACGAAACTGAAAAGGTCGGTGTTAATCTTCACTTAGTCTCCTGACTAATTTAATGAGCCTTGACTGATCTATATATCCGTAACGAATAAAAATTCATAAATCATTTAACAAACGGTTCATGAATATTGATAGTGTATTAATGGAATATTTAAATGCTAAAGTGGAGGAGGAGGAGAATCTTTTAGAATCTTTCTGTTAGCTAAATTAGAGCATTTTGAAGTTTAGTATATTTAATATATCATCTACCAGTTCAAACGTCTTTCGATCAACTAAACTTTTGGATTCATTTTATGGAAAAATTAAGAAAAAATTAATTACGCATAAAGTGTTTGAATTATCCTTATCAATTTCTCTATGAATTATTCTTAATTAATACTCTTTTGTATTGTAATTAGATTCAATTTAATATTAGAATTTTTATTTATTTCTTTCTATATGATCAAAACTATTTACAATTCCTTTGTACTTATTTAAGAATCTTCCTATTTTATGTTATTATCTAATGTTAAATCTGTTTTTCAAGCAGAATAAACACTTCTAATCATATTTTTGCTGATAAAGAACATATGAATAGTATTATTTGCATGTTTTTCTGGAATGAATATTAATTAGGTCTTCGGACACTGGAAAGTATTCATCATATATAAACTGATTTTGAACATAGTGAAGAATTGTCCTTCAGCCCATCTTTAGACTGAAAAAAGGACTGTTCCTCTTTGTGTTAAAGTCAGCTTACATACGTTTAATTATATCTGTACTAATTAATCTTTTCTGCAGTTCATTTTTAAAAAAATTAATTACAATAAGCAAGCATTTTAAGCAAGAAAAAAAATGAATACATTAGCGTTTAGAGCGTATAAAAAGTTCATGTTTTTTAATGTTCTAAATGTTATGAGAATTAGGGATGCTATTAAATGTAAGCCAGCATCTTTTATTCGTTTTTTTTTTTTTTTTTTTTGTTAAATTCCACACTACACATTACGCTACGTTATATAAATAAATGGATGTATATTTTATTTAATTCTACTATTTATTTAAATGCCTTTTTATATTCAAAATCCAATTTTTATGTGCAAATAAATTTCATAGTTTGTAACTGTTTAGAAGGAAATCTGTTTAACTTCATCAGAATGATAAACATGTAAAACACGCCAAAGACTTATATGATAATTTAATTTAACTATAAAAATTCTCACATTTAAACCTCCTGCAATGTTCTAAACTACTTTCATTCATCATGGCAGAATTCTTTTGTTCTCAGTCGTCTTCCATTTTATTTTATTGAATTGAACTCCTAACCACATTTCTCTATCTGACAAGCGAGCTTATTTACTCATATATTTGTCCGTAGTTCTTTATAAGCTACATCAACTCTATCGAAGCATTAATATAAGAAGAGTATTTGAAAAAGTGGCTAAATTATTAGATTTTTACAACAAAGAAATGGATTAAAAGAATAAAAAAAAATATATATATATATATCAAATTTTGATAATAGGAGTATCAAAAGTAAATTTTTCGATTCATTCTAACAAAAGAAATATCATAGAAATGGGATAAAAATAGCAGCTTTTTTCATAATGAAATACTAATAGAGAAATAAAGGGATATTTTATAACTTTATAGATATAAACGTGATGGCAGATGGTATGAATTTTTTCTTTTTTTTTTCTGAGTTCATACCTCACAAAGGATTCTTAGTTTCATTATATTGTAATTTCGTAAGAAAAAAAAATCACAGGGTGTAATCACAGACGAGGCAAGTTCTGTCTATAAATACTTTACTACAGGTTACTTTACTTTCAACGTTCAACTTTCTTAGTGGGCTATTCGAACATCTCATTTGGGGCAAAGTAGGTCACGCGTATAATGTTTCTGCAGGTGGTGCTTTTAGTATATTGCCTCCAGAATGTATCAAACATGCGATTAATGCGTTTCAGCTGAATTACCGTGGATATTTCCCGAAATGGAATAAAGATAACTTGTATTAATGAAGAATTGATTGCTCTGCTTAAATGGCGTATTTCTCTGATTTGCATGAAGTAAATTAAAATTTTATTGATTAAATATGTTTTTTTATCGTTCATGAAGTTAATTTAATGAGATTCACTTATTTTTAAACATTTTTCTTTCATTATAAACCGATATGAATTTTACTTACGTTTGTGATACCGCTTTGTTTGAATTATTGTGTGGTCTTTAGCATTTTGAAAGTTAACTAGTAACTTTAATACTTTAATAAATTATTATAATTTGTTATTGTTCGTATAATTGATATATTATGACTAAAAGTAACTTAATAGCAAAATCTTACAAGGTATCCCAAAGGTCGCGCGATACATAGGAAAATTTAACATTTATTAGAGAAATGTAACTTTAATTACACGATAAAACTATTTTTACATACAGGCCATTTCTTTCCAAACATAAGGATGCACTCAAGCTAAACACATGTTAACATATCAAACGTTATGCACCTAATTGAAACTTGGAATGTATCTTCTAAAGGAATTCTATTAAAATGATACATGTTTTGAATCTTTCCCTGGTACACCAAAGCCTTCAAATACACAGACAAAAGTTAGGAAGTTAAGATCTGGGGACCACAATAAGCAATTAATATATGGCATATAATATATATTTTTAATTAAGTCGATGAGATTAAACGTATTTAATATTTTAACTAACATAAAATTAATAATTATATATTTATTATAGCATTACTTTATATAGGAATAAATTGAATTTTTACTTAAATTATTTTATGCTAGAAAATATAAAATCTGAAAGATTTATTGTCATACCATTTATAAGAAGTATATTTATTTTATTTACAAAAAATGCAAACTACAAGATATATTACAGAAACATTATTTTTTAATTGTAATTTTATCGCAGTTTAATGATGAATTAGATAGATAACAAATGCATGTTTTTTATTTTGGATTCTCTTAAATATGACATTTTAAATTTAAAAAACAAACTCAAATTATAATAATTGATAACTGTGGTGTATTCTGTAGATCATTAATATAAATTAACAAAGTAAAATATATTTTATTCGAGTTATTAAAATTTAAATATAAATAATGTTTCCTAATCTTACGTTGTTTCCAACTCTGACATAACACAAAGATAAACTCTCTCCATTGATAAGAGAAACTATTCTTAATCTTCAATTCACTCTTCTATATACCAAAATAATGCAGGATTTGATTCTATTCTGATAAAAATTAAGCTGCTTCTAGTAACAAAACATGAGCTATATACAAATAAACTTAAAAAATAATAAAGAAACAGTAAAGTTAATCGTTAGCTTTCAAGCAAAATTAAAGATTATGCATCAACTTAAACAGGAGTTATCACAATAAAATAAAATCGTTTATCAGTTTACAATAAAGAAAAATTTTAAAAAATGGATTAGTAATGTAATGTTAAAATGTTAACAACTTACTTTTTATTTGTATTTTATGTTAAATATAAATAAAGTGATATCTGGTTAATGAAAATAAGATGCTCGTCATATGCCTTTCATTCTTTCGAAAAAATTACACGCATAATTAAATTTAATACATTGGACAATTTTCTTCGTAAACCGGTTTTTAATATTCAAAAATTTAATTACACGAAACTATTTATTATCTGATTCTGAAAGACGAGTTGTGCTATCGCGCGTACAGCTTAAAAAAGTCATTTGACCACCAATTTATTACATCTTATCGACAGTAATACTGTTGTTACATATTACAAACATTATTAAATAATATAAATTATAATTTTAATTAATTAGGTGAAATTAAAATATTTTTATTGTATTTTTTCCTCTATACGTAGGTAATTGACAATATATTTAACGCAATCACTCTTAAATACTTAATATTTTTCTGTTTTATCTGATTGTTCATTACAGGATCTGTAATTTTATAATTCTTGGTAAATAGGATCAGACTTAAATCTAACCATCACTTGTATGATCTTATTTATAAAATATTAGAAAAATTGATTAAAAATATATTTTTAAATATAATTAATTTCAAACTTTTTAAAATTGAGTTTTGTATTTTATAAAAATTCGATTATAAAATTTATATATATATATATATTATTTATATAAATAAACACATAAATATAAATTAAATAGATAGTTTTTCTCGTAGGCAATTTCTTAAAACATAAATAATTAATATTTTGAATTTATTATATCGATCAAAGCAACAGTAACGTATAAATTTATAACCATTTCCATCTCATAATCGATAATATAATAATATTATATATATGTATGTATATATATATATATATGTAGTGTACCTTTCCTGAAGAAACTCGTAATGTTATTCTACTCTATTGATTCTTGTTCCTGCGATGGTTTGTGTGGGAAGTAAAGTGACCATGCAATATAAATGGTGCTTTTCATGATCCTGAAGTATTTACAACACAAAGAAGGCGTTACCCCAAGAATTGATCTTTAATTAGTCTATAAGACACCTTTCCTTTACGTCAGGATGTTCAATTTTTTTATGTTTTCTTAATATAAAAAGTATGGAAAACTTTAACAAAAACAGTTTTTAGTAACGTTAAGGGAGTATAATTTGTATGAAATGTAATAACAAAATGATGTTTTTATAAAAGATTTATCTTGCTTATATAAAAACGCTCCTTCTTTTATAAATTTTCAAAATTTGACAAAGATTAGTATGCCAAGATTTACAATAATTTTTAAGTATGGCGTGAGAATAAATCGTTTCGTCTCTGTCTAAAATATAGCCGAGTTTAACATAGACCACATTTATCAATAATTCAAGTGGACAATGCGTGATGTCATTCAGAAAGCCATCGAGATTTTCTTTCTCTTTTATTCTGGAAAACATCTGCTACGTAGAATGATTTGGCATCTACGAGACATTTTTAATGTCTTCTTGTAGAATATCCATGAATTTAAATATTAAAAAGATATCTTGACAGTCTGGAATATAAAATAACGTTTATTATTACTATTATTTGTTAATTCATTCTGGATATTAGAACTTGTGTCACGCGTTTTATGTAACAATATTTACCAAGTATTATAATGGAAAGTGGCAATCTGTACTTTCTCCATCCAACTTCTCCATCCAACTTCTAATAATCTCTTGAAATAATTCGAGTTTGCTTTGATATTAAGTTAGCAATCTATATAATAGTTTTATCTTCATTTACTCTCTTATATGTGCTGAATACAGAAGTATTTTCTTTTACTCTCTACAGTTCCTTCAGTACACAATACTGAAGAGAACGTAGGGAAATGATAGCATTACCAAAGAGACTTCATTACATATCTGATTAAAGAATTAGTATAAAAAACAAGTTTATTTTAAATATAATAAGTTTATTGAAAATATTAAATATTCTTTCAATAAATTTTAATTATAATATTTAAATAAAATAGACATTACAAAGATAAAAATGTCTAAGTTTTTCTTCACTTAATACAAGGTTTTAATGATTAAGAGCTTCCTTAATACACTTGTCAGCAATTAATTGCAATTTATTAATGTAATATGTTTACTTTGACATAAATTAATAAATTAAATCTTTATTCGATTACCTTTTTTTAATTAGGTAAAACGATTTTTTATTAAACAGCAATTAACTTTTCTATGATAAAGAGGCGCCTCATTAATTAAAAATAAAGATTTCTTTTTAAAATTAGTTTTATTTTTCGGATAAATTAATAAGTTTTTCGAAGCTAAAAATGATTAGAATTCATTATTGATAATATTTATTAATTTTAGTATGCTATAATTAACAGAGACTGTTTCTTAATCATTGAGATGAAGAATAAATAATATTGAGAATGGTTTTTTTAAAATATTGTCATGGTTATGTTTCGTTTCAGGCAAAGGAGACGTATTTGGCGATTCTTTTTGGAAGGAACCGACAATTGGTCAATCTTGTGCAAATGTTAGAGGTCTAACATATTGCGACCTGCACGCAATTAAGAGAGATAAATTACTAGAAGTGTTAAATTTCTATCATGCTTTCGCCAATTCCTTCGCTCGCAACTTAGTTTTGACATATAATCTTAGGCATCGAGTAAGTATATGTTATAAATATCAAGTTTTGGAATGGTTCTAAATGATATTTCATTAACCTCTCATGATCTCTGCTATTTGAGATAATTAATGGATAATTTTAAACAAACTTTTTTAACATTAGTTTGTCTATTTTACTGTGGTGACAATTTAAATTTTCATTTTCAAAATTATTATCATCAGATAAGACGAAATGTTCATAACATTGATGCAGTAAACGGTTTATCTTACTGATAATAATCTGTTAACTCGATGCGTAATTATACCTGATGATAATCCATTAAATTACTTTCTGAATTAATATGAGAATTTAAACGATTTGTTTAATATTTATACTCTTCTTATACGTAAAATTATTAAGTTTACTCTCTCAGAAATTGCTGAGAGGGATGAAAGTTAAGTAAATTTATTGATATCACTTGGAATATAACTGGGGATGGCCCAATTATATTCTGCTTCTTTCCATTTGTGTCTTGTTTTTTAAATTTATCATGTTAAAATTAATGAAAATTATATCAAATACTGAAATATTTATATTTAAATTTTCCAGTTAATCTTTCGAAAAGTCGCTGATGTAAAGCGAGAAAGAGAATTGGCTGACCGAAAGAAAAGCGAACCTTTGCAAGAGATCTCCCAGGACCATTTGGTTAGGAAAATCTTCTCGAAGTTCCGCAAGAATGGATCAGAAACAACAAACAGGCCCGGAAGCTCTAATCAAGTTGCTGCATTACCATCTCCAGATTTGGAGAAAGGAGAAGGACCCACTTCAAGTCAGATAGACATCAATAGTGAAAACAGCAGGAAAACAGGTCGAGAGAGTCATTCTTCAGAAGGTACAGAATTGAAGAATGGAAGTGGTCGTAATTCGAGTAGATGGAGTCTTATAGCCGACGAAACTAGTTTGGAAAATAAAGAAAATCAATATTTTAATGAAGGTTTGAATAAATTGGATAACAAGAAAGTAATTGGTGCTATACCTCCAATCAAAGGTAAAGGTAGTAAGTGGGCCAAACTGATGGATAAATCGGAAAGTGGCGATGTGGATAACGAAGATTCCAAGTCTGATAAAGATTTAGCAATCTTTTCTCTGCAGAAACAAACGTCACAACAAGAACAAAGTGCGGACTCAATGCAAACTTGTGACTTTCTGCATCAACGTAACAGTTCGGACTATCAACAAATCGTCGCAAATTTAATGGATCTTCGAATAGATCTTAAGCTCGAAATTCAACGACTCAACAACAAAATTACGAGGATAGACGATCACATTGGCGAATTGATTCACCATGTACCGCGTTTTGAATCAAATACTTTGGTGTTGAGAAACGTTGGAGATCATACGAGACATACGTGCAGCAAAGCTGGAAGCAAGAAAGAAGGTTGTGAACGTGGCACTCACGGAGGATCCAAGAAGAAGGGAAAAACGAAGAATAAAGGTCCAGTTTCTCAATCTTCGCCTACAGATATGAGGGCAATGCTCGAAAACGAGATTGAGGAACTGGACAGGGACAGCACTAATAAAGAATTGTATGAGCAAGAAAAAGATCCACAGTAAGATCTTTTTAGCAAAGGCTTAACTAACTATTAAGGCCTGAAATTGCAAATTTCTTCTTTTGCAAAACTCCAGGGTTCCAAACAAATGCAATAAAGGAACCTTTCTTGGCCATTTTCTTCTAGATCTCTCCAACCTCGTGCATTAGGTTGAGAGTAACTAGATTTTAAAAAAGAAGTCCAAAATAGAATTTCAATTTTGTCCATTTAAAAATTTAAAAAAAAAGGAAAAATAATAATTATATTTTGAGAAGTAAATATCGTAAAAAATCTCTTTCAGGCCTTTATAGGAAAATTTATTGCAAGGATACTGTTATAAATTACACCTTTAGAATAAAGCCCAAAAAACAAAATTAATTTTTAAATTCTAAGATTAATTAAAAATGGTAAAAAATGAAAAGAAAGATAAGAAAAGATTCTTAAATTTTAATTCATAAACTAAATGTTTTTTAGACTTTTTTATTGTTATTAAATGTTTTACGTTGTCGAAAACATTTATAACTTTATTCTAATGGTGTAACAACTGAAGAAAAACTCTTTTTTGAAGGAACAGACAGTAGTACATGGGGCCTTTCTCTGTATTACGTTTCGTTTCTTCTTATTATTGCTACTGATTTAGCTGACATACCGTCCATAGATATTGTATAGAAAAAATAGACCTATTAGTGGATATTAGGTGAAGACAATCTGTTTGTCTGTCGCCTTGTCGACATGGCCTTAATATAAATGTGATTCTTTCCTACTAGAGTCGGGTATTAACGCGAAGAAGCAATGCCCACCTTGTCAATAAGTGAAGAGCTGTGTTCGAAGTAATAATTGGCTTTTTGTTTATTTTGTGAAAGGTTAAAGAGAGAAGAATGTTGGACAGTTAACTTTAAATAAAAATAATTCGGATGAAAAGGGGAGACCGGACGCATTTAATGTTTCTTACATCCTCCTCCATTAAGAAGCGAATGCGAACGGTCGAGCTCACTAACAAATCAATATCATTATAATCCAGTTAAGAGGAGTTATAATACAAATTATTAATTAAATTTTTAAAATATAATTAGAAAAATATTTTAAAAACGTAACAGTTATACGCTGAATAATGTATATCAATTTCAATTAATGTTTTTTTCTTCTGTTTTTTTCGGGGACGACGTAACTGAGCCTCTTTTTCTAATTACTTTCTTCTATTTAAAATTGATTAAATTAAAATTAGAATATAGAATTTTATATATTTTTAAATAATAAATTTCTGTATTTAAAAATATATATATATATATATACACACATATAAAAAATTCAAATCCTTTTTTTATACTCTTAACATTCTATTCATCTTTCTTGATCTAGATTGTATTTAAAAATAGTATCTTTAATTATTAAAATATTTAAGAGGGTAACTTTATATTTTTATAAAAAAATTAAATTCTTAGAAGTTTAAAATACCACAAACAAATTACATATCTTGAAATTATATATATAAAAAAACACGAAGAGATATTTACGTCTCTTAAGTGTAGAGTCTATTTAAGAGTAAACATTTTTAGCATTCTACCGGTCTCCCCAGATTGATGTAAAGAATTAAGTTGGAAAAAACACTGCAAAAAAAGGAAAGTTAAAGCATAAGCGTAAAGAAACTTAATAGAATTTAGTATGGTGCTGTTTTTTTACTTGAATGTTTTTGACCTCTCTTGTTTCGTTTTAAAATTCAAGAGCGCAATTTCTCTCTAGATACATCTCGCATTATAAAGTTCCTGTTTAAAAATAATGAATGTGAAGCGAGTCACTTTTAGTTTATTTTTTAATTTCTTAAATATGTACATAAATTTTTCTCTTTTCTGTTTATGAAAGGAAACATAACTTTACTAACTAATGTCTCGATTCATCTAACCTCTTTTTATCTGTGATTCTTCCGAGCCTTAAGAACATATTTATTATTTTATTAAATTTTTTTTTATTTTATTTTAATAAATTTAAATTTAGAATATTTCTTATCATCAGATTCCCTTATTAAAGCTTGTTCCAATTATAAAACATGATTATGTGGTTAACAAGGGCGATTTGTTTAAGTTCCATACGTTGTTGTTTAGGCTCAAGGCTAGATTTACTTCTTATTAAAAATGTTAATTTTGAAAAAATTATATAAAAACAATTAAATTATTATCACGATTTAATGTTAGTTTTATTCGTATATATCCTTGATAAACTGGAAATTTTAAATTTAAAAAAGCGTAAGTAACTTAAAACTAGACTTATATGCAAACTATATACTTAAGTATGCAAAAATATAAATAAATATGCACTTTACACAATTAAATAATTTATTTCTGCTTAGGTTAATACTTAATAAATGCATATATGAATACATATAACTATATATATAAATATACAGCAAAGAATGAAAACTTTAACCTGATACAAATATATTGAAACCGAAGATAAATCTCGAGAAGCGATGAATCAAATGAAGATTGTTGTTCTGGTAGCGCAATGAATTTACTAAAATAATTTTATTATTATTGTTACAAAATTTAGTGTTATTTTTTCTTTGCCTAGATGTTTTTAAATTTATTAAAAATTAATTATTAATAAGATTTAATAATTAATGAATGGTAGTAGTAAAGTACTACAACACTTTACAAAGACATGCAATTCAGAGATTTATTAAAAATTAATTTACTTTTCTTTAGATGTGTTTCCTTTTTAAAAATGTTTCTTCTTCTCAGTTTTAATTCTAAATTTTAAAATTTATAATATTGAAACATAATAACTTTCGAACTGAAAAAAATATAGTAAATTAGATTTTTATAATTTTTAGACATTCAAAAATGTAATTTTTAATGATTTGAAATTATAATTTTATTAATTTACTTAAAGAATTGTTAAATTAAAATCGTGTGTATATGTTTTTGAATTACTTATTTCTCGTGAGGAACTTGTACAGCTTAAATAATAGTTAGAATATTTATTATTCTAAATAGGGATGTGCTAGTACAGCTTTCGAAGACATGAATATTTTTTAATGTGCTCTGAGTCTTAATGTCTTAACTGCTGTTGTTGACTTACGGATTACCAGACAAAAAGTACTTATTCAAACCTTGAAATCCTTTTATCCATGTAATAAAATCAAAAATAATTTAAATTCTTCATACATTAATCCTATGTTTTCTATTGAGGCACTCTGCTTAATTCTTCTATTTTAGATTAATTCTCTATCTGAATATCATTATTATCATTTTCTTCCATTTTTACTATTAGATAGTTTGAATTTTATTATAAATATTTAGTTATTATCATAATCTGCTTCCATTAATCAGAATGGCTAATCATGTCGTAATGATCACTGTGATGGAAAAGAGAGCAACTTGAGTGCTTAATTAATGCATAAAGAATGCCTCGTATCTGAGTTTTTTCAATCGTTATTAAGTTTTAAAATATTTATATATTTTTTTAATCGATTTAAAATTGTTAGAAAACTTAATTAACTATAAGCAATTAAAAATATTAATAATTATACTCCATACTCGAGTACTGAAATCGCATCTTCTTTATGTTTAGAAAACTTCTAAACTTTTTAAAAAAATTTTAATCTTGTGTAAAGGTATATTTTACATAAATGCTAATTTAGCTTATATAATTATAACACTCCCAAATAGAGATGACAAACGTCATTTTATATTATTTTATCCCACTTGAAGTTTATCCCATCCGCACAATTCTAACACGCACAGCTGGATAATTCTCAAAATAGCATGGAGCCATGAAATGAGATCGAAACAGCCATTCAATAAACAAAAATATAAATATAAGAAAAAATTTCATTTATTTTACTTCTTTACCCTTCATAGTCTGGGGATTTTTAAAGAGAAAGAAAGAAAAAAATACCTATAATTTAGCTCAAAAATAATATGGTAAATACTCCCATTGTGATATTTCATTATGCAAATTTTAGTTCTATATATATTGTTCCTTTTTGAGTTTTTGAGAGTTAGAAATAAAAAATAAATAAATAAATAAATAAATATAAATAATTAAAACATTTATGGGAATTCTCGTAATTTTCGCATCTTCAACAGTTTTAACTGAATGCATTACTATGGATGCAAACATCCTCTAAAAAATAAAATAAATAAATCTATGCAGTCCAGCATAACAATTCCTTTACTATTCCCATTTACTCTCATATTGCATGCTTTAATAAATTTTAAAAAAAAGTTTATTCTAACAAAAATATTAATAAAAAATCATAAATAAATAAAAGTCTTTGCTTCTTTTCATACTCTCAGCTTAATGTGGGACCATATTTAATCACATTTTTCATTTTCGAAGACTTTTTTTCCTCTAGTCTTCGGATAAGCGTTCCAGGGAAAATGGGATGTGGTGCATATCAATTTTTTCATATCTTCATAAAGCTCACCATAAAAACTTTGTAAATATATGTCATTAATTAAAATTACTTTTTCCTTTTTTTTCTGGAAGAAAATTATATTTAATCGTTGATACTTTAAATAGTTTTAAAATATTATAGAAAATAGTACGAAACTATTAGATATTATAGATAAACAAAAATTTAAATAATAAAAAAAAAACAATTTAAGAATAGCTATATTCAGGGCTGCACTGGGATGAGGTGCGAGTGCCACATTATCATCATAAACCATTAAATAATAGGCATATCCTGTCCTTTATTATCCTTTATAGGACGAGAGAAGTCCCTTAGCAATAGCCTACGTGCCTAACCTAACCAAAATCCTTCACTGAACACATCACAGTGAACTTCAAAATTCCCTTCCACCTGTACAACATGAGCTTCTAAAGTTAGGTGTTTTATCAATACTGAGCATAAGCAATATGTTATGCTTTTTTTTAAAATTTAACCTAGTGTTATACACTAGGAAATATCTTCCGGTAAAGCCCTGGATATGTTAATTATTTTGGTAAGTTTTCCTTATTGCACAAGATATAGAAAGAAGGGAATATGCATACATTTAGTAAGGTTTTTTTTCTTCCTATTTTGAGAGACTCTCTTGTAAATATTAATTTATTATATATAGGAGGGAGAGGAGAATATATATAAAACTTCCACGAGATAGAATCTAAATTTAGATACGGTTTTTTTTTCTTTTAAAAAAAATACTCGAATATTTCGAGAACGATGTAAATAGTCTTATAATTAATATATATTTTCTTAAACACATTCTTGCAGAGGGTGTGTGAATGTTTAAAAAATTGTGAGTTGTGAACCCTTTTCCAGGAAGTAGTTGAATCTTATTTTAAAAAATTATATAGAGAGAACGAATTGGAATGGTTCCTTTTCTTTTTGTGCGCCTTTTTCATAGAAATTTTAATTTAAAATTTAGTATATTCTTTTAATAATTTTTATCTGGAAAAGTTTTATAATCCTTTGAAATAGTTTTTTCAAATAGGAAAATGCAAAGTGCCCTTTTTTGATGCTTGTATAGGAGTAAAGATCGGTTCACTGTGCTAATTAACGCAGTCCAAATATTAAAAAAAAACAATTGTTTTTTGTTAGATTAGTAATCATCCATTTTCTCTTAGTAAAATTTTATCGTGTTACTTGAAAGAATTATTAATGCAAAGTGATGCGTGAATGAGGAAAGTATGAAGTAAAAGTTTGTAATTGTATATCATGTATGCAAATTTTAGAAACGGGTTTGATAATGGTTGTGACATTTTCGAGTATACTTTAGAACCGCACTCTTGTAATTATGCACAAAATGATTTACTTTGAAACTTATTATTAGTCTAGTTGGGAATTGTATAGGAAATCAATGCGAATTATTAAAATATACACGATATTTCATCGTCGAAAAATTCTTCCCCGCTTGTAAATAGCATCTTATATACCTCTTTTATGAAAGAATAAAAACTGTTATTCAAAAATTAATATTGTGTCTGTGTACTAATTGATTTTACTTAATTATTTAATATATTCTTTAATTTTTATTTATTTATTTTCAATAATTTGTTTGTGTCGGAATCTCGTCTCGGGTAGCGATGCGGTGACACGCGACTCGATACATCAAAAAATATTTTTAAAATGCTATTATTGAAGACTGTAACTACTGTGGCTCGTGTGGCATTTGTCTTATCTCGACCTTCAAAGATAAATTTTACCTTATAAATTCGATTTAATAATTATTAAATCGTGTTTTTAGAATAAACAAGATTTAATTAATTAAATAAATATTTTATTTTATTATCTGTTAAACGAAATAAAAACAAACAAACAAACTTTAATTTTAAACATTTTATTAAAATTCTAGTATTTAATATATTAAGTCGCGCCGTCGCGACGCGTTTACACGCGACAATAGTAGCCTATAATTGCATTAAGTAACGTTGCGACGCGATAAAATCGTTGAAATTAACAAAATAATAATAAAAAAAATGGAGAAAAAATGTTAAAATTTACTTTATAAACAATTTTAATTTTCTTAAAATCATTTTCGAGAGGCGAAAAACGAGATTAGAAACGTTTTAAAAGGCGATAAAACTATGAAATAAATGAATACAAATAATTAAAAAAAGAACATTTATTAATCAAATTTTCATAAACTTTCGCGAAAAGAGTGCAGATGTAGAAAAATCTAATTTCTATCGTAAGAAATAACTTCATGATAATTTCCGACTTTTTTTTTTCCATAAAAACAATCGAGGAACTAATTAAACCATTGATATAATAAAAATTTTCAAAAATAAAAATATAACAATTTTTATTTTTATTTCTTTGTATATATATATATATATAAATATTTATATATATTTTTTATATTTTTATTTTATTTATTTTTATTTTTTATAAAAACTCTTATAAATAGAATAAAAATCATTTTAAAAAATTGTAAATAAAATCAAAAATTTATATATTTTTTCCCTTAATTTATAAAAGGAATTTACGTAATTTAATTCTAAAATTATTATTAAACAACTATAATCAAATTATTTTCTATATATATATATATATATATTTATATATATTTTATTTTAATATAATATTTTTCCTATATTTTCTTTAATCTAATTCTATTATTTGAAGAATTTCTTCAACAACAAATTGCACCTATCATTCAAAACTGTCTAAAGGTGCAAACTAACATCAAAGTTACCTTAAGAATAAATTTATGCAGATGGAAGCAGATAAAGGCTAAAAATTCCATATTAAATATTCGTTATAAAAGTAAAAGATTTATAAATAATTAGATTATTTTCTTTGAAATTTTTATATATTAAAAAATTGATTTAAAAAAAAAATTCTAAAAACTTTATCACTTATATCATAAATTCTTTATTTTTTAAGAAGGGTTTTGATATATAAAACGATTTAAAAAAAATGTATGTAATTGCTTAAAATGTATATAAAAATTTTAAAAATAAGAATATTTATTGGTTTATTTGATTAATTTTTAAAAAATTTATTTAAATTTAAAGGCGTAGAACAGAATTATTATTATTATTTATTAAAATTCTAAAAAACATTGTAAATTTTATAAATGACTCTTTTCTGTTTTTTACTCATTAGAAATGTACAAAATACAGAATTAAAAAAATGAAATCTTTTACTTGTAAAACAGTAAAAAAAAGTTTTAAAAAAATAATTTAAATGAGAAATTTATCAACTTTTAAATTAAATAAAAGAAAAAAAATAATGTAAAGATTGTTTCAGAATGATTAATTTTTCAAAATATCTCATAAGAAAACTTACTTTTTCATTTAAAAAAAGTTGTTTTTAATGGTTAAAAGTTAGAAAAATTTAGATTAAATCTTATACACGCGACAAATGATGCACAGATAAATATACTTGTAGTCGAATTATGCCTTTATGTTTTCTTAAAGTAACTTTGTTACAAGATTGGAGAATGATGGTGAAAAATGTGAAAAATTTGCTTGTATACAAATGTTTATCGACTTATTAATAAATAGGGGATATCAAAAACTTTGGTATTATCGTTATTATTTTTCCATCAGTTAAACTATTTTGACGTTGTTGAAGGATCATATTTTCAAAATCAAAGAAGTTAATTTGATTTTTCCAAATCCGCAAACACAAAAATTATTTACATCGCTTAAAACAGGGATGTTTTTTTTTATCTTTTTCTTATTTATTTTTCTTCCTATTTTCTTTAATTATAGATTGTCATTCTATCAATGTGATAGTTGATATCATCCTTTTCCTTTTTGACCATCGAAGTAACAACGTTCTCTATCGTTGCAGTCCAAGGTTCTACTCTTCCACTGATTTACATCCGGGTTATGTATTGGTGAATTTTGGGCACTACTCCTTCTACGATTCCTACGATATTTTGTAAAAGTATCACCAAAAACGTCTCCTGTTCTTAAAGCAGAAATGAGATCGTCAAATTCTCCTTTTTCGGATCCTCTTCCCAGGGTGTGGATACCGGAAAGTCTATTACTTCTTGAGAAATTTGTTTCTTCTTTAGAATTTCTATCGCGTTTTCGTTGCTGAAAAATTAAACGACATTAGGCTGTAATTAATCGACAGAAATTTTTTTAGAGTAAAAAGAAAATTCCTTCCTAGCTGCATCGTGTTTTCACGCCATATTGTAAAAGGAAGCGAACGGTAGCGAAAACAACGTCGCATCGCTTATTATATGATTTTATGTAACGTAATCTAAAAATATTCTTATTTTTATATTTATAAAACATTTCGAAAATTATAAGAAAGGTAAAAAGATATAAATAAATCTTTGATAGATGCGATGCCGCGGATAACATGGTTGACGGCGATGCGACGGTTCGCGTATGAATTATACAATTTTTTAAACTACTGAATAAAATATATTTACTTCTTCTTCTTGTTTAAGTCTCTTTTCTTCGTCTTCTTTTTTCCTCTTCATAGATTCATTTTCTTGTTTAGCTTCAGTAAATGATGTAAGAAACGTATCAAAAATGGTAAAGAAATCTTCAGCTTGCATGTGAGAAGCATCTTCACCAAAAATCCTCAATACTCGTTCATACTTTCGAGATAAGAATTTAATAAATAAATAAATAAAGGGAAAATAATTCAAATAAACTTATATATTTAAAATTTAATACCCTTGTATTCATATCTTGAAAGCTTTCTTCTAATTCAGACATTTGATAAATGGCAATTGTAACGAATTCTTTCATGACAGGAACGTATTGGTCACCAGAAGACTGAGGTTGAGAACGATGATATTCCATTTCCTAAATGTTATTTTTATATATCGTTTAATAATTAATATATACAATAAACTTATAGAACTGGATAAATCATTTTAATCTAGATTTTTGAAATTAATAAAAGTATTAAGGTATAAAAAAAAATAAAGGCATTTCTTGTCGTAAAAAACTCATTTATCTAATGATAAATTCATAACATCAAAAATTAGATACAGAAAACAGCAAAAAAATCCACTAAATTAAGTAAATTTATCTGAGAGCTTAGAAAAAATCAATCAAGGTATATTTTAATGATGTCTGATTCAAATTATCGTAATTTTTTATATGATTTTTTTATACTTTTATGGTCAAAATTTTGTATAATTTCTTTTTATTACTTTGTAATAAATTATATTTCGAGTCTAATTGAAAAATATGATAAAAATCCAACAATCGTCATTAAAATATAAGCTTTGAAAATAATTAAAACTAATAAAAATCTTGCCTTTTGAACTTCTTGCAAACCGACTTTTAAACTTAATATTTCTTTGGATAATTCTGTTAAACTGAAAAAAAGAATATTTTTTTTTTAAAATAATCTTAGAAAATCATTTAAAAGAAATATAAATATTTAAAAATAATATAAAATTTACTAACTTAACTTTAGCAGCTTCTCTAACATGTGGGATATCTTCTTCTAAATGGAATACATCTTTGAACTGTGCAACAGAAGATGGATAAGTAAGAAACAGGTTTTTCTAACCGTTTTTCATGAAATTTTTATCTTCACATACCTTATTTTCGACAGTTTTAAGAATGTAATGCAAGAGAGTGACATTGCGGTTGATACTAGATTTAGTATCAGCAATTCTGTTTAAACTAGCGACGTGAAAACCTGAAGCATTTCCTCTCTGTCCACGATTCATGTAATTTCCAAATGCCAAAACTAATTCCAATAATTTTTTCAATTTTTTACTTCTTTGCACTTCTTTGCAAGCTTCTAAAACAGCTACAAAAAGAAATCGGTCAAATTTTATTTAATTTTTTAAGTAATTTTCACACGTTTACGCAGATTCGTACCATTTATTTTTGGTTTACAATCGTCAATTCTTTCTTTAAATTTCTTTTTGTAGAAGAGTGTTCTTATTCGTTGCTCATAACGAGGAATTCTAACAATAAAAAATAATACAATTAAATAAATAAAATTAATAATTTGCTTAAGAAATGATTTTTTTAAGTACACGAATATAGTGTTTATACTTAGTTAATTCGTAAAGAAATCGATCGGCTCTGGCCATATTTTCGATTTCGTTGCTATGTTCTTCTAATAGAGCTTTTTCTTCGGAACTTGGCATAAATTTTAATATCTGTCGGAAAAAAATAAGCGAAAATCTGTATGATGTACTATGAAACACTTTGATAATCTTATTACGTGTTGGCAAAATTTCAAAGATTAACTTTCAGTAATTAAATCGATAAAAAAGAGAGAATCAAACACTTAAATTAGTGAATTTTATACGTTTTTATCGTGTATGGACACATATTTAGAATATTTAATTTATAGTACTGAGTAATTAATGCTTAACAATGAAAAATTATCACAGATAAAATACGAATGTGCCTATTGATCTACTGTACTCCCAATATGATTTTTGTTATGTGACGTAAAGTGTTATGTAGCTGATTAGCTGATCTTTTGTTCTATTATCGATAAGCCCAGCCTAAATCAGGTTAGGCAGTATTAATAAGAAATGGAAAATGACGTTCAAAATCCAATCACCCATACAAAATTATAAGGGATTTGAACCTAGATCATTCAAGATGATATCGTGCAATTATCCAGATGATTAGAATACGCTTAAAAACGATTATTTAAAGATTGAAATTAATATCAAAATGCATTTAATAGAATTGGAATTAATATTCCAGTTAAAAATATTAAACAATTTAACGTATTTTATCTCCTTTATTAAAATATGTCTTTACTGAGTACTGGTTAGTGATTAGACATTCTAAATTGTAAAAAAAAATGCATTTGTTTTATAGGTTTTCTTAAGAAATTATTATTTTTTAGACTTTATAAAGAATAAAATTTCACTTAAACAAAATAGTGAATGTTAATGGAAGATAATTTCACATCGATGAAGGCAACTTTTCCGAAAAACTTTCCATACATTTATGATTATATCAGTGGATTATTGTAAGAAAATGTAATGGACAAATACTTTTCTATAGTTATTTATTTTTCTGATATATAATAAAGTATTATAAACAAATTTATTAATAAATTGTGGTAAATTTCATGAATTTGCATCATATATAATACGTGAAGAACATAAATATGGTATGTATCTTAATATCGATTTATTAAAAGATAACTGTAAGAATAAATAAGTTGTTTATTTATTTATTACATCGATTATTAAGTAATGCCAATAAAGCAATGCATTATTACCCTCCATATAAGAATATTTGTTGTTTACGGAGTTATTACTCAATCCTATACTACAAATCTGCAAGTTTTATGTTTACAATTATAATTTCAATTTAAAATAATTCTGTTTGCTCTTTCTGACTACAATTATAAGTTAAAACTAAATTTAACAGTAAATTTATTCCATTAATTTCATTAATATTTTAATTAATGATATGTTATTCTCTTTGCTTGGACTTTTCTATTCTTAGTAACAATTGAAGCAATTTTTGACTATTTATATGAAATTTATGTGAATTTGTTTATGAATTCACCTACATTTTGATAAAATATAAAACGAATCTTTGTATTACTAAGTGATCGACTTCTTAAAGTGTTAATTCAATTAATTAAAAGAAAAAAAAGCTAAATTTCTTTGCATGTTTACTGGTGTTTATTGTGGATCGATTTGATTTAATTTTTGTGATAATTTTCTTCTCGTTTAAACAGTGATAAAATAAAAAAAATTAAGAGTGATAACTCAATTGTGATTCTATAATTTGTTATTTTTGTTGAAGGCGACGTATAATTTCCTTACCTGTTCGAGCATATCTTTAGCCAATTGATCTTTGCTATCCATGCTGAGAATGGCTTTACATAATTCATCATTCGATAATCTCAACTTAGATAATAAAATTGTACAATTTTGTGCACGCCTGCAATCAATGACTGAAAGTTCGCGAGTAAAACGAGTTGGACGTGAAAGAATGCAAGGAATGTCTTCTACAGAACCCAAAGTCTAATAAGAAAAAAAAAATCATTAAAAAATATAATTCGACAAAGTAAAATCGATTTATTAAATATAATATTTAATAATTATATCCTTATATAATTATTAATTAATATTTAAAATTTATATTTACTTGTTTTTGATAAGCAGAGAATGATCTATCAAAATCTGCTAAATCTATGTCTTTATAAAGTTTGCTTACATCAAATTCGGCCCAAAGGGTCCCTTCTAGTTTTGCCTAAAATTTAAATAATTGTAATTTTAAAATATTTAAAATGGCTGCCATTTGTATAATTTTGGAATTATTTATTTTTATTTACGTACATCGGATAATTTCGACCAATTAAAAGACTTTAATGGCGTGGAAGGTTGAGGAATGTCCTTTTTTGGCAATTTCAAGGTGTTACATCTAGAAGGCATGGACGGTGGTGCGGGAGGACAACCTTATAATTAAGAATATTTACATATTAATATAATTACGTGTTTCCTGTAAAAGAATTTATTCGGTTAATAAATAAATTCAGTACCTAATCCTGGTGGAGGAGGAGGAGGAGGAAGAGAGGTCTTCCTTTCTCTGATAAGGGTGTTTGGACGCAAGGAGGGGGCGTTGGGGGAGGAAGATGAATCCCAGCTTTAACATCATCGGAGATGCTACTATCTTGAAGGATATTACCTACTTCTTTAGAATCTGTGCTAGCGGACTTTAACTAAAAATGAAATGAATTTATTTTAGAAATAATTTTCTGATAAGAAATGAGGATTAAATTCTTCTCACCATTTGCGTGAGTTCATTGATGCGACATTCTTGTTCAGCTAACTTTTGATTGGCTTCTAAATTATTAAGGGTTTCCTTCTCTAGCTTTATTTTTAACTTATCCAAAGATGCTTGTAGGTCTTCCTATTAAAACAAAGCAATGTTATCTGATTCCCATAACTCTCTGGAAATTTTGTTTAGATTAAACGAGATAAAACTATTCGTCTAACCCCACCTTCTCTTGTAAATATTGATCTATTTGCTGATCTTTTTTGCTAAGTATACAATTTATTTCGTTATTTTCTAGTTCTAAAGAAGCTGCCTTTTCTTTTGCCGCTTTCAATTCATCTTCCGACACTAACCTATTTTTCAAAATACATTTACAAAATGTATAAAAACAAAAAATATATTTTAAAAAATTCTTAATAAAAATGATTTATTTACATTTCTATAATTTCTTTAACGTTAATATCTAAAGGAGAGTAATCAGGATCGATTCCTTTAGGATTCTGAAGGACAATTTGTTGGGTGATTCGATCCAAGAGAAGCCAAAATTGAGAATAGGAACTACCTTGAACTGTTAAAACAGATACAATTATTAAAATCTGAATTGTATTATTGTATTAATATTATTTATATTATCCTCTCTACTAGTGATTTTTACGTTCTGCATTATAGTACTTACATGGATTAAGAAGACAATGCTGTAGCAAAGAAAGAAAATGCGGATAACCTGCAGTATGCGTCAATTTTCGCTTTAGTACATCAAACATACTGCTTGCACTTCTAGTATCTACATGAACCTGTTTCGATAATAAATTTTTACATATATAATAACATAAAATCGATATCAATAATTCCAGAAAAATCATAAAGCATTATTATTGTATTATAACAATTTTTCTAGAAGTTTTCCAGAAGAACTTATATGTTTCTAAATTAATAATAATAATAATAATAACGACACTAAATCTTGATAGTGTCAACTTTTCAACCTGTAGATCGCGACACATCGAATAACACTAGTATCTTCTGGCGTGTTTAAAGGTTAAGAAACAGTTTTTAGAGATAATTTACTAATTAAAACCTTGATTTTACCTTATCATATCTTCTTGCTAATTCCTTATCGTCCTCGTTTCTCACCATTTCAAAAATATCGATGTGCCTTAGAAATATTTAAAAATATCCAAATTTATTTTTTAAAATTGCTTTATGTAAATTTTAGTTATTTAAAAAAAAAATATATATTTACCTGTCTAAAACGGCATTTTCGTGCTCTTTCATTTTATCTATAACGGGTTGGATTCCTAACATCAAAAACTCATAACGTAAATGTAGACGGAATTCTAAGTGATCTTCTCCGGGTCCATAATTAATAATAGCATTAACAAAAGACATTATTGCTGTTTTCAAGCTAACTTCATCTTTATATTCGAAACAGCTGCTATCCAGATAGTTGACTAATGTCTGGTTAGGTCATTAACACGAAAAAGGTAATATATACATTAAATAATTTTTAAAGAAATTAAATTCTAGTCATTTAAATATTAATAACATTAATAAACTGTTTTAATTATAAATTAGAATAATATAATTAAATTTAGAAAATTTTAAATTAATTGGAATTTCAACCACCAGATGGCGACGCAGGTTTTTTGACTAAATTCTCAACTTTTTTATTATTATTGAATATTCTAAATAAATTAATTTAAATATTAATATTTAGAAAGTAATTCTTTAAACTCTTATATATTGATTTTTTAAAATATTTATCATTTATTTCGTTAAAAATTATTTCTAATCATTTTCTTCTTATATGTTTAGTTATTTTAGACTATAGGCCTACCATTGTTATAAATATCATAAAGTGCCAAGAGGAATGAAAAAATCGTGAAAGGAATGGGGGTGTGCGAGTTTATAGTAACCTAAATTTTCCGCAGGGTCCTAGAGAATAGCTATGAAAAATTTGGTACAGATCGTTCAAAGAGTTTAGGAGTTAATAGGGGATGAAATCAGGGGAGAGAGTGGGATGTCGAAGTTTTATGATAGCCTATATTTTCCGCAGGGTCTCGGAGAGTGCTATAAAAAATGTGATGCAGATCGGCCGAAAGGTTTAGAATTATATAGAGAAGAGAACAGACATTCTATTTTATATAGAGATATAGCTATTTTGCTTTAAAGTATAATGTACCAGTATGCCTAAATAATTTTGATCTTATTAGGCATACATCTCTGAATTACAAAGTTTAGTTTTATATACAATTTATAGAGTCCACAGAACAGTTTATGAAAAAATAGTACGTAGTAAATAAAAGTTAATATATAATACAGTAGACTTCTTTTATACATCCTAATTGACGTCATGTCGTAAAGCGAGTCGTTCTATTTCTTATAGACACAGTGCTGTATTTGATACTACGTTCTTCGATGTGTACTGTACTTCTAACTATAGAAATATCATACGGAGATGCCAATAAAAATATTCATTTTATGATAGTCATGATAAACAATTTGTACTAGCCGTAAGAACGAGTTTCGTAAAGTGGAGATTTATTAAATGCTATAAATAAATATAAGATCGAGTTTGTTACAATTACATTGAGACTGGGGGCATTTTAAGCACTTTTGACATCCTCTGCCAAATTTATTTGGAGGTATTATACAGATATAGTTACAGAACCAAAATATTAGTAGTGAGCAGTGAGACGAGACTCCTAAGAAGACGAGACTTCCGGCCATAGCTGTGAATGGTAGAGTGCGTTAGGGTTAAGAGAAAAAATTTGGATGTCTCGAATTTCTCGTGCAAGCGGAAGTCAACGACTATTTTCTATCGAAAAACATCAATTTCTGTCTATTCGACCAACGAAATTGCGCCATTCTGTATCATCCGAGTATGGCGATAAACATGAGAATGGAAGGATAAGATAACCAAACTCTTAATATGGTCTTTATTTTAAATTTTGTTATTCTTACTTTTTCCCGGACATATCTAATAGTTATAAACAGAAATCAATAAAATAAATTATAAATTGAATTAAATATTGATTGTGTATTAATGTTGTCAGACAAGGAAGCATATTTAATCATTAAACTGCATAGACTTAATGTACTCAATATTTATATAATGTCATAAACACAATAATTGATTTATGTACTTTATTTTTATTCATTTGAATTTAATTTTTTAGTATAAAAACTATATTAAATTAAATTATTAAATATATCATAAATATCATGAACATTAGCCTATAGCAAACATAATATTATTTACTTGTATGTAAATAGAATATTTGTTCTATAATAAACTACTTCTATATTACTTTCATCTCAATTGCTTGTTTCTCTTGTCTGGAATATCTCATAGTTAATGAAATATAATCACATTTTGTATTTATGACTGAACTGTTCCAAATTCTCATCTATTGATATTTTTACAGAATATTTACTGATTGAAAATACTGTATATTAGAATTGCTTACAATCTTCCTAGTTTCAAGCATTAAACCTAAGAATTTTGAATAAATTTGAAATACAGTATGTGTAGTGTATGCCCTTTTTGATTTTTGGATAAAGGTCGTAAAGCAAACTGTCCTGTTTTCTGTAAACACAGTGTCGTAAATTGGCATTACCATTGAAAATAATCACATACCCAGCCGAATGTGAATATTAATCGTCCAACCAATCAAATTTCGCGATAAATGGACCAAGTGTTTGAACTCGGCATCCTCGAAACCACCCTAAAAACATATTTTGTGTTCGCTGGCAACTTTTTATTAAGTAATTTTCCTATTCGAACACCACCATCCCGCTGGTCAGATAGAAAGGGGGCCATCTGCGAGTAGGGGTCGAAGTTAATTTCACCAAAGTTAACCTCCCAGATGAGAGGATGGTCCTAAAAAATTTCGGTGTATGTGCTCAAACTGTATCGAAATACATAAAGAACAAACTAACAAACTTTCTTCTTTATACATTAGACTATTTACTGAAGTTTAATTTTCTTCTTAATGAGGGTTTCCTAAATAATATTCTCAATGAATTATTATTATTGTGGCTTTTTAATTAATAATGTAAATTAATTCAAATAAATTATATTATTTTTATATTATAAATCATAATGATAAAAATGAATAAATAAGACAAAATTATAATCCGAAGTTTAGACTATTTACAAAAATATACATTTTCGAGTCTATCTTTTAATCCTTTAACACCACCACAGAAGTAACAGTTACAATGATTTTTGAAGAAAAACTTCATTAAAAAGGAACATTAATTTGGTAAAAAATTCACAAAGTTAAAAACGATCAAAAGTCAGCCTTTTATTCGAGGATCTGACGTTTTTACATTAAAAACAAACAAGTAAATCTCACCAACTATAAAATCCTCAGCCAATATTATAGTTGGTGAGATTTACTTGTTTGTTTTTAATGTAAAAACGTCAGATCCTCGAATAAAAGGCTGACTTTTGATCGTTTTTAACTTTGTGAATTTTTTACCGAATTAATGTCCCTTTTTAATGAAGTTTTTCTTCAAAAATCATTGTAACTGTTACTTCTGTGGTGGTGTTAAAGGATTAAAAGATAGACTCGAAAATGTATATTTTTGTAAATAGTCTAAACTTCGGATTTGAAGAAAAAATATCCTGAGTCATCAAGAAAATTGCAAAATTATAATGTACATTTTACTTTAATTTTTCGCTCATTAGAAGCAATATAAGTAATTTACCTGGAAACGCGTCCGTTCAGAAGCATACTTCTGATAATGTAGCATAGCTTCCAAAACTTTTTTATGCCCACCTGGGACTAGACAAACGGCTCCGAGGATCTCCAAAACTGCTATTTTAGTCTTAATATTAGTGGAACTAAGACTCTGAGCAATTGTGTTGATAGCGGTCGGATGAGCCAGAACATGAGCACGACCTTTCTACATAAAAGAAATAATAATAAAAAAAGGTGCTAAGTGCATAATTAATTGACTCTAAAAGAGAAAAACCTTTAATAACTTACCGAATTATTCATTAAAGCCTTTAGACAACCGATGAGTGATGTATGGATGGAACTCTCGGCAGTTTTAAATTCCATATTGCTCAAGAAATCTAGCAGGCAAGGAAGTCCATCGAGGTCTAGAAATCTCGTTACAAAACTGTTAAATAGTGAAAATTGTAAAAATATTAAGGTTATTATTTAAAATTAAATTATTCTAAAGATTCCTCTAGTTTTTAACATTGATTTTTACCTATTTGGTTGTGTTCTGAGAGCAGTTTTCAAGTTATCCAATAATTTCACTCTTACTGATAATTCTTCTTCTTCTCTCGGGAATAATAACTGTAAGAAGAATGAAAAATAAATAGTAATAAATTTAAGGTTTTGAAAGCTTAAGGTGTTTTTTTCTGTTGTTTACTTACATGCGACATGGCATTAACACGTTCGATGTAGTAGTCGGGATAATGTGCAGAGGGATCTTCTTGTTCCTAGGAAAAAATAATTAAGAATTATACCACTAGATGGAACCACTAAAGGAGGGCATTGACGTTCGTGTTTTTTATCGATTTTTGCACTGAGAATAAAATATTAAAATATAACAAATCTAACCATTTTTTTGCTTAAGTAAAGTTGCCATTTCTTCTCCAAAGGTAAATTAAACATAATTTCTTTGTTAGCCGCTGTTAAATCTAGTTCTTCCTATATACATAAAAAAAAAAATAGAAAAAAAAACCAGCATTGAATGAATTAATTTAAAAGTAATTAGCATCAATTATATTAATTAACATAATAGAACACGTACTACTAATTCGGCAAATTTGGCATTCAATTCTTCGATATCAGGCATTGGTTGAGTCGGTGTCAGAAGGTGTGGTTGTAGACTGACCACGCCCCCATTCTCGACCACGTGATATGTAATTTCCGGTGGATCGTCGCTGCCGAAACAACTGCACAACCCGATTCTCGTCTTCTTTCTGGCTGCTGGCATGGCTGGCCAGGTGGTGGGAACTGACAGAACCAATTGCTGAAAGATAATTTTAAAGTTCAGTAATGGAAGAAACAATCGTTGTTCAGCGAAATATTGTTCATTGTTATATTCCTGTTTACATTAGCATATATTATGATAAAATAAGTATAATTCATTCTTACATTTGCGAATCTTTATGCTTTAAATTCAGTATAACGACTTATAATGTTTCCTTCAAGATCAACAGAGGAACTTTCATTAATTATAAAGTTCGTCACAGTTAATGAAGAGATCTTTATGATTCTTCAAATTCAATAAAGAAACTTTTATATATTATTCTTTAAATTCGATGAAAGGATCTTCACTAGTTAAATGTTTCCTTATTTATTGAAGAGGTATTTAGTAGTTCAAAATCACTAAGAGGATTTTTAGTATTTAATTGTTTCTTTCGAATTCAATGTTCCTCCAGCTTTAATGAAACAATCTTTCTTTGTGGTAAGAAGTGATAAAGTACTTTATACGCTACAATGACAAGTTTGAAATTGAGAATTTGTTTCGAAAATCTTCAAACAGATCGATAAGAAATTCGTGATAATCCCCAAAGTTGAAACAAGATGCAAACTGCAGGGTGTTAAAAATCTCATACGTAATAGATGCAGAAGAGGAAGAGGATATTTGTTAGAGGATGAAAGAAAGTTTGACATATAGATTTAGGAATTTTTATCATGATTTGCAAGTCTCGTCTCTCTTCAACGATCAGCAACAGTCGCATTTATCTAGTCAGAACATTATTTCCTGAAAACAGCTTCCGAGAAACACTAACCTAAAATCCATTTTCGCCTTTTATTGATTAATACGTTTCCATCTTTCCTAAAGCCTAGCAACAACAATCGATACGAAAAAAAAGAGAATTAATTAAATAAAATTCTCACTTAACACCAGATATAATGCATCACGCCATAAAAATTCTTCCATTTACTCTCTTCGGCTTAATACAAACTTTGCGTTATTTTTTTATTTTTTTTCAAAATTCGCAAATTTAATTCGCCGATCCATTTGCTTTGAATGACGCAAATGACCTCCAGAAAAGTAGGAGGGGAAAACGCATGAAACAATGGAAAAAATCTCTTTACTCACGGAAGATTATCATAAAAGAACGCTGCAAAAATCCGCAGAGTATGACAGAATGCCATACAGAAAAATGGAACCATTATTATTTGTAAGATCGGCCATTTTTCTCAAACGTCACAATGATGTCAGTTTCAACGAAAGTCACGTGCATATCGTGCTTAATCAATTCAATCACTTTCGTGTGTGACGTAGCAATAACAACTACATGACAATGGCTCAATGTTGACAATTGATTTTTCCGTTTTTCCCTATTAAATCCCCGACTCTTTGCATCAAGTCACGTGTCGGATCGTCGATTTTGCTTTATCAAAAAATCTATTGGAATTTTATCATTATGCAAATGAATCGAATTTTAAAACTAATTTTCAATCAAAAACTTTCTAAGGATTTATATTTTAAAAATAATAATAATAATAATAATAATAATACTTTCTGTGTCTAACTTAGGGAAGTTTAAATATAAAATAATTTCTAAATAACATTAAAAAGTCTTTAAAAATCTTTTTAAATGTCTTTAAAATTTTAGAAAAATTAAATTTTTAAAATATTTTTGCTTAAATATTTATATAAAAATATTATTTTATTGTTATTTAATTTATTTTAATATTCAATACAT
Organism: Centruroides vittatus; assembly: GCF_030686945.1. Classification (NCBI taxonomy): domain Eukaryota; kingdom Metazoa; phylum Arthropoda; class Arachnida; order Scorpiones; family Buthidae; genus Centruroides; species Centruroides vittatus. Next base: position 2,041,698 of record NW_027122214.1, read on the forward strand.
TTTAATTTTATGGAATTTAAAGAAAATAAACAATTTATTTATTTAAAAATGTTCTTTTAAAGAATAAACTATTTTTATTGAAGAAATTAAATTTATTATTTTTAGTCTTTAAATATTAAACATATTTCTCCTAAATTTAAAAATATTTTAAAATATTTTACAATAAAAATTAATGATAAAAAATATATCTTAGCAATTACTGCAATAATAATAAGCATAATTTTTGATTAAAATGATGAAAAATCTAAATATCATTAAAGGTTTACGTTTGTAGTATTAAATTCCGGCGATAGAAGCTCAGACAGACAAACGGATTTTTTAATATCGTATTCATAAACAACACACAGTATCGTTGTTTCTTCGCTGAGCAGAGAGAAGAGGAATCGAAATTACTGAAAACCGATAAATAAAATGGAAAATTTACGTCGAAAATTGAAATTTCTCGAGATTAAACTTGTCTTCGACACTAAAGATAATTGTCAAAAATGTATTTATGCTCATTAGACTGAACGGATATGTAGAAGTATCGATCTTCAGTTCCTTCGATGTCTTCCGTCCTTTGTTCTGTTGCCATGATAACGGGACGAGAACATTAAGTGAAGGGAGAAGAGATTACGTCTGAGGATAAACCGTACTATTTTTAAATATTTAAAGAAAAAATATATAAATATTCAACAAATACGGGGAAAAAACGGAAAGAATTGCGGAAACGGAACAATTCCTTTTCCCTTTTTTGTATAGAGAAAGGACAGACAACGATTCGTTAAACTGTCTTCGAATCCCAAACCATATGCTTCCGGGTTATTAAATTATTATAAATTATATTAAATCAGCCAGAACGGGGGAAAATGTTATCAGAGCGTAGCTAAATGGTAAATTTTATATAACCAATGTGATCTTTGTTTCTCAACAATTTTTTATAGCGGAAGTTACCACGTTCAGCGTAGAAAATTTGCTTTTTTTTTACCATAATAGCACAAAAATAAGAATGTATACAAGCAGAGAAGATTGATAGAATATTTTATAAGCTGTTATAACACTGTAATTTTATATAGACACTTGTCTACACTTTTATTTATACCGAAACTAAGTACATAAAATTAGTTACGGTTCATTTAAATCGCCATATATTTTTATTTTTATTACATATATGGCTGCATAAGCTACTTTAAATAATTTTTGGGGCCATCTTGTGTAAACCATTAAATTTTATAAAATTATTGCTACATTTGTAGATTTTAACAATTTAATTTTATGTTTTCGTGAAGGCCGCAAAGCGGTTTTCACCAAGTTCCTGCTTTCAGATATAATTATTATTATTGCTACAGCTGCATAAAGTTGCTTATTAATATTAATAATTTATTATTAAAGGAATAAAAATTATATTATAATAACTGATAAAGTGATACAGATGAGAAACGATGATTGGGAGTTAGCATATAATATATACTGTGTATTGTTAATGCAACTGCATATAATGAATTCATATTTATAACTACTCAAATTTACATATTTTACGAGTTCAAGTACTCTTTTAGAATTGATTTAAATAGCGTATATTATAATAAAATTATTCCTATAGTTGCTTTAATGAATAAATTTAAGTCATGAAAAACGGTTTAAAATTAGATCTTTTGTGAATATAATGCATATAAACACTTAATAAATCGAGTTAATGCTGCAGTTTATTGCTATAAATGCATGAAATTTTGTTATATATAAATAATGAATTAAAAAGGAATCGTCTACAATTATTTTAACTGCATTTAAATAAATAAATTACAATTTTTAAGAGGTATTGTTTATTGTTATCGTAGTTACATATGGAGAAGAATAATTTTATAAAATTATTACATTGTCAAAATATTACACAATAAAAATTACCATAATCTTCATATTATGGGAATGGGCAATGGGATAATATAATAAATTAAATATATCTAGATCATACGGAAGATAAAAATGAAAATAGAGTTGAGTTGTAAGGTGATTACTTGTAGAAACTTAAAAAAAAAATAGATAAATTAGAAACGAACAGTATATTATACCTATTATTATACAGGTTACAAAATTTCATTAAATATAATAATTTTTAGCTTAAAACTTGTATAATTTAACGCCATTATTCTTCTACAGCTTGCACGAAATACTATTGAAAAGACGATTTGTTCTGGGCGAGAAGCCTGCATTCGTCCAATCTATCAATTGAATATCCCCTGATTAAGTCAACTGTGTATCGAATGCCATTAACGTAGCCACATTTGTAACCATACAAAATTTAGGTTCTACGTGATGCAGCTGCTCAACTAGTTAATCCACGAAATGTATTGAATGGCTGTTGGGGACTTCGGCTTCACTGAAAATGGATGAAATATGGGTTTGGGAATACGTTTTAGTGAAGAGGATTGAATTTTCGAGTGAAAATAAACTTGCGTAGTTGTTTTTTCTTCATAAATAATTCGCATTTATAGCGTGCGCGAGTAATGTTAGTGTATATCTACAAGGGATTATGAATTTGTCCCCGAAGAGTAAGGCGTGATATCAGAAATGGGAAGAAGAAAATGTGAGATTGAAATGTTTAAAAATTATTTTCCACATCTCAAATATATATATATATTATTTTTTATCTTTAGAAGTGATGAGGTTCCTGCTGGAAAGCAAAACCATGACAGTCGTTTTTAAACAAGTTTGCAATGACCGCATTATTTTGCGAATTTTTTTTAAAACCCTTAACCATTCCTCGACCTCGATTAAGCGGCTTATGATTAAAGAAATATCAAAAGTACGAAAAACGTTTACAGATAAGAAGATAATAAGATGAATAAATTGTATCAAGGTAAACGCTTTATGAATTAATCATTAATTCCTCGCAGCATATTGGTAACTATCAAATTATGCGATTTCGATTTACATTAATACAGTATCATATTTATAAAATGAAAACAAACTACTAATCTGAAATTTTAGTTTGAGTTTGTGTAATTGTTGTGTATCTTATAATTGAAGCGTTGAAAACAAAGAACCAAACTTGAGATTTTTACAGGAAATTTATGAACGTAACAATTACTGAATAAGTGTGAAATAAAGATGAATTAATTAGAGTTTTCCTTGATGAAAGAATGATTTTTTTAAACTTTACCAAAGCGATAATTGATTGTATAAGCGAAGAGTTTGAGTAGGTTTCCACATCTCATGCTACGACCGTGTTTGGTCTGTACTCATTTTTCTAACATGCAAGTAATAATTGATGAAGTTTCAAAAGTTATTCTTTCTTAAATTAATTAGTCTTTATTCGTATTTGTTTAATAATTGTTATATTTGTACACATTTCCCTCTTTGTTTCAATATTTCACAAAGCCAAACTCAAATTTACGATCATCAACTTGATTTAATTATATATATATATATATGTATATGTATCCTCGTATGCTTTTTACCCATTAAAGATAACAATATTTATAATGGATTTATAACAGATAAACATTCCAAGCAATTTCCTTTAATGTATTTCCTTCAAAACGTGTATGAGAGAAGAAGATAAATGCAAACAGTAATACATCAGCAGAAAATTACCTGAAAATGAAGCTCTTCTATCAAGCTGTTACTTCTTTTCTAGTACTAATGTTTTTGTTCATGCTTTCGTTTCGTTTCTGCATGATCTGGATATGCTTAATGTATCATGTCAGCAATGTCATTACACGTTTTCTGTTAGAAGTGAAGCGAATTAATCACTATCTCCTTTCAAAAATTATATTAAACTCGACTCTTTTGAGTGTTACTAATGATAATAAACAATGAAACATTATCAAAACCTTAAATGTACTATAAAAATGTGCATTTAATGCTATAAAATAAACTATTTATAACTTTTATATTGTTTTTATAGTTACTAAAATTAGTTAAATTTATTAATAATGCAATTTTTATAACTAGTTATATTTTCAGCTATGTTTTTTCATTGTTATAAGTAACTTAACAACTTTTTTCGCTTCGTTAGCTATTATATTAATAAATTTAAACCTGCATAAATAAAAATTTAAACTATAAATACCCGTAAGCAATCTTATTATAGATAAAAATCATAATAAACTTATTAAAATTTTTAAAAAATGCAGTTTTTAATGCATAGTGCCCTCGAGGCAGAAAGAGCTTAAAAAATGGCTTAGATGAGTTTAATTATAATTCTTTATGAATTAAGCAAACTTTTAAAATTTATTATTGATATATGCAAAGCTAATTATGTAAGATTTATATCAGAGATCAGTAAAATGGCATTTTTAAAATCTAATCAAAGTTAGGAACCAAAAAATGTAATGAGAAAATAAGAAATTCCTGTAAAATTGCCTTAAAAGATACACAAATTTAACTTATTCTCCTATAGGAATATTCAACTAACTGCTTAGAAATATTATAAATCATTTAAATTTTATTTTTGACATTTTTCTGTCTCCCATGCGAGAAATTTTCATTTTAATTTTTCTAATTAATTTATCCTTAATGAAATTGTTCTTGTCCAATACAAAATTTAATCAGTATTCTTCATTTCGGTTACATTTATAAAGCCTTCAGACTAAAAAAAAGAAGAAAGATTTATTGAAGAAATTAAAATTGCATCGTGTGTGTACCATTTACTCACTAACTATAAAGTTCAATACTGTGGAACTAAAATCATAGGCTTACAATATATAATTTTTAGACATTTTTCCGGATTCCACCTAGAGTTTTATTAACAGAAAGAAAGGTTTTACTACAGCTAAAGCCATTAATAATTGATTAATATAATTTACTGAGTGTCTAACTAAAGTTAAGTCCGGTTACAAATCAAATTTCTCGCTTGTAACTTGATTACTGATTGATCCAAGTCTAGAATTGTAAGAAACAGAATAATCTACAGTTTGCTTAACAAGTTAAAACTTACCTGGTTACTTTTACTCATTTATTTAAATTCTGGAAGGAATAAACCATTTTAAAACAACCTACTCCACTTTAAAATCTCATTACAGAGCAAAGAACTTCATCGAGAAGAAAGTTCTTAAGTTAAATAAAAATTTATGACCTAAATTGTTCTACACTTCCGTAGATTTTCTACGAAAAATGATAAAGAAAGGTGAAAATGTCGGATACATTCTATTTACTTCGATATGTAGATGTTACGCTTGGTCAACAAAGGGTCGTTCTCGATGAGTTAACAAGGCCATGGGTTTGTTGATACTCCCAAATCATTGATAAGTAGAATATTAAAATCTCAAGCCTTTAGCTATAGGTAACCGCTATGCAACAGGCTACATAATTCTTTCCTGAAAGCAGGCTGTTTATCTCTTTTCCGATTTCTCGTCGACGCCTGGACGTTGACTCTTCCTCTGCCCTTGTTTTAGTTTTATTCAATTTACAACGTAAATATATAAAAAACTCGACAAAAAATATACTCTAGGTCATTTTTTCGAATTATTAAATTATAATTCATTAAAAAATTAACATTTATTTACTTTATTCCCGAAACATCAATTTTCGAAATTTTCCGTCATAAAGCGTAATAAATTCTTTACTAAGGTGCGGTTAGCTTCGTTTTAAGTGTAAATTTATATAGAAAAAATAAAATTTCAACTTCATATAATTAATATTTAAAATATTTGAACGTATCATCATCAATCTTTGTCGCGACTTTATCCTTTTTACGAGCTAAAAATAATTATAAAAAAAAATCGTGTCATAAAACGATTTATTGCTATTACAGGATCCATATTTTCCTTAAATTATTCAAAAAACAGCATTCGTCTTACAGTTAATGTTATAAAAAAAATCTCAAAATATAAGTCACGTTTAGTAAATAGAAGCAAACTAAACGACAGCTTTTGTGATGAAGAGATTAAGAATTAACAAAGGAAAGAACATTATCTAACAATAACTTACCTGAAAAACAACCGTATTCAGCTAAAATTCTAGTTTCTGGTCCGTTATTCTTTTAGAAATGAGGTATAAAGCTTGTTTCTATGGATAGTGGGCTTATCAGTGGAATAGGTGTGGTGAAAACCACACTGTTTCATCAGTTATAGTGACGACGTACATGTGTCATGTATTTATTCATGATAAACACATTTTAACGCATAAGAAGCCTCATATAAAATTTAACTACGATTTATACAATCATAAAAAAAGCGAAACAGACTGTATAATCTATTCAAACAGATCTAGGTTAAATAGGCAATTATTTTAATAAAATTTAAATAATTTTATCATTAAACCACCCCAGTTATGAATATTATACGTGCTCAACTGGTTAATTCAATATTTGAAAACACCATTATACCATTTGGAAGGCATTTTAGACGAGAAATCCTTTAATAGCACGTGGCACACTTATGGAGATTTGAAGATTTTTCTTTTGGATGCGGAGAGGTAAAAAAAACTGTATAATAACTGACTTACCGTTTATTCTGTATGCAAGATATTGCTATACTAGAGAAATCACGTGATGAGAAAGGTGAAAGATCTGAACTGGCACAGACTCACCGGTCAGACCACTTCTACATGCAAAGGATGATAACAAATATAAAAAAAACTTAAGAAGGACGTGGTCGTGTACGGTTTACTTCCTACTTGCATCTTCTACTTTTGAGTTAAGTGCCGACTCTCTCAAACAGTCATCGCTAGAAAACGTGACTTTTAGAGAGTTTCTTTGTTCTTGCAATTTTAGGAGATTTTTTCCAGATTACACTTGCTTCATTCATAAATATATTGGCTAAACGAAGATTTTTCTATAGAATCTTTGTTTCTTGACTTAAATTATATTCTTTTTAAACAAACGGAGATTCTAAATGAATATATATTTATGTTTAAGAAGTAGGGACACGAGGTAAAAATTAACATGATTTTGTGATAAAATTTGTAAATTTTTTTAATAAAAATGCATGGGTTTTTTTTGTTCTCCTTTTACTGATTTTTTAAGCACTGAAAACATTTTATAAATATCTTTATATATATGTTCGCGACGCTTCAAAGATAAACAATGAGTTGAAATTCGATAATATTTGACTTTACGTAATATCATTACGCGTGAGTTGCTATATACTGTACTTTAACAAATAAATAAGTTATAAATATTCTTTATTTAAACTTATTCTACGATTATAATTGAAAAAATAAGCAATAAATCAATTTACGAGTCGAGTTTCGCATCAAATTTATAAACATTTCTATCGATTTTTTTTTTAATACAAAATATGGTTAACGAAATTCGGTGTAGTAACAATGCATACCAAATAAAAGAAAAATCCGTAGACTTTCAAGAAATTCAGGAAGGATAGGAATGTATTAGGCTATTTCCTACTGATAAAACCCACACGTATCCTACGTATTAAACTTGTTTACACCACTAAAAATGGCATAAAAAGATTCAAACTTCACAAATTGAGCTAAATTTCCGCATGGAGGCTCACAAAACTACGTTTTTTTACGTTGTCATTTAGCGAAAAGTCTGAAGAAAAAATGAGAGAAACGTATAGATATATATATTTATATAGGGGAAAAAATAAATAAACAGAAAAAAAAAACAACATTCGAGGTCCTTCACCTGCGTTACATACTAAAAAAAGAAGGAATTATTCACTGGAAGGTCGCATTTGTGATATATAGAGCTAGTTCAAAAGTGGTCAGTGCAGGGAGTAACCATGATATGAAATGTAGAAGGGGCGTATCTGAGCCATCACGCTTAGTATAAATCAACAAGATGACACCAATTCTCTTACTTTCCACCTATTTAATAGTAATATTCAATACGTTAACGCCATAAAAAGTATTTTATATCTTTACACTAACTCTAGCTGTTATAATACGCAGTGATGCAACCTGCATACAGGCTAAAATATATTAAAAATTTTACTCGACTCGTAAAAAGGAAAAGAGTGAGTTTAAAAACCTGCAAAAATTGTACAAGTCAGTAAATAAATGTAGCAAAAAAATCAACTGTAAATTAAAAACAAAAGAGATTTTAAAAATATTTTTGTGGTGCCATAAAATGGAGCAATCTAATCTTCCCGAGTTAATTGGGTGGAGTGAAGAAAGAACAGAAATTCGCTAGTAATTGTTTCTACGTATGACATCACAAGGAGAAGTTTATTCGAACGTTAAATAGAAATCTCAAAGAAATATGAAATATGACTGATTTTTACTGTGACGTAATAATACTATTATAGTTTTCAAAATTTATGACGTCAATTTCACGAATTCGTTGTAAAAAATTGGCAAAATAACTATTAAAAACGATGGTTACATCACAAATTTACGTAAGAATAGTGTAGAAAATGAATATAAATTTTAAAATGTATAAAAATAGCCATAATATTAAAAATTATAATTTAGAAAATTGATTATTATGTCACGATTTTTCGTAATAACAGATCATAAATTTTATAAAACTGACGAATGATTATTGCGTACGAATTTTATGTAATAATGATTCATAAAACGAATAAAATATCTTAAAATTTAAATAATTTTCGTGCTTATATTCAGACATTAAAATAATAATAACGTTAAAACAATAAAATTTAATATCTTCATCGATTAAACGTAAGTTCATCCATTTCTTTAGACAGACAGAATTTAAACAAATCGGAAAATTTGCTTTCTTCCAGAACGAATAGAAAATTACAGTCATTTTCTTACTTTTTTTTTATCCTCTGTTCTCTCGAAAAGAGCCATTTCTCGATATGTTTTTAATACATGCAGACATTTATTCTAAAACTTCTCCATCACCGCTACTGAAAGAGTCAAGTGCACCCCTTCTTCTTCTTTTTTTTTTTTTTTTTTATTAGAACATTTCAGGATGAGTTCCAAACTATAATGACCAACCTTGAAGGCAGAAGCATTGGCTCCAGGCCAAAAATTGCCTAGAAAAATAAGTATCAGTACGGTCGACATTGAATAATATTTATTATAAATATATTCTCACTACTCCATTTCGTTCATCATCGTGATCTTCTTGCAGAAATCGAACCCTGACTCTCTCTCATTCATCATTTTGAGAAATTTTGTAGATCGATACAACTTGCTCTTTAACAATGATCCCAAGAGAATTTAATGGTCTGTCAAGATGAAACATTAAATTCTTACATGAACCACAACAACTATGTCTTTACGACTTAACTGTAAATGACCTGAATATAGTAGGATTCTCCCTGTTTTTTGTCTTTATTCAATCGTCCAAGCGTTATAATTATACTTTTTTATCAATTTTAAAATAGTGTCTGGATGTTTACGCTCTGTAATGTTCTTAGTTTTTTTACAGTGGAGAGTGTAAAGAAGTCATTGTCACAGATCAAACTATAGTCATCAAAAATTGTAACGGTGTAAGCGATAAAAATACACGTTTACACTACTTCAATACGTCGTTTTAGTCTAGTTAACACCCGATACTTTTGACCCGAAGAAGTGGAAGGAACCTTAAATTCTAGATTCTAAATATTTGATTTATTTGAACCCGGAACACCAAGCATAACTTAAATAATTGTAGGTTAATCTGTAACTAGTTGAGCGAGCTTTCATTGAGCTTCACCGAACTGAGCAATGATAAGTTATTGTTTAGAAAAAAAGAAGGTTGATTCAATCTAGCGAGTGGCACGAAGTCAATTGAATGGATGTTCTTAGATGTGATTTTAATCTATCTTTCTTTAACTTTTTTCAATAATGGTTTTAGTTATAAATACATATCAGTCTTTGTTTACGTCGAGGACGTTGCCTTTGGGTGTTGGCTTCTTCTAAAAAATCGACACTTAATGAGTTGTATAGTTAAATATAAGGCTATAAACGCATAACAATCACGAATTGTTGTTGGTCAACGTATTTAACAAAAGAGATATCAAGAATTCATGGTTTTTATGCATATTTTTTGTTTATTTAGCCACTCGCAATCTCCTATAGTAAACACAGTAATCGTTTAAATAAAACATACCAGCGATTATCCGAGTATGTTACAAATATAGTATAATCAATACATAAAAATATTTGCATAAATTTGCATTTACGGTATTTTATTGGCGAGAGAATAAGAGAATTGATTATTAACAGTTTTTATGGTGTTTAGTTCAATCTCTTCGCTATTGTTTTCGGATGATTGACCTTGCAGCTTCACTTTCTGAAATATTCATGCAGATTATTTATCGATACGATTCTCTCGAATGTCTGTATGCGTGTTTAGGATAAAAATATTGATTTCCGAGTTCGAATTTTGGTTTAGATTTACAGTTATCGATTGGCGCGCTGCAATTTACGAGAGAATTGCTTCCTTTAAAGTAGCATCCCTTCTAATATCCTAATTGACTTATAGTCGCATGTTATAATTAATCATTCATAAATATCATAAATATTTATTTTTAATATTTAAAATTTTAATTTTTCTGCTTTTTGGGCTAGAAATTTTAAAGCGGAGATCAAATTTCGAAGCAGCAGCCATCAATTTCGGACAATTTTAGCAGTTCTGTTCCCTTTTAAATTAACTTATCCTTTACAAAATTGATTTCGACTTAGATTAAAAGAAACCCGATAAACTTTTTGTAGTATCACACAGAATAGTTCAATGCTTCTTAGTAAATGAGGCAACGTTCGTGTTACTTGACCCAGGAGTACATTAATCGATATTACAGGTAGTATGATTACACAGAAAACATTCAACACAGAATAAAAACATCAGTTTTCGTTTGGATTACATTCTTTCTAGAACTTAACATCCAACAAAGATTTAAGAGAGAGCTAATTATGGCTACATCTTATCGATTATACAATTCTCGAGACGAAATTTCGTGAATATTAGTATTATCTCAAAAAATAATTGGTAAACGATTATTTGATAGATAAGCAAGTTTTACCTTTATCCCTAGCGTATCCATGATCACCGTAACATCCTCTGCAGCGGATCCACCGTCACAACAACCTGCTCTATCAACAGAACGACCAGCTCTTGCTATGCTACTCGGTCGTTCAACTACGACACTGCCTTGTCGGTCGAATGCGACCTCTAGCGGTAATGCCTTTTATCGAATAAGGCAATCCGGCATCACCTGTATAAGGGCCACGTTATCTTATAAGTTACCGTTTTCTGTCTCCATAGTTTTTTCTTACTTATCTTCGGTTCCTGTTGCATCTACTATACGCGGTTATACACGTTAAACTTGATTAGAAACTCTAAATATCAGCGTAAACTAAAGAAAATAACCAGTTTAGAAGGTATAGCGTAGCAAGATATTGATATTTATTGATTCAATATATACCAAGCGTCACTGTACAATAATAGATTTTTAATGGTAGATTTTCTGAAATATGGTGAGCCAAAACATTGTTTTACTTCAAACACTACACAATAAAACCAAAAATTTAATTTTTTTAAAATATAAAATTATATTATAATTTCGAAAAATATGTTTTTCTGACATCTTTATCATAAACAAGATTATTTTCCGTTATTCTAAGATTAATGAATTCATTTAAAAGAATACACTTATTTCGTGACAATTTGCGATGAATTAACGTTAATTTTACTGTTAGGTTATCAATTTAAAAGGATAAACACCATAAAACACATCATTTACTGCTTTTAAAGTGCAAATTACTTAAAGTTTCAAGCATTTTGTAAATTTATTTAAATAACAGATCATGGAGAATAATTGAAGTATTTAATCCTCCTTTTAAATAGTCCATTATTGTTGATGAATCAAACGTCTCTCACCTTATCCATTAGCCACCTATCTTCTAATATGGACCGTCTACACAAAGCTATTACGTTCATGTTGTTCGATCAACGTTCACGAATGGCAGTATTATTTCTGTTACTCAAAACATTTACGCTGCGTTGCCACATAGCTTTCACCTTCTTATGACAAGAAGGTGAAAGCTATGTGGGGTTTAACAATTATAAGAAAATTTATAATATAATCGAGTATTCGCCGATACGAGAATCATTAAATATAACGTTATGAGTTTATATGACAAGTTTGGTTATTAATGATAACTGCACATGCATTTCAATGGATGCATGTTTGGAAATCATTAACATGCACCACCTGGGTGGTGTGGTAGCATAATGGCGGATGGCTAACATTTTTAATAAGAGCACAACTTATAAATTATTAATACTGTTATAATAAGAAACCTGCACACTTAGAAATTATAATGTGGATTATATATGTTATATGATAAATTAAGAATTATGAATGGAAAATGTTAAGAAAATGATGAAGATAAAGGTAAATTATAAATGTAAAATGCATAATTTTAATTGTAATACGTATAAGTTTTGATTTTATACGTGATAAAACATGCTAGAAAAGAGAGAAAGATAGTAATAACATCCACATTGATGCATCTCTTAGTGTTTGGAGAAAGATAAAAATTGCTTGCCCTAATCCTCCTAAAAAATCTCCAAGAGACGAAACTCACCCTAATTATCTGAATGGTCCTTAGGCGCCTTTTTGGCTGTCTAGAATTCTGGAGACATGTTTTCTTCTCATGGTCTTCTCTGCTTCTCTGATTCCCCGCATCCTAGCCAAGGTCAATGTCCCTGTAGCCAGGGAAGCGCCATCATCCGTTGCTAGGGGTGTCCGAATTGTGATCGATGGAAGAGGTTTCATCCGAGAGAGGTCCTATTTCATGCTACCATATAACACATAGTCTGGAATCTACTTTATCAAAGCTGAAAGAGGAAGATAATTACAACATCCCAAATACTTCAACCTAAACAGCTAAGATGCTCTTTTCCTTTCCATAAAGGTGTCGAAAGAAATCACAAGCAAGGTCGTAAACGTTTAACCAAGCAAATATATCAGTAAATAAACAACTAGGTCACGAACAAAATATACAAAAATTTGCTTCCTCATTCTCTCATAGAATACAAACGTAGGACTTTAATTAGGATAAATTTAAGTGAAAAATTATATAACGCAGAAATTGGAAAATAGAGATTAAAATATTTGACTAATTTACAGATTAAATTATTAAATAAACAATGTAGATATTTAATCTGACCTCGCTACGCCCCTATTTACAGTCTTGAATTTCGGGTGGAGTTTATATGATATCCAGAAAAGATAAATACAAAATTTTTCTATAATTTAAAATTATGACGATGAAAAATTCAAAGAAAAAAAAAACTAAATTTGCAACTTTGCAATTACTTTCTTCTCATTTGTGCGCCAATTGTTATTACGTGCCATTAAAGCTTATGGTGAGGTACTGTACACACCATACTAGTTCAGTTTTATATACTCCGAGAGGTTAAACGTTATAATTAAATGCCATGTCACTTATCTCGGAAATGTTATTGAATTTCGCATCGTCTAATGTCACTTCTCTACTATGTTTAAACGTTTAGTTGACGTGATACTATCCGTTACGCCTGGTATATAGTCAAGAATAATGTAAAAAATCTGTTCGTACACAAAATCTATTATTATGCAAATTCTTGTCTTTTACAAAATCGTTATCTTTCCTTTATATAAATTTAAAATGTAATAATTTTATTCAAATATCGAATACACGAAGAGAGAATTTTCGTGTTGTTTTGGTAATGCCTGAACGGCGCGGCGCGTGGTAGCGCGACATTAAGCGACGCGACGGTAAGCGCGAAATTTCAAATTATCGCATCGCGTTATATTATCACGCTATATAAAATAATTACAAGAATAAAATATAGAAAATAAACATTTTAAATGTTATATATATTAAATTTCATTAACTTAAGTTAATAATTAGAATTTTTGTAAATTAATTTCCGGTGACACGAATCTGTTCGCGTCACGATTTTTCACCCAGTTCTAACGTTTTAAAAGTTAATTTAATGTTTATTTAAAGTAAAATATGGCGCAGTATTTAAGTAATTACATCTAAAACATTATTTTTAAACAATCATCGAGTAGTTTTAAGTTATTGCTAAGCAATTGCGACATAGTGACTACCAATTGCAACTTTAGGCAATCGTGTAAATAAATCGCGAGAAAGTAATAAAAAATAATTAGTATACATAAATAAATATGATATATTTTTGTATAAAAATACACTAAAAGTCGAATTACCAATGCGTGATAAATAAAACTTTACGTCTCTAAAGATATTTTACTTGTTTTATGAGGCATAAAGTAAATTTCAGAGCAAAAAATTAGGATAAGTTTATTAAAGATTCTTCGAAAGATACTTGAATATATCTAGAATAAGTCGAAACACTTCATATGCAAATTTACAGATTTATATATTGAAAAAAAAAGAATTTTATAGATGAAAGAATTTCGAATAAATTACAAGAGAGAAAAATAAATAAAGGAAATAAAATAAAAAATTAAATATTTTTTTGGAATAAATTTATTGAAATATTAAAATTTTCAGTAACAGATAGAGTTTTTCTCATGTTTAAAAATTTAACTGTATAAAAACTGGGTTATGTTAAGGAACAAATATATAAATAAATAAATAAAATGTATATAAAAATAGTGATGTGAAGGAGCTTCGTGTGAATATAAACATCGAAATTATTTTTTTTCTTTTATAGTTTAATACGAAATTGATGAGGAAAATGTATACAGAACGCATTTTATCCCCAATAAAATTGGGAGAGTCCTCAAATCCATTTTTGATTAAGGGAACTATTCCAGGACAATGCATAGGACTTAAGTTGGAAATGCATTTTCTATGTTGACCTCATCTTTTCGCAGGTTAAAAGCAGATTTCTATACAAATCCCTCCCGGGAGACGTCATCTTTTATCGATTCTAGGTGATTTCGGCACTTTTTATATTCGAATCTAACCAAAAGTGGCATAATGTTACCTATGAGAAAGGTCTCACATATAACTGGGTTTTGTGTTTTGAGTTTGAAAGCATATAATTAGCAACAAGCGTATGTATATTTTTAACTATATTAATTTATTTAAAATATATATTTATAAATTATATTTAATTTTTTTTAAAAATTTATTTAATAAATTTTAATTATGTACAATTTTTAAAACAACGGATTGAAATTTGCTACCATCTGGTGTTGAAAAGTTGTACTAATTAATATAAATTTATAAAACATATTAAAAATATAATATTTACAATTTTTATATATTTATTAATAATTTTTATTATTAATATAAATTTATATAATTTATTAATAAATTTTATATATTTTAATAAAGATTTGACGTAGCAAGTGAATATTATTTTCCTTTGCTACGTCAAATCTTTATTGTTATCGTCAATAGAAATTATTGTAAAAGTTACTCCATTTATTATTATTATTAAAAGCATTATTAAATACATTAAATAAAACAAACTGCTATATTTCTACTTTAAATTTTTATTATTTTTATTTAAAATATTCTCAAAAATTTAAAAATAATGATTTTGTTAGAAAAAATATTATTGGCTATGTACAGTACAGTACATATTGCATTCATTAAATTAAAAAAAATAAATGATATTTTATCAATTAATTTATATTTAAAATATTTTAAAAATAATTATTTTAAACGAATTTTTTAAATTGAAATATTACAGAAAATTCTAATTGAAATTTATTCTTTTAACATTATTTATAATTTATTCATAATTTAGCAAATCATTTTTTATTTATAAATAAATGTTTAAATTATTAAACCTTTGTAACGTTTTTAGTATTTAAAGAATGTTAATGTAATGTTTAGTCCTTAAAATTATTAAAAATTTTTTCATGCAAATACTTGTATGTATAAACACGCTGTTTTTAGTAAATGGTGCATTTTATGGGACATCTTCCCATTTAAAATTTTTAGTTTTTATCAAAATAGTTCATCAGAATAAAGGAAAGAATAGTTACGAATTAATATTTATTACGAGAATTCTCTGAAATTTTATATTTAAAACTGATTTATTCAATATTTATGTGGAAAAAATATAAATTTCTATATTTTTACATATTTATTAATAATATTTAATTATGTTTATACCGAGAAAGAGCTAGGGATTTTTCTCCAGGCCTGGAGAAAGTTTAGGATTCTTTAATTTAACCTTATTGATTTCTACCTATATTAATAATAATATTACTTTTTCAAACAGAAAATACAATCTTTTACATTGCTTTTTTACTATTAAAAAAACATTCTAAATATTTCATTTATTAAAAAATGAACTACGAAATTCATCAGTCGGACCCATACGAAATGGAATACGAGTTACGAAATGAATTAACTTATACTTTTATATAAATCGCACCTGTAAATTACCAAATAATAAACCTGACTTAGTTAATAGACTTGTTAGTTAATAACTCTAAATGAAATGAAAGGAAGTGACTCAGCCATTAAAAATTTAGTTTAAAAATCTGTCTTTGCAATAGTTAATGATTAAAATTAAAAGATATTTCAATCTTTAAATATTATTTTGCAATAATATAGAGTTGACTAAAAGTATAT
Source organism: Centruroides vittatus (assembly GCF_030686945.1). Classification (NCBI taxonomy): domain Eukaryota; kingdom Metazoa; phylum Arthropoda; class Arachnida; order Scorpiones; family Buthidae; genus Centruroides; species Centruroides vittatus. The sequence continues at coordinate 2,058,111 of NW_027122214.1, forward strand.
TAATAATGTAAAAAGTTTTATTTGAAAAATTAATTTATTCTTTAGCTTTAATTAACTTTTTTCTTCTCTAAGTAGTATTTTTAATAAATTATATATATATATGTATGTATGTATATATTAACGTATGAAGTTCAAATATAACTTTAAAAAGTAATATTTTAACTTTAATTTAATCAAAATGAATTAATTTAATATTTATTTAGCTCGCGAATATATTATAATTCTGATATAATTATAACTATAAAGCTTATTTTAAATATAAATGTCGAGAGTTATACAGAATATATACTAATTATAATTTAATAAATCAATAAATTGAATATTTCAAAAAGTTCTCTTATAGTAAAATAATATTTTGTAATTACTTTTTAAATATTCGAAGGACACAAATCCTTCGTAATTTTATTGATTAAGGAATAGTAATCTCTTTATCAGCAGATTTTCCACCAAAAATGACTCATTCGCTTAATATATACAATTATGAAAGAATTGTACACCCCCCTTTAGTCAATTTTGACGTCATGATTTTAAAAACTAAGAGAATGAGTTGACTCAAAATAATTTACGCAACTTACATCGAAGTAACGCATTAAATCTGAAGGTTTTCTGACAACTTTTATAAATATTTTTTGTATGTTTTTTCCATAATTTTAAGTACAAAGATAAATATATGTAAGTAATAAAAATGTATTTAAAATTAAAATTCGTAAAGAAATCGTTCATATCATTAAAAAATTGCACTTAAAAATGGAAAAGTCGTAAATCTTATATCTGTATTAAGTTACTAATTGTTAAATTGTCTTAATAAAATCTTTAATTCGGTATATGTCAAGGAATAGAATAAAATTTTATTGCAAGATTTATATTTTGATACATGTAATTTTTATATTATACTTCAATACTACGTCATTTCATTTTGTTACTGTTACGCTCGGTTGAGTTGTTACTATCATGTCACGGATCATGAGCACTCTAAGGAAATAACAATTTTGTAAGGATGATGTGTAGTGTTTTATAATTATGCACGCGCCCCCACCCCGATTGAACCAAATATATTAAGAAGACAGCGGCAGACTAGACAGATATTCGAAAATGTCTTCATGCAGTGTGCTGTTAGTGCTTAGTTTGTGCTTAGGGTTAATTATTGCTCAGGAGGATAGTAATGCTGAGGAAACAACAACAGTTGTAAGTAATTCTACAATAGAAACAGCTTCAAATTCCACAGCTGAAGTTTCGAATATTACTACAGAAGCAACAGAAGCAACAAATACTACTTCCGAAACAGAAACAAACCTGCCTGCAAATACGGAGACAGATTCAACAAATAATTCTACAGCAACAAAGGAACCTTCAAATGCTACAACAGCGGCAGAGGAACCTTCAAATGTTACTACAGCGGCAGAGGAATCCTCGAATGCTACCGTTGCAGAAGAGGAGCCAATGAATGTTACTGCTGCAACAGAGGAGCCAACAAATTCTGTTACAACACCAGAGGAATCCGTAAATGTTACTACATCAACTGAAGAACAGACGAATGTTACTACAGAACCTGCAGAAACGACTACAGTTAAAGTATATTTAGAAGAAGTATCGTGGAACGTAACAGAAATTTGGATAAATGGTAAATTTAATTCAATTGTATTACTCTTATTGAATCCATTAACAAAAGCAGCTTAGGAAGACAAACAAAAGAATTGCCCCAGTTGTTTAATTTATAAAAAGACACAAAGTAATCCCATTAAATATTTAATTCGTTGCACGGAATATTTAAAGCAATTAAGCTATTAAATTAGATAAGATAACAAATATTACTATACACGTTAATTAAGATTTAGCTGAGCTATCCTAAACTGCAGGTTGCAGGTAAATATCTAAAAGTAATTAATTTATAAAAAGTACGTAATTTACTTAATTTAGAAATTTAGATCCCATTGTTTATGGCTTTTTTAGGCGATGGTGAAAATGATGATGATGATGATGATGAGTACGACGATGATACACGTGAAGACGATGACGAAAACGACGAAGAGGAAGATGATACGCAACAATCTACAAGTCAAAACAGCACATCGTGTGGAGAGAATGAAGTATATAAGAGCTGTGGAAACCCATGCGAATCAACATGTCCTGTAATGTTCAGAAAACGACCGTTCTGTAGAGAGGATTGTCGACCCGGTTGTTTTTGTGTACACGGTTATGTCAGAGACAAAAACAAAAATTGTATTCATCCCATAAACTGCACTCTCACTATATCCAACTAGAAAAAAATATATATATAATATAAAACAATAACTGTCTTTAGAAAACAAATATGCCATTTAAACGGATGATCCCAACACTATTGAGGGATTTATTAATTTAAATTAAGTTATGTAAATAAATGGAGAATTTGTATACTTGTTATTAAAGTTTTGCTATTTTGCAATGGTAAAAATTATTTTTTCTTTTATTTCTACTCTCTTTAAATCTAAATAAATTTTAAAAAAAATTATAATTCTTTCATTAAAATAAATTTGGTTAAATAGATTTATTCTTAAAATTTTATTAGCCATATATATATATATATATATATATAAAATGCGAACAGACAAACGGACAGATTTCATGAACATAAAATAAAACGATAAAAATACATATCGTACATAGCCTATATTTAAAGCTGTTTTTATGGAAAATTTTAATAAATAAAAATACAATAAATTTATAAATGAACATTTTATATTTTACAATATAGTCTAATTATTTTATAGGAGAAATATTTATATATTTAATTTTTTTATTTTATTTTAAAATATTTTAAATTTAAACTATGAAACTTAGTAGTACCATGCAGATGTTTTTATTTATAATTGAAAGACTAACAGCTGTTAAGAATCAGTACAACAAAAGTAAGAGATTTAAAAACGTCTTAGTTTCAGTTGAAAGTAACAGTAAGGATGATTGTTCTCATATTTTTTAGTTTGGTTTTTGTTGTTTCTGCTCTACGTGATGAAGGTAAATATTGTTTGTTGAAATATTGATAGAAAATAATCTAAAAATAGCATTAACTTTGTTCTACGAGATGATCAGAAAGTCCTTGTACAGTACATCTAGATTACAAGCGATAAATATAGATGAACAGTAAATTTTTGATAACCTTGTACTGTACTGTACATGCAAGATTTTTAATTACATACATATAACGTGGGAGAATTTAAATAAATATTTCCTTAAGTATATAAAACGGATAATAATTAGTTTATATAACAAAATTTAATATTAAAAACCGGTATTTTATTGAAGAAAATTATAATATTAAACACGATAATTATACATAAAAAGTTGATATTTTTTCAATATAATTAATCTTAAAAAATCGAAGAAAAAAATTTTATTAATTATTTTTATAAAATTAAATAAAAAAAATAATTAAAAAAATTGACTTAGATAAACTTTTCTATTTCTTAAAGTAGTTTTTATAAAACACTTTAATAATTTCTTTGATCTTTCTAAACTTCTCACTAGTTTCCATTAACCAATAAATGTTTTTAATCTATAGCCTAAAGCGCTTATTCTGAAAGGAGAGAATAGCTAAAACTTATTACTTTTAAGCGGTCAAAAAATAAATGGAAAATAATTGATCCTCTGTGCAATATAAACTTTTTTAATTGTTTTAAATACTAGCAAAGTTTACAGAAAGTCTTTTTTAAAAAGTTATGTTTTTATAAATATAAAAAATTAATAAATTTGTAATATTTTAAATGTTTAATAAATGATTTAAAGCGATGAAAACAATAGAAAAACAAAGCTTGAGAGATTACAAGAAAACCAGTTTAGTTACAAATATGAGAATTGTATGTCTCTGAAAGCCGTAAATATCTAAGAATAATAAAAAAAAGATATAAAAAGATTTTAAAACACTCATCAATCGCTTTTATATATATATTTCTTAATATCAAAGACGAAATTTTAGGGCCTTCTGTATCTAGATGAAGGGGCCGACTGGGCCCTTTATCAAGAACTAAGACAAGTATCAGTTCTATCGCTCAAAATTATTCTAAAACGAGAATTTGTGCCTAATTTGTTTCGGTTTATGCTACTAAATTAATATGTTTTTGTGTACTAATGTAATCTCCAGATTTAGAAAGGCGAAACATAAATAAATAAATTAGAAAAATAAATTATCTTACCAAATTTCTATTTGTAAATAAATTATTATGAATAATAAGTTTTACAGCTATAAACCATTAATTTTATATAATTTTACGCTTAATATGTATTCAATACTAAAAAACACACACGTTTCTTTAGTCACATTACATAAAATATTTTTAAAAAATATAACGATTATACAATTATAAATATATTATTTATTTATTTATATTTTTTATTAAATAAAATTATAAATAAAAATTATATTTATCTATTACGTTATGGAAAAATGCATTTAATATATTTGAAATTTTATCGACAGCCTGTAAAATCGATAATGAAATATTTACTGGATGTGGATCGGATTGTATAAATTGTGAAAATTATAAAAATAGTCCAGAAATCTGTCAGGAATGGTGCAGTGTTGGATGTTTTTGTATGAAAGGTTTTTTAAGAGCATCCGATGGAAAATGCGTTGAACCAAATGACTGTTACTAATGGAAGATATTTATAACCTCATAAAAATAAAGAAATTGCGAAGAAAAAAAAATTAAATATAATTTCTAATGTAAAAATAAAGAAAAAAAAAACATGTGTAAATTCTAAATAAAATTACAAATATATTTGTACTTATTTTCAAGTTTCTATAAACACGTGATAAACCTACACTCGTCCTTGAAGGATAAAATTACTTAATAAAATAATATTAAAAATACACGCTTTCTGTTTTTAATTTTTAAAATATAAAACATCGATACTATAGAATATAAATAAGATTTTGAGGTTAAACTGACAAAGTTATATAATGAAAGTCATATAAACGACAAAGACAGCTTAGAATGTAAAGTATTTGTTGTTATACACGTGCAAAATTGGAAGGTCGTGTGTGTGTTAGTCAGCAAAATGTTCAGACAAAAATAATAAAAGTCCTATATTTTAATGCATTGTATATATAAGTCAATGATAAATAAATCAAACTTAGATTTATTATTATTCTTTTAATTTTATAAAACTACAATTATAATTAATAAATTTAAAATAATAATAATAATAATGACCTAAAACATTATAAAATATGACATTATTATATCTAAATTTTGAAAAATACGAAAAGAAAACAATTTTAAGAAAATCCAGCAGAGAATTGCTTAACTTTCCCGGCAACATTTAAAACTGCGCATGGCGCCATCTGTTATGATATTTTAAAAAAGCTTTTTTATATTTTTAATTATTATAAAATAGCGAAAAGCTTAATTTTGAGAGTAAGAATGGGTTTTATAAAAAATTGTAAATGATGAATAAAATCGTCATTAAGTCCGACCCTACTCGAAATATGACACACGACCCTCCTCTATCTCCCCGCCCGTCGATCTTTAACTGCCAAAATTTAACAGTATCAATGCCGCTAATACACAAACCTCCCTGTAAAATTTCAGAAAATTTCGTCAGAAAACACAGGAGTTATTCAAACAGGGTGAACAAAATCTTGCCCCCCATCACAGAAAATATCCGCGAAATTTTTTTGCATTTCTCGATGTTCAAGGTCCCTGAGTCCAGAAAATGTAAAAATTTTAAGGGCCATTAAATGCGTATAACATAAATATCTAAATATCACATAAACACATACACGTACGAGTAGAAAATGAATCACGTGTTACTGATATATACAGCTGTAGAGCAGTTTTGGTTGTGTTGGGGGTATAGCTCAGTGGCAGAGCATTCGACTGCAGATCGAGAGGTCCTCGGTTCAAATCCGAGTGCCCCCTATTTTTATTTTATTTTTTAAATTTTTTCCTTTTTTAATTTATTATTCATTTATTTCAAAATACTGAATCTTTTTCCTCAATCGATATTATTTAACATATTTTTTCAATTAAATTTTAATATTTTTTTATTAGTGTAAAAATTATTTCCATTAAGTAAAATTTTTATAAATAATCGGTAAATATTTAAAAGGATCCTTCATCTATTTTTATGCATTTTAATGAGATTTTAATTATATAATACGATTTTTAAATCAAGTAATGCCGATTTACCACAATAGATGGCAGCAAAACTCAAGTTCGCGTTGATCTTTCCCATAAAAATTAATATTTGTATATTTTTTAATTTTAATTTCAGAACGCATTTCTAATTCAATTATCATTTGATTTTCAATTATAATTTAATACTCTTATAAAAAAAATACTTAAATAATTATATATCTTATGGAGCTTATTAAGTGTCGCGATAGTAAATCAATCATTTATAGAAAGGAAATAATTTCTATTAAAAAATAAATCAATAATTTAAATAATTTAATACAATCAATAACATAAAAAAGCAAGGTGTTTCAATTGATAAAATGCCAATCAATATAACAATAATTCAAAATTTAATTATATTTATCTTCATAAAATAACAATTTTTTAAATTTAATTCCTTTTTAATTAAGTTTTATACTTTTTCTAATTTATTTAAAAAAATAAAATAATAATAATAATAATTTCTAAAATTGGAGGGGAAATATAAAGAATTTAAAGTTCTCTATAAACAAATTGTATTTTATATTAATATTGTTATATAAACATTAATAAAACGTGGACAGGTAAATGTCTATTGTCAACAAAAGATTTTTCCCGTAAGTGTATTTTAACATGTGTCTAGACGTTGTGGAATCTCACATCTCATTAAAATAATTAAAATTAATGTTCGAAAATAATTAAATCTGACTTTATAAGTTACAATAAGAAAAAATTTATTACAATAGTTAATTTTTTAAGAAATTAAAAGTTTTTAACATAACCTTTATTATTAAAAATTATAAAAGAATTACGAGTATCAGAATAAATACAATTTCTGTGCATATAATTGATAAAAGTAAATATAACGATAAGATAATATAAAAACAATTTTGAATGTAAAGTATTTTCAAATTTAAAAAAATTTAATTAATTAATATTTAAATAATATTGTTATATTAATTCAAGTGACTTTTACATTTCTGTTAGGCTTTGTAATAAAATTGATGAAGATATAACTATAGATAAGAATATCCTATTAACTTTATACTTTATTTGTAGAGTTTGTACTTCTTAAAACTGATATATTAATATTAAATAAATGTGATTAAAGTTATATAAAGTGTTAACAGAAAATAAGTGAGAAAAAAAAATTTAAGGGGGCACTCGGACTTGAACCAAGGACCTCTCGATCTGCAGTCGAATGCTCTACCACTGAGCTATACCCCCGTCGACACATGTGTTATCATTATAAACTACATAATTGCTTAATGACTATTCTAAATTTAACATTTATATCTTTTGCCGTTATAATATTAATAACTTATTATTCATTTTTAATACCATACGATTTAGAAGCGTGTAACCTTGGAGACATACGCCTACGCCACGAGATAAACTTATATAATATGATATTTAGCAATGATTCTATAAAGTTGATTTGGCGTATAGTTTAATATTCAACACCTACGTGGAATTTATCATATACATCACTTGTAAAATAACTTTTTAAGGATCGATATTATATAATCTTAAAATGATTAGTCAATATATCGACTCGTTATATAATCTATGTATATTTTTACATTTCATATAAATATTCTGATAAATTTATGACTTTTATCTTGACGTGAATAACGTGTATGTTCGAGAGTCATTAGGGAAATTTACATTACGGAAGTCTGTTAAGGAAGTGCGTGAACACAGCCAATCAAAATCAAAGGCTCATCTACGACACGTAAGTATTCTGCCAATCATACAAGTCTAATTCAACATTCAGCAAACTGGAAATGCTCTCTAGCTTTGAAGATTTCGAGTACTTACAGCAATTTTTATTTAATTTTGTAGTAATTTGTTTATATTTTGATAGTGGTTATACATTTATTAAATAATTTCCTAATTACTTTCACGTTTATATTTGTTTGAGACGAAAGCGATTCATATTCCAGACAATAATAAAGGTGGCACATCCGGTTTCGTTAAGATTCAATTCTATTTCACCTTTTAAAATTCACTTTTTTTAATTTTTTTAAAGTACAGTAAACCCTAGCTAACCCGAACCCCATCAACTCGGATTTCGGACAGATTTTTTTCGAAAAATTATACAATAATTTAAAATTTCTCGACACCAGAAAAATTATGATTATAACGAAATTATAATTACCGAGTGTTTTTGATATCCGGAAGTCTTTTTGATGCCGCGCATTATATTACTATAGTCAGTAAGTTAAAAACTGTACGTTGCTGTAGGATTATGTTGTATTGTCATGAAATTTTTTGAGATCGTTTCCTGTAATAATAATATTAATAGTGTAATCTCAACTCATTAAAACTTCTGTATAGAGTTGTCGCAATGAATTACTTTACTGTATATTTACCCTCTCGTTTACTACAAAAACAACCTCCTAACTCGTAAATTCGGACCACCTATTGGTTAGCGAGGATTTACTGTAATTTTTTAATTAAAATTTTTACGTTATAGAAATATTGTTTTTAAATATCCGTCTCGCGCGTAGCCAATTAACGCCATTAATTTAAAATAATTATTTGTTTTGTTAACACATATTTGTTCCTAAACCTAATCTCCCTATATTAAAATACCTAGTTTAGTTTAACATGATATTTATTCCGTGGAAAAAATAAAAAATAAAAACAGCTGCACCGGAAATCGATGATTCGTCATGAAATTTCTGAACAAGTGGAGAGACAAAGCTCCCTACTATCCTTATAAATTTATAACTACAACAAAACCAAATACGATTAACATTGTAATATAAAAACAATTTAATAAAGACTATATATCATAAACAGTATAAGTTATATTAGTAGCGTGATTGTGCCGCGTGTCTACTTACATACAAATGTATAGCCGATAAATAAGTTATCGGCCTATATTATAAACCGTATTTACCCAATTTATAAATTAATTCACAATTAATGTATTAAAATTATTTTTCTATTTAAGACAGTAGTCATAGCAACGTTAAAGAATGGATTCGCTATTAGTGAGAAACAACATGGCAGACTTTCTATAACGAGCCACCACAGAAGACAGAAAATACAGGTATAGCTCGGTAATTTGTTATGCGCTTTTAACGAAAATTGTTTTATTTTACTTCTATTTTTATTTGGAGTGTACGATTCTCAAATAAACAAATAATAATAGTAAAAATTAATTCTAAAAATTGAAACGACATTTATTTTCTTTTGTCCGAATTTTCATTTAAATAAGCGCTAGATTATTTCCGTTTCCCCAATTAAATTAAGTATAGTATGTGGCTGCGGCTAAATAAACAGTTTGGAAAAGACACGGCGGTAACTATCCATACGACCACTCTCTCATTGTGTTGTATAAAGCTAGTTGTCCCATGGTAAAGTGTGATGTAATTGTATGCATTTATGATGGTCGTTACGCGGGAATAATGCCTTCCGGAAGGTCTTTTTAAGGGTAACGGGCCCATATTCAGGTGTTACAGATGTGGACAAAACACGGAAAATTCCACGTGGCCAGCCCGTCCTGGCGAGGCGCGAACCCGGACCGAAATCCCACTGTTCAGGTGACGGAACCGCTTGGCCTGTGTGGGATTTGTCAACGGATGCATTTCGAAGGACTTCTATACGGAACCTGCCTGTATTTGCGTGCTAGAAACGTAAAGAAAACTCGGAAAAAATCTATGCGGCCAGAGAAAAGAAGACGCGAACCCACGACTAGTGTTCAGTGATGTTACGTATAGAAGCCAATTGACGGCACGACGTAACATCACTAGGTGTGTGTTGCACCGGAGTTCGACATTCTGTTATACTTTTTGAAGCTCGTTTGTGATTTCTTTTTATACTGAACGTAGTTACAAGCGGACTAGAAATTTTATTGCCATGTTATATTTTTATTGCGACTGTAATAAAATATCGCCAAATGGCAATTTTGCCGCTATGCAGCGCGATTCCTTCAGATCTCTCTCCGGGCTTCGATTGCTGGCGGAAGGTTATTTCGTCCTGATTAGCGGTGTAACATCAAACCGCACGTTAGCGCCTAAGCGACTAACATTCAATAATACTTACGTGTAGCACTACTTCGAATTTGCCACGTCCAGAGAAAAGAAAACGCGAACCGACGACTAGTGTTCAGTGATGTTACGTTGATGGCCGGGTGGTCGAGATCTCTGAGATCTCTGATAATTACCAAAACTTCTGCATTATCGGAAATAGTTAAGGCAAGGCTCTGGAGTCTCGTATACGACAATTTCCGAAGTGACGAGAATGGATTGATAACAGATTCACGAGAATAGAAGACACACGCACACAAGATTCAAAAAGTTCTCTGCCGCCAAGAAACACATACACCCACACTTCTTTCTTCTGGACTGGACTAATGTAGCTTGGAGAGAATAGAACGGAACTTCGTATCCTCCGAGACACGAGTTTTCAAAGGTTGGAGCCCTCGATCTGACATTCTGATCGGTTTCATCCTCGCGATTCGAGGGGTCTCTCGCCTGACTCCAAGTGAAAATTGAGACACCTTTCGGATCGCGAGAAAAGTCAACGTGGACGATAATTCGATGCCGATTTCGATCCCAACAGGATGATTTAAAGCATTTATTGTTTAAATTAGGCTGCGAGTAAATTTGTTAACATTTTAATTAAATGAATTTTTCGAATAGAAACTTAAATTTTAATGGCGTTTTCAATAATAAAATATTTTTTAAATCTCGTGAGGGATCAGTATATCGTTATTCGTGTTCTTATTAATTACAGGAGTAGTTCAAAACAAGGAGTACTACTTCTTCTCAATGAGAAAGTTCTTCCTCAGCAACTACTGGATTTAATTTATGAACAAGAAAATACAGTATTTAAAAACGAGCAATTATTTATTGTGACATTGTCACAATGCCTATATGCAATTTTTCGTCACAATGCATTTTAAATTTAGTAGGGTCTTCTCTCTGTAAGTCATACTTTTCCTGTTAACAATAGTCATGACGGTCATGCATCTAACTCCGTTTAGAAAGTTTTTGAATTGAAATAACGTGACTTCCGGCGGTCCGAAACGGAAGTTCGTATACACGTAATCGGGGCCTCTTACCTCTAAACGTTCCATATCTGGTCTTGACTTTCATCTAACTAACACAGTTCTCGAGATAAGGAAGGGCAGACAAACGACAGTGTGAATTTATACGTTTACAATTTTTCAAATTACAGCCCAATAACTGTTTATGTTTATATAAATATTTTTTCCTTAGTTTGATTGTATTAAGAGTCAATTAGGCACTCTAGAAACAAAGGTATTTGCTGTTTACATTGCCAGTGCGATCATAATGTAAACAGCTATTTTGACATAATTATGAAATGATTATACCTTTTTACGGGGTATTATTATCAAATTAATAATACAAGATGTTCCGCTCGAAAATACTCGATTTTAATTCATCATAAAAAAACGAATTGTTTAAGATGTGTAAAAGCAATGAATGATATCTGGTGGTAAAACTTATCAAGTTTTACAGAGAATTTTTTCGTATTGCAAGATGACATAGAAGTCGAATCGTGAGCATTACTGTCCAATCAAAGTTCGTGGTCTGTTATGAGAGACAATGTGGCCGCACGATCTCCCGACCTGACTTTCTTACATTTATTTCTATAGGGTTGAGTGGAAGATATGGTTTATGCTATTCTTCCGGTCAGGGACCTTCAGGATCTTTATCTCAGCGATCGCCATTGTGACATGATGCAGAAAACTGCCTACCATCTTGAGTCTGCTGGATCTCATATAAGGCTGGATGACTCTTTCATTGAAATTTAATGAGGTTTTCTTCTTATAAAAAATCTTTGTTGAAGTTAAATTTTTAACTGTTATTTTTTTATAGCCAAATGAAATTGGGTACTTTCGAGCGAAACATCTGGTAATTTGCATTAATTTTACAAAATAAATTAATGGTTAATTAACAGCTTATTAACAAATTTTCCGAATTTTAAAATATTTATGCTGTCAACTACTGAATAACATTGAGATTTTTAAATTTTATAATTTACACCGACTTATATTTAACTTTTAAAATCTTTTGTTATGCATTTTTAAGATAAATTAGTTTGAAATAAACTTAAATGTTTTAAATTCCAGTATTTGATAATCTCGTATACGAATTTACTCTGAAGAGTTTTAATTTTTAATGGCGGAATACATTATTTAAGAATTACAAACTTTACAAAGAAAAATACAGCTAAGGTTACAACACTCCTCGTCCAAATAATAGTGCATATCAAGATAGATGTGGGCATGAAATCCGCGGTAAGAAAATTGACAAAACAGAGAATGCTTAATCTAAAAAACAAAAATAACGACCGACAAGTTTTTGTGAATTTGAAATAATTCGATGAAAAATAAAACAAAAGTGTTTACAGAGACAATTCGTTTTTTTTATGATTCTGATTGCATTTAATCATTCATCAAACTATCATCGTATAAAGACGATTAATTTAGAAGTTCTCAAATTGATGCAAAGGACTGTGGAGAGAACATCATCTTCTCGAAAAACTTTTTAAATTAATTAAAATTTTTTTCTTTTTCAGCTGCATTATGCACGCGTTTAATTCAATGTAATTCGAATGAATCCATGCTGTTTGCTCGTTGAAAATTTTTTAAAGTCCATTCTCCCGAACTCTCCAAATGCTTCTTAATCATAGAAATTCAGGATCAGGATCCGTAATCTGGAAACGACAAACAATGATTAACAACATTTATTTAAAATTTATATATTCCTAAAAATAATACCACTTACCATTTCATAATATGTATCCTTTAATGTTTCAGAGGCCTTTCGTTTTCTTTGTCTTTTCGTGTTCTTCGCCTTCATCGGGTAGTCAACGAATTTAGATAACAAAATAAACAATGGACACAATTATATAAAGTCGATATTCGGGAAGACACAATTAGAAATTAAAATTAGAAGAGTCACAATCAAAATAAAGTCAAAGTTTGAGGAGACGCAATTGGGAGTCAAAATTGGTGAAGTCACAATCGAGTTAAAGTCAATAATCGAGACGTCACAATCGGGATGTGGTTAAAATTGAAATCAAAATCGGGATAACGTCAAAATTAAGGAGGTCACTGCCATAATCGAGTTAAAGTCAAAATCGAGATAAAGACAAATTTGAGGAAGCCACAGTCAAAAAGTCGAAATAATCAGAAGTGTTCAAACCTGATTAAATGCAAATAAATTGAAAAAAATTATAATTAAAAATGAACAAACACGAACAAAAGAATAAAGATAATAAATGATGAAAAAGTGTATGTACATTGATAGAGATGAAAATCTCTAAATTTCTTCTAAAATCTGTGAAAATAAAATGAAAATAATCAATATTTTAATCTGAAATATTCAATTATTTAAATAATTTTTAAATCAATAAGTTTATTTCCTTCTAAAAACAATTATATACGAATCAAACGAAAATTATTCGGTGCATAATTATTAATTTGCTACTGTTGTGTCATTTATTATGTTTCAAATATATTATTATTAATTTGATTAGCTTAGAATCTCCGTGTACTCGTATTCGCATAAACTTGCTGAATATTTTAATCTCTACGCCCATTTACCTTGATGCTTTCCCTGTGTTATGAGACTAGTACACTCCCAGAATATATTCTTTTCAATACTTGGACAATAATATATATATATATATATATATATAATCCCAATGCCCTAAAAGCCTACTCTAGTCTGTCTATATGTAAAATCTCAATCATATAAAGAACGTGATGTATCTCCACGTTAATACACATTTCCTGTTCTCCCGTTACCTGGCCATTGCGTGTTGGTGGTATATCGGGGATAGAAATGGTGTTCAATTTATAAGTTGAGAGTAGAAAATCTTCTAAGTGTTAAGTGTAAAATACAAAAATATTCTGATTAAACACTTACCCGAGACGAACTCGGACCAAATCAAGCAGATGGAAACTTGATGCAATGATGGAAAAAAAGAGATCCTTACTCAAACTGGACGTATTCAGTTTCTCCATTTTTCATGCTATTCCATACTTTATTCACTGATCTGAATGTGAAAAAACGGTTAATGATACCTATGGTAGCCGACTCGGCGACGGGGAAATTTTAGAGGCCGACAGGGGAAATTCTAGACCGCGGTGGGGAAATTTTTTCCCTCTCCGTTCAAGATGGCGACCGGGATTTCGTCATGATTTCGTCATCAACTAAAGATATCCGTAGAGGGCGCTTTGATTCTTAGAATTGCGTATTATCGGAATTATGCAAATTTTTCCGCCGAGAGTGGAGTAGGCGTGTTGTCGTGCCAAGCGATTTCGTTGAGTTTTTCTTACTTTTGGAATTTTTCTATTACGAGGTAATTTATAATGTTGTTAATTTCATTTGCGAATTTAAGCTATTGGAAGTTATTTATTGAACAGTTGGCTAAGCGTTTTCTGTGATTTTTGGAATAGATATTTCGCAACCAAGTCATGGCGAATTGTGATTTAGATCGGACGAATTTTGGAAACAGTGTACTGGACGACGTTTTTATCAGTTAATCGAAGCAGAGTCTTCCGAATTGGGATTAGACGAAAGAATTGATGGCGGACTGAAATTTGCCGTAAAATTAGGCCTCCAACACACCGAGGAAGTTTGCGAGAAATGTGGCCAAACATGCAAATTGATTTATCGCAGCGACCGGAATTCTTGCGTGATGCGTTGCCGAAAATGCAGGCGGAATAGTTCGGCTTTCGATGGAACGTTCAATAGGAAATGTGGTAATATTTCATGGGCTAATCCGCTGACATTCATATGGCACTATATTGGTTTAGAGTGCACGACGAGTAATTCGGCAATTTCCTCGGGTATTTCTAAAAAGGCAGAAATAGACTGGGCTAACCACGTACAGTACGTTTCGTTATGTTAGTGTCCTTACACAATCTGACATCGTTTAAAATAGGAGGCGTCGGCAAAACAGTGGAAATAGACGAAACAGTGATATGTAAACGAAAATACGAGAAAGGAAGAAAGATGAAAAGCACTAAATGGGTCGTTGGAGGTTTATGCCGGAGACTATTCCGGCTGCTCCCGCACCTATTGCCAACAAGAAAAAGGTGGAAAAAAACAGGAAAACGGTGGAAAAAAACGAGACAATTGTTAAAACAAAAGCGCAAAAGAGATCCTCTTCTCATGCCGGAGAATCAAGTTCAGTCGACGGGAAACGAAGAAAAAGAGGAAAAGCTCAGTAACAAAGTAAGTGCTCATTTTTTTTGTCGTGTTTTTTAGTATTCTTAATATAGACCGTCGGGTAGAAATAATCTTCCCGTCGCCGTCTAAATGTACGGTAGAAAGAAAAAAATTCACGGTCGCCGCGTGCAATGTATGGGCAGGGGAAAAAATCCCTGTCGCCGTCTAGATTGTAGGGTAGAAAAATTTCCCCGTCGCCGAGTCGGCTACCATAGGTAACATTAACCGAAAAAACAAATATACTTATTTATTGAGAACTTCTATCAGAATTTGAAATTTATCAAATCGTTATTGAGAGCGAATATCGAGATTCGCTCTGAATATCTATTCTTATTAATTGACTGCAAATATTACATTGTATCAAATTGAGAATTAAAAAAAAAATTGTTTAATCATTCTGAATGATATTCTTTCAGCGATATTCAAATTCAATTATACTATTCTAGAAGCTGTATTGGGCTGCAATTTGAAAAAATTGTAGACTTATAAATTTTTACTGTCGTTCCTCCGTCCGCTTGTCTGTCTTTTTTTAATCTCGAAAATGAAGTGAGGTAGATGAATGTCGAGACCAAATATAAAACCTTAGGGACAGGAGGCCCGATTAACTATATTCGAATTTCTGATGCAAACCGTAAGTTACGTTATTTCAATTTAAAAAATTCCTCCTGAAAGGTGCTAGATTGATGACCAGCACGATTCTATTGTTAATGGAGAAATATGATGTACAGGGGCAAGCCACTACTAATTTGAGATGAAAGCATATATTTTAAATTAAATAAATTAAAAATATGATTAAAAATCGCAGCCCGGCATTGTGACAATGTCACAATAAATAATTGCTCATTATTATTTTCATTTGTAGCTTATCTTTCCATTGGATTAGAAATTAAACTAGTTTGCTAAATCTCGATACAGCGCCAAAAATATAGGAAAGTAATGCCGTTCTCATAAAATTAAAAGTGTTCAAACTCAAATCTCTATGTACATCTTAATACTATGTATTGTTGCTGTTTCAAATACTTCGGTTTAGCATCACACTGGATTTAGTGAAAATTGTAGAGGCGAACGAATGACAAGCTAAATCGAACTTTGTATATATAAAACCTTACCTCTTGACTGGTTTCCATACTGCCTTGAAGAAAGATCCGGCTTTTTTCAATGCCTTTTTATCTCTAATAGCACATCCAATAGTATATCCAATGGTATATCCAATATACCATTGGATATACCATTGTATATATCCAATAGTATAACCAATGGTGTTTGTATTTTCCATGCAATCTTCGTGCTTTCCGAATTCTTTATTCATTTCGATGTTTGTTGGAAGACCTCTGATGTCATTATTCAATCCATAGTCCTCCTTATCTTTCACCAATCTTTCACTAAAAGTAGAAAAAATTTTCCATGAAATAAACAAATTGTCGCTTAGATATCTGTTATAAGTCATGGCAACGCAACTCTTGAGCGATCTTCCTAGGGGGATGCCTTGTGATTCACGATTAAAGTTCCGATGCCCTCCGATCCCTTAGAAATACACGTTATTAAAGTTATTACTATTTTGTGGATGTGTAGGGCCTCCCCTTATTCAAATTCAAAGTAATGTGCAGAACTCGTTACTGTATCTCTGAGATTTTTCGGTTTAGAGGAGAACAGTGGTGCTATGTCGAAGTTTGTTTATATATACAGGAGGTATGTGTCGGTTAACGATGGACCCAATAACACCACGACAGAGGTCTATAGTTTTTAATGATGCCGAAGAATACGTAGCCTCCTGTACTTTTTCTACGTGTAGATAAGTATAGATAGATATACATCATTGTGTTAAATAACTGGAGTGACCATATATTCATCGCCTAAACAAGGAGAGTTTTGGAGAATGAGAGAAATATGAGTCTAATAATGACTATACTTAATTTTAAAAATCCAGTAACGAGTTGCTTAATTTTTTGGTAACATTTGGTAATCCATCCGCTATGATATTTTACTTTAAAAACTTTTTAAATTTTTAACTATTATAAAATAATAAAAAGCTTAATTTTGAGGGTAGGGATGAGTTTTATAAAAGATTTGTAAATGCTAACAAAGAGTAAAATCGTCGTTCGGTCCTCAGCAGACGTTATCTTTTTTTATGTGTATAGTTTAATATACCCATATGCTTCTTTCAACATTTTCGGAATAGACCTTTAAAATGCCATTTTTTAAATTTTTCCAGCAGAACTTTTTCTAAATATTTTCCTGTTTATTACAATACAGTTTCATTCACTTAACCATCACTAATTCGTTAAACGAATTACCAACCCATCATTCAACGGAGTAATTATCCAGCTCACATCACCTTACTCTACAGCTGTATGAGTATATTAAAATATAAGCATAAAAAGGTAATGTCTGCTGAGAAGGAACGTTGGCCCGAAATGCTGGATTGTAGTGGCATATAAGATTACGTTACAGTAAATATATTTTAATTGAAAATTATGTGTTTCTTTTTCCTCATTATAACAAGTCCAAAGTGGACAAAATTAATTAAGTAAATATAAGTAATTAAGATCAACATGATATAACTGTATTACATATAAACAGTAATGTAACTTACCTGTTAAAGCGGTCGCACGAAGTCTGGTAAAATGGCCGAATCTTCTTCTAAGCCTGTTTATAAGCAGGATTAATATGATTTTCGAAGATAGATTTTCCAAATCCACTTTGTGCGGGTTCATCCTGCTCCAAGAGGCCTTTTTTCTTGCCTCGAAATTTAAAATAATCCAAATTGTTTGGATTCACGAATCCCGCACATCCATCCGATCTCGCCCTCAATATGGAAAGAGAAAATTCACATAACACAATAAATGTTAAATTCCGAAACCTTTCTTTTAATTTTAAAATCGAATATACAAACATTTGCCAATGAATATTTTTAATAAATTTTTAGAAAAATTATTATACTCTAAAGAAACTTTTCATTTAGTGTCTAACAAAATTTCCTATCAAACTGTATGCTAAACAAAGCATTGCTTAAGGACCTCATAAAATTACATTAATTTAGGCGAGGGAAAGAGGTTTTTATAAATGAAGGTTAAATCTTCAATAAGGATAAATCAGCACTTGTTATCTTATTATAAAACAAGATATATTAACATGTAACAACTTATAAATCATATCTATTAACTACTAATTTATTAATTTATGACAATAGATGAATAAATTCATCTATTATGTGTAGTGAACCGAAAAGGCTACAGATAATTCATACAACTATAAAGGAAAAGCTAAAGAAAAAATGTGAAGCTAATTACATATTGACAAATAAGTCTATTAAATTAGGTTCATAGAGTTAAAAACGTAATCTGTTTACTTTTCTAAGTAACAGTAAATGTAAAAGCCCTAAGATGTATTTACTTAGCCCGAGACTTTAAACTCTATGCTGTTGAACTCGCATGCAAATCCAACCCTTTCTTGTGAACACCAAAGTGATTATAAATACAGCAAAACACAAAAATGTTTGCTTAAAAACTATATTCAGAAATATCGAAGAATCGAAATCTTAAAATCAAATTAAATTAATTAACATTTGCACTGAGAAATTTCATTTAAAGCCATTAATTTTTCGAATGAATTTCGTATTTGCATAAATAACAATAAAATGTGAAAAATCGCTTACTCCAACGGTTGAGGCAAAGGTTGATAATTCACAGAATCGAAAAACATCTTTCAATCTTTCGAAAAACGCACTCTTCGCAATAAAAGAGCCAAAACAATCACAGGTCAATTGTTGAGTTTCTTTGTTACGTGTTGATTGAAGAAGATAGAAATTTTAATGATTAATTTTTGGTTTTATTATTATTTTTTTTAAAATAATTTTTGAATCTGTCCCTGTGTAATAATAATTAAAGTGTGATGGTCATGGAAGTAAAGGTCTTGGCCCACCTCTCTGGAGGAGTCGGGATCAAATCCGGCGAGCAACTTTCCAAGAATTCTTCTTGAAAGCTCTTTTCCAGATACGTTGAGCCCGTCCTTCACCATTGTGGGTTGGACCATACCTTTTATTGTGGGTATGGTTCAACTCACAATGAACAGTATTGAAGGCCTTTTAGAGTTGCTCATCAGTAGCTGAGTGGAAAAAACCACTGAATATCTGTAGTTTTTCGTGAGTTTTCACCTCGCCGAAGAGCTGACAACGTAGAATTTTCCGGGATCAGTTTCCCATCGAAAATTCTCCCGAGAAGCACTTCTCTCCACATATTGTTGCCATATACAACTAGTCTAATTCCTTTTAATGTTCACAAGGCAAAAAGAATAATATCATTAATGACAATAGCCACACTCCAATAACCACCACCTTATAAGTTGCTGAGGGAATTTTTAATTAAGAAAACTAACGTTTTCAATCTATTCCATAGATCATCTTCAGGTTTAAACTGACGAACAAAAATAATTCCAAAGAATGGAACACAACATATTTAAATTAAAAAAAAACGACAACGGAGCAACTAATTAAAATTAGAATTAAAGCGCAAAAAATACACAAATGTAAACTAACAAACACATAACAATACCAAAGTTATTAATACACGCTAACATCATTTAACAGAATAAAATATTAAGGTTCTCCAAATACGAAACACATCGCAAATCATGAGCCATTTGTAAGTCTCTTAATTTCAAACTTCCAAGCTGACGGTAATCCCTCAGCGTCTCTGGCGTTAATGCATCTATTGTCGAGTCTACTCTTGTATATTTCTATTTTTTCCGCCGTCTTTGCTAAAGTTGGAGAACATATTTGTTTGACGATTTCCGCCTCTTCCCATCCAACGACGGATCCTTCGGCCTGGGCCATCTGGGCCAGTACCGTTGCGTTAGAACTTTTCCTTACATCATATTTGTGTTCTTTGACTCTTACACCTAGGTTTCTCGTTGTAACCCCTATATACTCCTGTTTTAGTCCTAATTGCTGGTTTTCATAAGGGATCCTATAGACCCCAGCTTTATCCTCTTTCTTAATCTCCCCTTTATCAGTTCTCAGTCACTCAGATTCCATAGGACTTACCTTTTACATTTATAACATTGTCCTTTGAATCTTGTGCGTTTAATATGCGATCCTGTTTTCGTGATCATTCTAGCTTCACTATCTTTATACTGACTTCCATAAATTTTGGCCATAGATATGAATCTATGGCCAAAATTTAAGAATATGATGATCGTTGCGCGCTTTCCTAACTACACTTAGTAGTTTTGTATCAGTTATATCGTTACCGTCCGTGTTTGTAAGTTGAGCCGCCTCGTGTAATAACTTTTTCTTCACTAATGACGAACGCAGCTTAGTGTCCGCACCATGTTCCAACGTTATGATTAAATCGTATCATTCCAGTAACCGCAATAATAAAAGTTTCGCATGCTCTTGATCATCTACATTATAGCCTATTCGTCTCAATTGATCTATTAGGTTTTGAATGCAACCCTGCGTCAGGCGCGCGGGGGGACAAACACAATGGGATGCGCGGGGTGCACTTGCACCCCTTGCGACTAAAGTTGTTACTGTAAAAATCAAAATTTTTTTCGCGATTTTTTGTTTTTGATGTTAGTGGAATTGTGTTTCTGATGTATTAATCAAAAACACTACTCAAAATATATCATTTTTGTTTATTTATAACGAAAACAAAAAAGAATTAAGTTTCGGGAATTTTCCAGGGAAAAAATCGTGAACTTCAAAAGTCTATTTTTCAAACTGTAAACAAGTCTGTTGCTATCTAATCGTTGAATCGTCTTCCTGTATGTGTTTTTTTAAGTGTTCCAACCATTTAATGCTTTGTCACAAACCCCGGGCCAAAAATATTTCAGTATTTCCAAAAATACACCCCCCGAAACTCTACAGCAACTAGAGATAAAAAGGTGGATTATTGGCAGATAACATCAATAGTTAACTTCTTTTACACTGTATCTGGTTACCTTCTTTGTCTGTTATTAGATCTACCAGTAAAAACAATTGTCGGTAAAATTCCTGCAAAATGCCACGCCCCCGCAGACTACCACTTTGACTTATGTAAACAGTCGCTATAAAATCGCTTCTTTTAATCGTTTTTTTTTACTTCTAATTTGGTAACGAGAAATTGTTTGACATTATTTAGACAAATAAACATGTTTTCAAGACAATTTAGCAATAAATATTCCCAGAAAACTCCACTTTTCAAACTTTCAACGCTAAGTCTACGGGACACCTTCTTTCCTTCTTTCCTATGCTCATATTCGTCATTTGTGTTATGACTGATTCGATATCAGGCAATGACCGTTTTTTCAGTACACTAACTCGGCTCCACCCCCTCCAGTGGTCGCGCTAATAAAACTTCCTCCGTTAAGCGCGCGGGGTGCAAATGCACCCCATGCATTTCGGTGTGGCTTCCTATAGAAAATTTTTTTTCGCAGGAATTTGAAACTTTTTCAGTGCGATCTTCAGTACTTTGAAAGAAGGTACTGAGTGCATCACTTTTACGCATTAATTACAGTAAAAAATACACGCACTTTAAAGTGTTTAGGGTGCAGGGGCACCCCGTGCGCCTAACGCAGTGTTCTGAGGACATGCTGTATTCGATAGAGTACAATTCCTTCTTTAATTATAATGTCTTAAACATACTCTTATCTTCATAGAGACTTGCGATTCTCTGTCATGCCTCTCGTGTTGTGGAACAGTGTTTAATATCCTCCTTTACATGATCTTGGGCGGAAAGCGCTATTGTTCACAATGCACGTTGTTCATAACTTTTCTCCTTTTTCGTCAGTTCTCTACCCGTTATTGGTGATGATTCCATTGACGACCACAATTCTTCTTTCATTAATAGCATCTTCCCGTTGAATTGCCACGAAGGCAAGTTGGAGAATTATTCCAGTTTCTCAATGGTAATCAGCTTCTTGGCACAGTCTTTCTTTGTTCTCCAATTTGCACCAAGTCAGTTTTGAACTTAATCATAGACTTTTACTAGGTACTGAGTACTGGATTAATAACCTTTATGTTATTATTATTATAATTTATGGGTCGTGATAAGACTAAAACTTAACCACCAACGTTTGAACAAGACAAAGAATAGATATTACAACCATGTAAACACTAGTCTCTGTATGGAAGCAACCAGGAAAGCAAGTGACCAGATGTCTAGTCCAAGTGTCCAGTGTTACAATTGTTTAGATGTAACATCTAAGTAATACACGTGCACAGTCATGACCAATCGACAGTTACATTATAATAGGTTGTTCTATATGTATGGATGTTAGAGTGTGTGTATATGGGGGCACAATTTTATTCACCCTCTTTAAACTTTAATAATTCCGGTACTTGTCGAAAATTTCTAAGATTTTTCAGGAAGGTTTGTGTATTGGAAGATTGATGCTATTAAATTTTGGTGATTAAAGGCTGAAGGGGTTGGGAGATAAACAAGGTCTTGTGTCATATCTCCAGTAGGGTAGGATTTAACGACGAATTTACTAATTATTAGTATTTACAATTATTTTATAAAACCCATCCCTACCTTCGAAATTAAGCTTTTTAACATTTCATAATAGTTAAAAATATAAATATTTTTTATAATAAAAGATCAACAGATGGCGCCACAGTTGCCGGGAAAGTTAAGCAATTCGTCGCTGGAATTTTTTTCCAACTTGAATGTATATATGCTTTATACAGTTTTGTTTAAGTTACATCATAAATAATAGAACGATTTACCTTTTAGAATTTTTATGTTACATCATTCTAATCGAGTCTCGAATTTAATTATTTATTCTTTTGTTTTAGTATAAGCAACATCGACACAAATATTTGGTACGTATTTTAAACATTGTATGCATTTTCAATGTAGATAAGTTAGGTTACAAAATTAGTATTTATTCACCAGGAACAAAGAGTCCTTTGCAGAGAAGACATTTTCTTAGAGGCTACGATTCCGTAAAATATTCAAAACGATTTAAAAACATTCTCTGTTGATAATGCCAAAACTTAAAAACAAATAATTTTGATTTTTAATATGTAAAATGCTGTCAGCCGTCTTAATCGAAACTATTTGTCATTAATGTTTGACATTATCTCCAGAAAACGTTTTTAAATCGTTTTGCATAATTATATATAGTCGTAGCTATAAAAGATCGAGTCTGGAAAAAAATAGTGTTTGTTCCTGGTGATTATAAGTGACGGAAATGTGAAGACGAATTTAGTTTGTTCAATATGTTTTTAATATATGATATTATTTTTTATATTAAATACCGCATTTAAACACCTAATAATCACTTTGCTTATGAACAATCACTTTGCTTATGAACAATCACGATAATTGAAGTACGTCTCGGAACAACCTTTCTATTTAATATTTTTAGGAAAAGTGAGTTTAATATGTAACATTAATGTATAGTACTTCCTTCACACTGAAAGGATACTGTTAAGTCTAATTTCCATCTCTAGATGCTTTTAGAATTCTCACACTTGAACAGTTTAACTTGTATAACTTAGCAAACAAGATATCTGACACTTAGGGTATTGTCATTTCATTTCAAAATTCCAGAGTGCTATAAAACGTTGTTCTGGAGCGTATTTCAATTGCAAAAAAAAAAAAAAAAATCAAACATTTTCGTAACTTTATATGAAAGGATTACAAATCATAAATGCAAGTTTAAATCATTTCTTTATTTTTGAAACTTATTTAATACGACTTATCTTTTGCCAAAATCTTGTTTTTAAAATAAGTCGTCAACAGACGCTCTTAACTGTAGCAATATTTTGGCAAAATACAAAGGCCATCAGGTCCTCTTACATATTGTTTTTTACAGAAACATCCGAAGACACATTGTAAAGTGCAAGGTATTGGGATATTGTAATTCTCGCAGGTTGCAGGACATGCACTTCCACATTCTATATACTCTTCACGTTCACTGTTGCACCCTGTGAAATAAAAATGTTACTTTACAAAAATAAAAATTTTACCCAACTTTCAATTATTAAATATTCAATAATGCTGTGCGAAAGTTCCGAAGTCTATAGAAAGTATTCTATTTCACCAATAATACGGTAGAAATACAGGTATCTCTCGTATAACACTGCAATCACGTTCCGAAAAAGTGTCATGTTATGCGAATCCGTGCTATACGAAACAAAGGACTAGTGCAAGACATAGGGTTACGTTCCAGAAGTTAGCAAGTATATACTATTATTATTTTTCGTTACTCAGAGAAATATGTTTATTAAAGCAATCGATAATTAACTAACAATCACAATTAAACGTACAATACTCTATTACGCATTAATATTAAATTTTAGTTAAACGAGGACGTTTTCTTTTCACAAAGTATCATCTTCCGAGCGCATTTTTGTTGATCTTAATCAGAAATATCAGCAACGTCTTCATTTTTTCATATTTTTATCATGGAAATTTTTTTATGAATTACACCCTGTAGAATAAAAATGAAGACGTTGTAGACCCAATGAAGACCCAATGTAGAATAAAAAAGAGTTATAACATACAGAAGTCGTTGTGATAAGTTTGGGAAAAAACAACACTATTTGGGTTGCTGAAATAATAATTTGATACAGATCCAAACAAGAAGCTAAATGAAATTAGCAACATAATTTTTAATTTACTTGATTCATTATTTAATTGCCTTTAATGGCAATTAAAAATATATTAATTATATCAAATTTATATTCGTTATTCATTTATTCAAAGATTATTTTAAAACTAATCTGGACGAAATATCGTATACTTACGATTACGAATCAGCGGTCTTTGAGCATAAACGACAGCAACTAAAACAGTGACAAGAAGAATCTTCATGTTTGATAATTAATGAAAATGACGATCTTTTCAACATGAACTTTTAATCTTCTTTTCGGAGATTGTTGTTTACTTTATCTGTTTATAAAATATCGAAATACAGTATATAATAACTTATATCAGAAAGTCTATTCATTAAGCAATGATAAATTTTTACAAAATTTTATAATAAAAACAGATATTTATATTTTAAAAATAAGTTTATAATTGATTGTAATAATTGAATACTGTTGAGTCCTGTTTCCTGTAAACGTGCTCTTAAGCTCGTTTACACGAGTAACTTAATCTCGTTATAAAAAAAATCGCTAGTCGCTGCTCGCTGCTTTTTGCGATTAATCGCATAATCAACCACACGAACAACAAATATGTAGCTGCAACAGAAGTGTAGATAATCACTTAGACGTTCAAACAAGCTATAAATTGCAGCTGCGACTAAGAAATAACAGAGACATTTTCTAATTTCCAGTTTCAGTATGAAAATGGATTTTGTAGAGCTTACGTGTATTTCGCTTCTTGTGCTGCTTCGTAAGGACAGAATGAAAAGTCAATATTGTATTCATCCATTGATAGATCGGCGTCTACTAAAGGGGGAGTTTCATAAAATGTATTTTCATGTTATGATTTGTTCAATCAAAAGCTCAACAAGACTTTTGGTATACTTTAAAGCATATCCAAATATGTATCATGACTCTACGACTGTATCATAGATACAACAAACGCGTTTTTCCTAGATCATGTGATTGTGACCACATATGAACATACCTCATTCGAACAAAAGAAAAAAAAACACGAAGAACATATGGGAATTGCGACAATCTAGTCACAAGAGAGAGCGACTAGAATAAAACACGTTGGGTCTTTTTTATAGCATCTAAATAGCCGCTTGTGTGCTGTTCTAATTTCAATGACTTTTTTGTAGCAACGAAACTTTTGTGTAAACGTAACATAAGAGAGTACCCTCGGAATTGCTGTATTGTGTTTCCATATCTAAAGTAAAAGATCGCCCATGAGATATTTAAGGTACTTTCAATCGCTCTTTATCCCGTCAAGTGTTGGAAACCCTAGATAATTTATAACACACTTGGAAACGTTATAATTGATTATTGCATAATTTTGCTTTAACCTATAAGAATGGAAACTAATATGCATCTTTAATTTTATCATTTTGTGAAAAAAATCAGTAAACACAGTACATTTACCAGTCACATTACTTTCGCTTTTTTCCAGGAATACTGTAGGAAGCCTAACCGAAATACATGAACTCTTGTTCTAAAATTTCCTAATACTTTCTAATAAGACAAGCAGTATAAAAATAAATGTGTTCTTGTAATAATGTACTTACTTTTTATCGAACTTTATTACGATAATTTACAAATATTAAAGTGAACTACACTTATAATTTAATTGTTCATACGATAAACAACCTAAATAAATTTACTTATACCTCCGAAATTTTCTTTTTCGATATGATTACTCGTAGCTTTCCTTTTAGTCGTTTTATCGATTTCATAAAATGCGTTATGGTCGATAAAATTTTTTCTAAATATTTTTACAACACGCGTAAATACAACAGTGTATCTTTATGAAAAGCAGATTTTGTTGATTTGCGAACAATCTCTATATAATGACTTGTGTTTCATTTACACTTAATATTTAAATTTTCTAAATTTATTATTTCAAATTGTCAAATTTTTGATGGTAAATTTTTGAAATATATTAATAAATGCTCACCGAATATTCTACATACATTGGTAAATTTTAATGTATAAATGATAATTAAATAATTAACAGGTATACGAGGTATAGCATCAACTATTTAAATACTAATTTTTTCTTAATAATAATAATAGTCAGCAAGTACACAGAATTTGCCCAGGGAATAAGGCATCTGTGGAGGATGGATAGGGTGCTTATTGTACTGTACCTGTCGTTCTCTCCTCTATAGGTGTTATACCACACGCACTACACAAAAGCCTGGGAACATTACAATTGACTAGAAACACATACATCACACTACAGAAGGCCACTATATTGAATACATGTCATATTGTGAGGATATTCCTGAATACACACACACAGACTGATATACTTCTTTAATTTTTGTTTTGGTTACTATGCCTTGACTTTGGTCCGGCATAGTACACAGCCACCGGTGTTAACTGAGTATCTCTCACTTAACCCAACATAATAATAATAATATATAACGTATCTGTTTTTAAATATGCATAATACTAAAGTTTTATGTTCTTAAATATCGAACAGAAGAAAAATATTTGTTAATATTTTTATTATAATAAAATTATCTTATAAGTTTTAAATGCAGTTTTTATTCTTAAATAAATATCAATAGTTTATTAAATGATTTATTGATGTTTGACTGCACTGACATACATATTTATTGATGTATGGGTATGTAACACATCTTTCCTAAATATATTTATACTTATTTCAGATTACTGATGTCAAGTTATATTTAATTGAATATAACTATTATAAATGCATTTAAGAAATATTTTTTACATGTCAGTAATGTTTAACAAGCAACTTGCTGTTGACACATGGCAAGTTTTATTACGCTTGCAAATGTTCACAGAATTGACTGCAAATTATTACACTACGTTGACACCTATACATCAACGCGTGATTTGTCTATGTAGAAAATGCTTGTCACGCAAATGAAGCTATCTAAAAATTGCCGATTTAAAAATTATAAGAACATACACACGGATAAAAAGTACAAGAAAGAAAAAGAAAAGTTAATTTAACTACTAAACCCTTTGCCCGATCTGCACCAAATTTTTATACTTATTCTCTGGGGCCCCGAGGAAAATCTGCAGCTATCACGTCAATATAGAACTATTATCACGAAAACTATTCTATTATGAAGTTATTGATAATTGAAATATACTTGAAATCGCATAAAAAAACTGGTGGAGTCAAGTTGAAAAAGTAAGGCACAACAAAAACATCTAAATAAAGGAAACTTTTGAAACTTGTTGCATAAGAATAGTGGAAGTAGATTGGCAGTAAGGCCGAACATGTGAATAAAGTGCACATTACACAGAGTATAACTACAGGAAGTTTCGTTTGAAGCAATGTCAACATGATGATAAATCTCAGAAATAAACATCATCAGAAAAAAAAGCGTCGAGCTTTACTTTGGCCTGAAACTTTTTCACTGTTATTGCTAAAAGATGTTTTAACGTTCAGCCAAATTAATATAGGTGCAACGACTTTAAGGCACAAAGTAAAGCTTAAAGCTTTTTTCTGTGACGATTCTTATTTTTCTTATTTATTATCATGGTGACATCGCTTCATCCAAAACTTTCAACCTGGTTTCACCAGTTATTTTATAGGATATATAAAGATTATTAAATAAACACTGAAATATTTTTAAAAAAATTGGAAGATAATGTTTAAACCAGAAGACGAAAATAAAATTGAAACAAATAATTAAAGTATCGATATAATAAAATAATAAAATTATTGTGGTTTTTAAGTTGTTATTTTTGAATTTCCTATTAAAGATGAGATTAAAAAGAATGAAATGCATTCAGTTTCCGAGTGAAAAACTGCAAATAGAAGATTTAAAGTCTGAAGAAATTATTGATTTTATAGTATTTAAAATTAGTGAACCTTAAATAATTACAATTAACAATTAAAATATGAAATTAGTAAATTTAAAATAATTAAGATTATAAAAATATATAAATGGTCAATGTTTTAACAACAGAATCATGCAAACAATGTAAAAAGCTGTTGCTATTTTATCAAGAATTAAAAAAAGGATAATGCTGTAATATTGCGTAATACTTATATACTTATTCTCTGTACTCTTCTATACTTATTAATATATAATATATAATATATATATATATATATATATATATATATAATATATATTAATTATTTTTAAGATATCGTAATAAGCATAACAATGACAACTAAGATAACCAAACTTTTAATAAAGTTTTCATTTTTATGTTTGCTCTTGTTACTTTTTGCCCAGGCAGTGCCGATCATACTCTATCTGCTAGTTAACCATAAAATTAAATTACCTGTTAGCTTGAGATAATAGAGCAAATTGGTTTAATTGGCTGTTTGCAAAATCGAGAAATAAAGGCTATTTTATAGGAAATTTTACATATATATATATACGTATGTGGGTGGGTGTGTGTGTGTGTGTGTAAAATTTTCTATTATATAAACTTTGTTCACTACAGTTTTAAGTTTCCTACTAAATCATTGCAATTATTTTCGCTTTTTAATATTGTAGTATGCAATGCAAAATAAATGAAGTACGATGGAACCTTGCTTAACGAGCAAAATTCGTTCCAGAACCTTACTCGTAATGCGAAACACGCGTTAAGCGAAACAAATTTTTCCACAGAAATTAATGTAAAATACGATAATGCGTTTCAGGCCGAAAAAATACTCAAATACCGTATTTACTTGCGTATAAGACGAGGTTTTTATTCATTTTTCACGGCTTTAAAAACCTAGGTCGTGAGCGAAGGATCCTTTGCGTTTTTGCAATAATTTTTGATACCGATCATCTTTTGCTAAAATATTGTTAAGGAGATTTAGTGTATAAATTACCTTAAAATGTAAAACTATTTTCATTTCTTTATTGATTTGTACAATATTTAGTTTTTTAAGTGGAAGTAAAACTCTTTTTATCAATGGTAATAAATTTTTTACCACATGGAAAATATCATTAGTCACCAATCCAAAATCAGTCACTGAATTAGTAGAGTAGCGCCATCTTTTGAGCCGGACACTAAGATTGTTCAATACGATATAATATTATCGATATGTTGTCTTAAAATAGCGACATCTCGTATACACGATATTACATATCGATGTCGATACAATATCCAGTGTTCTCAGGTTGTACGAACAAAAATCCCTTTCATATAATTATATGTGAAAAATTCTCCTCATAAATTCGGAAGCCATTAAGGAAAATTAACGCGAGAAATGTTATCAAGCTCATGAGGAACCACAAAAGAACGAAGAAAACTCGCGTAACATCGATATATATGGCGTTGACCAAGTTTCCAATGTGTCGGATATGTTAGTTAAGTTTTACTTTCCTTTCACTTTCGTACCGTCACAACTGAAGCATCTACGATTACGTTTTAAAGCATCGTCTACTCCGAAAACCTTCCCGTCATCGTCTCCGTATAACCATACTCCACGTCGTCGCTTAGCGGAGGATTTCTCCTCTATTTACACGTGTTAAGTCCCTCACAGAGGATTTAACACATGTAAAGGTGCCGTCACTAAAATATACCACTACTTGAATAGTTTATAGATGTTAAAAATATGTGTTAGCTGATAATGTACAAAACGAGATATAAAAATTTTAATTATAAAATTTTTACCTAAAGCTTTTATAGTAAGTAAATAAATATATATTAATCTATATATATAAAAATGAATGTATGTCTGTGTGTGTGTGTGTGTGTGTTTGTCCTTCATGCATTACCATACCATTTATCCAATTGCCATAAAACTTTGGAAAGTTGTTTAATACATTCCCGCGAAGGTTTCTGGCATATGTGAAGACCACATTTCCCCCCTTTCAAAAATATATTTATATATGGATTAAGGCTTTTATGTCCAACAGATGGCGCTAACTTCCGACGACCTAAGTTTGCTTCTCTGTGAGGCATTGTTTTTCTGTGAGAACGGACTAAACCAGATCATTTTCTATCTATCTATATAAATAAAATATAACGTTCGTTTGTTCCTACCGATTCCTTTGAAATTTTGACACCACGTTGCATTCGAATACGCACGTGTTTTTATATAATATACATGTCGAAATTCCCCCCACTGGGGGGAGAGGGACTGGATTAAGGCTTACTGTGAAGAACTCGGCTTCTATTTATACTATTTTGCATGCGTTTTTTGCGTTTTTTGCGTTTTTAATTGCGTTTTAATAGGTTAGTCAACAGAATATACACTAAAAAGGGATTTTTCGATATTCCCCAGCGGGGAAAGGGACAGGATTAAGGCTTACTGTGAAGAACTCGGCTTTTATTATACTATTTTAGATGCGTTTTTGATTGCGTTTTAATAGAGTACGTCAAGAGAATGTACACCAAGAAGGGATTTTTCGAAATTTCTCCCACGGGGTAAGTGTTATACATTTATAATAGATACATTTTGAGCCACAACAACGTGTGGCCGGGTCAGCTAGTAATATATATTTTTTAAAATTTTATAATTAAATTTTTATAAAATAATTATAAAATCAATATTAATATCTAATATTAATAATATATACTAAAAGTAGGCCTATTTCTATCGTTTACAAGTGATGTTCGCGAGGTGGATTTGTCCCGGGGGTCGTCATTTGCGCACCACCGAAATATTGTATAAAAAATAAAAAATTAAAATTATAATGTTATAAAAATAGATAAATTATTCAAAATGATAAAATCTATTTCCTTTTCTTTATTGATTTGTACATTATTTAATTTTAAGTGAAACTAAAGTACTTTCTAGAGCAAAACTTTTTGACCAAATGGCGTGGGCAACATTATTAGTCGCGATTTCAAGATTAGAGATATTGGATTAATAGAGTAGTGCCATCTTTTGAGACAGACACTAAGCTTGTTCAATACGATACGATATTATCTATATCAGTGGTTCTTAACCTTTTTATACTCTCGGCCCACCAAATATTTCATAATTTTTTTGTGACCCCCATTTTTTTAAATAATAATTTATATTTGTTAAATTATCTATAATAAATTGATTTTTTTATTATTGCTTTATTTTTTATATAATAAATGTAAATCATAACTTTATTATTTCATTATCTATTTAAATGACATTCAAACTTCACAATTAAGCATGAAAACTGATTTTTAACAAAAAATAAAATAAGAAACATGTCGATAAATCGATCCAAAGTCGATGCTAAAACTAAACTAAAACACCCACAACTTGTCGTGAAGATTTTGTATATCTTTTGCAAAAATATTTAAATTTTTAAAGCCTACTACTAAGCCTACTATTTTTCCTAATTATTTTTAAAATTCCAAGCATTAATAGTTTCTTAGAATTGCTTTGGAATAAAAGAAGTAAATACTGTGGTGTAAGTAGCATATTTGCATTTATTTCTTCTGTACTAACGAAGTTGTATGTAGAAAGAAATAAAAAATAAATAAATAAAACCAAATAGGAAAATTTTATCTTTCTTATTTCATTTTTCAATACGATATTCGGTTGTACATCAATTTTCTTTTTATTATATTCTGTAGGAAATTTTGCATAATTTGGCGCCCCCGGCAAGCTTCTTATGGACCTCCAGGGGGCCGCGGCTCCCCTGTTAAGAATCACTGACCTATGTTAACGTTCGATAATATCGTTGGTATCGTGTATACACGATAATATGTTGATATTACATACCGATTTCGATACGATATCCAGTGTTCTCAAGTTATATGAAACAAAATCTCTTTCTCGTATATAAAAAATCTTTCTTGCACTTAAAAATTTTCCTCATTATGAATTCGAAAGCCAACAAGGAAAATTAATGCGAGTAATACTATCGAGGCCTTTTACAGAAAAATCGTGTGATTTGAAATATATTGTGAAATCCACGAATTTAACGCAGTTGTCGAAAAAATTTTGTAAACAACTCCGATAGAAAAAAAAACGCTCCTTGCGAGAATAGACCAGAGGTCACCGGTTGTGATAACAATTAGATGGGAAAGTTGACACATAGGTGTCAAGAATGCACCGTTATTGTCAACATATGACGATCATGTGACTCCTATCCCACGACAATCCAATAAAAGCTCGAGTCCCCAGAAGCTTAGGGCGATCCAAAGGAAGTTATACTTGTCACTGTGCGCATTCCGTCACCTGGACCTCCATACAACGGACCCGATTCAACGAAAGGAGAAGACTCCAGTAGAAGACAGATCACGGCTTCGAACTTCCACACAGCTCGCCATATCGTCATATCGCCATATCGTCACATCGACTATGACTACGATTTCTACGAACCATCCGACGCATACCGTTCGTTTCCTCATAGAGGTATTCTTGTTAGACCATTGTGAACTCTCTCTCGCTACGAGAATAGGCTTTTATGTACAGTATATCTCTAGTTGTTAATCGCTTTTAACCGACTATAGCCTTGTAGACCTTGTTAACCTTAGATTTTAATAAATGCTTTGTTTATTTTATTTAACCTGTCTCCTGTCACTCACAAGCACCTGTTGACTTGCTCACCTCCTCTCGCCACGCGATAAAAAGCCATCCGAAACGACAGCGTGGGCGGTCTTTGCAGACTGTTGCCGAGTAAGCGGTCAGAGAGGTTTAATCCCCTGACCTACGGTTTCTCACAATATTAACAAAATAATATAAGCACTGAAATATATTGGTACAACTGTTAACAAAGGCTGACACTTTACAAACAATTTCTGTTAAAAATGAGCCAAGAAACTGCTCTTTTGACATTTGAACTATCAACGTCCAGTAGCGTACCCAGAGAAGGAGCCAAAGGGCCCAGGCACCCTCCAAAGGAAAAGGAAAAAGAACATTAAAAATTTTTTAAAAATCTTTTTCTAATTAAAATTCACTTTTTGCATTTATATTATGTCATGTCATATTTCTATACTACTTATGAATTAGCGACCACCGGTGGGAATTTTATTGAATTCAACATTAAAAATGTTTTATCCGTTCAACTCGCTCTCCCGAATGCGCCACTGTCAACGTCGTTGTCGAGTGTTGTTTTCCTTGTTGAAAAAAACATGTTATAAAAGCATTAATAAAACCAGTAAATAGCCAGGACGCTAATTATATTTAAAATTTACGAGAAGTTAACGGAAGAAAGCACACATCTTTCTACAATAGAGCTTAGCCACACGTGTAATGCTAAAGTGCCAACTTTGACCCTTAATATCTCCAAGACCAATGAACCGATTTAGATGAAATTTAAAGTATTTATTGCTCACGATGAGTACTACGGAAGTCTTAAACTTTGAATAAATTCGTTGGTTCTTTTTGGACTTACGCAATAGGCATTTTGTCGCATTTTTCGCCTAGATTTAAGCCGAAAGAAAATAGCGAAACCAAGCTACCGAAGAATCTAGGAGTCTGCTTATGTTTAATAACTCTTTCGACAGTCGACCATTTCTTACGTGGTTCTTTTAATGGTTTTATTTAAGATATTGAGTATTTATAAAATAATAGTCGTTTTTTAAATGGTAACATGTTGGTCAATCAACTGTTAAGTGACATGTTGAAGTACAGGCTATCGCGTAACTTTATATTTGCGGTTACTTTTAGTCTATTAATTAATACAAGCGTAATGATTTAAAAATAGAATATTTATAAAATAAAGCCTCATTTTCTTTAAATGCTGTTATGTATGTATAACAAGGAAAAGTATTGGAATCGTGTCAAATTTAACCATCCCAGTTTTTTTGCCAAATATCCACGTTTTGAGACTTTTTGTCTATTCGTGGTTATCTATGATAGAATGTTTGCGAATATTTCTGTTCTTAGCTTTTTGGTCGATCTGCATAAAATTCTTCATACTTACTCTCTGGAAACCTGAGGAAAACATAGACATGAAATCCAGACGCCCACTTTTTTCCTGATTTGATCTCCTTCACTTTTCATGATAAACTAACAGGTAAGCTAAAGTAACAAAACTTGTAATATAGTTTTCATTTTAACGTTTATCCTTTTTACTTTCTGACCAGAAAATGCTGAACATATCTGTTAGTTATTAATAAAAAATAAATGATTATAACTGTGATAAAAAAATATAAATTTTTAAAATATTCAAAACTTTAACTGAGATAGAATTTTTTATTTTTTATAATGCTGTTTTATTTTTGTATCAATTCCAATAAAAATTATTTTTCAAATGTGATAAAATGCTTTCAGACACTTTCGACTTCCTGCGCCATTTTATCCACTACATCACGTGATTTATTGAAACAATCACTGTATCTGTTAGATACTAACAAATCAACAACTCTCGACCTCAGACATATAACGAGTAAACAAACTTCGAATTCAGAAACTACAAATTAGTGAATACAAAACTAAATAACTCTTCATACTACCCGGGTTGTTATATAACTCGAGTATATCAACTCTCGAAATAACTCGTGTTGGTAAATACGGGGTAAGGAAGTTAAATTATCTTACTGTTTTCAAGGGGATTATTTAAGCTTAGTAAAATCTCAATCTTATTACACACAGGCACACTACAAGTAGCAATGTGTTGTAAATACAAGCTGCTGTGACTTGTACTGTACATTTGTGCTAATAAGCAATCTCTCTCTCTCCAGGTATTTCGAAATGAATCCTTTTTGAAAGTTGTCATTTCTACGTTTCATAATTTAATCTCTATCATCTTTAATTTCAATCATCTCTTCTGCTGCTGGAATGTACCTACTTTCTTCCAGCCGAGAAGAGATGATAGAAACAAATTGTGTAAGTTAAGGTAAGGCCAATGACTTTTCAAACAGGATTCTTCTCGACATACAATGGAAAACAGTATTTTTTAAACATTCTATCTCACGATGAATAGTAAACTACATAATTTTTAAAAATATTTTCTTACATTAGTAGCCAACAAGTTTAGTAGTTTACTTGAATTCTTATCATGATATAGTTTAGTATGAAAATAAAATTACGGGTTTGCAAATTATTCTTCAAAGTTACTTTCTGTAATAAAAACCTATTCTAATGAATTATAAATCTCTCAGAAGTAAATAAAATAATCTTTTTATTATTATTAACTTTTCTGAAGTATCAGTCTAAATTGCAACGGAAAGGTATAATTTCTGAATTGTGTTAATTATCTAATTTTTTCTTGTTCATCATACAGTGAGTTTGACAAACACTAGACTTTTCAGCACTTTCGTTCTTTAGTAAAAAGTATTATATGACTAAATGATAGAAGTACTTTTAAGTAAAAAACCAATATAGGTACAGTACATGGCCGGCGCTATTTACATTTAATAAAAATATAAATACGACTGTTACAAAGAAAAAACTTTGCATGTTGTCCTCCTTTCTCACCGTAGCCTCAAAAGGATGGTCGTCTCCGAAATTTTTGTGAATCGTTCAAGGACTGCTGATGGTGTAAACGGTTAAAAAGGAGGACAACATGCAAACTTTCTTCTTTGTAACAGTCGTATTTATATTTTTATTAAAGATAGAAGTACTGTTTAAACCAATAAGAGACTTCAACAAGAAGGTGGCTTGTAAGCGAGCGTCACCTTTTCTCAAGCCTGAATTTAAATTAAAACTAAGTTACTGATAGCCAATTTGCTTAGAAACAACTGCGATAATAGTAAAACACAATATTTTTCAAACGTTTGCGTAATTTTGATAAAAAGGTTAGAAATCACAGAATACAGCTTTAAATCGTGTCTTTATTTCTGAAACTTATTTAATATGACTTATGTTTAAAAGCAATATTCTTCCGAAACACAAGATTCATCTGATGCTCTGTAATAGCCTTTTTTACAAAAACATCCTTTTACACATTGCATGGTGCAAAATTTTGGTGGGTTATCGTAATTCTCACATGTTATAGGACATGCAGGTCCGCATTCTAATAGCTCTTTATTTTCTCTGTCACACCCTGTAAAATAAAAATGTTACTACATAAAAGTTCAAAAGTTTACTCATATTTTCAGTTATGAAATATTTAATGTCGTTAGGATCATACAGATTCGGCTAAATAAGTTCCGTTTAATATGGAAACATTTGTGTATTGATCTACGTTCACCAGATATGTGTCCGTATTGTAAGAAAGGAAATGCGGCCTTAAATCACTATATGTTTTACTGTGAGGATCTTGAATATTTGCGTTTATCAACACCTTCTAATAATGTTTTTTGTATTAATAATGGTATTTGTAAAGATCAGAGGATTGAATTCATATTCTCCATCAACGACTCAGTAGAGTCCATTTGGTGTAAATATAATTTATTAACTAAAGTAATTAATTGTAATCCCTCCTCCTAAAAATTAATTTTATGTATGGAGTTTTTCTAATAAATAAATAAATAAAATATTTAGTGTCGTTATGCAAAGGATTTAGAATAATTTGTTTTAGGATAAAAAGATATTGAATACCTTCTGAAAAATGTACATATTTTAGTGTCCTGAATTTAGAAAATACGTCACTAATAAGTGGAAATATTTTAACTTTTTATAATTTTTAAGTGAAATATCATATGAAAATGAACAAATGAACAATGATATTTAAATATTAAAGACATCAAAAAAATAATATAATTTGTATCTAAATTCCAAGTTATTTCATGTACTGTACAAGTATAATTTATATTTATTATAAATAAATTGTACTTCTATTATTAAAGTTGTATAATAATATAAGTAAATTATATTTATTTATATTACATATATAAGTATATTTATATCGTATATAAATTTCTATATCTATGAAAACTATAAAATTAATTTGTAAACCATTTTTACTGTAATGTATTATACTTACGGGGCAAGTTAAAATCAGCATAAACGACAAAAATTATTAAAAAAGTTGCAAGAAACTTCATGTTTGATAATTAACCACAAAGACCGGCTCGACACTAACTCTTAATATTCCTTTTATAGGTTAAATGTGATTTCCTTCACCTGTTTACAAAATATTGAGAGAAAATAACGATATTTTATATATTGTAATAAAACCACAGTTGTATTACTCTAAAATAAATTTTTGAAATAATTGCATAAGTAATTAGGAATATTTATTTTTTTTAAAAATTAATATACAATTGATTCTAATATTTAATTATAGTAAGCACATTTATTTTCTATGTTTACAGTATGCTGTAAATACAAATTACATTTCGAACACAAAAGCGTTTTTTGTAGTAAGGTTTGAAAGTAATACTTACTGAGAATTAAATACAACTACCTAAATGTTAATTTGAAATATAACTATAAAAAAAGCAAAATTATCTGTCTAAAAAATCGCGAATGACTAACTTTGGCGAACTGTAAACTCAAACAGTGTAAATGTAAATTAATTTAGTGATGTAACGAATAGTATATTCGGCCAGGAGCGTGGCCGAATGGCCGAATATTCGGCCAAATTATTCGGCTTGATTACCGCGCATATAAAAATTAGCGCGAAAACCTCATTACGCAAGGATCGCGCACCCTGCTCTCTATTGGCCCGATGTCACTACGATTTTTTCTTCCAGTAGGTCTAAATTATTTAAATTTATTAATTAAATTATAATTATTAAAGTTAATATGAGATGGAGCCTAACGTCTACCTCTAGTGCCAAATTAGTTTATAATTTATGTAATAGCCATAAATAGCCCGATATGATTCTGCAATTGTTGGTATTTAGATGTAAGTTATAACTTATGAGTTATTTTATTTGCAATCGATCTTTTTAACTCTTTAATTAAGCACTAAAATTTTATTTTTACTACGTATTTGTAGACTGAAGAGTACCCTAAGGATATATACTTTAGTGGGGACATATGGTCTAGTTTCTCCCCAGATGTGAAACAGTTCAAATATATTATTGGGGGTTTTCTATTTGTGAAGTTTTGTGATATCTTGTTGCTATTGTTTTTGTCAATATTTTTAAAATTAACATGATTTCAAATGTTATCTTTTGCATATAATGAGAAATGCTCATTCTTTGCTTTATATATAAAATAAATTATATAGTAGTTACTCATCTTCTAGAAATAAATAATTATTTCATTAAATACGATAAGTTTCAATAAAACGTTTCGTAAATCATTTTAAAATATCGTAAAAAATATTAAAATATACAAGAATACGAATATAACATAATTAACTAAACAATAACACTAATGCCCGATACGTTCTAACCTACATGCCATCAATGCCATAAGATATAGGGCTAGATAAAGGCTATAATATTATTTTAATTACGAAATAATTTACTAAAGTTAGACGCTATTTCTTATTAACTTTAATAATTATAATTTAATGTTTAGCATTAATAAAAGTTTCGAAAATGATTAATTTACTGTGTTTTTGTTATTTCTTACTCCTGTTTTTAGGTATTCGGTATTCGGCCGAATAGCGAAAAATAGGCCGAATAGGCCGAATACTGGGTAGTAACCGAATATTCGTTACATCACTATAAATTATGGTTTACATAACATCAAACCTATAGCCTAAATTTCTTATCAGAAAATCTTGCTTTTGTACCCACTGAAACAAAGTGGTTCAAAATGCATTGGGAAAATAAATAAGAAAAAAAAAGGAATCTGCCTAGTGTTTTTCTTCGTTCCAATAAGTCCTGACTTTGAGAGTAAGGGGCCGTCCATAAATTATGTAAGGTATTTTGGGGTGGGTGGGGGTCAAGGATTTCTTACGATTTCTTACTCAGGGGTAGGGGGTAATAGATCTCGTCTTACGTAATATGCTTATTTTTATTTTTTGATCTCGTTGTGTGGTGGTTTTGAATTTGGCTTCAATTTGGCGGTTTCTATTAAGAACGCTCGTTGTACCAATGCCATCCCGTGTGACGTGATAGAATAATAACGCTAGCAGATTCACGCTATACACATTTTTTACCATGGGAGAAAGGCAGTCTGGTGGTTTCGCTCTCTTGTTTTGTATGACGTTTCTGTTTACACGTGTAGTAGCCAGTCGATCTGTCAAAGTTTTTGCGTCCTTTTGTGAAAATTAAAATTAATATAAAAATGAATATTATGACGTTGATTAATGATGATAATAATAATAAAAAGATTGTTAATAGTTAAAAAAATAAAGTTCTTAAAATAAATTGTTTATTCGAATTCATTAAATTTTTATATTTTTAAATTTGTTCACATAAAATCTTTATAAATAATAGTACACATTAATTAACTAATTAATCTATGTATATAATCGAGACGAGTTGATAATAATAATAATCAGTGCAGAGCCCAAACGGTTAGAAGTTAAAAGTTGAAATTTGTACACAGTTAGGCTAAGTCACGAGAACGCACACTAAGAAGGGATTTTTCGAAATTTCTCCCCACGGGGGATAGGGACAGGATTAAGACTTAACACTTCCATCAACAATGGAAATGCTATGTCTCGGAGACTCACTACTAAGCGGGATCACTTTGACGCTCAAGGCGGATTTCGTTCTCATTCTCCAATCTTCTTTGATATCGCTGGTTTTGAGCGCGATCGTTCAAACTTCGCAGGCCACGACCACGAGGTCGTCCACGATGCATTTTCGGTGAAATTAACCTATCCAATGGAGAAATTTCTTTCCATTGCGTGTCGGCCCGGGTTGAATTTTTGTCGATGCCTAATGAAAATTTCCCGTTTTTGAAGAAAAATAATCGTGGCTATTGTATCGTCCGAAATTATTTTTTTTATTTTGCACAAATAATACTGGGTTGCGACCTACCTTGTCCGTTGACCTCGACCACGTGTTCTGTGTCTTTTGTTCTGTCGGTAAAGATTAACTGAGAAACCTGATTTACCTAATTTGGATCGCTACGCGATATTTACAATAGTGTCGAGATATAATATAAATCCAAGATCGGCACGGCTGTCGAATCGAAAGGTTAACTAAATGAAATAAAAAGATGTCTCTTCTCGTTACAGTTTAGGAGCAAAGTGAAGTCAAAGGGCGAAGGCGAAGGTTCAGGAAATCCTTTGAGGAAAAACTGTGCAGGCCTGGCCTTGAGGAAATTCAGAATTTCCTGTCGCCCACGCACGAGGAGGAAAATCTTTCAGTTAGTCAGTCGGCCATGGCATCTGATGACGACGTACTGGCTGTTCTTGGATGTTTATTGGCAACAAATTGTATTAAAACTCTCGGGGAAAAACATGTGCGTAGAAGTCTATGTGTAAAGAGTAGTAGTAGTAGTGGTTTGGGTAGCAGTAATCACAAAATTAATTTTTCATACGAATAATATTTTAATGGCATTATTTCAGATCACAAAATTGATTTTCAAGAGAAATCTTGGGCTATAGATTCTGTTAAAAAGCATCAATTACCAGCGAAAGATCAATGGCAAATCGATTTTACTACCAAAAAAATTCATGGGTTAAATTTTATAGACGAGAAACCATCGGATATAACTGAATGGGTCGAACATAGTAATTTACAAAACTTATTAAATTATTTCTCAACGTATAAAGAATTATTTTTATTTAAAGGTGAATAGACAGGGGAAAAAAGTCTTTTTAAAAACTGGAGCTACAGTTATTTAGACATCGAACTTCTTGGCTGTCCGAGATCAGATAATATTAAAAAGAATTGTTATTACCACAGAGATTTTAAAAAGCAGTGTTCTTTTTGCAATATTCTATCTTACGAACAATTCTTAATTGAACAAAAAATAGATATTTTCAAAATCAATACGTTGTATAGATATTTAATAAATAAGTAACAAATATAA
This sequence comes from Centruroides vittatus, assembly GCF_030686945.1. Lineage (NCBI taxonomy): Eukaryota > Metazoa > Arthropoda > Arachnida > Scorpiones > Buthidae > Centruroides > Centruroides vittatus. Next base: position 2,099,694 of record NW_027122214.1, read on the forward strand.
TTTAAATAATTATTATATTAAACTATTTCCCTATTTTACTTTGTCTTATTGTCAAATATTATTTCAAATTGTCGTGTTTTAATTTATTCCGATATTAGAACAAAAAAAAAAAAAAAGCAAATATAAATAATTCTCAACCACATCCGATATTAGTACAAATTTTAAAAATTATTATCGCAAATTAATTTTATAATTTAATAATTAAAAATAATTTATTAAACTTTATCTTATTGTTAAAATATTATTTTAAGTTGTCATGTTTTAATACAACATTAAAACAGGTATTAAACAGGTATAGGTATTAAAACAATATTTTTTTTTAAATGTAAAAGAAAATGATATTAAAGAGTATCAAGATGTTTTATGAAAACTAAAGAAGTGAACTGAAAAGTTTTCTAAATATAAAAACTGAGGAAATGAATTGAGAAGTTGTCTAAATATTAAAATTATTTATAATTTTAATTTACTCGAGAAAATTTTGATCTGAAAATAATTTTAACTTTTAACTTTTTAACCTTTATTATTTATAACCTAAAAAATTAATTTTTTAGGTTATAAATAATAAAAGTTAAAAAGGTTATAAAAAATAATTCTTCCAAACATTCACGAGACATTGTTCTCACTACTCAGCGCCCTCACAACTAAACGACACGACTGCACACACGTTCAGTTGGCCTGCGCAGTCCAAAACTGTGCAGGAAAATCAAATGGTTTTTCGTTTCTACTCCGGTGGACTGTGCAGGCCGCCGAAACTGTAGTTTTCCCCCACACACGTTCAGGAATTCCTCAACTTCAGGCCTGCACAGTTATTCCTCAAAGGATTTCCTGAACGTGTGTGGCGGCCTTGATAGTGTCTGGGGGAAAACTACAGTTTCGGTTAACTGTGCAGGCCTCCGAAGTAGAAACGAAAAACCATTTGATTAACTGTTCGGTTAACTGTGCAGGCCTGACACCCTTCAAAGAAAAAAGGAAAACAAACATTAGAAAATTTTCTAAGTATCTTTTCTTAATTAAAATTTATTTTTTATTTATATTTGGTCGTGTCTTCTGTTTCTATCCTACTAATGAATCAGCGAAAGTAAGAATTTTATTGAATTCTCATTAAAAAATTTTTTATCTGTTGAACTCTGCTCTCTCAAGACTAAATCCTGAGTGCGCCACTAAGAGCAAGTCTTTAGGCAATTTTTATTTAATCAAAGAAGACACAGATATGAAATAAAATTCTATTTTTTACCCATCGCAAATTCAAAAAGGCCCGTAATGGAGTCGGCTGAACGGTGAGGACTGGAGCCTAACATATCTGGGTTGATTTCCCTGAAAACTCGAATCATCTCTGACTTAAACCTTGATCCGGCGGAATAAGGTGAGAGCTGACGCTTTAAATAAACAATTTATTTTTCGACTCAAAAAAGAAATAGAATCGAATAATTGTTTAAATTATCTAGATACAAAGATAATTAGAAAAGAAAATAAGTTACGAGTAGATTATAAATAAAATGGTAGGAAAGAATATTTAATGTTTATAATATGGTAAATAAAAAGCGAAATAATAAGTATATAACTTTACCGTAGTTGAAAAACTTTTCGAAAAATCCGAATTAATGTTGAAGAATATAATTCGTTATTAATCCCCGGAGATAAAATTTAAGTTAAATAATTTGTTCTTGAGTTTCGTCTTTAGGCAATTTTTATTTAATCAAAGAAGACACAGATATGAAATAAAGTTCTGGAACACGTGAAATGAAATAAAGCGGGTTTCAAAGATATTTTGGATAGACTGTCTTCTTTGATTAAATAAAAATTGCCTAAAGACGAATCTCGAGAATTAAAAGAATTTATACGTTAATTCGTCACCAGAAGGCTATCGCCGAAATCTACATTAAATAGCGCTTCTCACGTGAATATAGAGGTGTGGAAGTCCCTTACTGGATAGGATAGAACCTGAAGATGTCTATAAGACCCGCCAGTCTGATTTTTAATTTTACTATTTTAATTGGATGTTTTTTATGTGTTTTTTTAAAGGAACGACTTTTACCTTACGGCCTAGTAGCCTCAAAGGAAAGGTCTGGTCGTCAAAGGGTGTTCTGGAACACGTGATATGAAATAAAGCGGGTTTCAAAAACATTTTGGACAGACTGTGTCTTCTTTGATTAAATAATTTGATCAAAAATAAGAAACATGTTACCAAAATAGACAAGATCTAAACAATAGACAAGCGGATGTAATATAAATTTAAATGTGATAAACAGAAAAGTTATTCATATACTGTATTGGTGATACCGGCAGACTGTTAAAATGTAAAATGAAAGAATATTTGACTATTGTATGACTAAAAAAACAAAATATGTAGTGTAATTACATACAGTAGTTACAAATAGGTAGTGTATTTACATACAGTAACAGGGCTGGAGCGCCAAAAATTGTCGCCTGAGGCGAGCCAAGATAAAATTGCATAAATGTTGGTAAGGTAAGGGCAGAGGAGAGGCAATAACATATTTTTATAGGTATGTGGTAATTGAAATAAAACGAGCAATTATTTATTGTAATATGGTCGCAATGCCAAGCTGCAATTTTTAATTATATTTTAAATTAAATAAATTAAAAATATATGTTCTCCATCTCAAATTTGTATTGTTTTGCTCTGTACATCATACTTTTTCCGATAACAACAGTGTCATGCCGGTTACCTATGTAACTCCATTCAAGGACATTTTTTAAAATTGAATTCACGTGACTTCTGGTTTAGAACGGAAGCTTCTATATAGTTAATCGGGGTCTCCTGTCCCTACGTTTTACATATCTGGTTTCGATTTTCATCCTTCTAATTCTCTTTTCGAGATTAAAGAAAGAAAGACAAACGGACGGACGACAGACGACAACGGGAATTTATAAGTCTACAATTTTTTCAAATTGAAGCCCAATAAAGTTTTTTGTAATATTTTATGTGCGATTATTTATTACAAACAAAAAACGAAAACTATTCTCACATAAATACTTAAATGAAACGTTAAAGAATGTATTAAAAACCGAAACGTTATGTAAATCAATTTCTAATATCGTGGGAAGTTTCTCTTCAACCGATAATACAGATAGTTACGTCAACCTTTCCTCCGTAAATTATTTTAAATCTATTTTAATTTTGAGAAGGATCGTTTTCCACTAACAACGGACACGGCAAGGATTAAAAGATTTCTTATTAATGTAAAAACATTGGTAAATTTTCAATTAAATTATTTTTGTGAATATTATTGAAAAGTTTCGGTGGTGACATTTTCTTTTTCAAAATATATACTCGTTTTGCCCATATTCTACAAAATTGTACTTATTATTCGATGTAACCACCAAATTATATCGCAAATCTTGCAATTATTTTTCCTGTCAGATTCGGTATCGATCACATACAAATTCTGCATAGCAATCATTGGATTTGCGCTTATTATGACACAAAACGTATTCTTGTATATTAATTCTATAAATTATGATAAAATAACTATGGAATTAAAAGTATTCTTACGGAGATTGTATTTTCATATTAATACCGACATCTCTGAACTTTCCAAGAGTACAGCAATAACCAAATAGAGTCGAGTGCGATGTATATAGAATCATAGAATCTCTTTTGCTATCTCCTTAGTAGGCCTATTTGGTGTCAAACCCGATACGATTCGATACGTTTTTTTACAGATCACTGTTCCTTTAATTAAAGTGTATAATGTGATAATAATTCCTTCAAACTGTTATAATGAAATAAACTTTGGAATGATTAGTAATAAAATAAATCTGTAATGCACCGCCAAGTATGAGTTTGAAAACCGAAATATTGTTTTATTAAAAATGATATTGGCACCGATACCAAAACTGTATATAATGAAAATTCTTGACACCACTATTACAGCTTTTGATGACAGAACGATTACTTAACGTCCCCGAATCACGACTTTTCGTAGCGAAATAATTACGAATGTAAAAGGTAGTGATTGAATAAAGGTTTCGAACTTTATTGTGTTACGTGTCAGATAAAACTATAATAATTTGAAAATGATTGATCTACGCTTGCTTGACTGCAGTTTCTGTACCTGTAAGGTTTACAGGAATGTTTTTGGAAATAATTCGTTTAAATAGAAAATATTTCATAATTCTAAACATTATTTTAAAAAGCTTTATTTCAATTGTGAAATAACAAAATTTATAGGACTATTGTTTTTATTTTGTCAAAGATGTTATCATTCGATATGTCAAATATTATCAGTCGATGTTTTCAATCTTTACATGTAATAAACAGAAACATTTTTATATTTCAATGTTGAAAAGACTTGAACTTTGTTCGTATTGTCTTGATTTTCTAATGTAAAAACATTTTTACAAATTTTTATATTTATTTTTGTAAATTATATTATGATGGTAATAAGGAAAGGATTAAAATTAATATTAGTTATTTAAATTCTTTAAAATAGTTTTTAAATACATTAGTAATAAATTAATATTCAAATAACTAAATTATATTTTAAAATAATACATAAGATAAAATATTCATCGAATAAAATGAATATTATCTAATATTTGTAATCTAAATCATGAGGAGGTTTAATAGGTAAGTATTAACTTATTTTTCTGGCTGTGTGAGGAATTGATATTATGAGAACCGAGGTAGAAAAGGGATCTCTATGCCCCGCTTACCGGCACGATCTGGTGAAGACTGTCACTGTGTCAAGGGATGGCTTTAGGTTAATTGTAAGTTATTACTAATTAATTAAATTAACTTATCCCCTAAGAATGTCACAATGTCTTTACACTTTGATGATTATAAATCAAAGGGGTGGAGTCTTACCTCGAGTGTGATCAAAATTTAATGAAAATTTTACTCGTTATTATCATTTATAATTATTTTAAACTTACCCCCACCCCGAAAAATAACATCTTGATTTTTTATTACAGTTAATATTTCAAAATAAATATTTTAAAGTGAAATTTCATAACAGATTTTCTCAAATAGTTTTTAACTTTGTGAATTATAAGTGCCGTAGAAGTCGTGCAACAGTCCATGCCAGCTTTTACAACAAATGTAGGAATAATATAGCTGTTAAAATTAAAGTTACCATTTAAAGTTTTTAGTTACTATTAGTAATTTTGCTATTAATTATTTTTCTTTCTTTAAAACAAAGTTTCATTTTCTTTTGTGGGCAATTTAATTTAAAATAATGATAAATATATAAAATTAATCATAAACACATATCGTATTACTATTGTGCTTTTTATATTCGTTATTTTTATATAGTGATTTTTCTACATTTCAATTTATAATTTACTTACAAATAGAAGAAATAATGTAATCAGATTTTTAATATAATTATCCCCATTTAATAATTTATTAAATAAAATTTTGTTAGATTATTTTAAAATAAATCACATTCAATGAGTCTTTGTTGTCATCATTTAAACAGTTTAATCATTATTTCACATTAAACTACATTTATATAATACAATGTAATGAAGCAAAATCGGTGACTTTTCTAAATTTTCGTGAAAATTAGATGATTATTTTAAAACAATTTTATTTTCTTAAGGTTGATTGTAACCTTTTTTCTTTTGGTTATGTACGCCATCTCCAGCATAAGGCGTTAAAGATTTCACACTTTTTTTACGGAAAAATCTTTTTCCAAAAATTCTCTGAAACGTACGTAGATATAACCAAAACAGTTTTTAACGCCTTATGCTGGAGATGACGTGCATAACCAAAAAGGTTACAATCAACCTTAAGAATTAAAAAATTACATTTTACAGTAAAAAAAAGTTACTCGTGCTATTTCTATATATATTTATTAAATTAGAATAAATGTACCTAGTACTATTAAAATTTAAAAAAGCAATTCATCTTAATTAAAATTTAATTCTTAAATAAAGAATAAAATAAAGTAAACTATTATATAGGGTGAATGAGGGCGAGATGATGGGAAATAAGCTGTGATTGTAAAAAATAAATTTTATTTGAAAAACTGACCGAACTGGTGGTTTATTATCATACCGAACAACATAATAACGAGCAAAATCACAGTGTTCTTCCGAAAAACAGATTCGCAAAAATAAAATATAATTTTTTGCTAATTCGCCATCTCACTCTTAGAGGTTGATAAACAGTATATTGATAAGACCTCTACCAGAGTCTACTCTGTTATTTCTGACCGATACAGGTTAGACCAGTGTTTCCCAACGTGGGGCGCACGCCCCACAAGGGGGCAATTTGATTCTTAAGGAGGGCAATTCGAAACTCGTCCAGAGTTTAAGTTAACCGTATAGCCGCTGTATGCTATATTTATTGTAAATATTGATTTAAGTTAGTTTTAATTTTCTTTGTTTCCCTTTCCTTCTAGAACTTTCCTTTATAACCCTTTTCCCTTGGGGTGGGATTAACAATTCTGGGAACCACTGAGAACAAAGAGATGAACGAGGCCCTGAGGCCGGTGAAAGAGGAGAAAGAACATTCTTTGCCCAGACCTCGAGGTGGGCAGACGTGAGTTGTGGTGTTCCAGGTCGCGTTTGGCAATGACTGGAAAGTGCAAAAGACTGATGAAAGGATGGGTTTTATCGTGGTTACGATAAAACAGTGCGGCAATTAAGTGCAAGAAAAAACTTCAACGAACACGACAACGAGAGACCTTCCAAAAGAGTTCAACATATATGTTGGGGGGGCATAAGAATTTTAGAAAGGCTTAGGTGGGGCATAGCACAAAAAAGGTTGGGAAACACTGGGTTAGACTCATTGTTCAAGCTTCTACAGTATTATATACAAGAAAAAGTTGTCTTCTAATCTTAATTAATGTAAGATTTTCGAGGCTACGGTAAACATAAGCATAGTAAAACATTCTACAAATCATAAATAAAAGCATTTGATTTTTTCCGCTTATTTTTACAGCAATTGAGCTTAAACAGCACACATAGTAAGTACGGCTTTCGACTACCACAATATATTTTAGTACGAAGCACTACTATTTAGTTTATACAGTAATTACACGAGTTCGCTATTCACCATCTCGCCCTCATTTACCTTCAAAAAAATATATCAAAAACAGAATAATATGCTTATGATTTATTCAAAGTAAATTATTTATATAATTTACTTTATTATTTGAAGTTCAGTTATGCATAAAAGAAGGAAATCGAAGGCCGGATGACCGAGGCGGTTAAGGCATCATTCTACTACTATGGAGTTTACGGAATTAAATCCGAGTGAATAACCCAAAAACCTTTTCTTGGCTCGTCTGTCCCGTCCTCCTCACTCGGCCACCCTTTTTGTGAGCATAGCTAACAAAAAGCCCAGCATCTATAAAATTCAAAAAGCTAATAGATCAAAAATGAAGAAATGAAGTACATTCGTTTAAAACGAATAAAATAATAGCAAAATTACAAATAATTTTTCAGGTTTTGCTAACTGCATCAATTTTGTATTTATCAATAAAATCGATACAATTGAAGATTATAATCTATATATATAATCGAGACGAGTTGATAATAATAATAATCAGCGCAGAGCCCAAACGGTAAGCAGTTGAAAGTTGAAATTTGGTACACAGTTAGGGTACGTCACGACGACGCACACTAAGAAGGGATTTTTCGAAATTCCTCCCCAAGGGGAAGAGGGACAATTTTAAGGCTTCTAAATACATTACGGAGACGAGTTGGTAATAATAAAAATCAGCGCAGAGCCCAAACGGTTAGGAGTAGAAACTTGAAATTTGGTACACAGTTAGGGTACGTCACGAGAATGCACACTAAGAAGGGTTTTTCGAAATTCCTCTCCACGGGAGAGAGACTGGATTAAGGCTTAACACTTCCATCAACAATAGAAGTGTGGGAACGCCGGGAGGTAGGACGGAGTCGTACCTCCTTTTTTTCGGCGAACAGGTCGGCAAGACCCACCCCACTGTCGCGGATGGCTAAAATTTAATGATATCCCGACTTGTCGGGATTGGGTACGTATTGGTCGAGTGGAGGAAGCGTGTGAATTCGTCGATAAGTTTAAAGCGATATTCAAATAAACGGAACCATGATGAAAACAATTAACGATTTATTTAAACAGACAAACTGAATACAGAGAATAGCTCTACTCTAACGCGTCCGGTTCCTAACCTCGGGAGAGAGCGAGAGTTTACAAGTTTCGGGGTCATACCTCTTCCTAGGATGTATCGGTTGGAGTAATCGTATGGATAAGCAGGAGGATCGGTCGTTCTCCGGTCGTTGAAGTTGGCAGGAGGATCGGTCGTGGCGGCTCGTCGTCGGCGGGCTTCGGAGTCCTCGGGTTTCGGCCCTCGATTCTCGATTCGGATCAGACGGGACGTGCGTCTTATTCGGACCTTCAGCGACCCCGTTATCAGCCTTTTCCACCCTTATATACTACAGGTCACGTTACCTTCGATCACCAATCGCGATAGATGGTGAATCGCTGATGATTCGATCTCCGTGACTAAGAGTTTGGATCCGGAGAGAAAGGAAATGCTTTCCGGCGGCGGAAGACTGAACATCCTTTTAATTTCGACCTTTTCTAGAATTTCCCACGAGGGCGTTTGAACAAAAAAAAAACTAAATTGATTCAACTAAAATAAACAGTATAGGCATGCATTAAGTGATTTTTAATATTAATTTATTTATATAAATTATAGATATGCGAATATCACTTTTCTCGAATTCAAATATTCGAATACTCTGAATAGTTAGTAAACTCAATTATCTTATTAAATAACGTTATAAATAAGTTATATATTTATTATTTAAGCTTGCTTTGTTTATTTCTATATATTAATAAATTGATAAAGTAAAAAAAAGTTAAAAGAAAAAGAATTCACTAAATTCTAAGAAATGAAACTTTGGACTTTGAGTTTTACAGTACTTTCTTTTTATTAAGAATGGATTGTTCTGGATCCAGCTGCCTGATGCCCCTTTCTACCTCTTCCCACAAATGTTCAATTTGATTGAGATCCAGTGATTGTGGAGGCGAACTAAGCAAGGTGAAGTCTCCGTCATGCTCTTTAAACCATCTTCGAAGAATCTGAGCTTTATAGCATGAAGCATTGTTCTGCTGGAAGTATCCATCTCCAATGGAATAGGCTATTAACATAACTGGATGTATTTGGCAATGACAATATTTAAATGCCTTTGTGTATTCAGATGTTGTTCCACACGAAGCAGAAAACCCAAACAATGTCAGGAGAACATCCCTAAACTACAACATTGCTTCCATCAGCTTGAAGTGTTGTGGCAATGCACATAGAGACCATACAATCATGCTGTTTTCTCCATATTCGCACTCTGCCTCGCACTCTGCGTGGTGAAGTTAAAAACTATCGGACCGCATTACCCTTTTCAAGTCATTTACTGTCCAATCTTTGTGATCATGTACGAATTGGAGTCATTTGATCTTGTTAGCTGCAGACAAAAAAGGCACTCGAACAGGCCTTCGGCTTTCATATCCAAGATGATGTAATGTACGGCGAACAGTTCGTTCAGAGGTCATCGGAAATATTTCCTGACTGACTTGTAAGATCAATTGTAATCTGACGTACTGCTGCACTTCTGTTACACTGATTAAGCCTGGCAACTCTTCTTTCAGCTCAAGCATCCAGCAGCCAAAGACAACCACTTGCCATACGTTAGACCCGCTTTTTCTATTGGTAGTACACTCTTTGTACACATGAACAAAAGCTCCTTGGTTCTTGGCAGTCTCACCATAAAAGGCAACACATGTTGCTGCAGTGTCGTTAACATACCGTTGGGCTGTCATGGTCGCGTAAATTTCTACTAATGGTGATCGTATGTGATGACACCCCAGACCATAACATCACTTGTAGGGGCGACAACCGAAGCAGTTTTGCTGATACTCGCTCCGCTACTTCTAGCACCCATAATCATTCCATGTTCAAAGTCTGTTAAATCACGTTTTTCGTCCATACCTTCACTTGCAATTCCCTACAATTGTGTGTACAATCATCCAGCAATCCATTTTTATACCAATCTCGTTCTCTGATGACAGAAGAGTACCATCATTGCTGATTTGCGTAAACTTTGCAGGTGGGTTCTACGTTCAGGTATCGACGCATCTCAGTATGCTAATGAGATGGAGCCCCACCCTGCTGGAAGACAAAGTCATCGTAAATGCCTTCTGCTGCATATCCATCATTTTGGCAATGCACGTCATACTGCCATCTAGTGTGTCGCAAGGTAATCTTCTCACGTGTTTCAAATTTGAAAAGTTTTTCTTTAGTTTCGTTTCTGGCGTGGGCAACCTACCCGATACTTTGGAAGTAACTGCAGTTTAAAATTCGATGTAATAACCTTTGTTTTTGGCATTTTCAAATAGAACAAACCATTATGTGAAAATTCAAAAATAACTCTTCGATAAAACATTTCAATAAACAGTTACAAATTTTGATAATTTTAATACTCGTATTTCGGGGTCCCATAAACTCTGGCAACTGTTCGAAAAGGATGACACTTAATACTGAAATGTTCCTCTTTTAGATTCTCCAATACTGGTTAACAAAAATAAACATGGTTTGTTGACCAAAAATGGTTAGCGAGCCATTTTTATTTAAAATATTTAAGCCGTGTCGTGAAAAAATAATCAGTAAAAAATTATTAACGCGCATAAAATTAATAAATATTTTTTTGTAAATTATGAGAAATAGTATGTACTGTATGTACAGTACAGTATATTCAGTGAAAAATTCTTCCGAACTACTTGTTAATACAGTAGAGCATCGATTATCCGACTTAATTGGGGACTGGGGTTGGTCGGATAACCGAAAAGTATGAAAAAATACATTATTAGTATAGTGTATTAGGCCTGGTTTAAATACTAGCCTCCCTTTCGTGGTCGAGCCAGTGCTGCCAGCTAAAACATGCAAAATTTAACAAAAATAATATTAAAGTAGCCAAGACATAACCAAATATTGTAGCGCCATATCACTAGCGGACATTTGAATTTGCCGACTAGAACGCGGTCGGTTAATCGGGGGTCGGATAATCGATGCTCTACTGTACTTCATAACGAAGCGTTTATCATGTTAGTTGCGAAATGGGTTCTCTTTTGAACATATTATAGTTACAAACATACAAATAACTAGAATTTTGTGTTGTCTTGATAATTGTAAAATTTATTGTGATTTCATATTGTTAAGTGCATATTTCAATTTATAATTAAACGTGTATTAATTTTTATAAATTTCGTTTAATTGAATGCTTCTATTTGTTTTACATAACAAAAATCAATTGAAATGTGAATTTAATTTGTAAAATTTTCTTATCGTTCATTACTTAAGTTAACATTCTTGAATTGATTAAAATGAATGTGGAGCACTTTAATACTAATCAACTTTGCTTCTCACAAATTAACATTGTTCAAAACGGTTGCTAATTATTCTTTGTGAATCGCAACATTTTCCCTTGCCTGAGTCGCAAAGGTCTCTCAGAATCCTGTTCTTATTATAAAATTATTCAATTTTATCAATCGCATAAAAAAACTACAATTTCTACGTTAAATTCTGCGCTTTGTTTTCTATCTAGTAGTATAAAGTACTTATGTATTGACAAAATTCCCTTTATAATATTTATTTTTACGTAATTTGATGGAAAAAATGCAATTAATAAACGTAGCATATTTCAACTCGGCTGTAAATTATCTCACGTTTCACTGATCGTCATCTGGTTTGTTCGTAAATAGGGAAGAAACATGACTCATTCACGTGAAGTTAGTAGAAATTTAATGCTACTGCAAAAAGATTTGTTAATAGACCTCTCGTTACCCCTACTGCGAGAGACAATAAACGTTAATTGTTTTATGACTCTATTGATAAATGCTTTTTTCTGGGTTATAACTCGACTAATTAACAAACGTTTCATTTCGTTTTACTTATAAGAATGTTGTCTTAAAGATTTAACAGTTGGCTTTGTTAGATTTTTAAACATAAATTTTATTTTTAATTTTTTTATGTGATTCAGTCGTGTGGTAGGCAGAATTCGATCACCTGATATTAAAAATTAACATCGCTCAAAATATTATAGAAACCATCAAAATTCTTTGTTGATAGTTTAGACATAAATATTTTCTTTGTATGAAATGAAGCAATAAAAAAAAATAATGGGTTGACCATAAAAATTTGGCAATTTACGAAGTGTTGTCGATTCTGTAATTTGTTTTCTTAACTTTTCCATATTTTTTATTTTTAGATATATAGTGCATTCATTATATACGGTATTCAACATAATGCTGGAAATTCGAGAAATTTGGTGTGGATCAACGTCCACGTGAATTCAATTACACCTGTCAATACTACTGGTTACTGTTAAAACATGAATATCTACGTTACCCAAATTATCACACGAGCAGAATACATATTCATGCGTCACTATTCATTTAATTTCATTAGATTAAGAAGTACTTCAACGCAACGTTTATTCGTATAAATTTCTGCTGTGAAGTTTGACATCAGCATTCCGAGCAGCCTTAGTTACTCACCACTTAATGGAAAATGTTTACTTAATCATACCACCATGATCTTTCTCAAATTAATACAATACATTTTATGTTTCTGTTTTTACCTAAATAAAGCAATAGATTCAACACATTTATTGCTTTGTGTTTTAGCGTAATTGACAAAAAAACTGTTTGAAAAAATTGTACTTAAAAACACTTCAAATTTCTGTCGGGTGTTCTTAGTCTGTGGTAAAAATTTTCTTTAGAACTTCGAGAAAATTTTCACACGTTAAGCCACAAAGCCACGTCAAGGCGACACCCATTTTGTGGTAGTTTTTTGATTTCCAGAAACTGACCCCGATTGCTCGACAGAATAACAATCGAGGAATAAAACTGGACATTCGTTGCTATTCAATTCATTCGGTAAACTAAAATACACTACGAAAATTTAATTTTTATGCCATTTTCCTCAAACTTTCCTATTGAAGGACATGAAGTTTAAATACAGATTTTTCATTTACAAATAAATATAGCAACGAATAAAAAATTATGTTCAAAATATAAATAACCACAAATTATAAAAATTGCATATAAAACATATACTAAAAACTTATTATATTGTAACAAAGACGCGTTGCTTAAGCCTTTTGCAACCTATTTTTGTGTAGTGAAACTGTTTTTATACAGAGAAATAAATTAGAACGAAAAATATTAGCGCCAAATATTTAAGATACGATGTTAACTACTATTATGAGACTATTTTTAAAAGAGAAATAAGCTTGTGTATCGGTCAAATGTTTCATGTAATCATAGCGCCAAATATTTAAGATACATGTTATCTACCTATTATGAGAATATTTTTAAAAGAGAAATAAGCTTGTGTATCGGTCAAATGTTTCATGTAATCATAGCGCCAAATATTTAAGATACATGTTATCTACCTATTATGAGAATATTTTAAAAGAGAAATAAGCTTGTGTATCGGTCAAATGTTTCATGTAATCATAGCGCCAAATATTTAAGATACATGTTATCTACCTATTATGAGACTATTTTTAAAAGAGAAATAAGCTTGTGTATCGGTCAAATGTTTCATGTAATCATAGCGCCAAATATTTAAGATATATGTTATGTATTAATATAGTTGTTAAAAAGTATATCGAGTGAATGTTATATGAAATTAGAATATTAAAAATTACTAAAATTCCAGCTTATATATCAATTAGAATTAGAAAGAACCCGGTTATTACTTATTGAAATCATTAAATTAAATATTATGATATTAAATTAAAAGAAGGTGTAAAAATCATGCTACTTATCGTGATTTTACTGTCTGGCGTCGGGAAGAAAATTGTTCAAGTTAAATTTTAATTTGAACGTCGATACCTGAAAGTAATATTTTTGTAAAAATTTGAAAAAAGTTTAATAAGAGGAAAGATGAGAACTTACCTAATTGATTCTGCTTATATTATAAATCATTTGATGACACTGACCCTGGCGATAGTGTTGTTTAACTGTTTTATTCGATTTCGGCACTGAAATTAGATTTAACTGAATAAAACATTGCTTATTCATTGTTACAGAAGACGCTTTCTTTTGTTTTTTGTACTTCGTATTGTTAATCAAACACGAAATATAGCTTAGAAATCTTGGAATTAAAGTACTTTGCGTAGAAAATTATAATGTACATAAAATATATTAAAAGAACTAAGATTATTTATTGAACTGATTCCTGTTCAAACTATTGCACATTTACCGCATTTTCATTTTAATAATTTGAGAGTTATTATCAGAATTTGAACGAAAATAAGCTCGAATATAACAAAAATCTGTATATAAATCAATCTCGCTAATTCAGCAATAATTTGTATAATTATCTAAACTTGACCCGAAACATCGACCCGAATATGTTTCGGGTCGATGTTCTATTAGAATTTATACTCAATATTAATTATATAAACAAAAACAAAGGATTACTTACTTCCGTGAGACCTTCCGAAACGGAATTCAGCTGAAAAGTCTCTGAAAAGAAACAATAATAGAAATCATCTAAAAACAATATGAAAAAGAACAATTGTAAAGTATTGTTCGTTGAGTATTACGTCGCATCACGCGCGTCACTTATTACCTCGAAATTTCTACGATAAACCATTTAAGTCATTACCACAAATATTTAATAAGCTTTTAATTTCGTATAATTCAGATACCAGGGATTATCTGCGCGTGACATTTCAATCATGTTTACAGTTCGTAACGTCGTAAGGAATAGCGTAACGATAATTTTACGTCTTTTCTGTTAAAAATTTGTAGGAAATGCACCGGTCAAAGGCAAAAGCGTAATTTTGTTTCAGAATGTTACCGAAAACGAAAAAAAATTGTCGTCGTCGGACTGTTCGGAGTTCGAAAGTTTTCGGAAAATACGTCACACCGTGATTAAGGTTTGGAAATAGTAGTGTGATCGAATGTCGTTCTGCAACACACGTCGTGGTACACATATTGTCCAATAGAAAGCATAAAGAGATTGTAATTGGAAGATAGTAATAAATTTGCGAGAAAATGTTAGTGTGAGTGGTGAATTCGTGGAAAATCGTGTGCATTATAGAAAATTACAAAAATATCTATGAAATTTTGTTTCAAATATAAGTTACGTAGTTATATTATTGATCAAAATTGTAAAAAGCAAGGCCGTAACAATTTTTCCCCTCAATCCAGGGGCCAGGCAGTTTTTGAGACCCACAATCGGAAGACATTTTTATGTTCGTTGCACTTGAATAACTTATGTTTATTAGAAGAAATTGCGTAGGTTACATAAAAATTAACGAACCGACTTCACTACATTGATTCAGAGCAGCAGTTCCCATACTTTCTTTATATGCATGCCCCGTGGCAGCCATTTCCTTAAGTATTTTTCCATTTCGCATTTTTCTAGTTGTATTTCGTATTATCGACAAACGGGAGTGCTTTAGTCAATTAATTAATAGCACAACTTTTCGTAGTGACATCAACAAATTGAAAGTCGTTTCAACAGTTTCAACATTTAAGAAAAATAGCGGAAAAACAAATGTTGAATTAAAAAGTTACTTGCAATGAACAGAAACGAAGAAACTTAAACAAGCGTTCCTATTTTGAATATAGTAATTATTTTAGTTGGTTTTCATATAGTATGGAGTTTATCCGAAATAGAAATTAAAATAAAATCACGTAATTCTTCATTTTTCGTCATCAGTTTATGTTTTGAATAACATGGAGTTCAGGCATAACATGATAGTCCATGTTGTTTCATTATCACATTTTTATTGTTTTAAGGGGCTAAACAAATTGTTAAAGTCTTATTTTATCTACATATAACACTTTTTCTTAAAATTATGAATGTTTTAGTTAATGTATTTTTTTAATATTTGTAATTTTGTATTTGTAATATAGCTAAACAAATTGCTTGTCGACACATTTTCTTTTAAATATTGTTTTCATTCAAATGATAATTATGATTAGGAAAACAGGCAAAATTCAATAATAGTTGTGAATCATTGTAATTATATCATATTGTAATTTTTTAAATATCATGCACTCAAACTGATAACACGCGATCATATATATTTTTACAAAGCATGATTCTTTTAAATAATATTATTTTATTTTAAAGTAGCCAATATATAAGATAAACAGACTAATTTATTTAGATGAATTATCAATATTTTAAAGTCTTATGTCATCTACATATAACACTTTCCGTTAAAATTATGAATGTTTTTAGTTAATGTATTTTTTAAAAATTTAAATGTGTTTGTACGCAACAGAATATATTGTACTGTACATGTTGCGTGTATTGAATAAAGTGGGTGATCTTAGCGAAAAATCTGTCTCAAGTAGAATGACTCTACTGTAATTTCAAGAATCAAAACCGGAACAAATTCAGAAAATAATTTAACCTATCCGGAACAGTTTACATTTTATTTTTTTATTGTTTAAATTCATATAATATTCAGCAGGTCGAAAAACCCCAGGAATTTTTTGGGGATGGTCTGTTCAGATGTGTCATACCTCACCATCCAGCCGCTCCATTGTGGGCCTAGCTGAACACAATGCTAAATTAAAATAAAAATTAAAATTGCTAAAAAAAAGATTCTCTTAGTGTCCATAGGGTGAAAAAAATTTAAAAAATATATATATGTAATTAATTAAAGCTAGCTATTGTAGTAGTTGTAATATTAGATAGACGAATAATTAAGTTTTCAAATAAACTGATACAAATTTTATTATTTATTATGTTTTTTTCAATTTATGATAACTTTACACTTCGAACTTCTCTATTTTATTACTAAACGCATAAATTTTAGAAATATATCGCTAGGATGAAGTATTTAATGTTTCACGCCTGAGATGCTACGTCCTTGGACAATTGTATAATCAGCGTTCCGTGTAGTAACGTCAATAGAATTAAGCATAACTATCCGGAACAGGAATCCTTCTCTATTAATCTATAATTTCTGTTTTCTGTATAAATATGTTTGCTTCTATTTTCTCTGAAAAAGTTTTAACGCCTGAACTAACTATTTAGCATATTTTAATTCGATATTTCTCGACATTTTATAATATTGCCGTAAATATTAATTAAACGCGTACTTTTTTTAGAGGCCTATCTCCACTACAATTAAATTTCTTGTGTTTATTTCTTGTGTCTATAACATTTTAGGTATATTAGAAAAAAGAGAAGGAGGGAAGCGCCTTTTAAATTGATCAAATATAAATTTCCAATTTTTAAATAAATTTTTCGTGATCTACCGCAATACTTCCGCGAATTACAGGTGGTTCGGTTGATAAATACAAAATAAAGTTAGTATCAGAAGAGAATAATAAACCGAATTATTATTTATATTTTATACGTGTTTAGTTAAAATGCATTATTTTATTTTATATCATTGAACTTAATTAGTTTATAATTTATATATTTGAATATAGTATTTACTTCAAAAGAAATTTTCGCATAATTTTTAAATTAAATGTTATTGGGGTTAAAGGTTATCTTTAATTTTCTTCCTGAATTTTTAAAAAATTTCTTAATATTTTATTCAAAGCTTTATACAGTAATTTTTATCAGCTTCTGCACAAGATAAGATTATTCTAATTATCAATTTCCAATGTCTATGCATTAATCTGTGTAGCAATTATTTTTTTAAAAAATTGAATAGAAAAAAGGAAATTAATATTTTTTAAAAAATAAAATATATTTTTACGAATTATAAAATCACTATTATTAAAAATATATATATATATATATATATATATATATATATATAATTTTTCAGATTATTATTATTATTGTATATAATTTTAATTTTGTTGTATTTTAAATCCTTTAAATTATACATAGAAATTATTAATTTATAATAATATTGAATGGATTTTTAAATAAATAAATAAATATATTAAAAAAAAAAAATTACAAACATGTTTCATTCTAAACACTGTAATCGTAATTTGATAAAATCCATTCACTGAATCGTGATCTCGGGTTATCACGTTACTCGCCGAGAACGTGCGAAGTATGGAACAAGATGGCTGTCGACTTGGGTAGTGTGCGGGTAGAAGAGCGTTTAAAGATTAAAATCGGTGAGTTAATTAAGTTTTATTCGATTCATTTCCATTCAGTTATAAATAGAAAATTAACGTGTAATTTTTTAAACGTATAAAAATGGAAATAATGGCTTTCGTGAATCCATTTTAAGCCACTTCCGATGTTGTTTATGCGTCATGAATGAATGCAAACAGGCAAAATATTTCAAAATAATAATAAATAGAAAAAACCTAAACAAAGTTTTTATTATTTTTTTTAATCATTTTCTTCACGTTACAAATACGAGAAGAAATCGATGATGATATTAATGTATATGATTTAAATTTCCTAGAAGAATGATTTATCTTCCTCTTTTACATACTTTCATTACATTCTTATGAGATCTTGTGGTTTTAAATCCGTATAAAACTTTATATAAAAATATTAACTTATGTATGCAATCAGAAACATGTTCATATCATTAAACTTTAAAAGACAGATTACATGCAGCTATCTCATCATTGTGAAAAAGATTACTCATTGATATGAATAAAATCACCTAAATTCGTGAGTTGGTGACCTTCGTTCTGACCTTAAATATAATTTACTATACACAAATAACCACTAGATGAATATATTTTGAGTCTTCTTAATGAATTCTCTTATTATTACTATTACTTTTTAAATTGATTTATGTGAATTTTTACATAATTAAAACAAATTAGCATGTTCAGATGATAAATTTTTAATTATTTATAAGAAATTTCTAAATATTTTTACTTAGAATAACATGTTACTTTGAATCAAATGTTGTTTATCAGTAATTCTTTGAAATAAAATGAATGATTTCTTATCAGTTTTTAATCGTTCTTTGATAATATGTGATTTATAAATTTAAATGATTCGTTTGGTTATTACGTATAATTTCGCATAATGTAATTATTCGAAGAATAATTTAAGATTTTAATTAAAACAGATCTATATTTTATTGGCTTACATTGAGAACCTATCCTATGTATTGAATGTATACAAATTATAACTTAAAAATCATATGTAAAGATTTATAAATAATAGATTCAAAGTATTAGGGAAGTGCTTTGAATCCTTATGATTGAAATAGTGACCTATTAGGTTATAAATAAAAGTCTGCCTGATTCTTATTTCATGTTTTTGAAAATAAATTAATTTATGGATCGTCGATGTGGTTAATTTTAACTATAAAATATTTTTTGAAAAATAAGATGAAACATTTGAAAATATTTGTTTGATAATCAATATAAATTTTCATTGTTTCCAGTTATTAGAAAATAATTCAGTTATTAATAATTATAAGTTACAATAATAATAATTTATTATAACATTATAATTCAAGAAAATGAACTAATTTTAAAACAGTTTTTAAAAAGTTACTATATACAGTAACAAAATTAATACTTGTATTTATGAAAAGTATTTTTGCCTTTTTAAGCTTTTTCAATTTAATAGAATAAGATGGTTTAAAATTACTTTTATTTCTAACTTTACTAAAATATTAACAGTTTTATTGTTAATGAAAACTATCATGTTAAAACTATGTATTAAAACCACATATGTTTTTTTTTTCATATTTAAATTAGCAAATAACATAATAATAATAATAATAAATATATAAATAAATAAATATAAAAAATACAAACATGAAGAATATTGATAGTAAAGAAGAAATATATTAATATAGAAAAAAGACTCCTGCTACAGAAAGTTCCATATATCAAATTACAAATGGAAGATTATTTTTCAGAGGATTTGTAACAAAAATTTGAAATGCTTGAGTATGTATTCTAGTGAAATGAAATGAAAGTAATTTATAAATTAAAAGAAAACTGAAAGATAAATGCTTATTAAAAACTAATATAAATGTTATATTTAGAAGTTCTATGTACTAATTAACACAATTTGAGATTTGCTGAAAATAATGAGTAATAATCCTTAAGTAGTTAGAGTCATGTAAAGTCTTAAGACAAAACAATGCTAAAAATAAACTCATTAATGCAAGTGCCTTTATTAATAGTTTTTTTTTTTTTTTTTGAGCATACATTCCAGAACAACTTTTCAAATTTAATTCATGTTTGTAATTCAGCAATGGTACATTATAATAAAAATTGTGTTAAGAAATATTATTATTAATATAAAATTACTGAAGAAAAAATTAACCTATCATCAAAATAACATCAAAAATATATCAAGTAATGTGTATAATACTGTATTCACTGGGAGTTGTCAATTATTTTTTTATCATCTTTATGAGCAACAAGGAACTCTCTTGATTATAGCATTTTATGATGCTGATTACATCTCAATCAGAGTTTATGATTGAGGTCTAAGTGAACTTGAGCAATTTTGGTGGATCTTTTGTTTGTTGTTATCTCTCTCTCTCTCTCTCTCTCTCTCTTTTTTTTTTTGTTTTTCTTTTTTTTGTTCTTTTATCAAATTGCTAAAATCGAGCAGTTATACCTGTATAATTGTATGTTATTAAACTTGATAAATCTTTATATATACATATGACTTTCATTTTTGATCAAGAATTGCTATCCTGATGTGTGTAAGAAATAATAGCAAACTAAAACATTGGTTGAGTAATCTGTAGATTAATCCTCTTTGAAAAACAAGTATTCATCTAGTGTATCTAAAAGTATATTTTAAGTATCAAGACTGAGAAAGGAAATTTCTTTTATCTGCTTCTGTGGTATGGAATACAGAATGGTGTTAATCATGGGCATTTACTATTTGTTATAGACAAATAATCAAGCTATATTAAATGTGGTGTACATCACTGAAATGTTATTTCGTTTATGCTTTATTTTTTGCTGACTTGATACAATTATATAAAAACAATAACAATCTTTAATAAGTAGTATCCATTAAATTTATAAGTAAAAAAAAAAAAGAGTTAAGCCAGGAACACACATGCATAAAATTTTGCGTAAAATCTAGTGTAAAACAGAAAGCGTAAATTTTGGCTGAAACAGAACTGAAAAGAGTAGAGCATGTCTCTACTTTTTATGCTGTAGAATTTTTATGCCAAAATTCCTCCAATAAAGAGAAGTCTTTTCTGTGACATCAAAGTAGACACATGGTTTTTATTCTAACAATGGTGGCAATGAGTGTTAACCCTATAATTGTGAGGGTCTTGAAAAAATGAAAAATAAACTAAATAGAGGGGTTTATTGAATCCGTTCGACCACACCAGTGTCATGTATAAAGACACTGTATTTAAACAATGTTTATGGATGGCTGTAGGTGCAAAATTTCAAATAACAGGTAGGTCTAATAGAATTGATATATAGGCCTAGTATTTAGATCACACATTCTTTATTTAAATTCAGAATACAAGTATTAATTTAAATTTTCTATATTATAGCAGAGGAAGCGGAGAAAAAATGGAAGGTACAAAGGGATAGATATTATGAGAGGAAAAAATTAATAAAATTAGCACTGTTAGTGGCAGTGGTGTTTCCTATTCGGCCAGAATTTTTACGTATGTGTGTTCTGGCATAAAAGCGTAAAACAGAAACTGAACTGAAAGCTGATTTCTGATCCAGTTTTCTGCCATACAATTTTATGCATGTATGTTCTTGGCCTTAGAGTAAATGAAAAGTTATCTGGCAAAAGACTTCAAGACACTCATGTTTGCTTAGAAGTTTCTCATGATGCTTTTAAGGCATTTATCTGAAGAGATTGGATTAGCCTATAGTTTTTATTCATATAGCATATTTTCTTGATTCTGATGTGACATTGAATTTAATGTGCACCTGTTTTCAAAATGCCAAAACTCAGCTATAAAAAGTTAAAGCAATAGTATTAAACACATTCTTTGAAAAGCATTTTATTTTCATGTGTAGTTTTTCATGATATCTGTATTTTTGAATGTATTCATTTATTATTTCATTATCAAGTACAAGGGATCTGCAGAATAATACAAAATCACAGTATTGTCAATATTTTAATAGCTAGATTTCGTATTTGTATGCACAAGCATGAAATTTACCAAATACAGTCTTCAGGTTAGAATGTTTTCAAAACAGAAAGCAGAAATGGAATGTTTTTAAGATCATTCGAAAAAATGTATAAACAAGAATATTTTAAATTTTTTTAAAAAATAACTTTTTTAAAATCTCTAAAGAGAAATGCCAGGAAGAAAACACATGAAAACTTCTATGAGAAAGCAAAAAATGGATGGCCAACAACTAACAATCATATCGTTGTGCTAAAAGCTGATAAAAGTAGATCAATGGTATTGTTAAAAGAAGAGAGGTATAAAGCCCTTTTAAACCATTATATCAGGGATATCTGCTGTGAACAGATTCAAGATAATTACGTTGACAGATTGCATAGACGGGTCGTTAATTAATTTTAGACATACAATGTGCGCCAAAAAACTAAAGATGGACAGGGCTGCAATGACTCCTCCTGATACCCCTAAACTATTCACATTTGTAAAGACCCACAAGCCAGGGAACATCATAAGACCTATTGTTGATAAATGCAAATCACCTACTAGGCTTTTGGAAAACCGGGTATATGATTTACTCAAAGAGCATTTGAAAGCATACGGCTTCTCTTAGTAATTCTGAACAGCTTATTGCGGCAGCTCCAAGTGACGCAAAATGTGTATATAACAACACATTTACTTTATTTCTTTATACCCCTCCATTCACTTACAACCATGTTTTTGTGCACTTTTTTGTTAAGTATAGACAAAGAACCAGCACATCACAAACATATTCTAGAACTAACACATATGTTATGCTACTCCTCCTTTTTTCAATATGATTACAAAATGTATATACAGAAAATAGGTGTACCAATGGGCAGTCTCCTATCGGGGATCTTTGTGAGATGGTCATTAGACTATTAAAAAACAGTCTTACCTTCATTCCTTCCTAACATTATCCTATACAGAAGGTACATCGACAATATTTTTATAATGTGAAAAGCAAAACCTAATATAGAAAGCTTCATAGAACAAATGAATAACAACCTATATGGACTTTCCATAAAATTAGACCAAGTCAGTAATTCAAGGTCACACTTTTTAGATCTTAATATCAATGTTAATAATGGAGTTATCCATACGAATATTTATTACAAACCGTCACACTTTCCATTGTTTATACCTGCGAACTCCTACGATCCATATGTCTACAAAATAGCTGTGTTTCATACCCTAACCAAACATCCTTTTACCCACTGCATGAATTACGACGACACGTTAAAAGAGCTTGAACGTCTAGAGAACATAGCTAAAAAACATGGTTACGAAAAACGTCTTATTTGTAATTTAGCCAATGCCTGTTCCAACAAGGGTACTCGTTCTACACCCAATACCAATATATCACAAAGTGAGAACACTCACAACACACGCCACATTGTTCTAGATTATCTACAACATGAGAAGCTTATATAAAGAGATTGCCCAACACAAAGGGGGTAGATTAACATATAGACGCGTCCCCAGTATATATAACATCCTCTGAAATGGAAAAGACAACACTGACAGGCTTAGGGTACCAGGAGTATATAGGATTCCATTGAGGGAGAACAATAGATTTGAAAGTGATCTTGAATACATTGGCACCACTACGAGATCACTCAAAGTAAAGCTTGCACAACACAAATATGATATTGATAAAAGAAAATATAACACTATCCTAGCCAGGTATGCCATGGACAATGACGTTCAAGCCTATCTGGACAAAGCTTCCATTATACAACCTAAACATAACGACCATATCAGGACATTGGAAGCTCTCGAGATATACAAATCACAAAAGAGAGGTCATTGCATTAATTTCAAGGAAGAAGGACAATTATCTTATGCCTGGCAATCTTTCTACCAACAGGAGCAGTAGAATTAAAAAATTGTTTTTTTTTAGCTCAGAAAAAAGAGCAATTTCATTATGGTCTTGAACTTTCTGATGGATAGTTACCATGTAGAGTTGGTTGTATTGGTTGTACCAGTCCAAACCTGAACCCATTGTTCACAATAAAAACTTGTCAAAGGTTAAGAAGGGAAAGTTGTATGTACTTTGAGAAGAATTTAAGATGCAATTCATTGAAACTGATGGTCTTAATCTTTTGATGTGCTGTCTATGATGTAAATATTGCAATTGATGAGAAGCATCAATGAGACAGAATAAACCAGCACATCTGGTACAGCAAGCATGCGAAGAATGTTGAATTTCGCAAGTCAAAACATAAGCAAACTACTTTGATACATGCTTTTACTTTAGGATCTGAAAAGCATGGTCATCGAGTGAGTTAGGTGCAGATCTTGCCATTGCATTAATCCAATTAGGAATTTCAGTCCATTAGGTAAACAATCCTGCATTCAAATTATTCCTTGAGAACTACATGCAAAGGTCTGAAAATGAGATGCAAAACTGAATGAGAGCACCCTTAGAAAAAAATTACACAAAGCCAATTTATGAGAATTTTTTCAAAAAAATAAAAGAGATGGTTGGCAAGAATGAAGTAGGATTTGTATTAGATGAAACTTCACCCATTATCTGGTGAATGGGTGAAACCCATGCCTTTTAAGATGTTCCAACTTGAGAAGACAAATGCCTGCACAGTAATGCAGTCATTCAATGATTCATGCATGAATCTGTGGCCAGGGAACATACAATGTGAAAAACTCAGGCTTGTGGTGAACGATTAAGCATGCTATATGCTTTTGGCTGTCCAATAACTAAAGGCCATGCACTCTAACCTCAACTTATGGCATATATTGCACATGGACTACACTGTGTTTGTGAAGATATCAGAGGGTAAATGACTGCATTGCTGCTCTGAAGTAGTAGTAAAAGCCCCCAGTTGTAGTTTGTACCAAGAAGTCACTTGGCTCTACCTGTCATAATCAGGTAGGGTACTTGATAAGATGTGTAGTTTTCTTATGTGAAAACTGACAAAATCAAATGCTTCATATGTGCCCTAGATTCAATGGACACAGCAGCTATAAAGCAGGCTCAATAATTGCTCAACAGCAAAGAGCTAGATTTGGAATTTTTTGCAGTACATGGCTACAAGTATTTGATGTGAGTCAGACTTTTTTTTTTTTTTTTTGCACCTTTCATACATTTTCAGAACCTTTTTTACCCTTTATCTGATCATAATTTTGCACCTTTGTCTTTTAGTTATAATGCATAAAATTATATAAAACTATATAATTATTTGTATAATATTAATTTATAACTCTATTAAAGCTATAGATTAAACAAAAAATAAAAGTTAATTTTCACAAATTAATTTATTGTTACCAAATCAAAATTGGCAGAGAGCATTGCTGTATGATATCTTTAAATTTTTATTTCTTGGCTGAAAATGTATGAAAGTTCAAATTTGGTATATGAAAAGTGATTTTGGAGTATTAAAGTATTATATATGGAAGAATGAGTTCAAAAGTTGAGGACTGACTGCAAGATACAGTATATATGTAACTGAAATGGTATGGGAGACTTTTATATTTATTTATTTATAATAGAATTTTAACAATAATCAATGCAATCAAAAAATTTTACATATTAGTTTAAAGTTTAATGAATAAAAAACATGAAAAGTAACTCCAAATTGTTGATAAAGCAAAATACTTCTAATAATGTATGAAAAAAATGGTAATTTACTTCATATTTACATTAAAAGTAGTTATTTTCCATTTAGTTTAATAAATAAATTAAATAATTAAAAAACAATGTGTAATATTATTAGTAAATACTATTAAATAAGAAAGGTATTAGTACAGTGGTATCCACATGAGAAAAATCTAATTCCTATGTTAGACATCTCAAGACATCTCCATATTAGAATATTTTAAATTTATATATAATTTTTTTTCTTTTTTATAAAAATAAAAATATCTAACTATTCTAAGCAGACTTAGAACCAATTTACAAGAAACTTTTATGCTTAAAAAAGTTTTATTAAATATGTAAATGTATTGTTTGCTTTTTTTCTTTAATTTATTGAATTAGAAATTTTACCAATTTTGCAAATTCAAATTTATTTATTTTTAAACTTTTTTTACAAGTTTACTTTTATATAGTTCTTAAATCAGGTTATAGAATTTTTAAGAGCTAGCTTTTAAATCAGAAGTTATATGTATAAAAGAGATAGAAGTTTTTTTCTAGAGATAGAGGAGATAGAAGTTTTTTCAAAAACCAAATGGATTGTCTTTATAAAAGAAAGCTGGTTAGATTGCTATGTCATTTTGTGAGATGATATTTGAATTTCATTATTGATAAGTAAAGCAAGAATTTGCAATTTGGTGATAAATAAAAACAGATAACATTATATCATTAAAAAATAATGAAAATTTGATAAAAACATTAGAGTTCAAAAATGATAGTGATATGTAAATTTTATCATTACAAATTCTAATATAAAAATTATTTTCAATGCCATTAAAGTGTGATAATGATAAATTAGTTTATTATCTGGATATGTAAATATATTTTAAATAAAGTGTGAATTGTTAAATCCTTTTCAATAGAATAAGATAGAGAGAAACAAACAAACAAAAAAAAATATCTGTTGTAATAACTTTTTATAGTTGTTAATAATATTTATTTATTTAAAATTAACATGTAACATGGTAAAATTATGGCTATAAATTCTGTATTTGATTTTTATTATTTTTTGTTGTAAAAGTCCACAAGTTTACTGTTTGGATTATGGTAATTTGTTTGTAAATCAGAAACATATTATAGTTTATATTTTATCAAATAGAAAATTTAAATATTGTTATTTTCAGTTTAACAAATCCTATTTGACTATTTTCTTCATCTTACTTTTGTTATATTTTTGTACATACGAAATAAAAAAGTCAGTTTATGCTTATGTCATATTTTGGCTTACCCTTGCTCTGAATTGTAAAAAATCATGATTTATCTAGTGAAGGTTTGGATCATTTTCATTGTTGATATTTTATAATTAAAGGTTCTCTTTTATTTTCCTGTATATTCTATTTGGGTGGCCTTTCCTTTGCTAATTTATTTACTGTTCAATTAGTTTAATCATCAGCACATGATCAGCTTTGATTAAAAAATAAAGCAGTCTGAATCTGTTTTACATTTGTGTCTCAGAGGTAATCTCTGGTTATTCTGCAATAAAAATTAGAAACAGTAAAATTAGCATTACTTTAAAAAAAAAATTATTTTAAAGATTTTCTCAAGAAAAATTCTTGATGAATTAAAATGAAATTAAAATAAACTAAGTAATTATCAACTGATGTTCCTTAGTTAATAGATGATCTTTTGTGCCCAAGTGTTTAATTTTGTATCTAATTGAATCCAAAATATGTATGGTATTAGATTTAAATGCCTATATTAAATTTGAAACTCCTCATTGCAATGTAATTTTAAATGGTTATGATCTTGAATTATTATTTCTTTTCATAGTTGTCATCTATCTGAAACTAGACTCAGAGAGAAAATGGCAATCTAGAATTGATACCGTACAGGTCTAGGAAGTTGGTCTAAAAATCATCAGTTATTAATCATTGTCTAAACAAACCTAAATGTATAAAAAGTATCATTTTTACAATGTGGTTTTTTGTAAATTAAGATTTTAAAGGGTTTTAAACCATGGTTGAGACCGGTGTTGTAGAGTCAGGTGTTTTTGAATGGAGTCAGAGTTGGTAAAATTCTTTTGACTCCAATGACTCCAACCTTGAAGTTTACTATTGGTAAAATGTGAAGTAAGAAAAATACTTATAAACATCATCTCTAAACCTGATATATTAAAGCTAAACACCAACAAATGCCGAAATTCTATCGGGCTAGTTTAAGGCTAATTACTAAATAAATTACGTAAGCAATTTGACTTTAGAGGGAGGCGTTAGGCGCCATCTCGTATTAACATTAATAATAGAACTATTACTAAATAAATTAATACGTAATTTATTTAGTAATTAGCCTTAAATTAGCCTGATAGAATTTCGGCATTTGGCTGGTGTTTAAGAAAAATACTTTTTAATGAATTAGTATCTAAATAAATTTTCTAGAAAATGGACACTTCAATAAATATAGATTTCAAAATAATATTAATGCATGAGGGATACTTCATAGCAAAATGTTATGCATATCTCATGTGACATGCTCTATACTTTCAGGTGATAGCTTTTATTAATTTTAAGTCTACCATTGGCTGAATGGATAAAACCACTGAACACTTATAGTTAGTCATGGAATAGTACCTGGAAAGTAAACACTTAAGTTTAGCACTTCGAAGCAATGCCATATCTTTACCAAAGAGACGCTTTCAAGAAAAAATTTGACTCATTTTGGGTGTCATAATTTTTACTTGTTGCAGTATTTTTTACATCTCAAATGTTTTTTTTTTGTATGTCAATTGTTTTTTTGGTTAATTTGACTAATTAATTTTTTCACTGTTCTATTAGTTTTGAGTTATTTATGATTATTTATTACAGCTTTAATAACACAATTTGATCTTAAAACAGTCAATAGAAAAACAATGAAAAAAGTAAAACCAAGATCAGAATCTAACTGCAACAAACTAAATGAGGAAGAAAAAACTGAAAAATGTAATTAATAGGATTGTTTCAGCTTATTAGTCACTGGTTCTTGGGACACTATTGCACCCATCGGTTCAAGGTGATTGATTTTTTCCAAATTTCATATTTTAACATTCTACTATATACTTCAGTTTAGTGAACCATCAGTAGGAAATTAACTATTCCCATTGTAGCTGGAGTAGGAGAAACTATTTTACAGTTCAATTTATTACATCATTCATCAAATTGTTATTTTTTGCATTTTATTGTATTTAATTTTTCCTTGAAAATAATTAAATTTAAATCACTTTTTCATAATTAACTAATAAAAGTGGAATTCTTTTATCTGTTAAGACACAGTGTGTTTCTTTATGTACTCGAAATTTTTTACAAGGTAAATTCACATCCATTTTTTGATTCTCACCATCAATTTTAGTATGACTTTTTTTATAGAGAAATTTTAGATAAAAATATTCAAGTACCCAGTGGTTTTTTTCTTATAAAAGGAGACATAGTGTGACATTTTAGAAAAGAGTAAAGTCTGAGTTGCACATTGCAAATTTGCTGGAGTCAATGTGGATCTCTGTGATTTTTTTTTTTTTTTTTGCCTGCATAATACTGAGATTCTTAAATGTATTTACATTATAAGTAATTCACAATAAATCCACATGTCTAGTAAAGAAAAATCATGAAACTACAAGTGATAAATTTAAAGATTAGTTATCCATAGTACTGGTATTCACCTTTCCTTTGTAAATTAGTAGACTTGGCAATATGTTTGAATTCCCAATTGTAGTTAATAAATTTAATTAAGGTGCAGCATCTAATATTTTCTCATATATTAATGAAAAACTGATCAAAAAATTATATCCCCAAAATTTTCACTAAAATTAAGTAACTATTAATATTTTTGCTTCACAATTTTAAATGAATTAAAATTATGTAAGTTTATTGCTTATGCTATGTTAAACCATGCATAAAATTGAATTTTATGTAGCATTTACAAAAACTGATGTTTCAGCACAGTCACATCAAAAGAGTGTCTTATGGTCCTTTTTGCCTAGGTCTGATCTAGAGAATACCCATAAGTGTTTTAGAATGATTAGCAAAACTTTTCCTTTATAATTTGTATATGTAATTGTTCAAGGAACCTGAAAGGAAAGCTAGAACTATCTTTAATGATTAAAACCAATTTGTCTTATAATACTGCTTTACTGTTATCCTAATAAATTAGATTAATGAAATTAAACTGAATTCTATGGCTGGGTTATTTAATAATGATAAAAGTTCTTGATTTTCTTACTAACAGATCTAAATATGGGTTCAATACAAAATAATTTTCTATCTTGTTATAATAACATCACTATATATATTTCAGCTTTTTTTGACATAATATTCTTATCCAATTGCAAATTTCCATCAGAATCCACTACTAATGGAAGTCTTATAGTTAATTGAGTTGACTTATTTTTAATTGGGGATTTTAAAATAAAAGAACATTCCTGCTTATTATAATACTTGTCTACAGAATTGAGTTCAGAAACCAGGTTTTATCTTGCATAACTCTTAAATTATACTCTAATTATGCCATAGAGAACTTTTCTAGGAAAATCAAGGTTTAAAGAAATTTTAAAGCTTGGGACCAGCTCATCATTCCAATCAATATGATTATGAATGTATGCGAACTCTCTTAATTGATGCTCTGAAAGCTGTCCACTTATATGGGATTATATCAGATGAATTTCTATGAATATATAAGAAACTGAAAGAAGTTTTAAAAAAATTTGGTGTTATAAACATTTTGTACTTTGTAGAGATTCTCTCTCTCTCTCTCTCTCTCTGCATGCCATATCAGAAATCCTGACATTGACAAGCACCTGGCACAGGTTAATAAGTGGTTAGTTAAGGTGCCAAGGTGTATCCTGGGGGAAGTTACAACCTGAGTGGTTTCCCATTGCCTTCTCTGGTGCGTGATGTTATGCAAGGGGAAATGCTTTCCGGGAGGTCTTGTAAGGGAAACTGGCCCCTATTCAGGTGTTACAAATGTGGAGAAAACCCGGAAAACTCCACATGGCCAGCCTGTTCGAGCGCAGCACAAATCCATGACCGAACTCCCAGTGTTTAGCGACAGAACCGCTCAGCCACTGGTGGGCTTGTTAAGTATAGTTACTAATAATCTAGGAAATTTATCAATTCATAACTTTGCTTTCATAGTTCTGTTTAACACCAACTTGATCACTATTAACCTCTATAAATTTTTCAATTATTCCTTATCCTTCTCATTCAAATTATCATTGGATCATTCAGATATCTTAAAATGAACTTAATATTAAAATGATGGCATCAAGATTTGTGGATTTTGTCAAATTGTAAATATGTTTTGTGAATCGGTAAAGTAGATATTTCACTAAAATTAACTAACTATTAATATTTTTTCTTCACAATTTTAAATGAATAAAAATTATGTAAGTTTATTGCTTATACTGTGTTAAACCTTGCATAAAATTGAATTTTATGTAGAATTTAGAAAATTATTTTAGGTATCTTTTTCTAAGGACTTATTGAACAACCCTTGTACCATACAGTACATCAGTCAAAAGTTTGAAAAGAGTTTAGTTCAGTGGTTTCCAAAGTGGACACTACTATCTCTTGGGGCAAAAAGAAGCAAAGGGATGGCAGGGGTACTGGAAGCAGGGTCCTGACTGAATAGTAACCATAGGTGAGGGTTTGGGTCACCTGCAACCTTTCTCTTTCTTCTGTTAAAATGAGTGAGAAGAAACATTGCATTTAATGGTTTCCAGATGTGAAGAACAATATACAGTAAAGATGCAAAATGAGGTTAGTAGAAAAACTTTTCTAAGAATATTTCCAAGCCTTTCTCACACAAGGGAAAACAGATTAGGGAAGTCGCACATAAGTTTATGGAAACAAGCATGTGGTGGTTCAAAAAAGTTTGGGAATCACTAGCTTAGATTAACTACATGTTCTATATATGAAGGTCGTTCAATAAGTCCTTAGAAAATCCAATAGATGGTGCTCATAGCATCGAAAATGGCTTGTTTTTAGTAAGCATCACGACTCACTAGACGGCTGTGAGTGTCTCAGTCATATCCATCACATGGTTTCATTTTTATTGTCAATTGAAGCAAGAGACTTTTGTTTATTTATAAAAATGGAAAAAAGTGAGTTTTGAGCAGTGATTAAACACTTATATTTAAAAGGCTTAATGCTGAAAGAGATCAAAGCTGAGTTGGATGAAGTTCATGACACATCTGCTCCTGTGTTTACAACTGTTTACAATTGGGTAAATGAGTTTAAATGTGGCCGTACATCCACAAAAGATGAACGTCATTCAGGATGTCCAGTGGAAGTGATTACTCTCAAAATGATTGACAAAATCCACGATATGGTTTTGAGTGATCGACAAATCAAAGTGCGTGAAATAGTTGAGGCCACTGGCATATTGCAAGGTACAGTGTTTCCAATTTTGCACAAAAAATTGGGTGTGAAAAAAATCTAGGCAAGATGGGTACCACGTTTGCTCTCAGCAGAGAATAAACGTAATCGTGTGATCGACTCTGAGGCTATTTTGGCACTTTTTTGTTGCAATCCTGGCGAGTTTCTGCATCGATACATAACTGTGAACGAAACATGGATACACTACTATACTCCAGAGACAAAGGAACAGTCAAAACAGTGGTTTTTGAAAACAAAAGGACTCTGAAGAAGGTGAAGACTGTGAAATCAGCCAGGAAAGTGATGGCCACTGTTTTTTGGGATACACACGGAATCATCGACATCGATTACTTGGAAAAAGGAAAAATAATAACTGGAGAGTATTATGCATTGTTATTGCACCAGTTGAGCAAAGAAATCAAGGAAAAATGCCCTCATTTGAAAAAGAAAAAGATCATCTTCCATCAAGACAATGCACAGTGCACACCTGTGCAGTTTCGTTGGCCAAAATCATGGAATTAAAGCTCAAATTATTACAACATCCACTGTATTCACAGGATTTAACCCATTTTTTTTTATTTCCAAACTTAAAAAATGGCTCGGCGGACAACAGTTTACATCGAACAAGGTGGTCATCGCCCAAACAGATGCCTATTTTGAGGACCTTCCGAAATCTTACTTTTTAGATGGCTTAAAAATTTGGAGAAACGCTTGGAAACGTGTATAGAGCTTAAAGGAGATTATGTTGAAAAATAAATAAAAAAATTTAGAAAAACAAATTATTTTAGGTATCTTTTTCTAAGGACTTGCTGAACAACCCTCGTACCTTATAGTACATCAGTCAAAAATATTTAATGGTTTTAATAAAAGTATTAAAGTAACTTAATTCTTTACTGAATACTGAATACTGAAACTTAATTCATATTGCATATTTTTGTATTTGCATTGTGTATTTTGAGAATATTTTTGTATTGTTTTAAATTAACTATTAAAATTTTACAGTGAAGTGTTTCAACAGCAAATGATTATATATCTTAAATATTTAAGATTATTTAAGTTTTTATTATTAACAAAATTCTGTTAATTTTTATTATTTTGTTTAATTTTATTATAGCATGCTTTTTTTATATTATGCAGACTAATTCTTAATTATGATTCACAAATTACTGTAATCATTGTTACCTTTTTTTTTTTTTTTTTTTGGGTCAAAATGATGATATAAGTTAAATGATACTAAGCTATGAATTCAGTTGCTATTTGGGTAAATGAAAATAGGAAGCTAGCAATAGAAAATGAAGGTTATAATAATGAGAAATTATTTATTGTGACATTGTCACAATTTTAATCATATTTTAAATTTATGCACTCCACCTCAAATTAGTAACATACATAAGATATATCATGCTTAAAATATATGCTCTCCACCTCAAATTAGCAATGGCTTGCCCCTGCACAGTTGTGCCAGTCATCTATCTAATATTTCAGGAGAAATTTTTGAATTGAAATAACATGACTTCTGGTTTGCATCAGAAGTTCTTATATAGTTAATCAGTGCCTCCTTCTCCTATGGTTTCCATATCTGCTCTTGTCTTTTATCTATCTAACTCCATTCTTAAGATTAAGGAAAGATGGTCTGACAGCAACATTGGGAATTTATAGGTCTACAAATTTTTCAAATTGTAACCCAATAATATAAAAAGCAATAGCTAATATGACAAAATTTAGAAAAAAAAATTTCTAACTATGTTTAATATATTTTTTAATGAAATAGAAATTAATAAAAATATGAGATAGTTCTAAATACAGGCATATTTTTCTTTAGAGCACTTTGTTAATACAGTACTGAACCAAGTATCTGGCAAGCAAAAGACCAAAAATGGTCTGGATTTCTAGATGTTCAGTTTTCTGGACATGCTAATATATACAGTAGAATCTTATTATAATGGATCTTGGGCCACCAAAAATCATCCATTGTTCTGAGAATCTATTATATTGTAAACAACAGATTTTCCACATACCCAAGAAAATATTTATTATTCAAAAAGATTTCCAATTTCAAACCTCCTATGTACAAGAAATACCAGTACTTGAAATCATTCAGTCTCTCGAGATCTCTATTCTTTATTCTATAGAAGCATGTATGTTACAATTTTATGTATTTTCCAGTAACATATAATTTCCAGTATTTTCTAGTAACATATAATACCAGTATTTTCCAGTAACATATAATACCAGTATTTTCCAGTATAATTCCAGTAACATATAATACAAGATCATATATTATGCCATATGTGTGTACAACAAACTTGACGAAAACTTTATATACTGTAAGCACAAAGAGGCAAATTATGTATGCTCATTAGCACTTCACTTGACTTTGTGATTTGTTAAGAAACTTGCCGATCTTGGTTTGTTTTGTTGTCACTTTTCTGCCTATTGAGTACAACAACTGCTTGATATTAGCGATGTTAAGTACAGCCTGTTTGTTTATGTTGAAACTTATCAAGAAGGTCTTCACAACTTGAAGACTTGATGCCTCACTAAATTTCAGCATTACACTTGGACCAGCATCAGAATATTCACTAGATGGGACCTCCTCAATCATATCAGCCTGCTGACTCTGTACAATTCTTCAATTGCACATATCCAGATGTAACATGTGCATTATCAAACTTTATAAATTCCCAGAAACACCCAAATATTAACTAAACATTGAAAAAACACAAAGTTACAATATGGGGCTGTAAAAAATCTGTTGTTCTGAGTTGTGAATCTGCTAAAAGGAGGTAAAATTACATTGATTTGGCAGGACCTGGGAAAAAAATCCATTATTCTGAGAAATCCTATATTCCACAGTCCATTAAAATGAGATTCTGCTATACTTAAAATATAAAATAAATAATGGAAAGTAAATAATGAGTGCCACAGAGATGAAAACGAAATGGTTGCGTGGTGAACTACAACTATATGAAATTACAACCTACTAATTTCAGAACAACACTTTCAAAAGTAGCCAGTTATTTGGTAATTCTGGATTTCTGGAAAATGAATATTTGGTCCAATACTATACAGTGTTTTCCAGTTACCATATATTTGTGTTTTTGGCAATTGTCTTGATCTGAAGGGGGGGTATCAGAATATTTTTATTTATTAGTTTTACTTTTTTATTATTATCTAGACCTAGTGCTATTGTGCACTAAATAATTGATACAGCAAATATGTCCTTAGACTTTTATGTTCACTGACAAATGAAAAAAAAAGCTGCAATTTACTTTAAGATGATATTTGCTTTATAGAGGTGATCTGGAACCTAACTTGCTGTACTAATGGGATATTCCTGTAAATTGCTAGTTTTGAGATAGTTTATGACGAATATATCATAATATATTCATCATAAACCAATGATGATGATTCTATATTTAGAAAAAATATATTTTTTGCTAGACTATACATACAAATGAGTCCAAATCCTGTCCTTTCACACGCTTGTAGATTTGTTATTGCCTCTACAAGCATGTGAAAGGACAGAAGGATTTGGACTCATTTGTATGTATAATCTAGCAAGAAATATATTTTTTCTAAATGTGAATTCATCCTGGCATTTTTTAATGATGATTCTATACGTTTAAAATATCAAAAGTTCTTAACTGCACAACACAACCAGGATGAATATATAAAAAAGGAGTGACTTACATTAACCAATTAACCGAAGTGCATATGATCGATATTTGCAAACGTTTTTGCAGTCTCTTCTGGGCTCTTTCTCAGACTTCTTTTTTTGTTCCTTACCACTCTGCACCCGGAACACCTCAAATGGTTGGAGGCTATTGAAATTTTTAAGGCTGGATGCAGAACCACCTGCATTAATTTTAAGATGTGCCTTTCGATGGCATGGCATGTCCTACTAGACAATAATATTTAATTTGAAATCCTATTTAAAGTGGAATGCATGTGCATTCGAACTCATTGTTTTGTTCAATATTATTTAAACATCTTAGAATGCATGCACATGTGGTATTCCAAATCTAATACCATTTGATATATTTTGAATGTTAACTGCCAGCTTGTTTGGAACAAAAAAAGAAGCCAAAGGAAGAGCCCAGAAGGGGCTAACAAAACATTTGCAAATCATATGCACTCTGGTTAATTGGTTAATGTGAGTTTCTCCTTTTTTATATCAAAAGTTCAGCAGTATAAGTTTAACAAAATTATTAAAGATTTTTCTCATAATTTGGATACATAATACAAACTTTGTTTATCTAATATGTGTCTTATGTCCATATTCACAATGAAGAATCAAACTCTTGATCCTTGGTTTGAATGTGGCCATTAAGGTCATACAAGTAGCTTATACGTTTATCAGATTTAACTGTAATTTTTTTTCAGAAAAATAATAAACAACTAAGAAATTAATATTTCACTCTAAAGCCTTAAACTATTTTCCAGTAACAGATAATTTGAAACAGTTTTTTGACTAACATTTTCGATCTTTAATTGGAAATCTTCTTCAGGTCTTGATTCTATATTTGTTAATGGAATGCTTAAATTGAATAGTGATGTTTTTTGAAAAATTTTAAATAATTTCTAAATGAAAGGGATTCTCAGGATATACAAAATAGAAAAAAGCAATGATAAATATATAAAATTAAAAAGTATAAAATCAAAAATGTTAGTCAAAAAAACTGTTTTGAATTATATGTTACTGGAAAATAATTTAAGGCTTTAGAGCAGAGATGTCCAACCATCGGCTCACTTAATATTTTTGTGCGTTCCACTACAACCTAAATTTTTTAGGTACATTTTCATTTATTTTGGTAAAGTATGCTGTAAAAATTATTCTTGTTTCACTGGATACACTTTGATGTTGTAATGACATAATTGGTGCTAGAAAATTGTTTTAACTAGAAAACTGTTATGCATGTGGGGTAGTACATACTGTTGTGAACAATTCTTTTCGTGCATGAAAACCATCAAAACTGCTGAAAGAAATAAGTGGAGTGATTTCCATTTAACTAACATTCTTACAATTAAGACTAATACCATAAAAGCAGATATTGACAATATTATAAAAGGAAGGCAATGTTAAAAATCGCGTTGAATTTATTTTTATTTTGTATGAGTATAATTTCTTTTTGTACTGTCAATAAATAATACAGGTTTTTTTTGTAATTATATTTATTTCTTATTAAAATTTGATATTCACATTTTGAACTTTTTAAAAATATATATATTTATATAAGATATACCTTTGTGGCATGCTGAATATACATAAATTTCTAATTTGGCCCATTAGGAAAAAAGGTTGGACAACCCTGCTTTAGAGTGTAATAAATATTTATTTCACCATCCCAGCCCAATAAGTGGTGTTTTAACAAAAAAATTAACTGACTTTTTGAAAATAAGTTGCTATTTATTACTTTTCTTAAAAATTTATTAAGGAATCAAAGTAATGAATGAATAATTGTAATAGTAAAGTATTTATTTTAATTTAAATCTAAAACTTTTTTTATAAAATTAAAGACAAGTAAAGAATATTTAGTAAAATGAGTTATAAAGAACAATACTGCTGGATTTTAATTGGGCTATAATACAGCTAACTATTTATAAATGCCAGGAGATGACAAATTTTTCTGTACATTTCTTGCGTGCGGACTTTGTTGCCTGAGTGTTGAGAATAATTTGTAAATAAAGGTGAACTCCAGAAAAGCAGTTTGTTTTTTCTTATTTTAAATAACTTTTGTTCTTTTTCATACTAACTAAATAAATTTAAAATATTTTATAATACATTTATAATTATATTATAGCTTAATTAAAATCTGGCAGTATTATTTGTTTATTATAATACTATATATTATAATTACATGTAAACTAAGCCCACTTGGTTTATATGTAATTATAAAATGAGTTATTTTTCTTATATGCACAGAATGAGTATTTCAAAGTAATTGCATTCATAACTTTTATTATATAACTTATTTTGATTTTATATAATTTATTATATTGCAAATGTAAATTGATAATTGTGACACTTGAAGTATGAAGAAATTATTTTTTGATAAAAATGATAAACATTCTTTTTTATAATGATCAGGCTTATTACAAATAGTCAGTGTGTTTATCTATATGAAAATTATATAAAATATTTTTCATTGTTTAACTATGATCTTTTAAGCTATGTATATGTATATATATATAATATCATATATATTTGTGTTTTATGTCTACTAAAGGATTCTTTTAGAAACAAACTAATAATTTAATTTATACAAAATCAAATGCATGATTTGGAATAAAGTATCTGTTAAAAACTGAATTCCAGGTAATGTAACTTCATAACTACTGCTCTCATTATTTTGTCTGCATCCTGTCATGTCATCCTTCCTCAATAATTTCCTGTCAAATTCAGAGGAAGTTACCTTGACAGTTTATTCATGTGATGAAAACAAATTTTGAAGTGAAATACAATTATTTTATTTTGAGAAATACAAATAACTGTTTGAAAAAATTGAATTATTTTTAGAAACAAAGTTTTGTTTCTGGAATTTGGTACAAAATTTTATGTATTTGTATGTTCACAAAGACACTGAAAATGGACCAAAGAGGTCCAAAAGTATTTAGTCTGTATTTGAATTATTTCCTATTACTTATTTGAGCTCAAAATTATATATAGTAGACTTCTTAACTGTTGTTTATATTTTAATGGGTATTGTTTTTAGTGTCAAAAGGGAAAGCTTCTATTGTCCTAGAAACATTGCCTTATAATAATATTTAAGTAATTAAGTCAGTTAGATGTAATAGCTATTATTTTTTAAGTACAAATTATTTGAATATTTTAATTTTTGCTAATAAATGTAAATATTTTGTAATATTTATTTTAACATATTTTTTAACGTGTAAATTCCTCGGCCATTTTTTAAAAGAAATCAATAATTTCAATTAAAGGGTAATTTAAATGAAATCTAGACTGGATCATATATCATATGATACATAATACTAGTCACTAAAGGAAAATTACAGTATACACAGCACAGTTGCAAAAGTTATGTTATCTGCTATAGGAAATTGCCTCCTGCTTTCAGACACATCTCAACATGGTATAAGTTTGTGTATATTCTCTGCATAAAAAGTGATTGCTTTGGATGGAAAGTTCTACAGGATCCATGTTACAATCCAATATGTCATCTTGTGACTTCCATATCAAATTTTCACATGGTCACAGATTCCAGTCGAAGTTTGAGCAGCTGTAACTGAATGGTTCATCCAGCAGCTTTTCTCTCATGGAGAATAGAAAGACCCTTTTAACAGTCTTTTGTATGTTGGCTAAATCATATAGGATCAGGCCAGGAGGATAGTCAGGAAGAATGGAGAGAGGGTGCTTTTATGTGCATTTGAATCTTATTTTTTTTTTAATAATAATTTTCAGTTATATTTTTAATTCACTTAAATTTCTGTTTTCATAGTTTTTACAATAATGCATCAGTAAATGTTTTAACATACCATTTTTGTTAAATTTCAGTTTTATTTTATGTACATTAGTGAAAGGTAAATAATGCATAATTCAAGTTTTCATAGCTTATTGCTGCATACATCAATAGTCAAACTTCCTGTCCAAATTCCTGCTACAAATGATGATCTGTAATACCCAGACTAAATACTGGTAATCCCAGTATTGTAAATTTATTTAAAATATATTTATGAAAAAGTTGCATTAGGAAAAATGGGAAGTAAGGACATAAGAAGTAATGGAGGAGTGACCAGTGCATAGTTTTCTTTGGTTTAGTGATAATGCATCTGTGTTCTACTGCAGTTGTGCAATTTAGTGATTTTTACTATAAAATTTTAGTGCACAATGAGTATTTTTAACAGTTTATTTCAGTAGGTACTTAGTTTACTTTAAGTGTTCTGACCTTATTCAGTAATATTTAATATAAAATGTACAATATCATTACAATAGTTTTGTTGTTGTCTACTGCATCTTAAAGAAAATACAGTTCACATACAATCAGTACAACATGCAAATACAGTTTAATGACCTCATTGACTGTTACTAAGATAATTGGCATTTGTATTGTTTAATATTGTGCTAAAATTTTTTGAAAGTGAATAAAATCAATTAATTTAAGTAAAACTGGATAGAATTAAATTGTGCATACCAATATACCTTGTTGTATGTGAAAACAGAAGGTGCATGTGATATGACTGAATGGTTTTAATTTTTAGCCAAGAACCTGCCTGACCACTCTTTTGATTTCTAGTCAAGAGTTGTCTGTAGTATCATCAGTGGTAATTGTTGTATGTGTGTTATTATCAATGCTTGTTGCTGGATTATCCTGACAGGTTACGTGATCTTCATTAATGTTAAATGTTTCTGTCTGTTGATGTATTTGATCAGCAACCTGTTGTTTGATAAGTTCAAGTGTTGTTTGTAAAATAAGGTTGTTGAAGGTTGTTGTGTATAATTGTTCTTTTTTGATCAACAACCCTTTGTTCAGTGACAGTGAGATGAGGATACTGTTGTGTGAATCTATGGTGTAGTTGTTGTCTGTATGCTGTCATGTTTGTTTCGAGTTTTGTGATGGTGCAGTAAGTACGGATGATAAACTCGTTCATTTCTACTGTCCATTTCATCTGTTGGCATGGTTTTCCAGCCTTTGTGGTCTGTGGATGCATTGCCACAGAAACACCAAGGCTGGGTTGGTTCCTCACATCTGTTGAGGGCATTGCAGTAGCCATGCTTGGGCTGGTGCTGCTTTCGCCACTGGTAACCAAGGGAGACTGTGGCCTATTTTTCGAACGTGAGCCTCTGCCTAACCCACGAACGCGGACCTTGTTAACCCGGGCGACGTCCGAGCCGGTATCACACTTTGATCTAGTTATTACCATAATAAATATCACCACAGAGTGTGGGTGTGGTCACTCTTAGCTTTATTTCTCCCCATAGACCTTACTGGCATGGGTGTCCCTACCAGGAGCTTGTTTTCCAGCCTGCATTGCCCTATGGATCAGTAAAATTACTGGGCTCTCCCATCACAACCAGGTGGTGACCACGGGAGAGTTATTATTATTATTAGCAGTAGTAGTAGTAGTATAGTATAGTATATATTTAATTTATAAATAAAACAGAAATGAAACAAACCACAAAAACAAACATTTTGTTATTTGGTAGCTGTTTTGTATTTTTGATACCTAATTCAATTTAGGTGGTTTTTGTCTCAAATATTATTTGTTCCATTTTACTTATTTTATAATTATGTCTACAATAAACTAGTAACACAAAATGAAAGAAATAAGGAAAATATACCAGTAAACTGTCATTATGGTAGTTCATATTGCATGAAAGTTTTATTTTTGTTCTAGCAGTGTTTTGTAGATACACACTAATGAACACTATACATCATTTATTTACATGAAATTGTGGTAATTTTCTAATGTAACTTTCAGTGTACATTATTTTTTGTTTTTTAAGATTTCTTATATATTCTTCATTTATAAAATATTAGTCTGTATTTTCAGTTGTATGTACAGGAAAAAAAATTGCAAATTTTGAATGTCAGTAATGTTACAATATATTTTAATTTAACTTCCACTATTTACAAACATATCTGTATTTTCATTGAAATATATATATATATGTTTGTAAATAGTGGAAGTTAAATTAAAATATATTGCAACATTGAATTTCACAAAATATGTTATATATATATATATATATATATATATATATAACATATTTTGTAAAATTCTGTTTTATAAATTAAATTAATGATAAAATAATTTCTAAATCATTTTCATTATTTGCTGTTTTATTAGTTATGAATTATAATGAAACTGGTTTAAAGTTGTTAAAATATAATATTATTATTTATTGTGACATTGTCACAATGCCAGGCTGCAATTTTTAATCATATTTTTAATTTACTTAATTTAAAATAAAATGCTCTTCGCATCAGATTAGTAGTGATTGCCCCTGTACATCATATTTTACCTGTTGCAATAGAGTTGTGCCGATCATCTATCTAACTCCTTTCAGGAGAAACTTCTGAATTGAAATAATGTGACTTTCAGTGCAAACTGTAAGTTTGTATACAGTTAATTGAGGCTTCCTTCCCTTAAGCTTTACATATCTGGTCTCAACTTTCATATATCTAACATTGTTCTCAAGATTAAGGAAGAACAGACAGATGGATAGACAATGATAGGAATTTATAGGTCTACAATTTTTTCAAATTGCAGCCCAACAAATAATAAATAATCTCTTGCTGTAAAGAAATTTCTGATTTTAAGTCTTCAGATATAGTTTTATATTTTTATAAATAACTTAATTTCATTTTGTATCAAATTTTATTTAAAATAGCAATTATCAATAACAAAATTTTGATGTACAATGTATTTGTCATTTTTAATGGTTCAAAAAAATCTAAAATCAAGTATAATGCTTCAAAAATATTGAAATTTTAATC
Organism: Centruroides vittatus; assembly: GCF_030686945.1. NCBI lineage: Eukaryota > Metazoa > Arthropoda > Arachnida > Scorpiones > Buthidae > Centruroides > Centruroides vittatus. Next base: position 2,142,176 of record NW_027122214.1, read on the forward strand.
ATATTGAATAACAAATAAAATGATATTAAAAATAAAGAATTAAAAAATTCTCTTTAAAAAAATCTAATTAAATAATTTATCAATTCAGTATCATTTAAGAGAGAGAATATTTATTCTTAATTCTTTTATTCCAAATTTATTTTTCTATAACTTTTAACTAAAATATTTTGATAATGTCTATTATTTGTTCATTGTTTTATTTAATTCAGTATTTTATCTATATATTATTCTTTATTTTTAGTATTATTTAAAATAGAAATTTGTAATCAGTAAATAATCTGTGATGCTTCTTTATTACCTATTATATATTTTAGAAACTTATTTTTCAAAGCAAATGCTTGTACACTATATATATAGGATTTTTAATGAAACTAGCTTCCATTCATTTTAAAAGGGGGGTTTATGAGTGGTCTGGGTCATCCTGTATAATTTGTAAATACAGAGTGTTCCAAAGTTGCTAAATTTGAAAGAGATGTCTTAATGACATATTTATATGTACACTTCTTTACAAAATGCCACTGTTAGATCAGAATGAAAATATACTGCTCAATTTAATTAATGATTGGTTAATTCATTGTAGAATATATTTATAAACATTTTAGAGATTATATTCTGAACTGTTTCTCTTGTAATTTTACAGATCTTACAAATCTCACTATTGTCATTACATTTTATTATTTTGAGATCATAACACGTTGAATATTTATCATAAATATGGGGTCTAAAAATAAAGTTGATTAGAAAGTTAAAAACAATTTAAATATAAATTTAATCTTTACATTTTTGTATAAAAAAAAAATATACATAGAATCAATTACTAAGACATTTTCTTCAAATTTAATCTATTTCAGCAAAATAAATGGTTACTTCAGGAATACCTTGTATTATGAAAAGAAAAAGAGAATTGTGTATTTAGTAGAATGAAATTGACAAAAAGAAACTAAATCTGATATTAAAGAAAATATAAGTTGTTGTCAAATTAAAAGAGAGAAGAAACAAATATAAAAAAAATTTTTTAATGTAATTTTTGATGTTTTTTCATTGCATTGCAGAAACTTCAACTCTAAAAATGTGTTCAGCAATATTTTACATAACATTTTCATAATGTAGTAATTTATAAAACTTATTTCAAAAATAAGATTAATAAATAAAATTTACTTTTTTAAAAGAAATTTTATTAACTTGATATAATGCAATTTAAAAGGGATAATTTATGATTAACCAATTAAAAATCCTTATAACATTTGATTTTTGCAGGTGAAGCAAAAAATCTGCCTCCTAGGAGTCATGGCTCAATTGGTTTAAGAGATACTTTTTGCACCATTAGTCTTGATCAAGAAGAAATATTTCGTACAAGCACAATAGAAAAAACACTTAGGTATGGTTTAGTACTTCTTAAAATTTATTTAAATATTTATTTGATAAGAGTTAAAATAAAAATATATCACAAAAAAAAAAATCTGGACTGCAGTAAAACCTGTCTAAAATGGTCTTTTGACAAAATGACAACTTACCTGAACAGAAAATAAATATTTGCTCTATATCTTTAGAATATCTTTTTCTTCTGTAATAATTTTATCTTTATCATTTTTTATTTCTCTAGCTATAATTTTCCCACTAGTTCTGAGATTCTTTGCTAATTTCCAGAACATTTTGCACCCTCTTTATACTTGTTTTCTATTTCTGTTCTGAAATCTTCCCATCTTTGTTTAGTAGTCTTTACACATAGTTTGGCTATTGTATATTTAACTTTGTAATTGTTGTTTGTGGCCTTATTTGCTAGAAATAAGCTGCTTTCTTCTCTTGATTCTACTAACATTTCCTTGAATTTTTGCTATTTTTCCTCCAAATCTATTTCAGTAATGATGATGTTATTAGTTGTGATATTAACCATATTTATATATTTAATGGCATTTGGAAGATTAATAATTTTTCTTATATATATATATATAATCTGTTTCAGCACGTTTTTGCAACTCCTACTCCTAATATTGATAACTATTTTTAATTTGCTCAGTACAAGATGATAATCACTATCAACTTTGAAATCTCTATAGACTCTTGTATAATGTCTTTGTCTACAATAATATAGTCAATTATGTATTTCAGATTTCTAGTGTGTTCTCTCCATGTGAATTTTTATGACTCTCTTTGTGAAATAACCAATGATTGCCTTAAATATCAGGCTAAAAACTGGCTAATTAAATGATTGATATAAAGTAATTTGACATTAGAGATAGATGTTAGGTGCCATCTCTTAACTAAATTAATAATTATAATTTAAATAAATTATTAAATAAATCTAGAACCTTCTGGAATAAATTTATTTAATAATAAACCTTCTGGACCCTCTTTGTGTTGGAATATTGTATTAGTAAGCACTAGTGAGTGACAATCACAAAACTCTGGCATTCTTTTGCCATTGCTGTTGGGTGTTTCTTTTTCGCCAAACTTACCTAAAATGTTGCCATAGATGTAGTTTTCCACTCTACTATTAAGATCTCCTGCTAGAACTATCTTTTCATTAGTATTTGTCTCTATTGCTGATACCAGAACATCATAAAATTCTTCTATGTCTTTGTTCTTTGAGCCTTCAGTATGTCCATGGGCACAGATGAATCTCATTATCCAATTTCCTATTTTAAATTTTGCCAAATGACTCTGCTAGAGAGTGCTTCCCATTCTATAAGATTATCTCCCATAGCCAGGGCCAGATTTACATAAGGGCATTTGGGGCCGGTGCCCAGGGCTCCCCACAAAACTATGTTTACATACAACAGCCTAGTGTGGCCTAATCATGAGGGCCACAGGCAGAGAAAACCAAACCTGGGAAAAACCTATGAAACATATCAGAAAATTTCGGGGAAAAAATTTTACATAGGTATTTTTCAATTAAATTAAAATAATTAGTTTTACACAATAAAATATATGTATGTTTACAATAACCTTATTTTTAAATGAAATTTACAACTTCCTAGTTGAGATGTAGTTGAAAGTACCATATTTTGTGTAAATTTTCTAAATCATCAAATTTGCCTACTCTTAAAGGGGGGACCCCACTGTACTTGTGCCCACAGGCCTCTGATTGTTAAATCCGGCTCTGCCCATAGCAGATGTAAATGCTATGTCTACATCCTCCTTGCATTGAGCATCATTCCCAGAATAAATTAGCTTATATTTATTGTTTAGGCTTATCTCTCCAACTTTAATTTTGTTAGTTTCAGTAATACCTGCCATTTGTACATTATATATTTTTTATCTCTTTGGTTAGCTATACTTCCTTTCCATTCAGACTTCTAACATTGATGGTACCAACCCTGATTGGTGTTCCAGTAGTACATTTAGCACTGTGTGTCCTGGTTCTCTGACCAACACAATGGGGACCTTGCTGGCTTGGACAATGTCCCAGCTGGTATGACTTTGTTGATTTGATCCATCATGCTTAAAAGTTTTAACTGATAAAGAGAAACATTATGGTCTGTTAACTTCATAACAGCAGCCCATCGTTGTTTGCTTTGATAGCTAGGTTTAATTGACTATCTACTACCAGGTTGTCTCACAGAGGTGAGGAATGGACATAAGTTTGAGCCTTCAGTTGGTTCCTCACATGCCAACTATCTAGGGAATGCGAGGGTCTTCCTCTGGTTGACATAAATCATTATTTTATTTTTAAAATTTATTTAAACTAGGGTATTAATTAATATTAATAACTATTCATTTTAGCCCATTTTTCGGAGAGGAATTTCAGTTTGAAGTGCCAAGAAAATTTCGGAATCTTTCTTTGTATGTCTATGATCGTGAAAGGGCAGTAAACAAAGATAAAGTTTTGGGAAAAGTAGCTATTAAAAGAGAAGAATTACATAAATATCATGGAAAAGATCATTGGTTTCCAATCTTACCTGTTGATGCAAATTCTGAAGTTCAGGTAGGTTTAATGTAGATAGAAATTTTAATGATATAATAGAGAAGAAATTTGCATAGATTTTAAATTTAACAAATTTTCAAATCTATTTTATATGTATAAAAAATTTAAATTGGTCAGTTACAGTAAAAACTGTAGAAAGAAAAGTAAAAACTTGAATGAAATTTGCAGCATTTTTTGAAAAAAAAATATACACAAAGTCAAAGTAAAACAATAGCAGCAATTCCTATCAACAGGAATTGTTTCTCTGGAAAAGTTTGTATGCAATTATGTATGTATACATAATTGCTTTCTATAATACAAAAAAAAAATGAAAAATGTGCAGTAAATATGTTTGCTTTTAATTGAGATTAGTGGGTTTTTTTTAATTTGAATATAAAGAATATAAATAGCTTATTTCTTTTATTATAAGATGCTATCAGTTTTAAGATAGACTATAATTTGAAATTAACTTTCAAGATTGTTATGCACAGAGAGAAAGTTTTAAATAGTGAATTTTACTTTTATTAATTAACAACAAATTAGGTTTTCTACTTTTTTGCAAACACTATGAAATATGTAATATGCATTATTTCTGTTTTCTTGTATATACAACAGCTATTCATTTTAATGCTGGTTCATAATGTTGTCTTGAAGTTATTTTAAATGTTGAAAAGGAGTTTAAATTAAGCACTTGTTATCAGCAAAGCTCATCCAAATTGATTTGAGTGTTAAATAGTAAAACCAAAAACATTTATTATTGGTGCATAGTATACCACAATCACTTAATGATTGTTATTTTGGACAAGTAAAAATGGATTTTAAAAAATATGAATTTTGGAATCAAGGAAATGCAATTAGTTTTTAAAGTTTATCATCATTTATGATGACTCGAAAAAAAAAAAAAACATTTCAAATTTTTAATGTTATTTATATATAGAAATATCATTAGTTTACAAAATAGAAAAAAAAAAAAGATACAGTAGCTGCTAGATTACTGTTAATGAAGTTTTTTTAGAAAAACAAATTACAATGATGTAGATTTACACAACAGATTGTAAGATATTTTTAAGGTGACACTATGTTTTTAAGAGTAAACAGTAGCAAGGTTGTGGCCAAAGTTTTCATCTCTAAAACGTGAATGTCGAATGTCAAGCGTTGCTCGCAAGATGGTGGCGCTCGACATTCACATTTTAGAGGTGAAGACTTTGGCCACAACCTCACTAGTTTATGAATTTTTTTTTTTTTTGTCATCAATAACATCATGCTACGCAGATAATGATGACAATAATTATTATTATTATAAAAAATAATATTCAATACTTTTATAAATTATATGATATTAAATTTATAGAATAATCAACAAATTCTTAAGAATTTGATTAAAACAATTAATAAAATTGTATTGAAACATATAAATCAATTGATATAAATATTGATTTATTTATATATATATATTAAAATTGTATCACTTGTTCTTCATACTTTTATCATTTTTTTCTTTTCAAAAAGATATTAAAGTTTATATTATAAGAATAAAAAATACAATTGTTCTGTTAGGAAAACATTAAAGAATTTCAGATTCTAAAGTATTGGCATATATTATTATTAGCATATACTTTGTTATAATTAAGTTGTTATTTGTATTTTTAAATAATTTACAAATGAAAAATATATTTTTATATATTACATTTTTTTTTTTTTTAATTTTTCATTTTTTAGGGTAAAGCTCATATAGAAATAAAATCAGATTTTTTTCCAAAATCTTCTGGAAGTGGAACTTACATGCAACGTCTTACTGTTAGGTATTTATTTTAAAGTTTATTTTTTGTTACAGAATAGTTCATAGCTACATATTTGTATTTCTCATGCATTAATTTAATTTTTGAAGTTATATTTTTAATTTGTGACTGGGTGTGTAACTATTATAATATTCTTGAAGAATAATTTGATGTACTGTATGAGGGCAGATTGAAAATTTTTTGGAATCACCACTAGGGAGTGTTTTGTTTGGAAACATTTTTCTTATGCTTCATCAGCAAATCTTTTGTATGTATTGACTTCAAATTTCACATTGATCTGGCCAATAGTTAGGTTTTTACAAGCATTGAAGTTAGATACCCTGTGTGCCTGTCGGTACAGAACATTGAGAAAAATGAAATTTGAGTTGTTATCAAAGCTTTCCATTTGGAAGGAAAAACTGCAATGGAAATGAAATCCAAGTTGGACAATATTCTTGGCAATTCATCACCTTCATTTTCCACAATAAGTTTTTGGATTTCTGAATTCAAGCATGGCTGCACATACACACATGTGATGAACCATGTTCAGGATGTTCAAAAACTGCTACCACTACAGAAATTATGGATAAAATCCATGACATGGTATTAAACTATTCATTTATAGAAGATGCCCACAAGTTAATGAATTGGATTTAAAGAAGTCGGCAAGATCAGCACCACATTTGCTCAGTCTGGAACAAAAATGCATTTGAGCTTGAATTTCTGCCAAGGGTTTGGAGTTGTTTAAGAGAAACCCAACAGATTTCAAGTGACAATTTGTAACAATGGATGAGACCTGGATTCACAATTACACGTCATAAACAAAAATTCAATCAAAACAGTGGTTTGGAGAGTGAGCAGATTCCAAAGAAGGCAAGGTTATGGCATCAATTTTTGGGACACTAAAGAAATTTTGTTAATTGACTCGCTTGAAAAAGGAAAAACTGTAATTGGCCAATACTGTGTAACACTTTTGGATAAGCTCAAAGCAACAATCCAGAAAAAGTGCCTGGATATGAGAGAAAAATTTCTGTTTTATCATGACAATGTGCCTGCTCATTTAAGTGCAATTGTTTAGCAAAAACTGATGGCAATTAAGTTCGAAATTTTTTTGCATCCCCTATATTTGCCAGATTTAACTTCCTTAGTCTTGTACCTGTTCCTGAAACTCAAAACATTCCTAGCTGGAAAGAGATTTTGGTCCAATGAAGAGATGATTGAGGCTGTAAACAGTTATTTGGGGGCCTTGGAGAAAATCACTTCCAGGAGAGAATTGAAAAGCTGGAGAAATGTTGGATCAAGAGTATTAAGATTTAAGGAGTTTATGTTGAAAAATAAAGCATGGAAATTTAATGATTTCACAATAAACTTGAAAATCATTTTGTTTATTTTGTTTTCATTGTCATTCTGGAAACTTTCAATCCACCCTCATATATCAAGGTTTGACAATATATATACAATATCATTTCTTTGCTTTTGAAACTTAACACTAAATTGAATGTGACACTTAACTGAAAGATTTGAACAATAAGAATTATATAAAATAATGAGGTTTGCATACAAGTTTGATGTTTGAGAGATGCAATGCAAAATCCTACATTCAGTAATACAGAGATAATAAAACATTTTCTATGTAATATTTATGAGGAAGATTATTTACAAATATTTATTGGCAGTCTTTGACAGTGGTGCTATATTGAAGTTTGACTGATTATATAGAAAAAAATAAATTTAAGCTGAATGTGTTTTTGTAATTGATGGTTTAAAAATTATTGCAGAATTTTAAATTGTCCATAATTTAACAGTAATTCAGTGTCAACAGTATTTCTAGAATGAAATGTTGTTATAATACATTATATGCTTTAGATATTAATTTAAATTATTGTCAGAAATAAAAATGAATTTAATTATTTTATTTTTATATTTAGTTTGAGGAATTTATTTAATTTTAGAGAGAGTGGTTTTATTCTTCAGATACTTTAAACTATTGTTTTGATTGAGATTTATGTTAAATCTTAATTTTTTTATGAATAAAAAATTGAAAGAAGGTAGTTACCATCAGATTGGTTTTATACAGTTATGAAACAGTTTTATATTATGAAATTACAAATGAACTGTGGGATTCTTTAAGGCTAATTAAGTGTTAAGAAATTAAGAAATTTGGCTAGAGGTAGGCAGTTAAGTTGTCATCTCATATTAAATTTAATTTAGAATATTTCGGAAGAAAATATTTCCCAGAGTGGAACACAGACCCAAACTCCTGCTTACCATGCAGATGCATTGCCAGTTATGCTATACAGACCTTTATCTTGTCTTCACTTCCAGACCAATTAATTAATTAATTTAAATATCATTATACTGGTCACTCAGGGACAGCTTTAGCATCCACAGCTCATAGCCAACTTAATCTTTTATCCCGGTATTGTATATTTTAATTATTGGGTTGTTTGTATATGTTGTTATGAAATCATTATAATAACTTTATACAGTTTATAAAGTAATTTGTTGTTATTTTATTAAAGTAATAACTTAACTATAAAAATTATAAGTAGGTATAACCCACTTTTAGAATATTAAAAAATATTTTAAATGAAAATGCTATAAATTTATTGTCAATATAGACAATAATAGATAATTTTAAATTCAAATGTAGACTATCCATAATATCTTATGGTTTATTTTGTGGTTTATAAATTTTTATTTTGGTAAAGAGATAAATGATTCTGTTAATTTTTATTTGCTATTTAAATGTAAAAATTTCATCCATTTTGGGAAATTCTTTAGAATCAACTTCTTTCATATTTTTTGCATGTGCAAAAATTTGTGTGGATGATTAGTTGTGCATTCCTTGAGTCTTTGATAGCAATTTAAGACAATTTCCCCTTAGTGAATTCTTCAAATACATTATTATTTTTCATTTGTTTAAAGTTTGAATGACATAATTCTGTAAGTAACAGCAGTTGTTTTTATTCTTGGAAATGAATGTATAGTTTATTTTTTTCTAAATTGTTTACATTCATTTGCATTAAAACTTTTTTTATTTTTCTTTGGAAGATGTGAGAGGATATTGCACAACTTTTATGTATACATAACATGTCCTGCATTAAACCTTATATATACACACACACACATATACAAACATACATACATACATAACATTAAGAATATTTTCAGTAGCTAAAAATACTAAATTTCATTTAATTTAATTTATTTTTTTTTTTTTTTTTTGTGAATACAGTATTTCCAAAATTTAGATTTTTGTCAGACAACTTTATTCATACCAGTAGAACTTTGAAAATTGAAAACATATTATCTTGTGATCAAACATATTTTTATATCTGTTTAAGATGAACCTGAGATATAATTGCTAAATATTAAATATTAGATAATAAATTATAGTAACTTAATATGTATAATTTAATAAAATACATCTTAATGATATTTTTCATTTGTAGAGTGATTGAATGTAATGATCTTACAATTATCAATGGAGCTTGTGATCCTTATGCTGTAGTCACTCTTTGTTATGGAAATCATCAAGAAACAAAGAAGACAAAAGTAAGAAAAAAAACTATATGTCCTCAATTTGAAGAGATATTTGTATTTGAGGTTAGTATTATACTTTGGTATTTATGTATTTAATTAGTTTAATGTTTGATATGTCAAATAATCAAATAAATAATTTTAATATTAATTTAATGTATTTTTAGTGTGTGTGTGTGTGTGTAAACTTTATAAATCCAATTTTACTGATCATTTACATGAGAACTGTTTTTGATCATTATTTGATAAGTTAAACACAAACCATTTTAATAATTTGCGAGTTTTTATTTTTCTGTTAAATAGTAATGATTTAAAATACAGCTTTTTAATTTCAAATTGAACACTAAAGTTGAATTTGATTATTCAGATAATTTGACATTATAATTAGACTTATAACCTAATTGTTAAAGATACCATAAAATGATATTAGAATAATGTAATTAAATTCAGAAATATTTGAAAAAAAAAGCTTGGAACAGATTTTAACCTGAACACTAATGTAACATGAAAGTATGTTGAGTCTTTCCAGGTGTATATTAATTTTACATCAATGTATAAATTATAATGCTATTAGTCTGTTTTAGTACACAATTCATTCAAATTATAGATGATGATATGTATTTATGACAAAAGAGTAATTAAGCTCTTGTAAACTTTTTGTGACTTAAATTTGTAAAAATCATTAAAATTTACTGTTGCATTTGGTTTATTGCACATAAACACAAACTGATTTTATAACTGAAAAAATATTTGTTGTTTTATTTATATAATGATGATATTCTGTTTTCCAGTTTTGATACATGACTGTACCATTATTTTTTAATTTTTTATATAAATTTTTTGTGTTTAATAATTTAGAACTTGAACTATAAACAATAATGTAGCCATATGTAGATCAAATACTTTATAATCATTAAGCAAATCACAAATTAGGAAAGAGAATTGTTTACAATATGATATTAGAACAGCTAATTTATATTATGTCACAATATTTATCACATTAATACCTTACTTTCAGGAACTTGTATGATACAAATTTTTCCTGAAAAATAACATATTGAAGAGATTTTATCATCAATAATTTATTGCAGCTTCAAAATAGCATATTATTTCATATATTGTATGATCAGTAATTCGATTTCTATAACAAGGTGCTTTATTTTAAGTTTTAACAAATAATATTAGTGAATAAAACAGTATTTTTCAATTATCTTAGTCTTTGAAACTTTTTATATCATTTTCTTCTTATTATTTTTATGCAATTCTGTTTTAAAACCATTTCAATGAAATTAGTATCAAGAATTTTATAATTAGCACAAAATGAAAATTAAGTTATAACAGATTTTAAAAATTCAAAGAAAAAATAAAAAGCAAGTAATTATTAATTATATAATATAATTCACTAAAATGTCAATAAAAAGCATCTTATGTATCAAAATCGTTAATTTAGTTTAATATTTTAGCATATATCTAATATAATACAAATAAAGTTTTTAAATGTTATTACAAATTAAATTTGAGATAAATTTTTATGAGAGTATTATATTTTGAAAATAATACAAAATTTGAATAAAAATTTACAAAATGAATTAAAATATTTTATGATTAGATTCATAAAGTAAATTTTTTATTTTAGAAATTTTAAATTTTAAATAGTATCTAAAGAGAATATTAACATATATAAATAATTATTATTTATTATTTGTATTAATACAAAATTTAATACATTTTTCAGTTACCAATTAAAGGACAGAATCATGACAGGAATAGATTCCATGATGATGATGCAAACAATGCTGAAATAAGGTAATGTTAAAATAATTTTCTTTTTTACTTTCCTGGCTGTTATAGAATATAACTTAGAGAAAGTATGGTGATCGATCAAATTTTGACTTCCTAGTGTGTTTTGCCTTTATTGACATTTTGATACTAGGAGCTCAAACATGTGAAAAAAAATCCCTAACAAAATTTTGTGTTTATGTATTTGTGTGTATTGACACAATTTTGCATAAAATCACAGGATTGAATGGATCAAGATTTTGGAACTTTGCAGGTTTTTTTCTGTATATGGGATTGATACTACAGTCAAACCTGTTTTTATGTGGTGGATAGGGACTGCATAAAAAAACACATTAAAAAAAATTGCACGAAACTTCACGAGTGGCTATAAAAAATAGTTTTCGCAGCACAATTAAAAAAAAATATTTTTTTTTATGTGGTGAATAGGGACCGCATAAAAAAAGTCTCACATAGAAAATAACCCATTTTAAAATCGTAGTCTTAGTTTCTAAGGAAATTACCTTCCTCTTCGCTTTGTTTTTGCCCTTATTCATTTTCAGGGATTATATCTAAACATAAAATAAAAATCCTAAAATTTTATATCTAAATAGAAAAAATAATACAGTACATTTACCTTCAATTTACGCTTTGAAATGAATCTTATCTTAATGGTCCAGGAATGTGAAAGCACTTTGAAGGTTTAATTAATGTAATTAAAACACACGTAAAATTTATTGACAACAGATGTCAGCACTTGACTGCATCGTCTTGTCTATCTGTTTTACATATTTTTGTCCAGGTGGTGTTTTGTTGATTTAAAAAATAAATTATTTCATTTTTTGCATATTCATGCAATAATATTACTATAATAAGTTCATTTATGCTATAATAAGTTTATTTAGCTATAGTAAGTCAACATGAGACATGACAAAACGCACGAGACTAATTGCCAACTATACCGCACAAATAGAAAATCGCACAAAAAAACCGTGCAAATAAAAAATTGCATAAAAAATTCACACAAATAAAAAATCGCGCAAAAAAAAGACTGCATAAAAACAGGTTTGACTGTATTAAATTTTGGTAGATATCTACCAAAAGTTATCTATTTCCTATAACAGTCAAAAGGGGTGGGGAGGGAGGAGTCAAAAGGGATGGAGGGAATCATGTGTCATATGACCTCCATCAAATGGTGCCATGCATGACTTTAACTGTAAATTATGAGTGGTGGGAAAGTCATGCAAGAATCCTTGCCAGCTTTTTTATATTTTTGATATTAATTTAGCATATATTAAGAATTAGATATTTTCATTAATTTATATAAGAATTAATTATTATCAAAATATTTTCAAAAACTTTTTTAGTAACAATAACATAAATTAATAATCAATGTTTTCTTATATTTTATAATTTGTGTTATAAAGTTTAAACTACTTCAATTTAATTGGAATAGTTTTTTGATAAGGCAAAAGGATCTTTTTAATCTTTTAGGATGTATGAGTGGCATTTGATGCTGTATTGATAATGTCTACATTTGTAAAAGCTTTACAAATAAATAAGTATTTTCAATCAAATATACAATAGATTTTATAACTGGAAAAATATTTGTTGCTTTATTTATATAATGATGATGATATTCTGTTTTCCAGTTTTGATACATGACTATGTACCATTATTTTTTAATTTTTTATATGAACTGATTTTGATATGTTCTATTCAAGAATATATTGAAATTTTTACAACTAAATTTTTAGATTGAGTTCATTGTAAGGTGTAAAAAATACAATTTCATGTTAATTGATCAATGTAGTTGCTTTTTTCTATAAACTCATTTACATATTCATCATTCTTACATTTTTTTTATGGGTGATATCCAGCCTATATACTTCATGACTCTTCTCTTACTATTAAATCATTCCATTGCAGCCTACCTGCAGTCATAACATTTATAAAATTATCAACAGACACTAAAAAAAGCCTTTATGAAATAAAGGGTTTTTTACAGAGTATCAAAAACAAACATTTTATACATTATGCTATAAAAGTACTTTTTTCTAATTTATATAAAAATTTAATTAAATGTTTGACAATAAAAGATTTTTAAAAATTAACTTCTTATACTTTAATATTGATGAATGTATTTATACTTTAATATTGATGAATGATATTAGTCTTATTGCATTCTTCAATAAAACTAATTAATTTCATTGGAAATTTATTTTTTATCTGATTAAAAGTTTTATGAATTAATTAACAATTAAAATTTACCTAACAATGTAATTTTTAATTTAAATTAATTTAATAAAAGTTTTAAAATTTAATCATTTCTGAAATAATGTTTTAAAAGTAATACTTTTTGAATTTTAGGATTGCATTAATGCATGATTCAAATGGAGTTTTTGGGAGTGTATTTCTTGGTGAAGTAAAAATACAATTGTTAGACTTAAATTGTGTTTCTGATCGTAATGCATGGTAAGTTTATTTAAATATAATTGAAAGTTATTCCATATACATAGTTTTTCTTGCTAGATTTCATTGAATTTTAAGGTATACTGAAACTTATGATTTGCTCACTAAAAAGAATTTCAGTAAAGTTGAATTTACAATATTTTTAGCATTCAAAATAGAAAATTTTAAATTATTATAAAAATTAAGTAAAATGTTGGTATAATGAAATTATGGAGATCAACAAATGCATTTGTTATACTGAAATTTCATTACACTGAAATATAGTCAAAATGTCAGAATGTCTAAAAGATTATTTTTAAAAAATGAAGTTTCTTATACTTTGAGGACAAGGAATTTTTAATGAGTTTTTTATAAATGTTCTAAAAAGTGTGAAATTTTACTTGGTTAACAATTTATGCCTGTAATTTTTTTTTTTTTTCCCCATCATGTGGACACTAAGAGAACATTTTTAATATGCCCATTGTGGGTTTGGGTTTGACTAGTCCTTAAGTGGAGTGATACATGAGTCTGACATATTCAGATCGAACTATTCTTGAAAAATCCTAACTCAAACCTGATTTCTTCAGAGTGGCATTCTGGTCTTTATTGCCTTGGCTATCTGGCTAGCTTTGTGTGTAATGAAAAAGTTTATCAGCACTGTTTGACAAGTGGCTGATGCACAAAATAGTGACAGCACTAATAATCAAATACGTCCGTTTAGAATAGCTGTTTATTGCTGAAAGAAGTTTTTAAGTTTTGATTGTACTGGTACATTGTGTAATCAAAACCTTTTCCATAAATTTGTGGGCTTTGTCACAGCATTCCAATATACTGTTTTCCATAACTTTTTCATTTTATCAGAAAATGAAACAGGCTTTTTATCATATTGACTGCATCTGCAATGGTAATCTCAACTTTATCTTCATGTATTTGAAGTCAATTTTATTATTTTGAATAATTACACAGTAATGATGCTAGAAACTGAATTGACAATTGTTACTAAAATTTTGTTGTTAGATAAACAGCATCCATTTACAATGAAATATGACTAATTTATATATTTGCAGATTTTATTAGTGATCACTTTTGATTGTAAAAGATTGAATTTTTATTACATTAAACTGAAATTTTCATTACAGTGATATTCCTTAAACTAAAACATTCTTACATTGAGGTGCATAGCAAATTGGTATAATTGAAAATAAATTTATTATATTGATAATTTTATTATACGAAAGTTTGTTACGTGGCATTTTACTGTACCTAGCTTTTTAAATTATGCATTTTTCTTATAGTAATCGTATAGTCCATCATATAGTATTTGTTGTTTGGTTAAATTAAATTAATTGATGTAGTATAATTAGTTTTGCATATTAAGCAAAACTATTTGCATGATTTTATTAGCTTAATAATTTTTACTTCACATATATGGTAATACAAGATTAAAATATAATGCGTACTTTTTAGCTTTCCATGACCCACAGAAATATATCTAGATAAAAAACAATTAATACAGACTTAAGATTAACAAATAAAACAAGTAGGCCTATATGAAATATTTATTTCATTAAAGTTGGGATAACATATACAGTCTTTAGTTTGTGGTTATTAAAGATTGATATTATTAATGTCCCTGTTGCTATGTTATAGAGACTAATTTTTCATAATCTAACTTTACATAAATTAATTTTTCATATTTTGTAAATTAAATTAATTTAATTATTTGATAAATTAATATATTATAAATAAAAGTATCATAATGTTTTATTTAAAATTAATAGGTATTTCCTGCAACCAAGAGATGATTCAAAACCTCATAAAGTTGATCTTGGTTCATTACGATTAAAGCTTTATTATACATCAGACCATGTATTTTCTAGTCAGTTTTACGATCCTTTAAGGAATTTATTATTGAAATCTCCAAGTGTTGAGGTAACTTAAAATTTATAATATATAAATTATCTGTAAAAATAAACATTTTTTTTTAAATATATTATTTTTATAGCCAATTACTTCTAGTGCTGCTTATATTTTGGGTGAAATTGTCACAAATAAAGTGGAAGCTGCACAACCACTTGTTAAAGTATTTTTACATCACAGAAAAATAGTTTCATTCCTTAAAGCACTTGCAGAATGGGAAATATCCAAAGTCACGTAAGATTTTATTATTATTTATTTTGAAAATTAAATTAAATTATACATTTAAAAAAAATGAAAGATGCAAATTTAAATATAAAGTTTGAGAATCATTTTGACAATTTTTAAATAAGACATATGTATGGTACTTCATTAATTTTTATAGTTAAACAATATGCTTTAAGTTTTCAAAGATATAAAATTTAAAAGTTATATTTTTAAAGAACTTTAATTCATAACCTATACATTTCAATATATATAAAATCAAAATTTAAAATTTTTGTGAATAATGTAGAAGCACTTTACATTATCTATTTATTTAACTATCATATTTGTAATATAAATCTTAAATTAGAGTATTTTGTGGCTTTTAGTTTTAGCCATTTAATTATATAATTTTCCACAAAATGTGAATTTTTTTTTACGTAATAATTTTTCAAATTGTTACAATGTATGCTGTGTTCATATACTATCTTATGCATTTTTAAAATATATTCGTTGTATATAATAACACTTTTTTGATTTATATAATTTAGAGATCAAAATACAATATTTAGAGGGAATACTTTAATGTCAAAGTGTATGGATGAATTCATGAAATTAGCTGGAATGCATTACTTACATGAAACATTAAGAAGTTCAATCGATACAGTAAGTAATAAACTATTTTAACTTAAAATAAAGTTATAAATGTATTTATATTTTTAAAAAATTCAGCAAATGTACTTGCTTAGTACTAATTTCAGTAATTAAGATGTTTCAATTTTATGATAATTAATTTTTCCGATTTTTTTTGTTTTTGTTTTTTCATTTTTAGATTTTTGCTGAACATAAACCATGTGAGATTGATCCATCTAAATTAAAGGAAGGTGAATCTCTTGAAACCAATATGGTATATATTACATAATATTACAATAATATGTTAGTTTAAATCTTATAATCTTGTATTGCTAGATTATTCACGTTTTATCATATAATGATTATTTTTTAAAATTAAATTACATTTGTATTAAAAGAAAAGCATTTCAACTAAATATCAAGATATAATAAGAATAAAATTACAGTAGAGAGTCATTAATCCGAATCAGTTGGGGACTGGGGTTGTTCGGATTAGTGATTTGTTCAGATAACCGACGAAAAAATATGTACGAAAAAATATATTAACCTGTCTGATGTTCAAATTTTTCTCCATTGCGTGTCGCTTCGTGTTGAATTTTTCTTTGTTGCGTGTCGCTTTGTGTTGAATTTTCGTCAATTTTAAGCCCAACGAAAATTTTTATAATAATAATCGAGGCTATTGTATCGTTAAAAATTATTTCTTTATTTTGTACAAACAAAATAAATATATTGAAGAATATAAAAACATGAAAATTATACTTTAGAAGTAAATCTAGTATCAAAAATGTTCGATTCAGTACGACACAGTCCGACTGAATCGTTCAGATAACCGGCGATTCGGATTACCGGGGTTTGGATTAACGACTCTCTACTGTATTTTATTTTAGGCTATAATAATAAAGCATTCTAAGATGTTACAAGCTTTAAATTGTTAAGTTTGTAGATAAATAACAGGAAGCATAAAGGTTTTTTTTGTTTAATATATAAACTTTCAGAGTATATATCTGTCATAATCTTTTCAATCTAAACCTTTATTTATGTGATCAAAATATAATGAAATTATGACACAATAATTTGAGGCAAAAATCTTAATTCCATGCTAAGAATTGTAGAAAATCTAAGGATAATTAGTAAGCAAGAAATATATAATTTTGATAAATATAAATACAAGAAGAAAAGTTTTAGATTTGTGGATATGAGTAATCATCTTTTAACTTACTTTATTTTTTAATAGTTTATTATTGGCTGATATAATTTTTCAGTTAATAATAATCTGAAAAGGAAAAAGAAATGGGAGTATTATTTATATGACCTGATTAGTAAATAGTATTAAGTTTAATATGATTAGGAGATTCTGATTCTATTTTAGTTCTAAAAATAGTAAGGAATTTTGTTTAGGTCTCAAAACAGTAATAAGAGTAAATAACAATAAATAAACTAAAATAAATTTGTTGTTATTTGCTTTTATTACTACTTTTCCTCCTCATATTTGTTTGGATCCCTTCAAAATGTTTTGTGTAATAAATATTTGTATATTAACATGTGGCTGATAGGAGTGGCAACACTGACCAAAAAGAGAAGATAAAAGAATGGATAAAGAGCTGGCAATATCACTTTTGGATCTTCCAAGTGGACAAGGATGCGATTGATCATGTAGCCAGCACAGTCCTATCTTTGTTAACATATTATTTAGACTTTGTATAAAAAAATTAAAGAAATTCTTGTTCAACATATCTTGAGTATCATTTTCTCTGTAATTGGAGCTTCCTGAGCCAGTAGAGGGGACAGCACAAACATATGTTAACTTTTCTATCTATGTGACTATGAAAGTAGTCAAGAAAATATTCTTTTGTTTTTCTTAGTTTTTTTTTTTTTTAAATTTCACACTAGAATATTGGTCATAGATTTTAACTTTTAACTTATCTTTATTTCACTAATTGACACTTGAGCATGGATATACCTGAAAGTAATAGTTTTTGAAGGGTTTTGAAAATTTTGCTCAGAGAAGCAATTTGGATGAAATAGAACTTTAGCATTTATTGGATAATTACAAACTGAAACAGTTGTTAATGTTAAGAAATTTATTTTTGTATACTTTTAGATGAAGTTTTAGAATAAAATATTGTAATAAAATATGTAAAGAAAGCCTTACATTATTTATATTACACTTCATTGTGAGAAATAATCAAATAAGAAAATTGACATAGTTTCATATAAAGAAGAATAAAATATTAAATTGTTTGTCTGATTTTAATCCTAGATTAATTTAAAATTGCTATAATTTAAGATACATAAATATTTTATCTGAATACATTTTGTTCTTACCTTGTTTGAAATTAATATACATGATGCAATCTCTTATGCTTCTTTTAGGTGTTTAATCTTTTATTAATAAATATTTTATTCTTGACTTCCTAACCATTTAGTAATAATATAAATCAGTTTAATAATTATATAAATGATTCTTTTATTGGGGAACATACATTAATTCTGATTGGTGGCAGATTACAGTGTAAAGTGTGACTAACTGATATTTACATAATAATAATAAACTGAATCAGTCAGTTTCTTATTATTATTAACTGAATATGAACTGTTATGAATAATTAAATATTTTGTTAAATTTAAACATTATTATTGACATTAATATGTAAATACTTACAGAAAATATTTTAAAATTATATTTATATATTAAATTATATTTTATTAGATTCTAATTGACTTTTATATTTATTCTTTTATAGTTAAATCTAAAAGAATATGTTGAAAAAACTTTTTGTGCTATTACAAGTTCTGCATTGGTTTGTCCTCCTATAATGTGTGAAGTTTTTTCTGTTTTGAAAGATTCAGCCACACAATATTTTTCTAGTAGTAGGGAAGTTAGATATTCTGTCATCTCAGGGTTTGTTTTCTTGCGGTTTTTTGCACCTGCAATTTTAGGACCAAAATTATTTGACTTAGTGACGGAACCAGTTGTAAGTAATTTATAATGAAACTATATTTCAAAATTAATTTTATGCATTGATTTATTTTTTGATATTCTTAGGATGCTCAAACAAATAGGACATTAACATTAATCTCTAAAACAATTCAAAGCCTAGGTAATCTTGTTAGTTCAAAATCAGTGAGTATTGTTTTTATTTAAAAATTTTAAATGTAATAATCAGATTAAGACATAAATTTTTAAAATTTTAATCCATATTTATTCAAGTGAATTATTTACTTTTTTAGCCTCAACAAATATTTAAAGAAGATTACATGGTTAATTTATATAGAGATTTTATTACTGACCAACATATAGAAGCAGTTCGAGTGGTAAGTTTTATAACTTTTTAAACAGTTGATGATTTGTTAGAGATTTTTTTCACTCAGACAACATACACATAGCTTTTTTTTTATTGCCTTTTTCAGTTAATGTTACCCTAGGTATCAAGGTCGACAATAACCGAAACATGCCTATATTTAAAAAATTATTTAAACTAAAACATTATTAAAACGTAAATTTTCTACTTACTTTTTCCCATGCTGTTCATTTTGTTTCCTACTTTTGGACTGGAGGCAAAAAATAAATAAGTCACTAAAATACCTGAAAATCCTCGATAACTGGACGTAGTGAATTACGAGATTGAATACATCAGTTGTTCAAACAAGATTTGCCTGGAATTTAAGTATAAGTTTACGCCTAGGGGGAAACTGCAGCCTCACGGCTCGCTTTGCTTGCCGCTTCAGCTGCGAGAGGCAGTGACTCCTCGGTGGTGCTCACCCACCTCGTCGCGCAGCCTCGAAATTACTATATAACATCACTTAGGTAATGAACAGTAAAGGATGAATCACTAACCTCCGGGAGATCCGTCAGGAGCACGAACAGTCAAGAGCCATTTACTGAAAAACTAGAACGGCGTGGAATGCTGATAATTGCCAAATAACTTCGTCTTCTGACATTTTTCCGGATGACAGATAAATAGTAAAAACCATTGACCAAATTTTCCTACTCGTTAACTTTAAAAAAAAAAAAAGAAAATTGTACAATATTTAAAAAAACACCAACACCATTCGAAAAGATAACAACATGCACCGTCTGTCTACACCATAACCAAACTCAAAATTCGCATTATTCCTCAAATTTTCCGAATGGAAATTTCTGACGAAATTTTGCATATGAAACTGTCAGTATGATAAGTGCCATCTATAATTCATTTCTAAACACGCATGCTGTCGAGATTAGCGGAAGCACCGCCATCTCAATGCCTAAGGTAACATTAACCCCTTTTTCATACTTTTAAAAACAAAAAAACTAATATTTTTAAACAAAAAACAAAAATAACTTGTTATTGAGAAAGATCTGGTTGAATATTATAATTTTAAAATGTCTTAAAAAGTACATTTTTTATGAAAAAATTTTTAAGTACGGTCCTTTCAACAATAATAGAACATACAGTGATTGCCTAGAAACACTATTATTTTCATGTAACTTTGATGACATTTTATAGTATATTCGATATGCAATAATTGTTGATATTTTGCTATCAAATATACTAGAAAATTTTGTCAAAGTTACCTGAAAATAATAAAGAGTTTCAAGGCAATCACTGTATGTTCTATTATTGTTGGAAGGACTGTATATAAAACAGAATAATACACCAACATTACAATATTTTTTAGTATTACTTAGCAACACTAAATATGAAAAATCATTAAAAGTTAATAATTTATTTATTTTTTAAATTTTATTAAACAAAATTTCATTCTGTTTATATAATTTCATTAAACAGATGTAAGTTATTTATAGAAATTTATGGTATTACATAAATTAAAAACTCTATAGGAAATTAAATCCTCTCTTACGAGAACATTCTTAAACATTTCTTGCTTAATTAGATTCAGTTTAAAATTAACATAAAAAAACTGCAAAAGAATTAGCACTGATAGAGAATAAATAAAAATTATAAATTGAAAAACAAATTTATAAATATTTTATAATGTTCAAAAACATTACTTCAATATATTAAATGTTATTCTTTTAAAATTTATCTGTAATAATCATTAAAATTTAGTTGCTGTTACCAAAATAATGTTAAATCTTAACTTTCAAGTTAATATTTTGGCATTAATATTTGGATAAGTATATCATCATAATTTGAAGATGAATGAATGTTTTTTAAATAAAATATTAAATTAATAAATTTCTAAAGAAATTAAGATTTATTATCTTTGCCTTTATATAATAAATTCAAATCTAAATATTTTACATTAGAACTTAATTTTGACAGTTTTTAGAATTAATATCATCATCATCAAGGGGTTGCTATCCTCGCCCATATGATACCCCAATTATATTGAAAGAAGGGTAAGTTTTATTATTATATTTTAATAAATTCAGCCAATTTTTGATGAGATTTGAAAATTTATATATACTTAATTTAATATTGATTTCAATATAATTTCATAACATACTAGATTCCCTAAAACATTTTGAAGTACAGTAGAATTTACAGACAAAAATTAATGTGTTATAAATACCTCTAGTATGATAAATGTGTTTTTTCAGTTTAAATTTTAAATACACTATCCAATATTTAAATTAAATGACCTGTTTACATAAAAAAGAATTATAAAAGTTTGACATAATGTTTAAGAACCTAAGTTTCAACATTTGTATATTTATAGTTATTAAATTATAATACTGCACATGGACTCTAGAACCCCTCTGTATTAAATATTGTAATTAATTAACAGCATTTTAGTATTTTTAGATTTTATTTAAATCTAAAATTAGCTAAATTAGTAATAAAATATTATAATTAATTTAAACTCAAAATTATTTTAACTATAATGTGTTTTCCAAGCTTTCAAAGGAAATTAGATATGGTAAGCATTAATTTTTAATATAGTAAAAAATTTATTTTTATTGAACTTACATAGGAATCATTTATAGTATTGGGGAAAGTTTTGTTATTTAATAATAATAATAATAATAATAATAATACATATAATAGAATTATAATTAGCTAATTCAGTTGATATCAAAATTAATTTTAATTAATAAATAAAATAATTTATATATAACTTGTTGACAAATACAGCTAAAATATTTTGTAATATAACAATAATTTTTTAGAATTATTTTATTTACTTCAAAATTTATTACACAGAATGGAAATATACCATGTTTAATAAATTTTTTGCTTTAATTGTCCTGTTTTAGTTATTTCAACTAATAAACAGTAAACTCCTGCTAACTTGAACCCCATAGAGGGTGAAAGTTATGATTTAGTGGGGTATTTTCTTGGTTGTGGAAAATGAGAAGGTGGGTACATAGTACAGTAATTTATTACATTCAGCTTTATGTATAAGTTTTACTGTACTTTAATAAGATAAATATACTGCTGAATTTGTTATTACAGGAAATGAGCTCAAAAATTTTATGACGTACAGTATACAGTAACATGCAGCCTTTAATAACTTATCAAAAACACTAATTGTAATTTTTTTATTGTCAAAAATTTTGCAAGAGTTAGCAGGGGTTTACTGTACAATAAATTCTTATATTATATTGTTTTGTCAATGTGCTTATGAATAGGATGGCATCTGCCATATCATGTACTGTAATAAATAATAATTATATTTCATAGTCTGAGGATAAAGTGGCCATAACCACAGTTAAATTTTTATTTGATGTAATATGATTGTATATTTTTTTGTTGCAGAAAATTATATTTTTAATTTGTCTTAATACATAGAAAATAATGCATAACGAATCATCAAGTTGCAATAATATTTGTAGAAATATATCATTCTGCTGCTCTCTATAATGTTTTTATAATTTATGTAAGATAATATATATAATTTTGTCATAAATTGTATATAACTTATTTTATAAGTATTATATTTTTAATCTAATTTGTAAAATGTTTATAATATCTAAATAATAGTGATATAGGAATTCTATTATTGTTATTTTGAAATTTTTCCCTTCCTGTCATAAGTAATCTGGGATTGATGTGGATATTAGCAAATTTTAATGGATTTTTCAGACTGGTATCACTTTGCAATCATAATGGCTGGCTGGATGGCTGAGGCAGGCATCAAATTATTATTGTGGGGATTTGGGATCCAGAAATTTTTTAAGGATGTCCCAAATATGTCGGAATCCATCTCTCAACAATCTAGCTGCTCCATTGTGGGCCTGAAAAAAATGTCCTTTTAAGTGCCCAAAGGACAGAGTCAAAAAAAAATCATAATGGTCATTGAAAGTTTGAGCCATCCATAAGGAACAAAACTATACTTATGTATAGAGTTTATAGAATATTGATGCCTTTTGAGAAAAAATCCAGTTTGATTAATATTTTATTATTTTTTTAAATTCATTATATATGTTTTAAAGGAATAAAATAAAGTTATGAGGTTATGGTATTTGATAACAATGAAATTTTCTTCTTACAAAATTTATAGTTAGAACAAGAATATTTATTTTAAGATGATTTTAACAGTATTAATAGCATCAAATAAATTGAGATTTTATGATGATTACATCTAATAGAAGATAGTCTTTCTGGCATTGCTTAAAATTTTTTAAGATATGAAAAAAAACTTCCTGTTTACTGTTATAGAAATATATTTATTCATACAAAAATTTATTATATGTAAATAAATCTTAAAAGAATTATACATAAAGAATAAAAGATTTTTCTTATTAGAATTTAACTGCATATGATTTTCTAATAAATTATAATAATTCTTTAATTTTTTTACCAAATAAAAAAATAGTGCACTTTTCTATTGCATATTTTAAATTATTTTGAAAAAATATTGAAATTTAATTTAGTTGTTGTTATTAATAAGCAATTTTAATTCTGTTTTTTCTCCTAGCATTATGATTAAACGTGCGCAAGGAAGAAAAAAATTTGGAATCAAGAATTTCAAAAAACGCTACTTTTGTATAACAACTCAGGAATTATTTTATTCAAAAGTAAAAGGTAAGTTTTTGAATTTTTAAGTTAGTAAATTATTTAAAAAGTTTACGTAGCTATTATTTTCATCATGTTGATAGTAAGAAATATTCATACATCATATATACATATGTATAATAAACAACACATAGCCTGGTAAGTATATAGAAACATCACCAAACGATTGCCTAAATAATAGCAGAATTATAGCTCGATTATCTAGGCAATCAGTTGACATTGTTTTTATATATACATATATTTTTATAAATTGAGAATTTACTGAAAATGTAAAGTTATAGAATAATACAGAAAATTTGTATATATTCCAAATTTAGCAAAGTCCAAATTGATATTGAATGATGATTTAAAAAAAAAAAAAAACAACAACTTTTAAGCCGACAGAAAAATTATTTTAATTCACAAGTACTTTCAATTTACTGATCTTTTTTATTTTATGGCTATGCTAATAACCACCATAATCTAAAAAAATTTTATTTTAAAATATAATAATGTAAAAAATGTAATAAATTCAAACATGGATTAGTAGAAAAAGTTATTTTTTATTTTAAACAACAGAAATTCATCTATATTTGGACAAAAGTAGTCAATAATATAAAAGAAAGAATTTACTTATATATTTTTGTTTTTTTATTTAATAATATAAATAAACTTCATCAAAAATAATTTAGTCTATAAATAATAAAATTATAATAAATTGAATTAACAGTGGTATTGAAAAACAGTAGCAAAAAGTAGCGTATTAAACATAATTTCTTTGAATTATTAAAATTATTTATACAGTTAAAAATGCAATAGTTATTCAAAAGCTACATTAATTTAGTTGGTTCCTATATTCTAAATTTTTAATTTAGAACATTAAATTAAATATATTTTTATTCTGAATTTTTCAATGATATTTGAATTGCAGAAAGATAGGTGATGAAAATAAGTTATTACTACTATTATATTCAAGAAAAAAATTTATTTTCAGATCACAAATTAATAATTGTTAAGTCTTTAATTAAGGATTGTTTAGAAGGTGAATTCTCTTTAAAGTAGTAACAAATTTTGATAACTTTTATTTGAAATATTAAATTTTTTCTCTGCAAGTTATCATGTAATAACAAATGAAAATTGTGTAATGCTATATAACTTTGATATGCTTTTCTCTTTTGTTTCTCAATTATATTGTATGTATCATCAATAAATATAATATATTATTGTTTAAAAAGTTTATATTGTTAATTAGTTGTTTCACTAAATTCTAAATACTAAAAAAACTTAATTAAAATTATTGGATTATGATTTTATTAAGATTTTTAAGAATTTGATGATATAAAAAGATATGTGTAGCCTCTATACTGAATTAGAAATGTTAAGTATTGTTATTTGTAATTGGGTTGTTAAGTATTGTTCTACATGCAGAAGTTCTATTAAATAGTTTCATATAATAAAAAGAGAATATGTTATTAACCTATTTTTGAATAATCTAATTTAATTGATTTCATTTTCAATTAATAAATATGATAAATTATATAAATAAAAATACAGAATTTGATTTCAGTAATCAAATAAGAGCATAAGATCATTAAATTTTCCTGAGAAATTTATAATAAATAAAATACATCTGTAAAAAAATTGTAATACACTTCTCTGTATCAACTCTGTTTAACTGATGGCCTGTGTATATTCTTATTTCTTTCTTTTATCTGGAAATGTACAAATTTGAATATATCAAATACATCAGCATAAATGAGATTTTATTTTAAAAAAAACTGTTTTTGAGCTCTAATGTTTAATGATTTAATTTGCATTACTAAATATAAATTTTTAAAAATATATACATTATTGTAAATTATTTATATGTAAAGTGCTTATTTTTTGCTTAAGAAAATGAGAAATAAATTTCTGTTCCAAATCGTATGGTTTTGATAATTAAATTACACATTTCCTATTGTACAATTATAAAAACATTCTAGTTTATTTTATTCTGTAAAGTTTTTCAAATGAGATATGCCTTCATTTGCATATAATCAGATAAAATTCTGAATATTTTTGAATAATGTTAATATTTTTTTAAGTAATGCATGAATACTAATATATTTAGTTTTATTTGTGGATTTTGGAACTGTATTAAAATTTTTAATTCTTTGATAAATAATTTATATAACTATTTTAATCCTTAATGAATAATCCTTTATATAACTATTTTAAGGATGAAATCAAGATTAAAATTATTGCATATAAGTTAAAAGTATTGAAAATAGATCTAAATATCAGACAGAATTTCTTTACATTTCTGACATCAATTATATTTAAGCAGCTATTAGAAAAAATGAAGCAAGAATACTAGAAAGCAAAATGACAAATGTCTTTCTTAAAAACTGCTTTCTTTCTACTATGATACTAAAGAAAATACAAAAATCTGTAAAATACATTTGTTGCTAAGTAACAAAAGACAATTGTCTACATTTCTGATGTGATTGGTTATGAAATAGGTCGTCACATTTCTGGTTGATTGTCAATTGATGTAATTGTTAGATACTGATTACAATTTTTCTAAAATTGCAAAATGATAAATTTTTAGATACATATACTTAGATGGATGAATCTTAAAATTCTGTCCATTTTGCTCCTGCACGTTGAAAAATGTTGAATAATGGCTAGATATATAGCATTTTACCATATTTTAAATAATGATGGAGTTATGAATTTTTTAGCTTCTAACAGATCACTGCTCTGTAATTATAATTTTTGATGATGTTAATAGATTTCTGGTAGATAGCTTTATAGATAGGGTTTTTTTTTAAATATTAAAATAATTATTTAATAGTGTCACTATTTTAAAAGAATTAAATTTGTGTTAATTTTTTTATTCAGTTTTAAAATTTGCTATTTTTGATTCAATTTATATACAATATACTGGTATATACTACATATATTTAATAAAATAAACATGAGATATTTATGTAAACTTTTATTAAATGTTCTTCAAGGATAAAAAAAATATCTTCCTGCTACCATGTATAATTTCAATTTCTTATATTTGTTATGAGTCAGATTAATTTGAATAGTAATTGATGAATTAAAAATAAAAATTTGGATATAACAAGTACACAAATTATTGATGTAAAAAATGTCTTATTTTGAAATAAATAACTTTTTTAACTTCTTTATTAATATTGTTGTCATATAGGTGATACACCACTGTACAGAATTAGAATAGATGAAATTTTAGGAGTTGAAAGATTACAAGAAGAATCTTTTAAAATGAAAAATGTAAGTGAAAAGAGATTTTATTTTTATTTATTTATTACCTAAGGCAATATAAGCATCTTCCTAAAAACATTCATAACCTAATTAGTTGTTAGAAACAGTATTTATTAAATTAAATTCTATAAACACTGTTACATAAATTTATAATATGTTTAAAAATAAGTGTTTCTGAGATTAAATTAGTCTCTGCTTTTTAGTTTCGTTAGAAAACAAATATACTTTGGTAGTTGTTAGCTAATTACAACATTCAGTATACTAATAACAAATGTTAAATTCTACTCAGTGCCTACCAAATTTTTTTCGTATGAATCATTATTCATTTTTCGCATAGACATGGGGCTTATACATTAATTTATATTTTAAATGTTTATAAAGAATTTCAGTTACCAACTTATAATTTAAATTAAAAATTTAGCATTAATGCCAGACAGATTTTTCTTTAAGACTACTAACCCGACTGAAATGAATTTCGAAAACTCTTTGTTGGTATTTATTTCTAATAAAAGAAATCCATTAATAATGAACAAAAATTAAATTAATATACTGTTTATTTTTTTATTAAAATTAATAATTCATTGAAGTTCTTTCATTTACTCTATTTTTTTTTCTTATATTTTTATTGTTTAATTCACTTGATATGTATTTAGATTTATTTTAACATTGAATGAGGTTAATTACTTTTAGTATTTTAAATTATTGTGAATAGCTCTTGTAATTTTTCCACTCTCTAGAAAAATTACAATAGAGTGGTAGGATATTGCTACAAAATAAAAATTTAAAAATGCATCTAACTCCCATCTTAAAAAATTTCTATAAAACTCTATTTTCTATTAGAAATTGCCTGTGTTTCATATTTTTTTACATTGCAAAAGTGAGTATGACCCATGTGATAATTAGAATCTATATATTTGCATACTAAGTTCATGAGGAAAAAACTTTTTTTAAATTTTCTTAATGCTAGCTATGAACTTATATTGGTTATTTGTTATGTAAACAATGATTATAAATATATTGATATTACAGGAATTAATTTCTTGTATCTTAATATAGTTTTTTTTTTTCTTTCTTAAATATTTTCATATATTTGCATCTATTTTTATTAAATAGATGTTCCAAGTTATTCAGCCAAATAGAAGAGTGTTGTATATACAAGCTAATAATTGTGTTGAAGAAAAAGAATGGATAGATATCTTGACTAAAATTTGCCAAAGTAATTTAAATAGGCTGACAGAATATCATCCAGCTGCTTTTATAAATGGACATTGGTTATGGTATGTTTAGTAAATTAAACTTTTTATATATTTAAATATAAATTATTTTAATTTTAAGATATGTTAAAATTAATATTTCATAATGATGATCAAAACTTAAATTTAAAACATTTAAATATGTATATGTAATGATATGTAAGGTAAAATAAAAATAGATAATCTGTTTTAAATGTATAGGTGTTCCTTGATAACCACAGTTAATTAATCCCTCAATGCTACCACGTATATCAAAATCACATTAATCAAATACGGTATCTATGTTAAGTAAAGACATCTGGTAAAGCTGTGTTAATTAAAACTTCTGCCACATATATAAAGTGATTGCTGCAATTAATTTTGTTCATTAATCAAATCCCATGTTAAGCAAAAATGCATTAAGAGGGGATACTGTACTAATTTTATTTAAATTTGAAAAGCCATTTAAGTTTAAACTGTGAAAATGTCAATTTTATATTAATCAATTATTCATGACTACAAATTAAATTTAAAAATACAGGATTTTATATTTTTGTATTTGTAATATAAAATTTCTAATGTGCAATATTATATGAAGCATTTACTAGTTTTATATTTGTTGTTATCAATATACAGTACATAATGTAATCTATATATTTATGCTGTTTGAATAATTCATTTTAATGTAGTTTATAAATATGCTATAAAAACAATTTATTTACAAAGAGATTTTTATTTGTTGGAAAT
The DNA here is from genome assembly GCF_030686945.1 of Centruroides vittatus. Classification (NCBI taxonomy): domain Eukaryota; kingdom Metazoa; phylum Arthropoda; class Arachnida; order Scorpiones; family Buthidae; genus Centruroides; species Centruroides vittatus. Next base: position 2,171,580 of record NW_027122214.1, read on the forward strand.
TAGTAATGAATGGTAAAATTGTTAATCTGTATTACAGCCTTTAGTGTTTGTATGGGGGTAATCCCAAAAGTAAGGTCTCCTATTTTTTTTAAATACAAAGAAATGTTTATTTTCAATAATGTTCATATCATTTTAAAGCTTAAACATTTATCTATTTTTCTACATAATTGCCATTTTGGTCATTTTTGTAGCTGGCAATTTTTGTATGCCCATATCATATCGGCTCGCCGCCATGTCGTGTTAAACCAATTGAAATTCATTGCCAATTGATCGGAAGTGTATGGCGAGTCATGCATAGATGCATAGATGTTGAAAATGTCCTCAAGTGGTGTAGGGAGTTTCTAGCTGATCGTACTGATATTCACGATGAAGAAAGAAGTGGGAGACCATCAATTTTCGATGAGACAGTTGTGAAGGTTGAGCAAACCATGCGTGAAGATTGGTGAATCACTGTGGATGATCTCTGCATTTTGGTTCTTGGGGTTTCCCGAAGCACCATTCGTAGAATTTTAACAGAAAAGTTGCAATATCGGAAAGTGTGCGCAAGATGGGTTCCACAATGTGGTGGCGAGCAGGTATGACATGGGCATACAAAAACTGCCACAGCACCTATAAAAATGCATTGCCCGAAATGGCGATTATGTAGAAAAATAAATAAATGTTCAAGCTTTAAAATGATATGAACATTATTAAAAATAAACATTTCTTTGTATTTAAAAAAAAAAAAATATGAGACTACTTTTGGGATTTTCCTCTTAATATGAAAAATTGATAAAGATCATTTGTCCTTTTAATATTTTTTATCATTCATTTTTTTATAGCACTGGTTATCTCAGTTTTGTTTTTGGTCAGTCTCTCCTTTTATGACTTTAATAGTCCAATTTATCCAAAAGGTTCTCAATGAGATTAAGAGAAATGTGGGCTCTGGATTAGCAAGTCCAAGTTTTAGATGCTGATAGTTCTCAAAATAATTTCTTTTCAAGATAAATCTGTAAAATATATCCCCAGACCATTATTCTGTCCATATATTAATAGTAAATATAAGTATATATATCTCTGAAAATATATAAAATTAATTTTTATATTTTAATTTTAATTAGAATAAAAGTGTAAATTTGGAACTGTAAAAAATAAGATCAATTAAAGCTTGTTAGTTTTATTGTAATATACCACTATTAACTTAATAAACCACTATTATCACAATATTTTTTGCAACAGAAAGCATTACATTTAGAATTCAATTCTTGAATAAAACATATTTAGAGAAAATGGCATTTACAATTAATTACAAAGTATGTATATATATATATATATATAAAGCATTGCATGCTTCATATATATATATATATATATATTCTTTGTAATTAATTGAACAGTTCTTTAATAAGTTTCAGTATAGTATAAATAGCATACATATTTTACTATAAATATATAATTGTATAGCTAAGTCATTTAACTTGTGAGTTCTGCTCTTGAATTGAATGAGAAATGTGACATTTGATAAAAACATAAATATTAGCAATATTTGACTCTAAATATATGTTGTTATTTCAGTAATAATAGTAAAATATAATCTATCAGGCTGATGACTTTTATAATTGGAATATTTTGAAATGAAAATATTCTCTATTGAAAATTGAAGTAATTATTTACTTGGGAAAAAATCTGAGGTGTTCTGTGAAATAAATAATTTATTTCATCAGTTACATCAGAAATAATTTCACTTGAAATAAAATGTTTATTTTATAAGTTAAAACTCATTTTTTAAATTATTAAAATTGAGCAAATAATTTAGTTATTTTTGATGGTATCATTTAGCTATTCGTTAATAAAATAGCCAATATTTTTTATGATTTTAATGTAACCTTATTGTAAATTTTACTTATAAGTTTATGGATTTTAATTAAAAAGTATTTCTCTCTTTCTTTCTTTCTTTTTTTCTTTATCTGGATAAAGTGTATTTATAAATAAATTTATTAGTAAATTTGAAATAAGACTATTTTTGAAATAAAGAATGGTATACAGTGTGTGTATAAAATTAACTCCCATTTTAAAAAATTAATTATGCAAGTACCGTGGTTCATTAGATGATGTTTTATGACTCATTTGATGCACATTTTTAGGTTTCACAATCTTGACATTATAGAGACTCAATGTGAATGCTGTATGTGACATGACAAACATTGATGCAGTAGTTCAACTTCTGCCAGACTTTGCATAACATATTAAATGTCACTGTGGCTGCAGCTTCTTTAATCCTCATTTGTGGTTCTCTCGGGTTACATGGCAGATGTGACATGAACACTTTGTCCTTGATGTGACTCCACAAGAAAAATCATATAATGATAAATTGGGATCTTAAGGTCATGCTATGACATATTGTCATTTTTTTCATGCTCCTATCCAATATGCTGGAAGTGTATGATTGAGATATACATGAACTGGTGATGGCAGGGTGGTATTCTGTCTTGCTGATACAGGTAATCATCAGAATCATCATTCACTTGCAGCATTAACTAGTTCTGGAGCATGTTAATATAGGATATTCCATTTACCATATCCTCCAACTTAAAGAAAGGATTGTATATCTTACATTCTGAAATGGTGCACAACATATTCAACTTGGATGAATCACACTGGTGTTAAACTATGACATATGAGTTCTCAGTCCCCAAACTCGGCAATTGTGTCGATTCATTTTTCACTTGTGAAAAGTTTCCTTACTGCTGAACACTAGACACTCCATAAACCTGTCCTTCTGTAAACCACACGTGAGGCTAAAGTAATTGTCTGTCATGACTGTGAGTTTTTGGTACACTTGCAATTTGTATGGCTGCATTTACAACTGTTTTTTAACATCTTCCGCACTGTCTAGTGCAGCATTTCCATATCACAAGAGGCTCTGTGTAATGACTTCTTAGGGTTATATTTATATGCCTCATGTACACATTCAATATGTTTGTTGCAAACTGGATGACTGATCGTCTTCTGTGAACATAAACAATCTGTTGTGATAAATTGATTATCCCATTTCATAGTAGACCTCCTGATGGGTTCTGTGTTCAGTGCAAAAAGAGCATTGCATCTGGATTAGCACATCAATTTCTGTCAAATTGCAAAGAGCTTCATCAACTGCAGAAAATGCCATGTTTTACATACAATGCTTCTGTTGGCCAACATTAACCATAACAGGAGTAACTACACTGAAGAAAACCAGATGGTGTGGTCTTACATGTGACAGCTGATGCATCTGGGTATATCTCCGACATAGTGACTTACAAGTAACTGAAAGTGGGACTTACTTACTTTATAGATACCCTATATATTTTGCTTCTCTAAAAATTAAATTCTAAATACACTTCAAAAAATATATTTACACTTTCCTAAGAAATTTTAAAGAAATTGAAAAAATTTATTCTTTGGAAATCAATAATTGAAATAATTTACTATATTAGTTCTTCCAATCAATATAGATTGAAAGAACTAATACAACATTACTTGAAGATACTTTACTACATATAAAATAATAAAATAAAATTATTAAAATCAAAACTTTTAAAATTAACGCATGTATTTTTGTAATTTGTGCATTTATAGAAAAAACATCTACTTTCTAATAATTACTTTTAATAAAATAATGCATTATAATCATAATACATAGGTAAAAATTATTAAAGATTAAAAACAAACAATAAACATTCTCCTTTTAATAAGCAAACCTGATGCAAATGGTTTTATTTCAATGTTATACAGGTCAAGGGTTGTACAGGTAAATGGGTGTGTTACTTATATTTGTTCTTTTTTGCAAATAATAAGGATAAAGATAAAATGTTGTTTCCGTAAACTTTAGTTTTGTACAGTTTGTTTGAAATATCTATCTGTTTTTTACACTAATGAAGAAATTTAAATGAAAATTAAGTTGATTGATCATAAAAATTATTTTTCATTAAAATAATTTATATGATCAATCAACTTCATTCATAAAACATAAATTATATTTTATAAAGCATTTTAAAAATTCATCAGTGAAAAAAATATTAGAGCATTAGTTCCTAAAGGAAAGATTTATATCTGTAACAATAAAGTGGCTATCATGGGTTGCTTATAAATAACTTTTCAAGGTCATTGAAGGAAAATTTTAGCACATTAACCTTCTGCATGCACTAAACATTTTATAATATTACTATTTTAGGATTTCTGAAGTACAAAACATTTTCAAACATTTATCCTTTGTTAGGTATTAGAAAGAAATTTGTGAACAGAAATTTATATAAACGAACTATCAGTTGTATTAAGTTATTGTAGATGAATAATACATATAAAAAATATAAATTAAATATGTAAGTAAAAGATCTGTGATTTACAGAATTTTATGTAAAGAAAACAATGCTTTTAAATTTCATATTGCTTTATATATGTAAATATATGTGAGAAAATTAACTTATTTTATTGCTTGACATTAATTAGAAAATATAACCAGTTATAATTTTTTTCATTAATTACTGAACAACATAAAATTTTTTTAGAAAAGATCTTTTTAAATATAAATCAATTTAATTAAAAGTTAGCATTGTTAAGCCAATAGAATATGAATGAATAAGTGTTAGTCTTTTAATATTTTGGTTAAATACTTTATAAATTTTTATTTAATGGATTTTTTGTTTAAATATCAAGATTTATAAATTAAGTTATTTGAAGAATGATTAAATTTTGACTATATAAATTTTTTTTCCTTTCATATTCTAAGTGCATATCTTTAAAGATTTCAGAAAAGAGTTGAAAAGGATCATATTTTGAACATAGATCAATGGAAATTCTATTTATCACAAAAAATTTTCAAAAATGATTCAATATGATTCAAATCAAGTAATATACAGTATGTTTAACCTCAATAGTGTTTTATTTTTAATTAATACAGGCAAAGCAGTAAGTTGCCATCTGTGAAAATGAATTCATGTATATCGGTTGTTTTACATGAGTAAAACAACACCCTACTGTATTTTAGTTCACTATTGTTATTTTTCAAATAGTACATTCTTTGAGGATAATCCATTATTCTTTCTTTTATAAAATGTTGAAGTTGTTGCTATTTTAGTTATCATCTATTGAAATTGATCATTATTAGCAGACATTAACAGTAAGCTCCTCTATTTCCTAGTTGAAATTTTGAATGTCAATTGAAATGACTAATGCAGTTTTATGATAAACTAAATTATCAGCTACATTATGTTGAATTCAGTTTTTTCCAGTAATATTTTCTGTAACAGCAAATTATTTTAATTCTGATGAGCAATTATTTTATTGTGACATCACAATGCCAGGTTGCAATTTTTAATCATATTTTTAATTTATTTAATCTTCACCTCAAATTAGTAGTGTCTTGTGCCCGTACATCCTGCTTTTCCTGTTAGCATTAGAATCATCTATCTAACTCCATTCTTTAGATTAAGGAAGGACGGACGGACGACAGTGGGAATGTATAGGTCTACAATTTTTTGAAATTGCAGCCCAAAATTATCTGATTATGATGATGATATCAATTTCAATACAGTTGTCTATTTGAATTAGAAATTCTTATATTTCTTCTGTAGAGTATATAAGTTCAATAGATTGATTATTACTCTTTGGGCAGAGTTTTCTTAAAAATAAAATTATTTTTTGTTAAGTATTATGTTTAAAACAATCTTTTTACAATATATATGTATGTATATATGTTAAACAAATTCTCTAACATAAACTGAGTCATTCAGCCTGTAAAATAACTAATGATTAATCATTAGTTATTTTACAGGCTGAATGACTCAGCTTATGTTAGAGAATTTGTTTTCCCAAAAAATAGAATATTCTGTTGCTTTCAGGAGAGAAAATAAGTTATTCATAGAGTTCTTCAATTTTTCAAAAATTATTTAATTGACTGGTTTAAATTCAGGAGTAAAATGATCACGTTAAAGTATTGCATTCATCATGCAATACTTTAATGTGATCAATTTATTCCTGAATTTAAACCAGTCAATTAAATAAATTAAAAAATGTAATATATTAAGTTGTTTAGGAAGCTTCATAAATACAACTATATCTTCACAGAAACTCATTAGATTTATTGAAAAGATGATATATACAAACTGGCATTTTATTTCAGAAAAATTTTATTGAAAAATTATTTTAGTTGTTTTTATAGTGATCTTGAAACAATTTAAAGAAATATCTGAATAATAATAATATCATGTAAGAAAAAAAATGTATAAAGTTAAAAATTATAATTTATAAAAATATGGATGTATTATATATGTGTTTTTAATAGTTCAGTCTAAATAAAATGAAGAAACAAATTAATGTATTACTTAATTTTAATGTATATATACATTAATCAAATATTAATAAAAGAATTTTCACGTTGGCATTGAGACAATATAAACATTCATTAATTGAGACAATATCCTTTGTTTTTTTTTTTTAATTTGATAAAATGAAAATATCTTGCATTTTTGGAGGTCACTAACTTCTTGTATTATGTTGGATACATTCCAGTTTATTTCAAAATGATGTTACAAATGAAAGAAAGATAATATAATAAATTTTTTTTTAAATTTTGCATTGCATTGTTTCTTAATTTTTAATATTAATGGAATGCAATAATAGTGTAGATATTTTAATTCTTGAACATTAAAAGTTATTTTAAATTACATGAGATTACTCACTACAGTGTTAATAGTAGAAGGCGTTTATTTTGTGAGAAGTTGTAGACTTGACATTAGTTACCCTCAGGTAACAAACAAAATAGTATGTATGGAATCATTTTTTGTCAGGATTATATAATACAGTAGAGCGTCGAAAAGTGGAACCAATTGGGGACTGGGGTCCTTCCAGTTAATGATCTGTTCCAGTTTCCGACTTTGTACGAAAAAATACATTAACCTGTCCGATGTTCAAATTTTTCTCCGTTGCGTATCGCTTCCTGTTGAATTTTTCTCCGTTGCGTGTCGCTTCGTGTTGAATTTTCGTCGATCTTAAGCCTAACGAAAATTTTTATAATAATCATCGAGGCTATCGTATCGTTAAAAATTATTTCTGCATTTTGTACAAACAAAATAAATATATTAAAGAATATAAAAAACATGAAAATTATACTTTAGAAGTAAATTTAGTATCAAAAACATTCGATTCAGCACGACACAGTCCGACTGAAAATCGTTCCACTTACCGACGTTCCACTTATCGACGCTCTACTGTATTCTAATGAAAATAGTTGTTTTCATTAAAATTTTATTGTAATAAAAGTGGTGATATTTAGTTTTTTTATTTATTATCACTTAGTTTGTTTAGATTGTTTTAATAGTTGACAATAGTTTTCAACATAAAATTTAATTACAGTTAAAACTTTTTATTTGTAAACAAACAAATATATTTTTAAACTAAGAATTTTAGAACACTTACATGCATTTGAATGTTATAATATAATTATACTTGGTTCTCTCTTCAATAATTGGTTCAACAAATTAAGATAAATATTTTATAATAGTTTAATTTAAAAACTACTTATTTAATTATTAATAAACTATTTGATTATTAATCTAGAAATTTGCTGATCGAATGACTGGGACAGTAAAGGCATCAGTTTGTGAAGCCCAGGATTGAATCTGGGTGAACCTTTTCAGGAATTTTTCATGGCCAATGTGTCCGATATATGTTGAGCTCCATTTCTCATCAACCAGTTATATTTATTGTGAGCCTGGAAAAAAGGCTTTCTTAGTTTCCAGAACAGAGTCAAAAGTGTATTTAAAAAAAAAAAACTAGAAATTGGGTATTCTGATTATTAATTGGCTTTAGCTTAAAAGCGTACAAAAATATTTCTCTAAATATTAGTTATTTTCCACTTTTGTCTATTGCTAAAAAATTAGTTCATCTTCTTTTTAATTTCATTTTTTTATTTGGTTTTTTGTTTTGCTGTATTCAAATAATTTTTATTGCACATTTTTCAAATTCATATGTAATAAAAAAAGAATTGATTTATATTTTTATTAAGTTTGCTATCTGAATTCCAACTTTTTAAAATGAAATATACTTAAGCTTGTAAATAAGTTACTAATATTTATAAATTTTAACGCTGAATTTATAATTTGATATAAGCACATCAGACAAAAAATTAGTCATCTCTAATAGAAATGACAGTAGGTTGTTACTGGTTACCATTTGGAGATAAATAGCATGGATGTGGTCTACAGGGTCATTTCTGTCTCTTGAAGTGACAAAGAGCAACCTGTGTGTTGAATTGAGTCTGCAATATAGATTGTACAATAGATATTACTGAGTGGCAAAAAGGAGTCGTGTGTAGCTGTGCTCATTGATACAAAGTGACATTGTCCAATTTGTTGGTGTGTCGGAGCATACTGTCCAGCAGGTATAGAAACAGTGGTGCAGTCGACTGAAAATCATCAAATCTCTTGCAACTCATTAATTATTAGATATGTACTTACAGGGGTGACTAATTTTTTGTCTGGTACACTTATGTTTAATGTCAAAGAATTTCATTATCACACAGGCAGCTCTGTATCTTCAATGAAAAATACTTCCAATTACATATTCAAACTTTAATAATTTTTCTTATAATATATGAAAAGTTATATTTTAATATTTAACCTTTCAACTGTGGGATAGTCAGGTATGGTGCTACTCCAAGGTAGTGGAGAATGAACATGGGAAATTTTTCAAGTATTTTTTGACACTTTTTTTCCTCATTACCGTTTCGGGAAAAGATTTTGTAAACAGTTATGTCTAGTAAAGAAAAGTCTTTTTTTATTGTTACATAATTCATTTTTTGTGTAAATTTTTTTTCACGGTGTTTTTTGGCGATACCCCCAAAAGAGTTTAGTGGATATATACGCCCGACACATATATACGCCCCTCACTGCTGAGTGGTTAATGTTATTAGTCAACAATGTTTATTTGATATCATTTAATATTTTCTTTCCATTTATCTAAACCTATTAAATTTAATTCTCCAGTGTGTTGGCTACAAAATGAAATTTGAAGGTGTTCAAATTAATGTAAAATAACAACTGTAGAATGAGAGAACTTGAAAACTTGGTAAAGAACAAATCAACGTTTTTTCTTTAATTGAAAGAATAACTCTGACTCTCAATATTATATATATATACAAAATTATATAAGAACTTTTAATAGCTTTCATTTCTGTCTTCTTCAGGTGAAATGTTTAAAAATCAAACAGTATTTTAAAAAATTACTTGGATTTTTGAACATTTTAGCCTGATGATGACAGATATAAAAATAATTAAAATTTATTGTGTAGTTCTGTACATATTGTTTCAGTATAAAGCTGTATAACATCAAATACCAGAATTACTATTTCAGTTATAGTCTTTCTTGATGTGACATGCTATTGGTATCTACTTTAAACATTTTTCCTCATATAAATTGTGTCAGATTATAATTCACTCAAAAAAAAATCACAATTTGATTAAATTTATTATGGATGTGTACTGTTACATACAGCTTTTATAATATAATAATCTATCTGTTGAAATTTTTTGTATATTTATATACAGGATGAGTATAAATATTCTAAACTTAACAAAATTATGTTAGATTTGATAAAAATTATAGAACAGAGAAATGAAAGTTGTTATTTTAATAAAACATTTCATTCAAATATTTATTGAAAAATTATTATAGTGCTTTTGGAATTCAGTTAAGTACATATTTTATTTACACATATTAATAAATTTTTCTTAAGAGTTCAAAAATGTTTATTATTATTATTATTATTATAGCTGCAAAGCAAATAGTGAAACTGCAGCTGGATGTTGTCCCGTTACAGCTAGTGTTCCGGCAGATATTTGTGTCCAGATAGATTCAGACAGAGAAGTAGAACGTATACATACCATTTTTTTCAACCATAGGGATGCACTGGAAAAATTATTAGGTAAAATTTTTTATAATAATAAATTTCGTATATTTTTTAAAATTGATATGAATAAAAGGTAACACACTAAAAAGTCGGAATTACCTTTTATTCACGCAATAATTTAGTTAAGAATGCAATTTCTTGAGATTTTTATATAAATTGAAATGTGTAAAAAATGTGAAATGCAGTCATGATTTATGTAAATCAGAATTAAAACCTGCCTTTAGTTTAAGAAAGCAGACAGCATTGATGATATGTAAATTTAAATAAAATGTTGTTGTTGTTGTTGTTGTTGTTGTTATTGTTGTTGTTAACAACAACAACAACAACAATGAATTAATTTTAATAAGTACTTTGGTTTTATTTCATTTCAGAGCCTTTAGATTGAATACAAAAGATAATTTAAAGTTTTTCACCATCTTTATTTCAAACCTGTTCTATTCTATTTTGTATTCAATCTGAAGATGCAAATATGAAATAAAGCAAAACTACACATCTCTCTCTAAAGACTGTTTATAATTTACTTGGGTTCCATTCTAGAGTGTACTTGTAAACAAATATTTATACAAGTTAAACTAACTTTTTATTAAAACCATATTAAAATTATGGAGGCTACCACTGTAAGGCTAAAGCTATGCAGACATGAATGAACAAAATTTTCATATAAGATGATTAATGTCAAAAAACAGAAACAAATGATCCATGATAATGGATTTTCCAGATATAACTGTCTCTGACAACTAGTAATTTTTGTCTTTCAACTTTAAAGTAAAAAGTTTGTTGCTTGCCCCGCTTGCTGTAGTTTCTTTTTCACTCACTCATTACACCACGTTTGTATTGACTGCCTAGTGAATTTTTTGTTTATTTCTTACAGCTAAATTAAAATTAAATTTTCATTACATAAGAAAAAATTGTGATAATTTTCATTCTGAGCAGCAGTATTTGAGTATGCGATTTAAATTTGCACATTCATTCATATTTGGGTATTTATATGGCAAGTATACTGTAATTTGCTCAATAAAAAACTATAGATCTTATCTTTTCCATATTTCTTATTTATTGGACACTTTGTTCTCATATTTTTTTCTTAACAACAACTAGACAACAAACAAATTTATAAACTAGTCACAAATGTTGAGATTAAAACATTTTTTTTATTGACCTCTTTTCTTTTTGTTTACATTTTTAATAGCAAAATGCATTTTGGATCTGTATGGCCTCTAATCTTTTTCTTTTTGAACTCAAAACATAATTATTATGATTTTAAAATTAAATTATTAATCCTTTTAGACTTTAAAAAGATAACAGGGAATTTTGTTAAATTTCATATTTAGTTTTTAGAATTTTCTTAAGTTAGAAAGTGTTTTTTTTTTAATATTTTACTCCATGTCTTTAGAATTCAGAATCTAATATATGGTTTAAGTGCATATTAATTTAAAAGATCTTTTCTTAGTCAGTGACTCTTAATTTATTTGAATGTTATATATTTGAAATGATAAGATACCAAATAAATGAAAATCTGATTTTTTTTTTATTAATTTATTTATTTAGAAGCCTGTAAAAATCAAGCAGTGTATACGGGAGAACAGTGTTCTCTTTGCCCGGCAGGCTTTGTGATAGAAGACACTCAAACATTATGGGAAACATTAAATGAAATTCAAACGTGCGTTATTAGATTGGAGCAGGATCACAAACAATATTTCAGGAATTTTTGTCGCCAAACGAAATACGGATCTGAGTAAGTGGAATATATTAATGCTTGACATTTTGATTTAAACGTCTATAGTTAATAACACACACATTTTAATTTTCAGGCAAGCTCCAATAGGAGATGATAATTATCTACTCATGATTGCCCAGCACTGCAAACAATGATTTTATAAAATGTATAATGCAAATTTTGATCTCAGCCAATATATCTGAAATGTTTGTGAATAATGTGTATGACAATTCTTAGTTATTGTTGATTAGAAATATTGCATTGCTAATATATTGATTTTAAATGTATGATACATTAATGTCACGAGATTATAAATACTTTAAACTTTTCTTTATTTCTGGACCAGTCATTTTCGTACATTCCAGATTTTCATAATTTCTTGTCAAAATTGGGGATTGTTTCAATAATAATTTCATTCTACTTTTTTGTATTTTGTCCATTATTTTATTTGTAATTTCTATTGAAAATAATTTTCTAGTTAGGATGTGCCATATTTTGTGTGATGTTCTGTATAAGTTATAATTAATGAACAAATGTTAAATAATTTGTTGTTGTAACAGTTTCTTTGGATATTAGAAAGAATTTTTCTTAAGATTTTTGTATAAAATACCTTGATTAATTGGTCACAAGTGTGATATAAGAAATCTCATTGCAAATATACCCAATTTAATGTTTGTTATGAATAAATTAATTTAAAATTTATTCTAAAAATGTTAATATTATTAAAACAGTTAAGTGTTAACTTTTAAATTAATTATTACTTGAAAGTTTTAAATAAAAAAAAATTGCTGTAGTAGTTTATATTTGGAAAATGACAATATGCAGCTTTTTAAATGCCAGTATGGCACATCACTTAAACATCGATGAAACTTCTTTAAGAAGTACGTATGTCATTTTTAAAATAAAAATATCCTGTATGTACACACAAAAAAATACTTGTGCATAAATGTGTGTATGTATAATATATATATATATATATTACATATTTTATTAATGAAGAAAAATTTTGTTATTTTACTACTAAAACCTTGTTATATCTATGATAAAATTTGTTTGTCCAGAAGTACATTGATTATGTATAAAATTACATGTTATGTGAAAGTAAATTTTTATTATATCGTACATAGTATGTTTAATAGTTACAATCACTAAATTCACTCGTGCATCTTAGATTAAGTTTACGAGCTTCACTATCTCTAAAATGTGTTTTATTATGACAAACCATTACCCGTTACGGTAGTGGGATGAACTGTGGTTGTGAAAATTTATGTTGTGTGTTAACTGTAGTATATATATATATATAATGTTAAATACCAGATCAACTGGTTCGCTTTTTGTTCTCTGTTAAATGTAGTTGTTTGTCTTGTTCTTTATTGAAAATCATCTTTTCAACGAAATTGTGATTGATTGCAATAATTTGCTTTGTACAGAGATTATTGTGAATATTAAAGAAATATACTTCATATTTATAATTTACATCTTAATTTTGAAATATTATTTAACAAAAGATTAGTCTACTATGTGTATTTTGTGTCCCCTTATGTTTATCTATTGATTCATTCACCTAACAAGATATTGTTTTTCCACTTCTGTTTGAATTATCTTATTTGTTATTAAACATTGTTCATTATCTAGAATATTTTGACTTGTACTTTGTTTTTGTGCTTTTCTTTCTTTTTCTAATTAGACTATAAACTTTAATTCTGACATAAACGTAAAAATTAATGTTTGGTCAGTATGGAAAATTGAACATTTCACAATTTTGTTTAATAATTATATGAATATTTTTAATTTAAAGTTTCGTAAATTTAGATTATGCTTTAACTACGGATTAAATTTATTTTGAATTTTGAAACTTCGAGTTATATTATTTTCACATATATTTACAGCTATCTGATTACGAAATAGAGAAAATCAATGAGATGATTTCAAACTTGATATCGAATTTCCAGAATAGTTACAATTATTTGCTTATAATAATTTTTTTTTCTTGTAAAACTAATTAATTATTTTTGAAAAATGTAAATTTAAAACTGTGTAAATGTTCTAATTAAATATATCACATTTAATTTCTTACATCATTTACAATATAATTTTGCATATGTTTTTATAGATTAGTCTGTTTTCTGATAAGTTTATTGTTTTTGTAATTGAAATTATACTAATTTCATACCATAATTTTTTCATAAAGATTAATATGTGTAGAAATGCCTTTTTACAGTTAATAATATAAATAAAGATCGTCATTTAACGGCTTTGTAAATACCCGATAAATCAAAAGTGCACAAATTGCTACGGGCCGACAAAAATGTTTATAATTACCGCATTTGTAATCAAAATTCGTGATAAAGTTTAACTGCAATTAAAATAAAATCACAATCTTATTTATATAAATAAAATTTTATTAGTAGATAAGTAATCAAAGTTATTGAAACAAACTTCTACACAACTATCTTAATAATTAATTTTTCAAGTTTGGCCAAAATAAACGTTTTTAAAATTTTATTACAAATTATTGCTAAGCTCAATAATAATAATAATAATAATGAAAAACATTTGGTAACACAAAACTTCCTGAATAAAGTGAACTTAGTTACAATTACCACTTAAGCCATTTTATAATTACAGATGTGGAGAACTATATACATCATTGACTTTTGAAAGCAATAGTTAGTAACAGCAATACAATTTGTTGGAAATATCACTGGATTCTAACTTTCTTCGAAGTAATAATAATCAAATTTATTAGTTTCAGCCTCTTGGCACCTATATCAAGTCAATTTTATCTCAATTTGAGAAAATTGGAAGTTGATTAAGCCCATTCATTATATTGCACATTAGTACCTACACGCTGTTTCACCAGGAGTCAATTTTCTGATTTTTGACTTAGTATTTACTTGGTTTTTCCGTCGTCTTCCATCGTTCTTTATGGCAACCCGTATGTTCTTGGTGCACATTATTGCAAAGTGCCGGTAACTTATAACGTGGAAAATATTTTTGTTTCTTATTGTTTTTTTTCAAGTTGCATTCGTAATCTTCCATGTTTCGAGATAGATTATTTAGAGTTTATTCGAGATGCCATCATCATCCTTCTCCGTTGATGCACTGATCGCAACGTATGAGACCACTCTCGTCACAGCTCGTGCATCTCAAAGATATCTGATCGGTTGGGAAATGGTGGCGATGATTACACGACTTTTTACTTCCTCCGCAATATGGGCACAACAGATATTTATATCCTCCACATTTTGTACATGTCCCAGTGAAACTTGTTCTCTGAAAATTCAAAATAAAAAATAGAAATTATTTCTAATTCATATTTTTAAAAAGAAATTAAGCTTTTTATGTTCGAGTTTAACAGTACCGAGTGTTCTAAAAATAAAGAAATCAAAGTACCTTGTAAGGCCTTAAAATTTGTCTCAATTCACCTGTTTCGTTTAATTGTTCAAGGACATCTGCATTCTGTGAAAATAAATAAAAGTTAATTAAAATATTTTATTTAAAAAAAAAATGTTTTTCTTTATTTTAATTCAATTATTTTTTAGATTCCGATATTATGTTAGTTTGATATTCTTCCATATACAGTATATACTATAAGTTAGAAAGCAGGGCATTCACCTCTGGTATTACAATTCTAGAACACAGGAATGGGAGTGACTTGGCACGTAATCCCATTGGAATAGAAATAAGAGGGCCTCCGGCGTAAGGACTATTTAAAACAATATCTTTCGTAAATAGAATCTTAAGTGAATTGTATTATAAATTCGTATGCACGTTATCAAGAAATAATAATCATTTGAAAGTATTCCACTCCACATTTGAATGGCTGGTTTTAAAATAGTAGACAATAAATTTAACTTTAAAACTTTATACGATGCCACGTAAATGACCTAACGAAAGCGCGCGTGTCTTAAGGATTTAAAATTCGAGTCTATTTATTCCGATGACGATTAGGAAAAAATATTTATTTCCAAAAATCCGGCGCCATATTGGAACTGGTTCGACGAGTCGAAGACGTCATTACCGCTCAAGGTCGCAACACTAAAACAGGTCAATCATGTGATTCGAAGAGGACGACAGGTCCTCTAGAGTGCAAGGCAGGTGTACGAAATATAGTTTCAAATTGTAATTATATATAATAAAAATATGCGTTTTTTAAAAAAATTTAAGTAAATTTTATGATTTTTTATATATATATATATAATATATAAAAAAAGATTGTTAAATTGATACGGTCGTAAAAACCACATCGTGGCTTAGTGGCACCATTCGCCAACACTTCGGGGGAGAACGAGCGTAATGAAAAAACTGTCAAATGGTCTCAAGACTAAATTGTCAAATTCGGCTTTTACGTTTCGTCACGAATTGTGTTAATTGTCTCCGTTTTCGTCGTCTATAAATAGACAAATGGATGACATCTGCGTGTAGAAATTTCCGCTCCAACGATTCGTACCATCTCGGTTCTGCCGGATTCAAAATAAATCCGAGCACGTATCGGTAATTTCTGCCATCCAAAAGTTAAAAGAATTGGCATAGTTTTTCTCCCCACAAACCAAGTTTTTTTTGTGCCAATTTTTTTTCTTTTTTAAATCGAAACGAGTTTAATATGCAAATCGTCCTCCGACAAGCGTCCCAATTCAAGACAAGCACAAAGCACATATCTCGTCTTTTCTGGTCTAACTGGTTTGATATTTTTTTCCCCCCTTAAATTTTGTAAGGTCGATCCAACCACACACCGTTCGAGAAAAGAATCTAGAAAAATTGAATTCCGATTAAAAACCGCATTTAAAAATTCTAGACAGAACTGCCGAATTCTTTTGCAAATTTCAATTTCGTTTACGATTCCGATTTGTTTTTTTTTTTTTCTTCTTCCTAAGAATACTTTAAAATTAAATACAGTAAACTCCCGATTATCCGTGCCACCTCTCCCCACCATTAGCCCGGATAATCGGGAGTTTGCCGTACTTTTTTTTAGACCTAATATTTATATAAATACGTTAATAAGTGTGCACCATACTTACGGAAGTATAAACAGGAAGGGATAAATTGCAATTTTTTGGAATAAAATAATAATAAAAATATACTTTATATATACATATATATTTAAAAGAATTTGTTCCCGGTATAATATAAATATAATAACGTAGAAAAATTTGGCCTAGTAAGTAACTCGTTCTTGTAGGTCGAGGCAGGCGATAATGCCTAGAAAGTCGGGTCACTTTTGAAATTTTGTTATAATTATCATTAATAACTACTTACTCGAGTTGTGTAAATGTGAATTAAAAAAAAATTCCGGAACGAGAAATGAAGTAACGTCGGGTTTTTATCCCAGTTATGTAACAGAAAAAAATGGTATGAAATGCGTAATGAATAGATTATAGAAATTCTGTTTAGTCGGTAAATATGTTATAAACATTCTTGGTTGCGTTTTTCTATTCAATTTAATTGTGCTTTGTTAGAAAAAAAAAGAGCACAAACCCCGAGGCCCGTAATACAATTATATAGAAGTGGATGGTGTACACGTTCTGTTCAATGGAAGTCGTACGAAATTCTTCCGTTTATCTTTCGGATTTTCCGAATGTTTTTTTTACACGTATGTACGAATAATTATACATTTAATGGAGTCGACGTCGATAAATATTTTATTTTCGCAAAAAAAAGTCTGGTATTATAAGTAATTAAAGTACTGTACTATTTATAATTGTTTAATTCCCGTTGAAACAGAAGAAAAAACAAAAAAAAAAAATTATATTATTTTGAACGAGTTAACTGCAATTTGTTCTCAATTAACTTTCGAAATTTATTGACCTATTTTAAAATTTTTGGTATTAAATACCAAAAAATCTTAAATTAAGAAAAGGACACGTTGTATTTACTTATTTTTTTCTTCTACCTTTTAAAAACACGTATAATGTTAAAAATGGCGTTTATATTGTAAAATATAAACTCGATTTCTTTATAAATTATTCAAAATTTTAAAAAAAAATATATATATATACATTTTATTAGGTCAAATTATGTTATTTTATATCTATTAACCATTTGAAAATGTTAAGAAAACGTATGATTCAACAACAATGCATTTCCTTATCTTACGTGTAGATAAGAACCGCATCCTTTTAACATTTCCTCATTGTTTGTTTAATTGAGGCGCGGTATCGATAGTAAATAGCTAATTTCTTACATTCCGAATGGCAGGAATGAAATATAAATAATATAATAGAAATAAAAAAAAAACTGTAATTATCAATGATCCAATTTAATTTATAAATGTGAACGGCGGGATGAATAATTCATAATTACTATTGAATCGGTCGAGAAACTGAAATTAAAGTCGAAAAACAACTTTCAATACTTTTGAAAAGATAATATCTAAATTATGCGGTAATTTACATACAATTTTTTTTTTCTTTCTTTTCGATTGTTAGTTTAGATCTAGACCTGTCAATAATAACGTCTGGTGTAGCAAATTTTTGAGGGTTCTCTTTAAGTTAACCCGCGCGGTTTCCGGATTTAGATCTGTGGCCTTAGCTATAATATATATACGTGGCCTTTCTCTTCTCCCAAAGAAATTTAAATGTGCTAGGCCCTACGCCGTAGCTTATTAAAAAGTCACTGTGCCCTTTTCTAATCATATTTTCGCATTATTTCGAAAGACGTGTGTGGCCCTCGCTCTCGCAGGTTTAAGTCCACCAGACTTTATTATCTATGGGGAGTAGCAAAATCTACACAATGAAAATTAAAAAGGTGTTTTGTATCATTTTGATAATTTAATTATTTTAGCGAATTTTCAAACAATAAATATTCATTTTAATAATTTTTCTAATCCGTTTTTAATGACGTCCGGTGTTTAATATTTAATTATATGCACCCTCACATATATTATACCGTACGTTGTGGTTAAACAACCTTCGTAACCGGAGGGACCACTATACGTATTCGAAATAAGCCCGAATAAAGTTCGAGGGGAAAAAAGTATAATTAAGTAGAAAGAACTTGATTATTTTAATATTAAAATGATTAGTTTTTATTCGGTTATATATTTTTCGTCTAAGCTTTAACTTATTTCGTAAAATTTCGGCCATCGTAGCTACAAAGCATTCGCCCCATTGACAATCCGTATTAATAATGGATAAGAATAAGCATTTAATCTCGAAAATAATGAATAGGAACAATATTTTAGCGATTTCTGGTTGGTTTTTTCGACGTTCGAGTGGAGAAATCATCAGAAAGAAATGAGTACTTCCCGTTTTTCGGTTCTGTAGTCGTCAATTCGATGATCGAACCTTTGATATTGTCAACAATAAACGATCAGATAGTAAAATAAGGTCAGATAACTGTCAGAAGCATAATCTGATCTTAACAACATTCACTCGGTTTAATCTACTTCGATGACAATCTGAAGAAACGAACATTTTAGCATTATTTTATTTAGTTTTGCCAATTATTATTCGTAAATGAAATTCGTTAAGGTGTATATCCTACGAATTTCATTGTTCCCATTGTAAACTGTTGCAAAACATTTAGATATTTTCGTTTCCCCCGCTAATTCCGGAATTTGAATATTGGAAACGAACGGGGTTTACAGTAAAAATTTAAGATAATTTTGAAATAATCAACTAAAATCTTATTGTAGATCCGTTTTTACACAGTTTTTGAGATTATAAATGTGAAATAACGACACTTTTTACAGCTGGATCCAGAAAGATTTCCGATTTACATTACGATTCGAGATGAGAGAGAAGTCGAATTCTAGGAATTTAAAATACTTATTAATAAATAATAATAGAAGAAAATATATCATTATATCATTACGAAGAAAGAAAGAAAATAATTATCAATTGTTTATATTCTTACATTAGTTTAAAAAGTATAAAGAAAAATGTCGATGGTGCGAGTTTACGATCATTCTAAAACTCCCGTGAAGCGTTTCAAAACGTTTAGTGGAGAGTTAATTGTAATGAATACTTAAATAGGTTATTAAAATGATCTTCATTAAAGAAAATGATGTTTATAAGCGATACGATTCAGTCGTGACTCGAAAAAACTCAAGGTTTGCTAGAAATGCTCTATTAATTGCCTAAATACGCGAGTTAAAGGTCGTCTCCCCTTAAGCCGTCAACTCGATCGAAACAAATTATTCTATTCCAAATACGAATACTCTTACAAATATGCTAATTAAACATCCGATATTACAATTTATTAAGCATGAATTAAGGACGTCGTTTGTATTCGTTGTGCCTCACAATTTTAACCCTCTTTTTTATAAATGTAAAACGGAATACGAAGTGGCCCTGAGCTAGAAATTCCGACATGTCGAAGATGGTTTTCTTTGGACCGTGTGAGGGCCAATCGACAAAGAATCGAAGAAAATGTAAAAAGTAACCACCACACGAAACGTACCGGTTTTTTTGGCCACGTATACGTGCCAGAATGATATTTTCTCATCATTAATAGTTTAGGTAATACATTATGGCGTAGGGAAACAGGAAGAGGAGGAATACTTACCCCGAGCAGTCTTCCTTCCATAAACACGTGAGGCACAAGAACGTGATTGATACCGAGTCTTTCTTTTAATTCAAATTGGAAATCTCTGTTCATGAACACGTCTCTTTCTTCGAATCGAATCAAAAGAGTTTCCAGTATTTTTTTCACTCGTCGGCACTGTTCGTACGTTTGTCGCACTATACCCATTGTTGTCGTGTAAAACACTATTCTTCCTTCTTCCTCTTTGTCATAATTCCTCTGTAAACAATCGACAAAACAGCACGTTTTTAATATTTTCTTCTTAACTTTTTTCCATAAAAATTCATTTCAAAAGTAATTACAACAAAAACAAATAAATAAACATAACTATATACAAGGATTGAAATTTAATTACTCTACCGGTTTTGACAGTACAATCTGGTATAGTAGGTCTACTCTATGTAGTATTATAATTACATTTAAAACAGAAATGACTAAATTTATAGGGGGAAAAGCCATATCGGGAGCATTTAATACAAAAATGACTGCTCGGTTCCCAAAGCCATCAATTATAATAGCACAAAAGCTTGAACAGTAACATTATAAATTTGGTCCTGGCACGCCGATCTCAAAGGACTGGAAACATCAATCCCATACAACCGGGAACATCAATTTTCGAAGAGCACGAAATACAATCCAAATTTATTCTTCTCTCATTAAATTACATACAATTCTTGATATAAATTTCTTCTGTCAATTTAATACATTCCTATCAAATGATCCAATACAAGAAAATGATAAAGTCATTTAAAACAGAGTTATAAATTATATAATTGCTGCACGTAAATCTTAATTAATTGCTGGTATTTATGTACAAATTTTAATACACGTTCTAAATTATAGATTATTATTATTATTTCGAGAAGCCAGAAAATACTTGGCCGCAAAATTCTCATACGATGGGATGCAGGAAAATTTTCAAGATGGAGTGTTTCTTTGTTTCACAAGCGGTAAAATAGAAAAAAAAACAAAGTATTCGTACTAAATTTATTTAAAAAATTGCGTTGAAAAGATAATCTTTCTGGATATGTAGTGATAATTCACACAAAATCAAAAAGACAATAGCTCATTAATGGTCGAATGGATAAAACCATCGAACACTGCTAGTTAGTCACGGATTCGCACCTGGTCAACGGGTCGGGCACGTGGAGTTCTCTGTTCTTTTTTCATATTTGTAATTATATCTAAATATATCTAAATATCAAATTCCTCGTAGAAAGTTCTCCCCTTAGCAGATCTGCAGCTGTTTCTCCAATTAAAAAAAATCAATTGTGGGCTACATACGAAAGTTACACAGATATCTACATACAGTTAAAAAGTTATCAAACAATCCAGGATTATATTTTCACAACGCATAAATGTCCATCTGTAAGCCATTGCATAATTTACAAATAGGGATATATGTATATAGATGTTACTTATAACTTAAATTCCTCTATTCATTTACTACAAAAATTTTTTTATCAATACTTAGGTGTATCGTTATCGATATTTCCTTCACATTCCACATTAAACGTGGGTGTGAAGTCCGATGATAAATTTTCGCTAAGCGACTAAAACATTTCACAATTTACGTACGATTTTGACGTTGTTGCTCTGTCGAGATTTCTTGCTTTGAAAGAATCGATAGAAAAAATTCATTTCGGTAAATAAACAGTTAAATATATCATCGGCAACCTTGCCCAAAGTCAAAAATCCATTCTGTTTGTACAGGTGTTGTGTTTTAGAGACTCGACTATCTGTAATTACATCAACGAGTACCTGCCACGTATACTCGTTGTTGTCCGTACTTCCCTCTGACGGTCGACGGAAATTGTTTGTAATTCCGAAATATTTTAATGCGGTTTAACCCAGAAAATGTCTAAAGATGGTAAACTAACCATTAATTAATGGTGGCTATTATAGTAGACGACGGCCGGAGTCAACGTCACCAAAATCGCTTCGTGACCCGAATGCGACTGGCAACGCCCTACTGCCCACATCTCACTTTTATTGAAAAGATGTCTGAACCGGGTTCAAGTTTACTTATTTGCTTTCTACTCATTTTTCCAGTGAGTTGGCGTCGGCCCGAAACCGTTAAATGACAGCAACTTCTCCGAAAACCAGTTTCCCCCTCCCCCTCTTCGTCTTCTGTTAAATATATTTAATCTTAAAAGAATCGATTAACGTAGGATAAGGCGCTAACTTAACCTATTTTTATTTCATATAAAAAAAAAATGAATTAATATTTGAAAATCCCAGAGTTGTACTGTACAATACGGGACGGCCAGGAGCCGGTAAAATGGCGGTTTTTCTACGATTTCCGGAATTTGTATAATATTATTAATACTTAGAAAATATATTGGAGATTGCAGTTGGATCGTAGTAGTGCCCTTTGTCACCAAAAGCGTGAAATTGAGAAAAGATTCTCACTTGGTTGCAAACAAGTATCCGATACGGGACATTAGTGTAGCATGTAATTATTTTTCACTTTCTCACGGTCATTTGATTTAGGATACTCGAAGTTACAAGAAATCATTTAATTTCCAATTGCGTGGTACCTTATCTTTTGTTCCTTTAATTAAATCACTCCAGATTGTAGTCCGATTGGATTTTTATGTTCGAGTTTGGATCTGTCTTGCCTCCAGCTCTACCACATTTATCACGAAATTATAGAGTCTATAGATCATTGGCATTTTCTTTCCTCTTTTTTTATTATTAAGAATAATCATGGGCCGGTTGCTAATGTGGAAAATCTCGTTTACCATTAATAAATAAACAGAAAAAAAATAAAAGAAAACAGTCTGGGCGTCGCTTTAATTTTTACGGTGCGTCACACTCGATGACGATGTGCCATTGCGCCCAATTTGGAAGTAAAATACATTCCGCCCAACTTATGCATTATAATTTTAAAACTACGGGTTATTATTGTTTCTGAAAGT
Organism: Centruroides vittatus; assembly: GCF_030686945.1. Lineage (NCBI taxonomy): Eukaryota > Metazoa > Arthropoda > Arachnida > Scorpiones > Buthidae > Centruroides > Centruroides vittatus. Next base: position 2,194,669 of record NW_027122214.1, read on the forward strand.
CTTCGGAAACAACGAAAGTATCCAAACGAAGAATTAATATTAAGCCAGGACAAATTGAAAATGGGCAAACTCGATTACCAGTCAAGGAAAAGCAACAATTGCAGACGGCGACTCTCGTGTAAATCTAATCAATAGCGTGAAATCGCCGGAAATGGTCAAAGACCTCTGGATTTGTTTGTGTTTGAAGGATCGATTGAGAAGTGGAACAATGAATCGGACACAAGGTCAATGGTTCGTGACCTTTTGACTGAAAGAGCTCAGACTATCGCATTGTTTTAATGGTATTGTTAAAGATTATATTCAGACGTGGCGTAGTCACAAGACGATAACGTTATTAAGAACCCGACTTAAGACATAAATGTCCAGAATAGCAGTCTAAATGAGAAAAGGGAACCGTGCTAGATCCCATCGTAAAATTATGCGGGTGTGGCCAGAGCAGAAAAATAAAAGGAAAACAAAAATACGGGACAGGATACGTACGGAATGTTACAATGACACGTTTGAGAGCGGCACGCAGATACCGCTTTAATTATTTCGAGACAATTAAATGATTTATGTCGTCATCGAACTAGTTACCTCTTAAGGTACGGAAAAGTCGTAATCAAAACGTGGTCGGCAAACTAAAAGAGAATAATTCTGTTTTGAAACGATATTAAATCTACAGCTGTGGTAATTTCGGCCTTGAATGAAATTTTTTCCTCGGCTAACAATGAGAAACATCCTAATGGGAGTTGTTCGTGTTTCGGAGATGGATACTTAAATCACGCCTCCTTCCTTACGGGAAACACTACTTTAAACAGAATTCATTAAATATAAAGTTTACGGATAAGCGATAGAATCGGATCTCTTCCTCGATTATATTCGATAATGACTCGAAATGGAATGCTCGGTTGTATTTGAATATGTAAAGACGACCTTGATCGCTGCACTCTCGATTCCACCGTCGTCGTTTTACTAAGGTCGGAGAATGAATATGTCTTTGCCCTTCCCAATTATCTCAAGCATCCAACGACCTCTCGGTTGCTTTCTACCTCACCAAGTGTGGCGACCTGCCTAGCTTTCTCTAAGTCATTTTCCCCCTCCCTACCGGGAGGCTACAATAACTATCTTACTTCAATTCGCCAAGTGGAACTCGGATGAATAGCCTCCGGCTCAAATAGGTCTTTTACAGATTCTTGCCGATTGCAATGTAATAGGTGTCGTTCTCGACAGTAAAACTACTTATTCGTCGAAAAACATTCGTATCTTCCAGTGTTTTAGGACATCCGGCGGAAATATTTAATTTAACGACTTTAAATTAATTGCATTGTTTACAATTAAATCTTTGTTACATCGAAGGAATGTCCTCCGGGACATTAGGTGCGACTCGATACGAGTAGTTATGCCAACATCACGTGCTTACGTCAGGTATTCGAGACCTCACCCTGTAAATATTTGGCACGTCGCCTACACTTAAACCAATTCGTAGAAAAGCCTTCGCTTCCGTCTCTAGTCTTCTCCAATCACTCAATCGAACAATAGGTTTTACACTGGAGATTTTGATTTCGAGAGTCGTCGAGTCTCTTACTAAAGAGATCGGCTTCCATCTACACTTCGGATATATGCATTTTATGTGTTAGCATTTGTTGTCTTCTTTCTTTACTCGTCATCGTCTAAAAATAATACAAATTGCGTGGGTAGTTCACGATTTTTCAAGTCTAAATCGTGTTATTTAAAAAAAAAAAAATTCATATTTACAAGAAGGAATATCGACTTTTGCCGGTGGCCAACGTATAAAGAAATTTAATTTCGATTCGAGTCCCTTTCTCCATATTATAATTTTAAAAAGGAGTTATACATTTACTAAATCCGGAAGAGATACGAAAGCAATTTCCCTATTTTCGATCACCAATTAAGAAATAACAAATGAGGTTAATGACAAAGGAGACCAGTTGGCAAGAGAGCATTTTATTTAAATCAATTACCTTGTAGCAGCTTAATAGAATGATGAATGGTCAAAGGAGAGAAGACTGGCGGAAATAATGGCATATTAAGGGAATAGCTTCCGAATTATCCCACTGTTTAATGGACGCTTGTACGATTATCTATATTTACAAAGGGTGAAAAGTCCCACCGAAAAAAAAAAGGGAAATAAATGGCCTCGGGTAGAATATATTATGAGAATATAAAGTCTATCGTGAAAAAGACCAGTACCGAATTTTACCGACTTGTACTAAAACCGGTTTTTATTTTAAAATAAACTAAATCGAATTAAACTTTCTTTATACACGAAACTCGAATTTCTAGAGGTTGAAGGATTCCAGGTATGGAATAACAGGAAAAGTCAAAGGAAATGTAATGACAATTATATTCGACTGCCTGATTCTGCTAGGAAATTACTGGATATGTTTAAAAAAAAAACACTTTAAAGGAAGTTATTTTTGAAACTACTCGTTAAATATTTGTGAATTTATTTAACTAAACTAATAAGTTCTTCGACCGTTTACCTAATTTGTGACTAATACCAAAAAATTAACCGTATGTAAAATATTTAAAAAATTCCAAAACGATTAGAATAGATGAAGCGAGACTAATTTATGTCCCGATTCAAAAAAATAATTCACGCATTTAGCAATAAAATTGTTAACTAAAAGATAAACATCCTCGGTGCAAAACTAGTCGACAACACTCCATTCGATAACATTCATCATCATTTTTACCTTGACATACGGTTAATATATACTTCAAGGTAGATGACTATCGCTTCTTTAAAAATGCGCGCTTTAAATTTTAGATTTGTCAGATGAAGCTTGTAAAATACAGAAGAATCGTACTGTATAAGGAAAACAAGTTCTGATGGAGTTGCAGATCAAGTTCTGCAAACGTTTTACTAACTCCAAACAAGTTCAAAATAACGACTAGTTCCAGATATTGCGGCACTTTTGATGGTCCCGATTGTCGAGAATCCTTTTTTTTTTTTTTAAGTCAGGATTTTTACTTTTTATTATAATAACTATGGAAGATATGAGTCATAGAGTCTTTTAAAGTTGCGATTAGAGCCGTCACCTAGAAAGAAGCGAATTCCATTTTATTCGCTAATGGCGACGGTACAACTTGTGAATTTTTATATAACAAAAGCCATTTGGACAGCAATACCCTAAATAAAAGCTGTTTTTATTACTTCCTAGAAACGCATGAAGTGAAAAATGTTCTTTAATTTTTCATTCTTGACAAATACGTTACGTATCCTCTTAGATATTTCATCCGATGAAAGTCCAGGATGGTAATACATTAAACTTAACGTTAATGAATGAATCGTTGACAGTGCAATACCGAAAGGTTAAGGAAATGTCTGAACTCCGGTACGTAATATCTGCAATTAATGGTTTTCCACCTCATTTGCAACAGCTTGTTTTTCTTCGTACACAGAAGATACGAGTCTCTGTCTTATTATCGTAAATGGTATCATCTAACAACGTTACGACTCGCGATTTTCCATAGATAAAAACTTCATTATTCCATCAAAAAAAAAAAAAAAACGAAAAAACAAACGACGTGGGTGATCTTTTACGATCCAAACATTCGACGTAAGCAACTTTACTAGAGGCTCCTCTTTTTATCGCCATTTTCATTTTTGTTCCATTTGAGAACAGGTCTACACAATACGTTACCTCAGATTTAAGAAAGAAAGTCGACTACTCGCGGCTTAATGAACAACCTTTATTCATATAGATAAGTACAGATTGTCGATTTCTCGGAACCCCGAAGGCCGAATGGTTCCCGCATATAGGCGGGTCATAATTACACCGAGTCAAAGAACTTGGCTAATTCGGACCTTCAGCTATGCATCTTTCACAATCGACTCGAAGTCAATCGTGCATAATGCATGACGGAAGACCAGGAAGTAAATAGGAGGTCTGTAGACTTAAGCAGCGATCGTTTTCGGCTTCACCAATCGCTATTTTCTAGACCTTTTTTTCTTTTTTTTCTTTTTATGACGGAGCGCGCTTTCACAAAGGTTATATCATAAACTGTACATTCCCGGTACGCGACCATTTTCGGAAAAATGGCGAATAATCATCCAAGCGATTCTTCCGTAAAATTTGGTAAGCGGGAATGAATATCGAGGGGTTTTAATATCATTCGATCCACGTCGAAGCTGCTACCCACCCGACAATTTGCAATGGCTTTCGGAGGTGGATGCGAGATGAGGATAGTGAGTTAATGATGTCATGGGCAGATCGACTCGTTGGTTGGGGATAACAATTTGCAAGGCCGAGGACGACAGCATTTTTAAAAGAAAAAAAAAAGGTCGAATAAGTTATCATTCCTACGCGTCTTAAAACGAAAAATTCCCCGAAAATAACAAACGCCTCGCGAATACAAACCAGATAAATACCTTAATCTTTCCTTCATAAATCAATTTATAGCTTAGTATTGTTAATTCTTTTCATTTTGTATAAGTTTTATTGCCGGAAAAATTATCAAAATTATAAATCATCCTTTTTATATTATCATCACGACCCAAATAGCCGAGACGAATACGCAGCATCATGGTCTACCAAGACAGAACAATCGCAGTATTAATATTATCTCGAACAAAACTTATTCTAAGAGATACTTGGGCAATATTTTCCGGAAAAAACAACCTTTATTACACTTAAACTGGAAAATCCTACGTATCGTGCTAATTTCTACTTGTTGACCCGAAGATGGTTATGATAACCAAACCTTCGCCTTCGGCACCGTCGTGTCATCACATTATTTTGTATTTAGAAAAACATATTTCTATTTTTATAGAAAAAAAAAAAAAAAGTAGAGTTCCTCTTATAATTGGCGTGATCCTCATAAAATATGAACTACTCGTAATTTATAATTTATGCCATACAATTACGACATATATACGATGATTATACTATAAAAAATTCTTACGACAGTAGTGTTTTCTTGTGTAATCTACATATATTCGGGCAAGTAAACTTGTAGATTTCGCGTGTTTAGGCCTATATATTATAGGCTTAAGTCTATTGTTTGTCTGTGAAATTTCAATTTTTGAAAACGAAATCTGCTTAACTCGTTGCCTTTCATTCACTTGTTAAAACGCTATTTAAAGTTATTTCACAATAAACTTGTTATGACCTGGTTACACCAATCCAAACCGGCAAATAATACTTTTATGTAAGTTGGAAAATTGAAGGAATTTATTCGACTTTCTAACGCGAATGTAACAAAATTTCGCGAGTAATTCCTACGGTGTAAGCTTAGGAAAATGGATTTTCTAGTCGTTTCGAAATTTCTCTTATCGTATAATTATAAAGTGCATTGGGAAAAGAAGGAAGCCTCCCAGTTCTGCACCTAACTTCGGGGCAACCTGTACATTAAATAGGGTCAGCTACGTCTCGACTTGTCTCGGCAAGAGTAGAATAAAGGGCGATGTAGCGCCCGAGGAAGAGGCCTACTTCCCCACTACGGCGCGTACCGCTTTTCCCCCGGGCTCGGAATTCTTTCTATAATTCTAGACAGAAGATATTACTTACTTTGCTGCCCTGATGCTCTAGAAGGGAGACGATGCTGGCTCGAACTCGATTCTTCAATCCTCTGACACTCCCCTGACCCGAAACGATGGCTTCGGCTCTCGTGTCGACTTCCTCCGCATCGTTTCGGTTCGAATCGAGTTCTTTAATGTGAAATTTCATCTGCCATTTTTCTTTGCAGACGTCGTCTTGGGACTTTTCTTCTTTTTGGCCGTAGGGCGATATAACTAATTGACACACGTTGGGTTTGACTACAACGTTGGGTTTAACGTAATCGTCCTCGCAATCGCTAGCTGGACCGCTACTGGCACCGCTGCTACTTCTTTCCTCGTCGGTCTTTCCATTTGTTGCCGTCTGTCCTCCGAAAGTAACGTTAATCGTGGTCTTGACGGGTTTTTGTCGTTCCATGGAACCACCGCCGAAGACTCGGATCACTCGAAACAGCGACCCGTCGTCGACCGTTTCTTCCGACTGTCTGCTTTTGTTCGACGGTAACGTATTATTGCTCCAATTCACTGAAGCGTTAGTCTCTTCCTCTAATCGCACAGAAGATCCGTTGACGATTACGGACACTCCGCCGGTCGAAGTATGGTCCGACTTGTCCCACATCGCTGCTCAGACTGGCAGACAGCTGTCGATCACATGACTTGTCCGACCATGTCACGTGCTCCCACCGGACCCACCAATAGCGTGGCTGGCGCTCGATTGGAAAGTCTGCCGATGGCTGTTGTTTCCTCGAAATGGCACGCATTTCCCTATGCCTCGAAACGTTGCAATAGACCAGGGGAGACGAAAATCTTAACTATCTTCATTACCGGTAAAGCTTTACAAAGTCATAATGTAAAGCATCCTCCAAAGGCATTTAACAACCGGGAGACGAGCCCATTCTGTTTGTCAGTTCTTATAGATTACGAATGTTAGATAATGAGCAAGTTCATTACAAAACAGCACTTTTACCGTCAAATTTTCTTTAATTTACATTTAATTCCTTTATAATTAAATATTAAGTGAAATAAAGTAATTCGGAAAAATATTTTTTAAGATATGGCGAATTTCACAATTAGTTTTATATAAAACTCCCCGAAGAATTATTTTGAAATAGATTCTTTTATATATTTACGTAGAGAAACACCAAGGTAATATGCATCGAATTTATTCATGGACAACGTTAATCTTTAAAAATTTCAACCGAAAAATCGTATTTTCAGCTCTCGGAAACTGTAGTTAAACAATTATTTTTTAATATAACTTTTTTACTCATTTTAATGTCTTTTTTAAATCCTATACGAAGTAGATAACGCGTTATTTTCCTTAAATATTTCCTGTATTTCTAAATTGAAAAATAATAATCAAATAAGATCAATTTTTGGAGTTTACATTAGGACAGTTTCTCGCATATTTATTATATTTTAAAAGCAAAATTTGCATAGAAAATAAAATAAAATAATAATTATTTTATACCCAAAATTTATTAGAATGCCCATTGATAAAATGTCATTTTCTCCTTCAAATTTGTGTATAAAATTCGTGTATAAAATTTGAATAACTTATAAATTCTACTAATTATTAAAAGCTATTGTAATTAAAACTACTTTTTACATCTGCGGAAGTTGTATGTGATCAGTACACTCTTTACCTCATACACTCGCATGTATATGTATCTTATACGTCATTAACCCGTTCATTTTATTATCGTGTCTTGTCTTTGTTTATTTACCTTTTTACGGACACCTGATGCAGTTCGGCTTAATAGACTCTTGTGTTAAAAAAATAATAAATAACTAATTAACTAATTCATGTGTATCCATTGTAATTAACCAAACAAGTCGAACTATTTTAACGTTAAAATACTGTTTAGCATTCCATTAATCTGTATTTCGTACTGAATTAATCTAGTGATTTATCAATACAATTAACGGGATTTTAATTTAAATTATATTTTCTTAATTAAACGTTAATAAGGACGTTACAAAAGAAGGCTCTTAACGAATAAAAGTGACGAAAACAGGTTTGACAAAATAGGCCTTTACAACACAGACTCGTGTACTTTCATTCAAAAAAAGAAGTGAAATTTATGATAATTTACACGAAATAATCGTCGGAAACATTTACTACACCGCAGACAATCAATAAATTCGATAAATAATGAACAATGGTATTTCTGTTCCGAAAAAAGAAAAAAAGATAGAAAAATATGTGCCATATCCTTTTACAAACGGAAAACTGTAAATGCAGCCCTATATTCTGTATATACACAAGGAGGGCACTGCCCTGGACAATAACATTTCACCCAGAATTGGAGATGAGCGAATTTTGACCCTTATGTCAGTCAAAACGAAAGTAGGGTTGTACCAAAATAGAATACGGTGTTCGTTACGCTTAATCCTTTCATCCAATATCCATTTATATATATATATATAACTGGCCTTCTATTTAAAAAGATGTTACAATGCATATTTAACGATCGTCAGCCGTAACCGATCGCTCGATTACATATTTACAAAAAATAAATAAATAAATATACGAACGGGAAAGTCTTAATTATAAAATAATATTTAAACACACGGCAAATAAACGCCTAGACGTTATGAAAAATAGGAGTTTATAGAGAAGATCGAGATGTTTAGAACCGTTTTTTTAATGAATCTTAATGGTAATTTTGGAAATAGAAATAATAATTTACGCATGAGATGCCGCAGATGCGCTACTCTTAATTTTAATAGTCGATTCTCTTTAATGTTCACGAAGGCGTTATAAATATAGCAACTCGTTGGAATTCGAACTTTGCTAACTCATTGGGATGCATTCAACCATCGAATTCTACCGAGTGGAAACATTTGTGTTCGATATACTTTACATCGTTTTACCCTGTTATTGCACGATATAAATTCATAATAGTTTTCCTGATCGTTTATACGTTTATTGAAACACACTTTGTATTCAAAATTCTTCACAAAAGCTTATCTGGATGGGGAGGAAAAAAAGAACGTTTCAAATTATTAACGGCAGAAAAAGGAAAATAAATTAACTAGGAACCATAGGAAGCATTATTTAACCGTTGGTTTAGTTTTTTCGTCTTGGTTTTTAGAACGAATTATGATTACAGTGATACCGATCCATGACTTAGGCTATACAATAAAAAAAAAATAGAAATTTGTTCCATTTGTCCCACTTCCGTTTGGATAGTGAGAGTCGGAAAGCGGTCGAAGTGTTTAGTTTGTCTTATGATGCGGAATATAATCCGGGTAAAGTTTCATTTCTCGGGTCAAAGGTTGCAATCATCATAATCAATACTCTCTTATAATCTCAAAATTGGCCCAAACACAGTTATTTATCGGCACTTTTTCTAGTTTCAAAACGTGAAAAGTGAACTAGAATGGCTCCATTTTTATTCCCGTTAAAAGCTTTTGGATACGAACAAAAAACTAACCTTTCCATTTTTTGCCAATTTAACAAAAAGTACAAATATTTAAAGACGTAAACTTACTTTTCTCTCGTATTTAACCTCATCGAAACACTTTACTCGGGAGGTAAAAGGTCACACCTCATTCATTTTGGCATAAAATTTCGAAATCTTAAATTTGCATTCATAATAAAGGCAACGTAATATAAGATTATCTAAAGAGATAAGATTAATTAAATACTTTCGAATTCTCTTATATATATTTTAAATGTAAAGACAATAGTTTATATTAATTAATGTCAAACAATGCGTTGTGAACTCTGCAAAACAATAATTTTAATTTAAAAAATTTGTAGGCCTACAGCATTTTATTTATCCTTAATTTATTTTACGAAAATTAGCACGTTTAAAAAGACACACGCAATATTAATAAAAACAAGAATTGATAAGGACACTTTTTAGATTCGTATAAAGAATTTTTAAGAGATAAAATAATCGTTATAGTTATCGAATTACCGTTTAGTTCGATTTTTAAGAAAAATCCCGCATCTTTTACGCCGCCGCTAGGTGAAAAATTGTCGCGACGCGATTGATGTGAAGAAGGGGAAGATGGAAATCCCACGAGATCGCGGGATGTTTACGATGCTAACAAGACTTTTACCGTTACGTTTAGGAAAGAGAAAATGTCTTTCTACACGACATAACCACTTGACCTATCGCGATGGTCACGTTTCGGATGGTCCCGTTACGTCGAGTGATGGTGACACGGTTAAAAAAGTGTCCCACGACGAACACCCGTTATTACGCGCCGTTTAATTATCCGTCCTCGATTATTTATTTATTCTTTTTTTCCTATCTCCCTCGTGTTTTTTTTCTCCTCGTTAATAAGATATTTTAAACTTTTCTCGCTCGAACGGAGTAGTTTCCATTATTAAAATATTTAAAATAAAAAAATTAAAAAAATATGGCAGACTTTTATAAATATATTTTCGAAACAAAAGTCGATTGTAAGAAAAGTAATTACCGAAACGTTACGTAACTAAAACTATCGAGCCGACGTCATCTTTGTTTATTTGTCCGGGATGACATTACGGAAATTTATATGCCAAATATTTTAATATTAAATAAACCCATATTTTAAAAAAATCCATTAATCATTACATTACCTATTAACGCTTTATTATTATTATTATTATTATTTAAATAAATTGCGGAACCGAATTGTGTCATTTCCGGTGAAGTTCAATTGCCCGAAGGTAAATATATTACTTCCTGTTTGAATCTTTAACGAAGATATTTATTTATTTTGTTATTATAAATCTTTTTATGTTTAATAAAAGTTTAATAATATCAAAATTGTTCGAGATTAACGGAATAATTTATTTACTTTTTCGTCATTGTAACGTTACGCTACGTTGTAATTTTGTTATTGTGAGCGGGCGTCTTTAGTTGTTGGCGCAATAGATTTGTTTATTGTATTTGATAATTTGTACTTTTAAAGTGAAAATAGCTTAAAAACACAATTAATAAACACGACAATGATAACAATTTTTTTTTCTTTTTAAATATTTTATTAAAAACAATGGACAAAATATCGTTAACAAGACAATAACAATTTTTCTATTTTTATTCTCAGCTCTTTGTTATAATTAAGATTTACAATACACTTTTCTTAAAATTTATTGTTTGACTTCTTTACATTACAAAAATTAATGAACAAACGAATAAAATAACGTTCCTTTAATAACAAAATTCAATACAATTCTCATAATATTGCATTACAATCGATTTTTTTCGTGCATTTTAATCTGTAAAAGTTATAAACTTGTTCCACGTATTCAGACCTAAATCTAATCTCTTATTTTTAATATCGCTATCTGATGAAGTGTTTTTAATTTTTCCGCAATGTCTATTATATTATTTATTATCGAAAAAGTTTAAAAGAGAGAACGACATAGGCTGACCTATATTTTTCAAGTTTTTAACATCCCCAGGCCTGATCTAATTTTTTAAAACGGTTTGAATTAAAAGATGTTCTCTCTATACTATATGTAAATATGGAGTATTGTTGGTAGTCTACGTAGCCATCCCCCAAAGGATATTCTCACGTTCTATATATATAACGGCGGTTCTTACTGATTTTGTTCACTTTTCCTCTTTCTTAAACGTAGTTTCGAACGAAATCTCCACTCGGTAATAGAATAATCATCGATCTTATACGATACGAATGGTTATTTAATTTATAAATAACGTAATAATTATTGTAGTAATTTCCGCAATTATTATTTAACGTTTCTTTCCTAACTGCAAGCTATAAAACTATTTAAAACAGTTTTATAACTCGTAAAACTAATTTTATTCGTGTGTTGTATGATTATTTTCAATTGTTTTCATAACTCTTCTATTCATTTTATTATGAAAAGAATTTATTGCTGACTAAACACGACTCGATTTCTTTTAGATAATAGATGTAGGTGTTTTACAACTACGTTTAAGGCACGGCTGATAAAAATTAACAACAGATTAAACATGCATCGGTAATAAAACAAAGCTAAACCAATGTTTTTTTCTTCGACTTTTAAAAGTTCATTAAAATTACTCAACTGTCTAGCGAAACGAGGACACAGGAAGATGCCTGAATGCAAGAAAATTCTCTTAACCTGGCGTTTATAATTATGTAACAGATTTTTCCCCCTCTTGACGAGATTGATTAAATTATATTGAATAGAAGATTTTCGTAAAAACAATAGAAAGGATATCGTGGTATCCATATATCCCACAATTATAACGATTTCAGGTAACGTTTACTGCTGAAATCTGATAAAGATTGTTTTCCTCGTTTTTTTAATCTCTCTCTTAGGCAAACATAATGAAAAGTATAATGTATAAGTCCCATTTTATATTTGTTTTTTTGGAGTTTTATTTTATGTTTTATCGAAAACATTTAGGTTGATCTCGTAAGACGTGCCGAAACAATCGAGCGAGTTTATTCTTTTATAATTTATGTATTTTTCGACTCTAGTTCTTTTACATATTCTTACAAAGATCTCGAAATGAATATTTATTAACCTACGGTTAATAATTTTTTCTTAAAAGTTTCTTAAATTGTCATTTGTTATCGCGGTTAAATAAATCCGCGCGGTGTTTAGATAAGATATAAACCGTGCTTACTGCAATCGCAAATATATAAACGATAAAGGAATACAAAAATGTGATAAAAATAGTTATTATTATTATTATTATAAAGTATATATTTGCGTCCTAATTCTGTAAAAATCAATATTTCTTATACCTGCAGAGTCTCGCTATTCTTACCTTTACTGTGTCTTTATTTTTGCATATCTAAATATATCCTAGACCTTGAGATAGTCTCTACTCTCATTAAAATAATAAATAAACAAGTATTTACATTTTCTAATTCTGTAAATACATGCATATATATATATATATATATATATATATTATCTTTTTTTTTAGAAGATAAATTTTCTCCTAATTTAAAATGAAAGAATAGCATCATTCAATCATAAAGGTTACTTGTTTTCATTGTGATAATTTCAGAGAGTCCTACTTTTTCTATGAATAAATAACTTTTATATTATCTAAAAGTAGAAAAAAATTAACAAGGAACCAATTGAATAGATTTCTTTATAAGCAAAATGCCACAGGGTGATTTGGAATCTGTACCATTTTGAACAAGGAAGATGAAAATAACTTCTTTTTCTAACCCCCCTCCGATTATCAAACAAAGAAGATAAGTTATCGCTTTACCTCGCTGCTTTAATATTTTGTTTTTCTTTAAAAAAAAAAAAAGAAAAAAAATCAAACTTTACTCTATAAATGAGTCATTTTATATTTCTTTAAACTTATTATTCAAATTTTCAATAAAAAAAACGTGTATATCAATATCTATCAGCATAGGTCAGTTATATTTTCTCTATTTAGATCATGACTAATTTTATAAAAGGAAATTTTATCTGTTCGTAGTAATGTTTTATCAAACTTTTTATGTATAAATTTATTATGGAAGTTTACAAATAATTTCTGATATTTTATCAAAAACTAAAATTTTTGATAAGCATAAAAAGAAAAGTCGAAATATATTCTTCCAGGCTTTGCTCTAATTCATTGTTACACAATCTGGTTTTTAAATACCGGGTAGATAAATACTGTTTTTTTTAAATATTATTATTATTGTTATTATTTCCAATTTTTTCACGGGTTAAATTTCAGAAAGAAATTATATAATAAAATTGAGGATATTCGGTAGTTCTAACAAGAATTCTATTGTATGATTAATTGATTATTTAAGGGGAAAAAACAATTATTTTCCTTTACTTAAAACAGGTTTAAGTGGAATTTTGATATTGAAAATTAGGATTTTAAAAGAAAAATAACGCTCCTGGCATTTTGTATTCTTCTTGATAATGAAAATGTCAAAATGACTTTTTTTAATATATATATATATATATATATATTTAAATACAATTTTTATTAATTTAAAATAACACGATTATTGTATTAAAAATTAGACTCTGCGGATAGTTTTATCAACCGAATTATCTAGTTAATTACAGAGTAATTAGTTTTAATTGAAGACTGTTATTAAAGTTAAGTGGGATGAGAGAATCTCGTTAAAGGTATCGAAATGAATGGCAAAGAAAAAGTCGGTCAAAGGGAAAAAAACATCAAGAGCTTAAGGGTTTTCTCGTTGAAAAACTGTTTTGGAATAAATATTATAACTTTAAAAGGTATTTTTTTATGTGAAAAATAGTACATTTTGGGTTAAAACGTTTACACAAAATTTAATAATATAGATAAACAACTTTATTCTGTAGGTTTTTTTGGTAAATTTTTTAACTGGTAACATAAATGATTCAGAATAAAAAGTTTTTCGAGAATTCTAGAGTGCATCTCACATACTTATAACGTGCTACAATATTACAATTAGAGCCTCTAGAGGTCAAGAGGAGCCACTTACCTTATTGAGGCCCATTATATTAATTTTAAAAAAAACCAAGCAGCAGTTAAAATGTTTGTATTTTTAAATAGTAATATTTGAATAAATTAAAGCTTTTTTTAACGTACAGAAAATTAAATTGAAACGAATAACTTGTAATAAATGTTTTTGAGGCTTGAGCCAATAAAAGCCTATAAAATAAAAAAGAAGACCAGTGAGGGCCCTCTTTCGTAAACTTTACTGGCATTCTTATTTTTAAATAACTGTTGTAATTATTACAGTATTACTAATTAATAATTATTAACATTTTGTGCAAGGATTATCAATTATAATGTTAAAAAATTTTATGCTAAATCAACTTTACGAAGTGAATGATAACTATTATCTTTATTACATTAATAAAAACATTAACGTGTGAATAAATTAAAAACAAATCAAATTAATTTAAAATCGAGTATTTTTCCTCGTATAAATTTATTATATTTTATAAAATGATTGAACAAATATTTTAAAAATAAATGTATATTTAATTTAAGCTACAATAATTAATATCTTGATCCACAGATGGCGCAACGTTATCAAATTTCTTTACTATTGTATTATGACACGCAGCTAAACATTAGAGAATTTTCTGTTTATTTTAATTGAAATTTTAATTAAAAATAATATATTTACTTTAAAAATGTTTACATTTATATGAATAATTTCTAATAGAGTAGTGTTATTCTATTTAGAGGCGCAAAGAGGGGGTATGTGTTCCAGAAGCCAGGTAAGCCCGTCTCTCATCACCCGGCTCCTTCATTGTGGGCCTAGTCGAACCTGCTAAAAAAAGGGACCCTTTTAATGTTAATGGAACGGAAAAAATTAAAAAAAGAAACTATGACGAGAAATGTAATTAAATGACACAAACTAAATATTTCTAATTACATTATAATATTAAACAATAATAATAATAAAGACGTTTACTCTGAAAACTTAGAATCGAGAAGTGAGATGAGTCCCGAAGCAGTTAAATTTAAAATTGTCCAATTGTCTTTTTACTTCTATATAGTATGTATAGTATTATATAGCAAAATATAGCATTTATTATTATTATTATTATCATTGCTGTTGCTATTAATATGGATTGGCTGCCATAATATAATTTATTGTTATATTCTTGTATCAAATTGGATGGAAATTGCGTGCATTTCGACTGGAAAGTGGATCGTGTGACTGTAGTTACGGTCAAACAATTCGGCGTAACCTTTAAAATGAAAAATGGGAGTTTGATGGTTTTCTCGTTATTTCATTTTTCTACTGGAAATAGATTTTTATCGTAAAAGCTTTAAGATAAAATCGTAAAAGATTAACGTAATTGTTAGATTAAAACGAAAAAATATAATTCAACTGGAAAATAAATACGATTTCACAGAGTTGACATTATTAAATATTCGTGTTTAATATTAAAAAAAAACTTTATGAAAATGAAAATAATAATAATAATAATTTTGTTAACAGAATATTTTATAATATTAATTTAAATTTTTTAAACAATTAAAAAATGTATGTTTTTAGAGTTAATGTTACCTATGGTTCCAAAATGGCGGCTCGTCTCTAATTCCAGCAAATAGAAGAAAGGAAACAGTGGGAGCGCACGTTCTAACCTAACCTATTCTTATAATTTTGTTGGTAATAATTATGGTAATTTATTAGAATAGGTTAGGTTAGAACGTGCGTCCCCACTGTTTCCTTTCTTCTATTTGCTGGAATCAGAGACGAGCCGCCATTTTGGAACCATAGGTAACATTAACAGTTTTTAGTATGTTCTTTTATGAAATAAAGAAATTCGATGGATTTCTTGAAGGATTCATAAAGTGAAATGGCGATTTTTTTCGTGATTTTACTTTATGAAATGAAGAGATTTACGTAAATGCAAGAAAAAAAATTACGGTAAATTATGTTTTACAATAGAATAAAACATTTCTATGTAAGTAATTTAATATTACTATTTCGTTTAGCGAGTCAGAAGAAAAATAATATTCGCCAATGTTAACTTTCAAACTTTCATGCAGACACGCAGAATGCAATATGACATGCAGAAAATGGGTGTTATCCTTTCCGGGCTTGATAAAATAAATATTGTATTTTCAGTTCTGTAAAACTTTATAAAGAATAAAATCCTTCATAATACAAAGAAGCATTAATTTGTTTCGAAACAAATTCAATATTCAATTTTGAACAAACATCGTTTTTTTCCTTTATTTTTGACCTTTCTTTATCTCACGCAATATGATGAATAAAAAATGTATACAACTACAATACAAAATGTAGCATCCTATTAAAAGTGTCTTTATTCTATCTATGACATTTCTCGTTGTATTAATCTGTTCCTTACATTTTATTAATTATTATTATTATAGTTTGTAAAACTTTCATTTGACACATTGATGTATTTGCAGTTTTTCAAAATATTCCAGTTCTATAAGTAAGACTTGAAGTTTATTTATTTAACCCCTGTGATGCTCAGCGACATGATTAGGTTCCATAGTTCCAGAGCTTGGTTATTTGAAGATCTCGAGTCACCTAAATTTTAGAAAATTTATATTAGTATGTTTTTTAAAATACATATATTTTTACCAAATATATATATAAAAAAAAGTCTGCTGAAAAAATTATTTTCACCATTCTTTTATTGGAGGGGTCCCAAACAATTTGCAGGAAGCCTCAAAATTAGTTATGCCATTGATGGTGGTAATACAATATATAATAAAACAGGATCGCCGAGAAAAATACAGTATTTGAGTCTGAGATGCCTTCGTGCCCATCGTGGATTCAGCCAAACACGTAAGAGAAGCGGTTAAAGTTTTTTTTTTTTTTTTTTATTCTTTTCGTCCTGTGAGTACTAAGAGGTTGTTTTTAATCAAGTCCGTCGTGGCCACAATGGGGCGGCCGGGTGATGAGGACGGGGAGCGACATATCTGAACGGACCACCCCCGAAAAATTCCAGTTGATTTATTGACCCGTCCGGATTCGAACCCGGGTCCCCCAGAGAGAGAGAGAGATAGGCTGCCACCTTAACCGCGGCCATTTAGTATTGTCTGAAATAAAAGAAACGGGTGAAATATCATTCTTGTTCCTTGTTCGAGAGTGGAGTTTTTAGCAGCTGAGGCTTTATACTCCGGAAGAACAGGAGAATGATCGCACTGCGACCGAAGAGTCGGCCTTATAGAAGACAGCCAATCCGAGAAGACAGAGGAGAGGGCACGGGGCAACCAAAGTCGGCCTTATAGAAGACGGCCACCGCGAGAAGGGGAGATAGAAATGCCTTCCGGGAGGACTTGGGGGAAAGCTGGCCCCTATTCAGGCGTCATTGGCAAGGAGGAAAACCCGGAAAAAACTCCCGCTGCCAGCTCGTCCGAGTGAGGTTCGAACCTCCGATCGAACTCCGGTGTTTAGGGTCTGGTCTCCGTCAGTATGAGCGGAGACGGAGTCCACTCGGGGTGAAATATCACCTAAATGCACCAGTTGTTGAACTTAGCTGACGTGAGCATCATCATCCTTCACCGCCATATTTGATTTTGATGAATTTTTCTTTTGGCATAACAGCATATTATAAATTAAACAAAAAGCAGAAATGGGAAATTAATAAATCTATGTAATTTATACACATAATAATTAAATCTAACAATTTAAAATAAAAATATACTTATCCTGAGTTTAAATTTGCAACATTTTCTAAAAGATCACCTCGAATGAAAGAAAAACACTGCTTCTGATGGCGACCACCACACGATTATAGACTTACTGTACTTAATAAATTCGAAGATTATTTTGTAAATAAATAAAATACACAAATTTATCATCACTATATAAATTTTAGACTGTTTATAGATTCCGATGCGAACTGCTCATAATGGCCGTGTTTAGTAAATTACCATTATATGCTACAATCGGAAATGTTTTACTTATTTATGGCTAACATGCGTAGCATTTACAAGTTATTAAGCATTAAATACTAATTTTAGCACTTTCAAAGTTTTCATTACTTCAAGAGCTTTTATAAAAATAAAAAAAATAATAATAATAGCTTTTAAATAGTTTCAAAAATGAATAACATTAATGGAATGAAATAAGCTTTCATTTAAGTTATTTATGTTTCGAGAATAACAAATAACAAAATAAGAACACCATTTAAGAATATTTATGTACAGTAGAGCGTCGATAAGTGGAACCAATTGGGGACTGGGGTCCTTCCAGTTAATGATTTGTTCCAGTTTCCGACTTTGTACGAAAAAATACATTAACCTGTCCGATGTTCAAATTTTTCTCCGTTGCGCATCGCTTCCTGTTGAATTTTTCTCCGTTGCGTGTCGCTTCGTGTTGAATTTTCGTCGATTTTAAGCCTAACGAAAATTTTTATAATAATCATCGAGGCTATCGTATCGTTAAAAATTATTTCTGCATTTTGTACAAACAAAATAAATATATTAAAGAATATAAAAAACATGAAAATTATACTTTAGAAGTAAATTTAGTATCAAAAACATTCGATTCAGCACGACACAGTCCGACTGAAAATCGTTCCACTTTCCGGCCATTCCACTTACCGACGTTCCACTTATCGACGCTCTACTGTATTTTCAACTGGATGGATCGATTATTCGCTATCTTTATGTTGTTTCCCCTTCTTAAAATAAAAAAATAAAGTTTAGTAAAGTAAACTTGAACTGTTAATTATTTATTTATATAACGTTGATTCTTCTCTTTCAGAGAATTTATATACATATATAGGCATATATTATTATTATTTTGCGATGCGATATTCTAATAAAACTCTGGTATTACAATTAAGAATGTTTTTCATGTTTTTATAATTTTAATATATAATTCCTTATATAATTAAGTAAATGCAGCAACGGGAAACTTTAACACTTAAATGCTGCGAGTGGCTTCCTTTTATATCTACGCATCTATATATATTTTTTTTTTTTTTTTTTTTTAACTCTTTCCGCCCTGTGGGCACTAAGAGGGCCTCTTTTAGTAGGCCCATTATGGGTTCGGCCAGGCCCACAATGGGGCGACCGGGTGGTGAGGGACGGGGCCCGACATATCCGAACGGACCACCCCCCGAAAAATTCCTGGGGATTATTCGACCCGTTCGGATTCGATCCCGGGTCCCCCAGAGCGGTAGGCTGCCACCTTTACCGCTCGGCCATCCGGCCGTCACGCATCTATATATTGTACCTCGAGTACGAGTAATAATGCTCAGGCTGATCTTACGTATAATACTGATGTTGACAGCCTCAAAGCTTCTGCGAATGCTTTCCTTCAGTTTGTGTATAATTCTAAGATCCCTTTTAAGTATTCTCTACAAAATTTATATCACTAATGTTTCATCATAGTCGGCCGATTTTAAGTGGAATACCCTGTATAAAAAAGTTATTGCTAATGTGAATCGAATCACAGACGTTCGAAGTGTCTTTCATTTTGTTCTAAGCATCTTTTGCATGAATAATTTAATTTCGAGCTATAAAGACCTGCAGGTTATAAAGTCGGCTCTGGACGCAAATGCTATCAGCGATGGTTGGCCGAATTTTCGAAGAAGCGTAGAATATGCCTCGAAGTTGACGACTAGCCGAATACCACCAGTTAACAGCTGGGGACGAGTCCGTATCCTAGAGCTGCGTGATTTCTGTTTGTCGATGTGTGCAGTTGCCACGCAGTTGTTTACGGATGAATCCCGCTTCTGTCAGTGGACGGGTGTGGCGGTGCTACGTGCCAGCCATTTTTGCCGAGCGACACATTGAGCATCGAGGTTTAGGGAGGCATCTTGTTCGATCAGCGGATAGCCCTGGTGCACATTTCCGGTACTCCGACAGTGGACCAATAGGTCACACGAATTGTGGGACCTGTATGTACATTTCAAAGAATTAATTGGGGGGTCTGTGGTTCGGCCACTGGTGCAGGCCGCATCCGACGAGGTGTTCCGGCAAGACAATGCCCGATCGCACGTCGCACGGCAAACTTTCACCAGCCTGAACGAAATTCGCATTCTTTCCTGGCTGGCAGCCTCGTTGAACCTTTCTCCCATTGAACACCTGTGAGACTTCGTCCGACGTGAAGTGCACAGAGGACCACAGCTACATTATCGCAGACGACATGCGCGCCTCAATGAATGCAGCTTGGCAAGGGACACCTCAGGCAACCATTAGTCGCCTTATTGATAGTGTCTTATCGTATTACTGTCCGTCGGGGCCATATTCGTTACTGAATAAACAGGTGTCTGTTGTATATTTTCGTTTCTTTTTTTAATTATTTACACATCTCTGTTACCTCCATCGGTCCTGCAATGTGACTACGCGCATTCTTTTGTGGTGTTACGATTTCACATTTGAGGAGTGTACAATATTTTAAATCTTTCCCCATAGTTTGTAGTCTATGCACGTCAGACAATAGCGGTGGCCCATCATCAAGGCCACCTGTTCCAATTCATCTGTGAAGAAACTTTTGATCCAGAATTTGGCGAAAAAGTCAGACAAAATGCTCTAGACAATCATGCTGGAGCCACATTGTCTGTCTAACATCTTCCAGAAATTCTGGATGCATATTAACAAAAACATTTGCATAACATTGCGTATTCAAAGACATTTTTAATAAACAAGGATCGATTATTTGATCTCCGATGCCACATCAAATATTAAGGCTCCACACATGCTAATTGTCCTTTTCTCTAGGCAAATGCGGATTCTTTACATTCTCTGTCATTAATGAGCATTGTGAAAGTTGACATCCCCATTGCTTTTGAATGTCGCTTTAAATCGAAAATCTCCTAATTCGGTTTCTAATGCGCCAGTCACTGTCTTAGCTAATCGTTCAGAATTGTCATAGTCTATAAGTTATAGTAACATCATCGATGTGACGTATAAGGTATAATTGCGTTGATAACGTTGACATCGTTAGCGTTGTGGCCAACGTTGAAGTCGAAAAATGCACTCCAGGTCATGTTGTGTTTCTTGTGTCTTCGGGGAAGCCGCCTCGTATTAAATGACGTAATATAGGCCTAATCGTTATTGAATTCGGGAAACCACGACACGCTTTGTATTACATATTAGCCGATACTTTGTATTAACCGAACTCGTCAACATTTAAATGCCTATCCTCGTCCACGGGACCGCGAATAAACTGATTACGTAATAAAGGGATTGGACTGTATTTTGAAATATCATATTAATATGATATTTCGTATACTGTACATATATATATAACTTATAGGTGTGTGTGTGTGTACATGAAATTATATATGTTACAGTGAAAACCCGTTTTTAGTTAAAACTACTAGATGTCTTTGTTAAAACCCGTTTTGTCTAGTTAATTTACTGCTGTACATGTTTTGATTTTACATAAAACTAGTTTTAACTAATTTTAGTTACATAAATATGTTTGGGAGAAATAAATAAAGTTATGTATAGTAATTTGGGGAAAGATGCCTAACATTTTGCTTATGAAGGAAATTATAGCGATAATTTGGGTTTTGGAGGCCTCTAACGAAAATATCGTATTTTTGAGCATATTTTTCAAATAAAACTTTGGAATATATGAAAAATAATTGTATATTGTGTTTGCAATGACGACTTTTTTACTGTCTGGCATTTTAGGCATCTCACCCGGATACTTCGGGTGAGATGCCAAATGACATTAGGGTAAGATAACAAATATAATTGCATAAAATTAATTTTCAAATATCTTAACCAAATTTAATTTATTGAATATGTAGTACAAAGTACTTCATAATAAGTATAACAGCGCAGTATAAGTATTGTTAAGTTTCCGCCCGTTCTAACGTGCTCTATAGCTAGCTGAAAGCTTTTTTCAGTCCAAAAACTTTTTTGAGAAGTCCTTATATAATTTCTATGCATATCCTGTAATAAAACGAGAAAACAAAAATTTATTAAAAATATGCATATTGGAATTCAAGCATGTTACCCCAAGAAAAATGTGGCATCTTTCCCATTTGTCGGGGTAAGATGCCTAGTGGAGTCACGTGTTCTAGCATGTCCGATCGGGATCGGCGGTAGCTCACAATGGAAACTTTAAAACCTTAACTACATCACACATTAATTGTTTTACGCAATTTTTAATAAATTCTATTTTAACTTTTAGTTTTAAAACGATTCTAGAAACATTTCACAACAAAAACTTCGTTCTTATCTTGCTTTTATTCTTCTCAGAGGTAGAAAATGAGGTAACGGTAGCCAACTATAGCTTTCCGCACTCAATATTGGCCCAACGATTTATCATACAAACACATGACAATATCTGACGTCACCGTTTGAAAATATCAAAAAAGTAGGCATCTTCCTCCCCTTACCATCTTACCCCGAATCACTCTATATGTTGCAGTCAAAACCATTTTTTAGTTAGGATGCGTTTTAACTAGTTGAAACTAGTTGATACTGGATGTCTTTGTTAAAACCCGTTTTGTCTAGTTAAAACTAGAATTTACTGCTAGTCAAAAATGAATTTGAGTTAAAACTAGTTTTAACTAGACAAAACGGGTTTTAACAAAGACATCCAGTATCAACTAGTTAAAACGCGTTTTAACTAAAAACGGGTTTTTACTGTAACATATACATATACACATATATACACACGTATATACAACATATATACATATATGTATACATACGAATATTTGATCAAGATGACTAAAAAAAAAAAGATGGTGAAAGCTCTTGCTCGTCTTTCTTGACAATTTATATTACATTTTCATATTACTACAGCCAGAATTTTATATTAAAATTTTATACACTTTATTTTTGGTATACACAAGCAGATTTAATAAATTATATTAAAAATACGCAATTTAAATCAAGAATTTATTAAATTTTTTTAAAATAAAAACACACAAATAAGTAAAAAAAAAAAATTCTTTCATTCCAACACAAATTATCAATTTCAGAAAAATAATTTTAGAATTAAGTTTTAACATTATTAATTGATTATTAAAGAGGAATAAATAATCTAGAAAGTAGTATATAATAAGCGTTATTAAGTACTATCAGTAATATTTATCTGAATAATACAACAATTTGTTATTGAACCTTTCACTTATCTGTATTTATTTAATAATAATAATAATAATTTAAAATTATATAAACAAATTGATAAGAAAACAATGATATTATTAGACGGATAAAATCTTTAGTTCTTAAAAGAATTATCATTACAGTATGTTCTATAATAACACTAACATATTATGTATAAGATATTAATATATCAATATAATAATAACTATATTATTATATTCAAGGATAATTCAATTTACTAAAAATTATTATTATTGAATATAATAACAGTAATTTTCAATAATAATTTTAGAAATTCATATTTTTGTAATTTAATTTTAAATATTTTAATTGGCTCTTTCTTAATAGCAAATATATTATATAATATTATATTAAAAAATACTGTATTTATTATTATAATATTTTTCCAGTTGAAATGTTTATTATGTAACATTATATAATATGCATTTATTATATAATATTAAATAATAAACATTTCAAGGAATAAAATAGAAGTTGTAGCAAGATTAAATTTTCATTTTATGAATTTTATCAAATATATATTTAACATTAAATTTACTGTAAAAAAAAAATATTATTAAATTAATAAAGTATTAAAATAAAGTTACATAATTTAAGTACGACCCCTTGTTCATCCCATAATACAGTAGACCCCCCCTATAACACGGTAGATACGTTCCGTGTTATATGAATCCGTATTATAGGGGGATCTACTGTATAAAAACATAAATTTATTTACAGAGGAAATTTAAATTTTATATTATTAGCAAATTTCTATTTTAAATTATATATTGAATTAATAATATGCTGTCATATAACATATTGCTGTATAATTCTGTCTGTTGATAGCTTGTAGCAAAATTCAAGTAGAAATATAGATGCAGATGTTATTTTGCATTATTAATCATATATTATATTATATATTTTTTTGATATACAGTATTATTTCCTACCGCTGCATCCTTTGATATAAAAATATTCCAAGGTAAGGCGAGACAGACAAAAAAAATGGATGATTTTTGTCTCATTTAGGAAGATTTTACTTCTCATATATTGTGTAAGAAGTCGAAGCTTGCTTCCTCTTTAATACTTAAACCTATTCTTGAAATATACTTAATAAAAATCTTTATTATTATTACTGTCTTTATAATGATCGTATCAATCTTATTAGGTCTATACTATTACAAAAAAAAAAAAAAAATTATAAAGTGTACTATAAAACGAATAAGTAAAAGATATTTTATTTTAGTATAGTTAAAATAGCTTATTTTAATTATAATGAAGTACGGTATTTTCTATTTAATATTATTACGCTCTGCTAGAAAATACCGAGCACAGCACTTCAGCCATTTGTGGCATAATATGTAGACTTATTGATATAATATAACAAAAACACTATCAGTCATATAGATAAAGTATTTCGAGAACAATTTACATATGATTAATTATATAAAGAGATACCTTCCTGGATAAAAATAATAAGCGATCAATTTATCAAGCACGTCTCATTATTATATAATATAGAATAATAATTTTAAAAAATGTTTAATATTAAGAAAACACGTTTTATTGTTATATAAAAACTTTAGAAAAAGCATTTCTATTATAGCAATTAATATTAATTAAATTATATAATACTTTCGAGTAAAGATACGACAGCTTACCAGATGTTGTGTAGCCTAAGAATGTCAAGTGTATCGACTGTTTAAAACGTAGTTAAAAGAAAATAAAGGCTTATTTTAATAAAAATGAAAATTTTAGAAATAAATTTTGAATTCTGATTATAAACAATAATATAATACAATTAATTATACTTATATTTTTAATAAAGTAATTATTATTATCACTATTATTTAATTTATGGCAATTATAACACCACACAATAAACTATATATCATTTTATAAAATAAGGTTTCTAAGATAAAAAATTTATATTTTCTGATACGTGTTCAGCTTTTATATATATATATATATATATATAAAGAAAAAATATATATTGTTTTCAATAACGTGACTGAATGAAATAGCAAAGTTTGACTCGCATATTATATAAGACAGTGGCGTGCGGGGTTTTATATAATCCCATACAATATAGATTATATAATTAATGCAAATTATATATCGACGATGTGTAAAATTTATATATATATATAAATAAGACTAAGAGGAAAATTTAGCTTAAAATTATTATTTATAATCTATTCGTATTTTGTATCAATATAGAAAGAGGTCGGCGAATAAAATCTAATTTTGGAAAGAAGGCGACAAGCAAAAAAGGTTGAAACTCGTGTTCTAAACCATAGCATATAAAGTCTTTACTCCTTCAGCAAATAATAAATTAAAAACGCCAGGCCCTAAGTACTTGAGGTCTTGACTTGTAGCTTTATATGTAAATGAGGGGCCCCGATGAAGTGAATTTAAGTTTGTGATTAAATACAATTTTATAAATTAGATTTAGCCGTATAAACGTTATAGAAATTTTTGTTGATACTATGCTTTATAATTATAATAATTATGTTAATATATTTATTGTTTAAATTAATTCTTCGCGACATGTTTTTATATAGAATTTAAGCATGTTTTTTTTATAGAGGTAATTAATTACTCCAACGGTTGACGTCAAAGATCTCTACACGATGACGTAAAAGGTCAATCGTGCTACGATTTAACCCAAATATACAGGATATAGTCACTATATTTTAGTTTCAAACTGTAAAATAGGAAAGATATCTCTCAATCTTATCTCTATATTAACTATTCGAGAACAACACGCGCCTAGACGAGACATAACGCATGGAAATATCCATATTATCCCCTTAAACGTGGCAATTTTTATCAAATATAATCGTAATAATTTAAATTTGAGTAGAAATTTTTATTAAATAGAGAACTCTGTTTTATTACTTAAAGTTTCATCTGGATTACATCACGCTATAAAAATATTTAAGAAATATCTTAGCTAGTTTCCAAATTAATTAATACAGATCTCATTGCTTAATGAAGAGAATAAATGAGTTATAATTCGAAAATTTTCCGTCATTAACGAGACCCTTAGCATCTGCACGACCGCATACCATTGGAAATGGGAGACGAGGCGATCGCAGTGGGTAACTTCACTTCCGACAGCGAGACTGTGGGACCACTCACTATTTTTAGAACTCCGTCTTAATTGGATTGATCACCCATGGACGATTTGTATCTATATTTAGACCATACTAACACCCTTCACCTTGATCAAATTATATAGATATTACAGGGGATCACTATTTTTAACTTGGGGTGATTCACCCAGATGAATATTTAATATTTACATATTAAACTTGTTTATAACTCTCAATAAATTTTAAAATTGAAATAAAACGTTGTTTTTTTAACAGAATTTCTGCGGCGAGAAACAAATTCTTTAGAGCTTAAATAAGCTTAAATTTCAAGTTTAAGTTAATGATTAAATCATTTTCCATTCGAAATTTTATTATAAAATAATAATTTATATATTAATTAATAAATTACAAACGAAAGAAAAATGAAAACAAATGGTCTAACATTAATCTAACCAAAAATCTTGCAATGGGCATTGAAATATGTACAATTTTACAAGGATTTTTATTAAATTTGTATTGAATTTCGTATTAAAAATTAATAAATTCATTTGATATAATATGTCATTAAATAATTTATATATTTAAACCTTAAATGTGGAATTTTTACAACTGAGATTCAATTATTACAAAAAAATTTTTAAGGTTTCTTATTCAAAAACGTTTTTATTTTCGGTAAACAAGAAATAAAACACATTATTTAAATTATAATTAAGTACAGAATAAGTCATTCGCAATTTCAGATTTCATTAAGCTCATAAGGAAAAACGGATAAAGAGACAAGATGGATTCTAAAATGGCGTCGAGAAAAGTCAAAATAAATGTCAATTTTTTCTCATTAAACTTACCGAAAAATCTAAAAAAAAAAAATCACTATAATTTATAAAAGTTGAATAATACTTACTTAAAAATATGTAAATATTGTAACGAAAGGTAAAATATATTCTCGGGGCCATTTTCTTTCCCCCTCAGCAGGTGCGAACATTCAAACAGTTAGTCCAATCTCATCTTAAGGCATGTATCCAATCAGATAGGTTGATGTTAGTATAGACAGAAACAAATTTAATAATCTCCATAAATATTGATGATTATTCGAATTGGTGTGGTCAAAAATAGAAATGTTTCGGAATTTCGTCTTGACTCCCCAACAATATTCAAGAACACCCGTAGAGACCAAAAACCTTTATATATATCCTACCAATACGGTCCATTACCATATTGAGAGAACCACCATCAAGAAGAAATCGCACGAACGTTGGCCTAAAACTACGCAAAACCGAGATCAATCGGATACAAGGTTCGATATCAATTCATTTTTACATTTCACTAAATTAATTGTTATATAGTTTATAATATTAAAGATTACACCTTATTTTTTTCATTAGTAAAATAATGAATAACCCCGAGCTGTACGCGAAATCGAATCCTTTTCAACTTCGCGATGCCAAGATGGTTCTTACTTCTTTCGCTCCTCAAATGGAAGAAACAACGGATACAGATTCGATTTTGGATATCGGATGCGGAGTGGGAAACGTTACTAATACGATTTTAAGGCCGATATTTTCTAAATACAGGAGAATAATCGGCGTAGACAAGTCTTCGGAGATGGTCGATTTTGCTCGCCGCCATAACTCTCAAGATAAAATTACCTACGAGCGTTTAGACATTTGTGAAGACGTAGAAAATTTTAAAAATACTTGGGGATGTTTTTCCAAAATATTTTCTTTCTATTGTTTGCATTGGATCAAAGATCATCGAAAAGTCTTGAGGAATATCGGCAAGTTGTTATCCACTAACGGAGAATGCCTTTTGGTTTTCGTGGCGCAGTGTCCCGTCTTCGAATTATACGAAATCATGGCCACATTACCGAAATGGAAAAACGTAATGAATGTAAGTAGATTTTTACTAAATTTATTCATAAGCCAATTTATTTAACCGAAACGAATTATTTTTCTTCTTCTGTATTTTAGGATGTAGAGAATTTCGTACCCGACACACAGCACTCGTTGCAACCTGTATTCGACTTCAGTAAATTAATGAAAGAAAGCGGGTTAGAAGTCTTGAGTTGTGAAACCACGCACATGGAATTCACTTTTAACAGCATCGATATTTTAAAAAGTAAAATAAGTTTCGTTAAATCAAAATAGAATCGAATTAAATAATAGAATTATTTTAATTCAATTATTATTTTCTTTCTTAGATTGTGTTTGCGCAATTTCTCCGTTTGTGAGCAGAATACCCGAAAACGATAAAGAATCGTACATCTCGGATTCTCTAAAAATACTCTCGGCATTGGCTACACACGAAAGAGATGCGAACGACAACGAAGGTTACGGATTTTCCTACAAATTGATGATCGCCAGAGGAAGAAAATTATAGTCATTCGCTGCATAAACTGTATTTATAAGATTCCTGTAAATTATTTAATGTTTATATATCAATAAAAGTTCTTATTTTATGGTTTTGTATCGTTGTGTTAGACGACACTAGAACATTTTCAAATCGGACGCGTTAAAGACGGGATTTTAAGCAATATCGATTGAAATTCTACGAAATTTTTCGGTAATTTTATTTGGAATTTAATTAATTCCTTCACCGATTTCTAATTAAATCGATAAAGTTCTTAGCAGCACTTCTAGAAAATCGTTACATAACTTATTCATAGTACAACCAAAAAAAAAATGATTTTAAATAATTTATATTTATAAATTGGAATTTCTATTCAATTCAATTATTCATCAACGAAAAAGAAATCTGTTTACAATTTATTTATGGCTAGTATTTTTGAAAACATTTTATAATAAATAAAAGACTTAATCGTAGTTCTGTAGAAAAAGTAGATTTAGTTCACTCGAACTAAAAATATTATAAAAACCTTAAAGTATGATAAATATATTTGGCTATTGTTTACTAAATATTTATTTTAAAACACGTAATTAAGTTAACAAGCGGTTCGTTAGGTTAAAATAGTAAATATCCTTGAAAGGAGGAAAATTTTGTAAATAAACGTTTCATTTTATTATTATTTTTTTTTTAAAATAGCAATACAAATGAAGAAAAGTTTTGCCTAATGTCTAGGTAATATGTTAATAGAAGCGAATGGAAGAATTCGATAGAGAAAACGTTATAACCGATTCTCAGTCCATTACATAACCTTCCGTAATGATCTATTATTCATATAAAACGAACATTTGCTTATTAAATCGGACTCGTGCTGTTCATAAATTTGCCTTTCTATCATTATTTCAAATAATTCATTTATATTTAGAAACATTAACAACTTCGGCAGTTCGGTTCTAAAAATAGAACCTGTTAGGCCTTCGTGTTTGCCTAATCACTTAAACTCGTTAAGAGATCGTCGTTTTATCCACTTTTATGGAATTTATAGGCCTATATAAGAATAAATTACCGTAATTTTAATAAAATTAATCTAAATTATTATATATTTTATATCTAAAACGCTATAAGCAATATTTTTATTAAATAATTTGATCGAGTTATATAACTTAATATACAGCATTTGTTGTCAATAAAGACTTATATAAAAGACCGTCCTTGGTTAGGTAAGAATAATTAATCTCTAGAAACGAGTAACTTACAGAATATTTACAGCAATCAATTTTATGGCGAGTGTCCTTGTACTTATAATTAATCCTTAGAGTGAATTAGACAAATAATCTTCTCTAAAGCTCCGAGCCTCATTAAACAACTTATTATTTAATCCTAGGGAAAAGCAGTCGCTGTTAATTGCGCGAAGCAATAAGAACATTTTAAAAATCTTATATTAATTATATGCGATCTTTCGTAATTTACGTATTTAAATAAAGATTATTATCATTTGCAGATAAAGTAGTTTAAATTCGTTTCGTATGGTGAGTCTGCTAACGTTCTTTCCCCGGCAATAACACTTTTTCAATTAAATTCAATATTAATTATAATGAAAGATGTAATTTAAATCGGTAATAAATGAAATTAGGCCCTTGAGCCCTTTTAAGATAATTAGATTTATTGTATAAATGCCATTAATATTGGTTTAAAGATGGCCGAATGGCCAAGGGTATCATCGAGGGGATTCGGAATTGAATCGGAGCAAGCAACCCCAGGAATTTTTCATGGCGGTCTATCTCAAATATGCCTCGTCCTTTACCACCCGGTCGGCCCATCAAATCCATAAAAGGCCCTTAATATCCACAGAACGAAAATAGTAAAAAGACTGAAAGAAAAAACCCTATATTATTACAATAGGCTTATTAACATATAACGATTTAAATATTCGATCGAAAGTTTTTACGTAATATGCTTTTAAGGTAATAACTTTTTACCGTTATTTGGTAGATTGCAGATCATAATAGATGAAAAGCTCTTATAAAATCCATTTTTTTACTATATATCCGTAGATTAGGAAACAGAATTAGTCCTTCTTTGTCTTCAGCTTATACCAAATAAACAAAAAGTCAGGTTTAAGTTGAAGGAGATGATCGTTTAAGAAATAGTTGATGTGTCCCGGTACACCTTAGAAAATAATATCTTATGAAGACAATCGACAAAAGCCGTAACTTGCGGGTTATAACCTACAGAAAGTAGTGTCTTTAATCTTATGACTAAAGACACTATTTTATATAAAGATACTTAATAGTATTAAACATCTTATGGCACAATGCAATTGTCGAAGTATTATTTAACTGTGATTTATTGATTCTGTAGAGGTTTTTGGCTCACCGGAAATAAAGATTTCAGGATGCACGAGGAGAATTACATTCAAGCATTCAAACTATTTGTTCTTCAGACAATACAATTGCGAAATGTGTTTCCAAAGATTAAAGTATAATATATTAATCCTTACTGATTACATGAAGTTGGTGGGGTAAATTACATAAATTACAAATATTTGATAACGCATAATTGTGTCTAATAAAACTCCGTTCCGGGTTAATAATTCATCGTTGTTGAGACCTTATCATTCTATATTTATACAAACTGTTAAGAAAATTAAAATAAAAATCGTACTAATACATAAAGAATGCACGAAGTTACGCAACCAAAATGCAATAGTTATTATTAAAAGTTTTTCTTATGAAAGGAATAAATTCAAACAATCAAAAAAGAACGTTGTGTAATCACTTTATTAAATATTCAACGAATGAGATATAATACAGATTTGAAAACAAACTTCATACTCAATCGATAAAGTTCTCTTTTTAGATCGTATATAAATTTAAATGGTTGAAAAAATAAACAATAATCACGATTTATTTATAAATAATTATAAGGCTGTTTAATTGCGGCAGGGCGTTAACGAAGCTTCTTCTGTGTGGCTTACACAAGAAGCTTGTTTGTTCTCGAAATTTGATGAGCCGATTTGACCGAAATTTTCACGATAATTTATTAATTTACTGTATATTATTTCAGTAATTTATGTATTTTTCAGGCTGTTATATAAATCAGAGGGAAAGTATGGCGATCGAAAATGAAACACCTCAAAATTTTTACATTTTTGGACTCAGGGTACCTTGAAACGCAGTGGCGTAGCGAGGGGGTGCAAGGGGGTCTATCATGCACCGGGCGCCACTAGCAGAGGGGCGCCCAAATGGTCTCCAAGACAAACTATATGTGTTTCTGGAGGGGGAGGGGGCGCCAATAAGGTATCGTGCTCCGAGCGCCAGTTATGTTCGCTACGCTACTGTTGAAACGTCGAGAAATTCGGGGGGGGGTTTCTGTATGTATGGATGTTAGTGCTTGTGTTAGGGGGGCACGATTTTGTTCTCTCTGTTTAAAGCTTAATAACTCCTGTGCTTTTTGTGGAAATTTTCTGAAATTTTGCAGGGGGGTTTGTGTGTTAGGGGTATTGATGCTATTAAATTTTGGTGGTTAAAGGCCGAGAGGGCGGGGAGATAAACATATCTCGAATAGAGTCTAACTTAATGAGTATTTTACTCGTTTTTAGCATTTACAATTTTTTTTATAAAATCCATCTCTACTTTCAAAACTAAGTTTTTTGCCATTTTATAATTAAAAAAAACTTCTAATATTTTTAATTGGCGCCATCAGTTGTTGCTGGGAAAGTTAAGCAACTCTTTTAGTTTTTTTATATTCTTTATCTTTTCAATTTCTTTACTTTCTACTTCATCTTTGCATCTGTATTTTCTTTCAAAATAAGAAATCAAATTACTTTCTTACTAATTATATCATTTTCTTTTGATTTTTAGTTTGTCTATCTGCTTTTTATTTGTAAGTAAACACTCAAAGATAATTACGTAATGTTAAATATATAAATGCTAACTGACTGGAGGATAGAAACAATAAAATAAATAAATAAATATACTGTAGTTATTGCGAGAAATTTCTTAAAAATTTAAGCAAGAGTGGTTGGAGACGAAAAATTCTTGGGGTTGCTCATCCGAATTCGATTTCGGGTTACCCAGAGGGATAGGTTAAAGCCTTAATCGCCTGGGCCATCCGATTCCGGCTGGATGGCTGAAGCGGTGTAGTGCTAACATACAGCCTTGGAGATTCGGCGAATCGAAAAACACCAAGAACTTTTTTACTAGAACCTAACCTTTTTTCAGGTCCATAGTGGGATGGGCCATCCCACTATTACAAAACAAAATTTTAATTTGACTTTTTGACTAAGATCGCTTCCATTTGTAGAAACTTTGATCACTTTTAGAATGCAGTTTACAAGTACCCGAAACATTTCAGTTTCGATCTTGATTCTGCTTGTGTTGTGGCATAGGCAGCAGGTGTTCTGTGGCCTGTAAGATCGGCTACAACCCGTTCCGCTTTATTCCGATCAATACCAAGAAGCAAGGTCTTCTATAAATGTATTGCGCCAAGTTCTCCTTGGTCATTCTTTACTTTTTACGCGAAACAATTAAAATCGAATCTTATAAAGGATTTGATCTTTATATTCGTAAAGTGCAATTTTATTAATAACCCGACTTTTTATTTAATCTGATTTTATTTAAAATTCTGCTCATTTCTTAATTTTTACGAATAATTAACCTATAATTGCATCGGTAATTAAAAAGTCACTACGAATTATAGGCTTAAATATAGGAATAATCACTCAGGTTTAGAGCTGGACTTAGATTTTATAGCTTACAAGTCTAACAGGCACTGATTACAGGCACTGAAGGCATAATGATGCATGTAAAATGTGAGGCACTAAGCTACAGCTTATTTAGCTTGTGTACTGTACAAATTCGGCCTGCTCAGGTAACAAATGCTATTGGAAATGGCTCTATTGTGCTTGCAAATGTAGTCCTTCTTGATCACTCTGCATTATGGATCTGAGGATAAATCAAATGCATATATTAACTACACAAACTGAAAACGCGAAATTTTTTGAAACAAAACAAACAGAATTTAACTTTTTGATCAAATATAACTTTATTCAATTTCACAACTACAGCTTCTAACTATGAAGAGTCATAAAAATTGACACAACCTCATATTGAATATGACCAAAAAAGATATCAACATTGAATAAATACATAATATCACAAATTAAATACACATACATGGCATATTTTATAATTATTGCTGAAATTGTCGAAGACTGCAAACATGCATAGTAGTGTTTGTACACAACTGACATTCGAAACACGAAGAATTTCAGTTGTTTTTTTTTTTCTTCTTAATTTTGAAAGAATTCTTACGTACATCTACATGAACATAATTTACTTAGAATTACAACAAAACATTTATTTGAGCAGAAGATAGGAAACTAGAAGAAGTATGGTTTGATTTTTACAATGACGAATCACATATAAACATCACAATTTTCATTCCCTGATTTTTTTCTTTTTAAAAAGGAAGTGAACAAAAATCATTTGCAGGGATAATAGGAAATCTTTCAATAATAGGAAATCTTTCAATAATATAAAAATTTGGAAATTATTTTATTTTATAATATACACAGTATCATAAAAGTATAAATTAGGTATTCACAATGGAAGAATAATCAAAAATAGCACAAAAATTAACAGTATTGAAATGCCAGCAAACTTCAAATGCCTTATGCATTCCATTATTATTTTTTATTTTTTTATTTTTTTTTAGCAACAAGCAAAATGTAAATTTGTAAACAGCTTATAACATATATATATACGCTGTTCAAAATTTTAATTATTTTGGAATGGATTTAAAGATTTCATATCTAAGTACTAAATAAAAACAGGAACAATATTCATTAAATACATCACAGTATACTTCTTATCAATTATAATTTTCATATTGAGACTATTTCTTTTGCATTCAAATGTTGATTTTAAAAAAATAAAAATAAAAAATTATATATTCTGTTCTTCAAACATCTAAAGAGTAAAGAAGTATCTTTAAGTTTTGATCAAGAATAGTTTTCTACGTGGTTTTTTGATGATAAAGTTTTAAATTTTATATTAATTTAATTCAATTTCAAAGTCCTAAATATTGTTAAAAGCATTTAGTTAATTAAACCGATGTATTCTTATCAATGAATCACGATGCATTGATAAAAATACTTTTGTACGACTTTCGTATGTTAAAATGTTCAAATTATTTTTATTTTGATTTCTTAATTAACTTTACTCTTTAACCTAGAAAACTATCTTGAGTAAATCCTTCCAAATTATATGATTAAATCACATTTGTATAAATGTTTTGAGCTGTATTTGAGTTTAAGTACAAATAATATATTAAATAACGACAATTTATATAATACATAATAAACTATATAAAAACATTTTTTAATTGTACAGTATTGTTCAATAATCAGATGCAGAAATAAATATTCTTGTTTTTCTCAATTTTTTTTTTTTTTAGGAATGACATTCTATAATTTAAATATGAAATAATTAAAATAAGACATTTGGACAAGGTTCAACATATCTTGACCAGGGATATGCTAAAAAGAACAACTAATATGATGAGATGAGCTCCTGTAATTGAGCCGTAATTAACTATAAAATATAAAATTTTTGATTTTACTTCAACAGAAGCTTAGAAATCAATGTTTTTATAACTTCTATAAAAACTTAATAATTTCCCATTTGCTTTCCTCGTCAAATAAAATAATACAGTAGGAGTTTCAAACTATATTTTTGTAAGGATATTAATTCTTTTGCTTCAAATTTTTTGAAGATTAATGCACAATAAGATTACTATTAGTAATTAATGTTACTTTTTCTTTTCAAATTTCAATGCATTATATGCACATATTGCTGAAACATCATAATTAGTTGATGTAAAATAAATTAACACAATCTTTTTATCTAAATAATACATTGATTCAATATACATATCTTACACATTGCTGTCAAATAGAATAATCTCAAACTGGATTGTCATTAAGTGGCTAAAATATGGAATATATGATAACAATTTCACAAATTATGCACTGTTACTCTATGTATATATTACTAATTATAAAGCTTGTATAGATGAAAACTGGAAAAGAAAAAATTTCATATTTGTATTATTATACTTGGTTACAATATCAAAATCAAATTTCTGACTGCCAGTTTCAAAAAATTACACACATTCATAGGATATCAAGCATACTTCTTGAAGCTGCATTGAAAACAAAAATGTTTTTCAACAGAGTGAATTCACGACGATACACTTCCTTAGTCGGGATGCATATTTTTTCATTTATAGTTTGAGTTGGATTTGAACAAGTATGGATATTGTCATCTTCCACATAACCATATGCTTATGGTCTTGAATAGTAAAAATATTCCATAGGAATTTAAACTTATTTGGTCTTGGCATTTGCCATTTGAAGAGATAATGTTCTTGCACCACACAAGAAGTCAAGCTCAGTTACTTCACAGAGAGAAGAAAAAAACACAAAAAACAAATACTGTTATGAGAAAAATGTTCCTGTTACTTACTTTATAATGTTTTAAAATGCATGAAAGTGATTTCATCACTAGTCAGAGGGGACTATGAGTTTGAAGATAAAGTAAAACCCGATGTAAAACTTCTAAACGACGTCTTAGAGATGTCATAGCCAAGACTGCTATCTGTGCCTTTGGATCTAATGGAAGAATTGCGAGCATCCACCAAAACCATGATGGTCCATTCTGACTATTTAAATAATCTTCTTCTACTGATGGCATTTGACCAAAATGTTCTAATACTCTCCTCTTGATGTCTGATGGAAGTCCAATAAACCACATTTCTGCTTTCCTATGAACTTCATCATGCAATTGGGATATTTCTAAAAAGTAATTTAAAATTAGACAATGTAATATAGTAAAATAATAAAATCATATTTAATATAAATTAAAAAATTACATAAAACTTTAAAGAAATTAGAAGTTTTAAATTATTGTCTGCTTTATTATGATATTTAAACATTTATTAATGACAGCACACTTGTCAGAGAAATGCTCAAACACATAATAAGACAGAAAATGCTTTTCTCAAAATGATTCTGAGTTTTTGCTCTGAAAAAGGCATTTTGTAACTTTTTAATTTGACCATTGAATTTCTGATATTTACAAATAAATTATTATTTTACTTACCATCTCTTTCAAAATCCTCTGGAGGAACATCAGATAAAAATTCTACTGCTCCAGTGTGATAACCATCTCTCATGCCAGTATGCAATACTCTAAACCTTTTACTTCCAATGGTGTCTACAACTGCCCGACCATCTGGAAAATATTGAACTTCACGAATTTCCAGCATTGTTCCATGACTTGCAATTCTACCAAAAAAGAATAACAAATTGATATTTTAATTATTAACTATTAATCAATTATATTATATATTTGATAACAATAAACTTGCAGCATAAAGATATATTTTTCTTTTCAAATATGAATTTATTCACAACAAATATATAATTATTACAATTTAATTTATATTAATAATTTACTAGAACTGGATATTGTAATAGTTTGCAAATTACAATATCCAGTTCTAGTAATATTAAAACTACATAATACACTTTAATATCGTACTTTACAATAATGTATGATGTAATTTTTATCATTAAGAAAATCAAATGGTGCAATCACTTGTTTGGAAATGTAATAATGTATATACTTTCTTAAGAAAAAACAATTTTAATAAAAATACTTCTATCTTCTAGACTCTAAAAAGATATTAATGTGAAAAATATAAATTAAGAATAGTTCACAATAAATATTTTTTATAATATTCTTATCTAAGATATAACATGAACTACCATTGAACTTATTTTAAAGTTCTATGGCAGGAGTAAACAACATGTGTCATATATAAACAACATAGGTCATATGTGGTCCTTACAAATGTTTTGATCAGCCAGATGTCTGATTTTGATTAAAATATTTTTACAATATTGATTTTTCAGATGAATTCCCTTCACAGTATACAAAAAATATTTTACAATGTAGCATTTTATATGAATTAATCATCAATAAATCTTTTTATTCAAAATGATAAATGAATTAATTTAGAATTTAGTAATAATAAGTATAGTTGTTAACAAACTTCTGTTTATCAAGTATTTTATCATAAGAGATTAAGATAAATCATAGGAGCTAGAAAATGTTTAATTAATTATGAAATTTGTACACTTAATCCTAAAAAATTGTTAATTTTTCCAGTAAGATTTATGAATAAAGATTTACTAATTTTATTGATTTAATTTCATTTTCACATATTTTATGTATAAACCATAAACTGGAATTTCTATCAAATGCTTATAAACTTAAGATTAATTTCATCTTTTAATAATAATTTCCACATAAGTCATTCTTATGTAACCAGTAAAAATATACATATATAATATTTTCATCAGTTTCCATTAATATCAACGCAATTTATCATTTTTCTTATAGAGAATAACAATTTGGTCAATATAATATAATATATATGGTCAATAATTTTATATAAAAACTGCTTTACACAATAGCTTTGTTTCTCTTTCTTTATAATGGAAATTTGTACTAATGTTTTAAAAAAAATAATACCTCTATTAAACAAAAATAAACATTTTTACAAAAAAAAAATAATAGTAATATTGGTAATAAAACTTCATTAAAATTTAAAAAATAAAACTGAAAAATGAGGAAGTTACTAATAGTAATATATGTAGCTTTTATGTAACAGATTTATTAGTGAAGTAAAAATAATGAAGAATATATATTTCATAACATAAAAATGTAAATGAAAGTCTAATGATAATTATATAACCCGCTTTTGCTGTCACATGTATAAGAATTATAGAAATTGTAATTTTTAAATATCTTAATACAGTATTCTTATAGTAATTCTGGATATCAGTTTTCAATTTTTACACAAAAATTCTTTAGATTTCAAAATCATAAATATAAAAAATGAGAAAACAGTGAATAAATGCATATGTCAACTGGCATCAAGGGTGATATAATTGTATATCATTGTTTTTATTTAAAACTGTTCAAAAATTTTTCTAGAAATAATGTCAATTGATATTATTTGAAAATAAAATTATATTTTTACTAGGCTATACATTAATATTAAAATAATGTAAAAGAAAATTACCCATTTTCTGAATCTTCCATAAATGCACACATGCCAAATTGATTTGTTCCAGACTCCATACTCTGACGAATCATTAGTCTATACCTAGGCTCAAATGCATGTAATGGACAAGGCACCATGGGAAATGCAACTGTGCACAGAAACAATGGAATGACATGTTCTGGATCTTTTCCAGCACTGAAAATCAATAAAGAAAATTAAATATAATAAGAAATTTTTAAAGAAATTTTCTATATTTTTGATGTCTTGAAATAAATTGTAATCTTAGTTCAAAGATAAAAAAAAAAAAAAAAAAAACACTTTTTAAGATATTCATAGTTCTTTTACATCAAATGATTATTCTTTTGAATAATTTCTTTAATATTTTTCATTCTTATTAAAAACATAATTTGTAGTTTATACATTATACTTTTCACAAAATACTAATATAATCATGCCAGAAATGTAGCTATTTATTTTCTTTGTGTAATATTTTATTTGTCTGAACACATTATTATATTTATATATTTTGGTATTATATAAGTTTATCAAAAACTATATAAACGAAAAATAATTACTGATCTATGCAATTGTTAATTAAGCATTATATCTTAATGTTAATCTTCACACCATATGTTACTTTTTTTTTTAGTAAATAATTGTTTTAAGACCTAAGTAATACTACCTACCAATATAAAATTTTTCAGTCTTATTATTAGCTTACTTTCATTATAATAAGAAAGACAATAATAATGGAGAAAATGTTTCATATAAATATAAAAAATATAAAACATTCATTAACATTCGTTACGAAAACGTTCAAAACAATCAATTAGAAGAAAATCATTAAAACGCATTTTAGATCAACAGCAATATTTTTTTTTATCGGTGAATATATCAGCAAAATATATCAGTGAATAACTTTCTAAAGTCTGAAGTCTATAAAATTTTACTTAATCTTTTGTAGTATACTATTACAATATGAGGTAGTGAATACATTTTGTTAATATAAATATGATCTTATGAATTATTAAAAGGTTGGCAAATATTATAGTTATGTAACTGAATTTAAATTCAAAAATATATTTTTAAATGATATAAGTGTTTTAAAAATGCCTCCACCTATAATATTAATCTTGAGACTGTTTAAAAGTATTTGAAATATTGATGATTCACAGTTTTCAAATTACAATGTAAATTGAAAATTTTAGTTTTTATTTTTAAAAGATTTTGTATAAATTATTTATTTTTACAAAACATTTAGTATTTAAAATTTAATCATTAAAAAAAACATTAAAACTTTAGCAAAATATTTGATGAATGACTAAGAGATACTTTTCTATCATTTCATTTGAAGCAAATATAAAAAGTAATATTCTTTGAAAGAGAATATAAAACTTATTAAATTCATAAATATGATGGAATAGAAAATGTACTTATTTGAAAATGCTTTAATCAAATAAAGAATTTTTAAAAGAAAAGAAATATTGAAAAATATTGTTATACAGAAAAATAAATATTTTGTAGCGATAAAACATGAAATAAATTATGTAAATTCACAAATAAAAATTTTTGCACAGTAAAATGAAGTTTTATTTTATTTCAGATATTAAATAATTCAGTAAGAACTAGGGTTGCCACCTCATAACTTAATCTCACCCGGAGACGATGATTTAAGAAACAAAAAAAAACCTTATATGTATACATATACAATTTTTTTATTTATATAAATTAACAAATTCAAAACTCAAGTTTCTACAAATTTAATACAATTCTAATAATCACAAAGTAGTTTCTAATAAAAAACTAATAAAACTAAGAACTAATAAAAAACAAATCTAACAATTTATGTATAAAATAAATACAGGCAAATAAATATAAAAATATGCAAGATACAAAATGGTATATGTGCAATTAATTATTTATTTATGTAGATTTTTCCATGTATATTTCCTGTTTGACATCGCAGCTTTTACAAGATCTGCATTTTCTGGCTTTCTTATGAATTCATAAAATTCTCGACAGCTCGTGTCAAAATTAAGCTTTATGCATAATTCTGCCTTTACTAGCTCAACCCTCATCCTGTTACGGTTGTCTGTCCAGGTATTTCCCATAATCGAAAAAATTCGTTCCACGTATGCATTACTAATAGGTATCGATAGAATCTTACCAACAACTTTGGGTAGTTCAGTGAAAACATTAGAGGAAAATATTTTTATCCATTTTTTATCAGTAGGCAAATTGAGCGATTTGGTGGAAGGAATGATCTTTTTAAGAAGACAGATGTCATCATATAATCTATCGGCGTCTAATTCTACATTTACGTGTTTTGCAGCATTTAAAAAATCTTGGTATTTAAAATTTTCGTCCTTAAGATTAATTACTGAAAAATATTTGAATGGGCTATATTCTTAACCTACTTAATATTAAGATAGAAAAAGATTAGAGAATAAGAAGATCTTAGGAAGGAATAAGTTTTTAGGAAAGGGGTACCCGTTGCTCCACGTGTTTCTCACCGATCGCACGTCTTTCTTCTTAGGTGTCTCCGCCAAAAGTGTCTCAACTAATGGGAACTTGCCCTGAGGGCCTCCTGCTCTTTATTGTTTCATTCCCCACACCTGCGAAAGTTAGGGGTGGGTAGAAGGTTCTCAAAGTCGGTTATTCCAGCGGAATAACCGACTTTGAGAACTTTCTTGCACAACCCGGAGAAATACTAATTAAACCCGGAGCCTGGAGATAACTCAGTGAAACCCAGATAGGTGGCAACCCATATAGAACGGGATAGGCAGTTATAGATATATAGATAGGCTGTTATAGAACTAGGCTATACATTAATTTTAATGTATAGCCTAGTTCTATAACCTATAACCTATACTGTAAACTACAAACAGTATTAAAGAAATTGTTTGTAATTTACAATATAAAAAATAAAAAATAAAGATCTTAATTTATAATGAAGAAATAAAATTTTTTTAAATATTTTAAACAGAAATTCCTTTAACTAAATATATATTTCTTAACAAGTTATTCAATTAAAGTTTTTGCTTTTGTTAGCTCATGAGTTAGATTACAATCAGATACTTTTATACATTTACATAAGAGTATACTAAAAACTAATTTAATTGTTGTTAACATAAAAAAATAATGTGAATAAAAAATTACTTTGAAAGTTCCTCCATTTCCTCTTCAAAGATAGTTTTCCTCTCTGCATAGTCTTCTGGTAAATAAAGCTGCATAGCATTATCAATAAATTCTGTTATAGCTTGTCTCCTCTCAGCTAGGTACTAAATATATAAAAATTTATCAGTAAGAAATTATTTTTCTTATGTGTTTCAATAATATATTATATACATTTAATATTATATTATAAAAATATATTTCTTATTTTTATTAACAGTTAAATCGTAAATATCATGCAATAATTGTTTTCAATTAAATCATAACTAAATATACAAAAAAATCAAATATTAATCATATTTACATACCCTTTCCAGTGAAGTTTTACAAAGTGGACAAGAGGGTTGATGGTCTAAGCATCTATCTAAACACATTCGACAGAAACTATGACCACATGGAGTAGTTACAGGTTGCCAAAGTATTCTAAATTAATATAAATTTAATGAATATTTACTAATTTATTTATAAAATTAAAAATGATTTTAAAAAGTATCTTAAAGGCAATGAAAACAATAAGTTATTGTTCTATGCCTTTAAACTATTTTTTATTATTTTAATTTTTAGAAATGTATGAAAGAATTGAAACCTTAATGAATATTAAATTACATAACAAATAAAAATTCTACCTGAAACATAAAGAACATTCGAAATCCTTTTTGTCGACTAGATCAGGATTAATTTTACTTGAAACTAACTTTACTTCAGTATCTAAATTATAAAATAAAATATATAATTACTCACTTAGTATAAACTATATAACATTATAATTTAATAAAGTAATTTTTTGATAATTTTATAAATTTATTAACTTACAAAAAAATACACTTTTTTTGTATAAAAATCTCTTAATAAGTAATATTAAAATCAAATAAAGCTCATATTTACTAATTTTTTAACTTGAAAATAATACATCATTAAATTTAAAAGTGTAACAGTTTACCTACAAATTTTTAAAATAATTTATTAACACTTTAAATATTCAGATAAAAAGTCAATATTAATAATTAGTTATTAGACATATTTACTTACTGTGTAATTTATCTATTTCATTTAACATTCTTTCTAAAAATCTATGTAAATCATCTCTTTCAACTCTTCTTCCTATTCTTCTATAACTCTATTATTAAAAATACTTAAATTTAGTATATAAATATTATTAAAAAATTTTCAAATTTTAACTACTAAAACATGTTGATATGTTTCAAATATTACTGACCCTTAGAACTTCTTCGTCACAAGATGAATCGCTATCTATATCACTAGACTGCCAATTATAACTATCATTGCTAGTAGAACTGTAAAGACTTCCTTCACTGCCTGAATGTTCCCTTTGATATTGCAAAGATGGAAAGAAATGATTGTTGGAAGATGATTCACCCAAATCAACATAATCATGAGGTGATGAATTTTTTAACAGAAGCTTATGCAATAACTGTAAAAAATAATTATTTTCATAATATAACATATGAATTAAATGGATAAATAGAAAGATAAAAATGTTTTGCAAAAATATAAAAACATTGCATATATTAAATTAAATAATACACTAGTCAGATAAAAGCAGATTCTTACAAGTATGATAAAGCAAATATAATATCTAAAAGTTAGCATAATTCTTTTCAAAAATTATCTAATTAATTGACTTAATTCTAGTTTAAAACTAATTCAGCTTAGATGCACATTATGCCACTAAATATTGGTCTATGATTAATGTTTATCCAGTCCTAGTTACCATTTTCAGATGTTATCATGTTGATTAAAAATTGTGCAACTCCTTTCAATAACTGAATTTAAAATAAGAATAAATTTTGATAATTTTAAATGAACAAGATGTTTCTGACTCTAAAAACATATCTAACACTTGTAATTTTTAAAAATTGTTCTTTTATAATGTAATTACCAAATATGTAAATAAAATCAGCAAAAGAACTCGAAGATATTTTCTCTAAAAAATTTTCCACCAAGCCAAGTAGTAACATTTGAAAACAGAAATTGAGAATAATTGTATATACATGATTTGATAGCAAATATTTTTATTTTTAAACTTAACAAATGAAAGATTAAAATAAAATTTGTTATATTAACAATTAAGTTAAAGTATCAAAAATGACTGATTTTTCAACAGTTTTTAAGATAATTTTTAACTTCAAAAAGTTTAAAAAACTATTATACAAATTAATAAGTATATTTTATAGTTTCAACTCTATTTAAATCATGTACAGTACATGAGAAACCAGATTATAAAAGATTCAGAAAAGAAAATATTTGAAATCTTATTTAATATGACATCAAATATAATAAAATTGTAATTACATAATTACATATAAAGTTTTATACAAAGTATAAATCAATCTTTTTTTTATTAAGTCACTTTCAATACACTTAATTCCATTTTTTTTTTTTTACTTTTTAAATGTCTTTCATACAGACAAAAGTAATAAAATTTCAGTTACAGTTGCTTATAAATATTACTTTCAAAATCTCTCTATAAATGTACAAATTATCTGATATTCTATAATTTTTCTTTGTATGAAATTTTTGCAATCTTAGTATATTCCAATAAATTTTTGATAATTCTTTTCGCTAAACTAATTTTGTTTTACACTTTCCTGGTTCTTTTTATTTAGCGTTCCTTGTATCTCAAAAATTTTTCTAATGTAATAGTTTTCATTTCAGTTATTTTAATGTAGAATGAAAAAACAAAATTCAATCTTTTATAAATCAATTTCTTGTTTTTCTGTCATTCCAAATTTTCTAAAGAAGGATTTCAGTCCTTTTTAAAATTTAATTTCTTTGATAAATCTTATCAAATTTACATATAAAGGATTGTAGATATAACTACAAAAAAAAAAAAAAAAACAAATTTCAACTTCAGTTTAAAACAGCTTCTTTCATATCATTTCTAACATCTCTTTAAATAATCTAGAAAGCCATAAAATTTTGCAAGGAATCATATAACTCTTAATTTCTCTTATAGTTTTTTCCAATTAGAACATACAAGGAGATCTGTTTAGAATGTCAAAAATTAAAAATGTGTAGAAAATAAATTATAGATTACTAAATGTTGGAAGATTGTCAA
Source organism: Centruroides vittatus (assembly GCF_030686945.1). Lineage (NCBI taxonomy): Eukaryota > Metazoa > Arthropoda > Arachnida > Scorpiones > Buthidae > Centruroides > Centruroides vittatus. The sequence continues at coordinate 2,239,443 of NW_027122214.1, forward strand.
TTTCAGGATGGTGGATGTTCATTTCAGTACTCTGCCACATGATGGTGTACATGCATAGGAACACAAAATGGCAGTCACACTGAGCAGATGCCCAGTGTTACTCTTGTCTAGAGTAACACTTGTTCTTCTGGCAAGTTTATGAGTGCCACCATGCTTCCTCACATTGAGGTATTGAGAAATATTGAAAGTCAACATCCTTCATGATTGAGTGCAAGTTTTAATTCTGATATTTTAAACTTTGACTGTTGTGCCCTGCTGAGCCAACACTACTAGTCCTTTCTGTAATGCCAGGTCCTTAGTCCTTTCTGTAATTCAAGAGGGCACATTTAGAGAAAACAGTTGGTCAGTGTAATGTGAGGTCTAACTTATGGGTGTTTGCCATGTGTGTACTACTGTGTAGTCTCATTTACAGCTGCCTTAGTTAGCAAAACATAATTTTGTAGCCTTTATTCCTTTTTGCTATTATTAAACATAATAAAATGTTATTAACAATGAATAATTATTATTGTTATATCCAAAAAAACCACAGAATCCTTCAGGAAATGGTACCAGAAGTACCTGCAAATGGGTCTGACTTTCACTCATACTGGAGAAGAGTGCATGAGATGGCAAAGAAAAGAATGTTCAGCAGACCATGATCAGAGTTCAAAGAAGTCATTATGCTGTTTGTCAGTAGAACATGACATTTCATATAGCATGTGTCAGAGGATTATTTGCAGTACTTGAAAATGTTTCCATACCACATGCAGCAATCGCAAACATTGTAGCAGCATGATTACTTATCTGCCCAGTATGAACTGTATATTGTCCACTTTGGTGGCCATGTTGAGTGTTGATTTTCTTATAAGTAGAAATTGACAATTTTCCAACTCACATACATAACATTTAGTTACCTCTAATACAGTGGTGTGCAAACTATTTTCATTTCTGACCCTCCCATTTTGTGTAAAATTTTGTCGTGACCCCTGGATTGACATTAGACATTTTTTGTAGTGACCCATGGATAGACAGTAGACATTTACTGTGCTGTGACTATACTGTTGCGCTGCAAGCTAAATATGGATGTGTCAACATGTGTTTCTGTTGCTGCAACATTATCAGTATCACTATGCCTGTTCACCTGTCTGGTTGCCAAAGTATAGGTATTAGGTACTAATACAGACAATTGTTTTAGTAAAAAATATAGTTCTTATAAATAGTTTCTTATAGTTTTTATAAATAATATAAATTCATTTCACTATTTTACTAGTACCTGACACATGTTGAAGAAAAGCCTTATATTTTTTATTGATAAATAAATATTTTTGAATTTGGCAACCCTGAAAAATTCTCTCATGACCTACGGGTTGCACAATAATACACTTCTTCGCAATAATACACTATTTTCTACACATTTAATTTTATGCCATTCCAAATGGATCATCCTGTATATTCATCAAGCTAGTACAAATGAATTAAAAATAGCTGATAGTATCCTGCAATTTCAGAAAAGATTATAATTTTACAATAACTTGTAATATCAAGTAAATTATATTATATAAGTACATAATACACTATTACCATAGATTAGCATTATATTTATATTGTCATTTATATAATACTATTACATATAATAGTTTACAATGTCTCCCAGTTTCTTATATCTAGGATTTAAAAGAAACTTTTACAAAGAATTCGGAAAAAATTTAAAAAGATTCAATTTCTCTTAAAAGTAAATGCAATCTTTTCTAGAAAATTAGGAATGATAGAGTAAGACACTTAACAATTTTGAAGTTTATGTCGTTCCATTCTTTGGAAAATCTAATAAATCCAGAAACTATTGACTAGAAAGAATATAGAAAGAAATGATGAGGGGAAAGAATGAAACTAATTTAACATATAAAATGATAAAGATGTTGAAGTCTTACTGGAAGAAATAAGATTATTAAACAACTACATACAGAAAAAAGCTACAAAATATCATAAATTGTAAAAATTTGTAGAAAATCTTCAAAATATGATATTTACAAGCAACAGAGACTATTGATTAAATACTTCTAATATGAACATAAAAAAACTTCATTGAAGATAATTTAATAAGTCAAATTTATATTTGCATGTTTAAATCATTATCAGTTTTAAATGCAAAATTTTAATTGTAAAATTAAAAGTTTAGTTAATAAATGATTATGTATCATGTAATAATATATCAATATATTAAATTATTATATTTTTTGAATTATCATTATAACCACTAAGTTCTACTGAAGCTGGAATTATTAACAAAATGACCTACAACCTTGCATACTTTTCTTGCACCGATATAATGTTTATTCTTGTATACAAAATTATACTCGAAGCCAGCAGTTCCCAACCAGTGGTCCACAAGAGCTAGAATATGGTCCATGAAAGATTTAAAACTTTTATTTATTTTAAATTATTATTCCCACATTGATACAAACTGAATTTAATTTTTACTAAAAATGTTATGTTTTCTATTATAATAGTACTGTTAAAGCAAAAGTCTTGAGTTTAACGATTACTTATGTTAAAAGTTTTGATTAAAGTTTATTTTTAGATTGACACAGTTTATTTTTCTTAAACCTTGTGGTCCCTGCTAACAACAATGAAATCAAAGTGGTCCCTGGTCAAAAAAAGGTTGGGAACCGCTGCTCTAAGCAAATGTTTTTGCTCCATTTAGAGGCCATTTCAGGCTTACAGCAAAGAAAATCAAGAGCAAGCTGATAATTTTATGTTCCAAATTTCATGTTTTAAAAATGTTCTTTTACATCACTGCTATAACAAACTTGATCTTTTGAGGTTGGTTGCAAAGATTCTTGTCATTTATTAAAAAAAAATTTTTACCATATTTATTGCATATGAATTAAAAATATAAATTGTGAGGAATTGATAATGAGAATCTTTGTAACCAACTCCAACTTTAATTTCATAAGGTCAAGTCTGTTATAGCAGTGACATAAAAGTGTGATAATCATGCAAGGATACAGTAGTCCACGAGAGGTAGTACACAAAAAAATAACAATAATTTTTCTTTTTTTTTTCATGTGAGTAGCAATATACAGGATTCTTTCAGATTCCAACTCTTAATGTTATACAATATTCCAAACTGGGGCGAGGAATCAAGCAAATACAGAACAAAAGAATGCGCTCGTGACAAATAAGAAAAGGCGGACTTGTAATCTTATGACTAACTTACACTAAATTAGAAACTAAAAAGAAAAGGAAGAATAGCAAGAAGTTTTAGTATGATAGAGGAGGTTATAAGGAATACCCAGTTCTCTGTTTGGTATTGGTATTGATGCTCTTCTGGTGGGGAACCACTCTAAATCGTTTCTCGCTGATCTTTTTCGGATCTCTTCGAAGATTCTCCTTATACAAGGAACATTGTCTCTCTCTCTTTACGTTAGCGGGGTCCTTTCTCTTTCTGTAGGCCACCTTTGTCTCCCTTTGTCCTTCTAGACAACAAGCAGGAGCGTAACTTTTGCACATCTACCTTCACCGAGAGTCCGACCCAAGAATGAACCTTCTTATCGTTCTAGTAGTCTCGGCGACTTCACTTCCCATTGTTAACGTGGTTCGTGGAAAGGGTTACCCCACCCACAGGAAGGAATGTTAATAGAAAATTCGAGAAAACAAAAGGAAGAACAAAGAAGAAAGAAAACTTAAAACTAAAAACTTATATCTAATATATACATTAATATGGCATATTGCCACAAAAGAACATATTTAAAACATTGTAAAATTTGGAACAAAAAATTCTCAGCTTGCTCTCAATTTTCCTTGATATAAGCCTGAAACTGGCTCTAAACAGAGCAAAAAACATTTGTTTAGAGTGTAGGGCAGAGGGCATCGCTAAAAGAGTATAATTTGGTATATAAGAATAAACATTATAAAGCTGAAAAAGTGTGCAAGGTTTCTTGCAAGTCATTTTATCAGTATAACATAAATTATAAGTTTGAAAATAGTTTATTTATTATTTTTTAGTTGCAGAATAGAATTGAATATTTACATTTTTCTTTTTTTACATTTTGAACTTTTTTCTGTAATAAACTTTTGTAATAATTTGTTATCATTGTGTAAAAAGTTCTCAAATATAAGCTTTTAGTCAGTAAATATTTGAGTATATTTTTAGTTGTAAGATTTAATAAAGAATTGATAATGTTTACTTTGCATTAATGCATTAAACTATTTATTTTTCTGTAAAGTTGTTGGTTTTTATATTTTTTTTTTTTAATAACCAAACACAAGAATTTTTTTATTAATATAAGAGTTCTTTGTAAATTTGATTGTGATTTTTATTTCAGTTTTTCAAGTATAATATTTAAACTTGACGTGAATATATTTATATTCACGTCAAGTTTATATAATATTTAATATATATAATATATATAATATATATATAATATATATAAATATTATACTTGAAAAACTGAAATAAAAATCACAATCAAATTTACAAAGAACTCTTATATTAATAAAAAAATTCTTGTGTTTGGTTATTAAAAAAAAAAAATATAAAAACCAACAACTTTACAGAAAAATAAATAGTTTAATGCATTAATGCAAAGTAAACATTATCAATTCTTTATTAAATCTTACAACTAAAAATATACTCAAATATTTACTGACTAAAAGCTTATATTTGAGAACTTTTTACACAATGATAACAAATTATTACAAAAGTTTATTACAGAAAAAAGTTCAAAATGTAAAAAAAGAAAAATGTAAATATTCAATTCTATTCTGCAACTAAAAAATAATAAATAAACTATTTTCAAACTTATAATTTATGTTATACTGATAAAATGACTTGCAAGAAACCTTGCACACTTTTTCAGCTTTATAATGTTTATTCTTATATACCAAATTATACTCTTTTAGCGATGCCCTCTGCCCTACACTCTAAACAAATGTTTTTTGCTCTGTTTAGAGCCAGTTTCAGGCTTATATCAAGGAAAATTGAGAGCAAGCTGAGAATTTTTTGTTCCAAATTTTACAATGTTTTAAATATGTTCTTTTGTGGCAATATGCCATATTAATGTATATATTAGATATAAGTTTTTAGTTTTAAGTTTTCTTTCTTCTTTGTTCTTCCTTTTGTTTTCTCGAATTTTCTATTAACATTCCTTCCTGTGGGTGGGGTAACCCTTTCCACGAACCACGTTAACAATGGGAAGTGAAGTCGCCGAGACTACTAGAACGATAAGAAGGTTCATTCTTGGGTCGGACTCTCGGTGAAGGTAGATGTGCAAAAGTTACGCTCCTGCTTGTTGTCTAGAAGGACAAAGGGAGACAAAGGTGGCCTACAGAAAGAGAAAGGACCCCGCTAACGTAAAGAGAGAGAGACAATGTTCCTTGTATAAGGAGAATCTTCGAAGAGATCCGAAAAAGATCAGCGAGAAACGATTTAGAGTGGTTCCCCACCAGAAGAGCATCAATACCAATACCAAACAGAGAACTGGGTATTCCTTATAACCTCCTCTATCATACTAAAACTTCTTGCTATTCTTCCTTTTCTTTTTAGTTTCTAATTTAGTGTAAGTTAGTCATAAGATTACAAGTCCGCCTTTTCTTATTTGTCACGAGCGCATTCTTCCTTTGTGAAAAAATTTAAACAGTCTGCTACCTGAAAATAAGCATTTTATACAGATAATAATATGAAGCCAGAAACACAAGGCAATATTTAGTATTTTTATAATATATGTATTTTAATAAAAACTTTAATATTTGAAAATACAATTAAACTAATTAAACAAAACATGTTTAGTTTGTTTCTAAAAGAGAAAAGAAAATAAGACCTAAAATATTTGTATATATTATATATAATACCAGAGATTGAATTTTGGGTTAATGTTACCTTAGGTAGCCAAGATGGCGGCTCATCTCTAATTCCAGCAAGGAAACAGTGGAACGCACGTTCTAACCTAACCTAACCTATCCTAATAAATTACCCCTATTCTAATAATTTGGTTGCTAATAATTATGGTAATTTATTAGGATAGGTTAGGTTAGGTTAGAATGTGCGTTCCACTGTTCCCTTGCTGGAATTAGAGACGAGCCGCCATCTTGGCTACCTAGGTACACATTAACTGAATTTTACATTTTTCAGATGAGTATCATGCAAACTTTATTTAAATATGAATAAAACGAATTATTTTAGATACTTTTAGTTAAATTTGCTCCATTTCTAAAGTTTTTGACAGTTTAAGTTTTGAAAGTTTTGAAAAATTTACCTGAACAAGTTCCTCTTTAACAGCTGATGATGAAGAATCCAAAACTAAACATATAAAAAATGCTTCTGCTGCATCTTCAAATCTTTCTAATGTGACTAGTGCAGTTGCTTTACAAAAATATCCCTAATAAATTAAAAATATATTTTTTTATTAAAATTTATTAATAAAAAGGAAAAAATTAATGTTCAAATCTTAAAATTTTATCTTTAAATCATTTAATTTATTAACATTATAACTGTTCAAAATTTATTATGTATTTTATTTTAAAATCGTAGAAAACATTGAATAATAAAAAATGAGTTAAATCAAGCTATAAATACTCGTAAATCTCTCTTTTTCGATTAAAATATATTCTCTTATTACAATAATAACAATAATTATTCTTTAACAATTTGCAAGAAAAATTAATTTTAATCAATTTAAGTAAATTTTTACACACTAATTTTAAAAAATAATATCAGTAGTGTAAATTTTGAAATATATTTATTACAAAATTTTACTTATATTTTGAAATTGTGCAATTAGTTTACGCTGTCTGTTACAGTTTGGTATGAATCCAAAATATCAAATGACAAACATATAAAAAGAATTTGTTTTTGTAAAATATAATTTTAAAATGTAGTACAATAAAATTTTATGAAATTTAGACTTAATTTGTTAACGTTAGCCTGAAAGACTGTTAATAAAAAGTAACTTTGCATAACTCTTAATACATAATAGTACTGTATAAAATAAAAACAATGATCAGATATAACAGAGAACACAGAAAATTCATTAATTTTTAGTTAAAATATTTAAATCAAATGTGAAAAGTTCTTCTGTAATTTTGAGGTTATGTATATATTAATGTCCTAAAAAAATTTTGGTTAATGTTACCTATGGTTCCAAGATGGCAGCTCGTCTCTGATTCCAGAAAATAGAAAAAGGGAAACAGTGGACACGCATGTTCTAACCTAATCTAACCTATTCTAATAAATTACCATAATTATTACCAACAAAATTATTAGAATAGGTTAGATTAAGTTAGAATGTGCGTCCCCACTGTTTCCTTGCTGGAATCAGACAAGCCGCCATCTTGGAACCATAGGTAACATTAACCAAAATTTTTATAAGAAAAACAAAGTTTACTAACAAATTTTGCACAACACAATTCAAAATATATCATATTTTTATTTTTTTGAATCAATGTTTTATACTTGAAGTTTAAATTTTACTGTTCATATTTCATAAAACATTTGAATGCATAAATATCCTTTACAGAAACATTTTTTATATGAATTTTAAACAATTTCAAATTTTACTGAAAATTTTAATTCTGTTACTTCATATAAATTGTCAGTTAATTTTGAATAGAGACATAGTTCTATTAAATAATTTCAATAATGTAATAATTAAAATCTTGAAAAGACTTTTGCAAAATCTTTAATATATTATCTTCAATAAGAAAAAAAAAAATAATGTTCAATTTCTATTATTGTAATTAATTTAAAATTTTATAACTTGAAAAGAATACTGAATTTTCAAAATAAAACTTAATTTTAATTATTAACTTTAAAATCTTGTTTTTTAGCTATGTTTTTTTAAGGATTCTAAAGAAATAAGTCATGTCTTCCTTATAAATATATTTTAAAATTAATAATGATTTTATATTTTCATTTACAAATCAAAATAAAATTTATATACTAACTCAATAATAAATACTGAAGCTAATATCATTTACTATATAATACATAATCAAAAATAATTAGCGAGGTTGAGGCCGAAGTTTTAAACGCGAAAACGTGTACGTCGGACATTCGGCACCACTTTCCTTTAAGCCTAGGAGTTTGACAATGGCGTTTGGAATGTTGAGCACAATCCCACTGACTTTCCAAACGCCATTGTCAAACTTCTAGGCTTAAAGGAAAGTGGCGCCGAACGTCCGACATACACGTTTTCGTGTTTAAAACTTCGGCCTCAACCTCGCTATTGTATGAAAATTTAAATAAATATTGTAATAAATACATTCATAGATATATCATGTCTGCAAATAATTTGGTGATGATCATTATGCCAAATAGGCTGTGTCATTGAACTGTGCCAAATTTGAAAAAAAGTTTATATTACTGTTTAAGAAAATAAAACTTACCAATAAAAAGTTATGTATATGCTAATACTAAATTCATATACTGTATATATAGTTTGCATTATAAATAAATATAAATATATATACATATTTGCTATATTAGAATGAATAAACCTACATTATATCCCTATTATATTTAAAATATTTTGAATCTAAAATTTTTTGTTTAAATCTTTAAATATAAAAGAAAATTTTCTGTGATTTTGAAATTGCATATTTATTCTGAAGAAAGATTTGATGAAATTTTTATAAGATGCATTTTATGTCTTTTCATTTTTTATTTCAGATTTTTAATTATGTAGGAAGCAGAAATATTAATACATTAACATTTGATAGAAACAAATTATTAAAAAATTATGTAATTTAGATCATAATATATAAAGAAAACAAACTATAATTGCTATTTCAAATATATAAACTTGTATAAAGCTGCTTTGCTCTTACTGCATAATTAATGGTTCAGAGTGTTTGTTGTATAAAACTGATTACGAAAATTCAGAAATTAAAATTTGACAATTAATTTTAACAATATTTATATGTATGCTATGTATAATGCATTATCTAATATCTATGTTGTTACTTTATAAGCAACAATTTTTCAAGAAAGATCTATGTATAAATATTTCAGATATTTGTATCCAAATAAATAATTTGGTAGTTTATTTATTTTATTTTTTGAATCACATAACATTTATTCTATTATTAAAACTAATACTTATTTGTAGAAATATGTAAAATGCAGAAAATCAAAAGAGTAAATATTAATAATGTATAAAAATTCATACGTAAAAAGTAAATTTTTGCATCATTACAATAAAATGATGTTATGAAAGTTACCAAAAGATTTTTTTTGTTGTTGTTTTAAATATAAGAAAGACATTTAAATAAAAAATAAATTGCATAGTTTTAAAAATTTATTTCATATAGGGAAAAAGAATAAAATATTTAGTAAATTTAATGTATTAGATTAATGTAAAGCCCCCATTTTAAAACTGACTCAAATGCTAAGAATATTTACAATATCTAGATATCAGAGAACTAGAATTCATGGCCTTAATTAGCACACAAAGTAACTATGGAAAAGGCAAGCTCACTGAAAAAAGGAGATAAAGTGGGACAAAAAATTCACCTATCTTCTTTCTGAAAACATTTTTCTTATACTGATTATTGATCAATTTTTGTAATAAAGAAACATTTTTACTTCTGATTAATATCTACATAAGAAAGCATTTAAACTGTTTTAATACTGTAAACAGCTAAATAAAATATTTCTATATTTATTTTGTGAGTGAGTCAGTTTTCTTTAATAATATCACATTTTACTTCATGCCACAAAAGTTTTTTATATTTATCTTAAGATTCACAATTACTCTAATAATCAGTAATGATTATGAGATTGAATTTAAATTCAGTCTCATAATTCCAATTAAGAATAAATTACCATTCTATTTTACTAAAGAAATAGTAGGCTATAGATCAGTGACATTCTGAAACTATTGTTTGGTATTAATATTTTTCTTTTGATATAGGCCTATAATAACAAGTTTTTGCTATAGTCTAATAATTTTATAAAATTCTTGAAATCTATTGCTTTGACAAATTTAAGTTTTTTTACTAACATTTATCTTTATCATTACTTTAATAAGATAAGCTTCTGCTTTCTTTCATTAAAATAATAAACAAATCTTAAAAAAATAGCAAGACTTTTTTTGTTTACAAATTATTAAATAGTTTATTATTATAAAATTACTTAAATTATTAAGGATTCAAATACTATAATACATTATTAATTATGCAACTACCATTTTGTAAGATTCTTTTTCAAAAATACAGACCTTTGGCCCCATTGGATGTAAATGAATTGCTACTTCTGCATCTTCCAATGCTTGCTCTGCTTGTCCAAGTGTCAATAGAGTATGTGCCCGATTTGTAACAACATGATAGTTTGATGGATCTAAGAAAATAAAATATTATTCTTTTCAATTTAATTTCCTTTTTTTTTTAAATTTTAACCCGATTTTGAACCTCAATTTATCCTCCGAACAGCAAGGCTTATCTCCTCGGCTGTCTGGAGTCTTACTGTATATAATTCATGTAAATACTGCATTTCATTTCATTTAAAACAAATGAAAACAATTCATTTAAAATAAATAAATAAATAAATAAGAATTTATTTTTTTAAATCTGATGAAAACAATTCAAAATACAGTATTTGAAAATCAAAGTACACATATTTACTTTAACCCGAGTTTAGAACAAATCCTTGTAAAAACAAAAATATATTATTCAGTTATAACCTATGAATCATAAATAGTTGCAGAAAACAACTAACTATAATAAAAATACATTAAGATGAATTAATAAATGAAAGAAAAATTTCATGAAGTACAATAGATAATGCAAATATTTATATAGTCATCTAGTCATCATTTATCAATGTACTATCAATAATTTTAATCCAAATTTATTGATTTCCTTGTCAGAACTGTTATTCTCATTTTAAAAGTAGTTTATATCATAATTCAACAGAAAAAAAATCAAATATAATCTAAATAAACAATTAAAATTTCATTAACTTAGTATAATATACCAATAGTATAGTAAAAGGAGTACCATAACATAATTGACAAAGGCACATAGGAGAGAAAGAATACATAGTATGCAACCCTCCTCACAGAAGCAAATGTAATATGATATAGGGCCTTATTTATAAATAAAATATAAAAATATTATTTACAATGTAAAGAAACATATATAAAACTGATAAAGATTTTTACATTTCACAACTCAATTTATTATACCATACAATAACAGAAAGTTTAATTTATCAAGCTGAAGTCATATTAACTTATATAACTTAAAAATTAAACTGAGTTAAATTTCAAATAGTAATTAGTTATATGCTAAAGTGTTAGAACTAATTATAGAATAAATTATCAATTAACTTTATTTAAATTAACAAATTCTGTAAATAATGTAACTGAAACTTTATGTAAGTCTAAATGCTAATAATAATAGTGATAAGATAACCAAAAAAAATAAATTAATTCATGATACATTAATTAAAATAATGAGTATATATAAATATAACTAATTGGAAATTTTATGGAACAAACATTCTTACAAAAAGTGAGTAAAAGAAAATTCAGTTAAAATATAATTTTTTATTTGTTATTTTAATTCATTTTCTGAAAAAAAACTGTTATTTATAACAACTCTACATGTAAATATTATTTCAAATTAAAACTTTCATCATCTACTTTATTTTTAAGATATTCACATTTATATATTATTAAAATCAACAGTAAATAAAAAGTTCCTGTAGACTGAAATGGCTAAAGTTTCTGTGAAATTATTATTATATTTTGTGTGAACATTTATTTAAATATAATTTTAGCAAAAGTAGAAAATAAAGATTCTGTATTCTTTTCACATTTTTATAATTTGAAATATTCTATTAATTATTACTTATAATGTTTAAAATACATAACATACACAGTATTTTTTGCTACTGATGAAGTTTGCAGTAAGATTTAAACCTTTTATATCTGTATAAACAGACCATAAATTTTACTTAAAATAAATATATCAAAAAGAATTTATTCAATAACAAATTATTCTTTGTAATTACTATAAAATATTTAAAAACAATTTTATGAAATAAAATACTAATGCAGCATTTAAAATGAACATTACAATTTATATCAATATTCAATAGCTCTTTATATGTATGAATATACAATACAATTCCTACAAAATGCAATCGTTAATAAAATCAATACAAAATAAAAGTCATAAAAGAGCTTATAAATAAAATATTTTATATAATATAATTTTAAATGACATATATTAATAATTGCGAAATAGGATATTACAGAAATTCGCCATCATAAGTTTAGTCATTTATAAAGTACACATTTCTATTTTGAATACATAGGTTCATTGCTTATTATCAATTGATAACGGGAAGCGAAAATCAAACACGTTCGATTATTGTTGAATTCGTGATGCGATGTGAATGTCCCGAAGAGAAAATAAAATTCAGTCACGCAAATGTCAAAACACGCAAATATTAACTGAATGGACATCAAACAAAATAGTATTATTCAATCTCGTGTTCGAACAGGTGTTAATGAACGCTATCACTTCCAAAAATATATTCTATAAACAAACTTAAGTAAGCCGATAACGCTTAAATTATTTTTCTTTATTCGCATATTTCAAGACAGATTCATTCAACAGATGTTATCGTGAAAACATCTCATAAATGCTATGTTTACATATTTAGTATAAGATATATATATACGTAGCTTATATCTACATATATACACATATATGTATATCCTACGTGTGTAACTGTAAACACAAGCGAAAATATATAAAAATCTTTTACTATATAGCGTAACAGATGGAACGATATTTCTCTCTGTAAGTAATAAAATCAATAATGGTAATACATTTCAGATTGATGCTGTTTCCGTACGTTAATACATCTTTTCTTATACAGCGATTCGTACTTTATTTTATATACAACAGCATTTAAAATATGTGTGTGTGTGTGTGTGTGTGTTTACACATAAACATATTTTCATATCTATAAAAATAGCCTTAATACCTATCTAACCGTAAAATTTTATATGATGACAGATTTCTTATCATTTCAAACTATAGATAGAATATATCTTCATATATTATGTTATATAATATAGAATCTGATATAGGATATCTAAATGAAAAATATCTTATACATTTTACAGATCATTTTATTTACATTTGAATGTTTCAAGTCGCTGATATTAAGAAAAAAGTGCTTATATTCATTTCTACAGGGTTTATATATGATTTATTAGTAATCCAATAAGCAGTTGCTTAGATTCGTAACGTTAATAACAATAAATGCTGTAGTGTCAAAGTAATCCCCAGCCAGATCTTTAATATGTGATTTTCTGTATACAAATTTATGCAAGACAAAAATTAAAAAAATAGAAAACACACACACACAAGTGACTGGGAAAATATTTTCTATTTATAAAATTGAATATAAATTGTTTAAAACTGAATTGCAGAAACATCCTTTTGAAGTATGATTTTATAAACAATTTCTGAAAGAGGAGTGACAAATGTACAGTACTGTACTGTACTTTCCACCTGTTGATAGACCAAAAAAGTGTATATATCAAGTGGACGGTTTGTAAATATATATATTAAGCTTGTGTGTATTTTATCCGAATCATGTTACGAGGAAAAATTAGCAGAATTGATCGGTTTTCCCAGCTTCAGAACAAAATAATGCGCTGTGTGCATATACAGTACACTGTTAATATCTGACGTTAATTGCGAAAAAATAAACATTTCGATACTATTTTGAATAAAAAGGAACAATGGAGAAGACAAACAAATATTATAATTTAGCGTGAAAGCGGACAAAAGTCCTACTTTCCATTGACAATTCATTGTCATTTGTTCTATTTATTAGAGGATTATTGGGCTAAAAATACGCATCTAAATAAAAATGATTATATATAATAAATCGTAGAGATCTTAAGACTGTGTAGTCGATATATTTCAAAGTAGATTTATTTTCAAACGCGAGGAAATATTGGATAGAAAATAAGGAGGAAATAAAATAATAAAAAAAGTATCCGTGACGTAACACAAATTGTTTTCCTTCCACATGAACTCGAAAGGCGCACATTGCCATAGCAACGGTCGTCCACGTGCCGAAAAGAGTCGGTCACATGACGTAATTAGAAGTTACGCATGCGCTTTCGTGTTATATCGTTTAAGGAAAACAAATAACGACAGAATACTTAAATCGGATTTTTGATATTAATTTTATTATTATTATTATTATTTATTAATATATATATATATTAATACGAGAATTAAACGTCATATTCGACTATATAATTTAAGATAATTGTTGTAATTATTTATTTGTTATATTTTATATTTTTAATGACGTCATTATAAACCACCACAGATAAATTTCATCGATTTATGTATATTTTATTATATAAAATGCATTATATTAATCAAATGTGATTTTTGTAAAGGTCGTACACACGAATTACAATAGAAATGATTCGAAAAATCTGTCTGAAAACAGCGGAAATGGCTGCAGACGAGTCAAAAGCGAGAAATTATTTCTCTTAAATCGATAATCTAACTAGAAATAGATGCTCCTGGTGACCTTTCGTTTATACACGTTAATCCGCCTTTACGGGTTACGAGCACCCCATTCTTATTATTATTTTTTTTAATTTAAGAATAGGGGGAGAAGGAAAAGAATCGCATCTAACAGTTTCAAATTTAACCTTGCCACGTGCCGCACGTGTGTGACGTCAATGCTATAGTCCGTCACCGATCGTTTCGCGATGGCGACAGAAAATAAATTATTCAAAAGAAATAAAAACGGCAATAATCATTTTATTTTACTTTATCCTTTACATACCAGTTTTTAATACAGTAATAATATTCAAAAAATTCGTTATATAAGTTAAGTTTTATATAAGTTACATCCAGCGCCTTATATAAGGACTTTTAAATACACTTAAACCTTTATTTCTTATATAATTACAAGTTATAATATATATATGTATACGTGCATACATATATACATATATATTTAAAATGTAGCCGAAGAAACCAACGCCCCGGAAATAATATTCAAAATGGCGAAAAAAAAGGGAAAAAGTCGTCTCAACGCAAAATTGGGCGTTTATTTAAATAAAAAAAAATTAAATTATTATGACTTTCAGCGGATTTCTAGTCGACATTTAATAGTTATATACACCTACGTCGACGATATACACCGTAACGAGAAAAATCAACAAAGCGAAAGTGTCATTATATAACGATAATAGTTAAGATGACCGCTTTGCTTACATTTCCGACAGACTGGAAATTGTGTTACCTCCTCCCTCGGTGTTGTAAGCTGTAGATAACAATACAGTATCAGACCTTTTAATACGGTCCAACAAAGTTCGTCATCTTCCTGTTACGCGTTAACAAGTAGTTTTAAAAGTGTCGATGACTCAAAACCTAACAATCTTCACTCCAACAATTTTATTTTCCGTCTCTAATTCTCAGCCTTTTTTCCCTTTTTTTAATTAGATAATTAATCAAGGAAGTATTAGAAACGGAAATTTTCTAATTATATATTCGATTATAAATACTTGATTATAATTATATATTCGATTATAAATACTTTGGGAGTAGAAATTACCCCACGTATGTGAACAAATGCAACAATCGGGGTGGCGTTTTAAAAAATATGATTTAACCTTGTGATGCTTAACTAGCGAACACGGAAAGTCACGCTATCAGAATGACAAGAACACGTAAACAATTCCGTTTAATCCTCCCCGCTATCACGTGATCGAAGTTCGACACGTGTAGCGGATCGACCGAAGAAGATCCGCGTATGTGAACCGTGAGTTGGCAATCGAGAGAGAGAGGTACGGCAAAAGTTTTTGTCAACGAAACAATTATGCAACCTCATTTCGTCACTTGAATATTTTGCATTCTACCATGCATAAATATATATATATATATATATATATATGTATATATATATATACATAGGTTTTTTAAAAATATATATTAAATAAAACATTTAATTGATTAATTTAAGTAACGATTTAAATAGAAGTTGTATATCAGTATATTATTGCAATAATTCCGCACGTGTTCTTAAGAAATAAATAAATAAATAAATAAAAGAAACCGTAAATCTGCAAATCAAGCGCATGATGACGCAAAGCTCTAGAGTGCTAGTTACGTAAGGGTTAGTTTTGGGAAAACAACTACTTATATAATACTTTATAAGTTTTAACCCGAATAGAAACAAGGAAATCTTCTAAAGACGCATTTCTTAAATTTTTCTTTAAAATAAAGCCGCTTCCTTCATTCGTTTAAAATTTCGAATAACTTAATTTAAACCTTCTATTGACTATTCTTCCTTATACTAATTACATCATTATTTAAGTCATAAAAAAAATAATAATGGAACTAGTGTTTCTCGCGAAGATTCTTTATTTCTGTATAGCGATAACAACCAAAATAATTTCGATAAACAGTCTAGACGCTTAAACACTGGGTTATTATTATCGAAATCTCCTACACGTGTTCGAACTTTGACTTGCCTTAAGGGATAGTTGTATAAGATCCGCTACCGTAGCGAGGACAAGGACTCGCGTTCGTCACGTGACCCTCTATCAACTTATATAAGCACTTTTCATAATAAGACGCGCCTCATTGGTCAAAAGTTCACCAATAGAAAGCGACGCGGGATCTCCATTTTCAAAATGATTTGAATTCAAAATTAAATGCCACTTCACTTTTATTAATTATTTGACACCGAATTAGAACGCGCGTTATATTTTATTTAACCAATAGATATACGAAATATAAATAATAAATTATTCGGTTAAAGTGCGTTAAATATACATATAATACTTATTATTATAAAATATATTTTAAAAAAGGAATTAGCTTAAAAATCTAGCGAATAATTGCGTGCGAAGGAAAATCGAATACCTGTATTTATTATTAAAGCGGAGAAAATATACACTCACCGAGGTCGAACGCCTCTCTGTATTTCTCTAAAGCGGCAATGGCCTCTCCTCTCTGAAACAGTTCACAACCTTCGAGTCTTAATTTAGCAGCTTTCATTTCATTATTTTTCCACTTGTCTAGAACTGTCGTAATCAAAACGTTCGATTTAAGAGGAGTTAACTGACTCTGAGCGTGCGAAACACCACACTTCTTACATGTCTTTGGATAGCAATCTTTAGCCAGGCATCTCTTGCAGTAAGTGTGACCGCAAGGGATAGTGACTGGATCGACGTACATACTTTGGCAGAGCGAACATAGAAAAATGTCATGTCTAGGCAGGGAAGAGTTCCAAGTATCAGACGCACGCTCTCTGGCAACTTCGACCATAGCTTCTACTAAACTCCCTAGTCTTTCTGGCGACACAGATCCGATACGGTAAGCTCTGCTATACACGTCGATAGCTTGTGTTACTTTACCTTCGCTCACCAGAGAATCCGCTAGACCTAACAGTAGATCCACATTCTCTTCGCCTCTCTCACCGAACATGTGTCCGTACATGGTTGTTGACTACGTGAATAACTATCAGCTACTGTTCATCATAGTATGGCTCGCGATTGTCACACAACTCGAGCACTGCGCAGGCTCCGTTCGATTTCTCTTTACGTAATGAATCCCACCGAATGCTACTGCGTTATATAAGGAACCACGTGATAGTGGAGCGATGGCGCTTCGTTCGTTCCGACACCACGGAGGTCATCCCGTGCAGTTTGTTGCCCTCTGTTGCTCTTTTTACAGACGTTACTCTCTAAAATTAAACAAACTCCTCGTGTAAATTCTCCGCCAGGTGGTAATTTGCCTTACTTTCTCTTTTGGTCCGCTTGACCCGTTTTTATTTTGGAAGTCGGCATCATTTGTAATTCCTCAATGAACGTCCCATCTTTCTCGCAAATAACAAAACAAATTCATTTACTTCACTCATTATTATTATTAATGCTCAAACAAACGTTGCAATTATAAAATTTGATAACGTTCCTAAAACAAATAAGCATTCATTTGTTACAAATTGAATAATGCAAAATGTCAATAAAATATTAGAAAATTGGAAAATATTTTTAATTAAAATAAAACCAAATAAGTATTTTAAAGTTAATAACATTCAGAATAGAAAAATAGAAAAATTTTCAACTTTCACAAACTAATGGGGTTTATTTTTATTATAAATCATTCGAGAATTCTGATTTTCTATAATGAGTTTATTCCCTGTTCTACAATTCTGTCTTATTTCTTTCTCTATAATTCTATTTTACATGTTAATTGCTATTGTTTTAAATGTATCAATAAATAAGTAGGAGCATCTAAATTATTTACGATTTTAATGATTTTCTGTGGAAAGATCAAACAAATTGGATAAATAATCAAACGAGTTTCGACCTCAAACTTTGTTTTTTTTTACTACTTTCTTTATATTTTAAAGCAAATAACTTTAGGGAATTTGCCGACTAATGAATTTTGCCATAATATATATTTAATAAAGTATTGTTAGTCTTTAATATCTTTTTCTTTAATAACAAATACGTTATGTAAGTAAATGTTATATAAGTTTTCCTTCGTAAACCAAAAGCTATTCGGCCATGATTAATGAAATCACAGATTATTAGAGCATGGTAAATACGGAAATTGTGCAAAAATTTTCCTTACGTAATTTCTATCGATAATGCGAGTGCAACATTGATATATAAATCAAATTAATCGTGTGGTAAGTGGTGACGTCGCAAATAACACGTGACAAGATAAAACATGGGATGTGATGCAACTAAATCGATAGAATGGATAAATGATATAACCAATTTATGCACAAATCACTCTACTTTATCACTCGTGCACGGTTATATTCTATTTCTTAATATTTTTCAGTTAAAAAATGATTTAATAAGAAGTAAAATCTGAAAAGCGTCAATCTCTGCAGATGTTGCGGTTTATTTATAAATTTTGAAAATTATTAAGTAAGAGAACCTCAAAAAATTTAAATATTTAGGGCATAATCTTTAAAAACTTACTCGAAATAACATAACAAACATATAATAAAGTTGATAAAAATATACACGTAATAAAATACTGCAGGTTAGTCGAAAATCTAAATATAAAAGGAAGTTTGTCTATCATTTAAGAATATATTTATCATTGAAATTTAAGTAAATAAAATTTTTATTACGTTATAAACTAATAAAATAAATTATTTATAAATCTAATATTGGTCTTTATGAATGAGAGTAAACACGTTTGCTCGAATATTCATTATTTAAAGGTGTACATTTTGATATAAGTTTATTAAAACCGAAAGACTTTTAAATGTCAAAGTAAATATTTATAAATATAGAAATTTTAAAAGGTTTAATGAAAATCTTGTGAAAATTGATTAGTTAATGTCTAATCGTATTTATTATAATTTTCAACGTATTTCAGAGGAATTGAAAGAGATAACGGTTGGGAAAAATTGGTCTTATCATTATCATTCGGAGAAATGTGTTATGCATAATAGGGGATGCGTAATGTATAACATTTTGAAACATGTCGTAGCTTCAAGGTTAATATAAAAACATTTAAAACCGAACGGTTCAGTTTTACATTGATTTCGAGTATGAAAACAAATGTAATGTCTTATCATTCTTACATCAAGAATATCACGCAGTAGAAATGTCTTATTTATCACTAAAACACAAACAATTGATCCACTGTACATAAATGTAAAAATAATTTTGTATATAATATGAATATGTATATAATAATAATAATAATGTAATTTCAATGCATATTTAATTTCCTAAATTATATACATTTGTAGTATTTTACTAACATAAAAATAAGCCCCTCCCCCAAAAAATATATATATTTATTTATTTATTCTTTTTTTCTTGGTGTTTTATACTTTTAAACCATGACCTAAAAAACTCACAATTTATTATTCTCTCAGCTATAGAATTTTTTATTCGAATGTTTATTGTCTTAATATTTCCTGCTTTTAAAGAAGACTTTTTAAATGAAAAACATTCAGTGTAATCTGAAGAAAACTTGTTTTAATTTATTGGAAATCTTGTCAACTTGCAATTAAAGTATAAAGTCTTTGAACCCAATTTCGGCCTCTAAATTACCTAGATATTCTATAAATAAAACTTCCTCTTTTTTAAACAAAATTGGAAGACGTTTCCTTAATTAGTGTCGCTCAATTCTTCGTTTTGGTTTACTAAAAAAAAAAAAGAAGAAGAAAAAGATTCAAAATTTCAATTCGAATTACAAATTCTTAATGGCAAAAATCTTTAAATTTTACCATTAATTTACAATTATTTTTAAATTTTAGGAAAAATAATGTATTATTTGAAATAAAAATCTGTTCAAATAAACTAGGTATGTATGATATTCCTGGTAAAGAAGCTATTTAAATTTTAAATTATTAAAATTATTCATCGTTTTTTATTCCAAGTGTAAAATTATCGTACAAAATAATTTTCATAATTTGAAATACAATTTTTGTTGTTGTTGTTTTCTTATTGTTGTTTACAATAACCATATATAATTAAATTGAACACTTGCGGATTTTTCTGTAATATTGAACTCAAAATGAGTGTTATGACTTTCTCATGCTGTACATTATGAACCTAAAAAGGAAAGAAAATTCATTCTGAAGTAAATTACAAGATAGGTAGAGAGTTCATGAAAGAAATTCTGGTAAAATTGGCCCAAGCTGATGAACCGATTCTAAGTGTAAATTTAATATTTCAGGTAAAAATTAAATAATTATTAATAATAAATTATCATTCGCAAATAAAAAATTAGATAATAATTATATTTATTTTATATAATACTTAATAATTTCCTTAAACGAAAACGATTGAATTAAATGCATCGAGTTTATATTTAAAAAGATACAATAAAAATTGAGTATTGAACACAAGACTATGTTATTTATTAAACACTTGGCTTTTTCCACCTTTATTTAGTTGAGGAAACAATTAAAATACAATAAAAATTCAAATTTATTCTAATTAAACAAATTATTTGTACGAAATAATTAAATTAAAAGAGACTTATATGTAATCAAAATTGAGTTAGTTTCTTAATTGCTATTGCATATTTTAAGTAATTAATGCTATTGTTGCAATTAAATACTTTTATCCTCTATCATTAATTTTGCAACATCGATAGAAAATCGTATTAATACCATAAAGTTGATGAGCATTAAATGTTTAAATTATCGAAAATATTTTAAAAATACAATATAATTATTACTAAATGCTATAAGTAATTACTAATAATGTAATTAAATTTAACATGTAATTAGTATAATACATTTAGTTATCTAAACTTAGACACAGTAATATTTAATTTACTATTAATAAATCAAAGCTATATTTAATTCATAATTTCGTAAAAGTAATCTTGAAAAACATCAATTATTAGCATGGAAAATAATTAAACTTTCTTTAATATTAAATTTTTTATAATGTTTACATTATCAATAACTATAAAAACATATATATATATTTTAAAGTACAGTCATGTTTTAAATGTTTAAACAATTATTTTTTTTATAGAGGTATTTTTTAAATTAAATGTCAATACAATATTCTTTATACATTTTATTGTTTATGTAGCTTAATGTTTTTGCAAGTTGTAAATATTGAATAACTATTTGTCAAGAAGATTTCATTTTAAATCTCATTTACATTATTATAAATGGCACTTTTTAAATCTTTGTATCGATTGTATTAATAAAACTAAACTGAATTAGAATGACATTGCAAGTCAATATATATTTCTACAAGAAATTTAGCTTTAAGGTTTTAACAATTCAGTTATATGTTCATAAAGAATATTACTGAATAGTTTTGACAATATAACGCATGCATATACAGTAGACCCCCCTATAACACGATAGATAATTTATCTACCGTGTTATAGGGGGGTCTACTGTACAATATATATAAATATATTTCATGTTTCATTGTTAAAACTATTCAATAGTAACTATAATAATATATCTATTACATTATCAAACTTAAATACTGAGTAAAGTTAAATAGCAAAAAATGTATTAAAAATTATTAAATAATCAGAAAATTATTAATTTTTTTTAATCTATATATTTAAAAACGAATGTATGTCTGTGTGTGTGTGTGTGTGTGTGTGTGTGTTTGTCCTTTATGCATTACCACACCATTTATCCGATTGCCATGAAACTTTGGGAAGTTGTTTAATACATTCCCACGAAGGTTTGTGGCATATGTGAAGATCACCCATTTCCCCCCTTTCAAAAATATATTTATATATGGATTAAGGCTTTTATGTCCAACAGATGGCGCTAACTTCCGACGACCTAAGTTTGCTTTTCTGTAAGGCATTATGCTTTTCAGTGAGAATGGACCTAAGCAGATCATTTTCTACCTATCTATATAAATAAAATACAACGTTTGTTTGTTCCTACCGATTCCTTTGAAATTTTGACACAACGTTGCATTCGAATATGCACGTGTTTTTATATAATATACATGTCGAAATTCCCCTACGGGGGGGAGATGGACGGGATTAAAGCTTACCGCGAAGAACTCCGCTTCTATTTATACTATTTTACATGCGGTTTTTTTGCGTTTTAATAGGTGACGTCAACAGAATATACACTAAAAAGAGATTTTTCGATATTCCCCAGCGGGGAGAGGGACAGGATTAAGGCTTACCGTGAAGAACTCTGCTTCTATTTATACTATTTTACATGCGGTTTTTTGCGTTTTTCATTGCGTTTTAATAGGTGACGTCAACAGAATATACACTAAAAAGAGATTTTTCGATATTCCCCAGCGGGGAGAGGACAGGATTAAGGCTTACCGTGAAGAACTCTGCTTCTATTTATACTATTTTACATGCGGTTTTTGCGTTTTTAATTGCGTTTTAATAGGTGACGTCAACAGAATATACACTAAAAAGGGATTTTTCGATATTTTCCAGCGGGGAGAAGGACAGGATTAAGGCTTACCGTGAAGAACTCGGCTTCTATTTATACTATTTTACATGCGGTTTTTTGCGTTTTTATTGCGTTTTAATAGGTGACGTCAACAGAATATACACTAAAAAGGGATTTTTCGATATTCGCCCAGCGGGGAAAGGGACAGAATTAAGGCTTACCGTGAAGAACTTGGCTTCTATTTTATACTATTTTACATGCGGTTTTTTGCGTTTTTAATTGCGTTTTAATAGGTGATGTCAACAGAATATACACTAAAAAGAGATTTTTCGATATTCCCAGCGGGGAAGAGGGACAGGATTAAGGCTTACCGTGAAGAACTCTGCTTCTATTTATACTATTTTACATGCGGTTTTTTGCGTTTTTAATTGCGTTTTAATAGGTGACGTCAACAGAATATACACTAAAAAGGGATTTTTCGATATTCCCCAGCGGGAAGAGGGACAGAATTAAGGCTTACCGTGAAGAACTCGGCTTCTATTTATACTATTTTACATGCGGTTTTTTTGCGTTTTTAATTGCGTTTTAATAGGTGACGTCAACAGAATATACACTAAAAAGGGATTTTTCGATATTCCCCAGCGGGGAAAGGGACAGGATTAAGGCTTACCGTGAAGAACTCTGCTTCTATTTATACTATTTTACATGCGGTTTTTTGCGTTTTTAATTGCGTTTTAATAGGTGACGTCAACAGAATATACACTAAAAAGAGATTTTTCGATATTCCCCAGCGGGGAGAGGGACAGGATTAAGGCTTACCGTGAAGAACTCTGCTTCTATTTATACTATTTTACATGCGGTTTTTTGCGTTTTTAATTGCGTTTTAATAGGTACGTCAACAGAATATACACTAAAAAGGGATTTTTCATAATTCTCCCCATGGGGGAGTAAGTTTACACATTTATAATAGATTTTTGAGCCACAACAACGCGTTGGGTCATCTGTTTTAATACTTTAAATTTTTAAAAGTTTCTATTCCTTAGCAATGAAACTGCAAATCTGTATTGGAATGAATTGCAAATATAAAAATAATATATTCAATAAACTATAAATTACTAAATATATATTGATATATTCTTTATTATATATTAATGAATCAGTACAAAGATAGGCTATTACTTAAAAAATTATAATATTTATTTTTACATTTGCATAAGAAAAAAATATTTTATTATTTATTTATTAAAATTAAAAAAAATGATGAATAATTATATAAATATTTATTATTTAATTAATTAAATTAATTGTTTAAATTTAGGAATTTAATCCGCTAAAATATAATTTTTAGCTAATTTTAAAAAGGTTTTCTTTTTATATATATTTAACGTTATATAATTATCATATCCCGGATATATTGCAATGAATGTGATAAACATGTGATTAATAATCCTGTTTACAAATTGAGAGATTTAATTTACTCATTTCCGATCTCAAATTTAGAATTCCCAAGTATTTTAAAATTTACTAAATTTAATTTTTTTCTATCTTGAATTTGTTTATTAATTTAATTTTAAAGAAAAATCATAGTAACAGATGTCACACAACTTGATTACTCAGCCATTTCATTATATAAATGCTTACAGGCATAAATCTCGAGTATACTGACTCTCTTCAATCTGCGAAATAATATATTAAGAAAAATCATTTTAAATAAAATTTATTGAAAGTAGAGCTTTAAATAGTGTATTAAAAAAAATAGATATTTTATCGAAATAAAGGATTAAAATTCAATATATTTATTCTACAAATATATCAAGCGTACATATTTTTTGAAATGTAAGTGCTTTACATGATAAGTGAACTAGAATATTACTTTTAATATAGTGGCAGTGTTAGGTTGTGCTTGGCTCTAGGCAAAGTTGGATGTTTGTGAGGCTCTTTTTATATGTTTATATAACGTGTATCATTCTATACATAATGTTACACGCTCTAAAATCCTAAGTTCCGAGTCTTGGACCAAGATTGAATATCGTCAAGCATATATTTGTTCGTATCCAGTGGCGGATTAATTACCCGGGCCCCTTAGATTAAGATTTAGTAAGGGTCCTCGTCTCATCCTTTGTTGAATCGAATAGTGACATTAAATTACGTTAAATAGCATATCGTTGTAATAACGTATCAATTAAACTATTTCTTTTCTTGTTTTTGCTGTTGGCCCCCTTCCTTTAAATCTACTCAGCCTAACGGTTCCGTTTGGTAAGGCCTTTCAATACGGAAACAGATCCTGACCACACGCTTTTTTATACTCCCAGTCTATTAAACAAAGCGCTAAAACTCGTATTGTTATGTTTAAAAAAATAAATGGCTTAATATACAAGAAATGCAATTAAATAAATAATTTATAACAAATGCTTTTGAAATCATTGTAAAAGTGCCAAAAACCCTGTCGTTCCTCGCCCCCCGTGAGAGCACCTGGTCTGAGGCCCTAAAAGTGCTAGGCAAAAGCCTCGATTGCTTATGCCAAAAACAGCCATTGAATAAACAGGAAGATTGGCAAATGCAAGTTTCAATACCAATTATACAAAAAAAAACACACCATATGAGATTCGTTATAAAATGATTCCGCTTTGACTCATCATTTCGTAGAATCGTACGTTATATAAGTTTCAATTATGATTATAATTTTTCTACGATTTATTTATAAAAATAATAATAATCGTTCAATTAAAAATAATGTAGTCTCAGAAAATAAATACGTGTGTATACGACATAAAGTTTTATAAAAAAAATTAATAAAATTATTCACATATTAATTAATTTGAACATTAAGAAAATCATGATACAGATAAATGAAACGATTTAAAAGCACTGTAAAATGTATCACATCTGTTAACAGTATTTAAAATTTAACATAAATTAAAGTTTACTTTTTTTTACATTAATTATTATAGTTTTGGTTATTTTAATCTATTTTTCCCCTAAGTTATTTAAATCTTCTATAACATTATACAGCTTTAAAGGATTATGGTGAAGGATACCCTGTTTTAAACAGTATATTTTGATGTGTGCAGAGTAAAGGGTAAAAATAATTATAATTAGCAAAATAAAATTTCATTAAATCTCGACAGGTTCTACAAGTTTAAAGTATAAGTCTGGCCATTGGAGTGTTGGTGAGTTTGATTGCCTACATCATTTAGCAAGGTCATCAAGCTGATTGTGGGGAAAGTAGGTAACTAGGTCAGACACGAGTTAAAAGCTTCATCGCCGGATTCACGGATTTGTTTAGACAATGATTTCAACTAGAAAAACTTTTAATCCATTAATCAACAACTATTTATTATACAAGCCATACAAATGTATAATACACTATAAGTATATCATATTTTAAAATAAGTGTTACTATTTAATTTTCTTACTTTTTTTTTATAAAATCTAATTCTAAATTATTTTTAAAAATATATATATACATATATTATTGACGTTTATTTAATGTTTTAAATGAAAACTTAATTAATTTAATAATATTTTAAAAAATTAATACTTAATAAACTCAATAGATGGCGAGACTAGATTTATATATTATATATATATATTTATAATGAAGTCAGTTCTATTGACAAAAATAAAATAAATATACTTAAATAATATAGATATGTTACATTTAATATACTCCTAATTATATTTTTCAATGCATTTAAATGTTCTATTAATTAAAATTAACTGTATATTTTGAATTGTAATACAACAATTTGAATAATTAACTGCAAAATAACTGTACTTAATGTGATATAAAATTACTTACAATAAATTAGTTATTTAGTAATATACAAAGAATTTATTAAATACGTATTAATTTAAACAAGATTTTAAAGTTTTTCTGGAAGATTCACATTAATTTCTTAAATATTTTTTTATTTGTAAAAATCCTCCTTTGTTTCCTCCTTTTAATAAATATATTTATAAATTTATAAAATAACATATAAATATTTCATTTTAATAACGTTGAATGTTAGGAAAATTGTATTTCATTCAAAGCAGACTCTTAAAATGATAAATGAAGCTAATACAATTATTACATTACATAATTATTCATTATGGGAAATGAATATTTTATATAACTCGTTAAATATTAAAAGGATTATTTTGTTTAATATACAAAATAAGTTTATAATATAGTATTGTAATATTTAATTATAGAGATTAAGTAAATTGGAAGACACGAAGAGATTACTGCTTCTGAATTTTCATTAATTAATTAGTTAGGATGTTATATAAGATCAATGGATATAATTTTAGAATAGATTAAATGTACACGCTAAGACTTTAAAAATATAGATGGGTCAAGGGTTTTCTATATTAATTACATTTGTCTTATGATATTTAAATAAGGGCGACATAGAAAACAAAGTTCTAAGGTGAAATTCGACCTTTTATGATCTACTTTCTATAAACTTTAATATTTTCTATATAATGGGCGATTCATACATTGAAACTTTACACTTTTTTTCGGTGGAAATTTAAATTAAGAATCTTCTCAGTTCAGATAATCCATGTCATTATTAATTATACATGCAACATGATTCTGTTTTATTTCCATGAATTTTTATTTATCTTTCTGTTAAACAGTAAAAATGATTCTTTTGAAATTTAACACATCTTAATTTTGTCTTGAAACCAAGGTCAACGTAATTCAACCACCTGTTTTTTTCCACTGTCTGTATGTATAAAAGTGGTCAAGGATATTTTTAACAATGTAAGTTCCTCCCCTTCTTTCGAAGGATATACAGAAAGGAACAATTTCGGCCTATATCCTTTTTAGGCTCTTGACTTATAAGGGAATCAATAACGACGATGAAACTGTAAATGCACTAAATTGACGTATTAAGTTACTTGCCATGTTCTTTTTTTCAATTGTAATGCTGTTCACAATATAAAATTTCGCATATTCAAGCGAAAGAAAAATCAATTCAGTATCAAATATCTAGTTAAAATATTTATTTATGTGTGCAGTTTTTGCAATCGTCTTAAAGTGGATGATATTTTTTACATTTTTTTTTTCCCCGGAGGAAGAAAACTCGCCATTTCAAAATGCGAATTTTTTTTTTTAAAGTTAAAATATTTTCTATTTTTATAATTATGTTTGCACTATAATTAAATACGTAGTACGATTATATATATATATATATTTAAAATTAAAAATAAAACAACGTGTAGCATTTTATGAGGAAAATCTCCATTCGAAAAAAATTGCCAATTGTGAAATATTTGCAATACGAAACTCTACGATCGTTGTCAAGTTACGAATTCGTTTCGATAAAATTTTCGTTATTTGCATAAAGAAATTTGGTTAACGTTACCCTAGGTATACAAAATGGCGGCTCGTCTCCCATCCCAGCAATCAGAAGACAGGGAACAATAGGGACGCACGTTCTAACCTATTGTAATAAATTACCATAATTATTAGCAACCAAATTATTAGAATAGGTTAGGTTAGGTTTTTTTTTTTTTTTTTTTCTTTTTTTTTTTTCTTTAACTCTTTCCGCCCTGTGGGCACTAAGAGGGCCTCTTTTAGTAGGCCCATTATGGGTTCGGCCAGGCCCACAATGGGGCGACCGGGTGGTGAGGGACGGGGCCCGACATATCCGAACGGACCACCCCCGAAAAATTCCTGGGGATTATTCGACCCGTTCGGATTCGATCCCGGGTCCCCCAGAGCGGTAGGCTGCCACCTTTACCGCTCGGCCATCCGGCCGTCAGGTTAGGTTAGGTTAGAACGTGCGTCCCCAGTTCCGTCTTCTGATTGCTGGGATCAAAGACAAGCCGCCATTTTGTATACCCAGGGTAACATTAACCAGAAATTTAAACAATCTTCGGCTTTACTTTTAAAAATTTGTGTGTGAAATATAAATTTAACTAAATAAAAAATGATATTATCATAAACCTATCTATATTTTTCTATATGATGTAAACTTCAGTCGGGTCTCTCGGGAATCAAGAGAGGGTAGTGCCATTTTTTTATGCCTTTTAGTGCATTTTAAAAAAAGTTAATACGATAAATAATTTTTAAAACGTTTTCGAGTTCTTTATAAATATGAGGATCGACTAAAAGGCTATATTTTTTAGTTTATGATAGCGCCTTACTTCGTATATATAAAACATTTCAAAATATAATGATTTGAAATAATAAAAATTGGAGATAGTAATTTTGAATACTTTGTCGGAAGAGTTTATTGTTCAATTTTAATAATAAATTTTTCATCGACAACGTTGAAATATTACAATTTCCGAGATTCCTACACAGCTTACACTGTGGACTAAATTCTTATTTATAATTTCCATCAAACGAAATTACGAAATTGAACATTTTCCAAATTTTTAAATATTCCGAGAATTTAACTACGAAAATAACAATTCTTGTTGAAAACAAGTTTTTATTTCGATCTAATACAATGCCATACGACTTACATATCATGTCACATACTCGCGTGATCGGGAAATTAATCAAGATTATTCATGAGGAAAAATATATATATATTTAAGCTTTTTGGAAGAACAATATACTGCATATTTAATTACATTAATGAACCAATTAATATTTCTAACTAAGGTAACTAATGTTGTCTTTATCAATAATTAATATGTAATACTGTATTCAGTATCTATCTATAATAGAAGTTTTACGGGAAAGCTTGCAGCAATTTCTTAAATTTTACCACAAATTGCGAAAACATTTACATCAATTAAAACTTTTTTTAAATATTAGCAAAGTATATAAATTCATTCCGTATTCTTTTTCCTACTATAGAAAATTCTATTAATTAAAAAAATGATTGTTTTTATGAATGAATATCCTAAGTTTATGTATGCCTTTAAGTTTGCTCGTCTCAATTTTATAATTTTGCATTACATATGAAAACTATCGAGTTAAATTTTAAACATTTGCCATTATTTATTTAAATATACTGGTATACTTTTGAAACGATTCGTTTTTTTAGAGATATATTAGCATATTTAATAGATAAGTGAAAGTCGCTATTAATTAATGAAACGTGCTAAGCATTTTCTTTCGTAATTTGAAAACAAACGCGTTACAATACGTGCAAAAATATTGACAATTTTCCTTATTTTTTTGCATCTCAGTATATTTTACATTTTATAAAATCGAATTTAATTAAGTTTCGACATATTCGTTGGATGCACCAAGCTTTTCTATTAATAAACCAAGTACGTACAAAACTGTGGTAATTAGAAAATATTTTTAATTGTATTCTTTTATAACGTTGTATAACTTCCAAGTGAGTCAAATATATTTAAGTCTACATCAACCATTTTTATGTTTTTCTATAATTTAAATCAATCGTTTCGTAACAAAATTCTTACGAAATGATTAGGTTTAATTGCAGAAAAGTCTACAACATAATTGATGGATAAAAATTTCATAAAAACTTTTTAATGCAATATTTAACTTATACATTTTCCTTGTTACACAATGGAAAATCTCATAATTTTTTATTATACACGCAATTCTATATATATATATATTTTTTTAATTTTTCCTCCCCGTGGACACTGAAAGAGCCTTTCGAACAAAGCCCATTATGGGTTCGGCCAAGCCCGACATATCCGACGGAACACCTCCAAAAAATTGATGTGGTTTTCGACCAGATTCGGATCCCGGGTACCTCGGAGCAGTAGGCTGTCACTTTAACCGTCAAAATGATTTTTACACGTTTCCTTCACTAATTAAATAGACTGATCCCTGCTACTGCTCGTGTTTATAGCCCAGTCGAGACTCGTGAAACGAGTCGTATATTGTCTTTACAGAAGAATGTAATATTTGTTTCAGATCTTAAAAACTAGTAAAGATAATACGATAAACCAATTTATACAATAGAATGAAATATTATACTGATAATTTTTGATTCCCCATTTTAGGGCTGCCCTTTGTCCTGTGACCCGTCGCAGCCTCCTAGTTACGGCATTACTTCTGTCTTTTATGTTTTAACATTAAATGACATTCAAAAACTATTCCGTATTGAAAGAAAACCACACCACGGCGCCATAGAAACGCAATCATACGGTATAAACAAATCGTCAAACTTTGTAACTAATTTTTTTGGACTGTTCCGATCGTGTTTTAAAGTGGGTATGAAAGACTGATTTTGGCTAAGCACATTCAAATGAGTCGTAATAAAACCAAATATTAAAATTTACTTGAGAGTATGTAGCATTCGTAAATGGAAATTTTAAGAATTTCTTTTCAAAAGCAATTTTCTAGAGAAGAAATATGAATACTTTTCTTATAATTAAAACTAAATGAACAGTCGGATGGTCCAGCGATTTAGTCATGAGTCGCCGGACCAGCAAAAAGATGGGGGAAAAAAAACTATTAGCATATGTTATTTTATTCTCTATTGTACTGGCGGTTATGGGGTGCGTTGGGCACTGACAGGGTCTCTTTTTAGTAAGTCCATTATGAAGCGGCCGGGTGATGAGGGACAGAGACTGATATATCCGAACAGTCCACCCCCCGAAAAATTCCTGGAGATTTTTCGATCCGTCCCGGGTACCCCAGAGCGGTAGGCTGCCACCTTCGCCGCTCGGCCATCCGGCCGTGATGTGTTGGTATTAAGCAGGCTTAAAACCTGTAATTATGTAAGAAAAAATGCATGCGACCCGTCGGAAAGCGTAAAAAAGTTAATTTGTGGCCCGCATTAGGCAAAGATTGCTCGTCACTGATTTTAAAATTTTAAATAGTTCATGCCCTTTCACGAAACAAGGAATACCACAAAAAGAAAAAAATTCTAGTTTATCAGGGAAATAATCAATTTCCTAGAAACTAGTAATAACTCAGAATTTAGATATACTTTATTTAAGATAGAAATAAAAACGTTAATTATTATTTAAAAATATTCCTTTCTAAGAATGAACAACTTGTTTTTAATTCCAAGACGACGTCCGGGAAATTTAATTTTGAGTATCTGCAACGTATCACTTTATTGAAAATTAATAAGTATGGAAGAGACTCGTGCATTCGTTTATTCCACTCCTTCCATTCTGCAAGCATTATGAGAACCTTTTTTACGATGCCCATCGCGGATTCTAGCACGCACATAATGGAACGATTATATACACCAATGTATCCTAATGAAACCAATCACAGAAATTTCTGAGAATCCGACCTGTACTCGAATTCGGCCGTCTGACGTCTTCGTCGTTCGGTCATCCGGCCGTCTTATGACGATGTTAAATTTATATGATTTCATCGGATGTGGAAAATAGAAGTTATTTTATTTTACCGTACAATCGACGAAGCAAACTAACTGGTAATGACGAAGAATTTCTATTTCCGGACCTGTTTGTTTTGTTACAGATACTTTGTCATTGTCACGTTCGAGTGCCAATTACGAAAGGATATTTTCTTTCGTAAACTCAATAGAAACAAGAAATTGTTTTGTTAGCAACAGATATCGGATAGATTGTTACTACTTTTGCAACGTGTTAATATTGAAAGGAATTGTTTAAAAGTAAATTGTATTACATTGTCAATTTAAAACAATATTCTTAAATTGACTAGAAAATATGATATAATTTATGCCTAGGTAGAAGATGAAAATTAACGCTTCAATTTACTTAAATCAGATATATTTAATTTAGATGAAGAAGAATGCGCTTTACGATTACAATGATGTAATTACTCAAGGTTCAAACCGACAAATGGAAGATTAGGATGCGACCCGAACCTTCGTTTTGTTTGGAATCGAATTGTGCGTTCATCCGATCAATCGGAAATGGTTTTAAATATTGCGAAAAGCCAGCCCTATAATCACGGAATTATTTTACAGTTTTGTTTTTTAAACATTCATATGTAATCAGTAATTTAATAAAAATTCTGAGAAATTTATTAATTTGGTATAATGCACAAAGTTATCCTTCCGATCTCTGTGGTAAATGAATACTGTACTATATTTTACTTCGATGTGTTATCACTATTTTTGCTTTATGTATTTTTCTTCAGATTTAGGTATCAATAGAAATAATTATTAAAATATTATAACGAATTTTATAATTCAATCACAATTAAATGTATTAATTTACATGATAAAATACGCATTTTCAGCATGTGGCAACACTTATAAAACACTAATACGTCATAATAGCGATAAGGTTGGCAGCACTTACAGCGAAGTCTCATGCTTCTCTTGGACCGATAAAGAGCGTGGATTGTAAGCTAAAGGTTATCGAAAATTTATGAGTATGAGTGCATCCAGTTTCGAAAGACCGACAGTTAATGTCGATCCAGAACTGAAGGATTTCATCGAAGGAGAAACGCAGAAAAGGAAGTTCCAATATTTAGTTCACGAACTAACAGAAAAGTGCTGGGATTTGTGCCTGGATAAACCAAGTTCCAGATTAGATTCGAAAACCGAAAACTGTTTAACTAATTGTGTTAATAGATTCATCGATACAACTAATTTCATAGTTCAAAGATTAGAAAAAGAAGGAAGCAAGTATATGAAGGACGAATTAGAATTCAATTAATGTATTATTAATAATATGAAGTATACAACTGTTGTAGATCAGCTGGATTGTTTCATGAACTGTATAGTTTAATCTGCACAATCATCGCATTTACTATTTTAAAAATTGATTAAAGTATTCTTTGTTTAAATAATAAATGCGAAATGGAATGTACAGTACGTGAATAGAAAAGTTGTTACAAATACTATTTTCTTATCTAGAAGAAAGTAATGTATCGAATTGTTTTATGATTAAAATTTAGAAACTGACTTGAATATAATTGAATTATTTGAAATATAGAAAATATTTCTTTATTTGTTGTAATTAACAATTCATTAAAGGTCAGTGAGTGAAACTTTCAATCGAAAAGTAAGGTAATCACAAAAATTGCTGTTTGGTGTCATTGTATCTTAAAAATAGAATACAAAAATTTATTTGTATTCTTTGTTTTTTAGTAGGAAGCAAATGCCTTCCAATTTCTTTAACTTTTATTAGGCAAAAATAGAAACAATAAAAATACTGTAATATTTCATTTACTGCATTAGATTTTCAATATTTACAAACAACAAAGTTTTTAAGATGCTTGCCACTTATTGAATGAAAATCTTGAACAAATGTTTCAAATTTTGTTTTAGCAAAAGGATTATTATTCAGGCAAAAGTTGTAAAATCAACATAACAAAAATTTACAAACGAATTTGCGTGGATACATTTCTACAAAAGGATTCTTGTGTCGGTAGTATGCTGCACCCTCCTCACTAGACCCCCTTTAAAGGTTTGATTTTCCGGGGAGTTGTTTGTAGAAAAATTATGTTGTTAAAGTGGGAAGCATTCTCCTTATGTAATGGCTATCGTTTCTGCATTTGTCTTTTTTTGAGAGCTTGTAATAGTGTGGGATAAAGCTAAGGAATTTTTTTCACTAGAAAAAGCTTGTTTTAAATTTATGAAATATTTTTATAATTAGAATAAATATTGATATTAAATTTTTAAAACAAATTTTATTGAAAGTTAATAAAAACTGGAGAAACAACACAAAATACAATACAAAATAATCAGTAACAGCATATAGCCTACAAATTTATTGAAAAGAAAGAAAATACAACAGTTTACATCAGTTTTTCAACATGATTAACAAACAACTTATTATTTGGCTCCTTAAAATAATTTATTATAAATGCATTATTATGAACGTTTCACGTATTACTATATCTTTCCTAAACAATAAAACTAAATTACAACATTTTTAATTTGGACAATAATGGAAAAATTTTTAATTCAATTAATATATAAAATTTAAACTTTCCAATTTAATATATTTTAGGATATAATCATATTGATATAAAAAAATTGCAATGAACACAAATTTATTTTCTTCCACTTATTCTGATAAACAGTTTATTTCTCTAATGTTTTGACTATTATATTAATTAATATATGAATTTTCCTTAAAATACTTATTCATATGATTAAAGAGAAAAAGGATTTGTTGATTATTTTATAATTTATAACTAAATAACAATTATATTGTATATATATGTTTTATGATAATTAACATAAAATATATTCTATTTTATACAATTGCTAGATATGACTAGATCTGTATGTCCGACAATGATTTATTAAGACGACAAAATTAATTTCGCAAAAACTAATGTATACGTATACATTAACAGAATTAAATACTTATCACAGTTCAATTACATTAATTAAATTTAAGACAATTAACAGATAAAAACTGTACAGAAACATATGGAAAGTAGAATACTTTTTAACAAACTAAATTTAAAAAAAAATGGCCTGCATTACCCTCAAGTTTCATTTTTTCTAATACCGTTTCTATATCGTCAACTTTTTCAACACGAAGCTTAATGACAATTTCCATTTCCCCAAAGCCAAATCGAAGTTTGTTTACAAAAATATTTTGATATAAATTTTTTAAAATAGTGTTGTATATCTAAATTTTAATTTGCAATAACATTAATTTAAAAAAAGTCTCTTATAATAAATTAAATTTACACAAACAGTCTTATTCGGCAATTTTTCTTAAATCGTACTTTAAACAATCAAATTAATGTACAAATTAGAAATTCAAACGAATGTTTATTCGGGTAAAAAAAATTACTGGATAAGGCAATATTTGTGTAATAGTTTAGCAACATCCTATTGTAAATCCTGTCAACATAAGCTTAGCAATATGCATTGTATACAAGTGAAATTGTTTATGTCAGATTACAAATAATTTAAACTTAAGAAATACGTATACAATATTTAGATAAAATAATCATGTCTCTAATATTAAATTAATAATTTTATCTGAAAATATTAACAGAACAAGATTATATCACAGACTATTGACTAGTATCCATGTTTTCTATAAAAAACTTACAATGTAAAACAGTATAATGTTCTTTTATATGCTTACAAATGATACAATAGAAACATTCAAAAAATTTTTGAACTAGCAGTCTGAATCTATAATAATTACTACAAATAATTAAATTGTTTCAAAATAAAAAATATATATATATTATCAATAATATTTTACTACAAAATAACAATGGACCACATATTTTATGAATTATGAAAATTTGAAGAGAATAAATATTTTAAATACAAGTAAGAAATTTGTAGGAGATTGATTCAACACAAAAAAATGAATCATATATATTTCAGACAATTCATAACCTATTAAATAAAACAAATGATTAATTTTTTGTATCTATATTTTATGTAAAAATTTAAAATTAAACAAATGAATAAAAAATTAAACTGGAGTGGGATTTCCCATCAGTCCAGATAAAATCTGTAAATAATTTTTGATAAAATATCCAAAAAATTGTGATGAAAGAATTTTCATTCAATTTGATTTTCTGAAATAGAAAAATATCTGCAGCTTAATTTACATATTTAAATCTGCTATTATTCCATTTTGAAGTTTCTTACAAGATAATAGTGAGGTTGAGGCCGAAGTTTTAAATATGAAAACGTGTACGTCGGACGTTCGGTGCCGCTTTCCTGTAAACCTAGAAGTTTGACAATGGTGTTTGGAAAGTCGGTGGAAACATGCTCAACATTCCAAATGCCATTGTCAAACTTCTAGGCTTACAAGAAAGCGGCGCCAAACGTCCAATGTACATGTTTTCGCGTTTAAAACTTCAGCCTCAACCTCTCTAATGACTTATATTTGTTGAAAGTAAAAATAATAATTGAATAGTTTGGAATGTAAAGGCAGATAAAGAAACTATTCAAAAAACAAAATTTTCAAACATAACTAACTATCCTGTACTTTATGTACTAAAACTGGCGCATAAAATATTCTCTGACATATTCAATCATATGTAAGTTGAGTGTCTAATATCAAATAAAACATTTAAATTAATTTGGAAAAGCTTTTCCAACATATTCATTTAATAATTCTAATTAAACACTTTACATATTATTACTTCTGGTTGAAAATATCAAAACTATCAAAATTTTTTTTA
The DNA here is from genome assembly GCF_030686945.1 of Centruroides vittatus. Taxonomy (NCBI): domain Eukaryota; kingdom Metazoa; phylum Arthropoda; class Arachnida; order Scorpiones; family Buthidae; genus Centruroides; species Centruroides vittatus. Next base: position 2,276,315 of record NW_027122214.1, read on the forward strand.
GAATTCAGAAATAAAATTCAAAACTTGCTCAGCACTTTCATCAGTTAAACTTTCTACAATTTTATCTAAAATAACTGCATAACAAAATTAAAACTTACATTGAAATAACTGCAAAACACAAAAAAAAACCTACACTTTTAGATTTATGTTTTATATCAAATGCTTGATATAAGGTACGAGTATGATAACAAATGGGCAAGTTTTCTGTTAAAGAATATATAAAATCGTATTATATAACATTTATTAATAAACAAATATTTAAAAAATAATAATTTGAAAATAAGAAAAATATAATTATCAGTAAGAATAAGTTACTATCTTTAATGACAATAAATCATGAGAGTGATAACGAATACTGAGGTGATCTTATTTTGAGAAGATATATAATGTATATATTGTTTTAGTTAATAATACATATTATGGTAAACAATTTTCAGAATTAATTATACATTAAATAACCATAATATGAAATTCAAATATGTAATATTTTTTTTTTCTTCGTAAAAAAGGACAAGATCAAAACCAACGGTTTCTTTTCTGTACAGTTATTAAAGTTTCCAGTCACAGCACAATTAAAAAAGCTTTAATGTTTTCAAGTATTGGATGTTTAAATCACATCTGATTTAATGAAAAGTCATCACAAATGTCAATAATTAGTAGAAAAATATATTAAAATAGTTATTTACCTGCGTGAAAAAACTCATTTTAATGTTATCAGTATATATTCATCAATAAGAAAAATATTTTGCTTAAAATAATACATCACATTTTGTGTGAAATAAATGATTTAATGAAAATACTGATTCAGTTATTCTTAAATGGAATTATGATAGACTATTTCCTAATAAGTTTAACAATTTAAAAAAAAAAATTGTGACGTGCATATTGAAATTTCAAGTATATAAAGTCTGTACATTATTTCTGGAACTTCTGCAGTTACATACACTTCCTGGTTTGTAATATATAAAATCATAGATAAACTGCATAAATTTAATAATAAAATAATAATAATATATAAAGCATAAATTCCTTTTTATGAATTTTCAACAAACATGCTTTTAAAAATGATCCTCTCTTCATACTTATCAGTAAAGTTTATATATAAAAAGCACTGAGCAAATTTGGAATACATATTACTTGATTCTGGATGCTCACAAATAAATTTTACTTTAGTTTATCAACTAAAAGTAATTCAATAAATTTATATAATTTTCCAAATAAAAATACTCAATGTTTTAAACATTATTTTTGTAAGAAACTTTTCAAAACATACTGATAATAGTTATTATAGCAGTTTTAAAAATTAGTAAAATTTTAATCATCATTATTATATATTTTTTTTCAATATCCTATTAAATAATTAAAATGAAAAGTATAAATTTCATAATAATATATAAAGCAAATCTATAACTTATATTCAAGAATTTCCAAAAATTATCAAATATCAAATTAATCCTATTGTAGTTCAATGGCATAATCCTACAGATCGGAGTTTCTCAAACTTTCTAATATCACGACCTTCAAAATGTATATTTGCATAGCCTTTAATAATAAACTAGTATTTTATTTTTTTAAATGTGAAAAAGAAATGTATCCATTATTCTTCAACAGTAAGATTTTAATTTACATATAACAAATTTTTAAAAAAAATCATACAATCTTATAACTTTTATTTTAATGGCAAATATTCAGAGGCTGATAATATCCAATAATGGGCTATAACATACACTGATAATTGAAACTTATTCATCTTGAATGTGCTAACCAGTGGCGTAGGGTGGGTGTCAGCCGCCCCCTTATTTAGGTATAAGTAATGAAAAATTCCGTGCTCATTTCAATCGGTCCAAATTGTAGGTGCTACAAACATATAAAATGAAATGGTTCAAATTTTTACAAGATTATTTATTATTATATTTATTGTGAAATTTTGCCGCCCCCTAAAAGTGCCGCCCCTGCCACCCCCACTACGCTACGCCACTGGTGCTAACAGAATCATTTATGCAATTCAATACAATTAACTTTCCAAAGCAAGCAATAAACTTAATAATTTCAATAAATTTTGAAAGAAAAAAAAATTCACAATTCTGTAAGAAGAATCATAATACAGTTTAGGAAACCCTGCTAGACATTATCTTTGGAATTAAATTGCATTAAAAACAATTTCTATCATTCATTATAAATTTTGTACAAATTATTTTAATTATTTTTTTTTAAATTAAAATTATCTACATTTTATAATATTCAATTATTTTAGAAAAATCTAATTTTTAAATACTTCTTTTCAATTAATTTAAAGTATTTTTATCACATAATTTTAGAAACATATCTTAATATTTATGAAATTTATTGTTGGGATACACAACGAAACTATTTTAAATCTAAACTATAATTTAGATTAAAAAATTAATGAAAATTTATAGTTTCTCTTATATTATTTTTAAATAAATAGGTAACATATTTATATGGAATGTTTCAATGGCAATAAATATTCATTAAAGACAAACGTATAAAAAATAAATTAACGAGGATTAATTACTGAAGTATATATCAAATTAAAAAAATATTTTAGATTATCAATCTATTATTAATGTAACAAGATTTATAAATTAAACTTTTAAAAATGTTTAAGCCAAATAGATGGAAAAATATTGCATACAAAGAAACAAAATGTAAACAAATCTTTTATCCAGCACTTTAATGGACTGTTTAACTAATGATAATCATTTCTGATTAGTTACCATCAGACCCAATATGTAAAAAGTTATAAAACAAATTATATTCATTACAAGTTTTCTATTAAAATGAATGTTTAAAAAATTTGTATTTTAAGTGGAATTGTAATTTAAACATTTTTCAAATACACATAAACAAATAGATAGATTAATGTAATTTGTAGAATCATTAAAGTATTATAATAATGTACATTGGGTTTAATGATGATAAATAATAACAGTCATAAATTATCTACTGAAGTACTAAATTATCATAACAACATTTGTCTGCATTTCTTTTTTTTTTTTTATCAATTTTCATTTATTTTTTCACTATATATATGAACTATATAACTTCAAAATAGATTATCTTAGTTATATTTATAACATATTCTTAAATTCAAATTAATTTTGTAGGTAAAAAATAAAATTTCGAAGCAAAATTAAATCATGATTTTAGTATTTGACTTGTATTTTTGAATTAAAATTTTTCCAAATAAATCAAATAAAATCTGAATATATTTTCAAAACAAAGCAAACTTTTTTCTTTTAAAACTTAAATTCATAAAACATTATTTTTCTTCTACTATGCAATATCAAGCACTTAAATCAATTACTTGAATGAAAATCAGAATAACTGATGCAAATAATTCAATCCTTCACCATTCTTTAATGTATATCTATATAATGATAATCTATATATATATATATATATATATTTTTAAATTACAGAAATTAAAATATAAAAATGAAGGTAAAAAGGTTAATGAAATTAAAATGACTAGATGAGAATATGAAGGAATATATAAGATTTAAAATTTTTGTCTACTTTATTTTTCTAACCACGATGGTGATGATGCATTAGGATTCTTCAATTTAATATTAAATTGTTTCAAAGTAGCATCCAACATTGCTTGATTGCCAGAAAAATATGCTGATATCGCATTATGAAATAACAACAACTGTTTGTGCATTACTTTAACCTGAAAGAAAAAAATATGTACTTTTAAATTTTCAGAAAATTTTAAATTTTATAAATATATATTTTATTTTTTTTTTTAACTTTTAGTTTTATAAAATATATTACTATTATTTCAAATTAACTTGGTAATAAATATCAAAACTTAAAGCAGTTTGCTATTTCTGAATAATAATATAACAATATAAAGGGCGAGTGTTGCAGACATCCATGGCTGTGGGTGAAATATAGCTCCAACGTTTTTTGTTTGAAATTAAGTTTATTCGCTTGCAGTTTTTAATAACTAAATTAGTTTAATTATAACTTACTTATTGGTTAACATGTTGACTGCCATATATTACATGTGTCATACTGTAACAGTTCTGAAGGGGCCATTTATAACATAGGTGTAATACACAGACGTTTCCTTAAATCATAGTGTATAACATGTCAACAATACATTTAATGTATTATTGTGGTTTTAAAATTGTGTGGGACCTGTGTCTAAGTTAAAATAATGTTTTTGTGACATTGAATAATAATTAAATTTTGTATATTAAAAAATAAAAATTACTGTGAAACAAAGATAATAGTAACAAGAAATTTATTATTAAATATTTACACAAATACAGATATTGTTATTCTATTTTTGGTTAATTGCATATCAGAAAAATAGACATAGTTTGCTGACTAGTATGATGAAACTGATCCTCTTTTATAAGACCTGTCAACAATAAAAGTCCAAGGAATTTTAATAAAAACCACATTCAACTAGAGCCTTTTTTTTGTTTCCAATACTGTTTAATGATAATCAAATGCTTAAAGACAAACATTTTCGATCTAGTTGAGATAATCTTCAGGTCTACTTGAAATGAAATGCATTTTGGAATGTTAACATATTTCGAAAAAATGAAACTTTTCGAATACAAAACTTGCACAATACCAGCATAACTACAGGAAAGGTACAAGAAAACACAAAAATTGTTGTGAAATCATTTGTTGTAAAGTTATTCCACCAAGAAATTTTCACCAACAGAAACAGGTTTCCATTTAAGAAATCTTGTTGTTGGTTTCATTTGAATCTTACTAATATATCAATCTGCACATCTGTTTGTTTCGTGGACGATTATTTCATTATTCAAAAATAATGACTAAATTTCCATTGAAGAGGCATTCAGAAATATCTTCACTATCAGGCAAAAATTTAGGATTGTCAAAATCTAAATCATCTGACTTAAATAGCAAGCTACCAACATCCTTTTCATAATTAGATCTCTTCATTGTCAACAGTATCTATTCTACCATAACAAAAACATCAAACTCAATTGAAAAAAGTTACCAAATAAACAAAATTTAATTTTTGTTTATATGTTTATTTATTACTATAAAATTATTATTATACATTGAAAATATGAAATAAAAAATAATAATAATAAAAATAGTGAAAAATGAAGAGAGTTCTGTCCACAAGGAAAAGTATTTACGCAAAATGAAATGGCACTGAGGGAAGTTTGATTACAAATGACTTTGCAATCAATGTGTTAAATATTTTTAATTTGAGTTATTCTTTTGCAAAATTTCCACCTGTCTGAAATAAAACTATAATTTGCATGATTTACAAAAGGGCAGATGCAAAATTATCTCAAAATTATTGGCAATAGCTTTTTTATTGATAATAAAAAAATGCTTCAATTGTTTCCTGTAAGAAAGACTTATTTGTTGAACTTAGAAAAATGGTTTAATGGCTTAATGGTTAAAGAAAAAAATATTTGTCATCTTTATAGATATTCAAAAAGCCTTTGACTCAGAATATATACTGATATTGATGAACAAACTAATAATGAAAGGAGCAGAAAAAAGTTACAGAAGTAATAAATAGTTTATTTAACAGTTACTGTATGTAATGTTTTAATGTGTAAGGATTTTGACATGTATTTTCGTGGAATGACTGGCATGCTGCATAAAACTGGGGAGATCGGCATGCCAGAAACCCTCAGGTTACCGGCATACTGGTTAAACTGCAACTAAAACATAAAATTAATCAGATGTAACAAAATTAGTTGTTAATTAAATGTTAAAGAACACATTCTTCTGATTACAATAAAATAACATTATAATTTGACCAACTTAAAATCAGAAAGAGTTTTTGTTTACAGTGCAATAAAACAATTAACAGCCTAATGACATTAGTAGTAGTAGAAATTATTTTGGGCTGCATTGACCATCTACCTTGACCTTAAAAATAACACCTTCCTCTTAAATTTCATACAAAGCTGATGTTAATCAGTGTATAAGTCCACATAATTTACTGCCAGTTTCTGAAATTTAATATGCTTATTTTTGCATTTTTAAATTGAATTACAATAAAATAAATGTAAAAAAGTACTTTTGTCATCCCACGAGTCATTATAGAGATGACAAAATGAAGAAATTAAACATATAATCATAGTTTTTGATGTATGCTGATAGTTTCATAGTTTTAGAATAAAAACTCGTTCATTTTTTTCAATGCACCCTCTAGAGCAGCGGTCAGCAACTGGTGGTCCGTGGACCATTGATGGTCCGCGAGAAAATTTGGGTGATCCATGGAGAAACTTGGACATTGATCAACTGAAGGTTAAGCAAAGTATTATGAAAGAATGAAAAAAGCAACTAAGCATTTTGCATCTCATTGGGGATTTTATTCGAATCTAAAACCAAATACGAAGCGACTGTTATCAATAAATAATATTGTAAGTGTGATTGTTGTCCTTCATGGAAAAGCGCTAATAATCCATAAACTTATTTCAAGCAAGCACAATGAACTTTAGGCTTGTATTAATTTGTTATAATTAAACAAGCGAGTTTCATATTAATATAGTAAAATTAAACTTTCATGATCATTATACTACAGATTTTGTATTGTTTAAAAAATTCATGATAGTAGTCTGCAGGATTCAAAATTGTGAATTTACTGGTCCACGAGGTCAGAAAGATTGCAGACCGCTGCTCTAGAGGATCTATAACCTCACTTAAACTGGCATGCTGGTTTTTACCTTATGGAAATATCTGATTTCACGGTTTCCCTGGAAACACCAGCATGCTGGTCATTCTGCAAAAATATGGTATGAATTGTTGAGTGTGTGTGTGTGTGTGTGAGTGAGTGCAGAACATTTGATTAGTTCCAAGTAGAGAGATGTAAATCTTTTGTACCAGAAATTGTGAATGTTGTCTGCACCAAATGTCTTCCAATTGTACATTCTTTGTACTGCATGTTGGATGTCATGTACGTTTACTTCAACACAGGGCATGATTAAAGTTTCATGCATGTTTTCCATCTGTTTGATGCAACTTGTGTGTGATTAGATTGGACCAAAGAGGAGACAAATAGTCTATATAAGTTTTTTTTTTTGTTACTGTGATTGTGTAGTGAATTTGGCATGTAGATGTCAAAATTATCACAGAAAAGTGCATCATTATTTATGAATAATTTATTTTGTCGTTTTCATAGCATTGTATCATTTTGGTCTTTGTGACTTAGCAGCTAGATTTTGTTTGAGAATGTCAATTTATAGCTGTATGTGTGTACTGTATTGTTCATGTTTTAAATTTTCTGAACATTTTCCTGACTTCTTTCATTAAATTTGGTGTTATGTTACTTTTAGTGTACCTTGTCATCATGTCTAATTATTGTCTAATGTATGTATTTGTGTTTCTGGTCTTCTTTGTCAGGCAGACTTATGATTTGTCTTTGTTTTTATTGTTTATCTGTCTGTGATTATATACTTATATAAGCCATTGATCCCACTGTTTGTATATCTGTTATGGAATGCCTAGAACGTACACTAGGGGGCATCCCTAGCAATGATTTTCAGCTATTATTTAAATTAATAGTATAATTTATTTATTAACAGTATATATTATTATTTTTATTTGCAATAGAAATTTATTATTTATACCACGGAATGAATATTTACAACACTGCTGCTGCTAGAACACCCACTAGGAGGCGTCCTTGACTATCTCGTACAGTATGTAGCTACAATGAGTGCTCCAGATTAAACTAACATATATGTCTGAAAGTGTTGATTCTGTTTGAATGTGTTTTAGTAATATATCTGTATTCAGGTACTGTAGAGTTTTCCCCACTAATTTTGATGTGTTTAGTTTAGATATTCATGGTCTCTACGTGAGGTCTAAACCTGTATCTTTAATAAGCGTTTCTTCAAATAAATTAGCAAATCTGTCATGGTGTCACCAGTTGTAATCATTGTATTTATGTTTTCATTGGGCAGGTTATGCTGGGAATGTTTTCTTGGTGAACACTGCTGAGATACTGTGAAGGAGTGTCTGATCTACCATATAATCCAGTTTTTGCATGTTGATGCAACTTATTTGATATGTTCAAGTATTGTCTGTAGAATAAGGTCGTTACATATAATTGTTCTTTTCTGATCAACAACCCTTTGCTCTGTAACAATGAAGTGTAGGTATTTTGTTGTTATTATTATATAACAGCATAAAACTGGTAATGGCAAATCAATAGTAAACATGTCAAAAAACTTGTAAATTTCTATTAAATTTTGTTAAAGACTATCTAAGAATATAAATTAAAATTTCAAACATGTACAGTACAATATCAAAAGTATGCAAGTTAATTAAACGTTCAAAAAATATTTTGAACATGTTTTTTAAGAAAGAAAGAAATATTTTTAAAGCCAAGTAATTAATTAAAAAGATTGAAAAATAAACAAAAGTAAAATAACAGTACTCTATAGATTGTTTTTACATAACTGCTATGATTTTAGCAGACATTCTCAGTAACAAGTATTTATTTTTGTTATTACAATTTATACAATAGAAATTAGCTTTAGAATTAATTTTTGTCACCTTAATTCTAGAAACAGTTTAATCATTTTCATGTTAACATAAGAGTATTGAAAATACAAATGTTTTAATCACTAACTTCTATATGTAATTTTACTTCAATTTTGTATTTATTTTAACATAAAATACCTCAAGTGTAACAAAGCCTCTAACAAGTGTAAGCCTTTTTTATATTAAAATAAATATATATATTTTTAATTCTTATTATATATGGAAATATTTTAAGAAGAGAATGATATTAAACTGACAAAAATATTTTATTTTCTATCTAGTAAATAAAAGTTTACTAATAAAAATAAAAAATAAAAACTATCAAATCAAATTTAATAAAATGCTATTAAATTTGGCTGTAGGAAGTTGTGTAAAAGTATTTTCTGTTTGAAAATTTATAACATTTGTTTTCATTAAATCATATTTATGTTTGATAAATAAAAATTGATTCTAATTTATTTTTCAATAAAGTCTTTATGGTAAAACTACAAAAGCTTAACATTACATGTTTTATTTCTATTTTAAAAAAGAGACATATTTGATAGCCATTTTGAAAATACAGAATTTTTTTAGAGCAACCCACTATAAACAAAAATATCATAGGATTATTTTCCTTTGTTCAAACATGATATAGTGCAATCACTCGACCACTTGGCATTTTTCATCCTTAACAGGAAAAAAGTTAATGATGAAAAATGCCAAGTAGTCAAGGGATTGCACTATGTCATGTTTGAATAAAGGGAAAAAAATACAGACACGGTTTCGAGAATGTTAATCATAGGAGTATTTACCAAGTGTGCACTATTTGAGACGCCATTGCTTAAGCTTGTTTCCATTGTAGAGCAGCACATTGGATGGCAAACATGTACCAAGCAAGTCACATAACTTCACACCATCATGTGACTACTTAGAAATGTCACTTGCCTCAGCCACGTCAATCTGATGCTTTTCCTGAGAAATTTCTTCTTGTGAAAGACTTCAATCTTTCAGACTATTTTAGATGCACCACATGATAGAGCAGTGATGTCATATTTCCTAACATGTAATTCTCCTCTTCTCAAACTCCAAAGAATCAATAGATTATTTTAAAAGTCTTGGTCTCTGTTTAATCAATAAAAGTTGATTAATAGTCTTGGTTTCTGTTTAATATGGATAGTTAGAGATGTGATAAAAGTCACTAGTCTCATGATTATAAATCTTTTGTATAAAGTTATAACCATTGCATTTGAACATTTTTAGTTAATTTGTAAAAAATAATTATTTTCATATTGAGATGTTTTCTATTCATTATTTCACATAATCAGAAAAATAAACTGAAGTAATAACTCTGTTTTATAATTATTTTATTTCACAAGTACTGGTCCATAAACACAAACTTTGAGAAGCATTGCTCTAACACACACTACATCTGTTGTTTTAAATGAAACATTTTATTTCTAAACAGACAAGTCTCCACATATATTATTATTGTAATTGTTATATAACTTTAGTTCAAATTTTAAAATAAAATGATTAGTTATATAAAACATATATATTTGTAAACTTAGATAACAAATTTATAATTATAAGCTTTCAATCAATTCAATTACAGTAAGATCCCGCTTAACGCGAGGAATATGTTCCTAGACAACAAAGCACTAACCAAAACAGAGTTAAACGAGGTCATTTTAACAGAGTAAATAGGGAAAGAAAAACACGTGGCCAAAAATAAACAAGTTTTACTATAATTTTATAGTATAATTATATAGTTATAATTATAAGTTATTTTTATATTAATTTGCATAATAATATATGTTAAATAACAAACATATGCACACAGAAATCTAAAGTTAATTTTTTGTAATGAAGGTCCTGGCTTTTCTGAAATTCTTGTTTTTTGCGATAAAGTCGTGTAGTTTCACATTTGTTGCTTTTTCTTTCCTTACACAAATGTCGGTAGCAGATAGCATTCAAAATTGCCTCCTTTTAAAATCTGGATCATTCGTTACAATTTGATCAATGATTTTGGTTATCATTACCAAAGTTTTACTAAGGAAATCTGTAGAGAAATTCTTTGGGTTCTTCATTTTCAGAATCACTATTTTCCAGTTCTACGTGAATTCCTTGTTCTGCTAGTTCTTGAAGGTCATCGTTGGTAAGGATCTCACCAGAAACCTGCAGTAACTTCTCAATATCCTGCTCGTCTACATTGCCTAGTCCAGCTGTATTAATTAGGTTGACAATTTGGTCAACCTAATGATACAGTGATAGGCTCTTCCTGTTAAGAATTCTTGGATACCTTCAGCCATAACTTCTTCCACACTTCATTCATGCATTTATCAGTTAATTCTTGCCAGACAAAGTTGATATTTCCTATGGCATCCATGATGTTATATTCTTTCCAAAATTACACAAAACAAACATAGATTTAAGGGAAGTACAGCGCTATAATGAATTGCCACCTTTCGCTGATTGGTTTGTGTTTGGAAATAATCATATTACATATGAATCAATGAAATGCCGTGATAATTTAAATCAGCGTAAATTTTGAGCTTTTTTTAGGCTTCAAGCAGACTGATCGAATCAGCATTAAGTGGGGTCTTACTATATTTGTTTTGCTTTTTATGGTATTAATGTTGAAAAATAAATCATTGTTGTTAAATCTTAACTCAATGGGTTTTGTTGTAGAATGTTATGGTATTACAGTGGAACCTTGCTTAATGAGCATCTCATAACAAGCAAAACAAATTGTAAAAAAAAGGACTCATTTAATGAGTGACATTTTGCATAACCAGTGATGAGGAGAGGGAAAGTCCCAGATTGTGCACATGCTACATCAGTCTGTGTTTAGCACTTGTTTGGCTAACATCTTAGTGTCGCATGTGTCACACATTTTTCCAAACTTGTGTTCAGATATATAACCATAGTCCGTTATATAATAAACATGCAGAAAGATATGCCAAATTCTTGGTCTATGTAAACGCTATAATTAAATATTAGAAATTACTGTATTTTGAGTTTTTTTTTTGTTTTCTGCAAATTGAATTCACATTCCAGATTATTAGCAAAGATTATTCATGCTCCTTAACAATATATATTGTATAATTTTCTTTGAATAAATGTTATACATAAAATATTTGAGTATCTTTTTCAGCATGGAATGCATTATCATATTTTACATAAATTTTTATGGGAAAAATTGTTTCGTTTAATTGTTTTCTGGAACGAATTATGCTTGTTAAGCAAGGTTCCACTGTACTGGAAATGTAACTAATGCAATGTTTATCAAACTGTGGTCCACGAACTCTTCAGAGTCCAAAAAGAGGGGATCATGCTAGAAAATATGATGTCATGCCTCTATCATATAGTGCATCCAAAGTCCAGTCCAAAAGAAAGAAGTCTTTCACAAGAAGAAATTTTTTAGGAAATATGTCAAAGATGTCACATGGCTGAAGCAAGTGACATTTCTAAGTAATTATGTGATGGAATAACATCAAAACAAAGTCACATGACACATTTTGTACACATTCATCATCCAATAAGCTGCTTCACAAAACACTGTATGACAAAAACAAGCTTAAACAATGGAGTCTTGATTGATGCACATTTGGTAAGTAGTCTTATGATTTTTTTGTTTACAAAACTTTTTACACAGATCACCCAAAAAAATTTTGTTTTTTGGTAATGACTATCAAATATCTCTCTTCTAAAAAAGATTAAAAGAAAATGCATAATGGTAAGCTTTTATAGTTTTACTGTCTTTTTGAAAAAAATTACTGATTCAATATGTAAGTTGAAGTTTTGTTAATTGAAATTCTAAACTTCTGTGACAAAATATATAGTAATGTAACTATAATTTTTTTGTTTTATTTTGTAAATTTTTGATGATTACCTTATTTTCATCCAAGAATTTCATTTTTACTGTAACATCAGATCTTAATTTTTCATATTTTTCTTTATGAATATTAAATTTCTTTTTTGCTTCATCTAATTTGGGAGATACTGCATTTCCAGCTGTACTTTGGGCAGCTTCTTCCATGTCTGTCCGATAAGCATCATACTCTAATCTATATTAAAAATAGTAATTTCTTCATTATAAAAAAAAAACATTTATTAAAATATGTATTATTCATTGAAATAAAGATATACCTTGCAATTTCATACTGTTTAATTGTAAGTAATGTATCATCAATAGTTTTGTTACATAATGTATTTAATGTTGAAACAAAAAACTGAAGTGCACCTAATAATGTTTCACCATTTTTACTCAAGTTCCTTTGAGTTTCTGCATTATATAAAAATTCTTCCTGTAATTCTGGTGATTTCTGTGCAAGTTCAGAAAATGCCTCACCAAGATATTGCTGTGTTTCTACAACACTTGAGAAATGTGTTACTAGAGCTTGAGCCAACTGTAGAATATTAGTATATTTATTTTGCGTTTCTCTTAACTGTTCAATTTGGGCTTCCATTTCTGTATCAACTGTTCTAGTACTCTAAAGAAAATAAAATCATATTAATACTAACATCTAAAATCATGCAGCTAATAACAATTCTACATACTTTTCCAAGTTTTTCAGATATGACTTGTTTTGTGCACTTATAGGTAGAAATGCTCCACTGTTTAATAGAATCAAATTTTGAACGTGATGGTTTAGTAACAAGTGATTTAGAATTATCTCCATTCTGAGAAGGACTTGGACTTGACAATGGTATATTTGTATTTGCTACAAGAAAATAAATGAATTAAAAATTAAGCAAAAAAGTAATCAATTAAAATAATTCTCTAAAAGTAATAAATTCATCATTATAATACTGTATATTAATTTAATACTAACTATAAACTGTATCTACTTACAAAATTATAAAAATATGAAAAAGAAAACAAACTTAATTTATTAAAAAAAAACAATTTCAACAAAGCAAAATATAAAAATTTCAAATAGAAAGTTTAACTTATTGGCTTTGTTTGAAGCAAAGTCCTAATTGAATACATATTTACTTATCACAAAATATGACAGATATCAATTACTTACTTACAATCTTACTTACAAATTTTTTTCTTTTAATTATTAATAACTAAGTTGAATAATATGTATAAAATTATTAAAATAAAAAATTTCAAATACATCATTTTCACTGTATTTGTACAAAACATTATCAGAAAGCATAAAATTTAAACACCAAGACAAATATGCTATTTTTTCATGTATTTTGATACTCATTCTTGTTTTTCTATTTTATCTTGATTAGTTTTTAAAATTTTATCAATATCTACATTAATGTGTAAAAATAAATGTTTCATTTTTAGCTATTTCTAATCCACATTTAATGTAATATTTTTTACAAAGATCGAAGAATAGATTAACAGAAACAGCATTTTACTGTTTGTGATAAATTTTCATTTGTGTTTCTTGTTGTGAGAAGTATGAGAGAGAAAAATAAAATTGATTACTTTGGATTTCTGCAAATATCAAGGTCAACTTCAATACATTAAGAAAAAAATATAAGCCTCAAGCTCTAGTATTTGCTATTGTTTATGTTTTGCTTTTAAAACTATTAAATTAAAACAAAAATAGAATTTCTTCTTCTGATTGAGTATTTATATATATTAGTATAGCGATAAAATGTTAGTTGAAATCCATTACTAAAACAAGATAACTACTTAAGTTTATGTATTTACAACAAAAAAAGTAGAGAATGATAAATATGTCTGTGAAAAGTAAAGAAATGTAATAATTCATTAACATTTTATTACATCAAAATTTATAATGTTTTTAATAAAATTACTAAAATTATTTTATTGTATTTAATACTTTTGTTTAAATTGTGTAGACATTTTTACTTTATTTGCAAAAAATAAATACAAAAATAATATAAAATTTACTTTTAAATCATTCTTTGGAGTAGATTATCACATTACATTTAGTTTTTGTTTTGTTTTCTGATTGACTACTTTTGTTTACTTTTAGTTTTGTTTTCTCTATGAGCAATGCATCTTGCTTGGATTTGTCGTGTAAAGCAAAGCCATGGATCATTAAAAAAAAATGAAAAGCTTTAGATATAACACAAATAATAGATATAATTCATCAGACTCAAGCTGAAATTTATAAAGAAATGTCTCTGAGTAAGCAGACAATTTGAGACATTAGGAAAGCAAGAGAAAAACTACAACCGACATGTCTTATAACAATTCTTAAAAATAATAAAAATATTGTTTTTACAAGTTTAATAAAAAATCTGGCTTATATACTTTACAACTAAAATTTTGTCTACTACAGAATTTACTTTTATCCACGATATTGATATATAGTAATGGACAAGTCAATATTACTATATGCAGTAGAATCCTTTTATATTCACAGTAACAGATCCATTGAAATGATGTAAAACTACATTGATCTGGCATCTGGACCTGGAGAAAAACTTCAAACTACTGATATTTTCTCCAAGTCTGTTATCATGATTTGTTCTGTTATGATTCTACTGTATAATAATGGAGTTTTTTATATAATGGACAATTTTATATTTTCATAATAATGAGATTCAGATCTTCTGATTCAGCATATAAAACAGACTTTCATTATAACAGACCAATTTCTACAGTTCTGTGTAATCACTATATTAAGCTTTTACTGTATAACAAAGTTATCAATATATAAATAACAACAATATACCAAATACTAGTCTTGCCAAATAAAACAAGTTCTAAACAAAGATCTTTTAATTAATAAAATCTTCAAAAGGAAAGAATGGCTCTCATCAAATTAATAAAAAAATTACGACAAAAACCTTAAAATTCAGTCACTATTTTATTCACTTTGAGTTCTAAAAATAACACAATGACGTCGCACACTTTTTCCTGTAGACTAATTGTGCGAGACTTAGGAAACGTCCCCTTTCCCTTTCCGACATTACGACTCTGGATGACCTCAAAATAAACTTTTCGCCACAACAACTCTTCCATTTTGCATCCATATCCCATGAGATCGGTAAACATACAATGCCAACCATAATCTATTTTTCATATTAATTATTATATCCTATTTCAACAATTGACTCTGAGAAAACTTTTGGAGGTAGTCAAAGACAGAGAGCCCCTTTCTTCAACCTGAGAAAGTTTTTTTGATAAACAATATCAGCTTGCTGTTTATGTGTGTGAATAACGATACCACGATACCTAAACAGTTACACGTTTGAAGAGAATCAAATAACAAAAATGAAAATAAACCTTTGCCCTAGTCGTCAAAGTCTCATGACAAATCTTATTGCAGCCCACTGGGGCACAGCTATGACAGAGAATTACCTGACAAAATTCTCACACTCGATAGAAAATGTTAGAGATATAACAAGTTCACACCCAAGTCTCGGGGCAAACGTTGGAAAGGTTCTGCCATCAACACACCTCTAGAGACATAATAGTAGACAGAGTGAAGTCTTCTCTAATGTTTAACTGATTGTAAACTATCTCTCTATAGTGATAAGTAGTTAGATGTTAGAAATTGTCGCTTGAGGTTATCCTCAAAATCCTGATAATATGTCTAGCTATATACCTAACAATATGTCTATGTTTGTTCATTGTAATCAGTTATTTGAATAGTAAACTTGTTGTTAAGTTTACCTGGTCTCTGAATAAGTTTTATCAGACAGCTCAATGCTTTATCAATGATCCCATGATCCTCCACACTCGACTGAAGCAAGTAACCAGAGCCAGGAATCTGATTCCAGTTAAAGAAAATCCCAATAGCCATCCAGTGACAATGTGAGTGGGCCTAACCGTCCCAACTTTGTGCAAAGGTGAGAACTCACCGTGAATTCTCACAAATTGGTGTCAGGAGTGGAGTGGATATCAAGAACTTTACATAATTGTTCCCCTTTTTTTCTCATACGGCAGTGTGGGGCTTTAAATTTAGAGATTTTCCTTTCAAACAGGAATGAACATAATAAACCCCAAATGAAATGGCTGGGTCTGTAAACTGTTTATAAACCAATGATAGAAATGTTCCATTTAAAAGATACAAAAATATTTTCATTTAAAACACATCTTTTTAAAAACTATATGAGACAAAATGGATACATCTTAGGTTCATCCCCACACCTCTGAGTCTGAAATTTTTTAAATTTAATAGGTTCAAGATCAAAATATCTTAAAAAGCTTTTTAAATTAAAATAACATTATATCACTGATTTAAAAAATGCTTCTACTATTTTAATTTATTTAATAAAATTAGTGTAAAGTAATTATTCAAAAATTTATTATTATAGCAATTATAATTTTGTTAGGCAAAGTAATACTAAAGAACAAAATAATATTTAAAATAGTAGTTATTTAACATTGTCATTTTAAGTAAAAAATAGCTATTTTAATAAAGAAATGCAATAGCAGAATTATGTAACTTACTTATACAAATTTTAATTTTTCAAAATTTAAAATTTTTTCCTCATTTTGTTTCATTTTATTTTCATTGTTATAAATAAAATAAATATATATAATAGTAGTAATAAATAAATAATATTCATCTGCTATGCAAATTTTGAACTAAGATTTAAATTGATTTCTTTAAATTCAGTGAAATACAGATGTCAAATGCTTTAAAAAAAATATATGTTTCAAAGTTCAATTCAATAAAGTCAGCCTTTTAAATAAATCTTTCAAGTTTATGATAGACAAATGGTCTAGTGACTCTTAATTGCTAACTGTTCTCATTTTTTCATCACATCCTAACTAATAAAATTTAAAGCAAATAAAAATCGACAGCATTTTTTATGATAATTTGGCAAGTGATGGTATCAAATTAATAGCGAGGTTGCGGCAATAGTTATCTCTAAAATGTGAACGTCGAACATTGAGCACCACGCTAGACGTTTGACGTTCATGTTTTAGAGATGAAAACAGTGAAGATCCTTAGGTAATCCGTTACGATCTTTACATTTACGATGATCCATCTCGAGTTGGGTTTTATGACTCGAGAATGTCCGTAAGATGGTTCGAGGAAAGCTACACCTCCACACTCAGCAAGTGAATATTTACAGTTTATTTACACAACAAATATTTACAGGATGTACAAGTTCGACAACATTACATACACTATGCAATAAGGATGTGGTATCTCACGTCGGCTTGTCTATTGGGGACTGTTAGACTTCGGGGAACTCAGGTCGCTTTTCGGAGCTGGCTCAACCGCGTGGCCGTCCTGTCTCTGCACTAACCTTTCTCAGAGGACTTTCTAAGAGGAGAATGCTCTCTCTACACCTCAAAGGCTCTAGTGTCAGAGACTACCACGTACCCGGTCTCTCGCCCTTCTCCCTGTTTCTTTCGCCACCCTTACCTTTTAAGGGATTCTATGGCGACCACTTGCGACCAATAGGGTCCTTCTTTTCCCCTGGTAGCTTCTAAAGACGTCCGCCCTCCTCCAAACGACGTAGCTTACAAATGCGTCCGTCCCTTGTTTACGTTTTACAAGTCGGCCAACACGCGGCAAACACATTGATGTGTACCATAAATGGAAACGCTACTCCATTTGTTGTTCCCGGCCGTTTATAGCCCCAAACCCCAGGTGGGACTAATTATCTCGGTCACGTGGCTTTTCGACCTAGGACGCTAAAAGCGGACCTTTACAAAAACTTTGGCCGCAACCTTGCTAATATTTTTTACATTTTGACTAATTCTTAGATTTGTGTTTTTTTGTTTTATCAACCCTACATTTTACAGTTTTTGACTCTAATAATAATTTTAATGTTAAATGTTGTATCTTTATGTCTAAAGATTATTCTTTATTTCTTCAAATATTTTCTGACTCATCATATATTACAACTGAACCAATGTTAAAGATTAAATATTGTATCATAAAATTTTATCTATTGTTTTTTCTTCAGAGAATCCTCCAGAAAAATCATTAACCACAATTTATTGATTTTCAGATTTTCATTTTAAATTTTAATGATCTGTAATTTCCATTTATATATTTTTAATTAATGTAAAATATGCCAATGTTAGAATAAAATATTTTTATTACTAAATAAATGATTAACCAAACTTGCTAAACTTAAATAAATATATGCAATTTGCATTTGTAAATAAACTAGGTTCATTAACAGTAAAATTACAAAAATATTAAAATTCCTATAGGTTCATGAACCTTTTATTGAACTATTTAAATTTTGAAAAGAGGTTTAAAAAAAAAAATGAATAATAATAAATTAGAAACAGCAATGTAAACTTAACCATAGTTTAGTTTTTACTTAAAACAATATTATTATTAGAAACATTTTAAAATCATCTTAATAACTTTAAATAAAACTATATTACACAGATTTTCTTTATAATTAATTTTAATGTGCTTGATTAGTTCTTTGATTTACAAAACAAAATTTATCAAGTAAACAATTCTGAAAATAAACTAATACAAAAATATCAAATATTACCTTGCGGTACCCAAGATCTTCGTAATGTATTTGCTGGAAGAGAAGTCGGACGGACAGCTGGCTGTGAGGGAGGAGTCACAGCATCAGATTTAGATGTCTGTGAGACAGACCCAGTATGAACAACTTCGTTGCTTTCATTAAGCGTGGGTGCAGTTTCCATTACTTCTTGTAAATCTCTATCAAACTGCTCACTTTCAGTAGGAGATTGACCATTTGCTGAAGGACTCTTCGACATTATGCTCTAAAATATTTCATAAAGTTATAATCATCATAAAATAATATAAAAATATCATTTTATAAGCTGAGATACAGCAGGTCCTCAATTTACTGGACTAATTGGAAAAAGGAGTGTTTGCTAATGCTGAAAGTCCATTAAATTAAATATGTTTAAAAGATATACATTACTAACAAACATACAAACAAAAAATTCATTTTTCTTCAGGATAAATTTTTTTGTCCACTAAGTTGAAGTCTGTTAAATCAATAATCTACTGTGTTCACAAAGTAAAATCAGCCATCAACAATTTACTATTTTTGTGCTCTAAAAACTTCAAACTTGTTTATTCACATGAAACTTTATAATTCAATAATCAACCCAATCATTTATTATGCAAGTTCAATCTGGGGCATAGACTATCTATAAACTAGAAAGCTTTCACATCTACTTCCTCCGCAAACTTCTTCACTTGGAGAGAACAGTCCCTGGTTATGCCATACATCACGAAACTAATCACATATAGTCTTATCCTTTCTTTTTAAAATGATTAATTGAATTTTATTATCGGCTAAATTCAAAAGTGATGACAATATTACCTTTTTACACCTGGTAATAACTAAATATTGTAAAAATCCAAAATCAGAACATCTCTGGCAAAATAAATTTAACAAAATACTAAACTCTTTTGGAGTGTTTGATCCACTATTTAAAAGATAATCTTCAGGACTGGAAATACAGCTACACACTGTTACCGGAATCTGCAATTTCTCAATCTACCTGGTATAAACAAAGATCAAGTCAGCTTAAGTTGAAGTAATTACCATCCTTAGTATATAGATATCCTAAAGATACCATCCTCCCAACCATACATGAATAAACCAATAAATCTTAGTGTAAAAAGATTAATAGCCCAATTACGTCTCAATAAATATTTACTTTTTATTAGCAACACCTATATCAATTTTTCAAACAATGCTTCCGCTGCAAATACGATGATTTCTTGATGCAATATCTACAAAATTGTCAAAGCCTTGCAAATACATGAGACTCACAATATCATGTGTATTCTTCAATGTAGTCCATCTCTCGATTTCAGAAATAACTTAAAAATTACAGCCCAGCATTATGATGATATCACAATAAATAATTGATCATTTACAGGATATTTTGTACTTGTAAAAATCAAACTAAATATTACATAGAAGAAATGAAAAGATTACTCAAAAAAGAGTAAAAGAGCATCAAGCAGCTATCAGATTAGGTATTACGATGCCACCATGGTATTTACATTGTAGTGAAGCAAATTGTATCATCAATACAGATGATAAACATTTTGTTTAAAGAAAAGAATACTATTAAAAGAAAAATTTACTAACACTTTTAATAATAAATAAGAATATAAATAATATTAGTTTAAATAATGGCATTAATGCTGATGCTTATTGGGCTAGATTTGTGAACTATAAATACACTGCATGCAGATTGAATTGTATCATCACCAAAGAAGCCAAACCATCTTCACTTTGGCTAAATGCATTTGATAAGTAACTTACAATTTTATAATAAAAAGTGTAAGTATTAAAATAATCCTTTCTTGATTTAAGTACTGTTTGAATGATTTAATCACCTCTGAAGACAGAAGAGGCTAAGAGGTTATTTTATATATAGTACTTTAAAAAAAAAACCACTTATGTAAATTTACAATGATCTTATTTCAATTTTAAAAAAGTAAAATTAATTTAAATGGCATTAAACTTTTATTTATGAAAATGAGTTCATTTACTAACTGTTTTCTTCTGAGAGAAAACTAAAAAAAATACGAGACTAGTAATATGAACAAGTCTAATAAATATTTAGCATGACACTACAATTAAAATTGAAAACTATTAATTTTTTTAAAAGAGAACAGAGAGACAATTTCAGAGTTCAGTCAACTGTTATTTATATATTATTTATGTTAAATATTTCAAGTGTAAAATAATTGTAAAAAATTGTTTAAATACTTAATCCAAGCATTGCTGTAGCTACAGAGAGGAGATGATGATGATGATGATGATCCATGTAAACACAGCTAGAAAAGTCTACTATGAAAAAATTAATAGCGACAATCAGTAATATTAAGCCTATTCATTATTCATTCAAATGAATCAATAATCATCAGTTTTGTTATATAAGCTTGCTCTAGATGTAAGTTTGATGATGATGATCATCATCATCAAATTTTCAAAATTAATGATAAATTCATTAACATGTCTTTCCTTAGTTTCCTTATTTCTAGAGAATTAATATTTTAAATATTTTAAAATATATAACATTAGTGAGTAGCACTTTCATTAAATGTCAAGTAGTGATCAAATTCATTACATATCAATAAAAGTGCAGAAAACTTTTTATATCAATGACCAAGTAGCAATAATTTTAAAAACATTTTATTTAAAACTTTACTAAAAATTTTGAATATAATTTTAAATACATATTGTTTTTATTTTTTAGTAAATGTTTTTACTTAAATGTCTATTGATTTTAAATCAAAGAACTGCCTATTCTATATAAAAACTTCACATTTTATTATCAGGCTATTTTTAGGCTCATTAGAAATTAATTACAAATAAAAGTTAATGTTAAAAGTAGGTAATGTCACCATCTTCCAATAATACGATTATTATTTAATTATTAAATAGTCATAAGATGCCAATAAATTAACAAGCAAAGAATGCGCAGTGCTAGCCAGGAACTCGGGAAGAGGGCTGAGTTTTCCTTGTTATAATGTAACTTATGTTTACTGTATGGTGGTAGATGGTAACTATGCAAAATTTGGTACGAATCAGTCAAAGGGTTTGGCAATTTGTGGGAGATGAAATCACAAGAAGGCATAAGGGGTCTGAGTTTTAATGTAGCTTATGTATAATGGAAAGTAATAAGCTTTCTAATGGTGAAAGAATTAAAAAAAGTTCAAGTATATTCTATGTTATTTGCTTGCCCTTGACACATGTATTTCATAATAATTGTGACTTTCTTTTAGGCATTATATTGTTGATAAGGCTCACTGGCATATGTGTACACCTGAAAAGGAACCAAAAGAACTCATTTATGTAGATCTCAACATAAGACTAATTCTTATTTTTAAACAATGGTAAGGTAGGATTAATACTAAAACAACAAACATCTAAAAATACTATAGGCCTACATACAAAAGTCTAGTTTCAACTAAAGGAAGTACATTCACTCCTTATAGCTGTAAGTATCCAATAACATTATTATAAGAGACAAAGTATACATAAAACTACCTGAACTGCACAAATCAAAACAGAAACTGAATAGATAAAATAATAAGTTTAAAAAAGTCCAAGGTGGTGAAGGGAATTAACCTTGAACAGAGCAGACAAATGACAATAGGACAGTGCAAGATAAATCCCCACAATAAAAACATCTTTCTTGTGCATTTTCCTTTTTATATAAAAATAGTATATAACCTATGTTCATATGGAAGGAATTCACTTTCTAATAGCAAAAGAACTTTAAAAATCAATTCAGTAGGTTTCAAGATTACCTCCAGCAAATGAACAAACATTCTCACTTTATATATTAGTACAGAATATAAACAAATTTGCTATTAGTTAAAAGAGTAGTCTACTAATAACATTTGATAATTTTGATTAAATTTAGTTTTAGTTAAATCATAGCCTATGTTTATTTCTTTCCTTCTAAGCCCTTTTCTAAATATAATAATTTAATTCCAAAAATAAAAATATCTTTAGTACAATATTTTAAAATTGTTCTAATAGTGTTTAGAGATTTATTATAATTACTTAAAATTATTTCAAAATTACCGTAACATTTTTTAACTGTTATATTACTAATATTTTTATCTTCAAATTTCATATTTGAAGAGAGAATAAAACACAATGTTTTAAAAAATTAACTCCCAGTGCTTGTTAGAAAAATTTTAAGAATGTTAGAATCTTAAAAAAGTATTTATAAATATTTTTATTTCAATAAATTTAAATTATTGTTATTTTTTTAACAGCTTGTTCAATTTAAAAAACAAAACTGGCAAAATATATGTAGCTCTCCCCTTATCTTGTCTTGCATTGGGAATCTTTTACCTTTCAATTCTGAAACTCACTATAATCTTAAACAATAAAAGATACTGCTGGATCAAAAATTGTAATCAAAAATTTTTATTTTACAGAAATGTTTTTAGTTATGTAAATGAAATATTCCAGATATTTGAACATCAAATAAATCTTAATATTTTAAAAAAATTTGTTCAGATTATCTTTGTATAGCTGAAATTTATTGTTTCATTCATTGCTGAAAAATACTATAACTTATATTAAACATCAGACTAAAAATATGAACAGTGTTAAATACTGTAGTTTCAAAATCTAATTATTAATAGAGTATATTGTATTTTGTAATTTGACAAAAGCATTGTATTACAAATGTTTCTTTAAAACAGAATATTAAGTATAGCAGACTTATGAGTAGAAATGTGAAAAATAATTTGGATTATGATAAGCAGCATAGATATAGTCTTGAAGAAGCAATTTATATGACCATTAGGAAGTTATATTACAGAGACAGAACAGAATAAAGGAAGATAAAATCCTATATTTTTATATGTTTTCAGATTTGTAAAAGTAGATTTGAGTGTGAGATAGATAAAGCTACAAAATTGTCTTTGGAAGACACTGGTGTTTGTAATGACAGAGCATGAAGACAATTTCATAGCTTCAGTAAATTTTATTTATATATTTTAATGTCTGTCAGCCAAGATTTGATTTTAGATAAAGAAATAGTTGAGAGCAAAATCAATTTTCAAATTTTCAAACACTTAATAATATAGGAAACAAATGAGCTGTATAAAACTCCATCAGCATATATGAATTATGAATAAAAATAAAATAAATTGAGATGAAGATAAAAACTTGAAGACTGAATAGCATAAAAAATTGATAAAAGAAAGAAACTGACATCTGAGCAGATAATAATAATAAAAAAACATACAAGTAAAGTGATAAGATTATAGATTATTAAAGATATTGACATTGGAGGATAACTTAGAGATAACAAAAACATTCTAAGTAGAGAGTGAATATCAAAATGAGAGTCATAAGTAATGCAGAAATGTTGCAGAGATTATTTATAGTGAAAATGACAATCAGGGTTAACTAAAAACTGAAAACTTACAACTACAAAGAGGATGTGAAAGAGGAATGAGGATGTGAAAGAGGAATAAATAATAATCTTATAAAAATGTATTAAAGAGTTTGAAAAATAAGAGTATTATTAAAAACCAAATCAATTATATGACATTGTCAAAGTGTTTGAATATGTTAATATAATATGATAAATGTTAGAATAAGATATACATTCCTTCCTGACCTAGAAGTTCAAACATGAATAAAAGGAAAGTTTGTTGAACTTCTACACCTGCAAATTATTCATGTCTGAATAACAACTGATAAAATATAAAAGGAAAATCCCCTTTTATTTCCAACTGGTAGAAAACAAGGTTTGAAATATGGTACATGTGGCCACAAGTGTAAAAATAGATGACTCAGGTTGAAAACTCACTGTCTGTAAAGATTGCACAGGATGGTTCATATAAATATTTTAATGCCTCTTATATAGTGTTCAAATATTGTAACATTTCAATTTGCAATTTTATGTATAGTATTTACAATTATATTTAGGCTGCAATTTGTAAAAATTCTAAAAAGCAATGATAGACACTGTCGTCTGTCTCTTTCCTTAATCTCGAGAATGAATTAAGATAGATGAAAAACAAAACCATATATAGAAACTTTAAGGACAGGAGGCCCTGATTAACTATATATGAACTTCTGATGCAAACTTGAAGTCATGTTATTTCCATTCAAAAACTGTTTCCTGGAAAGGAGTTAGATAGATGACTGGCATGACTATTGTTAAAGGAAAAGTATGATGTATAGAGGCAAGCCACAACTAATTTGAGGTGGAGTTCATATATTTTAAATTAAATGAATTAAAAATTACAGTCCAGTATATTCTGTTTGCTTAATAAATTATATCAGTTTCATAGCATTTAGCATATTGTACAGAAATATGTAAATCTTGAAAATTTGAAACTTGATAATTAAAAGTTGCAATTATTTCATTCCTTAAATTTTGAACTAACAAAAATTTCCTGTATCAAGAATTGGCCTTAGAACTACATTCACTCACTGATATAGTGTTCAGTAAGAATAGACTTCTTACATAAAAATAAAATTGTGAAGTGAAAAGTAAATGCCAAGAATGTTACTAAAAAATCTGAGATCACCAAAAAAAAAAAAATCCAGCAATGAGTTGCTTAACTTTCCTGGCAACATTTAAAATTGCATGTATGGTACCATCTGTTATGATATTTTTAGTGATGTCACAAATAGTGATTTTGCCGAATACCGAATATTCGGCTGCACTCTTGGCCAAAGCGCCGAATGTTCGGCAAAATATGTGTACATTTCACGGGTGACAGGTTACGACCTGTCTCATTGGGGTGGGTGCAGTAACGACACATTTGTTTTATTTGCAAGTAGATCTTGTCACGACATGCATTATTTGTTCATTGTTACATCAAACTGTGTTACTAATAGTCCTTATTACTACACACTTGTCACATTGTTGAAATACCTGGGGAAGGAAGAGACTGCAGATAGAACACCAAATTTATTGAGAATGAGATCTTCACTACAAGTTGAGCTTGAAACACAGTTCAACTTTGATGAGAATGACAAATATCTGGTTGCCACTTTTCTTGACCTGCATTTCAAAACCAGTTTCCTTGGATTAGTTCAAATGCAAAGAGTAAAAAAAAATTCTTTTAGAACCCCTGAAAATTAGTTGTGATGAGACTACTAGTATCGATGATGATTCTTCTCCACTTCGTAAGAAAAGAAATATCAATGAAAATGATAAAACCATTGAAACACACGACAGTTTCTGGAAATGTTTTGAGGAAGTTGCTACAGAAAATATGCAAAATAATGAGGATGTGGAGAAGAAAAGTGCTATTGCAAATGAGATTGATTTTTATATGAAAACTGTTCACCTATATCTGACGGCAGACCTTTACAAGTGGTGGTCAGCAAATGCAAAACAGTATCCAAGCCTGACAGAAGTCGCTAACTTGTAAGATTTATCTATCATCTCCTGGCAGTAGTGTATATAGTGAGAGGATATTTTCAGAAGCAGGTATAGTTTATGAGGAAAAGCGCAATCGTTTGCTATCAACAAATGCTGAAAAAATTGTTTCAGCGCAACTTACCACTGATAGATTTTAAGTATTAAATGTAATAATTTGTGATTAAAGTAAATACATTTTTGAGTAATATGTGCATTTTTTTTTCATGATTTGTATTCGGTATTCGGCCGAATAGTACATAACATTCGGCTGAATACTGAATATTAAAAAAAGTAGCCGAATATTCGTGGCATCACTAGATATTTTATTACTAAAAACTTTTTATATTTTTATTATAAAATGGCAAAAAGCTAATTAATTTTGAGGGTAGGGATGGGTTTTATAAAAGACTGAAAATTCTAATAATGAGTAAAACTGTCATTAAGTCTGACCCTACTGGAGATATACATGACTCCCTACCCCTTTCATCTTCAAAATGTAATAGCATCAATCTTCCAATAAAAAAAGTCACTTGTGAAATTTCAGAAATTTTTGACAAAAAGCACAGGAGTTATTAAGCTTCAAAAAGAGTAAACAAAACTGTGCCACCCACACACACTCACTAACATTGAAACATAAAGATAAACCCCCTAAATTTTTTTGCATTTCGCAACATTTCATGGCCTCAAGTCCAAAAATGTAAAAATTTTTGGGGTGTCATTTTTGATTAATTGCCATACTATTATGTGGTATCTGGATACATGAGACCACCTTTGATTTATCTTCAGTGATCTGACTCTGGCAGATAAACCAGAGGTGGTCTCTAGTGTATTATACAAGGATTGTACAAAAATGATTTACTGTGGCTACAATTTAGACCCAGTAGATTGCATTGAACTGTTACTTGGTATAATAATAGTGTTGACCATGAAGTCATCATGTAGTTGTGAGATGACACTGTGACAGAGGCCATGGACAGCATCATTTAGTTGTATGGGTTAATGACCACTCTGACAAGCAATAGAGAATGAATACCATGGACAGAAATGAACTGTGCAAATTGGGCAAAGCAATGAAATCATAAAGATAGCCCACACTGAACAAATTCTGATCAACATTGTTGTCTGGAAAACAGAAGGGAACAGTGTTTTGAGATGACAAACATAATCATGATAAAATAGCTGTCATAGGGAATGACCATCAAAAGTGACTGTAACATGCCTCCCAAATAGTAGGGCACAAAATCTGAGTGTTGGAAGGAGAAGTGGCCTCAGAATGTGTTGCTACTGCATGACAATGCAAGGTCATACATCAACCCACAGATTACAGTTGAGCTGCAGTCACTGGGGTTCACTGTGCTTTCATACCTGTCCAATTAATATTCTTCCAACCTAGCACCCAGTGAATGTGCCGTTTTCTATGAGATGAAGAATCCTTGAATGGTCACCAATTTCTGGACAGTGAAATCTTGTTAGTTAGTTAGTTCTAGTTTTTTGGCACAAGAGCCATACAGGCTATGCTGCACTATGACAAATGGTAAAATAAACCAAGCTAAATATATATATCACAAAACGTCAATACAACACAAAAACACAAACAAGTGCAAACAAACAGAACAACACAAATATAAATATATAATAAATAAATAAATAAATAAATAAATAAATAAATTAGTTAACTTAAATCTCTCTATTAATATTTATAACTTTCAAAAAGTTCATTATCTTATCAAGATTTGGCCTCTGGCCCAAAATCTCTTTCAGATTTGCATTTCCGAAATACTGTCTGCAACTCTGGTCAAAAGCAACACAGTTGCAAAGTATGTGTTTAACACTTAAAGTACAGTTGCAATACTGGCATACTGGCTGGTCATCACCCTTCAAAAGGTATTGATGAGTAAGCCGAGTATGTCCAATCCTCAGACGAGTAAGAATGACTTCAGATCTCCTATCATACTGTTTGTTGTGTGTCCAATTTTCTATTATAGGTTTGATCTCGTAAAGTTTATTGTGGACTTGTTCGTTCCACACATTTTGCCATCTCTCTGCTAGTCGTTTTTTAACGACTAGCTTCAAGTCACCTCCTTCCATAAACATTGTATGCTGAGAAGGACTTGCTGACTTTGCAGCTGCGTCAGCTGCTTCATTCCCTTTTATACCTACATGGCCTGGGACCCAACAGAATTTTACAAAAATATTACTCGCAATAAGATGGCAAAACAGTTTGCAAATTTTAATCACTATAGAGTGAGAACTACATTCATGTGAGATCAAAGCCTGAAGTGCACTAACTGAGTCAGTGTAAATAACACAGCGACGATGACCTTTCCTAATTACATATTTTAAGGCTAGATAAATAGCCTGCAACTCTGCAGTAAAGATGGAAGAATTCAATGCAATTTGTTCTGCCACAATCTCATCCTGGCAGACGAAGGCTGAGCCAACGTAATCAACCGATTTCGATCCATCAGTATAAATAGGAATTAAATTCCTGTCGTGGTGTTGAATTTCTGCAAAGTGCTGCCTATAGATGTAGTCCGGGGTGGATTCTTTAGGAAACTGCTTTAAGCTAAAGTCAACATTAATCACAGGAGTTGACCAAGGTGATATATTATCGACCTCAGCCTGTGAAATGTTGCTTGTGTCCAAATCAATCGTGCTGCTTACATTCTCCATTCTAATGTCAAATGTAGGGACACAACTTGGGCGAGCTGTAAATAATCTTTTCAGCTGAGTATCTGATACTCTACAATAAACTGAAGGTTTAGCCAGAGATTTCTGTTTAATATAATAGAACAAAGACAACTGCTCTCTCCTGAGAGATAGTGGAGGCTCATAAGCATCTACGTACAAACTTTGGACAGGAGAAGTTCGAAACGCACCAGTGCACAAACGCAATGCTTGATGGTGGATTGGATCCAGCATCCGAAGAGTAGATTCTCGCGCAGAGCCATACACGATACATCCATAATCAAGCTTAGAGCGAACAAGGGCTCTATATATTCTAAGCATTGAACATTTGTCTGCTCCCCAGAATGAGCAGCATAATACCTTTAAAAGGTTCAGAGATTTTAAACATCTACTCTTCAAATTGCGCAAGTGTGGCAAGAACGTCAATTTATGGTCGAACACGACACCCAAAAATTTTGCTTCGTTGACCATTGGAATTTTAACCCCATTTAGGTTAATTTCAGGGTCCAGGTGCAAACCACGCCTTCGGCAAAAGTGGATGCACGAGGTCTTCTCTGCATTAAAAGTAAAACCATTGATCTTGGACCAATTGTCTATCCGATTTAGAGAGGTTTGTCGTTGTCTCTCAATAAAACTCATGTTAGTAGACTGACAGGAGATCTGAAAGTCATCCACATACAAGGAGTGTTTCACACTGGAAGGAAGACACTTAGCTATGCTATTAATTTTGATTAGGAACAGAGTCACACTCAAAATACAACCTTGAGGAACACCTTCTTCTTGTGTGTAAAGCCTAGATAAAGTGTTGCCAATCCTAACTTGGAATCTTCGATTCTGCAAGAAGTTTTTTATAAAAATTGGCAAATTACCCGGCAATCCGAATTTGTGCAGATCACGGAGTATCCCGTATTGCCAACAGCGATCATAGGCCTTCTCTATATCGAAAAACACAGACACTAAGTGCTGTCGTCTAATAAACGCTTCGCGTATAGATGTTTCAAGGTTTACTAAATTGTCTGTGGTACTTCTGTTCCTACGGAATCCACTCTGATGTGGTGAAAAGTAGTTCTTTTCCTCTAGAAGAAACATCAGGCGTCTGTTTACCATTCTCTCAAAAAGTTTGCAGAGACAACTCGTCAAAGAGATTGATCTGTAATTAGAGGGATTTGTGAAAGTTCGAACCCACCGGAATTAAGCCGGTAATGATACATCCTTTTCCGCGCGTGTAGAAGGAAAAGGGATATGAGTCGAAGGAAAAGAAAATATGAATCAGGAGGAACAAGAGTCGAAAAACGCGGGTTGGTGAAACTGGACCTTGTGACCGAGAGAATAAAAAGGCGACGACAGAGAAAAGGGGGGTCGGTTACGTTTGTCTTTTAACTGTGCGTGTGCGGACAAAATCGAGGGGAACCGCCTAAAATCAACGGAATATTGTCGACTACGAGGACCGACCCGGTTCACGAGGTATGACCCGAATTTATGTAAACTCTCCCTCCGCGAATCCAGAAAGAGGCGACCGTCGCGCGCCCCTTTTGTAATCATCCTGCTAGCTTAAATAAAGTCTTGTTCTTGTTATTATCCGTTGGTAAAGTCTTTTATTCGAATGTCGTCACCGCCGCTCTACCGTCAAACCCATTCACTTCCTCCACTCGCATAAAAACGCGTAACGCATAACTCATCCAAACCGCCATCTTGACATGGGCAGGTCTCACGGACCTGTTAGCCGACAAAAAGGAGGAACGAGACACCGGCCGCCTCCCGGCACCCACAGATTCTTACAGTCTTTTCCTGGCTTGGGAATGGGAATAATGATTGATAGCCTCCAAGAGTCAGGGAAAATATGTTCTGTCCATATTCTGTTAAACAGATTCAGAAGATTACCAAAGGAATTGTTTGACAGATTTTTAATCATGCTATAGTGAATTTTATCCGGGCCTACAGCAGTATTCCCTGAGCGAGAGATCGCTGTTTGTAATTCGATTCTGGTGAATGGCACATTGTATTCCTCATTAGATGAAGAATGGAAATTTAAATTTTGTTTTTCTGTTTGGGCTTTATAAGCTTGAAAGTTCTTTGTATACATTATATTGCTGGATGAAGAAGAAAACGTTTCACCCATCAAATCAGCAATACCCTGTATGTCGCTGATTATTGTGCCATTATTTTCCAGCATGGACAGAGAGTGACAAGCATATTTCCCATTAATTTTATGGATTTTATCCCAGACTGCTTTTGAGTTGGTGGAAGATGTTATGCTAGATACATACTTCCTCCAAGAATCCCTTTGGCTTTGCCTTCTTATTTTTCTGGCATTTGCCTTTGCTTTTTTAAAAGCAACCAAAT
Source organism: Centruroides vittatus (assembly GCF_030686945.1). Lineage (NCBI taxonomy): Eukaryota > Metazoa > Arthropoda > Arachnida > Scorpiones > Buthidae > Centruroides > Centruroides vittatus. The sequence continues at coordinate 2,307,639 of NW_027122214.1, forward strand.
TGTTAGCAGTGGGGTATCTTCTAAAATCCCCCATGCTTTCTTTTGTTTTTTAAATGCTGCCTCACAATTCTGATCCCACCATGGTTTCGGATGTTTTGGATATCTGGTTGATGTTATCCCCATTGTTTTTTCGGCTGCCTCAATAATACTGGAAGTGACAAATTCAACTGCGTCATTGATATCAGCAGCATTGACCATTTCCTCAGTGATGTTAGCCAAAGAGGAAAATGCAGGCCAATCTGCCGTTTCAAATTTCCAGCGTGGTGGACGGGCTGTTTCACAGCTTTCTCTGCCTCGATATTTTAAAAATATTGGGAAGTGGTCACTAGAGAGTGGATTAGATCCAACCTCCCATGTAAACGCTGAAAACAGATTCGGGGTTGCTAATGATAGGTCAATGGCAGTGAATGTTCTTGTTGGGGCGTGGAAGTATGTCACTTCTCCAGTATTAAATAAATACAGTTGGTGATTGCCTATAAATCTCTCAATGGCCCTGCCTCGACGGTTTATGTCGGGACTGCCCCACATTGGATTGTGGCCATTGAAATCACCAAGTAAAAGGAATGGAGTCGGCAGTTGTTCAACCAAGGCATCCAATTCATCTTCATCGACTCTGACATCTGGTGGCAAGTATATGGAACAAACTGTGACAGTTACTCCAATAGAAATTCTGACTGCCACAGCTTGCAGCTCTGTTGTTATTTGTACCGGTAAGGACGGGATGCAGTTTGAAACCAGTATAGCCACACCTCCACTGGCGCGGTTGTGGCTATCATCATCCTTGCGGTAGAGTCCAAATCCTTTTAAAGATATTTTTTCTCCAGGTTTTAAATGTGTTTCCTGGAGTGCCACGCAGAGAGATGTGGTAGATAATGTCAGGTGTTTAACGTCAGAGAAGTTGTTGCGGAAACCACGACAGTTCCACTGAATTATTTTATAATCCATTATGTGTTTGAGGCAGCATTCTTTGCAAAAGTGTCCCTCTTCAATTTAACTGATGATTTTCCTTTTAGAGGCGATGTTGTTTGGGTCACCTCCAGTTTATTCTCTTCGTCAGAGATATCAGAGAACTCACTCATCGACTGAGCCTCCGATTTTTTGGATTTGGAGAGTGCTGCTTTCACTCTCTGTTTGTTTAGTGGGTTCTTACTCGCTTTTTTGGAACCCACATTCCTAGTTGTTATCCCAGTTTTTGGTAGAGGTGTTTTTGCTTTTGTACTCTCCTGTTCTGGTGTTTTCATAGATGGGAGTATTAAACATTTCGCATGGCGTGTAAGAGATTCACTTGGGAAGACAGAAATCTCTGTTTGAACCCCACATGTGTTAGTAGATTTCAACACGGCAGCAAATGTCTTTTGTTGCATAGGTGCACTTAGACTGACCATGCGACGAGCCTCTGGATATGAGATGTTTTTCACAGTTTTTACCCGTTGGATCTCTTTTTCTCTTTGCCATGCAAGGCACTTTCGTGAGTAGGAAGGATGGGCATCTTTGCAGTTCACACAGTGTGGCGTACTTTTACATTCAGTACTGTTGTGACCTTCAGTTCCACACTGTGCGCACAAGTTTTTGCCTCGACAAGAGGTCTGGGAATGTCCAAATCGCTGGCATTTAAAGCAATGCAGCGGATTTGGAATATATGGACGAACTGCGCAGCGCAGATATCCTGCTGTAACGAAAGATGGCAATGTCGGGTTGTTGAATGTGATAATTAAATGTTTAGTGGGTATCAACTTGCCGTCTCGACAGATCGAAATGCGTCGGACAGAAGTGACACCTTGGTCCGAGAGGCCGATCTGAATGTCTGATTCGTCTTCAGACATCAAGTCAAACTCAGATATCACACCACGTGATGAGTTCAAACTTCCGTGTGGTGTGACCGATATTCCCATGTCTCCAAGAGTTGTAATTGACAAAAGCTTTGTTGTTTGTTGAGGAGAGGCTGTTTCTACAAGTAAGTCCCCTGACCTCAATTTTTGAATTTTTTTCAAATGCCCAATGGTTGATTCAAACAGCTTTTGAATCAAAAAGGGGGAACACTTAGCAAGGGGTTTTTCTCCAGTTGCATGTACTATTAAGTAAGCAGGTTGGCTGGAGGTCTTTACTTTGGTCGCTTGAATTGAGTTTTTGCAATCCATATTTAAGAATGTATATTCAGCTCCTAGTGACCCCACCCACCATGGGGCCCAACAGGGGGATGCCGTCACATGGGAGACTCCCACAGACCGTCGCACCAGGGTTTCCCAGGAGCTATACCCTCACAATGCAGTCGAGAAGACCTTGTCTAACGTGTAGTCGAGCACACCTTGTCTGACGTGTCTGCCCGGTCTGCATCGATCGGTTGACTCCAAGCCGAGGTCAAATATGACTCAACGACCAGCCGATTGACTCAAACGGAGCCTGATTTGAGCCTCCCGTTTATCCGAAGCAGGGGCCAAAGCAGTGTGTTGGGGACGGTATGTTGCTCCTCAACTACCAGGATCCCCCTTTCTGGCATACGGGCCACCACGCACGGCAAACACGTGGGTGGGCATTCAGATCCCAGGGATGGTAAAGAAGAGATACTAAACCATCTCTGGGAGGTCCCCTCACCACGGACAGGAACCCACATCGAGGGGCAGTGATATCTTACATCAGGCTATCAGGGAGGGGTACAAGATACTTGCAATAGTTTCATGAGAAAACTCAGAAACTGCCAGAAATATAGCACTGGTGCATCAATCTCCACAGGAGAATATATGGAATGAAATGAAGAATAACCTGAGAGCCACAACCAACAAGGATCATATACTTCAGGTTAGTCTAAATCATTTGTAAATAATCCCCCATATATGAATTATATTACTTTATTATTATTTATGCATTACAAGTAAACCTGTCTAAAAAGAAGCTGAATAAAACGGAAACCTGTCCAATATAAAAAATGAAAGAAATTTTTGGTACAAAGAATGTAACTTAACCTGGATAAAGTGGAAAATTAAGATTCCATTCATAAACAAATAAGTGAAATCACCTCTAGGTATAATAATCACTGCAGAACATGACAAATTATATTCCAAGAATGATATCAAACCTTGTCAGACACAAAGATCATGTGACAAGGAGACACATAGACACACACTTGTTGTTAATATTAGTCTTTGTTGGAATTAACCAGGGGTTTTTTAAGGCTAGGTTTTCAAATATTTATTAAATAGGGCAGAATTGAGAACTCTACTACAGTGGCGTGCCGTCATTGGAAGCGATGGAAGCGACGATTCCACCTTCCAATGACCTTTCCTTGTATTTTATAAAATATAAATTTTCATATTTTAACGTACTTTGCATTAATTAAAATTAATATTTTATTATAACTGCATTATGTATCTTTTACAAATTTCTATACTACATTTGAAAAAAAACGATAAGATTGCTATTGTATATTCGAATAATTCGGTAGCGGAAGGAGTGTCGAAACCGGGTCAGTTTCCAATCAGCCAGATTATATAGGCATTGTCACATGCGGTTTACAGAGCACCAACCTCACCCGGTTTAGCTGGTAGAAGCGACACACGCATAAAGAGTCCTACTTTATATCCCGGAGCGGTTGTGGGCTGTTAGCCACCTGCCTGTCAACTTCCAAGCAGCCAGATTATAGGCATTGGCGCATGTGCTTTACAGAGCACCAACGTCATGGTTTAGATGGTAGAAGCAACACACGCGTAAAGAGTCCGACTTTATATCCCGGAGCGGTTGTGGGCTGTTAGCCGCCTGCTAGATATTTGGCCACCCTCGCCCAATTATGTGAATCATGAGCAGACTAGATCAACGGCGGACAACCCCCGGCCCACGGGCCAGCTAAGGCTGGCGAAAAGTTTCTATCCGTAACGATGGTGGACTGCACGCCGATCTCTTTCATAAGCAAGAAATGAGAAAATTCACATCCAGGCGTTAAGTGTTAACGAATATCGCTATAATCACTAGCGCTTTTGACGAAACTATTTTCGTCTTCCTCAGGTGGATAAAAACGGATAAAATCCTCTTTCTAATCAAAAAATTTTCGAAATGCAAAAACCGCTTTAGAACTTTGGAACACACTCATCGATGGAACAGAGCGAGAAGAAATTTAAATGTGCGCGCGTGGTGACGTAGCGCATGCGCTATAAATTACTGAAATGTGGAGCTAGAGGTGTTGTTTTAATCTGTTATATAAGTTAACCCACATAACAGGCAAATCAAGCGTGGGCGTGTTGCACGGATTTAGTGCAGCGGTAAGAAAGGCCTCCCAAATAAACACGACGCTCCTGTTATTACAATGCCTGAGCATCATCACCTGGTCCCATAGCGGGTGTATGGGTGCTGTAACACCATTCTTGCTAGTTCGGACTAGCAATTCTAGTACAGTGATAAAAAATTAACTGTTACTTTGGTTGCATCATTTACAACCAAATTTAATGAATGAGACGTACAATGGTACAAAAAAAGCTCTAGAATTTATTTTCCTTAAATTTACGATTTATGTATCGGTTGTCATAAAAATTTCTTTCCACTTCTTTCCCAAGACTACAGATATTCGAGTACAAAGTAACCGGTTTCGACTTATTTCTATTTAAGAAGTAGTTAAATAATTAAGCAATTAGGGAATTAGAAACATAAATAAAACCCCGATGAAAGAGCCGAAATTTTACTTAAACAGAAGCTTAACCGAACCAATCTCTTGCCGAGTACAGTGGGGTCTGATCTTTTCGTAATATTAGATGTAATAAAAACAGAAATTTCTCCAGTTCAATGAGAGTGACCGAAAAGTTGTAAATTTTGGAAATTTCCGTGAACACTCAATCCTAAAACGAATTAGTTAGAAAACGAACGACGGACAATTTGTTAAGTTTAACGTATTTAGATTTTTACAGCTATGGTGAGAAACGTTTAAAATCTACAACAACCCCGTTGCGTCCTTTGATATATACTAGTGACGCGACAAAAGAGGCATTTGACATTGACCGGTATCGGCACCCTCGGGATTTGGCACGCACACACCTACCTGGACCGTCTCTGATTCCATTCATTAGCCACTCGTAGGGAGCTACAGTATTTCACTAAGTGGATTGTTTTAAGATTTAAAAAGTAAAGAATATTTTGTTACTTTTATGTACGTTTCTTCACAAAGTTATATTTAATTATAAGTTTCATTAAAAGTATATTCGTACAATTGAAGAATTTTTTGTACTAGGTATGTATATTCGTCACACATTTTGTTTTACCAAGTAAGTTTTTCTGATAATTTTAATTTTAGCCCTTATATCGTGGCTAGTGATTCAAAAATTTATTTAAAAAAAGTTTTGGCTCAAGACCATATAATGAAAAAGAAAACATTATTAAAAGAGAAAGACCAATGCCTAAATTAAATATAAATACGTCAACAAAAAATTTCGACATTTTGACGATAAAATTTATGACGAATGACGATTCTTTCGTAAAATTGAAGCAATTTGGAAATCAAAGAGGAATAGAATTTAACATTGGTAGACAATATAAAATAAATATTGAAAATTATAACGAGATAATTACGATTAATAGATATATCTAAATTAATAGACATTATATGTTTTTTCTCAAAGCGAGAATTGGCATTTAGAGGGCATGGGGAATTTATTGAATCTAATAACGGAGGTAATTATATTGAACTTTCTTATTTATTAAGTACGTCGGATAATCTATTAAAAATACATTTAAAGAAGTATGCGGTTTTTACTGGTTTATCGAACAAACGACTACGAATGAGCCCTGATGCGCAATTAATTGATTGCCGCTGAAAGTCGGCTTCTTACAGAAACACAGCTTCCCTATCATCAAATGTCACGGCACGCCACTGCTCTATTACCATCTTTAGTTGGAATAACTATGGATTAATTTGGATTAAGTCTAGTAATAAATGTTTTACATAAATTAAAACGATTTTAATGAAAAAATGAATGCAACTGTGTGATATTTTCCAGTAATAGTTTCAATAAAAATAAAAAACATACCTGAAGATGGCATTTTGTAAATAGTGACAGTACTTAGTACTTGAAGAACGTACAACACTGAAAGTACTTGTTCTTTAATTAAATACTTTGGAAGTAAACAACTTTAATGCTGATAGAATAAGAATAAAACAAACTGTAAGTTTTGGCATCAAAGCACATATTTATAAAAACCATTATATACTGTAGTATAAACATTCATGCTATTTTAAAAACATTTTTTATTTATTATAAAAATTGATTTGAAAGACGATAATGATACTTTTTATGATTTCATTTATTCTAAAAACATATTTAAACATTTATTTAAAATTAAGTATAAAATTTAAAAGAACTAAATGGAGAAATTTTCACACAGAGAATCTCAAAATATGATACATTTTTCAATATTCATCTAATGCAGAAAATCAATTGAGGAGCTTATTTCTAAATGGACATAAGCACCCAATTCATATTTGAACTAATGCCATAATATTACTCATTACAAACTATTGTTTGTATGTCAAATTAGCCCATACACAATAGGGAAAACAGCCTCTAATTCATGTTTGTTTACAAACAGAAGTATATTCTTTCTACTATAGTCCTTTTTTTCCATAAGCACTATATCCAAATGGAAATAAGTTCCTCAATTGAATTTAATACCAAGCAAATTTGAATTTTCATAGTAAATTATAAAACTTTATAAGCTTTCAAAACATACTTTATAAGCATTGGAAAAAAATGGAAAAAAGTTTTGCTTAATTACTGTTAAAATTCGAAATTAATTTGGATTAAAAACTATATTGTCAGATGTTTTCAGACAAGACCACATGTTTCCATTATTTAACAGTTAATGAAACTGTCGACAACTGCTAGCTTAAATTCTCTGCTATTATAGTTCTGGGCTGTTTTCCAAATGTTAGCAATTTATATCATGTTAAATGAGTTTCTCATCTTTGATGTCTAGTAAAATAATTCAACAAAATTTGATTATTGACTTTCTATCAATTTTAATTATGTGCTAAATTAATAGAAAACTTTTATAATTTTTTGTTTTATTCAAGAAAATTTTTATGTAATACTATATGAAAACATTATTCATGGTTACTGACCTTTTGAAATTGATCTATTAAAAATGTCAATAATGTATTATTTGTATAATATTGATTTTTTTTTATTATTATTATATACTCAGCAATGCAAATTGTCCATCATATATACGTAACAAGCACAAAATGTAAACTATGAATCAGTATAATTTACTAGTTCATGAAGAAATACATCTGTTATTAAACAACAAATTACCACTTTTGACAGAAATGCTAGAATACATTCAAATTTGTAACTGAAATTTAATTAAAAAACAAAAAACAGAAAGTAAGCCTTATTATAGACTGATAATATAGTTTTTTTAATGCCAAACAAATAGATTATTTATTTGAAATTGAAACTATTTAACTTTTAAAAATACAATTCTTTATCTATTTGTGGCTAAAATTAAATTTTAGAACAGCTGAAAGAAAATTTTAAATTGGTATTTGTTAAAATAATGATGATATACTTAAAAATAAATACTTATTAAAAAAACTCTGTTTATTATAATAGAATGATACTCATTTTATTTTATTATTTACCTTTTATTTTATTTTCACTATATCATAATGAATCTAAAACAATTTAAAACAATTATTATTTAATCTAATATAATCCTAATCTATTTTAAATATCATCCAGGATATATAGATTTTATCAGCATTCTGTATAATGTATCTAAATTTCATAATACTTAATAAAATTATTAATATATTTTAGGAATTTGTTTATGAAATAAATAAAAACTAAAGAATTATATCAATGTTCTATTGGGCTTTTTGGATGGATGGAGTTCAAATATATATAAAATCATGCAATTTTGGTTTCAAGGATTTTATAAACATACTTATCCTTTCTCTTAAAAAATCATTTAATTAGAATTTTATCTTTGTTTTAATTTAAGAATTGTGTGATGTTTTTGTTTAACTATAATCTCAAAAAATATAAAAATTTATAATTTCTGATGATACAATAATGTAAACATGAAAATTTATATAATTAAATGATACTTAATTTCATTTTTAAAGCATTCCACAATTTTTTTTCAATTTGAATATTAGATTAAAAATTAGCTATATCATGTTTATTAAAATACTAACTCATGACTCCATTCTTAATACTACTGAAAAATATTTATGGTAGTTTCTTACTTTAATATTCTTAGATCTAACACTTTTTTTTTACTTCTCCCTATCCTTTTCAATTTAGATCAGGCCTGGCCAACCCAAATTGTTTTGCAGGCCACTTTGATCATGTGTAACATTATGGTGGCCCACAATTTAGGCAAACATGCTTTTAAAAAAGTAAAATAAATACAAAATGAATAAGATTTTATTGTTATACCAAGAGTTCATACTTGCACTTGTGCATTATAACAATGACACATGCAAATTTTCATTTATTTAATTGTTTTGGTATACACATAACAGGAAACAAAAGTTTTAATAGATATATAATATCGCTTAGTGGGCCACAGGTTGGCCAGGCCTGATTTAGATTGTCTTCTGACCTTGCTTGCCTTCAATCTCTTCCTAGATGTTCTATGTTATCCAGTTATTCTGGTTCCTCTACTTCTTAGAATTTTGTTTCGTATTTTTCTGCTGGTGTCCTTTAGACTCTGAAACATTTTTCAATCAACAGGAGTCAGTTTCTTTGATTGAAGGGCTTGAGTTTCTTCTAGTATCGAGAAACAGAGTTCACATTTTCTCTTTTTCATTTCCCGATAATTGTTCGTGACAACGTTTTCTTCTTCGGAGCAAAAGGAGAATAATGAAATTCAATGTTTCCAATGAATCATTGGAAACATCAATGAGAATCATTTCTTTGATTATCATTGGAAACATCTAATTCTGTTATTCTCCTTTTGCTCTGAAGAAGAAAAACATAGTCTTAGATCTGATCTGACTTACTAAAAAAATTCTAATTTCAAAACAAAATTTTATTTATTATATCCCAAATGAATCATTTCTATGCTCACTACAATCTATTTCAAAAATTGATGACTACCAATAAACTATAAATATAACTGAAGAGCTTGGTGACCTCTGACATTTTCTGTGGCAAACTGTGAGAATGGGATGAAGAAATAAGAAGAAAGAAGTGAAAAATTTTATTATTGATTAACAACTGCATGGTGCATCGTGACATCAAGAATTTATGTTGCATTACACTGATGTTCATGCCTCCCAGTACAAGTTCAAAACTACAGGCTTTAGATCAAGGCTGTAGTTTTGAACTTGTATTGGGAGAACTTAAAGAGCAGCAATCAGCAAATTCTCCTTTTGGAAATGGTAATTTCTATAGATAATAGAGAAAAATCATTTTCTATAAATCTTGATTCAATAAACTTTGTCCTTATGGTATGGCAAAATGTATCAATGCAAACAACAACAGATTGTTTTTGACACACCAGCTTTCTACAAACTAATGGAGAAGAGTTCAAATCAGAGACAACATTCCGATTAATGAACTTTTGAAAAGTAAACTTACAAATTAAGAAACAAAAGGTGTTCAAGATGTGCTCTGTCTGCAGTTACTGGGTGCATTTTAAAGAATATGTCAGGATTGATGTCAGTGTTATTAGTAAGAAACTTTCGACTGATTATATCATAGCTTCAATATCTTCCAAAACTAATGAAATTAATGATGATGATACACAGAGGGTATCGATGTTCCGATAATGCCATTTTTTGAACTTTTGCAAAACTATTGTTATTCAAGAGTTTTTACAAGCAATTATCTTTAAAAGCAACAATAATTATTCAAATTTTAAAAAAGTTATTTATATCAATTAGTTCTAACAAATACTAAAATATAAATCTATAAATGCAATATTAAATTAAAATTTTTAAACTCTTACCAGATGTTTTGTTAAAATCAGATTTTTATCATTCTGATTTCATATAATTTTTTATTTTTATTCAGGTAACAAAAATATAAATGAATTATCCACTAAACTTCCTTTTCTTAACAATCTCTAAAGTACTGTATATATCTCACCTGTGTGGCCATCTTCAGAGTATACAATTTTTAGCCACATTTAATTGAGGTGATCATCCAAGTCGAAATATGAAAAAACTGACATACAGAGCTGTAATTAGAATATGATACTGAATCCTGTTAAAAGTTTAATATAGATTTTAAAAGTAAACAAAAAAAAAATACATAAATAAAAAATTTACATTGTATCGTATCTTTTGTAATATACAGTAATTCAAACTTTCATACAGAGTAATGTATTAACACCAAATAATAGGAATATCATACAGACTACATGTATAGCGAATGCAAGCTGTTTGCAGTATGGTTCATAAAAGTACTGTACAGTGCAGTACTGAACAGAATTGTTTAGTATAGATATGATTCCATAGATAAATCAATAAGTTTAAAGGAATGGTAGTAAAGGTTTTATTTAAATATTGTATTTTAACAGGAAAATTCAGAAAAAATTATTAAATGGAAATTACTAGATATGCAGAAGTGTTCAAGTGTCGGAAAAAGTGTTGACAATCGTGATGCGAAACCAGTTTAAATATTTTTCTTTGTTGAGCATTTCAAGTGATGTATCAGCAATAGACTGATCACTGCTGATTTACAGTTATATTTTTACAAAACATCAGATTTTAAATAAAATATTGAACAAATATGCATTTGTCTTTCTTCTTATGAAATTCTGGAGATTATTTACACTGAACAAATTAAATTTAAGATTATTTTATTTAAAAATCATCTGTGAGAAGGAAACTTAGTAAGAGGTGACAATTGTTCCAAGGCTATAGTAGCAAAGCTCAATTCCATTTAAAATGTTTTAAATAATATGTTGAGTTGAAAAAGTTTTTAAAAAATTGCCAAGACAAATTTACTTTTACAAAAACATATATTGGATGGCGGATGAGTGCCTACAATAAAAGGTCAATGCTGTGGAATTGTTATTGTCTCAACAGCTTGTGAAGGGACTGAATGAAATTGACTCATCTTGTATGTATAGTCTCAAAAAATATAAATATTTTTTTTTTTTTTGTAAAAAAAAATGTTGAGTTTAGTAATGTTAGTTTTTCCTATTCTGTTGATTATGTAAATGGGGGATAAATATCCCTTTAAGACATTCCCATCTTGGTCACTTAACTGAAGTGGTCACCAAGATGGAGTTTAATTTATATTAAAATTATTATTTATGCAGTTTTACAGGGGAATTTCAAGAACAAGCACATAAGCAACAAGGCCATAAAGCAAAGCTTTTTATATTTGTATTTGTTTGGTTGCAATTTGAAAAAATTGTAGACATAAATTCCCACTGTTGTCCATCTGTCTTTTCTTAATCTTGAGAATGGAGTTAGATAGATTAACGTCAAAACCAGATACAGAAAGATTAGGGACAGGAGGCCTCGATTACTTATATATGAATGTCTGATGCAAACCAGAACTAACGTTATTTCAATTCAAAAAATTTTCTCCTGAAAGGAGTTAGCTCGACGACTGGTACGACTCAATTTCTAAAGGAAAAGTTGATGTACAGGGGCAAGAGTACTAATTTGAGATGGAAAGCACATATTTTAAATTAAATAAATTAAAAAATATGATAAAAAATTGCATCCCAGCACTATGACAATATCAAAATAAGTAATTGCTCATTGCACTTGTGTAGGCCTACATTTTTCTTAAGTATATTATGAATAGTTTATTTCATTAGTTAAAGATTTTTTAAATAAATTAAATAAATAATTATATATATAATTCAATAAACTATTCTGAACTATATTATTAATGTTTTTAATCAAATCTAATTTCTAAAATAATTTCTATCTTTCTCACAGACTTTGCTGAAATGTGTAATATTTAAGTACCATACATGTGTAAGAAACACTATTATCAAGTAATTAATAAAATACATTATAGCCATCTAATAAAATGTTAAGTGATATACGATAATACTTTTTATTTATTCATCTTCAATATTTGTTATATCTTTATTAGTAAATAAAAAGTTTATATTTAAAAATGTCGTGTCCACTATAGAATCAATATTATATAAAAACATTAGTCTAATCAATCAAAGTATACGACATAAATATCGTTTAACCCGATCTTTTAATATTAACACCAAACCACTGCCGAATATAATCAGGTGACTGTTTGGCATTAACCGTAATATATTTAATATATAAAATAAAGTATAAATATTTGAGCATACAAATAAAGCATTTACATAATCTCACTAACAAATGTTCAGTTCATAAACAAATTTTTCAAAATAAATTATCTGCATATTGAAGATTAAATGTTAATAGTTAATAAAAAGTTATTATTTATATTTAATCATATTAAAAATTATTAATTTAAAAGTTCAATTTAACCATTTATCAAGAAGAAGAATTTTAAAAAGTATGCAGTGTATTTAACATAAATGATTAACATAAAAAAATATGCAAAAATACGAAGCAAATTTAATACACACGTATACATATTTTTAGGTCAGAATATATAAAAAATAACAACAAAAAATCATTACCTTTGTAAACTGGATAATTGTAATAAACTTTTATTGATCATTTAATTATTCTTATTGGTTTATTAAATTATCTGCTTTAGTATTTTAACTTTGATGCCAAGTAACTGCAATTGAACTATTCAAATGCAGTTAACAAAACTTACCAAATTAAGCAGTCGATGTTACACGAACGTACAGATACGTTATCTAATGCTGATACATTATTATGAAATTAAGGGAAACAAAACTTCACATATGAAACAATACTTTTCATTTTTCTATAGATATTCTATAACATTTCATAGCATAATTTAGACATTTCGCTTGTTGAAATCAATTAGGACATATTGAATTGCGTTGTTATATTTTTGCAGTGCGTTAATAAATAATATTTTAGACAGAATGACAATTTAATTGATTGAATTGTACTATTTGACATTCCGAAATGAAACATCTTAATTATAATTGAAAGTTAATTTAAAGCAATAAAACTTACGTCATCAAGGCGTTTAAGGCTATTGTTTGGACCTCTATTTCGGGAAGACGAAATGTCTTTCATTCTCAGATAACCAACACCAAAACACCTAAATCCGCCATCTTGCCGCGATGGCCGATGTTTTAATAAACACGTCTAGAACAACGTTGCCATCCCCTCAGTTTGTTTACGCTCTAGCAAACAAACAAATAATTTAATTTCTCTATCTATTCAATTGTCATTCGGTTTAAATTATTATTTTAAATGAAATTTTTAATAATATAAATTTAATTAATAAAATATAAAAGTTTCATCTAAAAACATAAATTTAGAGCAAAAACATAAATTCCTATTTTATGACCACTTTTGACTTTTTCGGCCTTATGGGTCTAAGAGGTTCTTTTTTTCAGGCCCTTCGTGGGTTCTGCCAGACCCACAATGGGTCTATCATTCGCATCCGCCATATCCGATTTTTACGTCACCCAAGTAAGCGGAGTTTATAAGGGCGCGTTTGGAAATTGTAACCCGGTGTTACCGGTAACACCGGTTACAATTTCCAAACGCGCCTTAACGTTGCAAAGTCGTTTCGTTTGTAGTTAGAATTAATAAGAGCTTGAAAAACAGTAACCGATAGCTTTTACTGGAAGAAAACAAACGAGGATAGAAGTTACTCTTAGTTCATTTTATTATATACATATTTATGTATTTAAAATGTAAACAAAGTCAGTTAGTTCATACTTTTTCCATTGATCAAATTCAGGAAATAAAACCTTATGACCTCTAGATATGCAAGAAAGTGTAAAAATTCGAGTTTCCGACTCGATAGAATTATTAATTATTTTAGCAATTTTCGATCGGTGACGTGACTAGTGTAGTACTATTATTGTTGGCTTGATGCGAAAGTTTCCGTAATTTTCTAGATCTGTTTACATGTAGGTTTATGTGGGGTAAGTATGTGTGGAGATATCAACTTTTTAAATATGCCAAGTTTGCCAACGCTTTCCCGTGACCAAATTCGAACATGTACAGGTACAGTACGCTTTACGATTATCAATTTGGTATAAAAGCAGCCTAATCTTATCACTGTACGGTGCAATCGTTTGGCAAGAATGTCGTCTCCTAGTCTACAATCTACAATTGGTTCAATAATATTAAAGTTAAGCAATACAAAGTCGGAGATGAGCCATACTCAGAAAAGCTTTCCACCCTATTAGACGACGAGCTGCGGTTCGATGGTTATATGCACTCGGCTACTGGAGGGCACTTATTAGAATTAAGAAAGTACCGTTCAGAAATGAAAAACCCGAGTCGTTAGATGTGGAAAATTAAATACCTATGTATCGGTACTTACTATGAACTTTTCACAGGGTAACACTTTTGATTCCACGCAGGCAAATGCCATATGCTACCTGTCTCAACATGTTCTCTGTTTGAATGTAAAAATTTGCCTAAATGGATATTTATAGATATATTTGAAGGTGTTAAGAAAATAACATATATTTGAAGAGTTGCATCTCAAATCGCTCGGTCCATCTCCAATCGAAAATGGGGTTAGCTATGTGAAGCTTTATTCAAACATTTCGAAACTGTATTATTATTTGCTACAGAGACTTCCCAAATTTGCAGTGCATTTTATAACGAGTTTAGTCCAATACATTGTGAATCTGAAAACGCTTTCAGTCCTGTGCACGAGTCTTACTCTATAGACTGAATGCAGCACAAACTTGGGAACCTTCTGTAGGCTTCCCAAGTTTGCGCTTTTTTTTTAACTCTTTCCGCCCCGTGGGCACTAAGAGGGCCTCTTATAGACGGCCCGTTATGGGTTTGGCCAGGCCCACAATGGGGCGACCGGGTGGTGAGAGACGGGGCCCAACATATCCGAACGGACCCCCCCCGAAAAATTCCTGGGGATTATTCGACCCGTTCGGATTCGATCTCGGGTCCCCCAGAGCGGTAGGCTGCCACCTTGACCGCTCGGCCATCCGGCCGTCAACCCCCAAGTTTGCGCTGTATTCAGTAGGCTTGAAAACAACTATAAGAAAAAGAATGCACTATTAAGTTATAAATCAAATTATCGAATGTTATCTATATACTAACTAAAATAATTGTGCCAAATGTTGAAATTTTATAATCATTGTCTGCGTCATCATCATTGGATTGACAGTCCATTATCTGTTCACATAAAAGTGAAACAATTAGCTAAATCCAAACATTATGGATCTGAAAATTCGAAGAATTAAGAATAAGTGAATGATTGTTATATAAAATGTTTGCTTTTTCTAACCAATATCTGATTTCTATAAGTAAACAATAATGGTTTACATACAAAGCACCATATGAGTTAAGCTTATATTTCGACTACACATCTAACAAATTTTAACTCGCTATTCCATTTGGTATACGGGTGTCCATTTAAATATGTCCAGGAACAAAAGAGATCTTTCTAGCATTGCAAGAGTGTAAGCAGGTGGTGCATGCTTGTTCCAACGCTAAAACAGAGGGAATCAATTTAAGACGATTTATTATAACATACAAAATATATCACTGTAAAAGACAACATTGCAGAAATTAATACAAAAAGTGAGCTTTATTTTGTGAGAATTGTTCGTGAGTATAAGGCATTGCCTCTGTACTCTATTATCTAATATAGTGGCGCACTCAAGATTTAATCTTGGGACCTAACAGACTGCATCGTGTTGTCGTATATTACGATATACGATGCTGATGTCTCTTTAGAGATATTAGCATCATGTGCCACAATGTGATTCGTCAAAATCGCTTTCGTAATTTGCATCTTGGTATGACGTTTGAAAAATTTGCATA
This sequence comes from Centruroides vittatus, assembly GCF_030686945.1. NCBI lineage: Eukaryota > Metazoa > Arthropoda > Arachnida > Scorpiones > Buthidae > Centruroides > Centruroides vittatus. The sequence goes on from NW_027122214.1 coordinate 2,323,501, forward strand.
TTTCAAATGAATTAATTTTTTTGCTCTTAGATAGATACTTAAATATTGGTTATTTTGGCGCTGCTCTAGAACAAACGTACACTACATGCATACACTCGTGTAATGCTAGAAAGATCTGTTTTGCTTCTGGACAGATTCTTTATTTATTTGTTTTGTTCATCTGGAGATTCCAGCCACTTTCTGGACAGATGTAAATGGATACCCTATATAACTGCAATGGCTCTTGATATCGGGTAGTCACCCCTCACCCAATGTAGTGAATTAATTCTCTTTGCTATTCTTTATGTGTGTAGTAAACTCTTGATTTAGAGAGTGATTTAGTTCGGTTCATTATATCGAGAGTCCATTGTATTGTACTGATATAAGTAGTATTGATTGCAATTCGAAACTTTTTCTCGCGTTAAAACCACATATTTGATTACTTATTTTTAACATAAACTAAATATTATGCAATAAAAAATGTTTATTATTCTAATTATTAAAATTAATACCAAATAATAAAAATTTTTACATTATTTTAAAATAAAATATAAGACGTAATACTGAAGGCCAGTCTAATTTTTTGCATATTTATGCCATTGGATTTCAGACATATGCCCAAATAATTCGATTTTCATTGTACTTTAGTTATAAGAGAAGTATGGCACATTATAATGCTTGAATTCCTTTAATTAAAGATATCCACAAGATCATAAAATTCCTGTATAATGCTCAATCTCCTAATAGAAGTAAAGTAATTATTAATTCAAGCAATAAAAAACCAATTGATCTTCATAGTTCATATAATCAAGAATGCAGATATCTTCTGGCATTATCTGCTAGGTAAGTCTTGAATAAAGACTTTTTCGCTCAAGGCATTTAGACACAAGTCTGACGAATATCAAAGGCACCGACACAAGCTGCTCTGCAGTTGATTTATATCTGAGTTTTGTATCTATAGGTTCGACGAAGATCGAGTTAATAATTTTGAACTTTCACAGTCATTTTATAGCTAAAATCGATATTTTATATTTTTTTATACTTCGATTTATATTTAAAAAATATATAGCTTTTAATTATGAATTATTGATTTAAATTTTACGTATTCGTTTTTTTATTTGTCGTTAGATGGAGCCACATTTTTAAAGCTTTCCCTTCATTGTGTCAAATTTTTTTTTAGATTTATTAATTTTTTTAACTTAATTTAGATTCATTCTCGTTAATCCGATTTTATTTTAATTAATTTATTTATTTACAACTTGATTAAAGACCATCTGAAAAGTTAACAAAATGACCAAATATTAAGTTTAAATTCAATAATTTGAGACTTTTTGAGATAGGAACCTGGCAAATTATATAACAATTTATCTTGTACATATATTTCATTAAAGTGATTAATAAAATGAAGTAATACATATTTGAACATTTTTTCTGATGCATTTAATTTGTTCTTTAATGGCTCTTATATTCAAACGCGGGCCTACTAAATGAAATTTTTATTCGAAATAAAAGTAAATCCTATTTGAATAATATAAAATAAATATTTGGTCGATTTTAATCTTTTACAATACGCAAAACAGGACCAGAAAAATAGAAATTCATCGCATTCCAATCTTAGTCTATATAGAATAATACTTTCTGAATCGATACGTCCCACTATTGTCTAAGTAAATAAATAAACTTCGTTCAGTTATATTAACCGTTACGAAGACAAATATGCCGGTTAAATGTCTTATATAAAATTTAAAATACAAAACATTTTAAACAAAGCTTTATAAAAAAAAAGTTTATTTACAGTTGTCCAGTAATTCTATTAGTGTTTAAGACAAAGGCACTTTTTGCTTATCCCTTTTGTAAATGGTGTAACACACATTTCAATATTAGAATTAAATAGGAACGACTTTGTTAAAAAAATATAAGGATGCTTTTCTCCTTTCGGGAAGTTTTGTACAAGTTTTTAATAGAAAGAGAACAGCGATCCAATTATATTAAAAAAATAATAATAAATTGTACTTTTCAGGGAAGCCACTTCGAGAGTTTTTTTTTAATATAAAAAATATTTTATGGAATGTTTTATGAAAAAACAACAACAAATAAATTCTCAGCAAGATCAAAAAATAGTAGTTTTGTACTCAAAACTCATTAGGAAATACATAAAATACTGTATGTACATTATAATACAGAGTGTTTCAAAAGCGTGAAAAGGACCCAAAGTAAATTACCATTTCCATACTCTAAGAGATTGTGTACCTCATTCTATGAGAGGATGAAGGTACGTTACGAAGTTTAATTATTTACAAAATAGAGACTTCCTCTATTATTATTATGATTATCTGCTAAGTTAGTTTGCACACGGTGCAGTATCGGTTATTTTACTTTTTAAAAAAATAAGGGACAAATAAAAGCGCTTTAAATTAAAATTATTACTACAAAAATATTAAAAAATATTACGGATGATCTGTACTGCCATCTATTACCTAAAATATAAACTAGGTATCTGTCTCCCCTAACAAGTAAAACTACTTTTGAAACACACTGCAACAAGGAATGGAAAGACACGTATGAAATTGAGCAGAGATTCAGGTTTCTTTGCACGCTTGAGAAGTTGCTAATCTTAAACACATGATGGGTGCAGAAGAATCTGTAAATTTGAAGTGACGTTTATCGTAAAATTTGAGAAGCGCCGGACTGTAAGGATGATTTTCCTTCAAATGAATATAATGCACTTCGGGTTCGCTTGTGGTGTGACCACATTCTTCACAAACATAAACTTTAGCTCTCCTTTCTTTGTAGGCATAGTTATGTTGAATTCCGTGAACTTTTAATTTATGAGATTCGAGAGAACATCGTTGTGTGAATGATTTCTCACACTGACTACATTTGTAGGGCCGAACACCTGCAACGATTTTTATATATTAATTAATTATTAATACATCAAATTTTTTTTAAATATATTATTTAATTAGTGCGCTTATTACCTGTGTGGGTTCGGGTGTGTCTTTTGAGATCGAAAGTATCGTTGAAACCTTTTCCACAAAACGTGCAAAGATAACGCTTCATGTTACTGTGACATTTACGATGACGATTTAACAGACGTTGCAGGCCAAAAGTTTTGCCACATATCTGGCAATTGAACCTAGAAATTTTTTAAAAACAATAAATTTTATTACCGTCCAATGTGCCTTTTTAATTTCAGAAAGGAAACATTCTAATTTCCGATAAATTTAATTTAGACCCAATAGTTGATTTAGAAAATATGATTTAAGTAAGATTTTTGTAAAGTTCATTATTCAATAGACTACTTTTATCTCCTTTAAGATTAAGTGTTAACGGAATAAATCTTAATCTCCGCTCTTATAAAGTTTACTTATTCTTGTTATTTTTCAGTATTTATTTCTTAAAAAAGCTTTTCATTAAGCAATAGTTCTGAAAATTTACGAAAATCTCCAGCATCCTGGATTGAAAGGAGACATCCTGATCTTTTCTCCATTTGACGTCTCACGGGATTGATGTAGAGCGATTATCGATTTATTGCAAGAGCGATTTGATTATTTTCGAAGAAGTAGATACTTTTATAGCATTAAAAAGCCAAATCGAATTAACTATCCAAACATTATCCTTTGTAGCTACAAATAGGCCCTATATTTACCTGTTGTCTTCAGATACTTTATTTATTTGTTTAGAATCGTCTAAAGTTTCGTCTCGCATATCATCAGATCTTAACATAGGATTTTTAATTCCGTGTCCTCCATTGACGAATTCCAAAGACACATTTGAAGGAAGCCCTAGCTATAATTTAATACAAAAGATAAGTCTTTTTTAATAAAAAAAATATATGATTTATATGGAAGATATTCATACCCTTTGTTGAAGTTCTGATATTCGAGACGATAAAGCTGGATGTAATCCTTTTGAAAATTCTTCAGAAGAATTTTGGGTATTATCGCTCTCGGGAGATGGTGGTTGTAATGGAACACTTTTTATCACAGGTACTGGAAGAGAAGAAAGACGAACAGGAAGAGATGTGATGGTAAGTCGCATTCTTTCAATCAGTTTTGGATCGTAGTTTGTAGTCGATACCCTTTCCGGACTGAGAGGCGGGGGAGAAATTGGAGGAGTGTGAGAAACGGGTCTGCTACGATCCACCACTTGCCAGCTGTCAGTTGAACATTGAGAATCATCTAAAAGGAATGAATTATTAAAAATTTACTAAAAAGAATTGTGTCAGATTTTTATATATTAAAATTAATATATAAAATGTGTAAAATGCTATTTATTTACGCTTATATTTAAACCACAGCGCCGAAAAATTCTAACCAACTTGTCACGAAATATATCCTCAAACTACGATACGGTATTAAATACAGATAAATTTTCCACATCAGTTGTTTACACTCTTTACAGAATGTTAAAAAAAAGTTAATTATTTGTATAATTTAATATCAAAATAATCATCCATTCTTTCCGATATATTTAAAAACCAAAGAAGAATTAATTGAATGAAACTCGTAAATTTATTTTTCATCTTCCAAAACTTGAATGAGCCAATAACCGATTCCTCTATAACAAATAATAAATTAAAGGAGCATATATCATATGGTGAAAAAGATGAGTTGTGATTATAGATCCTTTACCTCTTAAATGAATGCAGTAGTGCAAAGTAGACAATCAATAATGATATTTAAATAAACCAGATTTTAATTCAGTCGAACTGGTCATGATTGATCCAAAGTGATCAGAATGATAAGATTTTGTGAAAGTAGCACGTGGCACATCAACAACGACAACGCCCGGTTTATGAAAACTAGTACCGCCACCGGGTAGAAGAAGGGTCACCTTGAAAAGCGAAAGTGTCTAGTTTCTTTATAACGGACGGTTCCGTTCCATTGTTGCTCTAACAGTTACGCCATCGTCGTGAAAGACACCTTCCGGGTAGAAAGCCAAATATCGTAATTTCCATTTGCGTTATGCCTCACCTTTTAAAAATACACCTTCACTTTATTATTTTTTTTTTTTATACCGTAATAAGAAATGAATTGTACACTTTCGCTGAAGAACTCTGTAGGCAGCACGACTACGTAAAAAAGAAATCTCTTTAGATCGAGAAGAAATTTTTCGGAAAAGGAAAAAAAAAAATTTCCTCTAAAGCTACTCGGAAAATTACGTCACAAATTTTCGCAATTTCACAACTTCAAATTAATTCCTTCCTTTATGAGGAGAGGAAACACGTGTTAAATTAATAATTGTTTCATTCGCTCCGCCAGTTTGACCTATTTAGATTCGAATTCGTATTACGTTTATATTATTAAAAGATCAATTTTTAAACTTAAAGAGTTTGACGATTATCTTCATTTGAATAAACAGGAGAGAGATTTTACTATAAATTTTGCGATTATTACTTAAACTTGAATCAAAATGGAGTTAGTTGACGCACACCTGCATTCAAGGCCACTGCCAAGGACACATTTGGAAGCTCAGCTACGCCTTCGTCGTCATCAATAACGAGGAGTGATTATAGAAGTACGATTCTGTGAGTAAAAGTTACCCGGATTTTCCTTTCAGTTTTTTTTTTTTTAATGAAATAACGTTTGTTTTATTCAAACGAGTTTACGAATGTTACGGGTTTGTCAACTGTACACAACAATTCCACGAATATTCAATTTCCAAGAATATATATACGTTGTAAACGTCGGCATTGAGACAATCTAACGCATTATTCCAATGGCTAACTGTCGCGAGAACGGCATTTTGATTGTAGAACGAGTTTTCGTACTGATCCTCTACGTCCCACTAAAGTCCCAACATGTTAATTGGATTCAGATCTCTATCAGATATTTCACTTTTTATTCCCTTAGAATTCTCAAAGAATACTAAATAATGGCGTAGCCAAGTAAAAAACATTATAAAATTTCTATTGCTGTGTCTTCCACCATACTATTTCATTGTCTCGTACTTACCTGTAGAAGATTTATCGAAACTAATACGGAGTTTAAATGAATAATTTACGGGGGGGAAGGAATTTTCATTTTAAGAAACTTCAGGCTTAACTTATTAATTAAAATTTTTAAAAAAAAATTAGTAAAAATTATTCAGAAACGTACACGAATATCTATTAAATACTCACCGAATAGATCTATTTTATCAAGTTAAGGTCTGGTGTTTCACCTATGAAACACCAGACCTAACTAGATTCAACTACTAACACCATAATAGTTTATGGGCATTTTTTATCGTAACATAATTTGAGTTTTACGAAAAAAAAAATAACACGTATGACGATTGTTTTGGTCCAACTTCTTAAAATGCATTTCACGAACTCACGCATAAAATTAACGTGACACCGATGGCCCTGAACTCAATTCACGTGATTTCGAAGGAGGTCAGGGACGGAACATCCTCCTCCAAAAAAAAAGAAGGAAAAAATGTAATAGATTACGTTATCAATCTGGCTGTTATTTTAGTGAAATCGTCTGACTAAGGTTGTGGGTAAGTCGGAGTCATTTTGGGTTTCAAGGGTTAGTTGTTCTCGGAAGAGACTTTCCGAAATGGGTTTCGGTTAAAAAAACATCAAGAAAGAATGACTGCATTCGTCTCCGACCTTAAAAATACCATTATAAATTACATTTTAGGATTAGTTTCGGTTAATGTGAAAATGGATATTCTCAGAACTTTGGATTTAATCCAAGACTACGTATTGTTTACCGTAGATTTGGTTTTAATCGAACAGGATATCGATCGTTCTTCGTTAAATTTTTAAAAGTTACGATAATACGTATACATATATATAATTTATATTAAGGAAATTACCGTGTTATCGTGGTGTAATTTATCTTTGTATACATATAACAACGCTAAAAATCTCTGCGTACCGATATGCAAATCGAGCTGTTTGGCGTTAGTTAACGTTTTATCTTCTCCACGTGTGCACGATTATTCGTTTTACGTAGTGTTATATAAGATTACTTAATGACTACTTACGGGAGTTTTACGGATTATAAACGATTAAAATTCGAACGGTTTTTAGAAGCGAAAACGAGAAGAACGTTTTAAACGCAGAGAAATCAACAGAACGATTCTGGGCACATTATCCGTAACTTAACGAAAATGTCAAACGTAAAATTAAAAAACATACCTGGTAGACTATCCGTTTTAGTGACGGCGACTATCATTTGTTCCGGGCTGGGGGGCGGTGTGACCGTGCCCCCTGGCCCCCAACGACAATGGGTACGATTTTTTGCGCACGAGAAAGGCTTTCGGCATGGTCGGTGTTTTTGGACCCGACTGGACCCTGGAGAGGCGGAGGAGCGGGACGAAAAAGGGAAAGTGCCGAACATGCGCAGAAAACGTCAAGGTCTCGTCTACCTGTCGGCCAAGGTTGGAGGCGTCGAGACGGTCAATGACAGCGATTGTGCTCACCGGAACAGAAACACCCCCTGAAGGAGGCCTTGCAAACCATCTAACCTGCTCCAATGGCAATTTTATCCATATTATCTTCTAGGTCGACTTTCGTCTATAAATAAAATAGTCCTAAAATAAAAGAAACTCAATCAATACCGACGTCACGTGAGGTGATAGTTTCCCCTTTTTCCTCATCGTATTTATGTATATGTAAACTATAGAGATAACGCGAGTTACGAAGCGAAAGTACGGGTCGAGCCACGCTAGGTTATTTTGTCGTTTTTTTTTTAGCCCGGGGAAATATTACAACTTCCAGTTAGAAATTGTTTCGTTTATTCCGGTTAATTATTAAAAATTCGTGACAAATTTGACGCCGATACGAATTATTTACGACTTCTTAACTAAGTCGAAACTGTACGGTTTTTTTATGGTGCGTACAGTTTACAAATAACCGGTTCGAATGTAATAACATAGACATCAGTAAAACGAATCAAAGATCATAGTGTAAAAAGCAGTCTGCTCGCTTGTGTAATAGTCTCTGATACAGTATTTAGTTCTCGGGTACAGGGCTCACTCCTTTGTAGTTCCCATTACATAACATGACAGTTATGAACGAGAAAGTGTTGATGGAAACAAACGAGTCGGAGGCAGGAACGGTTCTGAATGGGATTGAACCAGTTGGCCTGTCAATGTAATAATATTTGTTGCAGGACGATAAATCTTTACACTTTAAGTTACGTCATAAAAGCTACTATTGAAGTTCTGTCGCTTGATGAAAACATTGTCCTTTAATAGTTGACGATTCTTAAACAACAAAGGGACCTTAGGGTTGATAAATGATGGAGGACTGCTGAAAGCCAAAGCTTCTGGTTTATTTTTCAGTTATTTAAACGACGAGATAGACCAAAGAACCCATTGAGTCTCTTAGAAAAGGGATTAATTAATTAGTTATAAATATTAGAAAAAAAATTAATAATTTATAAATAGGTTGGGAGCGAGGAAAATTGTTTAATTTTATTATAAATCATTTTATAATTTTTTTAAAAAATAAAACACGACACAATTAATTCCAAAATTTATGTAACGCTTTCTCACAAGGTCAGGAATACTTTCCTTAAGGTAAATAAAGAAAAGTATAAATTTTACAGGTATTATGTAAACGAGTAAAATAATATATAATTAAATTTATTTATTTTAAAAAATTCCCATTAAGACTTTATTCTGATGTTTGTTTAATCTCCATACTTTTATCGAAATCTAACGACGAGAACGGCATTTATTTGATTTATTTTTAAATAATCGCGCTTTATATGGAGATAAGTTAGCCCAATTAATATTTTATAATGCTTCAAGAACAAAAAGAAATCATTAAAACAGCAATTACCATTTTTAATCGGTTACATCGAACGTTATTAAAGAGTTTTCGTTGTGTTAATTTCGCTTATTACCCTTTTTTGTACTCGATATTATAGAGAAAAAAAAGCGAATACTTCATATTAAATGTAAAAATATCTGCGAAACAAGTTTTGGCAATTGATTTCCGAATTAGCCAGGTTCCCCATTGAACAAGTTGGAGAAAAAGCGGAAAAACGAAGTAAGGCAATATGGCAGCAGGTGTTACAAAAACCTGCATCTCTGCAATATCAAACCGGTAGTCACTCGGCTGGGTCATCGGCTCTTCTCTCTAGGTCATTGCCGTCTTCTTCCTGGGAAACTGTATTCCTCCGTGACGACTTTCAAGATCTATCTGTGCCCGAATGGATGCACATGTCTTACTTTTGTTTGTTTTTCTCCACTTCTGCGCTTCCCACCGGATATATATTAGTCGAAATATTTATCTGTCAAATCAATAGTTATATTCGAATAAATTTTTAAATATGTATATGTAAAATTTGGTAATGTTTGCGATCGAACGATAGCAACCATGTTTATAAACGATGTGTTGAATAGAAAAAATTCGTAGGTCAAACAGTACGTACTGTACGTCACTCGTTTGTAAATCTCTCATTGAGATAATTAGAATTTTCATGCGAAAACATTAATATATAAGCAGATAATTTTACAAATGAATGTTTTAAAAATGTAAAAGCTTATATATAAACGAAATACGCATCAAAAATAGGTATTTGAACCATTCAGAAAGAGCCTTTGTTCGACTGAGTAAGCTCCTCATTATTCTCTTGGCAGCCAGTTGTTCCTAAGATGGTACTTCACCTCGTGGCATCTCAACCTGTTATTAACAGAACAGTGGGCTGTGAGCATTGCTCGACTATCTCAGAGGGCATCAACTCTTTCTCTCGACGGGGGTCAGATCCTGCAAGGCCGGATACAAAGACGAAAGAAAGTGGTTGCAATTCTGAAAGAAGAATCGCCGTATATATAAAAGATACCCGATACAGACAACACTGTTTTTATATATAAATTGGCTAATTTCTCTACCTTTAAATTGTTTTATGGATGATTAAATAAATATAGAATTATTCTATTGTAAATAATTAAAATTCTCTTTATTCATTTGTAAAAATATTTTATAAATTTAAATAAAATATTTCCTATTTACATTGGAAATTTAAAGAATCCATTTAAATAATCTCTTTTCAATATTTTCTAACTACTTTTAATTATATAATTGATCCCTTTTTTTGTAAATCTTAACGTTAATTATGAAGTTCTACGTAATAAATTCCAGTTTCTATTATAATCTTCCAGATGTAAAATGGTTCATTTACCAAAAAAAAGCCCTTTAAAACTTCACGTGTAAATCCGCGGGTAGTGATTAATTTTTAACGTTACGGAAGCGAAGACGTGAAACACTAAGACTAAAGCAATTTGAGACTTTACTTGCAGAATATATTTTAAAATTAGCTTTGTTATTTGAAAGAGAATTTTTCCAGACACACAACCAAGGCCGTCCCGGCATTAACGGGGTTCTAGGCTACTGACCTCGAGAGAGTTAGGGAATGAAGTGCGACTACCCTGGTGCCCGAAGCCAGTGAACTCTTGCATGTCAACAACACGTCATCCATCGTGTTTAGTGACGTAATAAGTCGAACTTCCTGTGCTTCACTTTCCATTAAAAACTAGTCATTCTCATAACCACTCGTCCGAGCAACTTTTGCCAGAATGGCCTTTGATGATGCAAAAGGCTGTTACTCTTTACCTTTAACACGACTCATTTATTAAACCCGTTAAATTAATGTACAATGCCACTTTATGTTTTATATAATAGGCATTTTTTTTCTAAGGAGGCTCAACTATTAATCTCTTATTAAACTTCCATTAAAGAGTGGGGCGTGAGGATTAAGAAGCTTTTGATTTATTTGTAAAGACTTTTAATATAATTTAGAACGACTTTAATAACAGTTACTAATGAATTAAGTGTTTAATAGAAACGTAAGAATCTTCTAAAGTAAATAGCCTACAGGCTTACGTAGGAATCTACAGGCCTATAGCGTACAGTACATAAAATATTTTAAAATAAATGTATCAAACAAACAGGCGTTGACCCCTTGAACTTAATTAAGGGTTGACTCAGATTAAAAGTCAACGAAGCTCAGAGTGCAGCGCCTTTTACCAAAACAAACGTGACTGAGCCTTTACCCGAAACGGAGGGATGAGTAGCCTACATCTAACTGAATTAGGTTTAATAATATTCTATCGTATTTATTATGGTCTTAATATTAAATTGTGGATTCATATCTCATTTTAATTAAAACTTTCCTAAAGCTGATATTTTAGAAGAGTCCATAAAAACTTTTCGTATAGACTTAATAATGACTTAATAATCTATTAAGTGAATTATAACTTTATAAATACATTTAGAGGAGAAAATAAAGCAGAAATATTCGCAAATATTTAGGCTATTTTAAAACTGTTTCGCCCCCGAAGTACCGTACTTCTATGCAAATGGCGGATATCCACGAGGCTATAGATTCAAAATGTCGGATATTTTAGCATTAAAAAAATCCTGTAATTAAAAATAAAACATTTCGTCGTTCTTGTTAGTTAAATTACGAGAAAATTCTTGATAAATTTGGAATTTTATTATAAGAAAAAGTGTTTCTGACAAGAGAAAATTAGAGTAGTTATATTATTTTAGTAGGATATAATAAGTCAGAGAAGGATTTGAAGAGGAATAGATGAACTGTGTATAGAAAAAAGGACAATGGTTGAATAGGCTATTTGATAATAGGTGTAATATACCTTTAAAGTAAGCTTATTAACAGAGAAAGAGAGGGAAAAAACCAACTTATGTAATTTATCTGATGAACCAGAACCTGATTAAAATTCTTTTTTTTTCTTCTTCTTTTTAACACTGATTTGAAAACTCTTAACATCGACCGTTGTCTTAGAATCAGTAAGAAAATCGTTATAAAGGCGATCGACGGTGCGAAGGGAAGAGCATCCAAGAGTGGTATTCTAATCAAAGGAGCGAAAAAATATAGTTAAGAATGTTAATTACATCAGGAGAATTTTCAAAGGGGCCGAAGGATTATTTCAGAAGAGCCTTGGGTCAAGGCTGTGGAAAAGGCTGCCTAGTTGTAGGTCACTGGCACTGGAAAGACTAACGCATGTGCAAATGCAGTCACGGGGGGAGGTGAATGACATTCGTGTTATTCGGCATTGTCACGTGACTTAAATGGTAGCCAATAACCTAGAGTTCATCGTCCCCAAAGGTGATTGGTAAACAGGACTTTACTTTCCACCAATAATCCCCCGGCGCTCAATCGGCTCGGAGGGAGCTTTTCACTCGCTTGTTTACAATGTTTGTCAAACATTATTTATTTATACAGGACTTTAATTTTAAAGTTTTAAAACGTTCCAAAATTGGAAAATATCCATCATTTCTTATTTATAAACGCTTAAAACAATTTGTATCCATTCGTAATCATTTAATCTTCAAAAATTTACATAAATGTACTTAAAAATTATTTTAAAAAAATTAATTTTTATTAAGTGAATTTTTTTCAAAAGTCTTCTTTAAAATCAAAATAAAGTCATCGAAATTTCAGAAAGTAAAAGAACAATAGCACATAAATTTAATTAAATTTAGCTTTTGAAAAATGTGTAGTAACAAAAAAAAAAAGAAGAAATTTCAAATGGAAACTAATGATCTTCATAAAACAAAATATTTCAGTTACATTTTTAAAAAATCCCATTTCGTGTTTTCAATTTTTAAATACTACTTCAACTAATCTCTTTTTGTGTTAACATTGGCATCCGCTTTTGTATCTGGAAATGGGAATTCTACTTGAGCTATTTTATAACGCCTAAGTCAGGGGTCAAAACATAATCACGGACTAACACTACACCGCAGCGTTAAACGTTTCCATTTTTTTCGTGTTTATTCATAGTGTCAAAGGCCCATAACAATGAGAATGGATAAAAGAAAAACTGATAATTGGGAAATAGGAAATTGATACTCTGCTGTGTTATAGGAAATATGAGAACCAAACAAAAATATTAAGAATACTTCCACTTTGTTGTTGAATTTTTCAATGTGTTTTTTTTGGGGGGGCTTCTTTTTCTTATTATTTCGGAAAATAAAATTATAACAGAGTGTATTAATGAATTCCAACATAACTAAACTACAGATAAGTAAAACATATCTAACTTATAACATGATATTTATCATATATACTGAAAAATCATTTTTAAAAATTTCACTTATAGATTCATAACTGTACATTAAGCTGAGATTTGGTAGTGAAAAGATATATTGTACTGGGAGATAAAAATTTCTTTGAAGAATTAAAGATAAGTAAAGGTGACCCCTTTTTCATTTTTAAGAAACTAAACCGATTTTGGGTGAAGTTCCGGGAGTTGGAACAGCTGCCTTTCACTCCATTCACATCCATCCTTCTCAAAGAGTACGGAAGCAGTTCAGGATCTCTATTGTTGCCACAAGGGGTCTGCACGTGTCCGAATTTGTCAGCAGACGCTCACCCCATTGTAAATGCTCTATATTTAGTAATAGACGAAAGGAAAAGTGGCATTCTCTCTTCGGGCGCGCGGCATTCTTTATGTCTGTCTCCTTAAAGTCCTTCGCCCCTCGACCTCATCTTGGGTGTTGGATCACCTGTTCATTTAATTAGCCAGCTTCTCGTTAAATATTTATAGTTTAAGGATGAAAGATCGCGCATAACGGGGATAATCTCATTAGGCCAGTAGGATGAAATGGGATTAACATTCGTATCCTTCAGTGGATCCTTAGAAAGGGTTTTTATTGAAAGATCAGATTAAAAGCCAAAAACTTTAACTGGATTAGAAAGGTATTACTTAAAAATGTGTTAGGTTCTTTTCTTTTATTGTTTAAAAGTAAACGACTTTCATTTTTAATGTGTAGCCTGTAATAAAATGCTTCGTTTATGAGACTTTCTTGTGGATAAAGAAATCTAAACAAAAATTTTCAGACGTTTTGAAATTTTTACTTTTCATGTCTGATAAAAAGTATTACGCCTACATTTTTGTTAAAAACTTGAAAATGCATTTAATTCTTAATGACAAACTTTAATAGAATTTTTACATAACAAAAGTCGGCATTAGAATGCAAAATATATACTTTGCCGTCTCAAAAATATTATTATTTCGACCTAAAAATTTTAGCACGAACTCGTGAATTCGTATTGAAATACTCAAAAAATTAGTTATAGAACATCCTCAGATATTCAGTAAAAGACACTAAAAATTACAGTTTTCTTTCATTATTTATTCCCATTCCTATGTTCATTTCTCGCATACAGAACTTCAAATAATGCTCGCATTTCTAAGCCAAATTCATTTCAGGCCTATTATTATTACTTTTTATTCTTCATTTGCAAAAGTTATTACTACAGTTTGTTGTCTTACACGTCAATTTAAAATGCTTAAAGCGGAAAAATTCCTACCGTTGTTTCTTATTACACAATGTCGGCTCAAATATAGAATCGCATACCAATCGATATTAAAGAGAAATGTATACAGTTTATATGAAATCCGTGCATTTTCTTTATTAATATTTTCACTTTTTTATTACATAATATTTTCTGAAATGAGTTTAGCCTATACGAGGGATCAGATTCAAGTTACGTGTAGTGATGTAATTAGATTTATAGACTTAATTATATCGTTACGGAATTATGTGCAGATTACGGTAATTTTTCTTAACGAGGAATTTTGAATTAAATTTCTATATCCAATATTATTAAGAGTAGTTAATGCTTATTACATAACGTCTTAATTAAGGTATGTTTTTAGTTATGAATTTTCTTACGGGTCGATTTTTAACGTAAGCCCTACTTCATTTTATTTTATTTATGTGTTTGAACCATTTATATTTCCTAAAGAGTAAATGTTGTTACATTTATTCCGAATACAGGCTCTATTATATGAGGATATTTTATCCGGATTATGCCACAATTTCCTCAAGTTTACAGCAATCATTTTGTGTTTACATATTCATTTAGAGTGAGAATAATTCCAGAATTACATGCAATATATCTCTAAAAATCTGTAGTAGTGTTATTAAGTATCGTGAGCCTATCTTGAGCAAATCCCAATAGAAAATGAGTAGAAAATATTAATATTAGTCAAATAAATCAAAATTATAGACATAATATTAAGATTTTTATATTTAATTAAAGATGTAGATCATTTTCTAAAAGATTATACACGAAAAGAAAACACGGCGAACAACTTCACAGGTGTTAAAAACTTAACCATCTCGTGGATTTAATAGTCCAATTTAACAGAGGGTAGCTCATACTACTGTGACGCAATTCAAAATGTGATCTGGGCAGAAGGTTTAAGAGGTCTATTTTACGTAATAAAAAACTAAGAAAACATAGAATAAATTATTCCTTTTTTTTTCAAATTACCTACTGATCCTCTAGACTAGTGTTTCGTGTGTTCTTTAGTTTTTTTTCCTTTACCTCGTTTTTTTTTACCAAAAATCGTACGACTCAAATTATTTTTTAAGTTCTAATGATCTAATAACGTATCACGATTCACTTTTTCTGTTTTTATATTATATTTTAGTAATATTGAAATGTTTTTATCGATCGACAAACGTTTTTCTTGCCCTCACAGTTTGTCTTCAAACAAGAATAGATGAAGTAATATTTTCAACGATTATCAGGAATATTATTAAGCAGTGGGATTAGTAGATTCAATGTTGAATTAATGTATAATACAGTATACATATACTGTACAAGTTATATACTTAATATATATATATATACTGTATTCCGTATAGGAGAGACTGTATAGGAGAAATTATTCGGGACACTAAGTAAAGCCGGACATGAAATATTGTAAAAAGAAAGGTTGGTAGCACTGTCATGTTGCGTCATGATTCCTATCGGCCACGCAGTATTGACGTGTGTTGTTATGTTTGCACGTTTCCGTCCATGCTTTGTGCAGCTGAAAACTCGTTCTTTTTGAAAGAGTTTTACTCTTTTTCAGGAAATGTAATACAAGTATCACATGAAGTTTTTATATTTCTTTATAAATGTGGATAATAATGTATTTCGTGCTATTTATTTACCATATATCAAAAGTTAGATAGGGCAACGTCTTTCTTTCCAAAGCTGATTCCGAAGCTGACTCTCAAACATGAGGCAACCACGGATGTACTTTTTCAGGCCAATCACAGACATCTAAAGTGTCCAGAATTGCCCCAGGATGCACTTTTTTTTAAAATAAATTTATTCAATTTTTCTTACGATACTCTACAAGTTTTAGTTGCCACTGTCGGGAGCAGATACTGATCATGGAAATCCAAAATTGTAGTGATTTAATATTTGAGATGTACATTTCCCTTTTTATAAATTGACGAATTTATTGCATTTCAATTTCTAATGAATATGTGTAAATAAACTACATTTCATTTCTTCGTTTCCTTTGTCTACAAAATTTGGCCATTTTCTAGCTGTGTCGTTGCCCCAGGCACTGTCGCAAGGGAATACCGAACACTGCAAAGTTGTCTAATTTTTAATCTTTTGAGGAAAAAACAAGTTAGATTTTTTAAACGTCGTATACCATGTAGTGGCCAACGGATTGGAGTATCAATTGATATAAAAATATCTAAATTTTCTCTACTGAGTCTCGGATACAGACTAACAAAATGTATTCCCAATTCTCCCAGTCTTCCCTGTATATAGGCTACACACGTAGACATCTAGAGTCATGTGTCTATAGTTATATTGATATAAGATAGGCCTACATAATGGATGATGCTAAAGGATAATTTAATCAGCTCTTTTCCACCATATTCCAATTGTATGTTTAAAATAGACCTATGATAAAAAATATACAAAACGAAAAAATTCTTTCTAAATTTTAAACATACGCATTAAAAAAAACTAATATATTTTTTTAGCAATTAGCAAGTTATTCTTCATTATAAATTTAATACAAAAACTAGACAATATCATTGAAAATTGCACGGTAACGGAATTACACAGCCAAAACGAAATTCATTACCTTTATTTGACATTTACCACGGAGATCATTAAGTGTCTGTCTGTTTGGAAAGATCATTAAATATCTATTTACGGACATTACCTCTCAGACTAGTAAACACATTCATTTTACCGTTAATCCATGTTCACTTACATCAATAATTACAATGGCTCTTTCGCTCGATGATGATTATAATAAGCGTTTTAGAAATGAATGTAAACGAATTGCGTTGTAAGTACAAAATTAAAAGAGTTTATTAATCTACGAAGCAAGTTGACAACTTTTGGGAGCTTTCCTCCACTGTTTTGATGCTTTACCAATCCACTTGGCAAGTATCAAACGGGATGAAGTGTTATATTTCACGTGATTTTTAACGAAATTATTTCTGTTTTTGTATTAAATAGACGACGAGAAATAAATTTTCACTTCACTAAATTTAAGAATTAAAAAAATATTTAATATTGTATTGTTTTTTGACTTCAATTTCATTAAATGTTTCTACTAACTTAAATCAATTATTTATGTTAGGGCTTATCACACCAGTGAATATGGCCACAAAAAAACTTCTTAAATTTAATACCTGTATAGGCCTATATTATTTTAGTTTACAAAACAAAGAGATTTTACAATAATTAAAACTAATATGTATAAAAATATATAAAATACACCTAAAATGCATTTTGGACTCTGAAACAGTCCTACTTTAGTGGTGTTTCAATTAAACTCGCAAGATAAAAATACATAAAAGTTATATTAAAAGGCCGAAATAACGATGAAGACATTGCAAACTGGCTTTATCTCACAATTTTAATATATTTAATTGAGATGACAATGATTTGAGACGATCAAAAACTTAAAAAGTCCTTAATTTTATTTATCATCTTTATTTACTTTTTGTATCTGCGGATATAATTAATATATAGTGTAAAACTAATTAATTGGTTAGTTTTATTTCTTTATTATCAATAATAAAATAAAATTAACTAATTAATTAATTAACAATTAAATTAATTGTTATGCTATCGGCATAACAATACAGAGATCAATACGGTCTATCTATCGATAACTATATATAATAATATGATAAAAGTTATCTATATTATTAATGTTAATTACCTGTTCTGGTTTAAACCATTTGTTCCTATTAGATCCAACTATTATTTCAGAAATTAATAATGTTATCATCTATTTGCTAGAAGAATTCATTTAAATTTGTTAAGAAAATAATAAATCGTTTAAAAATACTCTCACGTACACATTTTTATGCTGTTAAAATTATAATTCATTAAATATTTAGGTATATTAAGAATGTTTTATTGCTGTAACCATTGTATCATTTACGCAACAGTCTAGCTTAAATTGCGTTGCGTATGGATTTTGCATAGGCGAGGAACTAATACGTTTAACTTGTCATTTTGTGGGACTCTTTCTATATGCAAAGCAGCAATTAATGTCGAATTAGAATAATCGAGAATAAAAACCAACGCAAATGTGTCGAAAGAACGACCACGCATATTGACAGTGGTAGGTGGAATTCTCTTATTAACGTTTGAGAATTGCGAAAATTTCAGTAAAAGTTTCGTTGTAAAATCCAACTCCTCAATTGTTGTTTTTTTTTCTTTTAGCTGATAATTTTCTAGCAATCCTTTAACTTCCGTCCCGTTGGGATATTCGTAACGCAGACAGCTATCTACCGTTCAGTGCCATGGACTAGTCGAACGTGCTTCAACGACTCGACAGAAAATCCGGTTTTTGATGAAACAAAACGGAATTCCGTTGGTTGAGAACCAATTCGACCAACCTAATATTTATCTTGAAGACGTTGTTCGAAATATTAAGGTAAATTATATACGATTATCCAATCAGAATCAAATTCGAAATTACAAACTCACGAAATTTCTATCGCGGATGCTAAAACAAAACAGATTTAACTTTCGATGTTTTCGGTGTCATCGAAATAAAATCCTAACGGTCAACGAAAACGAACTACTTTAAAATATTTTTCAAAACAAATAGAATAAGTTTCTATTTCGTATGTTAATTATATAATGTTAAAACTGAGACACGACATGAAGCTAAGTGTCGAGTAGGCCTATCAGTTTCGAACACCAGGCATTGTTTTCTTAGGGCCATTATGGAAACATTACGTTAAAGTTGGTAAACGTTGCCGAAGTACTTTTTAAAGCCATCTTCAGCCTAATAATAGTTGAAAAATATGTAATACCGATGAATATAAAACTTGAAATATATCCTATTATTTAAAAGAACTTATAAATAAAAAATTACAATGTGATTATATCAATATCTACTATTTTGTTATTTCACCTGTTCGGCAAAGTGATCTTATTTTATTGCTTACTGAGGGGTAGCATAGAAAAGGTTCTATAAACCTCGGGGCGTGAGGTCCATGATGATCGGGAGGTTTTTCAAACATACAGAATACTAAAACTTGTAGAATCTCCTGGACTGGATTTTGTTCTTCTGCTACAAGTAGCTTGTCGTTTCTCTATCTGTATCACTCCCGTAATACTAATCAAGATCCTATTGTTTGTTCGTCCGCGACAAAAAATCCATTCTCACTTCTTACGAAAGGCGCACGTGTCAATCCCAATAAGATGACTCAGATTTCTTTTTTTTTCGAAATGTTACGTCTCTAGTAATTATGGAGGACCGATTATCAACTCAAAAAGTTCCTTGACCGATTATTTTTACCATTGTTACCGTACTAAACCGTCTTAGCTATAGTTAACGTGGTTTAATTTAGTTTTTTTCAGCTAGAGGAAGATCTTTCGAAAATATTTTTAGATAATAATCACAAACTAGATCAATATCCATAAATTACATATCATATATATTAAGAAGTGAACCTTAATCCATAAAGTACCGTAATTAGTTTTTAAAAATTAATATGAGATTTTTATTGTGTTTTTCTTTATGTTGTTTTAAAAGTTGTTTAACGTGTAATAGAGAAAATATTAAGCTCTTGTTTCACCTTTTATGCTTGTCTCTATAGTTCAATACGACATTTACCTTTGACTTCATTTAGAAAACCGAAAATCATTTAATTTCTTGTTTATATTTGATTATTTTCCTTTTATCTAACTTTTTCAGATAGTTTTTAGATGTTTAATTTTTATTTTATAAATTAAGGTAAGAATTATACAGTAAAATTATTCAAAAACAAAAGGTTGAAATAAAAATATTTTACTATTATCTTTTTTTACCGTACCAATGACCCTATGTCAATTCGAATCACGTCGACGAATAAATAACATCAAGGTCTTCTGGTCCTTCCATAGAAGCATTATCAAATTTCTATTCAGTGTTACAGTAAAGGAATCAAAATCAGTCACACCACATCTTAAAACTATTTTTACATTGTTGTTTTCTAAAGTATTATATATTCATTTTCATTACACAACATCACATTTGAAAATAATACAATTAAAATAGAAAGGAATTTTTTAAAAAAGTCTGCAAAATCCAAAGGAAAGTATTTTAGAATGAAGAAATAACGTTAGTTGGTTGAACATTGGCAAGGAATATTCCTAAACCATTATAATATAATTATCCTGTTCAGGTGATTTTTCAACGAAATGGACTATTGATGCACTCCGGCGATCTACCGTGATATAATTTACCGTAGTAAGTTGAAAATATATTTTATCTCCTAAACGAAAATCAAAATACTGATATATTTTATAATGTGAAAGGTAAGGTGAAATAATTCTATCATTTAATTAAGGGTTTGGTTTGTTGGGATAAGGCAATGCAACACGAGAGCGATCTGTTAAGGAGGTGCCTCCTGTAAGGATTTCCTATGGGGAAACTGTCCCTTACAGGACCGGCGAAAACCACTAAGCAGCCTATGTAAGGTATAGGGGCGCTTGATGCCAAGAGCACCAACGACGGGGCATCTCCGAGGCGAAAGAAGAATTTAATTTCCACTAAGCTGTTCTTTTATTTAAATTATATGCCTTTTTAATTACAGTTACAAATAACCAATTAATGCTGAACATTATAATTACGATAATTTCAGGGTGCAGTATAAATTCTTGCATAAGGGTGCCAAGCACCCTACAGCAGGCTCTGGTACCTTATTTAGGTGAACAAGTGAAAAAAACCCGAAAAAATCCACGTCGGCAGCCCGTTGTTGGTCAAGCTTGAACCCGTGTTCAACGATTTATCATTATTTTATTGCTGAATATAACTATAATGTTTTACAAAATACAGAAAAAGATAAAAGGGAAAAGGAGACCTAAACGTTTAAAGACATTACGGTTACAGAATGTACAAAATTTAAGACAGTGGACTGGAATGACAACTGTTCAGTTGTTCAGAAAGGTCGATGATAGACAAACACGGGCTAAAGTGAATGCCATATCCACTGATGACGTAGAATTAACAAAAGGATATAACGTAGAAAGACTAAGAGAAACGCGATTAAACTAAGATTTCCATTCTGATAAAACATCGATTCGTTCAAAAAGTATTTACAAACACTAGTAACTTATATCAAATATAATGTATATTGTATCAACAATTCTAATATTAAATTTCACGATATAATACGTAATTAATTTGTATTTGATGTCGTGATATCATGGAACGAATCGATTACTAATTGGCCTAGTAGGCCTATAAAAATAATCAATGCATAAATATAAAAAAAAATAAATGAAATCCAGCAACGAGTTGCTTAACTTTCTCGGCAACATTTGGTGGCGCCATCTGTTATCATATTTTATTTTAAAAAGTTTTTATATATTTAACTATTATAAAATAGAAAAAAATCTTAATTTTGAAGGTAAATATGGGTTTTATAAAAATTGTAAATGCTAATAACGAATAAAATCGTCATTAAGTCCAACCATACTGGAGATACACACGACTCCCTTTATCTCCCTAACCCCTCGACCTTTAATCACCAAAATTTAACAGGATCAATCTCCCTAATAAACAAATCTCCTTGCAAAATTTCAGAAATTTTCGACAAAAAGCATAGGAGTTATTAAGCTTCAAACAGGGTGAACAAAATTGCGCTCCCTGTACCCACACAGAAAAAAAATCCTCTTTTTTTGTATTTCTCGACGTTTCACTGTGTATTTAACCCAAAAATGTAAAAATCTTCGAAAGGGGCCATTTTTTGACAGGTACTTTCCCTCTGTTAAATATAACAGCCGGGAAAGTAATATATATTTCAAACACAGTAAGATAAACTTTAAGACAATTGAGATTTTTTTTTTTGTTTGTTTTTCATTCATTTCATAACTGTTACAGGAATAAACATCTTATGTTAATATATTATAGCCTAAACCTATAATGATCCACTATTAATGAAGGATTCAAGGGAAAGACTAGGGAGGTTTGTCTTTCTCATCGACATAAAAAATAAAAATTTACTTGTTCAAACTTTCTTTTTACATTTTTATATTCATTTTTTATTTTTCATTCAATTGTTGTTACAGTATCTCACACTGGAATGCTTTATTAATAATGCTTATAACATTTTCTTCGATTTTTAATGGTTATAAGGGATATAATATACTTAAGAGCGTCAAAGTTTGATGAAGATCCCGCAAAGCACCGCATGCAGAGCCCCAACCTACAAGGGCCAGGGATATAATATAGGCCTACATATAAACGGGCATCCGCAGAGAGAACACTTGTCCTTCCCTGGGATCGAGTAAAAAATTTCACAAATTATAATCGTAAAAATGATTGACATACGTAACCTTACAGTCTCGACCATGAGACACTACAGTACTGTTTTTTTTTGTATTGATACAATACTGTATTCTATAATCTATTTGTGAAAAATCCCCAAAAAATTAAAGAATTAAATAAAAATTTTTTGATGTAATGATTTGTCTTCAAGCTTTTCCCTGGGAAATTTTTTGCAGACGTATATGTGTATATTTTCTATAACTATAACCTAATGGATTTAGATATTTTGTGCTTATTCTATTCTCCAAACATGTTAACATATTAAATATCGTAAAAGATAAATTTAAAAATAATAATTAATTATTTCATTTTCATATTATTTAATTTACAATACGATTTAAACCAAATTTTTATTTGTTTCTATCGTATAAAATACGTAAATTAGTAATGTTCCAACGAAGGAGGTTAAGATTGAAGGCTAGGAGACGTTGAAGAGTAATTTAACCGAGTGTTTTTTTTGGCTAAATGCTTTTAATTTTATGCTTACGAACTTTACAGAAGGTTACTTACGATTTAAAAACCATAAATTTAGAATAATATCATCGCAAAAATGAGATAAATATAAGCTACGATGTTTACCATTTATTTCCAAAGTTACCTAACGAGCACTTTTTCAGATATTACTCGTCTGTCTAGATCAAAATTAGATGGAAATTTTATTACAAGTAGCAACGTAGGAGAGTTATAAACTCAGAAAGTCAGCGATTACACCTGCTCGATACTTATTATGCACCATACAGACCGTTCAATGTCTCCTTAGGAAGTTGCCTCACAGGTTACAGTAATATGCACTTACGTTTTGCCGTTAGTCTATGATAGATTTTCTAGACATTTGTCATTATATTTATTACCACCATACATATATACACATAGTTCGTTCATGACTATGACGAACTTCTTAACAATTGTAGAAGAGAATGGCGACTAACGGCAAAATGAAAGAGCTTATTAGCCTGTGAGTTAACTTCCTAAGCAGACATTCAACCGTCTGAATGATAAGTATCAGGTCAAGCAGGATGAATACGTTACATTTTAGGTCTGTAAATTTGAATGAAACTGTTTCTGATTTAGTTGTAAACGGATAAAGAATAATAACTTTTAATTAAATAAGCAGCTAATTAGTCAAATTTAAAGTTTAAAATGTTAACTAAACGGACCTAAAACCGCTTATAAATATATTTATTATAACAGCTAAAATAATGTAAAACTAGTCCTATTTAATCAATGTAAAAATACTAATAAAATCCCATCGTCAATAACCCTATTTAGGACTGTTGACGACTGATTTTTAAATTTAAATGTATTAATTCAATATATGTAAATTGTATTAATATATTTAAATTTGAAAATCCGTAGGAGGAAGGAATTAACGGGTAAAAAAATGAGAATAGAAATACACGAATGACGAAGGATATCGTTACATTTACAATAACTTTTGGTTAATGTTACCCTAGGTGCCAAGATGGCGGCTCGTCTCTGATTCCAGCAAGGAAACAGTGTGATGCACGTTCTAATCTAACCTAACCTATTCTGATAATTTGGTTGCTAATAATTATGGTAATTTATTAGAATAGGTTAGGTTATGTTAGAACGTGCGTCCCACTGTTTCCTTGTTGGAATCAGAGACGAACCGCCATCTTGGCACCTAGGGTAACATTAACCTAACTTTTATGTATTTCGTGCAACTTATTTTTAAAATGTTTTGAAATAAATACAGTATAGTATTTGAATTCATTCATTTACTTGTTTGCGTAAAAGAGAATTTTCTGTAATTAAGTTCGAAATCTTTATAACTTTTTTATAGATTGATTGTTCAACTGTCTTTAGTATAGGTAAGTAGGTAACCGAGAACTTATGTCCTAACATTTTCGGGCCCCACGAGAGAAGTTTACGATCATAAACACTGTTACAAAGCAACTGAACCGATAAGCGATGATGGCAGGTGATGTTGTCAATACACAGCACCTGCCATTAATGAAGGGAAACGATTTTCTATATTAACTTGGCTTAAACCTGAAATGAAAATATGTTTTTCGGGCAGGATTTCTTCTTAGAAGAAGAAAAAAAAAACTTATCACTACTAACAATCGTATGGGATTGCATAGCATATTTTTTACTGTATTGCTTGAACCAATCTTAATTCTTTTTTATTCCGAATCTTCTAGTTTATTCGTCATTATTTTACTGTAAATAACGTTCCGCCTTTTTTTGTTATTTAGAAATTTTAAATAATCGTTTAACGTCAGAAATTCGTAATATTATCCAATAGTGGCGTCATCTGTTGAGAGTTTATATTACTGAGTAAAAGATTGATTTATTTCAAATGAAATCAATAAATAAATTTATTAATAATATAGTCATTATCGCAGTTCGTGTTTATAATTTTTGTATGTTTAAAAAAATGCATTGCTTCTTTAAAATACAATATAACAATTCGGCGAAATCGATATCAGAGCGATTAGCATTACGGTATAGGCCAGGGCCTGGCCAACCCAAATTGTTTCGCGGGCCACTTTGATCACGCGTAACATTACGGTGGGCCACAATTTAGGCAAACATGCTTTTAAAAAATTAAAACAAATACAAAATGAATAAGATTTTATTGTTATACCAAGAATTCGTACTCGCACTTGCGCGTTATAACAATGAGACATGCAGATTTTTTCATTTATTTAATTGTTTTGGTATACACATAACGGGAAACAAAAGTTTTAATAGATATATAATATCGCTTAGCGGGCCACACAATTTAACGTGACGGGCCGAGGGTTGGCCAGGCCTAGTGTAGGCTGTATTAACTTATTAAAACATAAATAATACAGTTTTTTTTTAAAGCGATTTTGAAATAATGTGCTTTTTTTTTACCCTTTCTGTTCTGTGTACACTAAGAGGGCCTTTTAACAGACCCGTCGTGAGTTTGGCCAGGTCCCAATCGAGCAACTGGGTGGAAGGATCTGTAGGCAGCCTCGGCCATCCGGTCACAATTCGCCCCTTCTCAGGCCATTTTAAGCAATTTTGAGGTCCCTGCCCAATTACTTTACGGGTAGCTTACGTATATACAGAAATATTAGCATCTTAATGATCAGTAACATGAGGCCTCTAAGAAGGCCATGGGCGGGTATTCCAACGCTGCCTTGTCCCTTATAAATAATAAAATTTTAAAAATCTCTCTCCAACTTGTACTAATACCTTTCTCGTGCCCATGAAGTTTGATCAGTCCCACAATGGAGGCAGCTGGTGATGAGAGACGGGACCGAAATCTCCGAGTTAAACTATTCGTGACATTCCTGACGTTTCGGGGATATATTTAACGAATATACGAGTTTGTCAAACGTATCTCACCAATTTCTATGATAATTAGTGTTAATTTGCGCGAATCTTCGTTTACACGTACTCCAGGTATCGTAACTCACGCCTAAATCACAATCGCACTGTATATAAATGGCAATTTTTGAAGTTCTTACAAACACACTACGCATTATCAAACAATATAGTGACGAGGAAAAGATGGTAATCTAATATAAAGCTAAAAATATAACAGTTATCATTATGAAAACGTATAAAAAAAGAGGAAAGAGAAAATTTATGTGTGTTGCAATAACAAATTGCAAATTAAAATCCAAGAGGTGAATACCAGTTAGAGGTAGGTTACACGTGATTCGTAGATAATCTCCTTTTCTAAGAAAGAGTAAGCACTAATTAATAAACAGAAGAAACTATTTTTATATACATTAATTTCAATTAGGATGTAAAAGTTTTTAACACTTTGTAAATGAATTCGATTGTTTTAAAATTTATATTTCATCGAGTAAAAAGCATTACATTTATTAAATTTCTGTATTTTGTCTTCAGTGATACGTTCTCATCCAGTAAATATATAACGGTAATTCTATCCATTTATTTCCATACGTATAAATGAAAAATATTGCAGTAAAATCAATAACGTTTCCTACGATATGTAAACTATAGGCTCGTAGCAATCATTTCAAGGTGAAATGTCATTCATTCTTTAAAAGTTATATGAGAAAATCTTATTTGTTTCAGGTATTCCACATTTTGAATGCGAATAATCTAAACATTTATACCAGTTACAATTAACATTCGATAAAAGGTAAGCTGCATATTTATTTACTGAATAAATACTTCGGTATTGCATCGAATACGCCGACATTTTCTGATGGAATTATGATTGATTCATTTATATTTGATTTATGACACACGATACTTCTTTTTCCTTACTAAACTGACTTTTCTTGCTATCAAAATTGTTTTATATTGTTTTAATTCCTCCCATATTATATATATTTTAATACAGTAGAATTTTGTTTATCCGATCAAACGGGACCGGCCCGATCTTGATGACCGAAAATCTGTTAACGACTTAACACGTCGACTGTCTTGACAGGAACATTTTTATTTTTTCAACAGGAAAGCAGCAATTTTTTGTAATTGAAAATCTTAAAAGATTTTCTTTGTTTATGGTAACACCACACGTGGGCGATCTGCCGAGGGAGAGATGCTTCCCGGAAGGACTGTCTGTGGGAAACTGGCACCTATTTAAGTGTTACAAACATGAAGAAACGTGGAGTTTTCCGAGTTTTCTTCGCGTATATAACACCTCAGTAGGGGGCCAATTTTTAGCTTTCCCAAAATGTAGGGCGCTCGATGTTAATAGCATTATGACGATCTGACGTTACTTACAAAACGTTTTCTTATTGGTAAAATTACAACTGAAAACTTCGAAGATCAGAAACGAGATTATTTTCAATTTTGCTGATGAGATTCTGTGCAATTTCGTTAGTTTCACGAGTCCGTTAACTTTTTAATGTAAAGCCTGGACTGTGGAGTCCAGTCTTTACGTTAAAAAAGTTACCGGAAATTAAGAAAATAAAATATCCCGAAACAACTGAATAGAGATTTAATGATTCATTCAAGAAATCCTTTTTCTGTTAAAATATATTTTAAAAAAAATTTGCATCAGAAGAAATACACTCAATACAAAATGAAGGGCATGCAACATGCTATTTTTCAGGCCTTCTCCAAGCGGGCTTTAAAAAATTAAATGACATTATTGAAATAAAAAAAAGTTATGTACAATATATATTTTAGATACACCGTATACAGAATCTTTCAGTTTAATAATATAAAATAAAGAATCATATCTTCAAAATTTAATTCTTCTCATGCTTAGCACATTCTCCAATTATAATCAGCTTTCACTACTAAAATAAATTTCTTTCTTTGATTCGGATATAAGACATTTATATTCTAAATAACATGCTTTA
This sequence comes from Centruroides vittatus, assembly GCF_030686945.1. Taxonomy (NCBI): domain Eukaryota; kingdom Metazoa; phylum Arthropoda; class Arachnida; order Scorpiones; family Buthidae; genus Centruroides; species Centruroides vittatus. The sequence goes on from NW_027122214.1 coordinate 2,351,331, forward strand.
CTCAAATTCCCACAAGTCACACAGCCAATATTTAAATATGTAGATTAGTATAAACATCAACAGTCTCCTACCTACTTATGAGAAATGTTGGGCATAATATCTAATAATGACAAAATTTCAATCATTTCATTAATAATTAACTTTTTCTCTTATGTGGCAGTGAAGGTGTTAATGAATTTTTCTCTTTAGTTTCAAATATATATTGTACCTTTATCATATTCGCCCCTTAGATCATCTTAATCACCTCTCCTTGCATCAATTTTTTCATTGCAACGCATTAAATTATTTAAACAGATTTTATTTGTACCTAATATTATCACATTTACAATCAATATCACAAAATTACAAACATGAAAAATGTGCAATTTTTCTCATAATATGCTTAATGTGTCACAGTATCTATAACAGGTCTTCATATAAAACATTATTTCTTTTTCATATTGTAGTTATTTCTCATATACACTATGAGAGCTTTTATTCCAGGTGAATAACAGTTTGGCCAGGCCCACAATAGAGGCGGCCGAGTGATGAAAGCCGACATATTCGGGACAGACCTCCGTAAAATTTTCGTGTCCGGAAGACCGGGACTCGAACCTCGGTCCTCCAGAGCACTTTTAATGCTCCGGTCATCCAACTGTCAACGTATATAGATTAAGAAAATAATCAGGAAAAATGTGTATTTTTATTTAAATAACAAACTTGATTCTTTAAAATTTTATTTTCCATTTGTTTTATATATAAATATTTTTTTAGAACGTAAATCAAATGGGTAATGAAATTGTTCGTAAATGTCAAAGTTTGCATAACGATTAGGCATTTAACAAGATTATGAATAGTAAATACAATATATATTTATAAGATCAGCTACTATCCTTGATAGAAAGTGAGTAATAAAAGTGTAACAAATAATGTTTGAAATTTTAATACTGCTAATTTATGTTCCATTTGTATGTTTTAATATTCAAAACACCTTTAAATGTAATAACAATAATTAGATTTTGGTAGAGTTATATCACTTTCTAAAATTACAAAATTGAAAAAATGAAAATGTAACATTTCAAAGTTTTTTGTAATTTACCATATTATAACAAACATTAATAATTTATAAAATTTCATTATATATATATATATATATATATATGTATAACAATATAAATATAACAGTATGTGTGAAAAATGCTCCAGTGTATTTTTATTCAATAAATATTGATTTGTCATGAATGATAACAGTTTTATAAATGTGTGAGGTAGTGTGCATTTAATACTGACAAGTTGTGAATAGTGAAAGTAACATGGCAACTTTACACTGCTTGTGGATTATATGGGTTATTAGCAAGTAACCAGTCAGCCAACCATATCTGAAAGAAAAAAAATATACAGATATTTAAATTAAAATGAACAAATATACACAGTTTAGATTAAACAAAATTATGCATTAACAACTTAAATTTGTAATAAAAAACTAATTTAGTGGTGTTCTAAACAAATATCTCTTTTATAATTATAAATTTAATAATTCTATCAGATAAAATGCATGAAAGAAAATTTTACATCTTTGTTCTTTGGATTAGAGGTTTTAGAAATTTTAATATTACACATAAAAGAAAAATTTTAAATTATTTATATTATAGAATCGATATCCCTTCAGATAAAAAAAGTTATACAATTTCTACTAAGCCATGCATCAGTATATCACAAAACTTGATACTGTATTAAAAGAAAATTATTAAAAAAAGCAGAAAAGAAAAAAAAATCAGCAAGAACATCATTGAAAATATGTGATTGAAAATGTTTTCTAAAAATAAATAATTTCAAATAAACCTTTCTAAAAAAATATAAATAACTATTGTGTAATTAAATCTTAAAAATAAGACCTTGAATACACTATTCATTCTTTTAAAATTTTTATATAAACTAATCAATATACAGTCAAACCCTGGGTTTCGAATGCCTCACTTTCGAACAATTCGGTTTACAGACAAAATTTTGAATGCCATATTTGCCCCAGTTGCCGTACAATAACTCGGCTGCTGAACAAGCTACTTGGCAAGAGTCAGCCACAAATTTGAGATACAAAGACAAGTCAACTCCGTATACTTCGGAAGTTGAATCGATGACAAGGCTACTGATACAGAAGTTAGTGGTGCCGAGATCACCTCGTGTCGTTAGATGTCGTGACACAAACCATCAATGACATTGTTATTCAAATTAGATTTCAACGCACGTGTGGGTAAGATACTACTTCTGTTTTTGGTATGTATCACAACTGAATTTCAATCAAATTAATTAATAAATTGACACTCGCATAACATAAATGACATCCACGAATCTGTGTTTGAAAGTGCTTAACTCAAATTAAATAACAAAAATTTATTTAATTTAATATTTATTAATACTAGGTAGCCAGTTAATTAAAACTAAAAATAATAAAATAATAATTAAAACTCTGGTTTTTACACCAAAACTGAAATTTAAAATTAAAAATAAATCAAAATTAATTAATTGATTTAAATTACAATTTAAATCAAGGCAATTAAAACATATTTCAGAAAGTGTGGATAAAGTACTTGTTGTCTGTCTTGATTGATTTGCTTATATTTCATCCAGGCAGAGTCCAGTCTGTATTTATAGAACTTTTTTGTAAAGTGATAATTTCAATTTCAGTTGGCAGTAATCGAACATTTTGTTTTTAATATACATATAAAACAAATATAGATAATATAATAATATATTGCATTTGTAGGCATTTTTATGCATGAAATGATGCTAAAAAGGTAAATAAAAAAAAAAAAGGCTTTGTTTTGGGGGTTGGGAATGGATTAATCCATTTTACATTGTTTCTTATGGGAAAACTTGTTTCAGTTTTAGTACAAATTGGTTTCCAGACAACTTTTAAGAATGAATTAAGTTCGTAAACCGAGGTTTGATTGTGTAAAAAATATCTTCCGATATTTATTATTAAAATCAAATTAATATCCAAAAATATATTTTACAAGTTGCCAAATTAAAGTCTCGACTTCTTAAAAACATTTTTTTCTAATTTTTTTATATTTGATGATTTTCTCTGATTTGAAATTTGTAATAGCTATACTTCTCACAGATTACTGTATCATCGGGTACTACAATTTACCTATATAAATTCTGGTCCCAAACCCAAATGGCATCTGTACAAATTTTGGACACTTGTGTTGCCACCGGTTGAGGGGGGGAAAAAAAGCCAAAAATATTTGACTAAAACATTTTGAGTGGGAATAATTGGATTTTAATTTCTTGATTATTGATAGCATACATGACTATCATTATTCTGTTATAATTTTGGTTCAATTTATTTAACTCTTTCAATGTTATACATATTTTACATTTTGCCACTACTAAGTGACCCTTTTTTCCTTTGTTTGTCCCCTTTTTTCCCTTAATATCAAAACAATTATTTTTAATTTAAAAAGTATTTTCTTGATTTTTATTTAAACAGAACACTAGCAGCAGTTGCAATTTTCTTAGTATGAAAGACATAATTCATTGTATGATGCTTTAGCAACAGTTTTTTCTTTAAAAAAAATAGTCAACTAGGAATTCATAGCTTACTAAATGGCCACAGGTAGTATTATGTATAGTATGCATTTATTTTGATTATCTACATTGCAGTTGATGATCACTCTATTCTGTTTGATTTTCATTTATATTTAAGCAAAGCCATGGCTTCTAAAAAGTATCAGTGATATCAAACTTGTTTACATTTAATAGATTTTAAGTTTCTAGTAATCTATAGTGGTTAAGAGACATGGCAGTCATATAGTGGTCCAGCATGTACTTACTATTAAGTTATTATTACATAACCTTGATTAGTCCAGCAAAACTGTTACTCTGACATGGTTTTAGAACCAAGTGTGCCAGGAAATTAGTGGCCAACCTACAATGAATTGCATAAAATACTTTTTACTGCAAATTCTCTACATACTTACAATTGGATTTTCTGGTTTATTTTTGCAGAGCAACACCAATCCCTTCAACAATGTTGGATTCACAGATTTTGCCAAATATTCATGAGCAGATGCTGTATTAAGAACTGCATCAATGACAGCTACAATATAAACAAACAATTAGTTACTGTTCAAATTAAAACTGTTTTTAATTATTATAAAAATAATTAATGCTACTCTGAAATTATAAAATTATCTTCACATACAATGAGAATGCTCGTGGAAATGGGTTTAATCTAATTTTAGTAAATTATGTAAATTTTCAATTTAAATTATTTTAACATAAATGTTTTTCAGTTACTTTTGTAAGTTCAAACAAAAGATTCTAATAGACAACAAGCTCATTTAAATTTGGCATTCTACACAGAAACCATCAGTATGGAAAGTGTTTTCTGGGTGATTCACATCTATCTGTCCTCTGGAACCACCTAGCTCCTCCCACTGGTTCTCTTTCCAAATGGCTTCTTTCAATTTTTCTTACAGGTTCAGGATGGTAATTCAGCACTCCTAAGGCTATCTGACTTTGACCAGCTGGGTTTCAGATTAAGGGCAAAGATAGTATTGGCCTGCCTTATAACAATATCATTGACTGTTATAAAACTCTTAACCTACTGACAGTCATACATTTGAGATTATTCTTTCAGTTGTCAGGAAAGCCATCAATTAGCTTGATGGGTAGAATGGGTAGAATCATGTTTCGGTCTTGTCATGAAGTATAGTAAAATAAAAACAGATACTGGTACTAATAGTTGATAGATGGCACTGTGGTTGATATTGACAAAATTAATTTACTGAAAAAATAATGCAAAATAATGCTCTTAATTAACATGCAATTGGCAGGAGTTTCAAATAAAGCAAATAACAAATAAATAATTAACAAAGCAGGAATTCATAGTAGTGGTGAGCAACAGGTTGTTCAAACAGTTAAGAAAATCTAAATCGCTACATGGTATTGAGTGCCCAATGCATTTTTCACTTGCCTTCCAGTAGACTTAACATTGTATCTTTGCCACTCTGTCACATCCAAACCATTGCACTTTTCTCATACCTTTCTTCAGTGACATTTACAGTGTAAGAGCTTGAATTTGATATCCAAACCCTGTTTACTCAAACTAAATTGGAAAACTGAAATCCTCTTTCAATTAATATATTGATAAGGTAAAGACATGATATACTTTTCAAGACTTTTTAGTATGGTACAGTGCTTTTTTGGGAAAAAAAAGGTGGTGGAACGCTTATCTCATTACTAAAAATATATTACAAATATATTACATTACTTTTATTAATTGTATTTAAAACAAATGTTTATAATATATTCCAAAGTTTTGTCCAGTTTTCATCTAACAAATCTTCTCAACTTCTTTTTTTTACTGTTAGTATCTGTGGCCAAATGACATCCTCTGAGTAACCAGAGATCAACGTATTTTGAAGGATTGAAAAGTCTCAGAGGCAGTCCAACAAGTTTAATGAATAAAAGTGCTGAAATTGTCTTAGTCTTTAACGAAGCTCTTGTTGGGGTGGCAATTAGGTTCATCTGCAAAAATACTTTCACATTCACTTGAAGATATTGGAATGGTATTCAAAGTATTTATCAAATGCAGTAGTTTTTCTGGATATGTCTTTTCAAGAATGTATTCACGGAATCCATGAATCATTTCCCTTTCATTTAGTTGCAATCTGATTCACAAGTTTCTAATTTCTTCTTCTCCGAATGTCAGTTGAGTATTAATATCTTTAGGCTAATGTTTTTGATCAAGTACACAAGACCAATTTGCCAACTCATCGTCTTTGCTATCAAGCAATCTTCTTTCGATTGACTCTTTCAATTTTGTATAAAATTTACTTGGGTCAATGGCAAGATATTTTCTTGATTCATTTTCATGGAGTAAAACTCCACGAAAGCGACAATCACGTACGGCATCAACAGTGCATCTATAATAGGGCTCAAAGTTCTGTTTTCTTTCTTCAAAAACTTGTACTAGCATTTTTATTTTGTTATTTGCCCTATATAGGTCCATGTTGCAGTCCTGTAGTTCCAAGCTTAGTTCTGACAATTCTTGGAGTGTATCACACATCAATCCTAGATCCAGTAAAAATTCTGTGGACATGATTTTTCTTTTCAAGCCATCATATGTGCACTTATCATTTTTGTCTCTAGTAGGGTCATTTATTACTTCTTCAAAATGAAACACAAGGGATTGAAAATTATTCCATACAGCCAAAACTGTCCGCAAACTAGATGAAACCCATTGGGTACTCAAAACTCTTTCAATTTTCAGCAGCTCATTCCCTGGTAATTCTGCACATGAATGCAACTCTCTACTATTCTTTGCTGACGCATGGTATATGATGTAAAGTTTATCAATAAATATTTGAATATATTTATTCCTGAAGTTTCCTTGACAGCATCATTTACTGATAATTGTAGTCTGTGATTAGTGCAATGCCAAATTATAATAGAAGGAAAACATTCTGATAGCAATTCTTTCATTCCACTTTTACAACCTAACATGACAGCTGTGCCGTCGCATGCCAAAGAAACTAAATATTTTTTTAAATAATCTTCTGTCATCCCATAAGAGCAAAGACATTGAAGTAAGGAATCAAATACTCTTTCTGCTGTTACTTTTTCAAGTTCTACCAAGTCCAAAAACAAATTGGTGAATTCATTCTAACACCTTCGATACAACTTTGAACATACGTTGGTTGATTCATCAATTATCAATGAAATTTTATTCTTGATTCAACAATTTTTTTAACCACAGTTTTCTTCATTTCTTCACTTATATGATTAACAATGTTAATACACGCATTTGTAGAATGAAGAATATGACCCATTTCAACTCCGTTGAGTTTTTGCAAATCAATTTCAGTTTCAAAATGATGGAATGATTGATTTTCCTTTGCTATTTTATAAGCAGTTTGAAAAATTTTTTCAGTTATTATTTTTTCATGAGATAATGACTTTACAAAAACATTCTCATGTGTCATTTTTTTGCTTTCAGCAACTATTTTTAATGCTGCTTTATGTGAAGCAGATTCTTTGTGATTAAAAATTTTTTTCGAAGTGACGCCAACTGTTGGTTTCTATCTTTGCCGGAATATGTTATCTCATTGTTGGCCCATTCTTTGCTAACATTCATTCTCATTTTGCTTCAACTCCAAGAGTTCAAACTTTTCTACAAGGTGTACAGCCAAGTTTCATTTTGCAATCACAGAGCCATTCATTTTTCAAGCAAAAATCATTTTTTTGTTTATATGTCCAGCAGTCAGGCCAGTCATTTGTAGTTTGGCATTGCTTCTCAACATCATATTCAGAAATATTAACAGGTGTTGTTATTTCCGTGTGTTCTGTGATTTTGTCTGTGCCTGTTGATATTGTGGCCTTTTTAATAGCAGGACCGGTGGTTGAAAAGTAATTAGCGATTTTTTTTCATTTTTAAATATGGAGTCACAGGTTTACATTAAAAATTTAAAAAATATATTTTCCTTTCTCCAACTATTTTTGACAGTAAAGAAATTATTTACCTTTTGCAAATTTTCAAATTTTTCCACTGTACACACACCCTTACAATTCAGTTGTACAATGAAATATAAAACAGTCGAAATGACAGTCACCAGTTGCAATTAGCACTGCGATTCCTGCATTGCCGCCAAACCATGTCACGACCAAACACGAGCCGAGCAGTATGTCACAGTCACCACAAACTAAGTTCGCAGTATGCATGCATCATACACAAGATTTGGCACACAAGCAGGAGCAGGACCGTCTTAATAATTTTGTTGCCGATCTTCTATGCTCAACAGAGCGATTCAATGCGGACCAAACATCAAATTTTCAAAAATTCTCTTAACACTTTTAAAATATATCAAAAAAAGGGTGGTGGAATGCCGTTCCTTTGCATTCTATGACAAAAAAAGCACTGTTACAGTAAATAAGCAATTACAAAATAATGAAATAGACAAAATTAAAAATTCAATTTCTGTTCAACTGTGAAATGAATTTATTTTCTTTTAAATTGGTATTTGTAACTTTTTGCATTAATCTAATGATATATAGTCATCCTTGATTTAGCAACACTTATTTAATTTGGAAATTGACACTAAATTAAGTGTGGTGCTAAACTGAAGTACCTCATATGATAAGAATTATACCAAGATGTAAGATTGAAGTTTATAGTTTCAATTTAAAAGTCACATGATTTGATGATGATAATACCATTTGCAATGCAAAATCATACATTTAATAATTGTAAATGCTGAAGGATTCTCTGTTTAATATTCACAGAAAAAATCTGTTTATAAGTAATGTTGTTTTATAAAGAGGTACAGTACTGTTATAAGAGATGCTATATAAGATTTGTATATTATTAATAAAAGATTTAAAAACATTTTTGCTTAAAATTTTATAATGATAAACAATTGTGCAATTAATTAAAAAATAATAAAAAAAATTTCATAAGATAAAACTTACTTCCTGGAAAAAAGAAATGAATTTCTCGTTCAGCACTAGTTATGCTGTCACTACCATGTACAGCATTATGTAAATCATCTTGACCATAAAGTGCTCGAATACTAAAAAGTCAAATTAAAAATACCGATTAGAAACAAATTACTTGCAATTGAATATTTAAATTTTCAAATTTTAAAAATGTTATGATTCACTGCTAAATTGATGTTAAATATTTTATATGTAATATTAAGAACATTTGTGTATGAACTCTTTAAATTAATTAATATGTACATATGTATAAATTCTAAGAGTTCGTGATTAATTTATAAAAGATATTATATCTTTTTATTGAGGATAAGAAATAAATCCTATTAATAAGTTACAATAAAAAAATAATTCAATAGCCTATATAGCATAAAGATTTAATGACAACTCATGTAATCATGCAGTCATTATTAAAATCTAAATAAAATATGACACATTAGCAGAGAAGTATGATATAAGAATTAAAAAAATTAGAATTAATGTGATGAATTCATATTCTATTTATAATATGCTTTCAATGAAAATATAATGTAGAAAGGTTTTTATTACATAATTTTAATAAATATTTGTTTTTAATTTTCCAATAAAAAAAATTATTTCCTTAACATGAATTTGTTAATTTAATTACATTTAAAATGTCTATTATCTTTACTTTCTCTACAATATTCAGGAAAGTCTGAATATTGTAAGAAATAAAACAGTCATTAGCAAAAAATATAACACTAAAGATTTTAACATTGATTTGAAAATACATCTAAAGAATATTTTGAAAAAAACAAACATTTTTAATAAAACTGAGTAGTAGCAAAAATTCTAGTATGTTACGTAATATCTTTAACACAATTGAATCAAAAAGCAGCATTGTCCAAGCAAAATTAATTTACATATATTGATATGACAGTAAAAAAACTATCTTTAGCAATCACTTGACAGAAGTGTTTAACAATTGTTCCACCGAACTCTTCTGAACGATTGACATACTCACATTCCATAAAAGACAACAATGTCTTTAAAAAGTCTTAAAGCTAAAGTTACAGATATTTAATTCAATAATTTCCATAATCTTACTGTAAGAAAAGAAAAAATAATTACACTTGGGACTTGATATAACATAGCCTGACAGAATGCATTATCACTTACAATGCAATAACAGATTGGATCCCAATTTTGGCATTATGTTTTTCATATGCAAGTTTTGTGTTGCATTTCAAATTAGTTTGGTTTTTGTACCTTTAACACTTGCTTTCAGCCCAAAACTTCAATAATTTTCACAAGCATATTAAACACTAATCATTTGTACTGTCATTGCACTGCAGTTAACTGACATATCATATGATGAGAGTGATGATGAAACTTTCTATTCTCCTCTCCCTACATAATAGAAAGATTAGTAGTATTCTGTATTTAGAATTAATACTAAAAATCATGAAGAAAAAGTGAAAGACAGAAAAAGAATTGAATTTAGAAAGTTTTTGAGAAAACTAATAATTAATAAGTTGCCATGTATAAAGTGTCCACGTAAGACAGTACTTTTTTCAATGATAACTACATTTTTAACCAGCTAATTCTAGTTTTAACCAAGCCTTTCGGTTAAAGCAAGTAATAATCTATTACTTTTGAACTTTATCCATATAAAGCATGCTTTAACCAAATCACAAGCAGATAAAGCTGACATTATCCAAAAAACAGACAGAGGAAGCAAGAACAAAACTTAAATCAGGTTTATCAATACCATTTTGGATAAAGTAAGGAGAAAATTTATAGTTTCACTTTAGGTAGATAATCTCTAATCTTTCCAATGAACACTGGTTGGATAAAGAAAGAATTTTGTTTTGAAATCAACTAGAATTTATTATTTCTCTATTGTATAAAAATGAGGTAAATAATGATAAATGTTGCCAGTTTTTTTACCAAAATATCATCAGTTTTAGCTAAAAATATCATATCTTTAAAGCTACAAATTGTAGGTTTAGCTTTAAAGTAACAAAAAGCAGGTGGCCTACTTTGATATACAGAATACTGATATGTGGATCTTAAATGGTATATACCAGAGGTTGATCATAATAAGAAATAGAATTAAAAATACTTAAAAAGATCTCTGATGAAACTTTTAACATTTGACATTATTTTTCATGGAACTTAGCCTCAAATAAAGGTAGTAGTACAGTATATTTTTACATAATCCTGTGTATGTTTGAAAGAACTTTTAAGACACTTATTTTTGTGTTTGTCTTCAAACGTATTTATTAATTGAGTCATGGCAGTGACTCCCCACCAAGTAAAAAAGGTCACTGACTGACTATATGTACAGGAGTCAAAGTTGCCAATTTCCAGGGATTGATTTCTCTGCCTGAACACTTAAATTAATTCTGACTATCTCATTTGAAGGATAATTGTTTTCTTAGATAGTGTAGAAAATTTCAAGATTTTCTATAAAATGGTTGCCAAAATACAAACAATTGAAAAGTGTAAAAATTGCCAAAAAAGCTTAATTTTCTTCTTTTCTTCATCCAATACTGCAGGTGCTCCTAGAGAAAAAAACAACTGGATCTAGAAAGCTCAAATTTTAAACTTAAGCTTTTCTCATTATCAGTGAGGTGCTGGTATAAACTTATGGGTTGATAGGTCAGAGTTCATGGGGTTTCCCATAGAGCTATTTCACTTTTACGGTTTAATTTTATGCTTATAAAGATAAAATTACATGAAAACAAATGATTTTCATTCAAAATGTTATCCAGAATAACAAAAGCTCAAATTTATTCAAACTATAACCTTTTATAATGATTTTTCTAAATGGTGTATTGAAAGTGTTCAGTCAGCAGTGGTCACTGATTGAATTATATGTCACCACCTTATGTCTTGATGTAACAATATAATCATTAACCAAAAAACAATTGATATCCAAACAAAAACATCTGAGATGTAAAAAACTGTACCAAGTAAAAACTTTTGACAATTTAGATGACAGTCAAATTTTTTTCTTTGGAGTTCTTATTTTGGTAAAAATAAGCTTGATACTTGAAAGCAATTTGTAGAAAACAACAATATGGGTAAAATTTTGTGTCTTGTTGGTGCTGCTTTAAATCACCAAGCTTATCTTTACCAAAGAAAAACTCATAGAAAATTTAACTGTCATCTAAATTGTCATAAGTTTTTACTTGGTGCAATTTTTTTACATCTCAGATTTTTTGTTTGGATATAAAGTATACAACGTTATTTCTGATCTTATGATAAGTTTTGAAATTAAATTATTTGTTTTTATAAATTCTTACTGTTATACTGTTTCTATTTATTCTGGAACCTTTCATCCCAATTAGATGTTACAAACTTTAAGCTTATATGTAATCCTAAGCTAAATGGATTCAATCGATAATCTTTTCAGTTCTAAAGTTTCTTTTCACAAGATGCATTTTCCATTGTTTCTTTGTAGATGGCCCATATTATATGATATAAAATTCTGTAATATCTCCATCATGTTACTTTTAATTTTTCTATTACAAATTATCATCACCTCCTTTTAACTATCATAATCATCTTTTGAAATATTGTTTACTACATTTGAAAGTTTTCTGATAAATTGTTTCCACATAAAAATATCACTATAAATAATTTTAATTATGATCATCCTTATGTACTTCAATATAATATTCTAATATGATTCCTGGACAAAGATTTAAAATTAAAACTAAAATATCATGCATGTAATATCCAAATATGATTAGATTAAGATATAAAAAGATTGATATGAATTAAAACAGATCATTATAAATAAACAGATTAAATTGAAATACCTTTCGGGTCGAAATTCTTTTGCATTATTAATTTGAGTAGGACCCATGACATGTCTCCAATGTGTTATTGCATTTTCTTTTGCTAAAACCATCACCACTATTGGACCACTAGACATAAAAAGTACAAGATTCTCAAAAAATGGTTTTCCTTCATGCTCTGCATAAAACTTAGCTGCTTCGTCAGGTGTAAGTTGTAATTCTTTTCTCTAAAATATTTATAGACATAATGTTGAAAAAATTTCTAAATAAAAATATGCATAAAGAAATTTCATAATACAAATTTATTTAAAAAATTTATTGACAAATACATCAGATTAAAATAAATACAAACATTTCTTTAAAATAATAAAATTTGAATAATTTTTCATTTAAATGATATTAAAAAATTAATAAAATATTTTATATATGCATAGTAAACATAAAAATGAATAAATTAACTTCATTCATAATAACATTTAGAAATGACCTGATATACTTTAATTACTGAATACCAAACCTTCAGTATTATCAAAAGTAGATAGTTAAGGGTCGATTTACACACAACAGTGACATGCCGGCACGGTGACTGGTGCAGTAAGCATCGATAAATATCACATATAGCCAATCAGAGTTTCATCTACAACACGTGATCTGTATTCTGTCAATCATACAAGTGTTGTAGATGAAACTCTGATTGGCTATGTGTGATATTTATCGATGCTTACTGCACCAAACGGTCACTGTGCTGGCACGTCACTGTTGTGTGTAAATCAACCCTAAGACTCAGACATCTGGTATCATGTCAGAAATGACAATGCCAATACCAGATGCAATACTCTGTGTATTTGAGATAATTATCACAAATATCTTACTATCCAGAAACTTTGAATTCATTTTAATCATAATTATAACATATCATTCAACAAGAAACAAATATAACTGTAGTTTTAATAAATACATTTATCAAAAGGAGCCTTAATTGAATTACAGCAAGATTTAATTCAAAATAATGTAATTAATATTTCAAATTAATTAAGTGTATTCAATGATGGAATGCTTGAATAAAACAATGAAATTTTTTGAAAAATTAAATTATACAAACCTGAAGATGATCTCCATTTGTAGATTGAAAACATCAGTCCAAAAAAGTTTTGTTTTGAATTAAATCTCACTGAAATTCAATTAAGACTCTTTGATAGGCAGGTTTATTGATGTATTATTCCAGTCTCCTAATTTGGTGTTGAAACTCTATGTACTTTTAATTTTTACACTAAATAAATGAGAACCTATTATCTTATATTTATCTTCATATTCTAAAACTATTGTAGTGTATGTCATTTTCTGACTCATTTTTCTCAATAATACAGTAATTAACATGTCTATCAAAGAGCCTTAATTGAATTCCAGTGAGATATAATTCAAAACAAAACTTTTGGACTGATGTTTTCAATTTACAAATGGAGATCTTCAAATTCGTATAATTTAATTTTTCAAAAAGATGCCATTGTTCTATTCAAGCATTCTATCATTGAATATACTTAATTAATTTGAATTATTAATTACATTATTTTGAATTAAATCTCACTGGAATTCAATTAAGGCTCTTTGATAGATGTATTTATTAAAACTACAGTTATATTTTTTGTTCAAATTACATTATTTACAAAATTTTTACAAATAGGTGTTAGTTTGGACGTTCTATCGAGTAACCATTCAGTTGAACCTGGAAAAACACTCAGAATAAGTTGGAGAATGTTTATGCAGTGTTCGTTTTTTTATGCACCGGAAATTGGTTGTGTGGCTGTTTTATATATATTCTGGTGTGGATTGATGTGTATATTACATTTTTCTAAATAATTCAATCTTTACATTAAGTTTGTAATAAAAATTTTAATAAAAAGTACATATTATGATAAAATGTAATAAACAAAGTAAGGTAGATGCTCCATATTCATGAATTCTATTTGAAATTTGGTATTTGAAACCATTTTTCATATTTGTGAAACTAATCATTCTATAAATAAGTAAATGCTAACAAAAATAATAAAACAACAGATAAAGAAACAATCAAATGATCTATTATAGGGGTGTCAAACTGGCAGCCTCCGATGTGATTTTTCGTAGCCCGCGGCCACAATGCTCTGAAATTAAATAAAACGGCTTACAGATCAAGGTTAACTGATAAACATCTATCTACAATAACGGGCGGACAGGCAACTATACTAGTGGTAGTTTGTAGTTAAATCAGGACTTTATATTATTGCAGTAATTGTGCACATGCACTCCTAATTGTGTATTCAGTAATGTGCCACTGGTATCATGGTCAGTGTATTTTGTATTTATTTTGTCTATCAAACAACACAGGCATGCGTGTATGAGCTCTCTTCTCTTCCTTCTTTCCTTCCCTCCTCCCTCTTCCCCCCTCTCTCCCCTTCCCACTTCCTTACGTGGCTATACCGTGGCTATACCTTGGCTTTCCTTGGGTAACGGCTACTTATTCTTTCTTCCATACATATCTACAATAATGAAGATTGTTCTCAGTTTTTGAATCCAGATTTTGGAAAACTAGGAGGAGGAAGATAGCACTGGCAAGTTTCCAGTGAAAACAATTAATTTTAGTTTTATAAATATGTACATTAAGTAAAATAAATGTTTAAAGAAGAGCAATACTATAGCAATTATATATTATTGAGTTGAATTCACTGAACTACATAATGTGTTTTAATTGCCCCATCTATATTCCTGCATTCTCACTTCAAACTATAATTTTAAGTAAATTTGTAAATGTGATGTGGCCCACTTGAATCTAGTCGCATTAATCACCTGTTGATTACGAGTTTGACACACCTGATCTATTAAATGAAAATGATTAAGAAGTTCCTGCATTAGAAGTTTTTCCATGTAAAAAGTTTAATTTTAAAACTACTAATTTTTTCCCCATAAGAGATATGTAAATTTTTCCAATAAAAAATGATCTCATTAATGAAAATTTCCCATTTAAGTAGACAGAAATCTTTGTCCACAATTGTAAAATGGGTTTGCTTGAAAAGTTTTTCAACTGCACCCTACGAAAAATTTTATAATTTAATTGCACATGAAAAAAAAAAAATTACATTAGGAAATACACAAATTTTGTGTGTCATTGTATATGACTTTGGATTACTTTGAACATGGATTTACAACTTTCTTACGCAGTTATCCGTAAACAATGCTTGCAACAAACAGCAAGTTCTGACAAGTGCCATCAATAAGTGAGTGATATTTTAAGTATTTGACAAATTTTAGATTTGTGATTCTGCTCATGGGAGTTATAAAAATATTTTTTTACATAACAAAATGGATGAAGCATGCCACATCAAACAAATATCTAAATCAGTGGTTTCCAAAGTGGGTGCTACCGCCCCCCTGTGGATGGTGAGTAAATCTAGGGGGGCCGCTGGAGGCAGGGTACCGAATAGTGACCAAAGGCAAAAGTTGGGGTCAGTGACAGCCGTTCCCTTTCCTCTGTTAAATGAATAAGAGGAAACATTGCGTTTAATAGTTTCCAGATGTTGAGAACAATGTACAGTAAGAGCACAAAGTGTGAGATTCATAGCAAAGTTTTCCTAAGAATATTTCCAATCCTTTCTCACACAGGAGAAAATGGGTTAGGGGCGTTGGGTATAACTTTATGGAACAAAGGGGGCGGTGGATCGAACAAGTTTGGGAATCACCGATCTAAATAAATAACCTAAGTATACACTTAATTCACTGTAGTGTAGTGGAACTGTTAAATAAATATGGATTATTGAAAGAAAAGCTATATTATTTTCATTTCTGCTTAAGAAGTTTTTAAAATTTTCCTGAAAAACTTCTTAATCAAGTTCTACTTCATAATATTAATTAATATTAATTTTATTAACATCAACATTCTGTACAAACACTAGATCACTGAAGAGTGACCTAATTGGGCAAATATACGCACCAATTGAAAACCCGTTACTAAGCAAATATATTCCCACCACTGCCGCAAACGAACGGGCTAAATTTGGATATAATGATTAAAAATGCCAAATTCATTTCTAATTTATAATCATTATAACCAAATTTAGCCCATTCATTTGCGGCAGTTGTAGGAGTATATTTGACCTAATTGGACTCCATCATTTCTAAATTTTATTAGAAGACATAAAAATAAATAAATAAACCAATTAAATGTAATAAAATAAATTTAATAAATTGTTTAAAAATATCATTACAAAGTTTTATTCCTTTCTTTGGTTAATATAAACCATACATTATTCATCAAGATTATATATTCTGACATTTTTAGAATATATTTTGAAATTTTATTCATCAATCCATCATACTTGTCATAAGAGTATTTCAATTTTCCTCCATTGAATTACAACAGATTCAATAAATTTACGAGGAAAAAATATCATTTTTTTTTTAAAGATACAAAATCAATTATTTTATTTACATTTCTGAATTTTATTATTATTATTAAGTATTGAAATTTACCTGAATAATTATAAAACCTTCATTTCTAATTATATCTTCAATTTCTTCGGCTCTATCGAATGCATTCGGTTTAATAATAGCTAATGTTTGTTCGATATAAATATTTTCTTTCGATTCCTCTGCCATGTTTGTTTACATTAATCAATTTCATATTTCGAACGTGGCGCCATCTGTAATCATTCGATTTTAAAATTTCATATTTTATTCAATTAATCCGGAAAATTTATATAATATATGTGTATTTTAATATTCACGATACAATTTTTATTTTATGCGTTCATTTTTAGTATTTTTTAATACAAAAAAATGCAGTTTTATTAATAACAGAAATATTTTTTTTTTAATTTTTAAATAATTACTTTTATGACATTTATAGTAAATTAATGTTATAAATACTTCTTTAAAACTTATTAAATTATATTAAATTTGAACTTTTATGTAAATTTGCAATATTATATTAATCTATGTATACTTGTATACTTGTTGCTTGTTTGGTATTAACCACGTATAAACTGTATATATCACGCAAACAAATTAATATGTTTAATAATATTAACTTTATATTATTAATTTCGATAATATAAAATAAATTTTGTAATCCAGTATAAGGTGTGTGTGTATATATATATATATATATATATATATATATATATATATATTAAACCTATGTAGGGAAATTTTAGGGAAATATATAGTACGAAATTAAGAATTAAAACTTTATATAAAGATTTATTTATAATTTAATATTTATTAAAATATTTGTATTATATATAAAATGATAATTTCTCAAAATATTTTTATTAAAGACAGAATATATTTCGTTTTAAATCTGTTTACTGTAAAATATTCTCTCAACGTAAATTACTAATAAGCTTTTTTATTGGTCGGTTGGGGAAAAGAGGCGGAGTTAAAGAGACGGTAGAAGTAAATTTACTTGTAATTGGTCAATTCATAGATCCGCGGGGATTTTAACGTTTCTCAGCTGAACGTAGAATTCTATTGATTTCCATTTTTACGTCCCATTTTCTGTCATAATTAGTGGCTGAGGTGAGTGAAAAAGTTGAAGTTCGAACACGCGACTCGAATAAAATCTATGCATTCTTTTCATTTGTAATTATTTAATTCGAAACGGTAATTTATACGCTGCATTCTCTTAAAGATGGCTAATGTACGTTTGAATGAAAACATCGAAAATCGTCTTCCCGAAAATGACTATAAATCGAGACCAGAAATTCCTAAAGATATTCACGGCCATAAAAGACGAGCTTTGGCTACAATACCGACTAATGTAAATCGAATACAACCGCCGAGGTTATCTAAATTGGTGAGTTCGTGAAAATGCCTTATCCTCTTCTTCAGTTTTACTTGTAAAGAAAAAAACGTGTTCTCACCCACCGATTTAATGTATTTCACACATTGCTTAATCATGTAAATTAAATACAATATAAACAATAATTAATATATCTTAATACATTTTAAAAATTGATCATAATTATTTTAAAACTAGAAATAAAAATAATCGTATATAAAGATTAAAATTCTACTTATAATAATAATAATAATAATTTGATAAATAAGATTTTTTTATTATCTTAGTTTACATTTCATTAAGTTATCGATCAGAAATTATATGGAATTTTTGGCACAATTCTAGCTCCGAATGAGACGGTTGGGACCATAGGGAATATTCAAGTATTCGTATAATAGCATATTAACTTCATCTAATCTGAAATATGTTATCGTAATACTTTAAGGAATAATTTACAGATTGATCGCTTTTAATATTGCTACATGTTTGTCGTATTATTTCGATTGAAGTCCTACTTCTGATTAATCATTCGAATCTCATTATTTTTAATAAAAATAACTATTGGGAGTTAGGCAATGAATAAGTAAAGGCTCCCTATTAAAGTTGTGAAATAGCAACCTTAGTTGTAGGTATATAAGTTCAAAGCCAAAACTTGGGATATTTCATTATGAATAAAATTTGATTGATACCCAGCATTAGGTAGGCAGTAGTCATTCTGGAAAATAAGTGAATAATTCTAATTAAACTAATTTTATTGAATTATCAATTGAAAATTTTCATTATTAGTTGAACCAATCTTACTTATTTCAACTAAGTTTTTGTTAGAAAATTCAGCTGCTCCCATTGTGGATGTGACCAAATCCATGGACAAGATAAAAAAAATAAGAATCATCCTCTTAGTCCTACAGGAGTGAAACAGTAAAATTAAGAATAAAATTTGATTTACGTCCAGATGTAACCAAAGATCCATTGTTGATGATTGCACAAAACCTTCAATAATTCTGAAACTATTGTCATCACTATACAGGGCCAACTAAATACTACACACGTGCCATGAATTAGTATAGGTTTATGCATGTGAGGACAAGTAACTTACAAAAGTATGACATCTGCAGACACCTACAGCCTGCAATTCTTATTTTTCTGTTTTTAATACAAATCAGAATGTTTTCAGGTAGAAATGGATAAATCGGACATTCCAGAGAGAAAATTTTCTGATTGGAACGAAGTGTTTCAAATCAGATGAAAATCTCAAAATATTGGGAGGATGGCAATCTAATCTACATCTAAACCTGATGACAATCTTTTGATGGAATGATCTAAAAATGAGATAGAACAATTACTAGATTTTTTTCTCTGGCAAGAACTTCATGCAAGTTAGATGCAAATTAAAAGTTCTAAAAAGAGTAATAACTCACTCTTGGTGCAATTCCATGTAATAAAGGTATCATCTACATATCTCAAGTAGAGAATAGAAAAGTTAAGTCAATGTAGCCATAAAAATCCTTTGTTCTAGTCTTCATAACTAGTTCTGCCAGTGATGTTCATAATCGTAGGCACAAAAAACCTTTCACACACTATTTCTAGCAGACAAATTAATGAGCACAAACGTTTTCGGCCGTTTTAAAAGGCCTTCTTCAGGTGCACTGAGGACGGTTGGAAAGTCGGATAGCCAATGTTTACGTGACGTCATTGTTTATGAGGGTTTCCAACCGTCCTCAGTGCACCTGAAGAAGGCCTTTTAAAACGGCCGAAAACGTTTGTGCTCATTAATTTGTCTGCTAGAAATAGTGTGTGAAAGGTTTTTTTTGTGCCTACGATTTTGAATTAGTTCTAGCTTTGTGTGCAGAGATGTTCATAGTTGCCAACCATCAGTGTTTTGTATGCTGTCGGGACAGGCTGCTTTTCCTTTTTTGTCAGTGTTTTTAAAAGAATTTGATATTCACATACAGTTCATTTAATGAATCAAATACCAATATATATGATGAATAGATTGTATGTAATTTAATAAAGTAAAAATTACATTACAGATACTAGACATACAAGCAAAAAAACATTGTATGTATTTTATTATGTACAACTGAAGCAAACCAGAATGACATTCTCAGATTCCTTCAACTGGGAAAGAAAAAAGATTGATATTTTTATTTTTATATATGTATGAGAATTGTAGCTCAAATATGATAATTTTAAATGGTAGATATGATAAATTGCATCTCAAGTCTGGCAACATTAGTACCATCACATTGGTGGTTAAATCAATTATGATTGACTCGTCAGAAGAAGAAAATGAGTTACTTTTATAGTTAGACAAAATTATTGAGCAATACTACAGTTTCTCCATCCAAAAAAGAAGATAATGATAATATGATTTTAATTATTTGGCTCTGCTGTAATTACATAAAATTATGAAAAGATCATTGAGCAGAAAATATACACACAGTGGAACCTCAGTATACATCTGCTTTAGAATACGTCCTGTTTGGACGAAACAAATTTTGCTCGGTATACGACTTAATTCAATTATACGCACCATCTATGAACAAGTAGCACTATCGGTGTACTAGATCAGACTAGACGTTTGTGGTGCCACAGTCTATAACTTTGTTAAATTTCTTCTGATTTTAATTTGTAAGTAAAACTTTATTATTTTTATTAATCATGAATTGCATAAAGGCAAATGAAAAGCAACAAAGTACACAAAAGTTTGCCACCCCTGTTCTATAGTATAATAATTATGGATCTGTAGCTCTGCTCTCATCAAATATGAGGTGTTATCAGTTAAATATATATGAGGTCTTTGAGTTATATCACTTTTCTTGCTATTCTAATAACTTCGTTATTTTGTGTGAGAGAGATGTGATACTTGTTGTGAATGTTGGGGTATGTCGTACGTATTTTTCAATGACACAACCTCAAAATTGCCATTTTTTGAGTTGTCACTTTTCTTTCCGGCGTGCGATATGCTTTTACACAAAATATGCAAGAGTGTACTAAGTTAGACTTTGCTAGTGCATGATCAGATTGAAATTATTTAATATTTTTAATTAAACTAATATTTGCATAAAATTTATGTAACATGGGTTCTACATTACAGAATTTAAAAAATAAAGCAAAAAGTTAATATCTTTAGTTTTGTTTTTGTTAATTATTTTGAATTAAAGCATCGATTATCCGAATACTGATCAACCAAAACATTAACTGGTTAACTGAAAGCATTTCAGTTGGCAAATTCAAATTTCCACTAGTGCTGTGGCACTGCAGCACTTCCCCCTCCAGCCAACTGGCCTACGTGAACAAACTTGTTGCTTGTGATAGACCATGCTGTATGTACTGTAGTTCTTGTACTGTTCGCAATGGTGACTAAACATAAATATGCTCTTCTCAATGTTTCTGATAAACTTAAAATAATAGACCAGTTGAAGAGTGGTGCTAGTGGATCAAGCTTAGCTCAAGAATATGGAGTTGGAAATGCTACAATATCGGGTATTAAAAAGAAAAGTGATGCTGTTAAAAAATTTGTGAGTGTACTTGACAGTGAAGACAGAAGCTTGCACAGAAAAATGATGAAAATGGCAGAAAACCAGGATTTTGACACCGCAGTTTACACATGGTTCATGCAGGTACGTAGCCAATAAGTGACCATTTGATTTGGGGAAAAGCTCTTGAAATGAATAGGAAACTAGGGGGTAATGCTGATTTTAAAGTGACTACTGGTTGGTTTATGCATTTCAAATCTAGGCATGGAATTAGGAAATTGGACATCCAGGGTGAAAAACTGTTGGCTGATACTGAAGAGGCTCAACATTTGAAAGTCTCTTAAAAACTCTTGTTGATTGATAAGGAAGAGGGCTACAAAAAAAAACCAATGTCTACAATGTAAATGAAACGTTTGTACTGGAAGACATGCCAAGAAAACCCTAGTTTTTAAGAATAAAATGTCAGTACCTGGTTTTAATGCAAGCAAATCATGATTTCTGTTATGGTATGCAGAAATGTTACTGGAACACACAGGCTACCTTTGCTAATCATAGGAAAGTCTAAAAATTTCTGGTGCTTTAAGGGAATAAAAATTGCAGGTCACCTACAAGAATCAAAAGAATTCCTGGATTGATACAAGCATTTTTAAAGAATGGTATGACCCTGAAGTCAAAAAGCATCAGCTTAAACCAGGAATTATGGAAATGTTGATTGATAATGCCTGAAGTCATCCCTCAAACATTTCACTGAAAAGAGAAAACAAAGTTTAAAGTTGTTTTCTTGCCTTTCAACGTTACTTCAGTCCTCCATTCGATGGATTAGGGGTTATTGAAAGCTTCAAATGTTATTACAGAAAAGCATTGCTGCATATGGTAATGATCAGGGAAGAATATGAAAAAACAATTCAGCAAGTGTACACTGAAATTAACTTGAAGGATGCTGTGTTATTTGTCATCAACACGGCAGCAGGAACTTGGGCTACTGTCAAGGACACTACACTAGCTTCTTTCTTCTTTGATCCTTAGCTAGTATTTGGTTGGGGTGTCCGCGCAACCAGTATGCTGCTGTGGGTGCCACAGGAAGTCGAGCCTTCTCCACAATGCTCCTCCATTGCCTTCAATCGATGGCTGCCGCTTTCACCTGCTTCAGATCAAGCTGTTGGTTCTTGAGATCTTCTTCAATTTGTTTGGTCCACGTTTTCTTAGGTGTGGTGCATTGGATTTTCCACAGAATAGGTCATTGTCAAAGAGTAGTTGGTGAGGTATTCGGTTAGTATCCATTTGGCACACATGGCCAAACCATCTCAGCTGTCGCTATTGAATTTGTGTTTCAACCGCTGGTTGCTGTAGGCATCTGGCCCAGATGGTGTTGTTGGTAATGCGATCCCAAAGGGAGATACCGAGAATCTGTCTCAAGCATCTTATTTGAAAGGTCTCAAGTTTGGCCAAATCCGTTTGAGCAGGGTCCAAGTTTCTGATCCAAAGAGAATTGCCATGACCAGTGTACAGAACAGGTGGATCTTGGTCATTATTAGATGTTATTCTTCCATGCACACCATTTGAGTGAGGCAAATGCATGGGCTGCCTATCCAATTCGGGCGTGGATTTCTTTTGATGATGCCACTTTCCTCTCCTGAATCAGTGACCCAATACCTTGGGTCACTGATTCAGCAGAGGAAAGTGGCATCGTCAAAAGAAATCCACTTTTGTACCTGCTCAATCTGGACTCCATTGGGGTAAACAGTAGCTAGCGATCCATCTGTGGTGAGCACTTTGGTTTTGTCCACATTTATTTTAAGACCATATGACTTGAGCAATAGTGGCGATATCATAAAGCGTGTCTGTGACCATTGTATCGTTGTCAGCGAGAATGATGCTGTTGTCGGCGAACATTAGATCAATTAGAAAGTGGCCATCCTCAAACTGGACATCACGATTCCCATCAAAGGCCTTCCTCATAATTGCATCTGCCACAATATTAAACAGTAGTGGGGAGGTCACCTCTCCCTGGTGAACTCCTGTCTGAATGGTAAACTCCTCAGGCAGTTCCCCTCAGATTTGCAGTTGATCTTTGGCATCACAAAATTTCATAATTACCTAGCTGCCCAAAATTTTACTATATATACAGATTGTAAGCCAGTTGTGGGTGTTCTGAACCCTGCTAAACCAATTCCTGATTTAATCTCACCCAGAATGATTTATTGGTGTTTGAGATTAGCAGCATACTTATATAGGATTGAACATTGTCAGTCAGCAGAGATGACTAATGTTGATGCATTATCTTGTATAGAGAGATTTCATGTTGACATCACGAGTGACGTCATAAGCATGCGCAATTGTCCAGTGCCATCTTTGTGACTGTTTGTGATTTGTTTACATTTTGTGTGTTCACGTGCGCTTTAACTGGAGTTCTTGTGTTTTTTATTTCATCGCGAATATTACTATGGTGATTTGTTGTGTAATTGGGTGTAATGCTAGTTCACTCAAGAATAAAGGAACATCATTTTTTTAATTTCCCGGCATTATTTGTCATCAAGGATCCCAAACTGAGGAGCTTTCATGACGAAGGCAAACTGCATGGCTCTCGAGAATTAACCGGAAAAATTTGAATACAGATAAAGTGAATATCAATACAGGAGTTTGTCAGAAACATTTCATTTCAGGTAAGCCATAAATCAAATTACTAGTTATCAATAAATTAAATAAACTTTTGCATGAGTATCATAGTGTCTGCTTGTAATAAATATACAGTAGAGTTAATATTAAAGTGTTAAACAAAGATAATCACTTAGCAGATGAAGAATTAGAAGTGCATTTTGAGCCAATTTCCCTTCAGTCTAATTTACATAAATA
This sequence comes from Centruroides vittatus, assembly GCF_030686945.1. Taxonomy (NCBI): domain Eukaryota; kingdom Metazoa; phylum Arthropoda; class Arachnida; order Scorpiones; family Buthidae; genus Centruroides; species Centruroides vittatus. The sequence goes on from NW_027122214.1 coordinate 2,375,723, forward strand.
AATGTGTATTTTTTAAGATATAAACTAATAATTTCCATTGTTCATTTACAAATAGCTAAGTTTATTATTTTGGTGAGCAACGTTAACATTTTTTTAAGATGCTACTTTTTACTTTGCATTTTTACATTAGTAACAAATAATTATGTTAGCCAGTTATAAATACACAAATAATTACCAGACACACACAATTATGTCAGTTACAAGTTGAACATAGTAATGTTCAACTTGTTCCTGACAAATTCTTATTTATTATTTATATATAACATACCATTATGATAAGTTTTTTTAATATTATGTGAAATTAATAACATTAAACACAGTGTATTAATAATAATAATTTAATATTAAATTGTCATAATATATTATTTAAAAAGTTTTTTCACCCCAAAGGAAAACCTTCCTCATTATATGATGAGTCATCACCAGACTGGGTGCCAACATTACACATGGGGTATGAGAGTGGCCACAACTTAACTGCAAATCAGGAGCGTTATGAAAGAGCACGTGATAACAAGATACAATGAGTTGCCTTAGAAGCTGAAGCTTGCACCCAACCTTCTACTGTTAAAGATGCAGAGATCTCAGCAACTGCAGAAATGGAAGAAGCAGAGCCTTTAAAATCTAATGCATGGGTACAAACTACATCTTTACTTAAAACTGTCACTTGCCAGACCGAATTTAAAGCTAAAGATATTGAAAGCTTGCAACTTGAGTGTGCAAACTTGAAAACTGAAGTTTCTTATTAAAAAAAACATATGTTCTTAATGAAGAGTTTTTTTGAAGGTGATGACAACAAGATTCGTTTTTTTACTGGACTCAGCAATTTTAAATTGCTATCATTGGTGCTGAACCTTTGTTGTAAACAAATTGATTATCCAAATTCCAGAAAATTAACTCCTTTTCAAGAGATGATAGTATGTTTGATGAGACTTTGCTTAAATTTAAGTTTGGAAGATTTGGCTTACAGATTTAATATTTCAAAGGTAACAATATGCCGAATCTTTGACAAGTGGCTGCACATTTTATACATCAGGTTAAGCAGATTGATTGTTTGGCCTAAGAGAGATGTGCTGCAAAAAACTATGCCCAAAGAATTTAAAAAAACTATTGGCAGTAAGATTGCAGTAATAATAGAATGTTTTGAGCTTTTTGTTGAACGGCCTTCATCATTAGATGCTCGCTATTTGACATGGTCTCAGTATAAGCACCATAACACAATAAAGTTTTTAATAGGTGTTACTCCTCAAGGTTCTGTGTCTTTTATATCAGAACCTTGGGGAGGAAGGGTTAGTGACAAACACCTAACCGAACATTCGGGATTGCTTAAATATTTACTGCCTGGAGATTGTGCTAGCAGACAGAGGTTTCAACATTACAAATAGTGTTGGAATTACTGGAGCACAGCTAGCAGTTCCTGCATTTACCAGAGGTAAACAACAACTTTCTGCATTGGAAGTAGCAGAAAGCAGAAAGATGTCTCATTTTGAGAATCCATGTAGAGCAAGTAATCAGTTGCATTAAAAATAATTTAAAAATTTTAGAGTCAACATTGCCAATTGAGCATGTGACACTAAAAGGACATGACAATGGCACGTCAATAGAAAAGATTGTACATGTCAGTTGTTCTTTAATAAATTTATGTAATAGTGTTGTGCCATTTGAATAAAATCAAGTTTACACTGTGTAATGTTTTAATAAATGTTTTTATTTACAATTTCAATCTATTGTTTTGAATACCTGAACTGCTGTCAGTTCTGGTAATATACAGAATTTGAAAAAATTTCTTGCTTTCTCAATGATAGTATTCCACACTGTAAAGTCTCTATAAATCCTCTCAATATGCAAACTTTTTTCTGTCCAAACTACAAAGTCACAATATTCGACATTACATACAAATATTTGTGTTTGCATTTGGTAGTAATAATTACTGCTTTTGTTAATTGTGAAAATACCATTCTCCTTAACTAAATAATTAGGCATGTTTTCATCAATATTTTGTTGTCGCTGACACTAAGGACATTTTACTTCAACTGCTCCTTGGCCACAACAGTTGCAGTCTACAAGACCATCAGGTGTGGCACCAATGAATGGATGAGCTGGTAACACATGAAATCCTGTTTCTGTAATAATGAAATTATGATGTAATTTAGCTTGTTTTTCTTTGTATTTTGATCGTTCATGGCTTTCATGTTCACATCCCCATCTTACCAAGGGGCTTTTGAATCGATGTTTAAATGGGTAACAAATTTTTTTAATCAGTGACTTTGCTGGATTAATTAAACTTGTGTGACATGCTGCTTTCATAATAGATGCAGTTATGCGTCTAGCTCGATACTGATACCAAAGTTCCTGTTTGTATTGGTTTGTTGTCACGTCACTTATGTTTTTTACCTGGTCTTCTGTAAGTTGCAACTCTTGAAACAGTTTGCAACAGTATTCTTCCAGCTCAGGCCACTCCAGATCAACAAGTGATGGATTACAAAGATTTCCAAACATTAAAGGAAAAGGTATATCCTGACTTGGAACAAAACGATCTGAAAATCTTGGTGTAACAGCCAAAATGCAAGCTTGTGGATTACATTTTGCTACAACTGACAAAAATGAATCCAGCTCACCTTCATGTTTCTCTCTTTTTGAATGAACTTTGGTTAACATTTAAACCAGTCATGCAGTTATGCTTTGCAACTGACGAACTAAAATCTATTTCTTTTAATGGTCGAGGAACAAGAACTGTTGAATGTGGAAGCAACCACTCATTTGCTCTGTCGGTGGATGTTTTTTGACTCCTGGATTCTAACACCCACTTCTAAAGCAAAAAGTACAGCACCAACATGTGAACATGCTGAAGAGCAACCTGCCATGCAATTGCAGTGAGCTGTTATGATTTCTCCAGAGGATTTGCCAAGAATCCACACTTTTAAACCTGAAATTCTCAAGCTTTGAGAATGACTAAGCTGAAAAAATAGACATTATGTGAAAAAAGCATTCTCAAGATTTTAAGAAAATTGTGTCAAGAAATGTGCTAGCATTAGAACATTTATATTAACATTTAATTTTAACATTAATAATATTTGCATTAATAAACACTAAGTTATATTTTAAAATCTAAAAGAGTTTACTGATTTGCTTATATTAATTTAGTTAGGTATAGTGCATTTATAAATGAACAACTAATGTAATTTCAGACTTTAGCTAGTGCAAACTTATAAACATTACATGTTAAAACTAAAAGCAAGTAGGCTTATTATATACTAATTTCAACTAGAAAATAAAGGTACTGAACAATTTGAATTAAAAAAATTGCCACAGCTGTTTTTAATAAGACTTTTTTTACTTTCAGACAAAAATTCTTAGTTAAGAAATACGTAAAAACATGAGTTTAAACAAACAAAAGAAAACATACCTTTCCAAGCAATATTACTTTGTTGTTATTCATTACTTTTACTCTGATATTAGGGGAAACCCAGCCACTTGTTAAATAATTATGGGCTTCTAAAGATTTATAAGCTTTCATTTGTGACAGGGTGTAGAAATTTGTTGTCAAAACCAAATAGTTTATAATGTCATCAAATTCTACTTTCAACCACAACTCTTGATCTATGACGAAGTCTGATAAACTGGCTTCGTATGGATCGCCTTGACATAATGAAATTTTCTCTTCGTATAGAGCTGCATCTCATCCTGTTAGACTGCTAGAATAGCCCACAAGAAAAGAATCTTTTTTAACTTTATCCATGATAACAGAACTACAGTATTTTTGTATGTTTGAACTAAAAAGGCATCGAACAACAAACCACGTGCCAGCTAAGCAAGCAAAAGCTACCACAAAAATGGCAAAGGGACAGAGCAAACGTATGTTTTATCACGTGACATGTGACTTTGAAACCTCTCTATACCAACTACTGTGGAAGACAAGATTATCCCTGGACCAGGAGAGATATTCCTTATATTTGAACAGCCAGAATTACCTATCACTTCTCAGGAAGTAAGCAGAGAGACAAACAAAGACTCGGTGTTAAAAAGAGTTGAACATGCAATCTTACACGGATGGTCCAGAGAACTTATGCCTTTCACTAGGCAAAAGCTAGAACTTTCAATTCACTGTGGTTGCATTTTATGGGAACAAAGAGTAGTTATCCCTAGAACCTTGCAACCACAGCTATTACACCTGTTACACTCCACACATGAGGGCATATCTAGAAAGAAAAGAACAGCCAGGAGCTATTTTTTGGTGGCCCAAATTGAAGAGACGGTATCCATGTGTAGAAAATGCTATTGGCCTTTTTGTGCTCTCTGAGCGGTAAAGGGCCTAAAACCACAAAGAAAAAAAAAAAAATTATTGATCATGCAGGACCACACTATTTCATTCTAGTGGATGCTTATTTGAAATGGGTGGAGGTTGAAGAAGTACAAATGCAGTCAACCCAGGAAACCATGAAATTATTGAGAAGAATATTTAGTACATGGTATTTAGTAATGGACAAGTAGAGAGACAAGTGCAAACTATAAAGAGGAGAATCAAAAAATTACATCACAGCCAAGAAAAAAGTGAGATGTTGCTCCCCAGACTTTTGTTTAGCTTATGCACAATACCTAGTAGCACTACAGGATAAACAACAGAACTGTTGATGGGAAGAAGACTACGTACCATCTATGATCGACTAAATCCACACCTATATAAGGATAGAAAAAGAGGAAACAAGAATACGAGAATTCCAAATAGGAGACGACAACAATTACAGGTGCTATAGAGACGCAAAGAAGTGGAAAGTGGAAACCTGGTAAGGTGACAGGGAAGACTGGACCATATACATGATAGCGTCCCCAGAAGGAATTATAGAAAGGAGACATATCAATCAACTGATAGCTTGAAGAGAACAACTATTCCAGAACTGTCAGCACTCACCACTCCAGAACAACTAACATCCAGTTTTCCAGAATAATCAACATCCAGATGAAGGACTACTGGTTAGAAGGAGATCTAGAACACAGACACTACCCGGATATCTCTGAGACTTCGTTTTAGAGGGGAAGATCTGTTGTAACTTGATCTGGGCGTCAAGTCAAAGGTGGAAATTCCAACATACTTTTCGTTTGTCTGAGAGAGTCTTAGCATAGTTGTCATTCCAGTCAGTTGTATCCGAGAGTGAATAAAGTTAATTGTTAATTAACTGTGTGTTTTTGTGAAACAGAATCAATATAACAAACAAGCCTCAAACAAAATCGATATAAAAAGAATTTTCATAATTTTTTTTTTATCGTTGATTTGGGAATCTGTTAGAATTTAAGAACTGGACCAAACAATAACTTTTTTTTTTTTTTCCTTTTTTTTAGATTTTAAGTTTAAGTATTCCTATATTTTATAATACTTTTTTTGTTTATTTTGACTATAATTTTATTTTAATTATGGATGTTTATAGAATCCTGTTAAACCTGCCGAACTTTCTGGAAAAGTATTGGCTTTGAATTTAAGAACTAATCAGTCAAAGCAACCTTTTAAAATACATTGTGATGATTCAAGTGAAAGTGATGAATCGCAAATAAAGACTGAAAATGCTGAAATTGCTACGCAGAATCATGAAGATCAAGCAAAGCATACAGCTACATCAGTTGCTTTAGCTGCATTATCTCCAGATGAAGCAAAAGAAATATATGCAGGTCTGAATTTTAAATGTAAAATTTTTTATTTTTAAATAAATATAAAAAAATTTGTGAAAAAGTAATTAGGAAAAAAAGTTTGTTCATTTTCAAGAATTTTCTCATTTGATATTTAAAGATTCTCCTATGGTAATTGATATATCAGAAGAGAAGGACAGTTCTTTTAAGAATGACATATGCTATATTTCAGAATATGCTTCAGAGATTTTTCAATATTTAAGAGCAACTGAGGTAATTTTTTATTCTTAATGAATAAATTAGTTGATTATTTTAAAGTCAAAATTTGAGTTACTTAAAAAAAATACCAGTATTTATTATTATATTTAACTCTGATTTATATTTTTTCTTATCATTTTTTCCTGTAACACATCCTTCTCTATATCCTAGATAAATTAATAAATTAAATCAATTAAGATATTTTAAATAATGAATTCATTGGATGTGCAGCAAAATGAATAAAATTTCTAATTCTCTCAAGTGGTATTTTTCTTCAGAACTAAACATTATAAAATAGTCTTTTGAATCCACATTTTTGAGTCTTTTGGGTCAAAATTTTTAAATAATAAAATTCTGATAAATACATATTAATGTATCTTAACAACTAAATGATATTTAATGTGAGTTTTATTATGTGATGTTTATTATGAGAAAGATTTGAATTTTTTTTATTTAATAACGAAATCAATTTTGTCTGAGATATACTGAAATGTTTACGTAAGTTTTATTAATCTGCAAGTTGTTTTATAATAATCAAATTAAATTAATTAGTTACAATGTTTAATGTATTTGCTTACTTTTAGATTTTTCTTTGAACTATATGTGAAGAAATAAGGTGCATCCCATAAATATATAGAAATCTGTCAGTGCCTTTATAAAATTATTCACACTGAAATTTTTGCAAAAATAATTTATTTTTAGGTTGCTTGAACTTTCACAAATACACATAGAAAAAATTATAACCACTTATTGAGACAGAAGAAAAAGAAACAACAATTTAGAATTACAATCAGTTTGACTGTTTCAAAAGTACATAACAAAATTAACTGAAAAAATTAATGGCATTGTTAATAAATTATATTCAATGATTACACTCAAACCTGTTTTTTGTGTGATTTCTTTTGTGCAATTTTTTTTGTGCGGTATACCAACTTGATTGAAATTCATATACCGCACAAAAAAACCACACAAAAACAGGTTTGAGTGTATAACATCCAATGAAGTCTCCCTTGGCTAAAATCACTTTATAAATATGGTCTGGCATTGATTGTATGAGATTTTGGAGGACAGAAGTGCTTATTTCTTTCCAGTGGTAAATTATGACTTCTTTTAGTTCCTTCATGCCCACCTTCATGTCCTATTATTAATATATTGCTGCCCATTTGTGTATTCCTCTCTAGCCAGATTCCCCAAAGATTTTCCATCAGATTAAGATTGGGATAGAGCTGGTCAATGAATAATAGGCACCTAAAAAACATTTATACATAGTTTATTGTGTAAATGGGAACATTGTCCTGTTGAAAGAACCATCAATTCCCAGCAATACATTCTGCAAAAGGCAGAAGATTGCTTGCCAACATGTCTTGATAATTATTTGCCTTTCTAGGTCCTTGTAAAAAGCAAGTGGTGTCTTTCCTTGCTAACTAAATGTACTCTACACCATAACTGAGCCACCATTTTGTTGTCATTTGGATTATAATCTTTCTTTCCTTCTAAAAATCATGCCATTAGTGGCTCCAACCTCAGACCATCAAAGTTGAATATTGTCACTCCAGATGATTTGTTTCCATGTGTCCATACTATCATATTTTCCTCACCCATAGTAAATGTTTTTCCTTGTGTGCAAGAGTTAGTGATGGGTCAGGTTTTCTTCACTTATATACAAGATGCTGGCATGTTTACACAACTCTTCCAATAGATCATTTGTCAGTATTACATATGGACATTGCTGCTAACTTTCAAAATGATGTTTTGTTGCTGGCAGTCTTGCAAACAATTGCTCATTTTGCCCTGTTTGTAAACTTTGTAAATCACAAGAGCTCAAAAAGAGAGCCACAAGGAGAACTCTGAGGGCAACCATGCTCCAAATGATAGGAAAAAGTGTTAGGACCTGACCTTAAGATGACCTCCCTGTTGGAGAGGAAATCCCTGGTCAGCTGGTAGAGATTAGCTGGACACCTGTTCCTTCGCAGCCTGTGTAGAATGAGAGGCCACTAGGCAGAATTAAAACTCCAGGTCAAGACTAATACCCAGAACATATTTAAATGATAAAAGTTCACGTACTTTGGATGTAAGGGCTATCAAAGCATGAACAGTGCCATGCTGTCTTCTAAAATTAAATTGAGAAGGGTGAAGATATCTGGTAGACTCCAAATGCCAGGTAAGTCTGTTACACAAAAGTTACCCAGGGCAGACAGAAGTGAGATGTTGCGGAGATTGCTAGTGGTTGGCGACATAGATTTATCCTTAGGAATCAGGACAAACTGAGCCCTTTTCCAAGCAATCAGGAAAACACCATGGCTTAAGCAGAGATTGTAAAGATGAAAGAGGTCAGGATTGTCTTTGCCACAGACCTCTGACTATGTCAGCAGTAATGTTGTCAGGTCCGGGTGCTTTCCCGCCCTTGCTCTTTGAATGATATCTAGAATCTCAGAATGACTAAAAGGTGGATCATCAGGAGAAAGATTAGAGAGATCATGATTGTTGCGAATATTGCTATGGAAGGGAATATCATCATCCTCTATATCCGGTGAACAGAACTGGTGAAAAAGACTGTGGACAGTAGTAGTCAGATCAGCAGATAGAGAAAGGCTGGGTAGGTAGTTACGAGAACTGATCTTTCCAGAGGAAAACTTATAGATAAAGTCCCAAGAATCACCACTGTTGCGGTGGCAAAGTCCTTCCAAGATTTCATTTTGGCAGCCTTGATGGCAACTTTATACTCCTTTTGATACTGGAGATACTCATTCTGCAGATGTCATGCTGGGAGTTCCGACAACGTTGATATCTGCATCGAAGGTTGTTATTGATGTACCTCATCTGTGTCAGTTGAGGAGTCCACCAGGAAACGGACCACCTCCCTCTGCATTTCCTGGGTATGTGAGCATCACAGGCAAGATTAACTTTATCGATGATGTCATCAATGCTTTCCACAGCTGTAGCCCTGTTACTGACAACAAAATCCTGGGCAGTGATGTCTTTTAGCATTTCACTGATGAGCTCCCAGCTGGCCCTGGCAACATTATAGGGCCTAACTGTCTTAGCGTGATTAACAGGGATGCAGCCAGAGATCCTAATGCTGATAAGGACATGATGCAAAAAAACTATCCATGTCCATTAACTCCCATGAGTTCAGCAGAGGGCTAAGGCTGTCAGAATAAAGAGCAACAACCACCCATGAGCAGCCACTGCTACCAGTAAAGGTTGGTGGTGAAAATGGATCGTTTGCAATCAGTAAATTATTGCATTTGGCAAAGTCTGCCAATGCATCACCATACTCATCTTGAGTTGTAGCCCCCAAGTGGGGGAGTGGGCATTAAAATCACCAACAATTAGGATGTGTGCATCCTGAGTAAGATTGATGGTGGCCTGCAGAAATTGTAGAGAGGAATTGATGTCATCCGTAATGGAGCTATAGATATTGAGAACCAACAGCCTGAACCTAGAATAGTTGATTTCGAAACAGATCTGTTTGTCCAAACTCAGTTGGGGATGAAATAGAATGGACAGATCCTTGTTAGCAATGGCAGCAGCTGCCCACAGGTGCTTATCAGTACGTTGAAGGATTCCATAAGAGGTGCGCAAACAGGCAACTTTATTTTTCCAGCAGTAAGGTTCTTGCATAAGAGCCAAATCATAAGTGTCAAGAATTTGATTGAGGTGAGAAGTGGCAATAATTGTGCACCAAGTTAATTTGAACCATATTAATAGAGATTGACTGAGAACTACTATGCTAGGTACTAATGTCTATAATCAGTCCTTTGAATGACTAGATTCTGTGCGCGAATGTAAACTGGGCACTCACAACTCATGCAGTTGTGCACTCTATCAGCAAATCTTTCTCTAGCACAGTTAGAGCAAGAGGGTGTTTGGTTTTGCTTAATGCACTCTTTGTAGAAGTGTTCCCCAAACATTAACTACAGATTGGTCTCTCAGAAACACAATGATGAGAAGTACAACTGAATTGACAACACCTGAAGACCACTGATATATGGTTTGTCACTCTGCATCTAGTCCACAACAGGTTGACAGTCTTCAAGTCCAGCAGTTTTTTCTGGACGTCCGGAGTCACCTCCAACACCCAGTTCAGATGAAAGGGGTTACGTTTGCCCACAGCAAACCGAATGGTGGTGCACTGCATAAACTCTTCCAAGAACAACATTGGTGGGAATTCTGAAGAAAAAAGAGGAAATTAAGAAACTTTTTCTTAGGTCTTCGTTGCGGCTGTCTCAAATGCCAGAGAAAGTTGCCATACAAAGATGTCAAAGAAGCTCTGGTACGTTGGCTAAAGCAAATTCGTTCATTGAATCTTCTTGTTTCAGGGCCAATACTGAAACAAAAAGCAATGGAAATCACTGAAATACTTGGAGTAGAAACCAACTTTAGTGCCAGTGAGAGATACAATGCATGTACTGTATAAAGCACTATTGTATTTTCCTAATTGTAATTTTGTGGTTTTTTTCAACTTTGTTTTAGTCGTTATCTGATATAACTTAACACATTTCCACTTCCCCTTGGGGTGTTGACTTATGCTGACTTGATTGTATTTAGAATTATTTTTTCTTGGAAATGTTTTTAGGTTTGCTTAAACAGATGTTTTTGAGTGATTAGGATAATCAAAAATAAATATCATTTTAAGATCACTAATAATAAATTGGTATATATATATATATATACCAATTTAATATAAAAATATAAAAAAAATATATACCAAAAATATATATATATATATATACCAATTTATTTTTGTATATCACTGTTATAAAAACAATTTATTTTATCACTTGAAATTGTGTGAATTCATATAAATTAATATTTTTGTCTGAATTTGTTTATAATTGAATATTATAATTTTTATTTATTATAATATTTAACAGTATGCAATTTATAGATAAGGAATAATGTAAGTTTTTGAGTATATATATTTTTTTCTATTAGCTAAAATTCCGTCCTAAACCACATTATATGCATAAACAACCAGATATCACTTTTGGTATGCGTAGTATACTTATTGATTGGTTAATTGAAGTTGCAGAAGAATATAAACTTCATCCAGAAACATTATTTTTATCTGTGTCATATATTGATCGTTTTTTGTCTTCTATGTCTGTTCTCAGAAGTAAATTACAACTTGTTGGTACAGCAAGCATGTTTATTGCATCGTAAGTAAAATTATATAAATTTTTCATATCTATAAATGTAATTTATATTATTTCTTGCAATATCCAAATATTTTGAAGTGTTGATCATTTAGAAATTTATAATGTAACACAAAAAAGGATAAAATGAAATAATTATGTATCCTTGTAAATAATAGTGAAGAAACAGATTTAGAAAACTTGATTTTGTAATAATAATATACCACAGACAAAACAATTTATTTTTATTTCAAGTTAAATGTTTTTTCCTCAAGATAATAAAACTTCCATTCTCCACACAGATTAATAGCCATGCATATCACTACTAAATATATATGTAAATGTTACTTCTACTTCCAAAAAACACCGGAGTGAAATATAAAAGGATTACACGATCTTTACAAATTGATAATGATAACTAGTGATAAAATAATTTCAAATATCTTTCACAGTTTTTTAGTGATAGGTTTATTCAGAATATGAAAAAACAAATGTTTTCAGTTTATTTTATAAACCTGCTTCAGGTTTAGCTTTTGAAACGTAGTTTTGAAAATTCTATAAAGGAATGTTTATACATGCTCCATGATGTTAGTATGTAAAATTTTAAACATTAATATCATGGAACATGTGTAAACATTCCTTTGTAGAATTTGAAAACTAAACCTGAAGCAGGTTTATAAAATAAACTGAAAACATTTGTTTTTTCATATTCTGAATAAACCTATTGCTGGAAAAGTGTGATAGGTATTGGTTTTGAAGTTTTTCCAACTGTTTGTTTTATAATTATTTTATCATATAAAAATATTATTTTAAAAGATAATTTTAATTTATAGCACTTTTTGATAATTCAAAAACAAGTGCCGTGTTAAGAAAAATTTATTTATTTTTTATTATTTTTGTCCAATTTTAATAATTTTGAATATACTTTTCAGTGTTAATAATTTGAGACACAATTTATTTTAAATTTCTTTTTTAGTTTATTAAAAAATGGCTTAGTATTTTTATATTTAAACTGCTTTATAGAAAATATGAAGAAATATATCCTCCTGATATTGGAGAATTTGTTTATATAACTGATGACACTTATACCAAAAAACAAGTCTTACGGATGGAGCATTTAATTCTTAAAGTATTGTCATTTGATTTAGCAGTACCAACACCTTCATATTTTCTTCATTTATTTTGTTGTATTGGAAATATTCCACAAATTACAGAACATTTAGCTCAAGTAAGATTTGAAATTTTAATTTTTATATAATTTTAATTAATTAAATTTTGTTTTATATCATGATAAAATTTTAAAAATATTTTATTTATTTAATTATTTGTTTTAAAGAAAGCATTTTTCAAATGGATGATGATTTTTGATATTGATATTAAAAAGGTATGACCCTTTTAAACATAAATCATGGATAAATGCATTTGATATGACTTAAGCAAAATTTATACATTAAAATCAAAAATGTGGTCAGATAAATCAAGCATAAAATAAGTTTATTACCAAATTATATTTATTTTATTTTGATTTAGTTTTTCATATTTTTATAAATTGTCATTTTCAGTTTTTTTAATCATTTGTGCATGAACTCATGAATTTAAGCTGTCAAGATATTTTAATTTAGAAGATGTTAAATGTTTTGGTTTGAGTTATAAAAGCCATGGTTTCTCAATTACTGCTAAGTGTGTCAAGAATTTTTAAAATTTCTTGACATTATATCTGAATTTTTCATATGTAGTCTTATATGTAATATAAATGAATACACAAAAAAGTTGATATCAGTTGTAGATTGTTTATAGAAAATGAATATACGGTAGACTCCCCCTATAACACAGTAGATACATTCCGTGTTATATGAATCCCTTAAATATATGAGCCAATCACAGCCCAGCATGTGTGCAGTTTAGAGGCTACGGCTGTTTGAAAGGTTTTCTTCCATAAAATTAATCGATTCTAGAATAATTTGACTCAACATTTCCAAATCACGTATAATTTTTTGGGAATAATCCATATAAATTATGCTATAAACAAAAGATTGTTGTATTACTTACCAAGTGTGCATTGTTCGAAGACGCCATTGCCTAAGCTTATTTTCGTCACAGAGTGACTCATCGAACGGCAGATGCGTTTCCTGATAAGTTATTCTTTCTGCGAAGAATTCACTGAACATTGGAAACATCATTAATAGAAATATAATTTTTATGGCCGTTGAATAATACTGTAAATGTTTTTTTCACAAGAACTGTATAAAAATTTATCAATACTTTCCCATCTAAACTCCGTATATACGTCTGGTGCTGGACGGTGGCAAATAGTTTGGCTACTCGTCCACTATTGGTCCAGAATCGACCAATCCTGTCTTCACATGAGTCGGCGATGACATTTTACCGTGTTATACGAGTAGGGATTGCAATCCAGCAGTGTTTTGAATCCAGCTGGATTTTTGCTGGATTGAAATCATTCCAGCTGGATCCAGCGCGGATGTATTTTTGGTGCAATAAAGTGTTATCTGTCTATCTATCTATCCTGCAATTTATGTTTTTTTTTAATGAAATAAAACATTTTTTAAAAATACTTAAAAAGCTTTTATTATTTAGACTGGTCACTATAAATCAGTAAAACTTTTTACACATTTAGGTAGTAAACTTAACTTTGGTTTGGTTTAACATTCGAGATAGAGATAATTAACTTTAAATGTTTAGTTAGATTATAATTATAATGTAATCTTTAAGTTAAATGATAGCAAAGGTAATTCTACTGATTAATTTATATTACCGTATTTTACAGACTATAAGATGCTACGGATTATAAGACGCACCTGAATTTTGGAGGCAATTTTTCGAAGAAAAAAATGCGTCTTATAGTCCGTAAAATACGGTTAATATATTATAATAATGTAAGGACGGATAATCAGTGGCTAAGTGGCTATCAGTCTTACCAGTTTTCATATATAGGCTCTACATATTAGTCTGTAGTTATTTATAAGTATATAAAACTATGTACTGGAAGTAGAATAAGTTAAATAAACTACACCTTTATCAATCCAGCAAAATTTAATAAAATAATAACGTTTTCAATCGTTTTTAACGATCTTCCTCGGTTACACACACAAAAAAAAAAAATAGAACATTAAATATAGAACATAAAATGTGTTCGGAATAAATATGAAAATTAACGGAAAACGCCCAAACGGACAAAATATAGATAAATAAACAAAATAAATAGCGGAAAAAATATACACAGGGTGTTTTTTTTAAACTGACGGTACTCAGAAACATCTGTAGAGCAATCTAGCAGCCAGACTGTCGCCAAATTTGGGAGAGTGACCAAGGATGACATGGAAAAGAGATTCCGCGAAGAAAAAAGTAGTACCTAAATTCGCCGGTAGAGGAGGATTTGGCGCTGTTGTAGCGAAAAAGCTACCAGCACTTCACTGAAGAAAGGTCCCGGATCTAACCCCATGTTACTTTTTCCTGTGGGGTTACTTAACGTCCAAGCTCTATCTTGGTAGTGTCCCAAACTTGATGACTTTGAAGGACAACATTTCTCGAACTGTGATGAACATTCCTGCGGACATGTTACGTTCGGCCATAGAGAACACGGTGTTCAGGATGCAATGAGTTGTCCAGCAGGACGGTGATCACATTGAAGAAAGGAGAAGGTTATTTGCTGATTAATTAAACTTTCGTTATTACACTGAAACCTCTGTCTGATTATTCATTCGTGTGTTTGTTAATTGCAGCTGGATTTTATGCAGATTCTTAGCTGTTTTGCTACAACAGCGCCAAATCCACCCCTACCGGAAAATTTGGGTACTACTTTTTTCTTCGCGGAATCTCTTTCCCATGTCGTCCTTAGTCACTCTTCCCAAATTTGGCGACAGTCCGGCTGTTAGATTGCTCTACAGATGTCTCTGAGTACTGTCAGTTTAAAAAAAAACACCCTGTATATAAGATCCAACGAAACCAGCATTGTCCGTTAATAACATTAATTAATGTAAAAGGATCTCCACATGGTAGACAATGAGTCCGCATCTCTATGGTTTATACGACCAGTTGTCATGTGCGCCTTGCAGATTTCCAATCTCTCAAGATGTTTGACCGTTTGCCTATTCGTCATCGTTTTTATAATTGCCGCTTGATCCCATTGGACGTTAACATCCTTCTGTCTTGCGTATGGTGCCAGCGCAGTGTTGTCAAGGTTCTTACTGATTGTATATTTGTGCTCTTGAGCCTTTGTTTTAAACTGCGCATCGTTGCACCCACATAAACAAGCTTGGAATTGAAACGTTGGTTGTGTAAAGGCACCGAATATATACTCGTTGTTGAATTCCGATCCTCTTTCTTTTTATCGTTTCTTAAAAGTTTGAAAACAGTGGGATTACGTCGGTATACAATACGAAAATTATTAGACCTGGCAGTACATCTATGTATCTTGTTTAAAAATGGAATGTAATTAAGCACTATTCTTTTTACATTTATTCCAAACACATTTTATGTTTTATAGTTAATGTTGTATTTTTTTGTAACTGAGGAAGATCGTTAAAGCGATTGAATACATTATTATTTTATTAAATTTTGTTGGATTGATTAAGGTATAGTTTATTTATAAGTAATTTAATTATTAGTGTTAGTAAAGTAGTGAGTAAGTAATTAGTAGCAGTCTAGTAGTTAGCAAAGCGGCAACGCGATGACGTAGACTTTTGCGCAATTATTTAGAAAGTTAATTGAGTATTTGCGGATCCGCAGCGCTGGATCCAGCACCAAGTGCTGGATCCAGCAGGCCGAAGAATGCGCTGGATCCAGCTGGATTGCTGGATGAGGGATCCAGCAATTGCAATCTCTATATACGAGTCTCTTTTAGCGTGTTATATGAACCCAATCTCAATTTTTTCGTCGTGTTATAGGAACCCGTGTTATGGGGATCTACTGTATAGAGTCGTGCTCAAAAAAATTTTGCACTACTCACATTTCCATGACTTTTATGGGGTAAATGGAGGAAAAGGGCAGTTAAACATTTAAAGTGCAGATCAATGAAAGAGGAGGGTAATGCAGTAATGTACAAAATTATTTATATAGGACTGTCTATTTGTGAAATTTTCTGAGAAATATCTAACATAATACAAAAAATAATGCATGATAAACTGGCAACGAACAGAATCATATACAGCAGTAAATTTCATTGATATATGTGTGCAAGAAATATGTGTTTCCCTAATATTCAGAGATGTACATTATAATAATTTTGTCACTAATATTTTGTTGTTCCACCTTTTGCTTTAATGAAAGTAGCACATTGCTATGGCTTTGATAAGCAGAGGTTTTGAATACATTCCAGACACAAGTTATGGTATCACATGTGAATTAATGTTTGATGTAACTCTTATAAAGTGGATGATTTCTTTTTCCTTACTTCCATGTCCATTTTGTGCCAATATTTTTGATGATGATAAGATCTGGACTATTCCCAGGCCACATAGAGGTATGCGCTTGAGTGCTCTTGAAGTCATTCCTTAATCTGCTTGGGGTAAATGTGAATCAAAACAAAGAAAATGCATAACCAAAAGTATAGTAGTGTAGTAGAAGGATTGCAGAAAGATTACTTATGCTTTTGAATCTATGGCATTCAATGGAATTTGGATCTATAGCCAGAATTTTTTTCAGTGGGTTCATTCCTCAAATTTTATCTAGCAGTGACCATGGATGACATCTTAATCACCTTGGCCTTCTTTTCATATTTTGCTATTGGCAGTAGACTTTTACCAAAATTTGGAGCTAAAGCCCTCTCCAAATTTTTGTAGAAGCCTTTGCATTTAAAGAGAGTATGTGCTTGTTTTTAGTATAAAAATGCCCATAAACTGATAAGAATGACATTTAACTGCGACCATGCTATGAGTCAACCAGTTTTATGCAGAATAGTTTGATACTGTGTGCTCTGTGTGAGAAGCATCACAGCAAATCAATTTACAATTGGCTATTTAACACTGCTCATTGTCTTCAGTTTTACACCTCAGAATAGGAACCACATTGAGCAGTATCCCTTGCAGCATTGCAAGTTTCTGTTAACATGAGTATCTTGTAAAATAAAATGTTGCTTGTAATGCCAAAAGTACCATAGTGGTAATGATGGAAACTACATAATAAGTAGTTAACTAAGTAGATATTGATACTTAGTTTTTATAAAAGTAGTTAAAACTACTAGTTAACTACATTTTAAACTATTCAGAAATAGAAACACAAAACATTAGACAGGATAAACAAACAACAACATTACAACCTGATACATTATAAACTACAAGTCAACTGTGACGTATGTTATTGGGCTAGATATCGGCTATAATACTAATAAATTATGAAACAACTTGGTATTAGAGGGAGACGTTAGGTGCCATTTCTTAAAAAATTTAATAATTATAATTTTTAATTAAATTTTAGATTAAACTGGAAGAAAAGAATCAGCCTGGAGTGGGACTCGAATCTTCAACTCCTCCTTACTGTGCAGATGCATTGCCAATTACACTACCTGGACCTTCAGTTTTGGTAGACCTCTTCCAGTATATATAACATTATGTTGCAACCATCAACGGTCATTATAGTGCCGGCTGGGGATGCATCCAGCACCCACATCCTGTAAACTATTCTTAAGGCACTCAATTGGCCATCGCAAACCAATTACGCTACCTGATCCAGAGCATAATTGAGTCTTGCTCTGGGTCAATTTTTTTCTTCCAGTAGTCTAAATTATTTAATTGTCAGATTTAGTTGCATTTGAACTGCTAAACTTCTAGAAGCATTGAAGGACACTACACCTTACACACTTCTCTACCACTAGTTTAATCAAAACAAATGTTTTCAACCCCATTTAGAAGTCTGCCTCAGGTTAAAAACGTATTAAAATACAAATTAAAGAAAAGAATTGATTTCTATCAAATGGTCACAATTAAGGAGATATGGCAGATTAACAAATTAGAAGGTCATGGCTACAGCAAAAACCTGATCTAAAACACGGAGGACGACATTAATGCATTGCAGCTTAATAAAAATACAGTGTTCTGAAGTTTTACCTCAGAAATACATAGCTGCAGACTATGACCCACAGCTGACTTCCACATATAAAACATTAGCTAACATATTCTGGCATTCATGCTTTTAGATGTAATCCAACTATATTTAGGCTTCTAACTAATGGTAAAGATTCTATAGATAGAAACTTAGCCTGTGGGGTATACACTATCCCAGTATGGAATGATAGATTTGCTCAAAAGTAGTTAACATACATTGGTGCCACTGAAAGATTGTTAACCAAAAGGCTCAAGGAGCATAAATATGGTGATTGTACAAATAGTCTGTCCACATTGTTTTCCCAGTTTCAAATGAGCCAAGGGTGTCAGCATGTTGGGATCAGGCTAAATTATTAAAAAAGCTGTTTGACATCACAAGTTACGATCAGTGGAAGTTTTTGAAATATTCCAAGCATCTAGAAAGAGTGAATGCATTAATTTCAAGGCAAAAGAAACATTATCCAAAGCATGACATGACAGTCTTTAGTTGATAAACCAATGAGGCAAGAGAACAGCATAGGCTTGACTTAAAAAATGTTTGTTAATAATCTGTCATGTGTAATTATTTTATTTTAATGTTTTTATTTTAAAAATACATAAGTTGTTTGTTTTTGAATTTTGTAAATTTAAAAATAGCAGCTATAGTTTTACTATTAGAACTGTTCTTTTTTCTAATTTGTATTTTAATACATTTATAACCTGAGGTAGACTTCTGAATAGGGTTGAAAACATTCGTTTTGATTAAACTAGTTATGGAAAAGTGTAAGGTGTAGTGTGATTGGTTTATATGTTTCCTGTTTTTTTACAAGTGCTTTCTGAAGCGTTGAAGGAATATTTTAATAAGATCATCTGGTATTTTAAAAAAATTATTCATCAAGAGGACTACCATTTTGTTTTTCTTGTTGTTATAAAATCAAAATATAAGTATTTGTTATGAAATAATTATAAAATTTATGCAATTGTTTGCAGTATCTTTGTGAACTTTCTCTTTTGGAAGCTGATCCTTACTTGCAGTATTTACCAAGTGAGATAGCTGCTTCAGCATTATCACTTGCAAATCACACATTAGGGAGAAAACCTTGGGTATGTTTTCTTTTTATTATTGTCTAAATTTTTAAAAATATACATTGTTGCTAAATTTCAAATTCTGGTTTCTTATAATTTTTTAGAATGAAGAATTAGAGAGATATACTGGACTTCAACTTAGTGACTTTAATAACTGTATTAAATCTTTATATAAAAGCTTTAATAATGCTCCCTCCTATCCTCAACAAGCAGTAATGGAAAAATATAAATCATCAAAGTAAGTAAATTTTATTTATGAGAGTTAAAATAATATACATATTTAATTCTTCAAACTTTAAATGTTGATGTATTTAAAATTCTAAAATGCTGATAAGATGCTTTTTTTATGTATAATTATAAACTAATTCTTTAGTATTTACAAAAACTGTCTTATGCTGCTATAAATGCCAAACAACAAAGATGAAAAAAGTTAGTTTCGTCAAATGTACTAGTGTGAAAACCAGGAATTTATACCGATTTTTTTTTCCCCCCCCCCTGATTAATCTTTCTTTTCCTAACGAACATGGAACACAAAGAAACGATATTGCTAAGGAATGTTAACCTCCCTTTCTACTAATGTAAACATTCGCCTATCTCGACAATTATTCCCACACAACAAGACTTAAAGTTGATAGTTACCATCTGATTTCATCACTTTATTTAGATCCCAGGGACAACTTTAACCTCCACACACACCTTTACCTTCGAAATCATTAGTCACGTGACACTTTTCCCACCGCAAAACTATAAAAGCCACTTCTCTCCCCCCCTCAGGGGAGTCGATCATCGACCGGGATCGAGTTGCTGTGGATTTAAAAATTTACCCTTGTGCCTAACCTCCAATTGCCTACGGATTATATAAGGAATATATATGGATTATCAAAGAGGTATGGAACCAACTTTTGTGAACTCTCTCTCTCCCCTTCGCATATTAGGGATTAGTAAATTCACTCAATGTTAGATTTTTGTAACATCTAATTAGCTATCCAATAAACCATTGTTTCCTTGTTAATTGGTGTCTTCCTTTGCTCGTATATCGCCTGTCGCCTTACCGATGACCCTCCTCCCTCCTACACTCGACCCAACGAAAAAAATAGTCCCATCCCCTCAGGATAAAACTACAGAAAAATAAGCCATCTCTGACTAGTGGGCAAGTCCCTCCAACTTGATAGCCGATCAAAAGGAGGTACGACGTCGTCCTACCTCCTCGGTACTCACACTAGTATTAAATGTATCATATTATCAACTTTATTAGGTGTGCATAATGTTTTAAATCCATAATACATTCATTCTTTAAATTTAAAATCTCGTTTGATTTTTTTACGTACAGAACTACATAAGATATAACTGATGCACAGTACATATCTTATATAGTTCTGTATGTGCAAAATTGAATGTAATTTTTAAAATAATAATAAATACTGTTTATATTACATTTGCATTTGATTTTTAATAAATTGAATTACAATCTTAAATTTAAGCTATAATGTTTGAAATCCATGTTCAAAGTGCATGACGATGACAATTTATTGAGATGGCCAGATCTCCAGGGTTTTAAGGTGCACCCCATCACTGAGCTAATCTGGATGAGCAATCATAGGATTTTTTTCTCCCTTTCAGCTCATCCTCAGTTGGTCTGGCTCTGTACTTTACCAATAGCCCTATTATGGGCCTGGTTATACCCTTGTGTGCATAGGAAAAAAGCCCTCTTAATGCACATGGGAAAGAGTCAAAAAATGGAGGAAAAAAAATGTATTGTTGAAAATATTATGAATATTGAGTATAGTTTAATATGAAACTACTTTGATATATGAATCATCATCAAAATATTCAAAATATTTGACTATCTAAATTAATTAATGTTTGTTTGTTTGGGATGCTGGATTTTAATTATTGTATTTTGATTTCATATGGTAACAAATATAAATTTCATAACTGCAATATTTAACTTATGATATTGCATATCACTCTGGTCATTAAATTTTCTGGTGATTAAAAAGTCATTAGTTTTGTTAATAATTTAATATTTTAACAATTCTATTTAAAACAAAATCTGAATCTTGTCTTAGCATTAGAAATTCAATCTGTATATGCTGTTAATTTATATTTTAGATTTCAGGATATCAGTATCATAAACATTTATTAGTTTTGCTTTGATATATAAGTATTCACACAACACTAATTGTGAGAACTGTAGCAACTCCACCTCCATAATTTTTAATACTCTAGTGCTATTTTCTGACAACTAAGGAAATTATTAAGTTGAAAGTAATAGAGTTGATGATTATTATAATCAACAAATACTAACTTATCAATATTTGTCATTGACACAAATACCAATATTCAACATTGTCATTAAAAGTTGATATTTTATTGTTTCTTTCTTTATTTAGAATATCAATATTGTAAATGTAAGTTTTGGTTTCATATATTGCTTATTGGCACAGCACTATCAATAATTTTCAATATTTATCAAAATTTCTTGATTATTGATATATTTAAGGAGTCTCAGCATCAACTCTAATTGATTCATTATATGAGCCGTTGATTTTGAAAGTGGGGCAAGTCCACTTTATGTTATTGCTAGATATTTAATGGTTTGCATTTGAATGAGTTTAAAAATATTTGTAAACAGTAATAGACTTATTTTAAATTTTTTTTTTGGTTTTATTTCGTGTAAATTTAATATGCAATAATGGTTTTGGTATGCAATAATTATGGATTTGGTATGTGCCAATGGACTCTCCTCACTTTCAAAAGCAATGATTTGTTGAAAACATTGCTTTTCTTTGAATGGAATATAGTTATAATAACAAAAAATTGAGTATTTTATTTATTTACTTATTTATTCTATTTCAACGTTTCAAACTTTTTTCGAAAAGCTACAGTGAAACAAAAGATAAATTTAATTTTTATAGGAAAAAGTGGAGAAAATAATAAAAAATATTTAGTAATAAGTTGCATTCATATAATTATATTTCTTAGTTTAGATAATGCAGATTTTTAAAGTGTTCATGATAAATGGGTGGTACATAGGGTAATAAATCCATCGTATCTTCATATTTTTCTTTAGACTTGCCTCACTTTCAAAATCCACTCTCTGTAAATATCGTTTACGATATAAATTACTAGTAACAAATTTATACTTTAAAAGATATTTATTGTGAATTGATTAAAAACATAAATTTTATGTTAATTTGTAATAAGAATTAGCTTTAACTATTTTTTCCACAAAATGGACTTGCCCCACTTTCAAAATCAGTGGCTCATATAATTGTGGTACTTATTGCTCTAATATAGGTATTTTCTCACTTTGACTATATAATATATGCACTTCAATGTTTGCATTATATTTTTGATATTATACTTAGTTGAATTTTTATCATCATAATCCAATTTACCACTAAAATTGTTTGTACCAAAGTTCCATAAGATCTACAGTAGTGTTAGAGATCTAGGAAATTATTGACTTTATCATACATCTGTTGACAGTGTCTTAATTTACAAATGTAGAACTGCTTCAAAATTAAAAATAATCGAATATCAACAGAAAAATGGTGAAATTACAAAATTTATAACTAAAGTATTTAAATTTATACCATACTTTTTTTAATAAAATCTTCAGAAGATATTTATGTTTTGATTTTTAAAAATATGAAATTTTTAAAATTTCTTTTAGACTAAAATTTACATAAGAATATCTGAAAATGTTAAACAAAGCAAAATTTGACATTTATAGTTTTAAATTTTCAGAACTTCAGCTTTAAATTTGATGATAGATATACAGTCAAACCTGTTTTTATGCGCTCTTTTTATGTGCGATTTTTTTAATGCGAATTTTTAATTTGTGCAGTATAGTTGGCGACTAGTCTCGTGCGATTCGTCATGTCTTACATTGACTTATTATAGCTAAATAAACTTATTATAGCATAAATGCACTTATTATAGTAATATTATTGCATGAATATGCGAAAAATGAAATAATTTACTTTTTAAGTCAACAAAACACCACCTGGACAAAAATATGTAAAACAGACGATAGACCAGACGATGCAGTCAAGTGCTGACATCTGTTGTCAATAAATTCTATTTCGTACGGTTTTGAGTTATTTTCTATGTGAGACTTTTTTTATGCGGTCCCTGTTGACCGCATAAAAAAAATATTTTTTAATTGTGTTGCGAAAACTATTATTTACAGCCATTCGTGAAGTTTCGTGAGATTTTTTTTATGCGTTTTTTTTAATGCGGTCCCTATCCCCCGCATAAAAACAGGTTTGACTGTATAATTTTATGTAAGTCTTTTGAATGAAAAATATCGTTATAAAAAGAATTAATGTTTCATACTATTACATGCAGTTTTGTAAATAAATAAGTTTAAAAAAATGTTCTATCAATAATAGATTGTTCCTTTTTACATTTGAGTTTTAATTTCAAAATATATGAGCTGTGCCCAAAAAGTTTCTGAACTGTTTTAATAAAAAATAATAAATAAACTTATTCATATAGGAGTTATTAGATATTTTGCCTTCAAAGTAGTCTTCTCAACTCCCAATGTACTGCTCCCAGTAGTTCTTTCACTTTTGTGTACTCCTGGTAATCTTTTAGAATAGTGAATAGCTCTACTAGCAAATTTGTTTTGGTATCCTCAATGTACTCAAAACGTTGAAAGGTCAACATGTTTTTCACTTTAGCAAGCAAAATTTTCTGGTACCTATTGAGTACACAAGTTGCAGGATGAGTTTTTGAACAAGTCGCAACCAACAACAAATGTACTAGAGTGTTATCATGATTCATTTCTACTCTATGAATTTGGTCTTTCATTTTTCTCTCTGCCTCTTGCAGATGCAGACAGTATTCTTTATTCACAGTTTTTGTCAGTATGTTAATTATTTGTTACATTTTCTATTTCCATCAATGTCGAGTCATCTTCAATATTCATCTTTAAAATGTTTGTTCCGCTTGTATGTTTGAAATTAGCTCATGCATTTACTACTAAATGCTTGTATTAACATTTTCAAGTTTCTCTGTGTGAATATTTTGTTACACAAAATTTCATGATGCTGATAGTATAGAAATCGAAAATAGAAAAGTTTTGTGTAACAAAACTTTTCAGACACATCATGTATTTAGTAGTTATGTGAAA